>NC_141680.1:14825502-16025502 GCF_028749965.1 Puma concolor | reverse complement strand
GAAATTTAGAATACTAGCAACAGAAAGGGCACAATAATCAAACATACTAATAAATGCCTGTTTGGGGGCACCTGGGTGGCTTAGTCAGTTAAAGCATCTGACTTTGTCTCAGGTCATGATCTCACAGTTCGTGAGTTCGAGTTCCGCTTTGGGTGAACTCGAGCCCTGCTTCTGTCTGTCTGTCTCTCTCTCTCTGCCCCTCGATCATTTGTGCCCTTTTTCTCTCAAAAATAGTAATAATAATTTATAAAGTTAAAAAAAAAAAAAAAGCCTGTTTGGTTCCAGGCCATTTCCCCTTTACTGTGTAGTAATAGCCTAGTAAGACATCAATTACTTTAAACCAGCTTGCCTATATTTGTTATGGGACTATCCTGCCAAAAGTTCCCTATTTTTCACCCTGACTTTAATTTAGCTTTATTTCTTAGTTTTGCTCTTTGAAGTATTTGTGTAAATATATTCATTCAATAAACCATTCACATATAAAACACCTCATGCCAGGCACTGTTCCAAATGCTTTGCAGGTATTAATGCATTTAATCTTCTCAACAAGCCTCTGAAGTAGGTAGCAGTATTATCCCCATTTTATAAGGAAATTGAAGAACGGGGAAGTTAAACTTGATCGAAATCACAAAGTCAGTAGATTATAAACCCAGGCAATCTGACTCCAGAGCTGTACTTTCATTTAATCATACTACCTCAGATTTGAACATTTATTTGAATTCCTCTGGATGGGGATCCTTTGGTCTTTTCCTCCCCACCCCCCAACCCGGTCTTTTTTTTTAATTGAAGTAAGAACAGATGCAATAAATGGATGCAGTGACAAGAGACACAAGCTTAATACATTAAAATTTGGCTTATTCTTGCTTAAAGCACATCCTTTTCCACCAAGTTAACCCTCCAGAACACTATCTCCAAAAAGCTTAATGCCCATGCCTAGCAGAATAACTCCCATGCTACTAAGATTTCTACATCAACGTCCCAGTAAACATGATTATCCCAAGATGTCCCCAACAGCTGGTAAAGCAAGTTTCTGCTGAGATTCAATAGCCCTGTAATCTTATAAAGACAAAGTACAAATCTACAAGGGGGCATGTTTCCACCTTAAACTGACTAAAAATTACCACAATGCCTAATTCTACAGTTCCTGATGAGATCCAGGGTCAGAAGAGAAGCAAACTGTTCAGCATCTGTCATGGAAAAATGAGCAGGCACTGTACTAGCTGACAGAATTAATGTACCTTGTACTGAAGCATACAGGGTCATAACCATAATTATTCCCAAAATGGAAAAAATACTTGCCAGTGGTTACAAAACATAATCCTGACTTTAAAACACAAAACCAGGGGCGCCTGGGTGGCTTAGTCACTTAAGCAACTGACTTGGGCTCAGGTCAATGATCTCACAGTTCATGGGTTAGAACCCCGTGTCGGGCTGTGCTGACAGCTCAGAGCCTGGAGCCTGCTTAGGATTCTGGGTCTCCTTCTCTCTCTGCCCCTCCCCCACTTGTGCTCTGTCTAAAAAAATTTTTTTTAATAATTCAAAACCAGACAATTTAACTAAAGTGCCTAAACTCTCAAACACCACATTCAACGAACTTTCCAAGTTAAATGCTCATAGAAACAAGAAATTCTTAAGTCCAAGAACACTGAAAGTAATCATCCCAAGAAAAGAAAAAGGCCATAATAGCATCAGACACTGCCTTACAAAGGTTCTGTCACTCAAGGTTCTGGAGAGGTACTGGGTTTGCTTTATGTAAAGGTCGATCAGTTGGCCCATGACTGTTCTTCTTTGCCTAGGAAATTATTCATCACTATGAATCAAACTCAAACATCTCATTCTATAAAGCCTTCCTGTGCTTCCCAATCCATGTACACATTTCTCTGAAGATCAGTGTTTTTTCTCCCCATCAAATATAACCTTCCAGTCAATCAATAATTTAGAAAATTCCCTTCCTGGGGTGGCTGGGTGGCTCAGCTGATTAAGCATAGACTTCAACTTCAGCTCAGGCCATGACCTGACAGTTCATGAGCTCGAGCCCCACATCGGGCTCTCCTGTCAGTGTAGAGCCCACTTAGGATCCGCTGTCCCCGCCGCCCTCTGCACCTCTCCTGCTCACACTCTCTCAAAAATAAACACTTAAAAAGTAATTTTTAAAAAAATTACTTTCCTAAAAGGTCAAGAAATGTGTTTTTATCTATGTATTTCCAGAAGAGCATAGTATCTAATGCCACAAAAGGAACACAAACATGTGATGAAAGAATAAAGACAGTAAGACAAACTATATTAAATAAAAAGACAGAAATAGGCTATGGTAGGCTTGACTATGTCAGAGGTAAATGAAATCTTTAAGGATTCCTTCTAGATAGGACCAAAGATTCTGTAATCATCTGTCAGCAGTATTATTTGGTAGAAAACTTACTTATATCTGTCCCTAAAGAGGTCCCTGAGACCCAAGGTATCATCATCCTGAAAATCTGAGGTCTGTTCTTTAAATATATAAAGGGAAATTTAGTATAGTGTCTTATGTTATCTCACTTTGGTAAAGTGCCTATACATTCAAATAATATTCCCAACTAACAAGACTATGGTATCTTCAGGGATCCTATCTTGAATCCTGTACACGAAATGACCAAAGGAGAACCAACACCATTTCACATTACAAGAGTCAAAGCATTTAGGGATATTGTGAGAACCTGGTCTAGAAGTTCCACCACTTATCATCAAGAGAAGACAAACAGAATGAGTAGGATTATAACATGTTTTAAATGGAAAAGTGACTGGTTGGTGTAAAAAACAAGGGTGGGTGGGAAATAAACCCATCAATGCAATCTATAAAAGAGGGTTAAAAAAAAAAAAATGCCACTTTTCCCAGTCAAGAGCTCCTAGGGCGCATTTAAGAGGACAGTGAAAGAAAAATCCTAGCTCTGTCCTTTATCTATTTAAAATATAGTCACACTGGGACGCCTGGGTAGCTCAGTCGGTTAAACGTCGGCTCAGGTCATGATCCCACAGTTCGTGAGTTCAAGCCCCACATCGGGCTCTGTGCTGAAGCCTACTTCAAATTCTATGTCTCCCTCTGTCTGCCCCTCCACCGCTTGCACTCTGTCTCTAGCACTGTCTCAAAAATAAATAAACATTAAAAAAAATTTTTTAAAGATAATCACACTACTAGGTATTTACCCAAAGAATGTAAAAATATTAACTCAAAGGGATACATGCACCCCTATGTTTACAGCAGCATTATCTACATTAGCCAAATTATGGAAACAGCCCAAGTAACCATAGACTGATGAACCGTGTCGGGCTCTGTGCTGACAGCTCCGAGCCTGGAGCCTGCTTCAGATTCTTTGTCTCCCCCTCTCTCTGCCACTCCCATGCTCATGCTCTCTCAATAATTAAAAAAAAAAAAAAAAAGTAAAAAAAAAAAAAGGGAATGAAATCTTGCCCATTTCCAACAACATGGATGGCACTAGAGAGTATTTATGCTAAGTGAAGTCAGTCAGATAAAGACAAATACCGGGGCGCCTGGGTGGCGCAGTCGGTTAAGCGTCCGGCTTCAGCCAGGTCACGATCTCGCGGTCCGTGAGTTCGAGCCCCGCATCAGGCTCTGGGCTGATGGCTCGGAGCATGGAGCCTGTTTCCGATTCTGTGTCTCCCTCTCTCTCTGCCCCTCCCCCGTTCATGCTCTGTCTCTCTCTGTCCCAAAAATAAAAATAAAAACGTTGAAAAAAAAATTAAAAAAAAAAAAAGACAAATACCATATGATTTCACTCATATATGGAATTTAGGAAACAAAAGAGCAAAGGGGGAAAAAAAAGAAGCAAACCAAGAAACAAGACTCTCAGCTATAGAAAACAAACTTGGGGTGCCTGGGTGGCTCAAGTTGGTTAAGCGTCCGACTTCAGCTCAGGTCATGATCCTGTGTTTCTTGAGTTCGAGCCCCGCATAGGGCTCTGTGTTGTCAGCAGAGGCTGCTTCAGATCCTCTGTTGGCCTCTCTGCCCCTCCCCCACTCTGTCTCAAAAAATAAACATTTAAAAGATTTAAAAAAAATAAACCGATGGTTATCAGAAAGGAGGTGGGGGTTGGGGGGACAGGTTACATAGGTGATGAGGATTAAGGAGTGCACTTGTGATGAGCACCAGGTGATGTATGGAACTGTCAAATCACTATATTGTACACCTGAAACTAACATTACACTGTATGGTAACTGGAATTTAAATAAAAGCTTTTAAAAAAAATTAAAAAAAATAAAAGATAAGGATGGCTACCACCAAAAAAGCAGGAAAGAAGTGCTGACAAGGCTGTGGAGAATTAGACCCTGCACTGTTGTGGTGGGCATGAAAAATGGTATATTTGCTGTGTGAAACAGTAAAACATTTCCTTCCACAAAACTTGTTAAATACAATTACCATATAACCCAACAATTTTACTTCTGGGAATATACCAAAAAGAATTGAAAGCAGGGTCTTGAAAACATATTTGTACACACATGTTCACAGCAGCATTATTCACAATAGCTAAAACATGGAAACAACCCAAGTGTCCATCAGTGGATGAATGGATAAGCAAAATGTAATATACACATACAATAAAATATTATTCAGCCTTAAAAAGGGAAGGAAAGGGGCACCTGGGTGGCTCAACTGGTTAAGGGTCCGACTCTTGATTCTGGCTCAGGTCATGATCTAAAGGTTCTAAGATTGGGCCCCTAGTCCGTGCTAGGCATGGAACCTGCTTAAGATTCCCTCTACCTCTCCCCCTCTCTCTCTGTCCCTCTACTGCTCCTGCTGGCCTGCATGAAGGCAAGTTTCCCAAATCACTATGTCACATGGAAAGAATGCAAAGTTATCTTAGGGATGACTCAGAACTATAATGGGGATGGGGGAAGATGAGGAAAAAAACAAGGTACCTCTGTAAACTGTAAAACTCTCTAAAATTCACATTGGTGTAATTATAAAAATCAACTCAGTAAAACTCTCTCTCTCTAGACTAATTATTAGTTCTCAGGAATGGTTGTTTGAAACAGTTTGGGACCTATCAAAATATATTTTATATGCATATATCTGAACTGATCAATAGAGAAGTTATTACTTCCTGAGATAAAAATATTTTTTTAATGTTTATTTATTTTTGAGAGAGAGTGGGCGAGCATGCAAGCATGCGTGTGGTCGGGGGAGGGGCAGAGAAAGAAGTGGGAAAGAGAATCTGAAACAGGCTCCCTGCTGACAGCAGAGAGCCCAACACTGGGCTCAAAACCTGTGAATCGTGAGATCAAGACCTGAGCCAAGTCAGGCACTTAACCTGCCCCTATAGTTCTTTTTGCTAAATAATATTCTATTAAATAATAGAACATCTACCAAAAGAGGTAAATCTACTGTACAATTATAAATGACAGTGTAAGACCTGTACATTCCAATAAAATGCCACTATCTTTCCCTTACCTTGAATATTCTTTCATCACATGATGACTATTATCTTACAGACACTTCACTTATTTTTAAAAATCTAAAAATAAGGATAAATACCACAGAAAAGACTTACCATCATGGAAAGCCACTTGCACTAGAAGAGAACAGCAAGAAGAGAACAAAACATCCTGCAGCATTTTCCCAGCTGCTGCGAAAAAGTATTTTATCCTTTGATGATAAAAAGAGGTAAACTTATTAGAAGGAGTGTGTCAACAGTTTAAATTTTAAGAATGTCCCCATCTTATGATTATCAGAGATATTAACACTGAAGGGAGAGACCCCTGTATGAACATGAATGACTCTTGCACCATATGTAAAAAATATATGTATTTGCGTCTTCTGGGCTCAAAAAGGAGGAAGTACAGCAGCAAAGAAAAACCTGATGTCCGCATGGGGGGTGGGACACCCAAGCGAATAAAAACCAAAAACCCAGACCTGCTCCAGCAAATACATTGGAAGAATAGCTAAATTAAGGACCAAAGGGAGAACTAAAAGACCTAAAATAAACGCCAGAGAACTTAATGTAACAAATTAAACAAACCTCAGTAGTAAGGAGGCACCTGGGTGGCTCAGTCAGTTGAGCGTCCTAATCAGGTCATGATCCTGGGGGTCATGGAATGGAGCCCAAGTCTGGCTCTATGCTGAGCGTGGGGCATGCTTAAGATATACTCATTCTCTCTCTCTCTCTCTCTCTCTCTCTCTCTCTCTCTCTCCCTCCCTCCCTCCCTCCCTCCCTCTGCCCCTCTTCCCTGCTTGTTCCAGTATGTGCTGCACGCTCACACGTGTGCTCTCTCTTAAAACAAATTTCTAGGGCGCCTGGGTGGCGCAGTCGGTTAAGCGTCCGACTTCAGCCAGGTCACGATCTCGCGGTCCGTGAGTTCGAGCCCCGCGTCAGGCTCGCATCAGGCTCTGGGCTGATGGCTCGGAGCCTGGAGCCTGTTTCCGATTCTGTGTCTCCCTCTCTCTCTGCCCCTCCCCCGTTCATGCTCTGTCTCTCTCTGTCCCAAAAATAAATAAACGTTGAAAAAAAAAATTTAAAAAAAAAAAAAAAAAAAAAAACAAATTTCTAATGTAAATCTCCATACTTAATTTTAAAGAGATGCAGTTTAGAAATAAAGGAATGAAAAGAAGGAACTCCACCAGAGAATTAGTCTACACAGAAATGGTGAAGTATCACGCCCCTTTATTCATTCATATTCTGAAGCTACCAGAGAAGTAAAATGTCCTTCATTTGGCATGCACATATTTAAGATAACAGTCAAAGGATGATTTTACTCATCTTCAGTAAAGTTAGCATATAAATTTTAAACAATCCCCTAAAATCTAGAAAGCAGAGTAGCCTGGATGAAATCTACTTAGCATCTCAATTTGAAAACACAAAAGAGGCTGTAAACAGGTTTAAACCTTTTCTAAAGAATCAATAGCCTGGGGGGGAGGATATGCTTGAGAACAAAATTACTCCCCAAATTTCAGAGACTTCACACAAGGTTTCTTAAGTGAGGAACTATGCCTTTTGATAGTTGAGGATTCCTGGTCAAAGCAGAAAAGGGAAAAACAAAATAATCAGGAAAGGGGTTTTCACTGCCTCTACAGTTACGCACATTAGTGCTGCTCACATTTCACTGATGAACAGCTCACATGGCCCTTCTGCCTAAGTACAGAAGTTGTGAAAAGAGGGGAGGAAGCACTAGTGTATCAATATAAAAGAAAAAGAAAAGCCAATGAAAACACACTAAAATTAAAAAAAAAAAAAAGGCTGTCAAGTCAAAGCAGACATTTTTTTTTTTAAGATACTGTATTTATTTATTTTTTTTTCAACGTTTATTTATTTTTGGGACAGAGAGAGACAGAGCATGAACGGGGGAGGGGCAGAGAGAGAGGGAGACACAGAATCGGAAACAGGCTCCAGGCTCTGAGCCATCAGCCCAGAGCCTGACGCGGGGCTCGAACTCACGGACCGCGAGATCGTGACCTGGCTGAAGTCGGACGCTTAACCGACTGCGCCACCCAGGCGCCCCAAAGCAGACATTATTTTTAGAAGATACACATAGTGGGGTGCCTGGGTGACTCAGTGAGCTAAGCGTCTGACTCTTGATTTCTACTCAGATCACGATCTCACGGTTCATGGGTTCCAACTCTGTGTCAGGCTTACAGCTGACAGCACAGAGCCTGATTGGGATTCTCAAAATTAATAAATACACCTTAAAAAAAATTATGTATGTCAAAGTTCAGGTATTATGCTTCTTTTAGAACTGATGGACTTACACAATATCCAAGGAATGGCTGAAATTATCAGCCAAACGAAATTTGGACAATCTCTAAACAGCCAATTCATAGATAATTCAATGACAATCAATACTCTGCCTTACAGATTTATAAAAGATCCAAATAACTTGGTAGCAAAGACTCTGCTGTTAATACTTAGGAATACACCAGGGTGCCTAGGTGGTTCAGTCAGTTGAGCACCAAACTTCAGCTAAGGTCATGATCTCGTTCGTGGTTCATGGGTTTGAGTCCTGCATCGGTGCAGAGCCTGCTTCTGAGCCCCTGTCCCCCTCTCTCTCTGCACCTCCCCTGCTTGTGTTCTCTCTCAGAAATACACTTTTAAAAATGAAAGAAAAAAACATTTAGGAATACATAGATACACAGATTTTTCTAAATACCATGCACTTTATCACATCGACAAATACTCCATTGGAGATACCAGTTCTGTACCATAAAGCATGGAAAATAAATTTTCATTTGACAATCTTAAGGGAGAGTACAGTATCAGTTAACCATACAACAAATTCAGTATAATCCCTATGGAACATGATTTTTGACATAACTACACTCTAATAAACCCATGAGATTAAGTTGGTTACAAAACATTCTTAGCTAAACTAACTTATAATGGTTGTTAAACATTAAATCCCTGCCAAATTTGACAATTTTAACTTTATCATAAATAATTCGACTGCTTGAGTCTACTCAAAGTTTGTGGTGCCATCATTTTAAAGTCTATTTGCACTTGAGTGGGCTTCCAAATCACTAAGGAATTCTAGGAGATGCTAAAACATAGTTTACGATTTTGCATTACTCAAAACTGTAATTCAATCTATTAAAAAAAAAGTCTTGGTGCACCTGGGTGGCTCACTTGGTGAAGTGACCAACTCTTGATTTCAGCTCACGTCATGATCTCACAGTTTGTAGGTTCAAGCCTCATATCTGGCTCTGCGCTCAGTGCAGAGAGCCTGCTTGGGATTCTCTCTCCCGCTCTCTCTGCCCCTCCCCAGCTTGCACGCTCTCTCTCAAAAATAAATACTTTTAAAAAATAAATTTTTAGGGGCGCCTGGGTGGCGCAGTCGGTTAAGCGTCCGACTTCAGCCAGGTCACGATCTCGCGGTCTGTGAGTTCGAGCCCCGCGTCAGGCTCTGGGCTGATGGCTCGGAGCCTGGAGCCTGTTTCCTATTCTGTGTCTCCCTCTCTCTCTGCCCCCTCCCCCGTTCATGCTCTGTTTCTCTCTGTCCCAAAAATAAATTAAAAAAAAAAAACGTTGAAAAAAAAAATAAATTTTTAGAAGTTATAAAGGAAGGAAATTTGAAGTAAATAATTTTGCAAGATTTGAAGCTTCTCCTGGGATTTTTAAGCAAGAGTTTAAACGGCTTCAAGTGGACAGAATTAATAAATTAACTTAGAAGTCAATAGAAGTATACTTTGTGTTGGAGGAAATAGGATTTTTGAAATAGAAAATATGTCTGGGAAGCCTCTCTAAAGAGGTCCTATTCAATTCTAGTAACACTTCCACAATTCTCACTTGTACTCTTAGTAAGTGGACCAAAAAACACACACACACTTTGAGAAACATAGCATGCTAGGAAAACACCACCTTTACAGCCAGAAAGACTCAGATGAGACTTTCTTCCTGCCTTACGTATTTATTTACAAGCTATTTAACCTATGTCAGGTAATCTCTGTAAGACTGTTTCCTGATCAGAGATACCCACTAGGTTCTGAGAATTAAAAGGAAGACTGCATAGGCAAATTCTGTAGCAAGTAACAGAACTCAACAGCATCTTAAAAATCCTTTTCTTTGCTTGCCTCTCTTCCAAGATTTAAAAAAAGGGGGACAGAGGAATCCAGGAGGATGTAAGCCCTCAGAGGAATGTTAACAATGTGCTTGATGCAGTAATGAGCTAAATAAAGAACACGGTTTAGAATCTAAGCCTAATAAATAGAACCTTTTGCATCACCTAACTCCATCTCCTCTTTCTAGCCCAGATAACTCCATTCTTAGGCCTCACATGCTTAATTCCAATACTGCACTCTTGATGACATATCTGAAAGAACCTTCCTCTCTCACTACCCAAATCTTATCCACTGGATAGCTCGCCTATTACTCAAGCTTTCCCTAATAATTATTCACAATGCTATCCTCAATTCCCCTTTTCTCAAATTCCTGTATCACATAAGTGAAAGGGCGGGCCTATGCCAGCCGACTCCATCTTGTTCTGTGTCCTTCACCTTGACCACACCTCCTCCCCTTGAGTAACCCCCCCTCACCTGCCTAACAGGACTCGACCCTTCCCCAGGACCCTTCCCCAGCCAATCGGCTGAGGCCATAGCCATTACCTCACCAACTGCCCCCAGGCCCCAATAAAACCTTTGTCCTTTTGAAACTCGCCCTCTTTCCCTGGTATCTCACCGCTGCGTCGGTGCAGGTAGGGGATTGAGCTCGAGCTAGCTCGAATAAAGGCTCTTTGCTTTTGCATCGGACTCGGCTCCCTAGTGGTCTTTGGGGATCATGAATTCTGGGCATAACAATAAGCTAGCAAAATCATTTTGTTTTTAGCCACAATTCTCCTTAAAGTGGACTGTAAGATCCTTTACATTGAGTATTATAGTAAATTCTTTTATCATTCACAAGGGGAAACTCATTCTCAAAACTCACTAAATACCTATTGATTAAAAAGCCCAAGAATTGATTTACAGGAGAAATCCTTAGGAATGCTTTTGAAGGTACCAAGAGAGGAATTCCTAATTATATCAAATGATCAAAATGTAATATAAAAATGTTGATACAGGGGAAAATGATAGAAATCAACAAATGAAGGGAAGAAACATTAAGAAGCCCATAAGGTATGCAGTGCCAACTCTAAAACAAGATAAATAGTATTTTTTAAGTCAGATTAAATATGCTTATTAGCATTTACAGCTAAATTTAAATCTAAAGTTATGCTACATATTCTATCATCTGCAAGGCAGAAAGTAATCCTTTATTACTGCACTTGGGCAAATATATCCACATAACTAACCATTACTCATTGTTCAAAGCTGGACAAAAATTAGACAAAAAAAGCTATGCAGTACTGCTACATAGCTTCCAATATTCTCAAACTCAGGATCCCTGACAATTACTTAACTGCTGAAAAAAACCGTTGAGACAGCCTCTCTCTAGAAGGGAACGTTACAAGGTCATCTAGTCAAAAGCAGCTGTATACCCCGAGATACGCATTAGGTTTGGAGTACAGACCAAATGCCTGAATTTTTAATAAGCACACTCAGTTACTCTAATTCAGTCAGGCATATGAGAAACAATGATCGATTCCAGTGGTTCTCAATGCTGGCTGCACACTGAAATTCTTTAAGGAGTTCTTCTTTTGGGGCACCTGGGTGGCTCGGTGGGTTGAGCATCCAACTCTTCGCTCAGGTCATGACTTCGCTCAGGTCATTATCTCAGTCTGTGAAACTAAGCCCTGCTGTGGGCTCCTTGCTGAGAGCTAGGATTCTCTCTTCTCACCCCCTCTCTCTGCCCCTCCACCACTGGCCCACGAGTGCTCGCTCACTCTCGCTCTCTGTCACTCAAAATAAATAAACTTTAGAGATGCCTGGGTGGTTCAGTCTGTTGGACATCAGACTTCGGCTCCGGTCATGATCTCATGGTTCATTAAGTTCGTGGGTTCGAGCCCCACATCAGGCTGTGCTCTCAGTGCAGAACCTGCTTCAGATCCTGTCTCCCTCCTCTCTCTCTGCCCTCCCTTGCTCAAGCTCTCTGTCAAAAATAAAACATTTAAAAAATAAACTTTTTTAAAAAAATGTTTGAAGGGGAACCTGAGTGGTTCAGTTCGTGAAGCCTCCAACTCATGATCTCACGGTTTCTGAGACTGAGCCCTGCATGGGGCTTTGCACTGACAGTGGGGAGGCAGCTTGGGATTTTCTCTCTCCCTCTCTGCCCCTCCCCCACTCTCTCAAAAACAAACCGTAAGAAAAATGAAAAAACATTAAAAAAATAAAAATCCTTTTTAAAAAATGTTGAACATTTCTGTAATTTAACAAAAAGAAAAAAAATTTTTTTTTTTTATTTTTTATTTATTTTTTTTTTTTCAACATTTATTTTTGGGACAGAGAGAGACAGAGCATGAACGGGGGAGGGGCAGAGAGAGAGGGAGACACAGAATCGGAAACAGGCTCCAGGCTCTGAGCCATCAGCCCAGAGCCCGACGCGGGGCTCGAACTCACGGACCGCGAGATCGTGACCTGGCTGAAGTCGGACGCTTAACCGACTGCGCCACCCAGGCGCCCCTGAAAAAAATGTTTTTAAGTTTATTTATTTTTAGAGAGGAAGAGAGGAGTGAGCAGGGAAGGGACAGAGAGAGAAGGAAAGAGAGAATCCCAAGCAGGTTCTACACTGCCAACTCAGACAAGAGCGACCAGGGGCTGAAACCCACGAACCCTCAAATCATGACCTGAGCCAAAACCAACAGTCAGACATTTAACTGACTGAGCCACCCAGGCACTCCAGACGTTTTTGTTTTAGACGTTAGACTGACCTAGATTAACACACCATTTTTTAAATTTTCATGTTAGTCTGGCTAAACCCATCATCCAATTGGTTTCTAAAGTATTTTTTAACATCTACAATGTTTTGCTGAGAAAAAGGTATGCTGCTAAATGATATGTATGTTTCCATGAAAAAATGTAATACAGATGTGTACATCCACTCTTTTAGGAAACTTTCCATATTAACATCCATACGATCCAGATTTTTCTTAGTGATGTATCAATGGTGGAATAGGCAGCATTTTTCTTTATTGGTGTTATACAAAGTAATAATGTACGTCAAATCAATAGCATGTTGGGGTCTATAAAATGGAAGTATCTTCCTGTATTTGTACGTGCATGGACACTGGAGCAAAGACAAAATTCTCGAAGTATATTCAAACCATTAACAATAACAATAATTACTTCTGGCGGTACAGAGAAGCTGTATCTATTTGACAGGGCTGTACTATTGGACTTTATAACATTTAATTTTAGCTTTTGTAATTAAAACAGACATGCGTTTCACATTTTAAGTAACGTTTAAAATATTTAAATACATGAGTTCTTGTAGTGAAAACATTATATGCACTGAGCATTCATGAACTCGTTGTACTGTAAAATGAAAAGCTCCTCTCAGAAAAGGATGGTACAGAAGCCAAAGGCCTCAGGTTTATTTACCTTTTTTTATGATGTTTATTTTTGAGGGAGAGAGAGAGGGCATGCAAGCAAGTGGAGGAGGAGTAAAGAGAGGGAGACACAGAATCCAAGGGAAGCTCCAGGCTCTGAGCAGTCAGCATAGAGCCAGGAGGAGGGGCTCGAACTCATGAACCATGAGATCATGACCTGAGCCAAAGTCGAACACTTAACTGACTGAGCCATGGGCACCCCAGGTTTATTTACTTAGACCAGTAAATTCCACTCCTCAAAATCTCTCCTAAGCAAATAACCCAAATTACAGAAAATGCTACGTTGAATGTAAGTATTTCATTGCAGTATTACTAGCAATATACTAGCCAAAAACGTTTGTTACTGGATGTTACACAGCCAATAAGAATATTTACAAAATAGTTCGTGATATAAGAAAAATGTCCATAATACAAAACTGTGCAAAACGAGATAAAAAAGTATATAAAAAACAGGCTCCAGGGGCGCCTGGGTGGCTCAGTCGGTTAAGCGGCCGACTTCGGCTCAGGTCATAATCTCGCGGTCCATGAGTTCAAGCCCCGCGTCGGGCTCTGTGCTGACCGCTCAGAGCCTGGAGCCTGTTTCAGATTCTGTGTCTCCCTCTCTGACCCTCCCCCGTTCATGCTCTGTCTCTCTCTGTCTCAAAAAAATAAATAAACGTTAAAAAAAAAAAAAAAAAACAGGCTCCTCGCTGGCTCAGCTGGAAGAACGTGCAACTCTTCATCTCAAGGTCTTGAGTTTGAGCTCCAGACTGGATGTACAGATTACTAAAAAAAAATTTTTTAAAGACATATATAAAAAACAATGAAATAGTGAAACAAAACAAAATCTGCACAGAACACACCAGTTAATACAAGTTTTCTTCCCACCTTTGGTTTTTCAAATTTTCCACAAATATACATCTACACTGAAAAAAAAAATACAGAAAATATACTAGATAGAGGCTTTAGCTGGAAAATATCCAAGTTACTCAAGTCAATTTTAATGCACTTTAGCCAGCTACTATTTTTAGTAATGATTGTCCTCAATTCCTCTCTGCTTCACAAGTGTCAGTAAATTTAAAAAATCACTTTCAGATTTTTAAGCTTAAATACTTGATGTCAAATAAAAATAAGAGAAAAAAGTAATTTTAATTATTTAAATCACATCTTGATTAGTCAAATAAGTCTACTTGATAATCAATCAAGACTTGATATGAAGACCTCTACAATAGGCCATTCTCTTAATCTAATTATCTTCAAAGTCATACAGAACTAAAATAAAATATACTGCTTTACATATTACTACTAGTATTCCAAAACTTTCAGCTTTTAAAAGCGTAGGAAAGAGGGGCGCCTGGGTGGCTCAGTCGGTTAAGCGTCCGACTTTGGCTCAGGTCATGATCTCATGGTCCATGAGTTCGAGCCCTGCGTCAGGCTCTGTGCTGACAGCTCAGAGCCTGGAGCCTGTTTCAGATTGTGTCTCCCTCTCTCTCTGACTCTCCCCCATTCACATTGTCTCTATCTCAAAAATAAACAAACGTTAAAAAAAATTTTAAAGCATAGGAAAGAAAACTGGGCAACAATATTAATGCAGTCTGATAGACAAGAATAAAAAGTAAAGACAAAATGACTAAAGAAATGCTGGCAAACAACATCCTGAATGGAGGAAAACTAAATCAAGAAAGTCATAAGCAAGTTGCAGCAATGACGAATAAAAGACAAAGGCATAAAGGACCATGTTAATGGTTATCTGTTAACTGTCAGGAAGAGGAAAAACCAACTTAACAGCAAATAGTCTAGAGAAAAAAACCAACGTCTCCTGTGGCCGTTCCCCAGTGCCCCCAAATTACATGCCTTACAAATCACACACTGAAAAGATACATAAAGAAAAAGAAAAGGGGCACCTGGGTGACTCAGTTGTTGAGCATCGACTCTTGATTTCTGCTCAGGTTACGATCCCAGGGTCGTGGGATCGAGCCCCGAGTCAGGCTCTGCACTCAACACGGAGCCTGTTTGGAATTCCCTCTGCCCCTCTCCCCATCTCGCTCTCTAAAACTGAAAAATAAAGAATAAAAAGAAAAAGAAAGAAAAAGGAAAACAGAGGGCCGTATTACTGTCTCATTAAGTTCCTACAGCTTCTTTCCTATCCAGCCCTTTATAAAGTTAGTCTAGCAAGAGGTTACAAACAGTAGTTATTTTTCTTATGCTCAGCATTGTTTTATTTGCTCTATTCCTTGATTAAATAACAGGTGAGGGCACCTGGGTGGTTCAGTCTGTTAAGCACCCAACTTCCTCTCAGGTCATGATCTCTCAGTTAGTGAGTTCAAGTCCCATATGCAGCTCCCGTGCTGACAGCTTGGAGCCTGGAGCCTGCTTCAGATTCTGTCTCCCTCTCTCTCTGCTCCTCCCCTGCTTGCCTTCAGTCTCTCACTCTCAAACAAAAAAAAAAATTTTTTTTAAGTAACATTTGAACATATTCAATGGCCATATTAAAAAGTAGAAGGTTGGTGGTGGTGCCTGGGTGGCTCAATCAGTGAAGCGTTCAACTTCGGCTCAAGTCATGATCTCACGGTTTGTGGGTTCAAGCCCTGCATCCGGCTCTGTGCTGACAGCTCAGAGCCTGGAGCCTGCTTGGGATTCTGTGTCTCCCTCTCTCTCTCTCTCTCTCTCTCTCTCTCTCTCTCTGCCCCTCCCCTACTCACACTCTCTCTCAAAAATAAATACTAAAAAAAAATTTTTTTTAAAGAGGTAGAAGGCTGAACAATAACTCAAGGGTTTGTGAGATTCCAAAGCTAGAAAGAAACACAAGAATCTCACAATGAGGGAGGGGAAAGAGGGAGGATATCAGTTCTTTAAAATAAATATAGAATTATAAGAAAAATTCCACATCTATAAATGGGATTCTACTGGCTACAGGTGAGGAACCTATTACTACCGTATAATCTAATAAATCTGAACATTTTCTTATAACTGTATCAAGACCAATTCTCTTCTGGAAAGAAAAGTGAGCATAGTGGCCTTTTCCATTCTCTTCATGCAAACAACTAGCCAAAAAAAAAAAACCAAAAAAAAATGGGGGTGGGGGATAAATCCCAAGGCACCTAGCTGGCTCAATCACAGTTAAGCATCCTATTCCTGGTTTCAGCTCAGGTTATGATCTCATGATACTTGAGTGTGAACCCCTCATCTGGCTCCATGCTTACAGCACAGGGCCTGCTTGGGATTCATTCTCTCTCTCTCTCTCTCTCTCTCTCTCTCTCTCTCTCTCCCTCTCTCTCTCTCCCCCCCTCCCTCCCCACTCTCCCCTTCCCCTGCTCGTGCTCTCTCTCAAGATAGTAAGAAAACTTTAAGAAAAAAATGTTTTAATAAAAAAAGGGTAAATTCCACTCATTTTGTTTGAGGGAGGGGGGAAAATGTTTGCCACCCTTCCTCCAAAATTTTCTAAATTTATCTGCAGTACCTATGTTGCACAGTTCCAGAAGTTATACTATCCAGTGACCCTTAAAATGCTGCATTAAAAGAACCGCAAACAGGGATGCCTGGGTGGCTCAGTCAGTTAAGTGTCCGACTTCAGCTGAAGTCATGATCTCATGGTTCCTGGGTTCGAGCCCCTGCATCAGGTTCTGTGCTCAGAGCCTGGAGCGTGCTTCAGATTCTGTCTCCCTCTCTCTCTCTGCCCCTCCCCCGCTTGTGCTCTGTCTCTAAAATAAACATTAAAAACAAACAAACAGAAAGTGCAAACAGCAAATTTGAATCAATTATTGAGAGAAAAAAAAGACCTAGAAAATTAAAATAGGTAAAATCTATTTAAGTACGTACAAAAAGCAAAAACAACCTCAGAAAATATTCATGTACAATACCTCAGTAACCCTGGTACTTCCTTAAAACTTGATGCCTCTTTGGATATATTAACAGCTCACCTTCCAGACCTTCCAACCACCACTTAACTTAGGTTGTACCATATGAAATGATCATTTTTACAGGTGAAAAATGATTGAAATTGAGGTACAAACTGCCAATTATAAAATAAATAAGTCATGGGGCACCTGTGTGGCTCAGTTGATTTCTGCTCAGGTCATGAGCTCAGGGTCATGAAATCAAACCCATCGTTGGGCTCCTGTCCCTCCCTCTCCCTCTGTCCTTACTTTGCTTATATGCATGAGTATGCTCACTCTCTCAAATAAAAACAAAAAGGGGCGGGGGGGGGGGTGGGAAGCCTAGATGGCTCAGTCAGTTAAGCGTTTGACTTCAACTCAGGTCATGATCTCGCAGTTTGTGGGTTCAAGACCCATGTTGGGCTCTGTGCTGACAGCTCAGAGCCTGGAGCCTGCTTCGGATTCTGTGTCTCCCTTGCTCTCTGCCCGCCCCCCCTTGCTCTGTGTCTCAAATAAACATTTAAAAAAACTGTAAAATAAATAAGTCACAATGCTATAAAGTACATACAGCATAAGAAATACTGTCATGGGGCGCCTGGGTGGCGCAGTCGGTTAAGCGTCCGACTTCAGCCAGGTCACGATCTCGCGGTCCGTGGGTTCGAGCCCCACGTCGGGCTCTGGGCTGATGGCTCAGAGCCTGGAGCCTGCTTCCGATTCTGTGTCTCCCTCTCTCTCTGCCCCTCCCCCGTTCATGCTCTGTCTCTCTCTGTCCCAAAAATAAATAAACGTTGAAAAAAAAATTAAAAAAAAAAAAAAAAGAAATAGTCAATAATATAACTTGGTATGGTGACAAACTACACTTATTGTGGTGAGCACTGCACAATGTATAGAATTACTGAATCACAACGTTGTACACCCAAACTAGTATCCCATGCATGTTCACTATACTTCAACTAAAAATTGACTGAAATTGGCAATTTCATATAGTTCAACCTCATAATTCATTCAACACAAGCAGAAATATAAATGCAAATTTGTCCTCCCTGGGCTTGGACCTAGTTTGCGGTGACATGGCTACACGCACCAACAAAGACGGAATTGTCAATAAACATGGGACATGTTATGGTGCCTCCCTCAGGAAAATGGTGAAGACTGAAATGAGCCAGCACATGGGGCGCCTGGGTGGCTCAGATGGTTGAGCGTCCAACTCCGGCTTGGGCCATAATCTCACATTCGTGGGTTCAAGCCCCACATCAGGCTCTGTGCTGACAGCTTGAAGCCTGGAGCCTGCTTTGGATTCCTTGTCTCCCTCTCTTTCTCTGCCTTTCCCCTGCGTGCACTCTGTCTCTCTCTCAAAATATAAAAATAAAAAACATTAAAAAAAAGTTTTGGGGAGGGGTGCCTGGGTGGCTCAGTCAGTTGAGCGCCTGTCAGTTGTGCTTCAGATTCTGTGTCTCCCTCGTTCTCTGCCCCTCTCCCGCTTACGCTGTCTCTCCCGCCCTCTCTGCTCCTACCCCGCTTGCACTCTGGTCTCTCAAAAATAAAATATATTTTTTAAAAAGAAACAAGCCAGCACACAAGTACACTTCCTCCTTGTGTGGCAAAACCAGGATGAAAAGATGAGCTGTGGGGATCTGGCATTGTGGTTCCTGCATGCAAACCATAGCGAGCGGGTGGTGCCTGGAACTACAACACCACGTCTGCTGTCACAGCAAAGTCAGTCATGAGAAGACTGAAGGAGGTGAAAGAAGCTCCACCATTTGAAATATTGCTAGCCTATAATAAATGGGGCAATTTGTACAACAAAATTTAAATAAATAATTTATGTAGAAATGCAAATTTTGAGAATGGAAGCTTTCTATTCAATGAAATCAGTAGCTAAGTTGGCTGGATCAAAAAACCAAAGTTGTAGATGTAATCTAGATCTGAATTTAGATTCATTTCCTAGCTCTCCATCCACTTGTCACAAGGCAAAGATTTTAAAAGTTGCAGGGGCGCCTGGGTGGCTCAGAAGCGTGCAACTTCGGCTCAGGTCAGGATCTCAGTTTGTGGTCGAGCCCTGCCTCAGGCTCTGTGTTGACAGCTCAGAGCCTGGAGCCTGCTTCCGATTCTGTCTGATTCTGTCTCATTCTCTCTGCCCCTCCCCCACTCACTGTGTCTCAAAAATGCAAAAAAAAAATTTTTTTTTTTTTTTTAATAAGCTGCAGCCTCAGAGCCCCCAGCTGAGCTTCTGACTTCAGCTCAGGTCGTGATCTCACAGTTTGTGAGTTCAAGCCCTGCATCGGGGTCTCTGCTGTCAGCATGGAAGCGGCCTCCAATCCTCTGTTCCCCTCTCTTTGCCCCTCCCCTGCTTGCACTCACTCTCCTCAAAAGTAAACATTTAAATATATACAACAAATAAATTAAGTAGTTTCAGCCTGCAAATTCATAAAATAACTTTCAGAAAAGAAATCTCTCAGGGTGCCTGGGTGGCTCAGTTGGTTGAGTGTCACACTCTTGATTCTGGCTCGGCTCGTGATCCCAGCCAGGGTCGTGGGATCAATCCCCAAGTTGGGCTCCACACTATCTGTGGAGCCTGCTTAAGATTCTCTCTCGGGGTGTCTGGGGTGGCTCAGTCAGTTAAGCGTCCAACTTTGATTTCAGCTCAGAACAGGATCTCCTAGCTTGTGAGATCGCCCCTTGTTGGGCTCTGCGGAAAGCAGGAAGCTGGCTAGGGATGCTCTCTGCCCCTCCCCCCACTCACTGTCTCTCTCACACACACATGCACGCTCTCTCTCTCCCTCAAAATAAATAATACACTAAAAAAGGTTAAAAAAAAAAAGAAAGAAAAGTCTCACTCTCTCCCCACTAGCTCGCACACATACTCTCATAAATACTAAAAAAATAAAATAAAGTAAAATCTCTCATTATACAGATGATAAAAACAGGCCTTGAAAGTAACCATGTCTCAAGAGAGTGATCCACATAAAATCTGAACGTAACAAACCTCCCCCTAAATTTAATGACTTCTTGTGAAGTGCTTGTTCTACTATCTCTTGTTGCCTCTCCACTGGAAAATATACTCGACCTCCACACCCCTGTCTCCTTCCTATGAAAGAAAATGCTAGGGGCGCCCAGGGTGGCTCAGAAAAGTTAAGCATCCAACTCTTGGTTTCTGCTCAGGTCATAATCTCACAACTAGTGGGTTTGAGCCCACCATCAGGCTCTGCACTGGCAGCTCGGGGCCTACTTGGGATTATCCCTCTTTCTCTCTGCCCCTCCCCAACTCACGCGCAGGCACTCTCAAAATTAAACAAACTTTTTTTTTTTTTTTTAATTTTTTACAAAGGGGTGCCCGGGTGGCTCAGTCAGTTGGATGTCCAACTCTTGATCTCAGCTCAGGTCATGATCTCACGGTTCGTGGGTTTGAGTCCCACTTTGGGAGAGCCTGCTTGGGATTCTGTCTCTCCCTCTCTCTGCCCCTCCCCCACTCTCCCTCTCAAAAGAAAAAAAATGTTAAACAGAAATTAAGTCAAAAGACTCTTCAAAGGAACTTCTAAGTTACAAAATTAAAATCTATGGAACAGAAATAAGAGCTTCAAGGAGAGTGGACTAATGTTTACATACAAGCACAGAAGCTATGAGCCTGGGAGTGCAACATCCATCCCAGTGATGTTACCTATTTACTGCCACCTCTCCTAATGTTCTTTAATCCTTACCTGTAAAATAAGTGGTATATCTACTTTGCAGGGGTTTTTTTTTTTTTTGAGGATTGAGAGAAATAATAAGTACCTGGCATAATTAATAGATGTTATTATAGAATTTTATTATCACAGAGTCAATGAAAACTTTGTAAAGCTTTTCAGTTTGTTAGCACTACTTGACAACAGCAGCCAATAAAGTACATTTGTAGTTTTCTAGTCCTTGATACAGGACAGGGACCAGCAATAGGTATGGTGCCTTTATTAAACATCACTGTTACTAATTCAAATTAACTCAATTACACATACTAACAGAAGAAATAATTCTAAAAACGTTTATACATTCACTGCAATATAAACTCCTTGAAGAGACCCTTTGTCTATTTTGTTTAATGATGAATCCCAAGTGTCTAGAACAGTGCCTGGTACATAGTTGGATCTCATTATGTATTTGTCAAATGCCTTTGGAAATTACTTTTAACACTCTGAATACTAAAGACTTTCAAAACACAATAATCTTGACATTCAAGTACAATTTTTTTCTTCTTGTACCAGCCTGAAGAGAAGAACCTCTCACTCTAGAATTAACTCCTATCTTCCCTAGAAACAGGCAAAAAAAAAATCTTGTGTACGCCTTCTGAAGAACTTTAAAACATTCCCAACTAGCTTCTGTTAGGTAGAAACAGGACAACCTTGGGGTGCCTGGGTAGCACAGTGTGTTAAGCGTCAGGACTCCTGGTCTCAGCTCGGATCATGATCTCACTGAGCCCAGCACTGGGCTCTGCACCGCTGGCACGGAGCCTGCTTGGGATTCTCTCTTCTCTGCCCCTTCCCCACTTGTGCGTTTTCTCTCTCTCTCTCTCTCTCAAAATAAATTAACTTTAAAAAAATGTTTTGTTTTAAATAGGACAACCTTCTACCCAGATTCTACAATTTTGACTGCAAAGAAGTACCACTCTCATTAGTCTCACGATTGGGGGAAGTGGGAAATTCCCTCTGACTTCCATCAAAACAGGAGTTTTCTCTTCCAAGAGTTTAAGAGGATATCCCCTCAGGCAGCCAAAAATGTTAAGCCTTGGTAGAATCAAAAAGATGAGGTGCAGAGAAAACAGAGATAGAAAATAAGAGATTTAAAAAGAAAAGAGAGGGGTGCCTGGGTAGCTCAGTCGGTTAAGCATTCAACTTCAGCTCAGGTCATGATCTCACAAGTTCGTGAGTTCGAGCCCCGCGTCAGGCTCTGTGCTGACAGCTCAGAGCCTGAAGCCTGCTTCAAATTCTATGTCTCCCTCTCTCTCTGCTCCTCCCCCACTCATGCTCTGTCTCTCCTTCAAAAATAAATAAAAACGTTAAAAAAATTTTTTTTAATAAAAAGAAAAGAGATTGGCAAGATAAGCGACCTAAGACACTGACGTATGGGGGAAAAAAGGAAAAAAAAAGGTCAAGGTCTAAATCTTTTGTCGTATTTTTGCAGAATTAGAAGACACATTTGTTTTAGACTACATCAAAGAAAAAAAGCACCAAAAATAACCCTTGTACTGATACAGCTTAAAAGAAAGGTTACACCATTCAAATTTATTACTAATTTCATTTATTCTTCTAAGTCTCTGAACAGCCAAGAAACCTTCACCAAAATTTCAGCAGTTTTAAAGCTGTGAGAAAGAAACCTATTCTGCAGATTTTGTATTAATGAATTCCTTTTGGAAATTCTAAAAACAAAGTCCTAACTGGGGCGCCTGGGTGGCTCAGTTGGTTAAGCATCCAACTCTTGATTGAGCCCTCTGTGCTGACAGCGTGAAGCCTGCTTGGAATTCTCTCAGCCCCTCCCCCACTCACACACACATGGGCTCTCTCTAAAAATAAACAAACATTTAAAAAAATAAAATCATAACTGTCAGTGATATTTCCTAGTCAAAGAACACACAGTGTTTTGAAATTTTCATGATATTCTTCTCATAAAGTTTTACTACTTAAAACAACACATTGTAACA
The DNA here is from genome assembly GCF_028749965.1 of Puma concolor. Classification (NCBI taxonomy): domain Eukaryota; kingdom Metazoa; phylum Chordata; class Mammalia; order Carnivora; family Felidae; genus Puma; species Puma concolor. Next base: position 16,003,023 of record NC_141680.1, on the reverse strand, counting down.
AATAAATACAATGACTAACCACCAAGGTACAAGTAGTATTAATTGGTAGCATTTTATTAATCAGAACCCATTCACTGCCCAAGGCTTACATTAAGCCTTTAGAATCACATTTCACAAAACTGGTTATAGGTAGTATATACACTATATGTACCTACTATAGATAGTATCAGTATGTTCCTAGTGAGTAATCTTGAGACTGCTAGCAAAAATATTTTAATCCTAAATTATATTTTTATTCTATGGAATCTTTCATTCCAGATCCACATACAACAGGTGTTTTATTTGTCAGAGAGACATGAACATTCTCTTGAATATTAACCTGGAATTAGTATCAAAAGAACTACAGACCAGCTCAACATGGCCAAATTATGTATTATATTGCTTCGGAATAATTTGGACAACCTTCACTTTTAGGATATGCAAATGTTCAGATTTGAGTTACAATTAAGGATTTTCAGAACTAATTTCTCTTTATGCAAATGTAACTTAGAGACTAACACCACCAGAGTACACTTGCTAGGAATAACTCAAAAGAGATAATTCATCTTATAATATGACCACAGTATATCCACAGCAAAATTTTACTTCATCTTTCACACCGGAAAACAGGAATACTCTGCCCTTTAATGAACCCATAATTTCATAACCCTGTAAATTAGCAGGCAAGTAATCATTAATTGCCCTTCTACAGACAAAGAATGCAAGGGTTCCAAGGCCTTTGCACTATACCACATCTGCCAAAATATGAAAATAGTCATAAATTTCAATGCAGCGTGTCTCTTTGAAATTTCACAAATGAAAGTTAAACATATTTCAAATTGCTTTAGCTGGATAAAATCCTGACCTGATCACAAATCAAGCTTACCAATGACAGATCTGCCCAGCTATTGTGCTAAATCGCTGGAAGAAGGGCTACAAACTGAAGATTAAATTTAAAACAAGATAAACCAGGATCATGGTCATGTTTTCTAAACTCAACAATTCAGTGTTCTAAACAGAATGGTCGTAACAAGGTATGGGGTTAGACTATAGAAGCGTACTTGGGGAAAATCTTCCAAGCTTAGGACAGACACTGCTACTAACACCTAAGTCAAGTATTTTTAAAGACTTTTTTAATGTTTTTTTTTTTGGGGGGGGGGAGGAAGAGAGAGATGGAGAGATAGAGAACAAGCGGGGGGGGGGGGGAGGAGGGGGCAGAGAGAGAGAGACAGAGGATCCAAAGCAGGTTCTGAGCTGACACAAACTGACATCATGACCTGAGCTTAACCACTGCATTCATCAAAAACACAGATCTACTCAAGACAGACAGACATAAAACTAACATATTTGGCTTTGACACTATCAGTCAGGTCCACCGGTTGGTAGTTTGTATGAATCTAAATGAGTAAGAACAAATGGTCTTAAGTACAATAACCGTAAGGCAAGTTTGCATCTCCGAACAATCCTAGTTTATGCTTACGGTCTTAGCACTATTATGAATTGCTACCCCTTCGTTTCAAGGTATCCTGATTTGAATGATAAATTATGATGGCCCTTTAATTATTATGGCAGTTATTATGACCCAATTATTATGTAGTCTAACATGAATATTTAATGAGTTCAAACCACAGAATTATGTTGGCAAACCAATTTGCTGTTAACTGACCATTTCAGAAACAGTATACGTTAACTTTTTGCTACTGTTCCTCACTACCCCTTAATGGATTCTGTATGACAGCTCTCTAGGCTAGTATTTGGAACAACATTTGCAAATCATTTGTCAACCTCTCCCCCTCCTAAAAGTATTATGACTAAATCATTAACTTAAAGGTTGCATCCATCAAGACAAAAGGGGGGGGGGGGTGGACAGAGGTTTTAAATAAAAGCAATTTGCAGAAATGCCTGGCCATACCTCAGCAGACTCTACAAACCGAGGAAACCAAGGAAACTGTATGCAAACACACATTTTGAGATTACCTAAAATCCCTCATTCTAACTTCATTCACTGTGCCTTAAAATGAGATTTTTTTTTAAGTTTATGAATTTTTTTTTTAATAATCTCTCCACCCAATGTGGGGCTCAAACTCATGACCCCAAGATCAAGAATCGCACACTATGGGGCACCTGCGTGGCTTACTGGGTTAAGCGTTTAAGAATCCAACTTCGGCTCAGGTCACAATCTCACGGTTTGTGGGTTCGAGCCCCACGTCGGGCTCTGTGCTGACAGCTCAGAGACTGGGGCCTGCTTCAGATTCTGTGTCTCCCTCTCCCTCAAAAATAAATAAACGTTGGGGAGCCTGGATGGCTCAGTCAGTTAAGCGACCCACTTCAGCTCAGGTCATGATCTCACAATTCGCGGGTTAGAGCTCCATATCGGGCTCTGTGCTGACAGCTCAGAGCCAGAAGCCTGCTTCAGATTCTGTGTCTCCCTCTCTCTGCCCCTCCCTCTCTCTCAAAAATAAACATTAAAGGGGCGCCTGGGTGGCGCAGTCGGTTAAGCGTCCGACTTCAGCCAGGTCACAATCTCGCGGTCCGTGAGTTCGAGCCCCGCGTCAGGCTCTGGGCTGATGGCTCAGAGCCTGGAGCCTGTTTCCGATTCTGTGTCTCCCTCTCTCTCTGCCCCTCCCCCGTTCATGCTCTGTCTCTCTCTGTCCCAAAAATAAATAAACGTTGAAAAAAAAAATTAAAAAAATAAACATTAAAAAATATTTTTAATAAGTAAATATTAAAAAAAATTAAAGAATCGCACGCTTTTCGGACTGAGCCAGGGAGGTGTCCTAAGATGGAATTGTTTTGAAAACACGAGGTTTCTTTAGAAAAGCGTGAAGATGTTTTATCTACTATTTATGACAGATACAAGTCAAGCACCAAGACACATTATTTGAACTACTAAAAAGATAAGTATACAGCATTCCCAGCTTACTACCTTAATTAGTTACACATAGGTCTCTTTTGTGGCTTAGGAGTGGCTTAGAAGAAATAAGAGTACTGGTCTAAAGGTCAGCAGACAAGTTCTGGCTTTGCCATTTACTAGCCAACCAGTCATGTGGTAGAGAAAAAAAAAAAAATACATTAAATCTCAAATTCACTTTCCTGAACCATAAAATGGAAGCAACATTATCTAGTTCACTGATACATGATATAAGTAAAAAAGTTTGTGAAAGAGGTTTGTGAAATGTGAAATTCTAGACAAATGTGTTCTATAAAGTCTAAAAGTTTAGCCTTTACCCTACTCCTGTCATTGCTGTTTAAACACACACTCGTCTTAAATATAAAGTAAAAAAAAAAAAAATTGCTGCAAAATCAGCTTTACAGCCTTCTTTTTTAAAAATTATGCTTTGGGTTAGGGGTGCCCGGGTGGCTCAGATGAGCGTCTGACTTCGGCTCAGGTCATGATCTCACGTTTCATGGGTTTGAGCCCAGAGTCGGGCTCTGTGCTGACAGCTCGGAGCCCGGGGCCTGCTTCACATTGTGTCTCCCCCTCTCTCTGCCCCTCCCCTGTTCACGCTCTGTTTCTCTCTGTCTCTCAATAATAAATAAACGTTAAAAAAAATTTAAAAAAAAAATGCTTTGGGTGGCTCAGTCGGCTAAGCATCTGACTTCAGCTCAGATCATGATCTCGGAGTTCGTGAGTTTGGCCCCACACAGAGCCTGGAGCTTGCTTCCGATTCTGTATCTGCCCCATCACTGCTCATGCTCGCGCTCTCTCAAAAAAAAATTTTTTTTTTTTTTTTTTTTTTTAAATTATGCTTTTGGGGGCACCTCAGTGGCTCAGTCAGTTAAGCTTCCGACTTCGGCTCAGGTCATGATGTGGCTTCTCATGAGTTCCAGTGCCCCATCAGGCTCTGAGCTGACAGCTTGGAGACCGCATCTCCCTCTGTCTCTGCCCCTCCCCCGGTCACACTCTCTCTCCCAAAAGTAAACATTAAAAAAATTAAAATAAATAAATAAATCATCAAAACTTTTTAAAAAATTATGCTTTTGGGGCATTTGGGTGGCTCAGTGGGTTAAGCGTCTGACTTCAGTTCAGGTCATGATCTCGCAGTTTGGGAATTCGAGCCCCACACTGGGCTGTCAGCACAGAGCCTGCTTCAGATCCTCTGTTCCCCCCGCCCCTCCCCCACTCGTTCTCTATCAAAATAAATAAACTTTAAAAAATGAAAAAAAAAGTTTTTTTAATTATGCTTTCAGGGGTACCTGGGTGGCTCAGTTGGGTTAAGTGTCCAACTCTTGATAACAGCTCAGGTCACGATCTCACGGTTTCCTGAGCTCAAGCTCCATGTCAGGCTCTGTGCTAAGCCTGCTTAGGATTCTCTCTCTCCCTTTCTCTGCATCCGTGCTCTCTCAAAATAAATAAATTTTAAGAAAATAAAAATAGGGGCGCCTGGGTGGCTCAGTTGGTTAAGCGTCCAACTTCGGCTCAGGTCATCATCACACAGTCCGTGAGTTCGAGCCCCGCATCAGGATCTGTGCTGCTATCAGTTCAGAGCCTGGAGCTTGCTTCGGATTCTGTGTCTCCCCCTCTCTCTGCCCCTCCCCCACTCACGCTCTGTTTCTGTGTCTCAAAAAATGAATAAACATTAAAAAAAAATTTTTTTAAGAAAATAAAAATAAATAAAAATGTTCTCAGATCATCTTCTTAAAGTATTGGTAACTCATTTGTAAAATTAGATACATTAAGTTACCAGACTGAAATTTCACTTTCTATATTTCACTTGCTGTATATACCAGGTTAAAGTCCAGGAGTGTTTTAAATATTTCATATTCCTTTGAACAAGCTTATTAGACAATTATGAAAACTCTGCTTGTTTGCACACACTCTCAACGTGTTTGTTTGTACTTACTGAATCCAAATTTTGCTCAGATTATGTGTTCTAGACCATACTAGAATTCAAATTGAGACCTTTTCAAATAAAGGTGAAAAGGATGCCTAGGAATGTCCACAATAGTAAGAATTTACTCCCATCATCTCAAATTACAATGATTTCATTATATTCCATAGTTTGGGAAGCCAACAAAATAAACTGAAATTTGCCCACTGTGCACAATACTGTACAAAAGCCTAAAGTAGGGGTGCCTGGCTGGTTCAGTTGGTGGAGCATGCGACTCTTGATCTTGGGGTCATGAATTCCTGCCCCATGTGGGGTGTACAGTTTACTTAAACAAAAAAGTATTTTAAATGTTAAAGTAAACACAAAAGAGCATCCGATTTAATTAAATATGAAGGCTAGGGCACCTGGGTGGCTCAGTCAGTTAAGCATCTGACTTCGGCTCAGGTCATCTCATGGTCCATGAGTTCAAGCCCCTAGCTGGACTCTGTGAAGACAGCTGGGAACCTGGAGCCTGCTTCAGATTCTGCGTCTCCCCCACTCTCTCTGCCCCTCCCCTGCCTGGAGCCTGCTTCAGATTATGTGCCCCCCCCTCCCCATTTGGGCTCTCACTCGCTCTTGAAAATAAACATTCAAAAAATTTTTTTTTAATTTTTTTAATGTTTATTTATTTTTGAGACAGAGACAGCATGAACGGGGGAGAGGCAGAGAGAGAAGATGACGACACAGAATCTGAAGCAGGCTCCAGGCTCTGAGCTGTCAGCACAGAGCCCGATGCGGGGCTCGAACTCACAGACCGTGAGATCATGACCTGAGCCGAAGTCGGAGGCTCAACCGACTGAGCCACCCAGGCGCCCCACAAAAAAAAAAAAAAAAAAAATTTTTTTTGTTTTAAAATTAAGGCTAAAGGTTACCTGTAGAAGGGATTTTTTTAATTGTGTTATCCAATTCTGCTTATATTTACGCAGGGGAAAAAAACATTCAATAAAGTTAACTCCCATTAACTGAAATAGGAATAATAAAAATTATTATTGCCCTACATAGAATTGATAGTAACCTGCTTTAAACTCGTTACTAAAGTTACTCTTTATCCGTTTTTCTCTCCCTAACATCTATTAAGGAGTTTATTCACAACATGTTCCCACCTTCACTGCCTATAGAATAAGCTAGAGATGAGGCTCTGGTATTTTAAAAAGGACAGCTCTCAAGTAAATAACTCAGAATAGATGCATTCATTCACACAGAGAATGAATCAGAAGTGACCATCTAAACTTTACCCCTACCCCACAAGGAGCCAATCATCACAGGGAAAAGGTAAGAAAGGACAAAACCAGCAACTACCCCACAAACCCAATGTACTTTATGCTGACCCCTCTACTCTGAAAAATGTGAAAAGCACTTTTTCCGCTTTTATTTTTCCTTTTCTGTACTACTGTGGTTTGTGTATATGGGAATGTTCAGACTTGGTTCAGAAATGCTTAAAGGTAACAGGCTTGCTTAAAACTGCTACAAATGTTAGAAAACCTATGTCTTAGACTAAGTGATGCCGTTAGATTTAATCTCCAAGGTGAACACTCCTACCCCAAACTTCAATATTTCCTATCTGCAACCCCCAAGTGTCCTTTTCCTGAACACAGCTTAGCTCTTCCTCCAGTACCATTAAATAATCCATATAAATTGATTCCAATTCCCCAGAATATAATTAAATGATGCTACAAAAAAGTATTAGGTTCAACAGAGTATGCAACATAACAGATACTGCAGGAACCAGAAAAGCCAGTATTTACTTCCAACCCAAAAACAAATCATTCAAATGCACTTCTTCTACTCCCCACACCACATATTGTTCAGTGACTAAAACTATGAGGAATTTTTGTCACCACAAAACTGAATTATTGCACTCAACAAAGGAGTGGACACAGGTAGAGGCTGCTTCCTGATGACTGCTTTCCTCTTCTTCCCAATGAATTCCTCCCTATCTTGTGCCCAACAGTCACAGGAGTTCCTTCCCACCTGGTAGATCCTATTTCTTTCCCCCTTTATATCCTGAAGGAGACACTTAACGTTTAAATAACTTAATGAAGTGGCTCTCTCTAGATAATACTATGTTCAATAACCAACAGGGCTTTGGTTAAAACTCCTCACCACCCAGCTCCAATATTATCACTAAACCATCACTTGATTGGAAGCTACAATCATGAGCTTCCAAAATCAGTTTTAAAACAAATTAAAAACAAAAAGCTTCTTCCACACCCTTTTTGGTTTTGGCAAAACCTAAATCCTAACTTGAGAATTTGAGCCTAAATCCTTACAGACCAGAGAGCATTCAAATATAATTTCAAGTTTCCCCCCAAGGACACTAATAGATTGAGAGGAACCTATCTGGTGCCTAAGGGGGATGAAGAAAAACTTCCACAAGGAGCACACCTACATTGTTTCACTTTTAAACACGGAAATAAAGACAAATCTGACCTTGAGCTGTACTTCCCCATCTTATTTCCCTCTCCCTCCCAACAAAAACCTTGTTCAATACTAATAGGTATGTAAGAATTTACGAAATGCAATTGGAGTTCCTGACCTTTTCTAATTTTCAAATTCTTGAATCCTAATATATGATGATATACTGAGACTACCCCTGAGGCTATTCACATGACCAACCTGGCATTCAAGAAAAGCATGGGCCCTACATAACATTTTGAAAAATAAGTGGCTTCAGTAATTATGAAAAAATCTGAAGATCAATGGTTGTTTCCAACCTTGTCTCACCCCTGAACAGAATTAAAACCACAGAAACCACATATAAGGTTTTTTGTTTTTATAATACTACAGTTTAACGGATGTGGGGTAATTCAAGTTACCTAGGTCCAAAATGGAGGAGGTAAGGGCAATTTTAAAGAGCAGCACCCTTTGACGACTAAACAGACACAATGGACATTTCGATCAAGTTCTAAAAAAAATGACTCAAGAACCTTTAGGGGCAAAGGAGCAATGAACAAAGAACTGTTCAAATCTGTACACAAAGCCATTTCTTTAAAATAGAAAAGAGAAAATACGATCTGCTGGGATGCCCTATGTTCAAAATCCAATAACCAAACCCTCAGCTGAGGGCTTCGGGTAGGTTACGACCTCCCCATTAAATACAAACACGCATTCCAAGCCGGGGGAGTCAACCAAAATACAGTTATTAAACATTATTTGAAATAACTTTATTTTCCAACAGGTCTTTTCGTTTGTCATAATGGTAACTGTAAACAGTAAAGTCATCATTTTTATAAACTGGTAAACTGAGGCACGGGCATCTAAAGGACTAAGAATCATGGTCTCCTTGTTTCCTGTTCAATGCTTTATCCACCAGAACCTGTCTCCCCACACCCCCCCCCCCGCCGTCCCCAGCTAACGATGCCAGAAAATGATTACAGGAACTTGCGAGCTCTCCAGGATAAGTCCGAGGAAAGGGACCGTGAGTGAGGTTTTTCTAGACCTCCCCAGAAGAAAGCAAGGTTGATTGAACGTAAAGTCTAAAAATCACTCAATACAAGGTGTGCCGGCCTACGGAAAGGAAATCCGATCGCAGCATCTCAGCTGGCCTCCGCTCAAGGATGAACTGCAGTGATTCCCACTCTGTCCTTCCCCACCCCTCACCCAAGACGGCCCTCCACCACAAACCCAAAGAAGCCCTCCGCTCGCAAGGATTCTCCTTTGTGAGACTCCACAGCCGCCGCCCCACATTGGGCCTCCGGGGAAAAGCCACCGCCCCCACCCGCCATATTTCCCTCAAAGGCGCCCGCGCTGCAGCTCCTGGTGCCACTCTCCCCCATGTGACGGGTGTTTCTTCCCCCATCACCCCACCCAATTGTTCGCCACATCCCAAGATGGCCCAGAGGTTCCCCTGGGGATTGCTCGCGCGGAGACAGCACCCGCCATCTCCTCCCCCTCCCCCGCCCCGGGACTCGCCCTCCCCCCCCAGCCGCCATTTTACAACCAACTCCTCCACCCTCTCGCCTCGGCCTCCAGGCCCGCGAGTGTCTGCAACTGAGGACGCCAAAGGGGTCAAATTCCTGGGCCTGGAGCCTCCCACCGCTCCGGGAGCCCACAGGCCATTTCCTGCTTCCCGAATCCACGTCCCCGGGCAGGTTCGGAGACGATGCCGCCATTTTGTCTCCTGCTCCCGGCCTCTGTGGGCGGCGGCAGAGGGTCCGAGAATTCCAGCCCCCCGTAACCCCCCCAACTCACCGTCGTATCGCTCAGCCTGCTCGGCCAGCTTCGCCTGGTACACCAGATCCTCCCGATCATCCATAGCGGCAGCGGCTCCGGCAGGGTCTGCGCGACGGATGGAAGCGGATAGTGTCTCCGACTCTCTCAGCCTCTCGCTCCGTGTCTGGGCAGCAAAAATGGCGGCGCCTCAATCCGGGACTTCCGCCTGCGCACGCGGACAACTGCTCAGCTCTATGGCAACCGCTCCCTGGCAACTGGCGCGGAGGGGGGAGGGGGGCGGGTCCAGGAGCTCAAAGCCCGAAGAGGCTGGAACCAGCCTGAAGCGCCTCCTCCGTGGGCTCCGCAGGCGTTGGGACGTTGAGGCGGGAACTGCGACGGCTGGGAGGGAGAACTATCCCGAGAGATTGAGGGAAGAGAGAGACAGCGCGGGGGAGGCCGCCTGGACGGCTCCTGAAGCGAGTGAGTGAGGGAGCCTGGGCTGTGACCGAAGGCCGACGCCTGGACGTGCGGGAAGAGAGCCAGAGGCTGTAACGGTTTTTATAATGGCAGGCCTTCCTCACTGAAACCAACTTCTGTCCTACCTGCTCCTGTATTTTTCAGCCAAACCCAGTCCTGGGACATTTTCACACCCTTTTGACACCAGGGTTAAGAGTGGGGCTCTGCTATAATTGGTAGGGGAAAGGGGCCTGCAGATTTCACACCTCAACTTCATCCTTGCCTTTTGCAATCTTTTTCTTCTTCCTTTTTAGTCTTCTTTTTCTCCTTAGGCCCACCGTGGATAGGAGAGGGAAGTTGTTAGAGAAATCCGGTCTGGAGTGCAAGGTGCAGAAGAGTGGGACCAATATTAAATCGAGATGGAGGAGGCAGGAAAGAACCTGGCCTGTGTTTCTTCCCAATGGATTCCCAGCACCTTGTACTCAATAACATATTGGTTGCATGACTGAAGCTCAGGTCAGAATACAAACTGTGGTGGGATATGCAATAGATGTGGAATAAAAAGTAGATTGGAAACAAATTATGAAGAGTCTTGTATGGTAAATTAGGAAGTTTGCACCTTATTCCGTGGGCACAAGGGAGTTATTTTTTGATGATTTTACGTGGAGGATGATGCCATCATGGATACACTTTGGAAAGATTAATAGAGATTGCATGGGAGGCCTTGCAGTCCCCATGATCCCAGAACCACCTGCACTGCCCAGCCATGATCAACCCCACCATGTTCTTCCACATCGCTGTGGTTGGGGAGCCATTGGGCCACGACGCCTTCCAGCTGTTTGCAGACAAAAGTTCCAAAGACAGCAAGCAAACTTTTGTGCTCTGAGCACAGGGGAGAAAAGATTTGGTTATAAAGATTCCTGCTTTCACAGGATTGTTTGGGATTCATGGGCCAGGGTGGTGACTTCCCATGCCAAAATGGCAGTGGTGGCAAGTCCATCTGTGGGGAGAAATCTGATGATGAGAATTTCATCCTGAAGCATACAAGTGTTGGCATCTGTCCATGGCAAGTGCAGGACCCAACACAAAGTTTTTCATCCACTTTGCCAAGACTGGATGGCAAGCATGCGGTCTTTTGCAAAGTGAAAGAGAGCATGAGTATTATGGAAGCCATGAAGTGCTTTGGGGCCAGGAATGGCAAGACCAGTAAGAAGATGACCATTGCTGACTGTGGACAAATCTAATAAATTTAACTTGTGTTTTATCTTTTTTGGTTTTGATTTGTGTTTTATCTTAACGACGAGACCATTCATTCTATAGCTCAGGAGAGCACCCCTTCACCCCCATCTGCTCCAAAAATCCCATAATCTTTGTGCTCTCACTATAGTTCTATGGGTTCCATATTTTCCTTACTCCTCTCCATGTCTAGCTGGATTCCAAAGTTAAGTTTGTGATGATGAGGGGCTCCTGGCTGGCTCAGTAGGAAGGACGTGCAACTCTTGATCTTGGATTGTGAGCTAAAGCTCCACACTGTATGTAGAGATTACTCAAAAATAAAAAATCTTTTAAAAAGGTTTATGGGGTGCCTGGGTGGCTCAGTCAGTTAAGCTTCCGACTCTTGATTTTGGCTCAGGTCATGATCTCACAGTTCATGAGTTCAAGCCCCACATCAGGCTCTGTGCTGCCATCGCCAATCCTGCTTGGGATTCTGTATCCTTCCCTCTCTCTGCCCCTCCTCCGCTCACTCTCTCTCACTCTCTCTCAAAATAAATAAAAATAAATTTCAAAAATAAGTTTATGAGGGGTGCCTGGGTGACTCAGTCGGTAAAGCATCCAACTTGGGCTCAGGTCATGATCTCATGGTTTGTGAGTTTGAGCCCCACATCAGGCTCTCTGCTGTCAGCACAGAGCCCACTTCAGATCCTCTGTTCTCCTCTGTCTCTGCCCCCTCTCCCCGGCTCATTCTTCCTCTCTCTCTCTCAAAATAAAAACTTAAACAAATTTTTTAAAACATAACTTTATGATTATGAAATAAAAATTAAAACAAGGTTGCACAGCTGTGATTAAAGAAAGGCTACAATAATACAGGTAAGAGTAATAGATGGTTGCAGGAAAAATAGGAAGGAAAGGACAGATAGAAATAGTCCTGCAGAGAAAAGCCTCAAGAGTTCATAGCTGGGGGCACCTGGCTGGCTCAGTTGGTAGAGCATGCAACTCTTGACTTCAGGGTTGTGAGTTTGAGCCCCACATTGGGTGTAGAGATTACTTAAAAATAAGATTAAAAAAAAAAAGTTTGTAGCTGTTCAGATGTGTCAATTTTGTGAAGAGGAAAAAAAAATTAAAATTGACGGGTAGGGAAAGCTGCTGACGGAATGAACGGAACATAAATGAACAGAGACATGACGGAATGAACAGAGACATGAATTCCTTTTTGTACATGTTCTAAGGTTCTCACAGATCATCAGGTAACAATTACCAGCATGGAATTGGGAGGCTGCCACGGAAGCAACTAGAGGATGTGTGCAGGTAGAAGACCAGAGAAACCTTGAAGAAGACCTGCTTTTAAGAGATATTTGAAAGCAGGAGACCCAACGAAAGAGATTGGGTAGCTCCTTATTGCCTTCGAAACGAAGCCCCTTTACACTTTAAACATACTTATCAGGGGCACGCCTGGGGGACTCAGTCAGGTAAGCCTCTGACTATTGATTTCTGCTCAGGTCCTGATCCCAGGGTCGTGAAATCAAGCCCCAAGTTGATCTACACACTGAGCTTGAAGCCTCATGCTTAAGATTCTCTCTCTCTCTCTCCCTCTGCCCTTCCTTCCATCTCTTTCTCTCTCTAAAAAAATAAAAATAAAAATAAAAAACAAACAAACAAAAAAAACAACTTATCAATCTTTTTTTCAACGTTTTTTTTTTTGTTTTTTTTTTTATTTATTTATGGGACAGACAGAGACAGAGCATGAACGGGGGAGGGGCAGAGAGAGAGGGAGACACAGAATCGGAAACAGGCTCCAGGCTCCGAGCCATCAGCCCAGAGCCTGACGCGGGGCTCGAACTCATGGACCGTGAGATCGTGACCTGGCTGAAGTCGGACGCTTAACCGACTGCGCCACCCAGGCGCCCCAGCTTATCAATCTTAATGGTAAACATGAAAATCAAAAAGACCTACTAGGTTCCAGTCCCAATTCTGTAAATAAATAAACATGTGACCTTCAGCAAACATCATGTTCTTCTGTAAGTTAAGGAACTGGAGATTGTATGATAGGCCACAAAAGCAGTCTTTTTGTTTTTAATATTTATTTATTTTTGAGAGACAGAGACAGAGTGCAAGTGGGGGAGAGGCAGAGAGAGAGGGAGACACAGAATCCAAAGCAGGCTCCAGGCTCTGAGCTGTCAGCAAAGAGCGGGATGCGGGGATCGAACCCACGAACCATGAGATCATGACCTGAGCCAAGTCAGATGCCCAACCAACTGAGCCACCCAAGCACCCCACAAAATGAGTTTTAATAAATGCTGAAACATTGAGGGGCGCCTGGGTGGTGTAGTCAGTTAAGCGTCCGACTCGCTCTCAGCTCAGGTCATGATCTCATCATTTGTGAGTTCGAGCCCTCCATCGGGCTTTGCACCCTGCAGTGATGGTGCGGAAACTGCTTGGGATTCTGTTTCTCCTTCTCTCTGCTCCTACCCCACGTGTGCTCTCTCTCTCTCTCTCTCAAAAAGAAATATATAAACTTAAAAAAAAAGTTAAAAGAATGCAATCATACAAAATATCTTTTCCTATCACAATGGAATGAAACTAAAAATCAATAATAAAAAGAAAACTGGAAAATTAACAAATATGTGGAAATGAAGAAACACTTTTAAATATGTTTTTTAAGTTCATAAATTTATTTTGAGAGACAGAGAGAAAGAGTGCATGTGCTTAGCAGAGGGGCAGAGAGAGGGGGAGAGAGAGGATCCCAAGCAGGCCCCGTGCTGTCAGCGCAGAGCCAGATTGGGGGCTCAATCCCAAGAACTACGAGCTCATGACCAGAGCCAAAATCAAGAGTCAGACACTCAACCGACTGAGCCACCCAGGCGCCCCTGAAATAACACTTTTAAATAACTAATGGCCCAGGAAGAAATCACCAGGGAAATTTAAAAATACCTTGAGATGAATAAAAACAAGCACACAGTATACCAAAACATGAGATGAGTAAAAATAGTGCTAAGAGGGAAATTTATAGCTGTAAATGCCTACATTAAAAAAGGAAGATCTTTTGGGGTGCCTGGGTGGCTCGGTGGGTTGAGCAACCGACTTTAGCTCAGGTCATGATCTCGCAGTTCGTGAGTCTGAGCCCCGCGTTGGGCTAGCTGCTATCAATGCGGAGCCCACTTCTTCCCATCTTCTGTCCCCCTCGCTCTCTGCCCCTCCCCCATTCGCATTATCTCCCTCCCTCTCTCTCTCTTTCAAAAATAAACATTTAAAAAAAGGAAGATCTCGGGGCGCCTGGGTGGCTCAGTCGGTTAAGCGTCCGACTTCGGCTCAGGGCATGATCTCGTGGTCCGTGAGTTCAAGCCCCGTGCCGGGCTCTGTGCTGACCGCTCAGAACCTGGAGCCTGTTTCAGATTCTGTGTCTCCCTCTCTCTCTGACCCTCCCCCGTTCATGCTCTGTCTCTCTCTGTCTCAAAAATAAATAAACGTTAAAAAATTAAAAAAAAAAATAAAAAAAGGAAGATCTCAAATTAATAACTGTACATCTTAAGGAACTACAAAAAGAAGAATCAACTAAACTGAAAATTAGCGGAATAAAGATTAAAGTGGACATAAATAAAATAGAGAATAACAAAAACTAGATTGGCTAAGAAGAAAAGAAGTCTCAAAATTAAAATCAGAAATGAAAGTAGGGACATTACTATAAACCTTACAGAAAGAAGGATTGTATTATGAACAATGCTATGCCGATAAACTGGATAACAAATGAAATGGACAAATTCCTAGAAACATAATGTGATATCATGATATAGTAAAAAGTACATGTTTGGCCTTTGTCCTTAGTTCCTTGAACAGAGCTCCTAAAACTCTTGTAACTTCCCAAATAATGCCTGTGAAGAGCTTCTGTTATTTGTTGTTTTTTTTTATTTTTTAAATGTTTATTTATTTTTGAGAGAGAGAGAGAGAGAGACAGAGCACAAGAAGGGGAGGGGCAGAGAAAGAAGGAGAGACACAGAATCCGAAGCAGGCTCCAGGCTCCGGGCTCTGAGCTGTGAGCCTGTTAGCACAGAGCCCAACGCGGGGCTCGAACTCACAAACCGTGAGATCATGACCTGAGCCGAAGTTGGCTGCTTAACCAACTGAGCGACCCAGGCATCTCCCTCTCTCAAAAATAAATAAACATTAAAAACATTTTTTTTAATAAATAAATAATGAAGTGGGTAACTGTCCTATGGAACTGAGCCCTTAACCTCAGTCCCCGGGGTCTGTAGTAACTCTGGGTAGTGTCAGAATTGAATTAAAATTTAGGATACCCAGTTGGTGTCCACAGATAATTGGAAAATTGCTTGGTGTGGGAACCCACACATTTGGTATAAGAAATATTGTGTGTAGAACCAGATCATACTACGTGCAAACTACCAAAACTGACTCAAGAAGAAATAGAAAATAATCTTCCAACAAATAAAATCCCACGACTAGATGGCTTCACTGGTGAATTCTGCCAAGCACTTAAAAAAAAATTTTTTTTAATGTTTATTTATTTTTGTAGGAGAGAGACAGAGCATGAGCGGGGGAGGGGCAGAGAGAGAGGGAGACACAGAAGCTGAAGCAGGCTGCAGGCTCTGAGCAAGCTGTCAGCACAGAGCCTGATGTGGGGCTCGAACTCACAAGCTGTGAGATCATGACCTGAGCTGAAGTCAGACGCCCA
Source organism: Puma concolor (assembly GCF_028749965.1). Taxonomy (NCBI): domain Eukaryota; kingdom Metazoa; phylum Chordata; class Mammalia; order Carnivora; family Felidae; genus Puma; species Puma concolor. The sequence goes on along the minus strand of NC_141680.1, from coordinate 15,987,660 downwards.
ACTGACTGAGCCACCCGGACGCCCCTTTTTTTCTTTTCTTTTCTTTCTTTTTTTTTTTTCTGCCAAGCATTTAAAGAATTAACACCAAACCCTTTGAAATTCTTCCGAAAAATTAGCTGAGAGAGCACGTCCTACCTCGTTTTGTTAGACCAGCTTTTACCTGGCTCTCTAATACCAAATCTGGACAAAGACATTACAAGAAAACTACAGACCAAAGTCTTTTATAAATAGATGCAAACCGCTTCAACAAAATAATAGCAAACCTACCACAGCAGCATAGGGGCTCCTGGCTGGCTCAGTTGACAGAACATGGACTCTTCTGGATCTTGGGGTTGTGAGTTCGAGCCCCACATTAGGTGTACAGATTACTAAATACATAAACTTTGGGAAAAAAAGATTAGCAATGAGGAAAAGCCATTGGATGTAGGAATTAGGTCATTACTGACCTTCAAGAGCAGCTTCTAAAGGATGTTGGAGGCCACACTGCATTTGGCTAAAGCATAAAGAAGGCAAGAAAGTGAGAGCAGTAAGTGTGGGGTTCTCTTGAGAAGAAAAGCAGTGAAAAGATAGAGAGTGGTCATTTCACAGAAATAGTAGCCAACAGGGGTGGCCAGATTGGCCCCCCTTTTTCACCCTACAAAGCCAGCTGTGCTCCCAGGATGCTACAGGGCTATCATGGACATGCAGAGGTTTGGGGGGACCTCATTGTCACCACTTGGTACTCTCTCCCGAGCAGTGTCTCCCAAGACTGGCTGAAGTCTATCTGAAGGTGCCTCTTCCTAAGAAACTGCTGAGAAGGTGGAAATCTTAAACCTAGATGGATTCTTTGACTGTACTGCCTGTCCTCTCAACAAACAGAACTAAGAGAGACAGAAATTATTGACAAGGTAACAAACATATAAAGAAATATTTTTAAATTTAATTTCAGCATAGTTAATATACAAGGTTATATTAGTTTCGGTTGTACAATATAATGATTCAACAATTGTTACATTGCTCAGTGCTCACCTTGATAAGTATACTCTTCTTTTTTAATTTTTTATTCACTTTTTGGAAGAGAGAGAGAGAGAGAGAGAGAGAGAGAGAGAGACAGTGTGAGGGGGGGAGGGGCAAAGAGAGAGGGAGACAGCATCGGAAGCAGGCTCCAGGCTGTCGGCAGACAGAGCCCGATGTGGGGCTTGAACCCACGAACCGTGAGATCATGACCTGAGCCAAAGTCAGACACTTAACCAACTGAGCCACCCAGGCACCCCTGGTAAGTGTACTCTTAATGCTTAATCCGTTTTACCTATTTCACCCATCTCCCTACCCACCTTCCCTCTGGTAACCTTCAGTTTGTTCTCTACAGACAATTTTGTTTCCTAAATTGCATCTATGAATGAGATCATATAGTGTTTATCTTTCTCTGACTGGTTACTTTACTTGGCATTATATTCTCTAGATCTATCCATGTTGTAACAAACAGCAAGATTTTATTATTTTTATGGCTGAATAATATTCCATCCTGTATATATACCACATCTTGTCATTCATCTATCAATGAACACTTGTGCTGCTTCCGTAATTTGGCCATTGTAAATAACGCCGCAATAAACAAAGGGGTGCATATATCTTTTTGAATTAGTGTTTTGGTATTCTTGGGTAAATATCCAGGAGTGGAATTACTGGATCACATGGTAGTTCTATTTTTAATTTCTGTGAGGAAGCTCCATACTGTTTTTCACAGTGGCTACACGAGTTTGCATTCCCACCAACAGGGAGAGAGAGTTCCTTTTTCTCCTCATCCTCACCGACACTTGTTTCTTGTGTTTTTATTTTAGGCATTCTGACAAGTGTGAGGCGATATCTCATTGTGGTTTCCCTGATGATGAATGATGTTGAGCATCTTTTCATGTGGCTGTTGGCCACCTGTCTTCTTTGGAGAAATGTGTGTTAATGTCTTCTGCTCATTTTTTTATTGGATTATTTGGGATGTTTGGGTGTTGAGTTGGTACAAGTTCTTTCTGTGTTTTGGATACTAACCCTTTATTGGGTATGCCATTTGCAAATATCTTATCCCATTCAATACATTGTTATTTCATTTTGATGGTTGGTTGCTATGCAGACCAATTTTTGATGTAGTTCCAATAGTTCACTTTTGCTTTTGTTTCCCTTGCTTCAGGAGACATATCCAGAAAAATGTTGCTACGGCCAATGTCAGATAAATTACCACCTATGATCTTTTACTAGGATTTTTATGATTTTAGGGGGGCATAGGGGCTCCTGGGTGGCTCAGTCAGCTGAGCATCTGGCTCTTGATTTCAGCTCAGGTCATGATCCCAGGATTGTAGAATAGAGCCTGCTCAGGATTCTCTTTCTCTGTCTCTCTCTCTGCCCACCCCACCCCACCCCCAAAATGAATAAGTAGTAAACTTTTTAAAAAAAGGATTTTTATGGTTTTAGATCTCACTTTTTTTTTTAAGGTCTCACATTTTTTAAATGGTTTCAGGTCTTACATTTAGTTCCTTAATCCATTTTGGATTTATTTTTGTTTATGGTGTAAGAAAGTGATCCAGTTTCATTCTTTTGCATGTTTCTCTAACTTTCCCAACACCATTTGTTGAAGGGACTGTTTTTTTCCCACTGAATATTCTTGTCTCCATTGTCAAAGATTAATTGACCATATAATCAAGGTTTGTTACTGGACTCTCTATTCTGTTCCATTGATTTTTGTGCCTATTTTTGTGCCAGTACCATTCTGTTTTGATTACTACAGTCTTGTAGTGTATCTTGAAATCTGGATTGATTACTACAGTCTTGTAGTGTATCTTGAAATCTGGATTGATTACTACAGTCTTGTAGTGTATCTTGAAATCTGGATTGTGATACCTCCACCTTTGTTCTTCTTTCTCAAGATTGCTTTGGCTCTCTGGGGTCTTTTGTGGTTCCATACAAATTTAGGATTATTTGCTCCAGTTCAGTGAAAAATACTGTTGCCATTTTGATAGGGATTGCATTAAATCTGTAGAATGCTTTAGGTGGTATGGACATTTTAACAATATTTGTTCTTCCAACCCATGAGCATGGAATGTCTTTCCATTTGCTTGTATCATCTTCAATTTCTTTCATCTATGTTTCATGATCTTCAGAGTACAAGTTTTTCACCTCCTTGGTTCGGTTTATTCCTAGGTGTTTTATTACTTTTGATGCAACTATACATGGTATTATTTTCTTAATTTCTCTTTCTACTACTTCATTATTAGTGTGGAGAATGCAATGGATTTCTGTATATTGATTTTGTGTCCTATGTGTGACCTTACTGAATTCATTTATCAGTTTTAGTAGTTGTTGGTGGAGTTTTTAGGGTTTTCAATATATACAGTATCATGTCTTCTGAAAATAATGAAAGTTTAAAGGTAGAATGTGAAGGGGCACCTGGGTGACTCGGTTGGGCATCCGACTTTGGCTCAGGTCGTGCTCCCCTGGTTTGTGAGTTTCAGGCTCACAGCGGGCTCTTAGCTGTCAGCATGGAGCCCACTTTGGATCCTCTGTCCCTCTCTCTGCCCCTCCCCCACTGGTTCGTGTGTTTTCTCTCTCTCTCTCTCTCTCTCTCTCTCTCTCTCTCTCTCTCTCTCTGTCTCTCTCTCTCTCTCTGTCAAAATAAATAAATAAATACAGGGCACCTGGATGGCTCAGTCAGTTGGGCATCTGACTTCAGCTCAGGTCATGATCTCACGGCTCCTGAGTTCGAGCCCCACATCGGGCTCTGTGCTGACAGCTTGGAGCCAGCTTCGGATTCTGTGTCTTCTTCTCTCTCTGCCCCTTCCCCACTCATGCTCTGTCTCTCTCTCTTTCTCAAAAAATAAATAAACATTAGAAAAAAAAAACAATATTTGGTGGCAAATATTCAATAGTTTATATCTGTTTAAAAAAATAGTGAGTTTTACTTTTTCCTTACTAATTTGGATGCCTTTCATTTCTTTTTCTTTTTCTTTTATTTGTTTGTTTGTTTTTGTTTTTTTTGTTTTTGTTTGATTGGTGTGGTTAGGACTTCCAGTACTATGTCAAAAAAAAAAAAAAAAAGGAGAAACATTTTTGATATAGCATCTGGGACTATAAAAAACAGATATAAAAAAATCATGGTGCATGCATAGAGGTGCCTGGCTAGCTCAGTTGGTAGGGCATATGACTTTTTTTTTTTAATGTTTATTTATTTATTTGAAAGAGAGAGAGAATGCAGGGGAGGGGCAGGGGCAAAAAGAGGGGAAAAGAGAATCCCATGCAGGCTTCGTGCTGTCAGCACAGAGTCCTGTTGGGTCTCAGTCTCACTATTCCCTGAGATCATGACCTGAGCTGAAACCTAGAGTTGGACTCTCAACCAACTGAGCCAACTGCTCAGGCGCCCAGTAAAGCCTGTGACTCTTGATTTCAGGATGAGGAGTTCAAGCACTATCTTGGGTGGAGAGATTAATACTTACAGAAAATCATGGTGCTGTATTGAGGTGGTTCTCACAGTGTAATACTGAACTTCGCACAGCTGCTGTGTTAATGGATACTTCATACTCCATTGAAAATCCTTTAAAACAATCACCAGGTCATTAAATCACACCCTTAAGTATGAGTCTCCCAACTTTATTGAAATATTTCCTTTAATGGAAACAAGACCTCACTTGACTTGTCTTGAGTAGTGTATCCATACATGGCAGTGTGCTAAGCACTACAAGAAGGAAATAGGACATTAAAAAATATGATTAGTCATTGCCTCCGGGAGCTTGCAGTTTAGTTGTTTTTTTTTTTTTTAAGTTAACATTGTGTTTTTACTTGTAAAAATAGGCTAATTATTTTATTTTAAACTTTTTAAAATTTGTTTAAATTTTTAAAATGTGTGTACTACCTTAAAATTTACAATTTAATTTTTAAAAATTAATTTTTTTTAATTTACAATATAAAATTTATGAAGATACCCATGAAAAACTCTCATGATGTATGATTAAGTATAAAAGCAATGAAATCACATATTTAGTATCATTGCATTGTTAAAAATACAATTATATTTAGAAAACAATAAAAATACACTAATAGAATGTTGAAATCAGTTTTTTAAAAAATTTTTACGTATAGGGGCGCCTGGGTGGCTCAGTCGGTTAAGCATCCGACTTTGGCTCAGGTCATGATCTCATGGTTTGTGAGTTCGAGCCCCGCGTCGGGCTCTGTGCTGACAGCTAGGAGCCTGGAGCCTGCTTCAGATTCTGTGTCTCCCTCTCTCTCTGCCCCTCCCCTGCTCAGGCTCTGTCTCTCTCTGTCTCAAAAATAAATTTAAAAACATTAAAAAAATTTTTTTACGTTTAATTATTTTTGAGTGAGAGAGAGAGAGAGAGAGAGAGAGAGAACGCCAGCTGGGGAGGGGCAGAGGGAGACAGAGACACAGAATCTGAAGCAGTCTCCAGGCTCTGAGTTGTCAGCACAGAGTCCAACATAGGGCTGGAACTCACAAACCACAAGATCATGACCTGAGCCGAAGTCGGACGCTTAACCGACTGAGCCACCCAGGTGCCCCAAGAAGGTTAAAATCAGTTTTTTAGGGATTATAGGTGTTTTATTTTCAGCTTTTGCTTTCATTTTTTGTTGTATTTTCATAAATATCTTTAATTATGTATTGCTTTTATTTTTTTTAACTTTTTGAAATTTATTTGTTTTGAGAGAGTGAGAGAGTGCAAGCAGAGGAGGGTCAGAGAGAGAGGGAGAGAATCAGAAGCAGGCTCCGTCCTGACAGTGCACCACCCGAGTGCCCTGGATTATGTACTACTTTTTTTTTTTAATTTTTTTTAATGTTTATTTATTTTTGAGACAGAGAGAGACAGAGCATGAACAGGGGAGGGGCAGAGAGAGAGGGAGACACAGAATCTGAAATGGGCTGCAGGCTCTGAGCTGTCAGCACAGAGCCCGACACGGGGCTCGAACTCACAGACCGTGAGATCATGACCTGAGCCGAAGTCGGACGCTTAACCAACTGAGCCACCCAGGTGCCCCTATGTACTACTTTTAAAGCGTAGAAAGGTGAGGGCACCAGGGTGGCTCAGTTGGTTAAGCCTCCGACTCTTGATCTCAGCTTAGGTCTTGATCTCAGGCTGGGGAGTTCAAGGCCCTTGTTGGACTCCAACTGGGCATGGAGCCTACTTAGGAACAAAAAAAAAAAGAATAAAAAAGTGAACCAAAAGAAATAAAAATTACTTTCTGCCATAATATTGTTCTGCAGACTCAGACTGCTTTTTCCATTCAATATATCATATATATATATATATATATATATATATATGATATATATACACACATACCTTTTTTTTTTTTTTGTAAACTGTATGTCCAACATGGGGCTCAAACTCACCACCTTGACATCAAGAGTTGTGTGCTCCACTGACTGAGCCAGCATGGTGTCCTTCAAGAATATTTTTTCAATAGTACCTATAAAGCTACTTTTCTCTTTTTAACACCTATGATATTCTCTTGTATGGGTGTTATATTATTTAATCAATCTTCTACTGATAAATATCTAAGCTCTTTAAAATTTAAATTTTTTTTTTTTTCAACTTTTTTATTTTTTATTTTTGGGACAGAGAGAGACAGAGCATGAACAGGGGAGGGGCAGAGAGAGAGGGAGACACAGAATCGGAAACAGGCTCCAGGCTCGGAGCCATCAGCCCAGAGCCTGACGCGGGGCTCGAACTCACGGACCGCGAGATCGTGACCTGGCCGAAGTCGGACGTTTAACCGACTGCGCCACCCAGGCGCCCCTAAGCTCTTTAAAATTTATTGCTGTTACAGGGGCACCTGGGTGCCTCAGTCAGTTAACCATCTGACTATGATTTCATGGTTTGTGAGCTCGAGTCCCGAGTTGGGCTCTGTGCTCACAGCTCAGAGCCCGGAGCCTATTTCAGATTCTGCGTCTCTCTTTCTTGGCCCTGCCTCTTCCCTGCCCCTCCAAAGTAAATAAACATTAAAAAAAATTTTTTTTAATTACTGCTGTTACAAATAATACTGTAACAAATCCCTTTATTTATTTACATATATATGGGTATATTTGCATATATATAAGGGTATTTACATATTTACATATATATAAGGGTATTTCTAGGAAGGAAAATTGTTTTATTTATTTATTTATTTATTTATCTATTTATTTATTTATTATTTAAAAAAAATTTTTTTTTAACGTTTTATTTATTTTTGAGACAGAGCATGAACAGGGGAGGGGCAGAGAGAGGGGGAGACACAGAATGGAAGCAGGCTCCAGGCTCTGAGCCATCAGCCCAGAGCCCGACGCGGGGCTCGAACTCACGGACCGCGAGATCGTGACCTGAGCTGAAGTCGGACGCTCAACCGACTGAGCCACCCAGGCGCCCCTATTTATTTATTTTTAAGCAATCTCTACACGCAATGTGGGGCTCTAACTCATGACCCCAAGACTAAGAGTTGCATGCTCTACCGACTGAGCCAGCCCCTAGAAGCCCCTAGAAGGAAAAGTTATTATTATTATTTTCTAAAGGTTAATTTGTAAGTAATCTCTACACCCAATATGGGACTGGAACTCACAGCTCCAAGATCAAGAGTCTCATGCTACCAACTAAGCCAGCCAGGTGCTCGTTTGTCTATCCTTATTTCAACATGACATTATTTATTACAATAGGTTTACAGCACACTATCATATTGGTAAAGTAAACATGTTTTTCAAAATTTCACTCATTTTGTATTATAAGTCTCCCAGATGAACTGGAGAATCAACCTGAAACATTCTCTCAAGATCCGTTTTGAGGGGCGCCTGGGTGGCTCAGTCGGTTAAGCGTCTGACTTCAGCTCAGGTCATGATCTCACGGTCCGTGAGTTCGAGCCCCACATCGGGCTCTGTGCTGACAGCTCAGAGCCTGGAACCTGTTTCAGATTCTGCGTCTCCCTCTCTCTCTGTGCCTCCCCTATTCATGCTCTGTCTTTCTCTGTCTCAAAATAAATAAATGTTAAAAAAAAAAAATTAAGGGGCGCTTGGGTGGCTCAGTCGGTTGAGTGTCCGAGTTCAGCTCAGGTCACGATCTCGCGGTCCGCGAGTTCGAGCCCCGCGTCGGGCTCTGGGCTGATGGCTCAGAGCCTGGAGCCTGCTTCTGATTCTGTGTCTCCCTCTCTCTCTGCCCCTCCCCCGTTCATGCTGTGTCTCTCTCTGTCTCAAAAATAAATAAACGTTGAAAAAAAATTAAAAAAAAAGATACGTTTTGAATTTTTTTCTTTATTTTAGAGAGGGAGAAAGTGTGTGCAAGTTGGGGAGAGGGGCAGAAGGAGACAGTGAAAGAGAGAGAGAGAATCCCAAACAGGCTCTACACTTGGCCTGACGCACAGCTTGATCCCAGGGGGATCATGACCAGATTGAATTCAATAGTTGGATGGTCAACCTACTGAGCTACCTAGGCGCCCCTCCCAAGATCCATTTTGATTTTGATTGGGGTTCTCCTGAATTTATAGATTAATTAGGGGGAAGTTGGGAATCTTTTTTTTAATGTTTACTTATTTTTGAGAGAGAGAGGGAGAGAGAGAGAGGAGATAACAAGTGGGGGAGGGGCAGAGAGAGAGAGAGAGACAGAGAGAGAATCCCAAGCAGGCTCTGCACTGTCAGCACAGAGCTGGATGTGGGGCTCAAACCCACGAACCATGAGATCATGACCTGAGCTGAAGTCGGAAGCTTAACCGACTGAGCCACCCTGGCTTTCCCTCTGGCTTTCCCTCTCTCTTTCCCCCTGGCTTGGGTTTTCAGAGTGAACTACTAAAATTTTTGTCTCATGGTTCCTGGGTGGCTCAGTCGGTTAAGCGTCTCTTGGTTTCAGCTCAGGTCAGGATCTGGTGGTTCTTGAGTTCGAGCCCCACATTGGGCTCCGTGCTGACAGTGTGGAGTCTGCTTAGGATTCTCTCTCTTCCTCTCTCTCTGCCCCTTCCCTGCTCACTCTGTCAAAAATACATAAATAAACTTTTAAAAAAAATTTAAAAAGATAAATTTTTGTGTCTTCCTTTACAGTAAGATAGCTCCTATTTACTTCTCATTTCTCCATATCTATGTAGCTTCAGATAAATGTTGAATATGGGATCAAATTGGGCATTTGTTAAATTCCATATTTTAATGGGAATGTCTAATATTTCACCTTAATATTTAAGGTGAATTTAATATTTCACATTAAGAGTAATGTTTACTAATGGTTTGATAAATAGGCGTTTTTTTTAAATCAAGTTAAAGAGATCCCTCTACTTCTAATTTGGTAAGACTGTTTATTAAACACTAAGTTAAGGGGCACCTGGGTGGCTCAGATGGTTGAACATCCGACTTCCGCGCAGGTCATAATCTCACAGTTTGTGAGTTCAAGCCCCACATCAGGCTCACTGCTGTCAGCCTGTCAGCACAGAGCCCGCTTCTATCTGCCCCTTTCCCACTTGTGCTCTCCCCCAAAATAAATAAATATTTTTAAAATAAATAAAAACTGAGTTAAAAAGTGAATGTTGGGGTACCTGGCTGGCTCAGTCAGTAGAGCATGCTGTCTTGATCTCGGGGTTGTGAGTTTGAGCCTCACATTGGGTATAGAAATTATTTAAGGAAATAATCATAAAAAAAAAAAGTTTTTACTTTTTACTGGAGGCTTTTTCAGGCTCAATTTTTATAAAGTATGTTTTTTTTTCTTTAATGAGTAAGTATAGTTGGTTATATTAGTAGATTTTCTAATGGACTCATATTTACATTGCTGGAATAATTTCTTAGTTATATATACATATGGCAGGCAGCCCGTGACTGGCTCTCTTCAGGACACCTGTGTAAATATGTTGGGAGTGTTCTTTTTTTTGTTGTTTTAATTATTATTTTTTTTTTTTAGGAGAGAGAGAGAGAGTGCAAGCAAGGTAGAGGGGCAAAGGAAGAGAGAGAGAGAGAATCCCAAGCAGGCTCCATGCTCAGCGCAGAGAGCTGGGCACGGGGCTGGATCCCATGGCCCTGGGATCAGGACCTGAGCCAAAATCAAGCATCAGATGCTCAATGGACTGAGCCACCCAGGTGACCCTGTTGGGAAGGTTCCGAAGGGCTTCCCCTCTTGGTAGGTTACAGGCAAGTAGTTTCAGCCCAGAAACTTATAGTCTTGCCCATTGACTCTCAGGAAAATACCCACGTTTATATTGTGCGGAAAGATGGGAGTACAGGTGGCTTCCCTGGCACCTCCTCTCTATCCTGCCATCTCTCCTCAACCCTCTGGTCAGGTGCCCAGAGAGGCTTGGGCACATGAGCAATCCACCACATCACGTCCTTCTACATTTGTGGCTGATTTCACTCAAGATTCTGCTACCCTCCGGGGCACCTGGGTAGCTCAGTCGGTTGAGTGTCTGACTCTTGATTTCAGCTCAGGTCATGATCTCTAGATTCATGAGATGGAGCCCCCCATCGGGTTCAGTCAGCATTGATAGCAGGGCCTGCTTGGAATTCTTTCTCTTTCCCCCTCTCTGCTCCTCCCCCGCCAAAATAAATACAGTTAAAAAAAAAAAAGATTCTGCTATTCTCCAAATAACTAGTAAAACCTACCACTTCCAACCCTCACAAGATTGTATTACTTAGGAAGAAGAAAAGATTATCTTGTAAGTAGTTTGAGGACAGTAGCAAATTAGAAAGAAGTTAGGTCTACACTTTATGCCATTCACCAATTAGTTTTTAAATTTAATGAAGTAAGGTTAAGAACCAACTTCTAGGGGCGCCTGGGTGGCGCAGTCGGTTAAGCGTCCGACTTCAGCCAGGTCACGATCTCGCGGTCTGTGAGTTCGAGCCCCGCGTCGGGCTCTGGGCTGATGGCTCGGAGCCTGGAGCCTGTTTCCGATTCTGTGTCTCCCTCTCTCTCTGCCCCTCCCCCGTTCATGCTCTGTCTCTCTCTGTCCCAAATAAATAAATAAACGTTGAAAAAAAAAAAAAAAAAAAGAACCAACTTCTATAAATATTAGTATAAAATATAATCAAATACCTGTCAGATCAATGGAAGAAGGTTTTTTAGCATTGAAAGTAAAAATTGACTATTTGAAGGGGATCCTGGGTGGCTCAGTTGGTTAAGCATCTGATTTTGGCTCAGGTCATGATCTCACGGTTCATGGGTTCAAGCCCTCATCGGGCTCTGTGCTGACAGCTCAGATCCTGGAGCCTGCTTCCGATTCTGTGTCTCCCTCTCTCTCTCTGCCCCCCCCCCCCCACTCGTTCTCTCTCTCTCTCTCTCTCTCTCTCTCTTTCAAAAATAAACATTAAAAAAATGGACTATTTGAGGGGCGCCTGGGTGGCTCAGTCGGTTAGGCGTCCGACTTCGGCTCAGGTCACGATCTCGCGGTCTGTGAGTTCGAGCCCCGCGTCAGGCTCTGTGCTGACATCTTGGAGCCTGGAGCTTGTTTCAGATTCTGTGTCTCCCTCTTTCTCTGACCCTCCCCCATTCATGCTCTGTCTCTCTCTGTCTCAAAAATAAATAAACGTTAAAAAAAATTAAAAAAAAAAGGACTATTTGAATAAAGAGTAAATCCAGTAAATAAAATATGGAAAGGGTATAACCTGGGACACCTGGGTAGCTCAATCAGCTGAGCATCCAACTCTTGATTTCTGCTCAGGTCATGATCTCAGGATCTGGGATCCAGCCCCATGTTAGGGCTCTGAGCTGAGCGTGGAGCCTGCTTAAGATTCCCTCACCTTCTCCCTCTGCCCCTCCCCCACACGGGTGTGTGGAAGCTAGCGCATGCACACTCTCTCTAAATTAAAAGTAGTAAGTAAGTAAAAACAAAAAAAATAAAAGGGTATAACCTGCTAATTCATACATGAGAAAAGTCAAAGAGTTAATAAAGAAATATATTCTTTCTCACTAGTAATAAAATTTACAAGTAAATTGAGTGAGTTATACTTTTTGAAAAGTTCATCAATTAATCTTTAATTCTTTTTTTTAAATGTTTTCATTATTTATTTTGACATATATATATTTATATATTTATGTTTCATTTATTCTTGAGAAAGAGAGAGACAGAGCATGAGTGAGGGAGGGGCACAGCGAGAGAAGGGACACAGAATCCAAAGCAGACTCCAGGCTCTGAGCTGTCAGCACAGAGCCCGATGTGGGGCTTGAACTCATGAGTCGTGAGATCATGACCTGAGCCGAAGTCAGACACTCGACCGACTGAGCCACCCAGGCGCCCCCTTCATTATTTATTTTGAAGGAGAGAGAAAGAGAGGGGGAGAGAGAGAGAGATAGTGAAGGAAGGGCAGAGAGAGAGAACGAGAGAGAATCCCAAGCAGGCTCCACCCTGTCAACACAGAGCCTGACAGTGGTCTCAAATCCCCGAACCATGAAATTATGCCCTGAGCCAAAATCAAGAGTCAGACACTTAGCTGATTGAGCCACCCAGGTACCTCAAGATTTTATTTTTTTTGAGTTATCTCTATACCCAACGCTGGGCTCAAACTCACAACCCAGAGATCAAGGGTTGCATACTCTACTGACTGAGCCAGCCAGGTGCTCCTCATTCATTTTTTTAATATCATTGAATATTCAGTCCATGGTCAATTTCCCACGGTTGTCTCAAATGCTTTTTTTTTTTTTTTTCCAATTGGTATACCTGAATCAGGATACAAACTAAATTCACACAATACATCAGTGAGTAGAGCTCTTAAGTCTCTCTTTATCCATAACAGATCTCCCTTCCTGTCCTTCTTCTTTTTCATGCCATTTATTTGAGAGAAACTGGGCCATTTGTCTTATAGAATATCTCACATCCTGGATACGTCCTCACTTCCTTATGGTGTTATTTAACTTGTTCCTGTATTCCTCATATTTCCTGTAAACTGATAGCTGGATTAGAGTAAGGTCCTTTTTTTTTTTTTTTTTTTAATTTGAATGCCTCCGAGGTGGTGCTTGCTATGAGCTTCCTGTTGTATCACATCGGTGACACACAATGTCTTATTCACTTTTAGTGTGGCTATCACTGATAAGAGACAAATAATTTTATCATACTCAGAACAATGTTTTCTGTTTTTTAAATTTTTCTTTTTCATTGAAATATAATTGTTATACAACATACAATGTTATGTTAGTAAAAACACAACCACAAAAAAAAACCACCAATATTATATTAGTTTCAGGTATGCAACGTAGTGATTTGACAATGCATTATTCATTGCTCACCGCAGTGGGCGTAATCACAATCTGTCACCGTACTGTGTTATTACAACATTATTTACTATACTGCCCATGCTGTACTTTTCATTATCATGACATTTCGTTTATTACCGGAAGTTTGTATCTCTTTTTTTTTTTTTGAAGTTTGTATTTCTTAATCCCCTTCACCTATTTTGTCCCTACCCACCTCCCCTCTGGCAACTACCCGTTTGTTTTATGTATTTAAAAATGTGTTTCGGGGGGCACCTGGGTGGCTCAGTCGGTTGAGCATCCGACTCTTGATTTCAGCTCAGGTCATGATCCCTGGGTCGTGGATTGAGTCCCACGTCGGCTCTGTGCTGTGCATGGAGCCTGCTGGAGATTCTCCTCTCTCTACACATACCAGAAAACATATAGCAAATATTAACAGTGGTTTTCCTTGTGTAATCACATAACTGGTGGACTTTTCATCCCTTCACGTATTATTATTTTTTATCATAAGCATGTATTATTTAATAAATATAAAATAATAAAATACAGTGTACACTCAAAAAAAAAAATTATCCTCTTTCTCCCTCTGCCCCTCTCCCCTGCTCTCTGTCTCTCTAAAACAAACAAAAAAGTCTGTTTTTTGGTTTGTTGATTTGTTTTTTAGATTCCATATATAAGTGAAATCATGTTGTCTTTCTCTGCCTGACTTATTGCCCTTAGCATAATACACTCTATCCATATATGTCACAAATGGCAAGATCTCATTCTTTTTTATGGCTGAGTATTCCACTGTGTATGTATATACCACATCTTCTTTATCCATTCATCTACTGATGGACACTTGGGCTGCTTCCATATCTTGGCTATTGCAAATAATGCTGCTATAAACATAGCGGTGTGTATATCTTTTCAAATTAGTTTTTTCATTTAAAAAAAATTTTTTTAATGTTTATTTATTTTTGAGACAGAGAGAGACAGAGTATGAACAGGGGAGGGTCAGAGAGAGAGGGAGACACCGAATCTGAAGCAGGCTCCAGGCTCTGAGCTGTCAGCACAGAGCCCGATGCAGGGCTCGAACTCACAGACCGTGAGATCATGACCTGAGCCGAAGTCAGACGCTTAACTGACTGAGCCACCCAGGTGCCCCTAGTTTTTTCATTTTGAGGGGTATATAGTGAGTAATGGAATTACTGGATCATATGGTATTTCTATTTTAATTTTTTTAGTGTTTACTTATTTTTGAGAGAGAGACAGAGTGCAAGTAGGAGAGGGGTAGAGAGAGAAGGAGACACAGAATCTGAAACAGGCTCTAGGCTCTGAGCTGTCAGCACAGAGCCCCACACGGGGCTCGAATTCACAAACCACGAGATCATGACCTGAGCTGAAGGCAGATGGTTAACGGACTGAGCCACCCAGGCACCCCTAGTTTGAATTTTTTTTTAATATTTTATTTATGTAAAACTCAAACTCACAGCCCTGAGGTCAAGAGTTGCATGCTCCACTGACTGAGCCAGCCAGGTAACCTTCCATTTTTAATTTTTTTGAGGAAACTCCATACTGTTTTCCACAGTGGCTGCACCAATTTACATTCCTACCAAGAGTGCAGGAGGGATCTGTGTTTCTACATCTTCACCAACACTCATTTCTTTTCTTTAAAAAAAAATTTTTTATGGGGGCGCCTGGGTGGCTCAGTCATTGAGCATTGATTTCAGCTCAGATCATGATCTTGCAGTTCATGGGTTCAAGCCCCACATCAGGCTCCTGTGCTGACAGTGTGGAGTCTACGTGGGGTTCTCTCTTTCTCTGTCCCTCCCAACATGCGCTTTCTCTCTCTCTCAAAATAAATGAATAAACTTAAAAAAAATCTGGACAGCAATTTAAAAAAAGATTTTATTTATGTATTTTTAAAATTTGTTTTATAAAAAAATTTTTAATGTTTTATTTATTTTTGAGAGAGAGCATGAGCGCGGGCGGGGGAGGGACTGAGGGAGAGGGGAACAGAAGATTCGAAGCAGGCTTCACACTGACATCAGCAATCCCAAAGTGGGGCTTGAACTCACAAACAGTGATATCATGACCTGAGCTGATGTCGAATGCTCAACCAACTGAGCCACCCAGGTGCCCCTATTTATGTGTTTGTAGGTAATCTCTACACCTAATGTGGGGCTTGCACTCATAACCCCGAGATCAAGAATTGCATGCCGCACTGACTAAGCCAGCCTAGGCACCCCAACATTTGTTATCTCTTGCTGAGACAGATATTTTTATTTATTTATTTGTTTGTTTATTTTTATTTGAGACAAATATTTTCAAATCGCTTTACTGAGATAAACACACCATAAAATCCATTAGTTTTCAGCGTAAAATTCAATTAATTTCAGTGTGTTAACAGAGTTATGTAGCTGTTGCCACAGTCTAATTTTAGAAGACTTCCATCATGCTGAAATGAAACTTTGAGCCCATTTACAGTCAGTCCCCATTCCTACTCCCAGCCCCAGGCAACCATAAATCTATTTTCTGTCTCATAGATTCACCCTATATAAAAACAAATCATATTTTGTGTGCTCCACTGTTTTCGTCTCTGTTAACTCTCAGTCGGTTTCAGAATTCGGTTCAGACATTTTATTTATAAAAAAAAATTTTTTTTAATGTTTTTATTTATTTTTGAGACAGAGAGAGACAGAGCATGAGCAGGGGAGGGGCAGAGAGAGAGGGAGACACAGAATCGGAAGTAGGCTCCAGGCTCCCAGCTATCAGCACAGAGCCCAAAGCGGGGCTTGAACTCACACACTGTGAGATCATGTCCTGAGCCGAAGTCGGACGCTCAACCGACTGAGCCACCCAGGCGCCCCTGGTTCAGACATTTTAACCTCACTATGCCTTTTTCCTTCTCTTGCTCCTGTTTCTCTCAATCCCTCATTCATTGACGTTGATTAATTTCTAAAAAAAATTTTTAAGTTTATTTATTTATTTTGACAGAGAGAAAACACGAGTCAGGGAGGGGCAGAGACAGGAGAGAGCAAGTCCCAAGTGAGCTCCATGCTGTCAGCGCAGAGCCCAACATACAAACCGTGAGATCATGACGTAAGCCGAAATCAAGAGTTGGATGCTTAATTGACTGAGCCACCCAGGTGACCCTTTTTAAATATTTTTTAAAGCTTTTTTATTTATTTTGTGTATGTGTGCACACATGCACACAAGCGGAGGAGGGCCTGAAAGAAAGAGGGAGAAAGAATCCCAAGTAGGCTCTGCACTGTCAGCGCAGAGCCTGGCACGGGGCTCGATCTCATGAGCCCTGAGATCATAACCTGAGCTGAAATCAAGAGTTGGACACTTAACCGACTGAGCCACCCAGGCGCCCCAATGTTGATCAATTTTTAAGAACAGTGTCTCTAGTTTTATGCTTAATTTCCTTGCTTTGTGCATTTTGTGTCGTCTTGTATCCCTCAGTAGCCACCTCTGTGCTCCCCTAGACTACCAGGGCCGGGCCAGGCTCGCCCAAAAGAACTGTTGTAAGATTTGTAAAATAGGTGCCCCCTCCAACACACAGTCTTAAAGGCTTGCTGCTTAGCAGGCAAAAGGCTGCTATGTTTGAACTTAAAACTATGCCCCCCGCAGGCAGGCAAAGCCAGGAGCCAGGCCTGAATCTTGGCCATCGGAGCACAGATTGGATTTGGACTCCACTCCTCTGTGCCCCACAAGTCCTTCGTTAGGGCCTAACTTGTATATTCACATGCAGCAGCACTGCTAGTAAGACTAGACATTTGGTTCTCCTTTACAGTAGTAAATAGAAGTTTACTATTAGTCATTTGACAAACATTTGCTGAGTGTTTCCTGTGTGGTAATTATGTGAGGTGCTACAGATAAAAGCGAATAAAATGGGCACAACCCCTGACGTTAAGAAACTTGCTGTCAGAGTCTTTTCATTCCCAGTAATCTTTTTCCATGGGCCTTTCTTCTCAAACAGTTCCCAAGGCCCAGTTCCAAACACCCACTTTGGCAGGTGCTAAAAATCATGCTTGGGGCACCTGGCCGGCTCAGTTGTTTGAACGTGTGACTCTTGATCTTGGGGTCATGAGCTCAAGCCCCATGTTGACTGTAGAGATTACTTAAAGAAATAAATATTTTTATTTATTTTATTTTTATAAAATAAAATAGAGGGAAGCTATTAAAAAATAAACACTATAGGGCACCTGGCTGGCTCAGTCTATAGCACATGCAACTCTTGATGTATTTACAGCTCATCTCATCAAGAGGGGGAGTCTATTTCTTCACTCCTTGAAACCTGGCTGGCCTTGAGACTCCCTTTGATCGATCGAATGCGGTGGAGTTCACATAGTGTCAGTTCTAAGGTTAGGCCTTAAGAGCCTCCATAGGATTCTTCCTGTTCTTTTGGAATTCTGTCAGTAGCTATGAGACCCGGTCCAGGCTACCCTGCCGGAGGATGGAAGGTCACACAAAGCAGAGATAAACTGTGTCGGCTGAGGGCTATCCAAGACCGGCCAGCCCCCAGTCAGTCAGAAGCTGAGCAGACCAGAGGCGCATGGGGGACTCAGTTGATTAAATGTCTGACTTCGGGTCAGGTCATGATCTCATGGTTCCTGGGTTTGAGCCCCACATTCACGGTTTGTGGGTTTGAGCCCCGCATAAGGCTCTGTGCTGACAGTTCAGAGCCTGGAGCCTGCTTCGGATTCTATGTCTCCCTCTCTCTCTCTGCCCCTCCCCTGCTCGCATTCTGTCTCTCTCTTTCAAAAATAAATAAATGTTAAAAAAAAATTTTTTTTTATAGAACCTGAGCAGACCAGAACAGTCCAGCTGAGCCAACCTAAACTGCAGAACTATAAGATAAATAAGTGATTGTTTTTTTTTGTTTTTTTTTTTTCAACGTTTATTTATTTTTGGGACAGAGAGAGACAGAGCATGAATGGGGGAGGGGCAGAGAGAGAGGGAGACACAGAATCGGAAACAGGCTCCAGGCTCTGAGCCATCAGCCCAGAGCCCGACGCGGGGCTCGAACTCACGGACTGCAAGATCGTGACCTGGCTGAAGTCGGACGCTTAACCGACTGCGCCACCCAGGCGCCCCTGTGATTGTTGTTTTAAGCCACTAAGTATTGACATGGTTTACTTTGCAGCAAAAGCTAACTGATACAGTAACTTTCTTATGTCCATTGGCTTATTACTACCCGCTGCTCCCACTTGGCTTTTGATGACCTCTGGCTTATCCTGCTTTCCATTATTTTGTCCAAAATAATGGTATCTGGGTGTGTACAAGATACCATTGGGTATCTGTTGTGTGTACAAGCAGAGCTGGGTACTGAAATACACCAATGAGCCACGTTGGTTATGCAACAGACACATACAGATAGTTTCAGTTCAGTGTGATGCTACAAATGTAAATACATATTGCCAACAAAGGACCTGGGACAGACACCTAACTAGTCAGATAAGATAACTAGTCAGATAATTACTAGTCAGATAAGACTAGTAATTGAAAGTGAGAAGGTGAGTCAGAGAGAGGTATAGACTGTACACAAAAGCCCGGAGGGGCACCGAGGAGGGTCAGGTAAAGAAAGGTCAAGAAATTCAGTGTGGCTAGAGCCCAGAGTACAGGAGGGAGAGCAAGGAGAGGCAGGGCTGGAGAGAGAAGCAGGAACTAGAACACAAAGAGCTCTACCCGCCTTTACAGAGAGTTTAGCTATCTGCTGCAGGGGAATATAATCTAATATAATATGAATGTAGAAACCTCACTAGGACTGCAAGGTGACAGAGGGACTGGAGGGGTTGAAAGTAGAGGCAGGAGACCAGTTAGGCGGCTGTTGCAGTCATCTAGATGACAGAATGTGGCAGTTTGAACTAAGGTAGCAGTAGTGGGGATGAAGTTAAGTGGACTGATATTATAGATGCTTAGGAGTTAAGATTCCATAACTGACTAGAAATGGAATGATGAACGAGAGGAAGGAATAAAGGGTGGTCCCAGATTTTTGGCTTGGCCAAATGGTGATAGAATTGAGGTTAAGAATGTGGATGAGGAACAGGGGAACAGAAGGGGCAACTGTGTCCAGTTCAGTCGGTGGGGCATGTAACTCTTTTTTTTTGTTTTTTTAAGTTTATTTATTTTGAGAGAGAGAGAGAAAGTAGGGGAGGGAGAGAGAGAGCGAGTGGGGGAGGAGCAGAGAGAGGGAGAGAGAGAATCCCAGGCAGGCTCTGTACTGTCCATGCAGAACCTGATATGAGGCTCGAACTCACGAACCATGAGATTATGACCCGAGCCGAAGTTGGATGCTTAACCAAATGAGCCACGCAGGTGCCCCTGGAGCCTGCAACTCTTGATCTCAGGGTTATAAGTTTGAGCCCCACATTGGGTATAGAGATTACTTAAAAATAAAATCTTAAAAAAAAATAGGGGAAGAGATGAAGAATTCAGTTTAGAATATGTTAAGTCTGAGGTGCCTTCAGGACATCCAAATGGAGATGTCTAGTAGGCAGTTGGATATATCTAAGACCTGACAAACAATATTTTATATATTTGCTCATTATCTAACTTGAAAAAAAAAAAAAAGATAGGAGGTATCTGATAGTTGAGGAGTTTAGGGACTAGAGGAGGAAGGGAAGAAGAGAGCTTTGGGAAAAGTGAGAGAACCGGAAGCCTAGAAGGTAGTGGTCAGAGAGTAAAATGTCTAGGATCCCAGGATGTAAAAGTACAAGAAAATGAATTTGAAGTACTCGGAAAAAAAAAAAAAAAAAAAAAAAAAAAAAAAAAAAAAAAAAAAAAAAAAACAGAGAGAGAGAGAGAGAGAGAGAGAGAGGCCAAGGTGATGGATGGGTCACCCCAGATGATAGCAGGCCAGATGTCAAAACCTTTCATAAATGAGAGGAAGGTAAACCTTTCATAAATGAGCCACCTGGGTGGTTCAGTCAGTTAAGCGTTTCACTTTGGCTCAGGTCATGATCTCGCAGTTCGTGAATTTGAGCCCCGTGTGGGGTTCTGTGCTGACAGCTCAGAGCCTGGAGCCTGCTTTGGATTCTGTGTCTCCCTCTCTCTCTGCCCCTCTCCCACTCACGCTCTCTCTCAAAAATAAATAAACATTAAAAATTAAAAAAAAAAAATGAGAGGAAGGTTGGTTGATGACAGTAAAGTGGGTAAGGGGCAGAACAGGATGGCAAGACCTTCAAAGATGGAGTGAAGTCCAAAACAGGGCACATATGTTCAGAGAAGACTCGGCACAGCTTGAGGATGCCAGGAACAAAATGAAGGGTGACTGGGGGACTTACACTTGGGGCAATTAGCAAAATGACAAGAATGTGAAGTACAGTATGAGTGGGTTGGCCCCAGATGTCCAGGTACGGATTGTTCATGCTTTGGAAGGAATGCAATACCCCTTGAGGAGAGAGCAGCAGCCCGGCACAGTGTTTCCCTTTTAAATTTTTTTTTTTTTTTCCAACGTTTATTTATTTTTGGGACAGAGAGAGACAGAGCATGAACGGGGGAGGGGCAGAGAGAGAGGGAGACACAGAATCGGAAACAGGCTCCAGGCTCTGAGCCATCAGCCCAGAGCCCGACGCGGGGCTCGAACTCACGGACCGCGAGATCGTGACCTGGCTGAAGTTGGACGCTTAACCGACTGCGCCACCCAGGCGCCCCTTGTGTTTCCCTTTTAAAGGGCAGCCGGGGATAGAATTGCCAGGTTTAGCAAATGAAAATACGGATGCTCAGTTAAATTTTTTTTTTTTTTAATTTTTAAGTTTATTTATTTATTTTGAGAGAGAAAGGAGGTACAAGCAGGGGAGGGCCAGAGAAAGAGGTAGGGAGAGAGAATCCCAAACAGGCTCTGCACTGTCAGCGGGGCTCAAACTCGCAAACCGTGACATCATGACTGGAGTCGAGACCAAAAGCCGAACACTTAACCGACTCAGCCACCCAGGCGCCCCGCTCAGTTAAATTTCAATTTCAGGTATTACATGGGACATACTTAGACCAATTTCTACAAAGTTTTGGCATCATACAGTCTTAACAGCCTGCCAGCTGGTTAGCCTCTCAGCTATCCAATTCAACTCCTTTGTATTAGAGTAGGCTAACTGCTACTACTATTTGATCTTAAAACATAAAATGGGTTTTTAAAAAAGAATTATTTTTAATGTTTATTTATTTTTGAGAGACAGAGCGCAAGCAGAGAAGGGGTAGAGACAGATGGAGACACAGAATCTGAAGCAGGCTCCAGGCTCTGAGCTGTCACCACAGAGCCCGACATGGAGCTCGAACCCACAAACCGCAAGATCATGACCTGAGCTGAAGTTGGACACTTAACCGACTGAGCCACTCAGGCGCCCCAGGTTTCTTGATTTTCGAAATTTATTTTTAAAAATTAAAAATATTTTTAAGATTTTATTTTCTTTTTAAAGATTTTATTTTTTCATTTTTTAAAATTTATTTGAGAGGGGCGCCTGGGTGGCGCAGTCGGTTAAGCGTCCGACTTCAGCCAGGTCACGATCTCGCGGTCCGTGAGTTCGAGCCCCGCGTCGGGCTCTGGGCTGATGGCTCAGAGCCTGGAGCCTGTTTCCGATTCTGTGTCTCCCTCTCTCTCTGCCCCTCCCCCGTTCATGCTCTGTCTCTCTCTGTCCCAAAAATAAATAAACGTTGAAAAAAAAAATTAAAAAAAAAAATAATAAAATTTATTTGAGAGAGAGAGCGAGCACCAGTGGGGGAGAGGGGCAGAGGGAGAGTGAGAATCATAAGCAGGCTCCATGCTCAGACCAGAGACCGATGCCACACCCCAGGCACCCCTGAAGATTTTTTTTTTTTTTTTAATTTTTTTTAACATTTTATTTATTTTTGAGGCTGAGCATGAACAGGGGAGGGTGAGAGAGAGAGAGTGAGGGAGACACAGAATCTGAAACAGGTTCCAGGCTCTGAGCTGTCAGCACAGAGCCCGATGCGGGGCTCGAACTCATGGAGTGAGAGATCATGACCTGAGCCGAAGTCGGCCGCTTAACCAACTGAGCCACCCAGGCGCCCCTGAAGATTTTATTTTTAAGTAATCTCTATTCCCAACGTGGGCCTCAAACTCACAACCCCGAGATCGAGTCCCATGCTCCACCGACTGAGCCAGCCACGTGCCCCCATATAATGGTTGAACAAAGCTTATTTCCTACCTAGCTGGTAACGAAGCTGGAGAGGCCCTTCTACATGCAGTCATTTAGGGGTCAGGGGGATGAACTTTCTGCCCTGGGTCTCATCTCCATTCCAGCCGGGTGGAAATGGTGAGCATGGAGGAGCACCTGTAGGGGTTTGTACAAGCCAGGCCCGAAAGTGGCGTAGACACTCCTGCACACAGTCCGTTGGCTGATGTCAATCACATGGTCCTACGTAACAGCAAGGAAGTCCTGTTAATGTAGTCAGGCAGTGTGCATAGAAGAGAACACGGATTTGAGTGAGTAATCTCTGCCATACCCCTTAGGAGGTTTATCTGTGGGGTTATAAGATTCTGGTTCAATAACCGTTGCTTTTGGAACAGGCCCCTCCTCTCCCTCTCAAAATCACACCAAGTCCTGATTGCTACTGAAATTGTGATTAAAGACAGAATGAAAGATTATCACATTCTTTCCTTTTTTTCCCAGATACGGTGGTACTTAGGATAGCCAAAAGTGGCACCTATCAAATAGATCTCACTAAAAGAAATAGGAAAAGTCTGTTTTGTCTTTCCAATTCTAGCTGCTAGCCTGTCAAGTTGGTGCTATATCTTTCCATTACGATGAAATTTACCACAAATCATTCCAAACAACAAATATTTTCCCCCAGTTCTTGCTTATGTAAATGTCGGTTGTCATGACAACAAGAAGACTGCCTTGATCATATGGCAGAGCTTGCTAAGAAACAAGAAGCAACTAGCTGGTTCAAACATAAACCTAATCCCATAGGCATGCCTAACAAGGGAAATGAAAAACTGGGGCAATTTTTTATTCAAAAGAAAAAGTGAAAGTAGAGGAAGAATTTGATTCTACTGAGAGAAAAGATGCGGTCAAAAAATTTAAATAAACCACTTCCTCTTGTTACATTCTTTCTTTGGGGATGGGATCTGGCTTTCTTCTTGTTTCTTGCTATATCACAAGGCTCATAAAAGGATTTGGGCCCCAGACTCGGCCAATTTTCTCTTTACTTGCAATCCACCTTGACATTGGAATGGGGTCACGCCCTTTACTATATACTTTACAGAAAGAATTCACGGGGACCTCACCCATTAGCTGCTTTCTTGACTTGCTGCCTCTACAGTCTATGTTATTGAGACCTAAATGGCAAGATAAGAACTAATTACTTTGAATAATGTTTAGGATATATTAAGCTACTTTCATTAGAACTGGCATTTTAGAACAAAATAATTTGCACATAACCTTGACATTTTTGGTCATGGGATTCAGTCTTTTTGAAAGTATTGCTAAAACGAGATATTAAAAATAAGCTACAACTAGCGAGGAGCCCCCCCCCCCCCCATGCCCTGCACTGCTTGGCAGGAATGCAGACTGGTGCAGCAACTATTGAAGATCTTATGAAGGTTCCTCAAAAAGTTAAAGGTGGGGGGCACCTGAGTGGCTCAGTCAGTGAAGTGTCGGCCTCTTGATTTTGGCTCAGGTCATGATCTCACAGTTTGTGAGTTTGAGCCCCGAGATGGGCTCTGGACTGGCAGCATAGAGCCTGCTTGGGATTCTCTCTCTCTCCCTCTCTGCCCCTCCCCCACTTGTGTTTTCTCTCTCCCTCTCTCTCAAATAAATACACATTTTTTTAAAAGTTAAAGATGGAACTATCCTACAACCCAGTAATTGCACTACTGGGTATTTACCCAAAGAGTACAAAAACACTAATTTGAAGAGATATGTGCACCTCTACACTTATTGCAACATTATTTACAATTAGCCAAGATATGGAAGCAGGACAAAACAAGTGTCCATCAACAGATGAATGCATAAAGATGTAAGACATATATAATATATACACATACATATACATATATAACCACACAGGATATTATTCAGCCATAGAAAATAATTAAATCTTGCCATTTGCAGCAACATGGATGGATCCAGAGAGTATAATGCTAAGTAAAATAAGCCAGTCAGAGAAAGACAACCACCATATGATTTCACTCATATGGAATTTAAGAAACAAAACAAACAAGGGGGGGGGGGGGGAAGACACAAACCAAAAAACAAACTCTTAAGTATAAAGTACAAACAACTGATGTTTACCAGAAGGGAGGTGGGGGGGGGGGGCGTGGGGGAAATAGGTGAGTGGGATTAAGAATACACTTGTCTTGATGGGTTTTAGTCTAATATTAAAACGAACCTACAGTCTTTGAGCATACACAAGACCAGGGAAACCAGAGACAGCAGCTGAGAGGTAGTTGGGTGGGTCCCTATTCCCCAGCACTAAAAACTCTGCTGAAGGAAACATTCTTCATTCAATAAACGTGTATTATCGGCTGTGAGCTGGGTTCTGTGCTGGGCTCTCAAGATGGAATGACCAAATCATGCGTAGCTCCCGCCCTGCTGGAGCTGACTTCTAGTCTAACAGAGGAGATGGAATGAAATGACCACAGAAATATACCACCACAATCTGAGATGAGCACTGTGAATGCGAATGATGTGATTGATTATGAGATTTGTGGGTTTGGGGAAGGCATCTCTGAGGAAGTGACATTTAAGCTGGAACCAAGAGAGTAATAGATCAGAGTTGGGGGAAGGGAGGTCCTAGAATGGGCAAAGGCTTCTTTATCCGAGCTGACTTGCTCCCCACCCCTTTTTAAGTAACCTCTATGGCCAGCGTGAGGCTCCAACTCAAGACTCCAAGATCAACAGTCACACACTCTACCAATTGAGCCAACCAGGTGCCCCTCATCTGAGAAGCTGAAAGGAAAGCCTGCCAGGAGCACAGAGAATAAGATACGCCAAGGAAAAGGTCAGCATTCCCATGTAGGCCATTCTATGGAATACGGATTGTATTTTATGATTAAGAAGAAGCCATTAAATGATTTTAAGCAAAGGAATGCCATGCTCAAGTCTGCCAAGGACGATCATCCTGGATGCTTTCTGAAGAACAGACTAGGGAAAGTGCATGGCCAGGGGAATGTTGCAGTGGTCTACAGGAGAGATGGCTGCTTGGGTGGTGGTGGTAGAGGCATGCAGGGAATATTTTAGAGGCAGAGCAGACAGGATTTGGTGATGATGGGGATGTGAGGAAGAGAGACGCCTATAAATGGGCAGCCAACTGAAACATTAAAAAGAATAACCCAAACTATTTACTGAGTACCACGTACAGTTCTGCATCAGAAAAGGGCAATCAGTTGAGGAGGCAAGAGGGGTTATAATCTACATCACACTCTTGTTTGGACTTGTCAAGCCACGAGCCTGGCATGGGCCATGTCCACAAAGAGGAAGGAGTGCCTTCCTACTGCCCACCAAGCTGTGTGACTGGTGACCTTGACAGAACACTTTCAGAAAGCCACCAGCAGCCTCCATGGGGGCAATGGATGTGGGTTTTGTCCTGCTTCTCCTAGAATGTAAGATTCACAAGGGCAAGGATCTATCCTATAGGAACTACCACACTTAGAGCTGCTATAATCTGATCAAACCTAGTCACAGAAGCACTCAGCTAGCCCTGACAGCTCAACAGCCTGCAAAATATGAAGTCAATCTCTCCCTTTAGTGAAAACAGATGAGTACTTCATATTTATTTATTAAAATACTTCACATTTAGAATAGCTCCCTTCTGTGGCAGTAGAGGTATCATCTTGGGTTCATGTGATACTCTCTCAAAAACAAAGATTACAAAACGATGAGTGAGGTCAAGTAGGTAATCTTTAGACACCATAGCGACACCAGCCAAGGCAGTCAAGACTTTGTGTTAGGGCTCCCAGCTGTTAAGGGCTCACGGGACCCCTATGGTCAGGATGGAGGTCTAAGGGGAGAGAGGTGGCATTGAGTATACAAACCTGCACAAACACAGTAGCTTCAGGAAGGTTAATCCTGCATTACATAGTACATGAAGGTAGCCCAGAGGTATCCAACAAACAGTATTCCTATACCCTAACATTGTACCAAGTTTTCACTCACAGTATTTTCCTGGCATAAAAGAGAAAGGAGGAGCCCATCTTACATCTTAACTCAGGTCTCTACTTTCCTAGTTTCCTTACTGGTACTCAGAACCTTGCAGAAGCCCACCAGGGCCACCAGCTTGAAATGAAGCTAGAAAACTCCACAAAATTGTCCCAAATTAAGGAGAGGAGGCTTGGAACAAGTCAACCTCCACAGGTCTGATATACAATCTCTCTCCCTCCCACTCCCAGAAAGCTAAAATGTCCAAAGTCTTCCCATTTCAAGTAGGAGGATAGAAAAAAAAATCTGTCCAAGTCAGTTTACCTTTGACCATTTGGTCAATACTCTAGTACCCACCTTGCAGATTCAATGCAAATCTCAAATCTAAGAATATCAGGCCAACTACAGAAATACTGGAAGCATCCCTTTGACCAGAAGCCAGGCTGGGTGCTCATTTTTTTTGCTTGCTTTCATCCTGTATCCCTAGAGGATCCTCAACCATTGCTCCCATTATGAACCTCACTTCCTGATGGTTAGTTCTGGCTTGCCCTCCACCCATTTCTTTCTATATTCAGGGTATGTATGGTAGTAGAGCTCCAAATACTTGGTTTCCTCCTGTCAAACTCAAGAGGCCTATTTTCGCATTTTCTTCTACAGAGGGGGCTTCTTCTCTCTTCTTATCTGTAAAAGGAATAGAATTTAATCTGAAAATCAGGGTCATAAACGTAAGAGTAGGTATGGGCACTCAAAATTATGTGAAGGAACCCAACACTCAACATATTAAAACAAGATTTTAACACTTTATTTTTTATTGATAAAAAGTCAAAACATACTTAAATCACCTTGCTGTTAAGCTTGTATATGCCAAAGTTGGCTCCCTTTGGGGGAGATTCCTTTATTTAACTCCGGGTTGACAATCTGCTTTGTCTACAGCGGTAATGAGACGTTTTATTTTGGGTCCAAGTAATTGGCAAAGCTTGTCCTTTTCATTTCATTTTTTGAAAGTAATTTCTATACCCAACTTGGGGCTCAAACTCACAACCCCAAGGTCAAGAGTTGCATGCTCTACTGACTGAGCCACCCAGGTGTCCCTGTCCTTTTCATTTTAAAACTTCACCACCCATAGGACACAAAACTAGAGGATAATGTCAACCTGTTAGGTATATATAGTGTCATACTGTGTGTGTCTCGATATATACACGTGCTTTGAGAAAGGATGGAAAAAACATAACGTTTAACCTTTTTTTTTTTTTTTTGGTATTTACTAAATTATCTATCCTGAAAATGTGCTACTTACATAAAAAAGGAGAAATTAAACTGTGTATCTATCCACACTAACATTCTAAAACCTATTATATAACGTCTAAATTTCTCATTTGCTTTATAAAGTCCCCTACCATATCCTTACTTTCTCTACACCCACATATAACCATTTCTGGACAAGTTTGATGTTCTCTGTCCACATTATTCCAGCTTTTTGATCATTACATAATCTCTTATGTTCCTTTCAAATCAATTTATTTCATAACTTCTGGAGACCCTTGTTCAAAATATCACCAATGATTAACCTCATCTTTAATGAGTACCCACAGATTATACATAATTGTTCCTTTATCCGATTATATGATTGTTTGTAGGTTGTTGAATGTACACACCTCTTATTCCCTAAGCATAAAAGATTTAGCTCTTTTGTGAAAAATATTCAAGGATTACTTTCTTCAAAAGATCACCAAGCCAAACATTTGGCCATATTTTTATTTACTACATATACTATAAACATATACAATACATGCTACAAAAAAACATTTTTTTTTTTAAATTTAACTGTCAAGAAAGTGTATAGTGTTATAATACAATGGCACATGTTCATATTTTATTTCAAATTGGTTTGCTGACCACCCATTTCAAACCATTAATAGTGAAATGTTACTTAAGGATAATTAAAAATTATCTATTTGCATTATTAACAATAAACAATTCCAACAAATTAATAAGAATTAACCACGTCAAATATTAGTATCCAAAAACTGGGCTTTTGCAGAAATGATTATATAAAATATAGCAGCCAATTACAGTTTACTTGCTCTGTGACAATGTACATATGCACTTGAATAGGATTCTAGCATTTGCTTTTGGAAGATACTTTTTAGAAGTCCTTTGATTTAAGGTCTAACAACTGACACACCCAGCCAAATCCAACCCAACAGTTCATATAATGGCTTCAGACAACTGATCAAACTGATCATTGAGAAATTCTTATGATTTGGGTAGAGTTGAATGTTCCACTAATATTACATATGATGAAAAGAGACATATCCAAGCCAATATCAAAGTCAAAGGCAAAAGAAAATACAAACATTCAAATCAGTTTATGACAAGGTTTTTCTACAAGTATTTTAGATGTCATACTTTCAGGAAAACAAGATTTAATTTAATGCGTATTTGGATTTGGATTTTACAGTATCTATGCTCTAACTGAAAATTTAAGAGTAGTCAGATGGAATTAAGTCTAGTATTGCAAATATGTTCATTTAACATTATTGAGCACCCACTACGTGCATTGCACTGTGCTAACTTTTAAAAGTTAAGTATTAATATATTTATCAAGCATTACCTTAGTGTGAGGTAAAAATAAATTAGCGTCAACTCATTAGTTTGCTTGTGGTATGTAATCCTGTGTCAGCTGGCTTCCCTGTGCCGTATGAGCTTCTGCACACCCCTCATTCACTCACACAAACATCTGCACACCGACTATGCCAGGCATTGTGCTAGTCACTGGGATACCATGATTTGGTATAGTTCAAAGAATGCATATTAATCATTAACCTATGTAGAAACAATGAGAAAGATACATTACTTTTCTAAAATGAGGCCCAAAGCAAAATATAAGGTGTTTCTATGGGTCATACCACACCATAGACCAGTAAGTGCCTTTCTAGACTGGGAACTAACTTTTAAGGTTTCATATTGTAGTCTAAATAGCCTAGATCATTTTTGGTCTCAGAAGTCAATTCTTTGGAGCACCTGACCCCACATAAACCTTCCATACTTGAAAGGATTTGTAAACTAAACTGGAACACAAAGAAAAAGAGCCAAAAATGAAGGCAGTTGATAACGTAATGCACTTCAAGCACTATTCTGGCCATGTAAAATGAATACTACATAATTCATGATTGGTTCAAATGTTTTTAAAAGCGCTAACCCTACCCCAAACTCATGTAATTTTAATCTGACTTGTATACAAGTTGCACATAAAGCAAAGGGCAGAATTTGGCCCTACAACCCTCTATGGAATATTCTAAGTGATTGGTCCTTCCACTCCAAGCAAGTAGAAGCTAAGAATTTCAGAGAGTTCCCTAATAGGATACTGGCACTCAGAAGAAATGGCCCTACTGGATCCCATTAGCCAGGAGTCTGTTTAGTTGTGGTAGCAGTGTGAACCTATGACCCCTTGAGGGAAGGCAGAAAGCTGGGAGTTTGGGTGTCCACTCAGTGAATCCAATACTGGCTTAAAGCTATGCACTGAATAAAGTGCTCTGCACATCCTGCTTGTCATCTGGAATGAAAAATACTTTTCTCAAGAATGAACCTATTTGTAGGTTTAGGGGAAAAGAATGACAAGGATTTAAAGAATCCCAAGAAAAAGTATGAAGCATTGACTAGGAAGGAAGACAAATGCCTCTAGTAGTGTCCTCAGAAATCTCAGGATCTGAACTGTCAGAATGAGTCACACAGTGGTCATGTTCTATAAATGAAAAAGCAATCCCACTGGGTACTTCCTATTCACACGGTGCAATATTACTTCATGGGGGTGGAAGGGAACAGTCTATTGCCATTTGCTAGCATGGTTTCAAAATGAAAACAAAACCATTGAGTAAATCAGGGTAAGCAGTGTCCAATAGCCCTCTCCTGTCCATCAGTTTTCCACAGGTTGATCTGCACTACCTGAGGGAAAGGAGGCAAAATACCCATCCCTTCTGATACACTCAGGCATGGCTGCTATCGCTTAAAATTGCCAATTCAGAAGTTAACACACGAGCCCTCCAGTTTCGTACCCTGAATATGGTAAATGAGACTAGAGATGGAGTAGTTCAGTCTAAAAAAGATCACAGGTAACAGAATGCTTATATAAACTAGACTGCTTTGACGTCTGTAAGAAAATCGTATAGATGACAATTGGAAAAAAAAAAAAAGATTGTTCCCATCTGTCAGCAAAACTGTTGAGCTATACTCAGCTGAAGTCCTCATCAGGATTCTGTTGATCCAGCAGACGGACATGTGTGAATGGGAAGTGACCTCGTTTGCCATTACACTCCCCTTCCCACTGACCACTCACATTAATCTTCGTAACCTTTACCAGCTCACCGACCTGCAGGAGGAGAATAAGGAAAGCGCTTTATTTCCAGTGTTATGAATGCAAACTGAAAAACTCCATTCTCTGGTTAGGCATACCCTGCCCACGTGATTGCTCTAGGGCTGACATTATAGAAATGGCTATTTGCTGCCTCCCAAGCCCCAGCCACCAGACTGATTACTTGTGGTTAGTGCAGGCAGAAGGAAGAAGTGATTTTAGCAGTGCAGAAAAACACAGAGTACAGAAAATAGAAAGGGCCCTAAAAAATGACACTTTTTGGAAATTTTAATCATCTCTGGAAGAGCAATCCCAACCAGAATGAGCCGGTATTCTTTTTTCTGGTACCCACTGCCCTTAGATTCCTGCTTGCCCCCCAGGCCATGGCCTAGGAGGAGAGATCCCCCACCCCTACTGGCATACAAGCAGCAGCACAATCCCTCAACCCACTGGTGTATACATATCACTACCTACTAGTGCTTGCAGAGAAAATAATCATGGAAATCAACTTCATCTGGTCCCAGAAAATGAAGTGTTCTATCACCTTCCTATCAAGGCAAGGCTTTTCCCACTTGGGCAGGTATAGGCCAAAACTCCAAATTCCATCAGCTCCCTGCAAAGTCCCCATCTTCTTCATCAAGCTCTACTTGGCAGGCCACTGCCTGCCAGCTCTCCACCCCCACCCTACCATGTACTAACAGACCTTGTTGCTCCTTCAATGCCACTTGGTACCTATTCATTAAGGAGACATTACGTTTTCGTTTCTGTTATGAAAAACTTTCCTTTTCAACATCAACTATAAAGTTTTGACAATCTAGGATATAGTCTATTCTCCTATAAAACTTAAGACAAAATCAGTCTGATGAATGGATTCATCCTGTGGCAAAATATTGAACAAATGGTGAGATCAGGCCCCATATGACACTGGACTAAAGAACTTTACCCTTTAATTATCAACATCTGAGTTCTCAGCATACAAGAAGTTTCTAAGCATAACTGTTCATTTGGTTTTATTAAGTTAATAGCTACTATTTACTGAACTTTCATTAAGTACTGTAGAGGATTTTTTTTTTTTTTTTTTTTTTAAGTAAGCTCCAAGATCCAACATGGGGTTTGAACTCACAACCCTGAGATCAAGTATCACATGCTCTACTGACTGAGCCAGCCAGGCACCCCTACTGTACAAAATATTTTATATACACTATTTGTAGTCCTTATAATAACCTTGTAAAACAGAAAATTTTCATTTTATAGATGATAAAACTGAGGTTCAGAGCAATTACAGGATACACCTGAGGTCACATAGCCAGGAGCAGGGCTGGGATTTGAGCCCAGAAGTATTGGCTCCAAAGCCAATTAATTTATGCTCTTTCTACCACAGCAGGAACTTTCAAATTATGCTCCCACGACCTTCAGGATTCCCTAAGAATGTCTGTAGGTCAACCACTTGCTTAAGTGAACTCGAGTTTAGGACCAGAGCCTTCTGCAAAACCAGCTTGATCTTACAGAACAGATTGTCTACTGGTCTGTCTATAATTTCCTGAAGAACTATCTGAGAACTACAGAGGCCTAAGGTGGTTGTGGGGACCATAGGGTGCGGAAAAAAGGAAGACAGAAACTAGAGAATATCTGAGAAAAAGGGATAAAATATAAGGGTGAGAAAAGGCAGCAGTGTAGTCTGCTGATGTTGTAAAGATTGAGGCTGATGGTTTAAGGGGAGAAGAAAAGATGCTGCACGTCCATTCTTGCATCCACATGCACAATGCAGTCCCTACAAGGCTGCTAGCACCAGGGTTCTTTATTCCAAGCAATCTTTGAATTCAAAATTCCTGATGTCCAAGCAAGCCAACCATGACAAGTCAAGATGTTCCTATAGCCCCCAATCACACCACTAGCTTCTTGCTATGCTAAGGTCAATTATATCGAGTGTAGGACTTCTTTTCCCCATCTTAGTATTTATTTGTATTTTCTACTAAAACACTCATGTTGTGCTAAGTGCTATTCTGGTAGCTAGACATAGGATAATAGACCTAGGGGATGTGTACACTCATGTCAAAAGTCTAAATTGCCACTCACATTAAGTTCCCCTCCAGATGGGGACAGGGGCCAGTTTGAGAAGTTGGTTTGACAGGGTGCCCGGCTGGCTCAGTCAGTAGAGCATGTGACTATTGATCTCGGGGTAGTGAATTCAAGCCCCATGTTGGGTGAAGCGCTTACTTGGCATTGGGGGGTGGGGGGGAAGCTAGTTTGACAATATCTAACACCCCTAACAGCTGTCATATCTGAATCCATCATTTTACTGATATTAAAAACCCACAAGAGAGACATGAGGAAACATTCTGGAGTGTTGGAAATGTTTTATACTTTCACGTGGGTGGTTATCACATAGGTGAATACACATGTAAAACTCCAAGCTGTATACTCAGGATCAGTACCTTTTACCAAATGATTTCATATATTTTTTTCTCCTAACCCCACTCCCTCAAATGATTTCATATTTAAATGAAAAGATGAAAATTTGTTATATTTTACCCGCATTTTCTGCGTTTTTTAGAAGATGGTTCTTCAGGGTATACCCTTAAGTCCACCATTCTACTTGATAGCAAAATCTAGGTGTATTTTATTCATTTTGTTTCAAGTTTGTTTATTTTATTTTGAGAGAGAGCAAGTGGGGGAGGGGCAGAGAGAGAAAGAGAGAATCTTAAGCAGACCCCATGCTGTCAAGCACGGAGCCCAATGCAGGGCTTGAACCCACAAACCCTGAGATCATGACCTGAGCCAAAACTAAGTCAGATGCTTAACCAACTGAGCCACCCATGCACCCCCAAAATCTAGATTTAAACACTTTTCTCTCAATGTTACATTGTCTTTATTTTTTTTTTTTTAATTTTTTTTTTCAACGTTTTTATTTATTTTTGGGACAGAGAGAGACAGAGCATGAATGGGGGAGGGGCAGAGAGAGAGGGAGACACAGAATCAGAAACAGGCTCCAGGCTCCGAGCCATCAGCCCAGAGCCTGATGCGGGGCTCGAACTCATGGACCGCGAGATCGTGACCTGGCTGAAGTCGGACGCTTAACCGACTGCGCCACCCAGGCGCCCCACATTGTCTTTATTTTTAAGCATTCAACATGCTATCTCAAATCGCATCCCACAGAGCTCTGAGAAGTGAAGGACAGGTTGAAATGTGGACTAGCCCAGCCTCTTGCTTTTATCAGTACCACAGAAACACAACAGCTGCTCCACAAGCAGGACAGAACCTGCTGACCTGCCCTCAGACTTTTCTTCTTTCAGAGGTCAAACGGAGAAACATTGCAAGATGGTACTGGTAGGGGTGAGGGGTGGATTCTGTACAGATTAGACCTTGGGACACACCAGAGCCATCTCTAACGCACATGGTGTCTTGGCTCTACCCTACAGAGGCTCTGGAAAACCACACCATATTCTGAAATCCAAAACCTTTTTTTTATAGTCGATCAGGTTCTTGGCAGAGAGGCCCAAACATCAGGGAGTGAAACAAAGGCTATGGCACAACTCTAAAACAATTCGAACTTTTTTTTTTTAATTCTGATTTAAGTGGATAAAAGAGAAAAATTGTAAGCAGTCATTTGGGCTAATTAACCTGTCCAAAGTGGCCTTTAAGTACAAGTACTTCGAGGAAGATCTTATCAAATTAAATAACCCTTTGTACCCTATGGAGTTTTTCTACTGCAATATTCAAAGCCCATGGGGATTCCTAGGGTCAAGAAAAGGCAAACCCCAAGGGCAACACGACTATCCTTAGATCACATGAGGCCCTAGTACTTCCGTAGTCTGGAAGAATAGGTGGCTGTCAAGCCTGGAGGATGCAGGCTGGGGGAGCTCAGAAGGTGCCAGGGCAGTCTGAAAACACGGGCTACGCTAAGTGCAGTTCTTCCTCCAAATCAGAAACAACACGAGAATTCACGCTTCTCCTCCTGTTAGGCAACAACTCACTAAAGCAGGATTTCCAAGGCCACACCAAGGAGGATGAGGGGGATGGATATGGGTTCAAGCTTGGCATGCTATTCCAAAGACAAAGAAAGCAAAACAGAGTACTTGCTCCAGAATTGCTATAATCTTAAGATACAAAGGAATGTACTAATCAGTAAGTGCAGTAATAACTGTGTTCTAACACTACTGACTTCAAAATTCAAGTTATAGATGGAAAAAACCCTAATTTGCCTATCAATGAATAAGAAAGACTTTATAAAGGATTTGAAACACGAGACAGTTAACCTTTCTTTTTATGAGGCAGACTTCATCACCACCCTGTAAAGGAGAGACAGTGATGATTCTTTCACTGAGGTACTGTTCTATTGTCCAGTCAGTTCTCCTAATCCTAGGTCATGAACTTAGACACAAGCCTGCAAGTAAATCATGGCATCATCTATAAAGAGGACTGAATGTGGTTACTTCAGTGTTTTCACTCCTAGGGAATTTGATGAATACTGGTTTCTTCCCTAGCTCTGTGTAGTTCCCAAGGTAAATCACAATTTTGGTACACATGAGTCAGATCTACAATTGGTCCAGGAGCAAATGACTACCCAATCGATATTAACCAGTGAGTTTCCATTATAGTGAGAAAAATACTGGAACCCAATTAGCATTAATTTTTGGTACTCGCTAAATAGAGGAGACATCAGGGAACTGTGTGATCTCCTTCCTTTGCTGGTGTAACTCCAGGTGACTACTTTTCTAGTTTCGGTTCCTACTATCTAACAGGAAAGGCATCAACAATCACCAGTGTTCCTTTGATGCTGACTTGCTGTAGGATTCCAGGGAGATCTGACAGAAAACACATACAAATTCATATAAATAGAACCAGAGAAAAGTACGTACAGAGATGGAATACAGAGGCCTTGTCTTCAAACATTTTTGAACACACCAAGAACACATTTAGTAAATACTTCCAGATTTGGCTGGAGGAGAACAAAAGTTAAGAAAACGACAGCAATCCAAGACAGGGGTCAGCAAGCTACGGTCCATGAGCCAAATCCAGCTTGCTCCCTGTTTCTGTAAACAGTTCTCTCAGAACACAGCAAACTCATCTGTTGTTTTGTCTATGGCTGCTTTCTTGCTACAATGACAGTTGAGTGGTTGTGACAGAAAGCGTATGGTCTGAAAAGCCCTTTACTGAAAAAGTTTGCAGATCTCTGATCTAAGGGAATAGGTAATATTTAGGGTACATCTACAGTCTTGCAAATCAATGGAAACAACTGCAGACAGTTCGGCCTTAAAGATTCACTTGCCTCAGAGATGGACTGAAATTGCCATGGGCTATATTGGTAGAAAGTGGCAGGTCTTTGAGATTTAACTGGTAGGCTTTTGGATGAAAAGAAAAAGCATCTCAACAAATCCTGGAAAATAGGTCTCATCCTAATTCTAGTCCAAGTCAGAACAGATCTTCTCTAGCTCCACAGCCGATACTACCTAAAACTAAGTTCCCTATCCCCCTGGTACAAGTTGGGGAGGTAACCACATATACTAGATACATTTTTAGCTAAATGTAAAGAATTTTCTTTTTTTTTTTTTTTTTCTTTTTAAAGTTTATTTATTTTGAGGGGGAGAGGGAAGAGGTGCAGAGACAGGGAAAGAAAGACAGGAAGAGAGAGAATCCCAAGCAGGCTCTGTGCTGTCAGCTTGATCCTATAAACTATAAGATCATGACCTGACCAGAAATTAAGAATCAGATGCTTAACTGACTGAGCCACCCAGGCGCTCCTCTTCTTTTCTCTCCCTTAAGGATTCTATTTTTAAGTAATCTCTAGACCCAACGTGGGGCTCAAACTCACAACTCCAAGATAAAGAGCTTCATGTTCAACCAACTCAGCCAGCCAGGCCCCCCACGGATTTTCTAAAAACCAACACAATGGACTAGACCTAAGGTTCCCAAACTGTAGTGTCAGAGAGAGGCATTGCAGCAAATTCAGAGGGTGCCGCGACACAGTTAAAGTTTTGAGGGAAACAGCAATACTTGACATCTATTATGCCATGTGAACTACTAGCTCAAGGCAGCTGACAATTTCTACACTAGACTGCACAACATTCCTTTCAAAGATGTCATCTCTTTGCAAAACCAGGTGGCAGCAAGCTACAATAAAAAACAAGCACCTCATGTAGTAAGTGTGGAACAAGAAACAAGAATGGCAGTGTTCTAAATGATCTCAAGGTTTGGAAACAATATGGCATCTAATAGATGTACACGTCTTTTTTTTTTTTTCTTTTTTTAATGTTCTTACTTAGTTTTGAGAGAGAGAGTGAAAAAGAGAATGAGCAAGGGAGGGACAGAGAGAGAGGGAGGCAGAGAGAGGATCTGAAGTAGGCTCTGCGCTAACAGCCCAATGCAGGGCTTGAACCCACGAACTGTGAGATAATGACCTGAGCCAAAGTTGGATGCTTAACCGATTGAGCCACCCAGGTACCCCTAGATGTACATGTCTTAATAGTTAAGTAATTGCAGTTATTTGAGATTAAAATTAAAATCTTGTTTTCTTGGGGAGCCTGGGTGGCTCAACTGGTTAAGTGTCCGACTCTTGGTTTCAGCTCAGGTCATGACCTCACGGTTTGTGAGTTCAAGCCCCACATTGGGCTCCAGGCTGACGGTGCAGACCCTGCTTGGGATTCTCTCTCTCCATCTCTCTCTGCCCTTCCCCCGCTCTCTCTCTCAAAAAATAAACTTAAAATTTTTTTTCTTAAATATTGTTTTCTTTCCACTATGTTTATTATTTTTCAAATGGGTACTAAGTTATTAGGATATAAAATTTTAACCTATCTACTAAAGAAATGCAACTGTCATGTATTTCTTTTGGCCTGGGACACTGTGAAATGTTACTGAGACACTATAGGTGCTACGAACCAAGAAAGTTTGGAACCTCTGGACTATACTTCTGTGTTGACAGCAAGTTCCCCAAAAGTAGAGATATCCAAGCAGATGCTTAAAAAATCACCTGTGAAGATACCAGAAGATCTGCCTTTAATGCCTGAGAGGCTAGATTAGTTTACCTCCAAAAGTCTTTTCCAACTGAGATTCTATGAGCTGAAATAAAGGTAATGTCCAAGAAGAATGGAAAGAAGAGGAAAAGTAGACATCTGTCTCAATAAGCAATACAGAAATCTGTAATTACAATTCCAGGAAAAGACAAACTAAACTGACACAGCAAGAACCTGCCACTCGTGTTCTTACACTTTCCGATCTCAATTTTTTTTTTTTTTTTTCTAACACAGGGAAAGTTTAAAAACTTAGGTTTCGGGGCGCCTGGGTGGCGCAGTCGGTTAAGCGTCCGACTTCAGCCAGGTCACGATCTCGCGGTCCATGAGTTCGAGCCCCGCGTCGGGCTCTGGGCTGATGGCTCGGAGCCTGGAGCCTGTTTCCGATTCTGTGTCTCCCTCTCTCTCTGCCCCTCCCCCGTTCATGCTCTGTCTCTCTCTGTCTCAAAAATAAATAAACGTAAAAAAAATTTTTTTTTTTTAATTTTTTTTTTTTTCAACGTTTATTTATTTTTGGGACAGAGAGAGACAGAGCATGAACGGGGGAGGGGCAGAGAGAGAGGGAGACACAGAATCGGAAACAGGCTCCAGGCTCCGAGCCATCAGCCCAGAGCCCGACGCGGGGCTCGAACTCATGGACCGCGAGATCGTGACCTGGCTGAAGTCGGACGCTTAACCGACTGCGCCACCCAGGCGCCCCAAAAAAAATTTTTTTTTAAAATAAAAAAATAAAAAAATAATTAAAAAAAATAAAAAACTTAGGTTTCATAGAGTTCCACATGGGGAGGTAGAGTTGGTGTAGCCACTAATGCATATAATCTGGGACCCAAAGCACATTTACTCCTTTCCTATCTGTGCCCTGAGGAACAGGTCCAAGTCTAAGAATACCTAAGAAGCTCCTTGATTACTCTCAAGTCTTATCATCTATCAAAGGCAAAATGCCAGGTTGAATCAGAGAATGAAAGATACGTGATTAGTACATTTAAAGATAATGTGATTATTTTCGACAGTCTATAGAGGCATCAAATTAACTTTAACATCTGTAATTCACAAAATAAGATTCATCCTATTCCAGCTCCCAAGGAACCATTACACAAAAATCTAAGAACAAAAATTAAAGGTGCCACTGCACTACCCTAATGTTATTTCCAGTATCTCTCCTTTAAAACACTCTGCATATTTGTATGTTTAAAATCTCAGGAGCTCCAGAATGGAACAGAAGGTATTTGATTTAGTTATATTCCCCCCAGATATGACCAACTGACCCACAGAACTATAGTGGGCAGAGGAATACCCTTACTTTGGTGGTTAGCTGGAATCAATCCCTACTTTCCAAAGCCTTCAACCTTACTAGAGAAATCTGGTGCATAGCAAAAGAGAAAATATCTAATAATTTTCCAGTTGAGGACTGTGGTCAGAATAAATGTACTAATGCAGAAAAATTCCATCTTTAAGGTGAGGGCAGGTGGTTTGTGAACTCTGTTTTTTAAATTTATGTTTTTAAGTACAGAAATCCTTTCTTCAAAGAAAATCTTAGAGAGATTCAAATATGTAACACAGTTAAAAACAGTTGCTTTGGTTGAAGCCAGAGCCCTGCATCCTTCGATTCCCCCTCTCACTACATACCTCTTGGGACTCTTATGACACTGAGAAGCAGTCTGAAGACTGCTGGTCTAGGGGCGCCTGGGTGGCTCAGTCAGTTAAGTGTCCAACTTTGGCTCAGGTCATGATCTCGCAGTGCATGAGTTCAAGGCCCACGTCCAGCTCTGTGCTGACAGCTCAGAGCCTAGAGTCTGCTTCAGATTGTGTCTCCCTCTCTCTCTGTACCTCCCCCACTCACGTTCTGTCTGTCTCTCTCAAAAATAAATAAACATTAAAAAAAATTTATGAAGGGGCGCCTGGGTGACTCAGTTAATTGAGCATCTGACTTTGGCTCAGGTCATGATCTTGCAGTCTGTGAGTTTGAGGCCCACGTCAGGCTCTGTGCTGACAGCTCAGAGCCTGGAGCCTGCTTCAGATTCTGTGTCTCCTATTCTCTCTGCCCCTCCCCCTGCTCGCTCTCTCTTAAACATAAATAAACTTAAAAAAAAACTTATGAAGACTGCTGGTCTAATACAGTATCTCTAGGGCCCTACCAATTCTAAAATGCAAGGATTCTAATTTATCAATTTCAAGTTAAATGTAAAACTGCACTAAAATGTACCTCGCTGGTCTACAGATCTTGATTTCTAGTGGGTCATATATAGCAATGAATGTTTTACTTTATTTTGTTTTTATTAAACCAGAATGCTAAGGTCAGAACACCACAGCCTCCTACTCTTATCTCCCAGCCTCACCTCAATAGGGACAAGGCATCAGCTTATAAAAAACTAGACATGGGAAAGGAGAACTGTAGACAACTGTCTACGATACAGCTGTACTGTACTGAGAGCACAACTATCCTTGCATACAGTACAAGTGAGGATATGCTGTCAGTGAAATCACACAAAACCTACACTGAGAAGGGCAGTGGCACTGTTAAAAAACAAAAAGAATCAGAGATTAGATTGGGCATGGTAGAAAAGGTACCACATGAGATCTGGGTTCATTATAGCTCTACCTCCAATTAGTCTGAACAATCCAATCTGTCTAAACATCAGTTCTTTTTATATAACAAAGATATCTAAGGTCCTTTCCAGCTCTAAAATTGTATGATGCTAAACTGACACTGTGTTTTTAAGCACATGAGGTATTTTGAAGCTATTACTGTGGGGTATTGAACTTGAAAGAGGCCATCTTCGGCAATCAATATATGTGGCTTAAAACCAGTATCTGACCAAAAAACAAAACTTACTGAAATCAGACATTATTTTCTTTCCTTCTTTTTTTTTTTTTTTTTTTTATAAATTATTTTCTACTTAGTTATTCACAAGATTTATGTTTCATAGTAGGGAGAGCAACTCAACCACTTTGAGCACTAAAATCTCTTAGTCAAGGCAGGCATCATTAAAAACAATTCTCTTGGGGAGCCTGGGTGGCTCAGTTGGCTAAGCGTCCAATTCTTGATTTCAGCTCAGGTCATGATCTCATGGCTCAGGGCTCAAGCCCCACATTGGGCTCTGAGCTGACAGCACATTGCCTGCTTGGGATTTTCTCACTCCCTTCTCTCGTTCTCTGCCCCTCCCCCACTCTGTCATTCTCACAAAATTAAAAAAAACAACAACACTTCATTAAAAAGAAATCTCTTTCAAGAAAGGAAATGCAGGGGCACCTGGGTGGCTCAGTAGGTAGAGGGTCTGACTATTGATTTTGGCTCAGGTCATGACCCCAGGGTAGTGGGATCAAGCTCTGCATCAGGCTCCGTACCAAGCATGGAGCCTGCTTAAAAGTCTCTCTCTCTCTCTCTCTCTCTCTCTCTCAAATGAATGAATGAATGGAAATGCAAGAGCGCCTGGCTGGCTTAGTCAGTAGAGCATGTGACTCTTGGTCTTGGGGTTGTGAGTTTGAGCCCCGTGTTGGGTACTAAGGTTACTTTAAAGAGAAAAAAAAAAAAAAAAAAGGAAATGCAAATGGAAACAAAAGTACTGTGATAATTATTCTTTCCAGGGTCTTGGCTGGCTTGTTTCATGAATGCTATTTTCATACTCCAGCCCAGTGCTAACAAGGTCTGCAGTAAACGTCAAGAGTTACATCTGTCATGTATGTGCCCAGCATCATGCTGTATGTCCAGACTCAAAGTGGGAAAAAGTGGTGTGCCCTAGATAACACACATTCGTTTCTCGCCAAAGCAGAAACACAATACTTTTAACTCACAGCACAATCTCAAAAAACAAGCACTTTAAAAATACATTTTTCAGTAAAATCTGTATGACTCAGCTAACCCTCTTGCATTCACTATTCAGAATGTAAAAGAAAAATTTCAAATCCAGTATGATCAGAGACTGATTCAAATAAAACCTAGCTTATTCTATCGGTAACACTTCTAAGCAGCTCTTACTCCTCAGTGTATGAACATAACCCAAAGAAAACAGCATTTAGAGATTTCAGTTTATAAGAACACACTTTGGCCCCTTCTCTGCTAGTCAGTACTCACATAACTTCAGTCTGTGCTTATGAAAGGTAGCTCCTTGCTTAAATTCACATTCTATCGTAAGCTCTGAAAGACAGGAGA
The DNA here is from genome assembly GCF_028749965.1 of Puma concolor. NCBI lineage: Eukaryota > Metazoa > Chordata > Mammalia > Carnivora > Felidae > Puma > Puma concolor. The sequence continues at coordinate 15,945,916 of NC_141680.1, read as the reverse complement.
GCATACCACTTTTGTACAAGCTTTTACACTAAACCCCTCGCTCTGCATAACTCAGAAAGGCAGGGAGACAAAGCTATGAGTGCTAAAGAGAGGAATAAAAGAATAAACACAATGCAACGGTTGGCCAGAGGAGATGGGCTACCGAGATTAACTATTCACCAGTAAAAGGCAAGAATTTATTCCTCAGGAGGAACTGGCTTCCCGCCTGTCAAAGGTACCGAACAACAAAAGCCAAGTAAACCTGCTGCTCCTTGGAGTGTATGCTTTTAGGTACATATCTCTTCTCCCCTGTACTATGCTACACTGTTCCTCCTGAATTCTTACTTTATGAACACAGTCAATGCTAAGGAACCCCATGCCCTCTAAAGTAAAAACATTATGGTTTTGTGGGAAAACTCCATTTAAGTACTTTAATAGAGCCCATCTTATTATTTTCAACACCGATAAACAGAAAGAATCAGATTAGAATGCAGATGAGAAAAAAATATTTTAGGTTAATTCCTGTGAATTTAGGCGGAGTTAAAGAGGTCAAAGTATGTTTAGTAGATCAATAAGAACATTCAGTTATACAATTTTAAGCTTACTCATTTCAAAATAGGTTTTCTACAAAAAAAGAGAAAACCCAACATTAAATGCCAAAATCAGTACTTAATGATTTGACATCTACAACATCACAATGCTGGTGCTTGTATTCAGCATTCCTATAAAGCTCTAAGAGGTCTGAAAGGGAGACCCTGTAGCAGATCTCTTCTTTCTACATTTTGCACATTATGTACCTCCAAAGCCAAGGCTGTCTTGTCGTAGGCATTAGGGACTCGCTTCTGGATTACCCTGGCATAAATGGGCCCATTCTGGAGGTTAGGGAGCGGAGTGTTGACGCTGGGTTGGGCATAGGGCCCAGGCTCCGGCCCACCCAGTGGCTGTGGGTGGGAACCCTCCTGGTTACCTCCAATCAGAGCCGATACTGAGGCGGAGGCAGGTCTATACTTCTCGACGTAAGGGACTGGAATCATCCCCCTCTTGCCTTCGCTGTCCTCTGCATTCCACCACTGCTCTTCAGGCTTATCCCGGATTCTCAGGATGTCTCCTTTCTTAAAGGGAAGATCTTCTTCATCATTCCCATTAAAGTCAAAGAGGGCTCGCACATACTCAGCCTCCTCCTGCCTGAGAATCACTCCACTACCCTGCCTGGATTTGGAAACTGGTTCTATCAACGTTGTAGTGTCCAAATAATGTATTTTGTAGAATTCCAGTAAAGCAGGCAATGAATCAAACTCTTGATCTCCTATTCGGAGTCTGGAGGGGCTCACCCCTGGAAAAAAAAACAGAGCAGGCTATTATTTAAAGATGTATTACACAGGATATGAAATGCAGATTTTAAGCATTTCCCAAACACATTTAGTCAGTAATCAGAAAAAAAATAAAGTCTAGAAAAGATAATCCCATCTCCTTATGGTAAACTGAAATACTTTGTAGCTAAAACATACCCTCAAAAGATGCCCAGCACCACCTGCAGCAGAAAAGGAAGAGAAGGTCATAAGAGACCAGACCAGTCGGGGCATACTCTCATACTGGATAAAAGACAAAGCAACATGGAGACTTTGTTCATTTTCCCAAAATGTTCTGTGCTATCCCACTTACAGAGTAGCATAAGGCTTAACGTTTTGTTAAAATCTTCTTTTCAACCTCAGGAAATGTAGCGAGTTCTCCTTTTCCACAGGTCTCAGCAGCTTTTCCAAGAAGAGGTGGGGAGAACTTGCTATTTATCTATACCAGGCTCATACATTCCTTCTCTTCACATTTAGAATGTACAATTGCTAAGAAAAGGTTGTTTTTTGGTTTTTTTAAGTGAGCTCTGTGCCCAATGTGGGGCTCAAATTTATGACCCTGAGATCAAGAGTCACATGCTCTACTGACTGAGTCAGCCAGGCAGGCACTATCTCTTTAAAAATTGTTTTTTCATTTAATCTACTTTTTAGAAAGAGAGAGGGAGAGGGAGAGAGAGTGCACGTGCATGTGGGGGGGGGGGGGGAGGGCAGGGAGAGACAAACAGAAAGAGAATCCCACGCAGGCTCCACACTTGGCACAGAGCCTGATGCTGGGCTCGATCCCACAACCCTGGGTTGAGCTGGATGCTCAACCAACTGAGCCACCCAGGCACCCCACGACTATCTTTTTTAATCTATGATTGCTGATTTCAATTTCATTTCTGACAGCCAAAAAAAAAAAGAAGAAGAATCTTAATCAGGCAAAAGAATCAAGGAGCCTATAAAAAGAAACTAAAAAGCTGCTTAAAAATCAATTCCTAATGTCTTCATTGAAATAAAACATGCAAACAGTATTGTTCCCTTTGAGGCAAACAGGTCACGAAAAAAAGTAAATAAGGATGCTTGAAAAAATAAAGAAGCATTAAAATTCTCAACCTCTAGGGGTACCTGGCTTGCTCACTCACAGCACATGACTCCTGATCTCAGGATTGTGAGTTCCAGTCCCATGTTGGGTGTAGAAATTACTTAAAATCTTTTAAAAAATAAAAATAAAATTTTCAACCTCTGAGGACATCCTGAGGGTCAAGGAGAAAATGCATTAGGAATCTTTAAAATTCATATGATGCAAAGAGGTGTATGGCCCTAGACGTACAGGGCATACCTCAGAATGTATTCCCTCTCAGGGCGCCCGGGTGGCTCAGTCGGTTGGGCTGCCAACTTCGGCTCAGGTCATGATCTCGTGGCCCATGGGTTCGGCCCCACGTCGGGCTCTGTGCTGACAGCTCGGAGCCTGGAGCCTGCTTCAGACTCTCTGTCTCCCAATCTCTCTGGCCCTCCCCCGTTTGCGCTCTGTCTCTATCTTTCAAGGGTGAATAAATGTTAAAAAAAAAAAAAAAAAAAAAAAGAATGTATTCCCTTTATTCTGAGATTCTAGAATTGAATAAATTAACATAGTATCAGTTCAAATGAGAAACAAAGTTTCTAGTAAGGAGCACCTCTAACTTACACTCTGCTAAGTGCCAAAATATCAAATTGTCTTCATTGGATTTTTAACCTTTGGCTTCCTGATAAAGTAATAAATAACTCTATAGAAAACTGGATTTTGTGGAGGTTGGATTTTTTTTTTTCAATCAGCCTTAACCTACAGGCACTCAGCACTGAGTTATAACATCCCAGATTTAAAAAAAATTAATGTTCATTCATTTTTGAGGAGAGAGAGACAAGAGTGCCAGCGGGAGGAGGGGCAGAGAGAGAGAGGGAGATACAGATTCTGAAGCAGGCTCCAGGCTGAGCTGTCAGCACAGAGCCCAAAGCAGGGATCAAACTCACGAACTGTGAGATCATGACCTGATCCGAAGTTGGACACTTAACGACAGGTGCCCACAACCTCCCAGATTTTAATATAGATCTGTGTGTATGTGTGTGTCATAAATTTATACAGGTTTTCATAGCCAGGTTGCTATAAAGTTTTATATCTTGCCTTTTCTCATACTATGGAAAACATTTTATTTTATATAATAAAAACTTTCTCTCTTTTCAAGAACATGACTTTTAATAGCTACAAAGTATTCCCCAGGCGCCTGGGTGGCTCAGTCCCTTAAGCTTCTGGCTCTGATCTCAGCTCAGATCTTGATCTGCATCATCACTTCAAGCTCCACATTGGGCTCCATACTGGGCATGGAGCCTTCTTAAAAATAAATAAATTGAGGTGCTTGGGTGGTTCACTAGTTGGCATCTGATTCTTGATTTCAGCTCAGGTGATGATCTCATGGTTCATTAGTTTGAGCCCTACATTAGGATATGCACTGACAGTGCAGAGCATGCTTGGGATTCTCCGTCTCCCTCTCTTTCTGTCCCTCCCCAGCTCATGCACACCACGTGCATTCTCTCTCTCTGAAAAATAAACACCAAAATAAATCAAATAGGGGTGTCTGGGTGCCTCAGTTGGTTAAGCATCTGACTCTTGGTTTCGGTTTAGGTCATGAACTCACGGTTTGTGGATGGAGCCCTGCATCTGGCTCTGCGCTTAACAGTGCGAAGTCTGCTTAGGATTCTCTCTCTCCCTCCCAGCCCCTCCCCTGCTCACACGCTCCCTCTTTGAAAATAAACTTTAAAAATAAATAAATACAGATAATGGAATAAATGCTGATAATGGATTTAAAAAATTAAAATTAAAAAAATGAAGTATTCCCAACTTTTTGCTAGTGAAAATGCTACTACAAGCAATTTTTTAAATTTATTTCCTTTTGAGAGAGACAGAGTGTAAGCAGGGGAGGGGCAGAGAGAGGGAGAGGAAGAATCCCAAGCAGGATCCTCGTGGTCAGTACTCAGAGCCTGATTCGGGGCTCGAACCCACAAAACAATGAGATCATGACCTGAGCCAAAACCAAGAGTTGGATGCTTAACCAACTGAGCCACCCAGGTGCCCCTATTGTGAGCATTTTTTTTCTTAACTATTAATGAACTTTTTTCTCATTACTTCCTTAGGATAGATTCCTTGAAATGCAATGGCTGGAGCAAAGGGTAAGAACATTAAAGTTTAGGCGTGTCTGGATGGCTCAGTTGGTTAAGCTATCCAATTCTTGATTTCGGCTCAGGTCATGCATGATCTTGTGGTTGTGAGAGCCCCATGTCTGTGGAGCCTGCTTGGGATTCTCTCTCCTTCTCTCCCTTGCACACATGTGCTCTCCCTCAAAAAAAAAAAAAAAAGAAAAAGAAAAAAGAAAAAACCATTAAGGTTTATGTTGCCAAATTGCCCTCCAAAAAATCTGTACAATTTTACACTCCCACCAGTGGTTTATGAGTTCCCACTTCCCCCATACTCTTGCCAAAACAGCATTTAAAAAATCACTGCCAATTTAATGAGAAACGTGATCTCTTTTTAAATATCATCTTTGATTATTTGGTGTTTTTCAAATTTACTATTTGTACTTGTTTGGGGAAGGTTACTTGTTCAAGTCCTTTGTTAAGGGAAAATGGTCAATTTCTGCTCTCCACCCAAGAACACTGGTCCACCATCTAAAAGCCATAGTGATTAATATGGTGAAATAGCAATATTGCGGTAGCTCAGAAGTATAAATTAATTTGCATTCTAAAAGAAACGAGACCCAATTATTCTGTTATTAGAAATCACTTCTAGAATGACCAGAAAAAGTACACTTAAAATTCGGTAGTGAGGAGAAGTGAAGATAAACTTTGGAAGTTAACCTGAAGTCCTCAATACAGAATGAGTTCTGATGAATGAATGCCTTCCCTTTTTACATGAATGAATGAAGAGCTGTAAGCTAAACAAGCTGTAAGCTAAAACAAGTTAATAGCCCACATTCAGTAATGCTGTCTCTCCAACTCAAGATGCTGAAATAGATGTCCAGACCCAGGACTACATATCTATGGAGAACACTTAGCAGGCACAATCATGATAGTTCTGAGTATTGAACTAGAAAGAGAATTTTGGTTATGAATACACCAGAGCACGGTGGTGCTATATTTTGGAGTTTCTCTTCACTAAAGGGGATCAATGAAGGGGAACTGTTCTTATTTAAGTCTGGTAGGCAGGGAGACACATGGTCATTCTGCCTATCACCACTAGGCTAATTAAGTGATCCTTTAGACCTGCATAACTGTTAAGGATTGGGTCAGTGTGAGCTCCAAGGAAACCTACTTAGCACTGCCTGCTCAAGAAAGCCTTCAGGGCTGAGTGGTAGGGAGAACTCTCACACCAGCAGAGTATCCATGGCTTAGAAAATGGTCCTAATGACACCTGGGGAGGAAAGTTTCCTTGCTCGAGTTTATACAACTACATGTCAAGGTGCAACAGCCAAATGGTTTTCACTAGTTGCCTTTTTGGGACAGTGGTTGGAAGATGGTATATACTCAATAAATGTTAGATATTATTAATGAACAAAACTCTGAAGTGAGGTAAAGAAGTAAAATGAAAGTGTGTTCCCAGCTTTGAGAAGCTCACAGCATAACTGGGGATGTAAAGGCGTACACAGTGTAACCAAAGCAGTGTATCGCAGGAAGACATTATTTCCCCCCTGCTTCCACTTTTTTTTTTAATTTGTAAATGTTTTATTTTTGAGAGAGAGAGAGAGAGAGAGAGAGAGAGAGAGAGCGCGCGCACACAAGCAGGGGGAGGGGCAGAGAGAGAGGGACACACAGAATTTGAAACAGACTCTAGGCTCTGAGCTGTCAGCACAGAGCCCAACCAGGGCTCGAACTCACAACTGCGAGATCATGACCTGAACCAAAGTCGGACGCTTAACTTACTGAGCTATCCAGGCGCCCCACTTCCTGCTTTCACTCTGAAGGGGAGATGTGTTCTTACAAAAAACAGTAGCAACATCAAACTGTGTTCTTAGATACAACAAGATCATGATGAAAGATTTGATCATGCCTGAACATTTCCAAGGCACTCTTTTCACTCTAAAAAGGAAAGTACCACTCCCTGTTATCCACTGTTATAGTTCCTCCATTACTGTAGTAGCCCAAATAGAATGTGTTTTGTGTTTGTGTTTGTGTTTCTTTGGGGGAAAAGAGTTTAGAAGAACAAACAAGACCACAAAACCAATTCCCTTAGAAAGATCGCTGGGAGAATTCTAAAAGGAAAAACTGGCAGCTCCTCTGCCATAAACATAAAGGTAGGAAGCTGTTCATTTCTTCTTCAATTGCTACATGGTGTAAAGTGGGCCCACTATGACTTCTTTCTTGGCTTGGCTTGGCAACCCCAGCAGTCACAGAAATATAAGCAAAACACCAAAGGAAATCTTAGATATTCCTTACTCATAAATTTTTTTGTCTTCTAATGACACTATAATAATACCACAAGAAGAATGCCTGTTTTTGTGTACTGCTGAAGCAATCAGATTATATAGACTATCAAGTTTCATCGATCCAAACTCCAGAGGAAGGGAAGGGAAGGGAAGAGAACAAAGGTAAGTTTCAGATAAGCCCAAACCTCATTACAGCTGTGTGTTCTGGTTCCTTTTCCCTAGTCCATCTCCTTCCAACCACAAAGAGCCAAAGGCAGGAAATAGAAGGGCGGGAAAGGAAGGAGATACAGTCAGTCTAGAGAAAAGAACCAATGAAAAGGTTCTCATTGCTGGAGCTTGGAAAACCTCACTGATTTGTTCTACCTAAACCTGCGCTGGTATTCTGAACATGCAGTTATGCACACACACGTTCAGAAATCACAATCAATGCAAGCAATTAGATATTCTTTTGGTTTCTGTACATGCTCAACTCATTACTTCTAAGCATTTTAGCCCTTGGGTTACATCAGTTTTTACAACACGACTCCCTGAAGGTTATATGGACACCCAAGAGCTCTGTGGGCTATGACAGGCAAGGTCACTTCTGACGTGGGTACCACCTCAGCAGCTCCATTATCATCCTCTCCTTGATCTCACAGCACTTCCTTTTTCCCTTTCCCTTTCCTTAATTCCCACTCCTTCTCTTCTGCTTATGGTATTTATAGAAATTGCTTACACACACCCCACCACCTGTCTAATACAAAGGGATAAAAAGGCTGCTGACTTCCATCTGAGAAGGTTTCCTAAAGAGGTATCAAATGTCTGGTCTCCTAAGCAAACAGAACTTTCTAAAAATGGTAGCTATTAGCTATCAGCCTGGTACTTTGCAGACTCAGACTGATTGGGTTTGATGAATTCTGGCTCTGCCATTTACTAGCTGTATGAGCTGTTATTTAACTTCTCATGGGGCCAAACACCTACTTTATTACAACAAAGTTCCTAAAAGTAGCTGGTACCTTACAGGTGCTTAATAAAAAGCAAATTCAGCTTAATACCCTGCCCAAACTTCTGAATTCCTTTAGAAATTTCCAATTAATCCCAAACCCAAAGTCCACTATACTGTTTCCCAGAAAAGGTTCTACAGAATCTCAAATGCTTCTCAAAAAGTCTTGTGGTCAAATATGTTTGAAAAACCCAGTATCCAATACCTACTAATTTCACATAAGCATAGTAAAGGCTTAGAGAAGTCCTCTAGTAAATAAACCTACTTCCTTTTACCATGGAATCCTTTTCTTGTAAAACGTGGAAGTAACTCACTGAAGAACTTCCCCCCAGAACCACTGGATGGATGGATGCTCTGTAACTGACGAATAAAACCTGAGGACCAGGTTTCAGAACCGCAAAGACCAGGTAAACAAATGAAACATTGATGGTGGATGAACAAAAAAAGGAGCAGTGGGTGATGAGCAGTCCCACAAGATCTCTAAAGTGGCTTAGTGCAACACCATGTTGAAGAGGCAGCACAAACAATAACCACCTTAGCTTCTGCCCCTCCCCCCTCAAAAGGAGGCAAGCTTTTATGCTCCCTTCATCCACTAGAGCAACAGGTAGAAGGCTCTGAGTTAAGCAGGTAACAACAGGTGTCTTCTTTATTTCCACGTCCTGGATCCAAGGTCCTTTTCACACTTCTTGATGCACCCCATTCCCCTCCACCCAGGCACCTGCCAGTGTCCACCAATCCACACTGTGCCTACCTGTGAGCCTCTCAAAGCTGAGAGTTTTCAATTTGGCTCCAAGTCCTGCTCTCCCAACCTCATAAGACTAATATATCTAATACTTACTGAGTACTTACCATATGTTGGCCCCATTCATAAGTATTTAATATAGTAAACTCATTTAATCCTCACAACATAGTGAGGTATCATACTCTATGAGGTATTACTATTTCCCCCCTTCTTTACAGATGGGGAAACAGACAGAAGTTAAAGAACTTGACCAAAGTTATATAAGTAGTAAGTGGCAGGTAAGAAAGATTCAAATCCAAGCTCCAGAGCTCAAACTTATAACTACTCTCCCAGGTCACACTTACTCCGTTTTGTTGACTGTCTACCGATCAAGGTCTAGTAAGTAATACCTCATTGTCTGAAGAAGAAACGTGTGAATCAGTGATCGCAAAGCCTTCCCAAGAGGTCAACCTTGAAGTCTAACCTGACCAGGTATGACCAGCAGACCTGACCAAACCTTGCCTTATGGCCCTGAGGCATAAGGCAGGTTGCTCCCAGACTACGGCAGCCTATGGAGGCTGAACAGCTAAGTTAAAAATAGGTTCACGGGAAAAGGTTGAGAATACCTGTTCCATCCTATCCCTATGACTCTAAAAACTAAGGCATTCTATACAATTTCTACCTATGTATTATGTCCAGAAAATATGCTATATAATCCTACGTAAAAATCTCATTTTTCATGTTCAAATTACCAAATAAGGATTTTTAAAGCTTCATCATTGACTTTTAGATGGCAGACGTGTATTATCTAAATGCTAAAGCTAGTTTCTTCTTGTCATCCTTTCCTTTTGGTCTTTAAATAGAACCTGTAACCCCAGGACAGAGACAGAAGTGTTGAATCCTCTATGTGCATGGTTGAGATCTTAAAAGGAAAGAGAAAGAAGTATAGTATAATAATGTAAGCTCTCTGGTCAGAATTCGAAGGTTCAAATTCTGGCTCAGTCATTTACTAGTTATGTGACCTTGGGCAAATTACTGAATCTTTAACTCTGTTTCCTCAGCTATAAAATGGAAAAAAAAATATTTTTTTGTTAAAATGAAAACACTTTAATAAATAGAAATCATAGTACTTTCTCCCCAGATTGTTACAGACAGAGAATGAAATAAAGCACAGAAAGTACTCAGCAAAGTACTTGGCATAGAATAACCAGTCAATAAATGTTAGCTAATACCGTGCATGCTTTTCTAAAACTCAAGAATTCCTGTGTAGTTTCAAAAGAAAATAGCTTGATGGGGGAAGGGGAGAACAAAGATTAAGTAATCTTTATGAAGACAGCAACTCAATCAATTGCTCTACGTGGAAAAAGTGGGCACGTTACCAGAAACAAGAATTACCACAATGCCCATGAATGTTCCACACCCCATCTACAAACCTTGGCAATCTTCACCTTCTCTCTTGGGACAAGCATGTGAACTCGTATCTGTTATGACAAGGTGGAGCTCAATATCAAGGTAAGTGCAGAGATACAAAGTCATAACACCAAGGTGTGGAGAAAGCTCAAACTAACAAACCTTCCTGCTGCCATTCCCAAATTTTGCAAAACAGATACGCAAACAAAAAGGTTGAAAATTAAGCTCTGGTGCCAGTTTGACATCATATTACTGCATTGTAATGCAAAAACCTAGATACCAAGAAGGTGGTAAAAGGTAGAATATATCTGGTTTAGGGCAAATTTATGTTACATCAACATTCCTGTCTCATGTTATGCTATTAAACCAAAGAGACTGAGAAAGACTTAGGCATTGGTATGTGTTAGCAACAAAGAGACGGACTATCCTATGTCCCCATTTCTGGCCAGAGTGAATAAATCTAAATTAGGACTACCTAATTTGCAAGTCTGCAAAGCCTGGCTCAGGAGCTTCCTAATTGACTGAGACTGGCCCAGAGCTTGCCTCAACTGGTCGGGAGGAAACTGCTTCAATTTGGGAACAATGAGAAAGACGAAGCCTCTCCGTGCTGTGACACAGATGATGGTAAGAGGATAGTAACCTCAGAATTACTCTGCACCTCACAAATCTCAAGTACTAAGTGCATAAATCTCGTTAACATTCTCCAAAGACATTGATAAGACAGTCACGTCTCAATGATCCTTGCTAAGGAAAACCTAGGTCACAGCCCCCAAGTCACTGAGAAAGGAGAGGCCCTGACTTACAAGACTGACAATGTTTAAGTCCAATGAAATTGCAAGGTCCATTCACTTTGAAGGAAAAGATGGTTTCCACTGGCTTATTTCCTGGGGGGAGGGGGGGGAATGTCCTCCCCCAAATACCTTGAAAACTAGAACCCGTAATTGTGGAGAACAGTCTCTGGACGCTAAGATCTCTCGGACACTATCAGCTGGGCATCAACTTGTTCTGGGCTGATCACAGAGGACTTACTTCTATCACCAAGGCACTTAGCTCACCACCTTCGTCCTTTGTGGGGGAAGAGGGCAGTAAAAGTATTTTGGAAAAATGCCCAAGAAAGGAAAAAGCTGACCGGTTTCCTGAGGGTGTCTCCATCCCTCCCGGCTAGTATGTGGTGACTTCCTACCAAAGGCCAGCAGGGGAGAATAGCTCTCCAAACCAAACCCGGCTCTCTAACACTACAGGAAATGTTTCAAGCCTAAAAAGCCACTTGTAGGATTATCGGATTCATTCTGGGAACCGGTGCCAAGTGATGCCCCCGCAGTGCCAACATCCCCCTCAGCTCTTTGTCCCCACGTTGCCCGGCCCTGCCCTTGTGCCTGGCCCCGCCGCTAGCCCCACCCTGGGGCCGAAGCAGTTCCCCTTCCCCCGGGCTGTCCTCCCAAGTCACACCCAGAGGCCTGGGTCAGCGGCTCCTCCTCTCCCCACCCCCCAACACACGCCCGCTGGTCGGTGGGAACGAGCCCGGGCACCAGGCTGCCCCCCTGCCATGGTCGCTCCAGCCCTCTGCCCGTGTCCCTCGTGGAGGTCAGCTCGCGAGGAGCAGCCAGCCAGGCTGGGGAGTTCGGCGGCCCTCACCCCCGCCCCGGGCCTCCCGTCCCGTCTGTCCTCACCGGGCGGAGGCTGGGCGGGCGACGGTGGCACGGGCGGGCGCGGGCCGCTGCTGTTGATGATGTAGTGGGAGACGCGCGAGTTCTCGGAGACGCTGAGCACATAGTCCCCGGGGCTGGTGCTCGAGTCCCGCACCAGAAACACCCCGTGCCGCTGGCCCTGCAACAGCGCCACCGCCTCCTGCCGGCTCAGCCGCCCCCAGTACCAGCTACTCCGCTCCTCCGAGTCGAAGTTGCCCGCCATGGCCGCCTCCGCGCCTATACGCTGGGCCGCCGCCGCCGCCGCCGCGCGCGCGCCCCTCTTGCCCCGGCGCCCGCCGCCCAGCGGACCGGCTCCGGTCTCAGCCTCACAGCAGCGCCTGAAATGGCGGCGGCGGCCGCGGGCCTTCCCCACCGGAAATGACGCGCGCTTTGCCCCCCTCGAGGATGCCGGGAAGGGGACCGCCACCCGCCATTGGGAGAAGGGCAAAGTATGGCTCGCGCGCTCACTGCGCGTGCGTTCTCACGTGCGTCGCCACCTGGCGGGGATCGGGACTGCAGCGGATGGACAGGCAAAGTCTGGGACGAGGGGTAGGGGCTCAGCCAGGAGTCGGCGGAGGTTTATGTTTGTGCTTTGGGACCCGAGGCTCTTCTCTGCACCAGGCTTCAAGTTCCTGGAAGGCCCAGAATTTCTAGGCGGCGACTCCGGGCCAGAACTGGAGTACAAAGGATGCATGTGGCCCCAGGGCCTGAGTTCCGGGAGACCCGTCTTTTTCTGGTGGTTCCTCCAGCTTTTGTCTATACTGGCTAAAGTTTTTTGTTTGCATTGATTCATTCAGCAGTTATTGACACCACTGTGGGTGCAAAGGTGATCAAGGCTGGGCCTTGACCTCACCGAATTCACCACCAGTGGGAGGAACCAGGAAACAATGACAAAGGAATGCCAAGTGCTGTGATAGGGGACCGAGAAGGGACTCTAGGAGCACGGTGGGGGGTGGGGGTGGGGGTGCTAATCCAGTCTGTAAAGGGATTCAATATGAAGTGGCTTACCAGAGGAGGTGGCTTGAGCTGAATGTTGAATGGCAAGTGGGGGAAGAGCATTCAACACAAAGGAAGCAGAATGTGCCAAGCGAGGTAGAGGTATGGAGTTCTCTGTACTGAATCAATCTCTCAAGTCATTTGCCCAGATTCTTCTAAACCCTAATTGTGGCCGTGGGGATCCTGTACTTTCCCTGCTGTCATGAGCATGTCTATCTCTGTATTCTGCATCTATATCTGTATTCCTGTGAACAGCTGCTCACTCGTGCTCTATAGTCTTGCTGCCCCAAGTGCATTGCACATATCTGCCAGCGTCAGCTTTCTAAATTACAGCTCTAAGTCTGTTGCCACCCTGTGTGCAACTTTGAGCGGTCTCCAGGTGTGAAAACTCGGTGTAGCTCCCAGCATAAAATGGGGCCACAGTCTCCTCTTAACTGCTTCTGCGTGAACCTTGTGTTTCTTTTTCCTGGAATACCTTTTCAGTCCTTTCCAGATCTCAAACTCAAATGTGTCCCGGCCTTGACCACCCATCCCTCCCTCTCTGCATCGACAGCGCTGCGTCCGTATTAATTCCATTACAGTTCCTACCCATTGTACTGTAACCTTTCGTTTACAGATCTGTCCGTGTCCCACACTAGAGCTCCTCGAAGGCCAAGCATCTAGTGTAGGAGGCACTACACAAATGTTTTATGATAATGGCTCACATTTATCCAGGGAATACTACCTGCTAGGCAGAGTGCTAATTGCTAACCGCCTTTATACGGGTCATCTCATTTAATCCTCTTAACAACCTCTTTTACAGCTATCTCCATTTTACAGATGAAGCTCAGGGAGGTTAAGTAATTTGTCCAGAGACACACGGCTGGCTGCCGAGTGAGGAGCTGGCATTCAAATCCTGGAAGGAACAGAGAGCTATGGTCCTTGTGCCACATCCTCAGGCTCCTGGAATAGGAACGGAGAGGGACTCGAGGCTGGGGGAGGATGGCAGAAATAGGCATTAAAAAAAAATCAGCCAGGGGCGCCTGGGTGGCGCAGTCGGTTATGCGTCCGACTTCAGCCAGGTCACGATCTCGCGGTCCGTGAGTTCGAGCCCCGCGTCAGGCTCTGGGCTGATGGCTCAGAGCCTGGAGCCTGTTTCCGATTCTGTGTCTTCCTCTCTCTCTGCCCCTCCCCTGTTCATGCTCTGTCTCTCTCTGTCCCAAAAATAAATAAATGTTGAAAAAAAAATTGTTTAAAAAAAAAAAAATCAGCCAGCCCTGGGTTTTGGTCTTAACAGCACACCTCTTCCGGATCTACTTCACACACTCCTGGGCCTGCTCTGGGAAGGGAAGGAGAGCAAAGGCACCTTCCATGCTGTGGGTGACTCATCGTGACCCTGGCTTAGTCACAGCCAAGTTACCACAAGCCAGCAGCAGAAATCATCCCAGTGTGAATTCTGGCCCTTTGGGAAAGAGGAGTGCCTGCTCTTCGCTTCTCCAGAATGGCGGAGCCTTGAGGCAAAGCCTTACCAGGAGGCTGCTTGTGGGCTCTGAAGCCATTTCTCCAAACCCTCTCTCTGGGGCATATGGATATGACAGAAAACGTACTTTAAAAGAAGAAAAAGGGAAAGGAAGGAAGGAAGGCACAGAGGAAGGAAGGAAACAGATCATAAACTGGATTATAAGCAAGGAGATCGACAAGGAAGGAGACCTAGACCCAAGGGGCTACTCGCGTGTGTTCTTTCTTGAGCACAGAGAGGCCAATGAGGTAGGAACAGGAGTGGCCTTGGAACAAGGAGGAGGCGAACCCATCCTGCGCCTCCGTCCTTTCTCTTCTCCTCCTTCTCTCCCCTACATACATTAGGGATTTGTGCTGTAATGGTGGCTTTTGCACACACACACCCCCCCCCCCCCCATTCTTTGCCCTACAAAGAATGTGACTTTCCTGCTTAGGAATGGCTCCTGGTGCTGGGGTGGGGTGGGGGGGAGTTACCTGAAAGAGAAGCAGAAGGAAAAAGAAAGAGAAGCCTGCCCCATTCAAGAGAAAAACACACCAAAGTCCTTTACTCCCAACTCTCCTAACCAGAGAAAGGCATTCCTTATTTTAGCAGGGGAGGAGGAGCAGGGGATCAGTGACCTGCTTGTGTGCCTGCACTGAGTTACCTAAAGTAATCAGAGCTGCCTCGTACAGCTGTGCAGGCTGTGCACTGCATAAGTCCACACTATTATGTAAGGAAGCACTTGGAGTTGGGTTACTACTATTACACAGTTTGCCTTAAAAAAAAAAAAAAAGCAAACAAAGACGATTTGTATCAAAGACGACAAAAATATTGCTATCTAGAGCGAAAACTGACAGGATCACCTTGCAAGAGAGAGAAAGAAAAGGTGGGTGAGTGTGTGGAGACACAATTTGTATTAGTACAAAACCACCATTCTACCCTGTTCTCATCCATGTAGGGAGACTGGGGGAAAGGAAGGAGACACAAAAATCTCCAAACCTCTGCTGGAGTTTCTGAACTATGAAGAGAAATGCCCCACCTCCCAGTGGGTAGCCCTTAGTTTTGCAGAGACAAGGACTGGTCTTAAAATGTTCAAAGATAAGATCTAGAGGCAGACACGGGGCGGGGGGTGGGGGGGAAGCTCTGTGAGGAATTGTGAGGGGATTCCAGGAGGGCCTAGGAGAGGAGAGTGTGCTAGGAACCGAGGCAGGAGGCCAGACCTTCCCAGGAAAGTCAGTGAGATGTTCCCATGTGGTGATGTGCTGTGGGACTGGTGAGAATAGGTTGTGGGGGGCGCCTGGCTGACTCGGGCTGTGGAGCATGCGACTCTTGGTCTCAGGGTTGTGAGTTTGAGCCCCGTGTTGGGTGTAGAGATTACTTAAAATCTTTTTAAAAAGAGAGAGAAAGACATGGGGCGCCTGGGTGGCTCAGTCGGTTGAGCGTCCGACTTCGGCTCAGGTCATGATCTCACAGCTCGTGAGTTCGAGCCCCGCGTCGGGCTCTGTGCTGACAGCTCAGAGCCTGGAGCCTGCTTCGGATTCTGTGTCTCCCTCTCTCTCTGCCCCTAACCCACTCGCATTCTGTCTCTGTCTCTCTGAAAAATAAATAAACATTAAAAAATTTTTTAGGGGCGCCTGGGTGGCGCAGTCGGTTAAGCGTCCGACTTCAGCCAGGTCACGATCTCGCGGTCCGGGAGTTCGAGCCCCGTGTCAGGCTCTGGGCTGATGGCTCAGAGCCTGGAGCCTGTTTCCGATTCTGTGTCTCCCTCTCTCTCTGCCCCTCCCCCGTTCATGCTCTGTCTCTCTCTGTCCCAAAAATAAATAAACGTTGAAAAAAAAATTTTTTTTTAATTTTTTTAAAGACAGAGAAAGCAGAATGCGTTGTGTGCCTTGCTGCGAGGTGAATGCCCCTCCCTGCCTCCATCCTTTAGGAAAGCCTTTGCAGTGAGGCATCCAAGAGAAGGTGTCACCTTCGTTGTCTCCATCCTCTCCAAGCTGAGGAAGTCAAGAACATCTGAAGGAGGCAAGATGCAACCGTGCCCGTCTTGTCGTCTCCCCCTACTCACCTGTCCCTGGCTCCTCTGATTCTTCTTCCTCCTCCTCTGACGAGCCTCCGCACTTTGCACTTGCTGTTCCCTCCACTGGCGGCCCACGGTCAGTCCCTCACCTCCTCCAGGTCTGTGCCCCATGTTGCCCCCTCAGGGAGACCTTCCCTCACCCGCCCATTTGCAAAGGCGAATGGTGCAGCCACCTCTGCTTCTCCTCCTTCTCTGCTTTATTTATTTTCCTCCTCTAAAACATAAGCTCCGTAAAAGCAAGGATTTGGGTGCTTTTTGTTCTTGCTATATCCCGAGCGCCTGGCAGAGAGCCTGGCACATAATAGACATTAAGTAAATACTGGTTGAATGAAGGAATGGACAGAGATTTGGGTGGAGACTCTTGTCCAGGGCCCCATGTAGCTTCCCACAGTTGGCACGCAACTCCTGGAGGGCACTGGACCTCCTGCAGGACGTGAGCTGGGGGTGCAGACCATTCTTGACTGCCTCGCCAGAGGCCAGGGCTCCTGGGCCGCACGTGGGTCACGTCTGCGACGTGGCCTTTGCACGCATCGCAGTTTGCTAGAGAAAGGCGTGTTGCTGGGTTCTAAAGCTGCTAATTGCACCCAGCACAATGCTTATCTTATCTGTCGGCTTCTTGCAGCCACTGCTACTACTGATAGAGCGGACAAATTATTGTGGTGCTTTTTTTTTTTTTTTTCCTGTAGTTGGGGGAGTGTCAAATCTAGGTTGTGCACACAGGATTGCGTCAAGCCCAAGATAGTCCCACGTTGCACAGTATCTCATTCATCGGGAACTTCTGCCCCGGATGATGAATCTAAGCTCCTGGGCAGATAGCTTGACCCCAAATTAAACTTTTTCTTGCCTTTAACCCCTTCCTTTGCCATTCCTTCTGCTCACCACGCCTGTCCCACTTGGGAAAACTCTTAGCCATCTGCCAAGGAGTTCTGTGGACGCTGCCTACAACACTCATTCCCTTTCTCCTGGAGGCACCACTCTGATGATCTCTTGGGAAGCCATCTGCCCCCGCTCTTGGACCATGAGTCAGGTGTGGTTCATGCTGCTGGTGTCTGGGCTGGGGTAGGGGATAGACGCATGACCTAGACCTGGCAGGCACCTATCGGAACAGAATGTGCTCTTCTCCCTAACTGCAACAGTTGGGTCAGGGAAGACCCAGTTCAAGGTCTTCATTCAAGTTGGTCTACTCTGCATTGGCTCTGAGACTTTTTTTTTTGTCATTTTTTTTTTAACGTTTATTCATTTTTGAGACACAGGGAGAGAGACAGAGCATGAGCGGGGGAGGAGCAGAAAGAAAGGGAGACGCAGAATCTGAAGCAGGCTCCAGGCTCTGAGCTGTCAGCACAGAGCCCGACGAGGAGCTTGAACTTGGAACGGCGAGATCATGACCTGAGCCAAAGTTGGACGCTTCACCGACTGAGCCACCCAGGCGCCCCCTGAGACTTTTGAATTACTGGGAAAGACACTCTTTTTTCCTACCTCCTTATGCTCAACTCACAGAGTGAAAGCCTAGAGCTGCTGCTGACTGTTGCCGCCATGCCACGGGGCAGAACCTGCTTGACAGTGGAGCCACCGCAGAGGAAGGCTGAGCCAAGAGACGGTCCCAGACATGTTCTTAACGATGTTGTTTGAGTGCCTGCAAGCAGCCCTACCCTGGGACCATTAGGTCGCTAATGCTAATAAATGCCTTTTCTGCCCAAGCCAATTTAGATTTTATTTGCCACTTGCTACAGAATTTGGAGCCTATCCTTTGGGACCCAGCTCAGATGTCATCTTCTCTGTGAAGTGTTTATAGCCTTTCTCCCCCACTGAGTCCATCGCTAGTCAGTGTGCCCCTTGGGGCCTGCACTTCCCACACTGGGCTGTGTTTCTCTCCGCCGGGCTGAGGACCACTGGGCAGGGACTGTGTGAGATGCATCTTCCCCTGGCCCACAGCAGTGGGCCAGGCTGAGCAGCCCTTCGGTAGATAGTTAACGAAAAAGCAAGTCTGTTGCAGCTACTGGTTACTTCTGTTTTCCCTCCGGGAAGGCACCCTGCCTTCTTCCTTCTGTGGACAAGGCAAAAATTCTAACACAAGATCCCGGGTTGCCTTTAGGGGTCCTGTCCCTTTTCCTAACATTCACAAGCAGACCAATGTTGGCAAACACATATTGCTTTATTTAGTGTTTCTCTGGATTGCAGAAGTATCAGCAGTGGGCTGAGACCCCCAGGAGGGCAGAGGCAGCTGGGCAGCGCTCAGGCCCTCTGGGGAGGTGGGGGGACACAGCAGAAAGAGGTGATGCCTCTGCAGCTCCTCCCAAGGCTAGCCCCTTCCCTGGGCTCCGCAGACAGGAGGGCGTAAGGGCCAGGAAAGGGCCTACATCCTTGAATTGGGGCCAAAGTATATAAACAGGATGTTTGTCATCCTAAGGCATAGACTCAGGTAGGACTGCTTCTCCCACCTGTTGGCCCCCAGGGTGATTGCTGGTTAGGGAGCCACACGCACCCTTAAAGACATGAATCTGTCCCTGGAGAGGCAGTGAGGTGTGTTGAAGACAGGACTGCAGTCCTGGTTTTGCCCCAACCTACTGGATGAAGGGCACATCCCTTCTCTTGGGCCTCTGTCTCCTGCTCTGTCACACCAGGAAGCTTACACTAGATGATCTCTCGGCGTGTTCCAAATTCTGTGGTCTAAGACCCCTTCCCCCGCTCCAGGATGTCCTCAGGCGGGGTGATGATTTTGAAAGGGTATTTTTAAGGCAGGAAGAAGGGGGCAGGCAGAGGTGGTCTCAGCCCCCAAGGGGATGGCAGAGTGGGCTGCAAAGGGTACAGGTGGGCAGGCAGGCAGAAAGAAAGGTACCAAGGGAATGAAGAGAAGAGAGTGGCCTGGGCAAGGGAGAGGGCACCGGGGCCCAGACCACCCAACCCCTCGGCTACACTCCCTGCCCTGCTGGCATCAGGGAAAACACATCCAGTGTGTCTTGGGGTGGGAAAATAGCTTTTTTAAAAAATAGTTTCTTATAAAGCATCAAAAAATCTCAGAGAAAACCTCAGCAAAAGTTCCCTTCTCTCAAATATTTGGCATCGGCAGTGGGGCTGGCATGGCCGCCTCTGTCCCCGGCTTTCCTATTGCTGTGGCCCGGCCTGGCCCACTTCTGGGGCAGCTCCCTGGCCCCCGCTGCTCCCTCAAGAGAGGGGTGAGCAAAAGGCAGGAATTTGTCAGTGGGCTTCGAGGTGTCCCTGGGTCCCTGTCTAGAAGCTCGAGTCTTTGGTAAGTGGGAAGGGGAGGTGGGGACAAGCAAAGCATTGGGAGGTGGGAGGGGGTCCAGTGGGCGCCTTCATCACCGAGAGTTCAGCCGTGGGGCCACCTATGGGGGCAGAGAGAAGCCCAAGTGGTGAGTAGGAAGCAGACCCAGGTGCTTTGGGTGCTTGTCTACATGGATTAGATAAATGCAGTGGCGGTCTGAGGGGTGGGCGTCTGGTGGCCTCAGTCCTGGAGACTCTATCCTACTCCCATCGGACTCCCCGTCCTGCCAGAGTGGGCCTTGTCTACAGCTCCCCTCGAGACTCCCAGGCCTCCCCCACCTCCCGATGCTGCCATCTTTATGACCCTCTGCACCGTGGAGGCTCATATGGCCCCACTCTCTGGCCCTCAATGGGCAATGGGAAGAACAAGGTGGTTTGATGCCCCACGGATGGAGACCCATGGATGAGCTGCCCAGGCTCTGCCAAGCTGCCGAGGAAGCTCGGCACCCGAGGCTCACCTGAGCCCCAGGGCTACTGGTAGGGAGGTGGGCTGTTGCCTGCTGGCCCCACTCACCACAGCCAGGTGCCCGTTCTTGGCCTTGGTGATGAGCAGTTCCGAGCCAGGCGTGAAGTCGATAATGCCATCCCTGCCGGGGCCCCCTGCAAACGTGATGCTGGAAGGAAGGGGGTGTGTGAGGGCTGTCTGCATACGCACGCCTGGTCCCCTCATCACCCCTGACCGCCTCACCTGCCCTGGTTGATGTTGATGTTGTTCACACGGTCAGCACTGAGGGCTGTCTTGGTCAGTGTCTCAATCACGTGGTCACTCTGCAGCACCACATCCCCCTGGGGGCGTCCAGAAGAGAGAGGGGTCAGGCCCTGCCCAAAGCTCGAGAACCCACCTCGGCCCTGCCGCCCAGGCCCCAACAGGGTACCTTCTGCTTATTGTCCTCCCGCTGCACATGCAGCACAAAGAGGCTGTCGCTCAGGCTGCTGACAGAGATTCCTGAGGAGAAGGGCAGAGGTTAGGGGTCAAGGGTCAGAGCAGGGGCCCTCCCTAAGCAGCCCTGGGCTCTCGCTCACCGGTCAGGTTGGTGTAGTCAATCCTCTGCTTGACTTTGGCGTCCTCCACGATGACCACGGCGCTGGGTGTCAGCAGCAGCTGCCGGGAGCGGGCTTTGTAGCCCTTGCGGTCGTATTTCACCACAGGCACCGCATACTGCGGATGGAAGGTGGGGTGAGGGCTCGGGGAGGGGCTACGGGGCCTCCAGGGCAGCCCCTCATTCTCTGCCCAGGCCCTGAGCACCCCCCATGCAGCCCTCAGGCCGCAGAACCGTGGTCTCACCTGGATGGGCTCAGAGCCGAGGGCCTGCAGTACCTTGGGGCTGATCTCATCTGCACCTGCAACGCAGACGGGGGAGAGAGAGGTCAGGGGAGGGGAGAGGGGACTTAAGTTGGATGGTGCTGGGGGGTCGGAGCACTGAAAGGGGCTCACCAAGCCGAGTGCTGATGAAGAGCCTGGGGACACTCTGGGGGTAATTGTCCTTCTTGCCCTTGAAGATCTCACTAGCCACGGCTTTTTGCTGCAGCTGAGGAGACAAGGGCGGGAGGTGGGGGTTACAAGGGGTGGGAACCATCAGGGAGCGGGAAGGGGCAGGCCAGCCCCAGGAACTGAGACAGTCTCTCACCTTCTCTCTGGCCCCAGCACCAGGAGGCGAGGCCCTGCCACCAACCCTGCTGTTGGCCTCTCCCTCTGCTTTGCCCCCAACCCCACTCACAAGACAGAAGGCTTTCCAGAAGGGTCAAGACAGCGTTTCCAGGGGCTAGGCTCGACCTGGGGGCTAACTCCTCATCGTATCAGGCCCTGGGGCCCCCGGCGTTCACCTCTAGCTTGGCACCTTGAAGCTGGCTGATTGCTGATACTCTAAACTACTAACAGGTTATCTGAGCTGGTGGGTCTTTCAGCATCATCCAATAGTGACTTGGCCAACACAAGGCACATCAGCCACCAACGTCCACCCGTGCAACCACGGCAGACGTTACCAACGGATCAGACTGATTCTGTAGCCTTTTCAACACAGGGCTCTGGGGAGCCTCTACCACTCCGGTGGAGTGGGCCCATAGGACAAATTCTATTTGCCACCCAGGAGCCACTCCAGCCTTGACCTCACACGCGAGGCCAAATAGGGCCCGGGATCCGTCTGACATCACACCGTAAATCCGGGGCGGGGGGGGGGGGTGACGTGCTCCTCCCAGAACGCTGCCCCGACCTCGCTGGCTAGTCCCAGTCCACGCCTGCCTCCTCGCTCTCCATACCTGCTGCTTCCACTCCGGGCTGATGCTCCGACAGTAGTTCCACACCATGTTCTTCATGCACAGCTCCCGTAGAAGCTCTGAGGCCTGAGGGTACGAGGGAGGTCAGGGCACCTACACAGCCCGGCTCCCTTCCCTCTGAAGACACTAGGCATATGCCCACTACTGGGCCTTTGCCAGAGTGACCCCCCCCCCCCAACCTGGACATCCCTTCCATTCCTGAGCCGTTTCTCTCAAAAGAACTCATTCTCCGTGGCCCAGCTCCAGTTCTCCCTCGGGGGACCTCCAATGCTTCTCCGTCCACAAGATCAGTAGGCCCCTCCGCTGAGTGCTTTCACGGTCCCCAGATCAGCAGGGAAGCCCACGGACCTCACGCAGGGCAGGTGGCGGTGTGGGCCAGGAAGTGTCCAAGACATTCCGGGGCAGATGCTTCCGCAGGTTGAGCAGAAAGGAGGTGCGCACGTGGTCCAGGAAGAAGGCATTCTCAGGGCAACGGGGTGCGTGGCGCAGGATGAATCCACGGATGAGCCTGGGGGTGTGGGCCCGCCAGGGGTGGGGGTGAGAGGCCTGGCAGCGCCCCACCGCCTGTTCTGCACCACCCCCTCGTGGCGCCCCGGTGCTCACCGCCGGATCGTCTGGGCGGCCCACTTTCTCTTGGCTGCCTTCCTCCGGCCCAGCGTTCCCCGCCACCACGACTGGATGCAGATGGCTGCGGAGACCACAAACGGCTGACCTTAATCTCCTCATGATGGCGGCCCACTCTAGCCCCAGACCCTGCCCCTTCTGAGGACCCCTGGGCCCCCGCACCTGATCGCTTCACACGGAGGAATTTCTGCCGCCAGTGAAAGCCCCTCCAGGCGGCCTGGATCTTCGTGGCTGTGGTGGGGAAAGAAAGTCACTTGGCCAGAGCCCTGGGGAACCAGCTGAGGGCCTGGAACTGTCAGAGCTCACTGAGGGGCACGAATGAGAGTGGCTGAAGGAACTACTGAATGAGAGGATACATAAGAGAAGGAGAATGCAGTGCGTGAAGGAGTGAAGGAGGGAGCAAAGGAAGGTGGGAATGTGCTCAGAGTTTGCATCCAGGAGCAGGACTGGAGCTGGTAAGGAGGAGGGGAGCTGAATGTGAGTGAACTGGGCTTCCTGGAGAAAAGGCCCAAATGCAGTGATTTCTTTCCTTCTCCCCAGAACAGACCCCACTGGGACAGGAAGGTGCGGCCTCTCTCTTACCCAGGCTCTGCCGCCGGACCTCCAGGGCGTCCTCTGTGGCAAACAGGGTCTTGGGGAAGCGGATGAAGATCTTGGTCCTGAGGAGGCAGCAGTGATCAGCCCCTGCTTGCTACCCCTTAGCACCCCAAACACTGGGTGTGGGCGGGTACCACTCACCTGCCCATCTTGTACTCTTCCGGCTTGTAGCCCAGGTGCCTGACCAGCACAGCCACCCCATCCTGGGGCCGTCCTGCCCATGTGGGCCATGTCTCTGGACACAGTGACTTGTACCTGGAGACAGGAGGAGCGGAAATGCACCCAGGCCCCACCCCAATCAATTCCCCCCCACCCCTGGGGACCCAAATCAGCTTTTTGGGGTACATGCTGGGTACTCCCACCCATGACTTGCAGCTCATGAAAAGCCTCAGAGGTCACTTTGTCACTATATCCATTTTATTTTATTTATTTATTTTTCGAGAGAGTGAGCAGGAGAGGGGCAGAGAGAGAGAGGGAGAGGGAGAGAGAGGATCTTAAGCAGGCTCTACACTCAGCAAAGAGCCCAACACAGGGGCTCAGATCTCATGACTGTGAGCCAAAATCAAGAGTAGGACACTTAAACGACTGAGCCACCCAGGCGCCCCACTGCATCCATTTTTTTTTTTAATTTTTTAAAGTTTATTTATTTTTGAGAGAGGGAGAGAGAGAGAGAGAGAGAGAGAGAGAGCGAGCAAACAGGGAAGAGGCAGAGACAGAGGGAGACACAGAATCCAAAGCAGGTTCCAGGCGCTGAGCTGTCAGCACAGAGCCCGACGCGGGGCTCGAACTCTCGAACCATGAGATCATGACCTGAGCTGAAGTCGGACACTTAACCAACTGAGCCACCCAGGCGCCCCACCACTGCATCCATTTTAAAGAGGAGGAAACTGATGTATCCTCATCTGTCTAAGGCCACAGGGCTAGAAAGTGGCAGGGAAGGAATTCAAATCTGATTGACTCTCCAGCCCCTTAGACCAACCACAAAGCTGCTCTATCCTTTCTGAATTGATTGGAAACTCTGTCCTCTTCATAGACTTTTACCATGCCACCTGGTGACAAGCATGTGGATGCATGCCTATGGACCCCTAACCAGGTGCTCTATGAGGGCAGGTCCCTGAGCGGGTGGGGTGGGGGATGGGGTTGGGAGCACTGGCATCCTGTCCACCTAGCTTGATATTAGGCCTTCAAGCATGGAGGGTCCCCTGGCATGCGTCCCACAGCAGCTCAGAGACTCAGTGTCCTAGTCTCTGAAATGGGGCTAAGAATCCCTGTCTGCTCTCACGGGACCCAGAAATTTCCTACCCTCCTACCCCCTTTCCCTGGCGCTGAGCCAGGCCACGCCCCCACCTCTGCAGGAAAGCTTCGTATTTGCGACGATAGGCAAAGCCGGCTCTGCGCACGCGCAAGTTCTCCATCAACCCCAGGTACTTCACCTGGTGCCTGATCAGCACTTCGTCAAAGCGGCCTGGGGGAGGGGTAACAGGGTGGTCAGTGGACTTTCAGGGATGGATAGCCTGTTGCCCCTGCAGGTTGACCCAGTCCCCACAGGCCTATGGCGGGCAGAGGCACCTACCTGGCTGTTTAGCATCATTGGGCTTGATGCAGCGGACATAGGCGGGCTCTTTGGACTGCAGGATCTCCACCAGCTGCAGGAGGCTCATCTTGAACTGGGTGGCAACCTGGGCAGCCAAAGTGAATGGAAGGTTGGCCAAGGCTGTGGATCCCTGCAGCTGCCCCTCACTGGGGCAAAGCTGCTGAACCCTGCAGACGCCCCTTCCTGGAGTGGAGTGGCGCCAGTCCCCACAGCTACCCTGGGCCCTACTTGGGCCCTTCCTTTTGCCTCCCCAAGCTCACAGTAGAGGGAGGGACCAGACTGCTGGCATCTTCCAGCTGGGCTAGAGACATCAGCTTAGGAACCTCACTCCTATCTAAAAACCCTGCTCAGGAGGCACCAGGCTGAGACTCAATCATTGGAACCTACTCTTGTGGGCTCAAGCCACACCCAATCTCTACACCCAATCTTTTACACATTGGCTGTAGAGATTACTTAAAAAACCAAAAACAAAAACACTTGTTCAGGTATCCCCACAACCCCGATTCTACATCTCCCTTTGACGACAACTCTTTCTCCTTCTAGAATTTCAGGGCCACCTTCTTTACCAGTGTGTCCTAATGCCTATGCATCCAACCATTGTCTCTGCACACTGCTCATCAAGACCGTCAAGGATCTCAGGCCTACGGGAGAAGCAGACTTCTCAACAGATTCGCAATTCCATCAATGACAGAGGTGTGTGCCTGGGGGTTCCAAAAGCATCAAGGAGGGGCAACTAATCTAGTCGGTGGGGTAAGGGGCATCAGGAAATGCCCTTTGGGCTGAGATTTAAAGGATAAGTAGGAGATAGCCAGAAGGAAGAGAGGAGAGGAAGGTATTCAGGCAGAGGGACAGCCTGAGCAAAAGTTTCATGTACCCAGGGAGCTATAAGCAGTGAAAGGATCCAGATGGGGAGTAAACAAGATAGGATTAGAGAGGAAAGCAGATGCAGTATCATGACAGGCTTGGAGAGTCACTTTCGGGGGACTGACTTCTCCTGAGGGAAATAGGGAGCCAATGAGGAATCTGGAATGAGGGAACAGCAGGCACAGATCTGCATTTTGGAAGACCTCTAAGCAAATATATGGAGGGTGGGTGGCAAGGGCAGCCAGGAAGCCAGGAGGAGACCAGAGATGACACTGGCTGGCTCAGAGCACTGAACTGGAGCAGTGGTTATGGGGACAGGCTGAGGGGAAGGAGCTGAGAAGTACTCAGGCAGCAGGAACCAGCAAGATCCAGTAGTTGTCTGGATGAGGGAGATGGGGGAGACTGAAGAGTCACAGATGTTGCCCAGGTTTCTGGCCTGTGAGACTGGGTGGTGGGTGATCCTCGTCCTGAGTTAGGGACACAGAAGGGGCAGGCCTGGGGCACTGTGCAATCAAGGGCCCATTTTAGACCAGTGGGTTGCCTGGAAGGCACTGGAGGAGATCAGTGGATACGTGAACCTGCAGCCTGCTGGAGAGGCCTGGACAGTGGTGCGTGTCCTTCCTGCGAAGGGAGGTGTGTGTGTGTGGGGAGGGCGAGGGGTATGCATCAGGGAACAAGGGACTGAGGAGTGGGACACTGGGCAACCCATGGTTTCTGCACCCTCCCTGCCAGCGTGTCTCAGCCTGCAGTACTCCAGCTTCTACCTCAGACTGAGCCCGCTCCTGCTGGGACCCGGGGCCTCCTCCCGCCACACCCAACAGCCACACCTCTGCCCTCAGCTCACTGGAGCTCTCCCTGAATCAGGCACTACTGGCCGCACCCGCCTTTCCCAGCCTCTCTCTCCATGATGTCACTCTCCTGTCAACCTCCTGGTCTTTTTTTGGGTTCTGCGTGTCTGTGCTGGACCTTCCTCTGCCTGCTGTGCTCTCCCATAGGTCCCTCTGACAAGCACTTACTCAGTCCCAAGTTATCTCAGATGCTTCCTCTAGGAAGCCTTCCCAGACTGCTCCCCCCACTTCTACTCCCTCAGGCAATTTGCTGTTCCTTATTCTGTTTCCAAAGCACCCTGTGCACATTTCTATGAAAGCACCTATTCATTTTGGTCTCCTAAGTGCCTAGGAATGTCTGCCGAGTGGGTGAATGCAGGCAAGTGCCGATGCAGAGACAGGTACAATCCCCACAAGGACTCGGGGGTTCATGTGTGGGTCTACAGGTAGAGACAGGTGCACACATGGAAGCCAGCACAGATGCACCCACGGGCAGCCTCCTAGACGCACACAGATGTGTACCAGTGAACACGTAGCTCACATGCACGCTGCCAACTCCTGGCTCACGCAGGCACCCATCCACACACACGTGCACACACGTGCCCCCTCAGGTCCCCACAGCCTCCACACCGTCTCTGGCCGCTTCTTGTCGCTGAGCTCACTCCGGTCGAAGCATTGGCTCATAATGGGATTTTCTGAGCTGCACATGGTCTGTGAGGGCAAAGCAGGGAGTCAGGGCACAGGGACAGGTGGGACCCGTTCCTGGAGCAGAGGTCAGTCAGTGCCCAGATCCCGATCCCTCTCCCCAGTCTTTCTCACCTCCTTCAGGTTCCGGAAGAGAAGGTCATTGTTTTTATCCAGAAACCCTGGGAGGGGGGAGCAGACACGAGGTGAGGGAGAGCCCCTCTCCCTGCCCACTGTGGGGACCCAGCTCCAGAATCCTCACCGGTCACACTGTAGGTCACCTCTCCAGCATAGTGCAGAAGGCGGAACTCCCCACGGCCCAGAGATTTCCTGGTCCGCTGGTCAGCCAGCTTGTGCCTGGAGAACGAGAGGAAGCTACAGATTGCTGGCCTGAGCCATGCGCCTTCCTGCTGAAGAGGATCAAGAGACGAACCGGGCATCTAGTAAGGAGCAGGTACGCCCTGGGCCACGCCACAACCCTCTATGCCTGGCGACAGACAGGGCAGAGCTGTCAGCTGCGGAGGCTCAGGGAGGCAGACGGCCTTTCCCAGGGTCACACAGTGCCAGGACCGGGATGCAGGCCTCTGCGCGGCTGGGGCTCACGGGGCAGAGGTCTCCTTTCATTGCCTGTGGCTGTTATGTGACTCTGCTCAGAAGGCTCAGTGCTGCCCACTGCATTTTAAGAATGGAAATCTGCCCCAAAAGATTACTTAAGTGTATTTATACCCTTTAACCCATTGTCTACTTTTTTTTTAAGATTTTATTTTTTAAGTAATCTCTATACCTAACATGGGACTCAAACTTACAATTCCGAGATCAAGAGTCACATGGTCCACCGACAGAGCCGGCCAGGCGCACCCCCACCCCCACCATTTTCTACAACTATTCCAAGCAACTAACCAGAGATACAGGGAGAGATTTAAAGCACAAGGATGTTTGTTGCAGCCTTGTTACCCCAGCAGAAGCCTGGAGGCTGGCTAGGGGCCTCCAGAGGCTGGGTGAGAGCACTGGAATATCTGTGAGTTAGAGCCACTGGAGGAAGTGTTTTGAGGAAATTTTTCTGTTTGATGATACAGGAAAACACTCAGGATATAACATTATCCTGAACCTTATACACAATAAGTTTTCAACTATGAAAAAAAAACATATAGAAAAAGGCAGGAAGGAAATGCCTCACATTGTTAACAGTGATGACCTCTGGGTGTTAAGCTAGATAACAAGTGGCTTTTGCACACATTCCAATTTTTCTCTAATGAGCATCATTATTTTTACAATCAGAAAAAAAAATGTTAATTTATTTACTATGAGAGAGAGAGAGAAAGCGTGAGTGGGGCAGCGGCAGAGAGAGAGGAGAGAGTGAGAATCCCAAGCAGGTTCCACACCGTCAGCGCTGCACCCTGAGAACCCTGAAATCATGACCTGAGCCGAAGTTGGATGTTTAACTGACTGAGCCACCCAGGCGCCCCCAGGAAGAGGTTTTTAGTGTTACGATTTTTTAATTTAAAGTTTATTTATGTATAAATAAATTGAAAGAGAGAGAGTATGAGCAGGAGAGGGGCAGAGAGAGAGAGAGAGAGAGAGAATCCCAAGCAGGTTCTGCACTGTCAGCGCAGAGCCTGATGCGGGGTTTGAACGCACAAACCGTGAGATCATGACCTGAGCTGAAATCAAGAGTCAGACTTTTGGGGTGCCTGGGTGGCTCAGTCAGTTGAATGACCAATTTCGGCTCAGGTCATGATCTCACGGTTTATGACTTCAAGCCCTGCATCGGGCTCTGCGTTGACAGCTCAGAACCTGGAGCCTGCTTCGGATTCTGGGTCTCCCTCTCTCTCTGCCCCTCCCCCACTCATGCTCTGTCTCTGTCTCAGAAATAAATAAACATTAGAAAAAAAATTTTAAAAAAAAGAGTCAGACTTTTAACCGACTGAGCCACCCAGGTGCCCCTTAAGGTTACAACTAAGCAAAAAATAAAAATAAAAAAATAAAAAGGTAAAATGCTCAGGGCTTTGGCATTCAACAGCTCCAGGCCTGAGTCCTAGCTCTGCAACTTACTAAATGTGTGATAACCTTAGGCAAATGATGTCACCTCTTGGAGCCTCAGTACAGTGGAAAAAGCACCACGAATGCCTCCTTACAGGCTTGCTTCAGGTTAGAGGAGGTGATGTGCACAAAAGATGCAGGGCAGAGGTGCTTGCTTCTTTCCTTCCCCTTCCCACATTAGGGGAATCCTTAAAGAAAGAGCAACTTCCAAATAAGGAAGCTAAAAAAATCTTAAGTTTCATTCTCAAAAAAGAATAAGGAGGCAGCCATGCTCCTCTTAGCTTCTTACTTTGTGGATGCACCACAAGCTGTGGCTTTGTGCACCTGTCCTCAGCTTAGCAACTCCCCTGGTCATCCCTCCTTATGACTGGGGTCTTAGGATTGTAGGGGGATCCTGCGCTTCACAGGCTCTTCCCCAAGCGAGCCCTTGCCCCTAAGCTGCTCGGCCACCCCGCTTACGTCAGGAAGTGCGGATGGTGCTTGACTGTGTCCTCCAACTTCTCCAGGAAGGTCAGATCCGTGGCCTCCCCAGGGCGCAGACATTCCTCATCCTGGGGGGGTGTGGCAGAGGATGAGGGATGTATCAGGGAAGGAGCCAGAGGGCACAGGAGACTCAGGGGCATCGTGCCAGGAAGCAGAGATGCAGCAGACAGGGGCAGATCATAGGGAGCCTCCCACAGACAGCTTCCAGACCAGACCAGCACCTCACCTCACCCTCCACACACAGCCCTGCCCTGTCCCTACTCAACACCAAACTCAGGCCCTCCATGGACAGGCCTAAGAGAACAGGGAATGGAGTAACATCCTCCCACCCAGCCCCCAATATGAGTCCTCGAAAGAGCAAAGGACTCACCAAAATGGAGATGATGCCCTTGAACTTCTCCTCTACCAGGTCACAGATGATCTTATTGTTGAAATACTGGACGGGCTCCCACTGAAGGGCAAAAGGGAAGGACGGCATCATCATGGGGTCCTAGCACCTTGTCCGGGGGACCCCAGTGCCTGGCTTCCTATGGGGTGTCCATAGGGACACCTGTAGGCTCGCACCCACCGCGATGCCCTCTGCCTCATATTCCTCCTGCTCCGACTTGAGGGTGAGCTCGATGAAGAGCTGCTGAAGCTTCTCGTTGCAGTAATTGATGCAGAACTGCTCAAAGCTGTGAAGGAAACAGAAGAGCCCACGGTAGTTCAAGGGAGACACAGGATCAGGACAGGGGAGAGATGCGGGGAGGACTCGGAGTAGCTAAGGGAAGGTACACAGAGCAAGACCCGAGGTGGCCGGGGACTTCGTCAGGAATACGAGAGGCAGGGGCAAGAGGAGAGGGACCGGGACAGGGGAGATGGGAGGAGAGACGGGCAGGTGGACGGGGGGGCTGACCTGTTGTGCTGAAACACTTCAAAGCCATAAATGTCCAGGAGCCCAAGGACCGTGGTACTCCGCCAGCTGGGGCTCTCAGCATCCTAGGGCCAGCGGTTCAACAAAGAGCGTGGGTCCTGGTGTTTGCCAGCACCCAGCCCCAGGCCTCCCTGGACTGCCCTCTCTGCTGCCTCGGAAGCAGCATGGGCCAACGGCCACGAGCTCACCTTGGAGGCCAGCGACCTGTTGATCTTCCTGACCAGCCAGGTAAAAGTGCGGCTGTACACGGCCTTGGCAAGAGCGTCTCGTGCATACGCAGCCTGTTCCAAGTTCAGCGGGCTCAGGAGCTGCCAGCCAAGGTGAGACGGGAGATGAATGCCACAGACCCCTTTCCATCTGCCTCCCGTATGGGCTCAGGCCGAGCACCAGAAAACCATGGCCACTCTGTCCTCCCGGCTCCTGGTGAGCCTGGGGGGTGGGACACACCAGGAGAGGCCACAGTGGCCACATCAGAGGGAAGACGGTGTAAGGACAGGAGGCTGCGTTCCTGGAGGTGGGAGTCTCAGAAGAGGCCTTGGAGCACCTGCACCCCCTTCACCCCCCACATCCTGAGACAAAGGCTTGGCCTCACCTCCTCCCCCTTGGCGATGATCTTCC
Source organism: Puma concolor (assembly GCF_028749965.1). NCBI lineage: Eukaryota > Metazoa > Chordata > Mammalia > Carnivora > Felidae > Puma > Puma concolor. The sequence goes on along the minus strand of NC_141680.1, from coordinate 15,915,005 downwards.
TGTGTGTCAGGGCTTCCCGCAACGTCGAGCCTTCCACACCAAGCAGCTGTCAAGGGAGGGGGTGGGCATGGTGGGGGTGCACTCCTCCTCACCCCAGCCCCTCTGCCCTCGCCCTCTGCTCACCCCACTCACCCTGGTCAGATACTTGAGCTGGTTCTCGGTGGTGACCTGGGCGTTGCTCTCCTCATCAGCGGCAAAGTGGATGTTGCCCAAATGCAGGACGCTGGCCACAATACTCAGCAGGTCCTGGACAAACAGGGAGGGGTGGGTGGGGGTCACAGGAGGGGCAGAGAGCCAAAGAGGGCAACCAGTGAGCAGTCAGATGGAGCAAGGAATAGGTGGGGGAGTGTCTGAGAGAAGGGAGCTGTAAGGGCTGTAAAAGCGGACGGAGGTTTTCCAGGCGCGGCAGGAGGAAAGGGGGGGGGGCGTCCCCAGCACCAGCCTCACCTCCACTTCATCTTCAGTGAAGTCGATGACCGTCAGAGCCTTCCTGACGACTTTCCAGTCACTCTTGTCATTGATGGACGAGACTTTGGCACACTGGCCCTGGGGGAAGGGCAGAGCTGGGTCACCAGCCCCGGCGCTGCGCTCCCTGGGTGGCACCCGCCCTGCCCACTCGCGACTCACCTTGACCAGGTACAGGTAGCTCTGGGGGTTCCGCTCCAAGCCCAGCCTGCGCAGCAACTCCTCCTCGCCCCCTTCCAGCAGCTGGTAGAAGACGTGGAAGTTCCTCTCCCCGTGGTTCTGGTGAACCACTCGGGACTTCTCCAGCAGGTAACTGAGGATGTGGCCACCCACAGGTGCACCCTGTGGGCAGGGCAGGACGTGGTGGCTGTTCAGGGGGCCTGGGGATAGGCTCCAACCCACCCTCCCCTGCCTTCCTCTGCACTCCTGGCCTCTAATTCTAGAGCTGCGACTAGCTGCATGGGCTCAGCCAGCCACCCCCTCTGGCCTCCGTGTTCTCATCTGGGAAATGAGCACGTCCGGCCCTATCTACCTGGCCACTCCACTTGGCTGTCCGACGAGCCGCTTACACTCAACAGGCCTGGAACTGCACCCTGTACTCGTGGTGTCCCCTCCTCAGACCAGCTCCTCTCTTCCCATCTTGGTCAATGGCCACTCCGCCCCCTAGGTATTCGGCCCAAGAAGTTTGCCCTCCTCTCGGAAGCCTCTTTTCCTCCCTAACCTCATGTCCCGCCACGCAGCCAATCCTGCTGCTTTAACCCTCAAAACATCCAAAACTCTACACTGCCACCACACTGGTCCCAGCCACTGTCATCTGTCATCTCGGCTTAATAACCACCAGCCTCTGGACTGGTTTCCTTGTTCAGCCTGCTTCTCCTACCATCTACTCTCGACAAAGCACTAGAGGGATCTGTTGGAGAGCAACGTCACATCATGACGCACTTCTGTTCCAAACCCTCCAACAGCTCCCCTTCTACTCAGAGTTTCTTGTTTTGTTTTATTTAGTTTTGAGAGAGACAGAGACAGAGCATGTGCCGGGGGGGTGGGGGGGGGCAGCGCAGACAGAGAGGGAGACACAGAATCCAAAGCAAGCTCCAGGCTCCGAGCTGTCAGCGCAGAGCCCGACACGGGGCTCAAACTCATGAACCATGAGATCATGGCCTGAGCCAAAGTCAAAGGCTTAACCGACTGAGCCACCCACGCGCCCCTACTCAGAGTTGTTTTCTTTTAAACTTTTTACAAAGACCCAGAAGTGCCTGCACCATCCAGTCTCCCCTCCTATTCCTGGGCACCTTGTTCTCTGGCCTCCTTGCTGTCCTTACCAGGTACCCTCCTACCCCAGGGCCTTTGCACTGGTTAGTCCCGCTGCCTGAACTCTCTCCCCTAGGTATCCGCACAACTTGCTCCCCTGTCTCCATCAAGCTTTTACCAAAATACTACCTTCTAAGTGAGGTCTACCCTATCTGCCTTATTTAAAATAGCAACTGGCCCCACCCCTCACTTCATTTTATTTTTTGCTATAGCACTCGTCACCTAAATTACATTTTTCTGTTTATTGTCTATCTCCCTGGAGGCAGGATTTTTGTCTATTTTGTTTCACTGCTGTACCACTGGCACCTGGAACAGCATCTGGCACAGAGTAGACTCTCAATAAATATTTGCTGATACCAAAGACCTGGCGAGTGGGTGCCTACTACCTGGGAATCCCATTCCCCCTGCCTTGACCCATCCACAGGTACCTTGAAGTCAAACTGCACATCCATGTACTTCCCAAACCTGCTGGAGTTATCGTTCCGGAGGGTCTTGGCATTTCCGAAGGCCTAGGAGTGGAGGGGGGTATGAGGGATATCTGGTGTTCTCTCCCTGCCCCTCCCTCCCTGCAGACACTGCTGTCCCCTACCTCCAGCACCGGGTTGCTCTGCAGCAGCCGGTCACGTACAGCACCCCCCCTCTCGGGGGCTGGGCAGGTCTCAGCGTAGAACTGCAGCAGTCGCTTGGTGGCCTCTGTCTTGCCTGCCCCGCTCTCCCCAGAGATCATCACCGCCTGATCCCGGCGCTCGGTGCGCAGTGCCCGGTACACGGTGTCGGCCACTGCAAACCTGGGGCAGAGGCTTGTCAGGAGCTTAAGGGATGGGAGTGGGGCAAGGTAGGAGGGGGATGGGGCACAGGGATTCCCGTATTTCTCATATTTGCTTGGAATTCATTTGTGGGTGGGAGTTGGGCATACCCTCACAGATGGGGATTGGGGGACCCTCAGGACTGCGGGTCAGGGAAGGTCCTTCACCCTGAAATGGGGGTCACTCTGAGATGGAGGACTGAGGAGATCACTCACGGGTGGGGGTCCTGGAAGTCATTCAGGTAGAGATTGGGGTCGCAGAGTCACTGAGGTTGGGGAGCCATGCCCAGGTACAGTTGGGGGCAAGGAGCTAGGGGTGTGAGGTGGGGTGGGGGCTGGGGAGGCCCCACCCAGATGGGGTTGAGAGATTCATCTCAAGTGGGGATCAGGGTCACTCTAAGGTGAGAGATTGTAGGACCCCTCACAGATGTAAATAATGATTCATCCCAGGTTGGAGGTCAGGGATATTCTAGAGTGAGAGTCATCTCAGGTGGGGTCATCTCAGGTGGAGGGGGGGGTCACTCCTGGAGAGGCTGGGGTTCACTCACAGGTGGGGTGGCACCTCATAGAAGCTGACACCCCGGTAACGTTCCATGTGCTGCCGGCTGTAGATCTGTAGGTCCCGGTAGGGGTTGACAGAAACCAGGACGGGGCCAATATAGGTCTGGGGGTTGAGGGAGGAGAATCAGAAGTCTCTCCCAGAGGCTCCTGGTGCTTCTTTCCCCCTCAGACCTGTGTCTGCGCCCCCCAGAAACCCTTCTCTTCCCACTTGGGGCTCACGTAAATGAGGTTCTCCCGGAAGCGTCGCCGCAGGTTTTCGATGAAGGCTGCCTCACTGGTGAAGTTCTCCAGCAGCACGAAATCCTGTACCCCCACCCGGTCACGGGCCGTCAGTGCACTCTCCATGGTCACCCGCACCCCGTCACTGCCCAGGGCCTGCAGGGAATGGACCACAGGACGGTCAGAGCCAGCAGGGTAAGGTAAGGCTGCTTCTCTTCCACCTCAGCCTGTGGGACTAAGAGGGCAACCAGGGGCACATGCACCCAGGACAAGAGAACACCCAAGAGATGGACCATGCTGGGTACAGGGGCAGGGTCACAGGAAGCTGGCACATGGAACATTGAAGACATGGGTCATACAGAACAAGGACCATGTGGGGCACATGGCACCTGGACACAGGACACTGGGGCACAGAAGACCCTGAGGAATGTGAAGCAAGGCCACTAAATCCAGGCAGGCACTGCTTTTTGTGTAGAGAAAGAGGAGTCATGAGAAGAAACTCCCTGGAATAATAAAAAGAATGCTCTGTTGACCTTGGACAAATCCCCTCCTCTCTCTGGGTTGTTTCCTCCTCAAGGAGGAGCTGAGTTAGACCAGGTGACCTCAAGTCCCTTAGTTCTGGGCCACGTGTGACAGGTGCTTTGGAGGACAAAATGGCTCAGAGTGAATTCTGCAGTCAGGGTGGAGCCATCTCTGCCACCCTCACTCATCAAAATCTCCAGGAGAAGAGAGTCAGGGACCAAGCAAGAGGCCACCAACAGACCACAGGAGAGGGATTTCCCCAGAGGGCCTCCTGTCCCAGCTGGACTCAACACCCACCCCAGAAGTTGCAGGGGAGGGGGGGGGGGGGACTCCTTCCCATAGCTGGGCCACACCCTCTCCTCCAGCTGCCAGCCTCCCCAGACACCCTCCTCCTGAGAGCCCCAGAAGCCTCAAGGGGGTGGGGGTTTTACCATGGAAAGCCCAGCTGCCTCCAGAGAACACAGGCTCAACAAGGCCCTCACCCCAGGTTACACTCTTCACATAGGAGGAGAGGGGGCTCTAGGAAATTGACGTCAAGAGTGTCAAGGGTCGGAGAAAAGCAAGGTGGCAGTGTGGGAGGGGGGGTGTAGATCCCACTGAGGCCATCAATTCTCCTCCAACCACAAAGCATCCAGATCTCTGGCCTGGGGCACCCTTCTGGGTCTGGCCTGCCTCTCCCAGGCTTGTCCCTCGCCGCCTTAACCGCCCCCCCCCCCAATCCTGTCCCGAAGCTGTTGCCAAATCTGGCCAAAGCTCCCGCCCCCTTGCCCTCTGGGTGACGGGTCTCTGTGCTCTCAGCCCTCCCTGAGAGCCGCCAGCCGGGCTCTGGGTCCGAGTGCCCCGCGGCCCTCTTTGCCTCCGCCTCTTCCCCCTGCAACTTTCCGGGACGTTTTTCCACCCGAAATTCCTGGGCCGCGCCCGCTTCCTGGCGGGGCCGAGGCGGCGCCGCGAGGCAGAGAGGGACGCCCGGGACCCCCCGCCCTGCCCGCCACCTCCGCTCACCGACGCCCGGTAGCGCATCCTGCCCGGCCGGTCTGGCGCCCTGCTCCCCTGCCCGTGCTCTCCGCCCGGGGCTCGGCGGCAGCGGCGGCGGCGGCGTCAGCGAGGGAGGGGCCGGCCCGCCCCCCGCGCCGCCCCCTGCGCGAGCCTCAGAAGCGCGGGACTCCCCGGCCGCCCCCGCCTCGCACGGGGTTCGCACTCGGGGGTTCCTGCGCAGCTGGTGGGAGTGGGGTGGGAACTACGCGGGATTTCGGTGCGGGGGTGGAAATGGGGGGGGGGGGGGAACGGAGCTCCCCGCCCGGCAGGGGCTCCGCCTGAGTCAGGTTTTCCAGGAGGGGCGTTGTTGGTTCCAGGGTGGGGCCCGGAACCCGCACGGCCGCCGCGTCTACACGGACCCGGAACTGACTTCCGGGCTGTGTCTACACTACACATCAGGCCAGGCGCACGACGAAGATTGAGGCCCTTGGGTCCCGAAGGAGGCAGGATTTCCATCTCCCCTCACCCCAACCTCAAGTCCCAGGAAAGTTAAAAATAGACCGAAATGTCCAAATACGGCCGGCGCGCCCAGGCGGGCGGAGCCTCGGTGCAGGACACTGTCCACCCCTATATACTCTCTGGGGGGTGGCCCAATGTCCTTAAGGCCCAAGAAAATCTCGTTAGGTTCCGAGTCACGACGGAGCGCACACCCAAGGGACAGCCACGGCCACAGGGAGCCTTTGCCGGGCGCGGTGTGTGTCTGGTCCCTACGGAGGTCTCATTTTTCCATCTGGGAAATGTACACCCGACTTCCAGCATTTGGGGCCTATACCCTTCTCCCCTATCCCAGACACCCTAACGAGGGCCTCTGTGCTTCGCTCAGGGGCTCCTCTCCTCTCCCTCTTGATCCCCCAGGACACTCTTCTCCCAAACCAGCCCCAAGCAGCCCCACAGTCGCTGGGGTCTTAAAAGGCACTTGAGGGGCAAACTCTAGCTCAGATCCCACCGCTGGCAGAGGTGGTGATGGCTAAAAGGCTTTGGTGCTTGCAAAAGGCTGGGCTATTTCTTACGAGCTGTATGGGAGCAAGTCGGTTTCCTAGAGCCAACTCTGCATCCTTAAAATGTGGTTAATACCTGCCTTAAAGATTGCTGGGAAGGCTAAGATAAAGCGCGAAGGCACCTCCCAGTCCCTCAACAAGCACTTCCCTCTCTCGGCCCGACATTCATTCCACACGTGCTTGGGACAGACCTACTAAGAGCCAGGCCCTGGGCCAGATAGGTCACACTTCCTATAGTGGGGAAAGCCCCTCAGGCGTGCCTGCCAGTTATACAGACAGCTCTCGTAAACTTTACCTGTTTCCCACCTGACAGATAAGGAACCTGAGGCACAGTAATGCGGACTTGTCCTAGAGAGGAAAAGGCGGGGCCGAGACCTAAAGCCCCAGCATGCCCCTCGCACCCAGGCTCCCCCGAGAGGGGGTGAGGCTGCGGCAGGTGAGGGCTGCAGCCTCGTGGGGAGGCTCATTACCTCGAGAACAACAGCCCGGTCGGAGCCGCGGCCCGGGGGACCCCGCGGGGGGTGCACCAGCTGGGAGATGGGGCCTTGCGGAGGGGCCAGGGGACTGGGTGCGCAGCTGGGAGATGGGTGGGAGAGGAGGGGGGGTATTAAACGCCACCGGCAGAGGCGGGCTCAGGGAGGAAGGGGGCGCCCTCTGCGGCGTCCCAGGTTTAAAATCCAGAAGGGAACGGGAGCGGGGAGGGTTCTCAGCTTCCAGCCCACTCGGGGTGGGGAGCGCCTTTGGATACTGGGGGAACGAGGTCGAGCGAGCCCCCACCAGCAGCATGGCTCCCTGCGGTAAGGGGGCGACAGGGCTGGCGCTGCGGCCGCTCGCGGACCGGGGAGGAGGAGCGGAGAACGGGAGGAGCCTCGCGGCCGCAGAGCCCGCCCCGCCCGCTGCCGCGTCAAGCGGCTGGAATGAGGGGAATCCGCGTGCGGAGGGGTCCTGCCGGCCACCCCCCACCCCCCACCCCGGAGCCGCGCCGCCGCATTCCCGGGATGCCCGCTGGCGCCCCCACAGCCGCCGCCCGGCGGCGGAAGGAGGGGGCGTCTTCGCTGCCGGGCAGGCCAGAGGGGCGGCCCCAGCCGGGGTCCCGGCCCCCGCCCGCCCCGCCTCACTGGACGGAAGCGCCAGCCCCAGGGAGGGGTAGGGAGGCGGGGAACCGAGGGTGTGAGAGACACAGCGACCAAGGCTGCAGCTCCTGGAGCTTCCTGCGTTCTCAGCGCCGACTTACCGTACTCCCTTCCATGCTCCCAAGCCAAGCCTTTAGGTCTGTGTTATTACCCCATTCTATAGGCGGGGAAACTGAGTCTGGGCAGGTGAATGACTTGTTCAAGATCCCAGGACTAGTAAAAGGAGGAGTGGGGTTGGAACCGGCAACGCCAGCACTCACTGCTTCTGCAGGGCTGCCCTGAAGGAGAGAGGCAGGCCCGCCCGCTGGCTGGTGGATGTCCAACCTTCCGCTTCTCTGCAAGGGTTAACTCGCTGCCCTGGCAGGCTATGACCTTCCTCAGTAACCCCGTGACTGCAGTGCCCAGTATACAACCCTGTCGGTTTTGTGTGACTATTGATATGTAGGCCTTAGGAGCAATAGCTAGGGAGTACCCACTGCCTTTGGGCCCCCAGCATGGCCCTGCACCTAGGGGCTGGCTGCAGGCTGGTGAGAAGCCATGGACACGAGTGACCCAGGACTTATTTCCCAAGACTACCTCTGGGTTTCCTCCCACCTGTGTCATTTCCTCTAAAGGCAGGGATGGGGCAGACCCAGCAGACCTAGGTCATCCAGTGCCCTTTACCTAGTGTGGGCCAGGTACCCTCAAGACTGGCCTCTGGAGGAGTGGGGAAGGCAGTGGCAGCCTCAGATGTTCAAAGAGCCTCAAAGGACCCATGCAGATCTGGAGAGGGTGTTTTGAGCATCCCCAGATTTCTGCTAAAAGCTGATTTCCACCGAGGTAGCCTCCTGGCCTTTTGGGGAAACAGAATCATAGCCTCTCTCACCCACAGTGTAGTGCTGGGCACAGAAGAGTTTATATTCAGTTTATATTCATTATGCTCAGTTTACATTTATTGGATGTATCTTAGATCTGGGCCCAGGCTGCCCCACCAAGGACTGTTCCAGACTTAAGGCAACTGTTGTGAGGGGCAAGGGAGATGAAAGGTGGGGACTAAAGGGCTCTACCCGATTATTCACAGGGCCCCAGTCAAGGGCTGTACACTCTAGCTCTAGAATCATGGGTCTCTGGCCTGCCAAACACCTCTGCTTGGGGGTCCAGCGGAAGTAAACAGAGCACTTTGCCCCCCTGACCTATCCTCCTTGTTCAATATCCTATATGTAGAAAGGAGGAAGACACCTCCAGCTAGTCATCACCATCTGGCATCAAAAGTCCTGTTCACTTCCCTCCATTTCTCACACCAAGGAGTCACCACCTGCTAAAACCTTCCCTCTGCTCCCCCTTCACTGTTGTGCTCCTGGATCAGGCAGCAACCTTCACACTGTCCTCCCAGCCTTCCTCCCTCCAATCCATTTTCCCACAACAGCCTGTAGTATTTACAAATGCAAGTCTGATTAATTAACATCTTATGTTAACGGAGTGAAAGTTTATAGGGCACCCTTCTATGTGCCAAGCCCATACTTCACACCTAATGCTTCTTGCCAGGAACCTGCATATAGACTCCAGCAGCCCCCTCTGTCCTCAGCTCACCCCAATGTGCCCATGTTCCCGTGTGACCACAGGGGTGGTCCTCTCCAGTCCCTTCTTTCACTACCACACACAGCCAGGAGGAACTGCCCCCATCCCTATCACACGTCGCTCTCTCCCTAAGCTTCTTGTCTTTGCACCTGCACCTTCCTTGGTTGGGCGCACCCTCCCTCTCCCCACCTGACTGACTCTTAGTCATCCTTGAAGACTCAGCTCAGGTATCACCTCCTTCAGAACCCCTTCCTGCCTCCCCCAACACATAGCCCCCTCCATATCTCATCGTGCTCTAATCGCCAGTTTCCTTGTCAGTCTCTCCCAGGAGACTGCTCCCTCCAGGGCGTACACCCCGGCTAGGCAGACAGTAGGGGCTCAGTAACCCCTCGTGGACGCCTGTATGAATGAACGAATCACAGAGCCCAGAGCGTGCCGGGAGTTGAATAAGGCCGTGGACCAACCATTCATTCTCTCGTTCACCTCCGAGACCCCGGCCGCCGCACTCACGGGCGCCTAGGCGCGGGGAAGCTGGCACTGCAGGGCCCCGGGGGCGGAGTACGGGAAGGGGCGGGACTCGAGCGTCCTCTCCGGAACCCAGAGGCAGCCCCGGCTGCCGGAGGGGCCCAAAGAGGGTACAGGGTGCCTGGATCCTGTGACCCCAGCCGCCCCTCCCCGCCCTCACGTTACCTGCAAGTAATCTAAATCTCCACGAGGCCGAGTTCTGGGACCCCTCACGGGCCGGGCCAGGCCGCCCCGGGCCGACCCTCGGCCCCAGCGATCCCCAGGCCGGCGACCCCCGCCTTCCCGCACGGCAGCTCCGGGCTGGGCTCGGCTTTCGGCCACCTGCCCTTTCCCCCTTTCCCCCCGCTGGCCGACCCCTCCCGAGACCACGCGGCTGCTGCCCGCCGTGCGCCCACGCCCCCCGTACCCACCGGCTCGGCTCTTCGGGTGCGCAGGCGGGGGCCAGGCTGGGCGGCGTGGCCGGCTCCGGAGTCCGCGGCCCCGGCACGCTCTCCCCGCCCAGGGCCCGCCCGGGGCCGGGCCGCTGCCTGTCGTCATCCCGGGCAGGGCCCAGGCCCGGGCGCGCGCGCGCGAACCCTCCCGCCCCGCCCCGCCCCGGCCAGCCCCGGCCCCGGCCCCCGCCCGAGTCCGCCGAGACTCCGTGCCGCACACTCCGCAACCAGCTCCGGGGACGGGGCGCGCGTCACAGCCACACGCGGACTCTCTCTCTCTCTCTCTCTCTCTCTCTCTCTCTCTCTCACTCACACACACACACACACACACACACACACACACACTCTCTCCACACCTGGCCCACTCGCTGCAGCGCTGGGATCGAGGGGATGCATTTCCTCATCCTAGGGCCAATTTGCATCCTCAGAGCAAACCCGACCCCCGCCCCGCTTTTGCCAGGCCAGCTCAGCTCTTCCCCACTTGTGCCTACCTGTCTCTCTTCCCCCTCCTTCCCTGCCCAAGCTACCGCTCTGAGCTGGCCAGTCCTGGTTCTTTGGGCTGAATGAAGCGGAGGCATTAATTCAACCTGTACTATGCGTCTGGAGCTTTACATGCACCGCCCGTCCTTTGGCCCCAGAGCAGTCCTGTCACCTACGTGTTAGGGCCAGTTTATAGCCCAGCCTATTGAGGATCAGGGAGCTGGGAGAGAAGGGATTCAAACCTAGATCCTGCTTAGAAAAACCCTGCTCCTAGAGGTGCTTAAGCTCTTACCCCTTCCTTTCATTTACCCCTTCTTGTCCAGTCTGTTCCTGTCCAGCCAAAGATCAGAACCCCTCCCCACTGCTCACCTCTTTCCCGAGGGGCTTGCTTGAGAGGGAGCTGCTGGGCCCTGGGGAGATGCTGCCACCCTTCCTCCCGGCCCAGGGCATCCCAGCTTACAAGCTTGCAGGGCCTGTGGGGATGAACCACGCGGATGATCTCCCCAGTGGGTATCAGCTCCACTTGCAGTGCCATTCTGCCGATGGAGAGCCAGTGTGCTGAGCAAAAGCCTGCCTGCCCACTGGCTCTGGCTGCTCCCGGAGTCAGGAATCTGGTCTCACACTGGGATGGCCACTTGGTTCGGCTTCAACTCCGGCCCCGGGGGATGTGTCTGGTCCAGCTCCTCAGGACACAGCTGGAGCAGCCCAGGTCTGATTGGGAGGCCTCTTGGCCCAGCGGGTTGGGGCAGGAAGAGGAGGGGCCGAGGGATGGAGGAAATGCCTGTTGTCCCAGGTAACCAGAGGAGCTGATGCAGCCACCCGTGGCGGACCCTGGCCTCCAGGTCAAAGGTTAGGAGGGTCCTTCGCCGCAGCAGCTCCATGGCCAGGCCTCTCCTGCTGCCCACTCACCGGTGTCAGCCGCAGAGCTCAGTGTTCCCCAAACCAGAAGCACATCCCGCCCTAAGCCAACAGGATCCATCGATAGGCACTGCCCCTCCTGCATGTTCCCCCAGCGTGCCTACCTCCCCCAGCAGCAGGCAAACCCCTTAAGTTTGAGAGGCCAGAGCTGCTGGGGGCTGGCCATGTTGAACAGAGGGGGTTTAGCCAGAGAGGCAGGATGACACTGGGAGGAGGCCCCCGTCCCACCGTCCTCTGGAGCCTTTAATGCTTGGGAAGTTGGTCCCCAGACTCCTTGGCTCTGGGCAGCTGTAGCCCTGTCGGCTTCTTACTTTTCCATAGCACCCTCAGGTGCCCCTCACCCCCAGCGTTCCTGTTTTCTTCTTTATTGTTGCTAAATCACAGCTGACACTTTCCTGGCCTGGGAGTGAGCCCTCAGGTCTTCAGCCGTTCCTTATCGGAAGTGAGAAGGGAAAGAGGATGGGGAAAAGTGACCTTTCCAGAGAGAGGCACTGGCCTGGGAGGGGTGGAGTCCAGCGGGCTGGTGCTGGCCTTGACAGCCCCCTGGATGGGCACCTTCCCCCCGGGGCACCCTTTCCTTCCCTCCCCACGGCTTCCCCCGCCCAGGAAAGGCCAGCAAAGCTTCCTTCCTTCCTCTGAGCAGCATGTCTATCTAGGGCAGGCTCATCCCCGGTGGCCACACAATGGCCCTTATCAGCTGTGGAGCCAGGCACAGAGACCCAGCGAACACCAAGTCTCACATATTTCCTGTTTCCACCCAGCGGGTCAGGGCTGGGCCCAGAGCGACCATATCCTGACTGGGGCCAAGAGGAGGGAGAACACTCCCCCTTCCCTTTCCCGGCCTCTCAATCACTGGACTCACCCTCACCCCCGGGCCAGGAGGGGGCCCCCAACAGGAGGCAGGGGTAGGGATGTGTGAGGACTTAAAGGAGGGAAGGGGAGAGGTGGGCACGTGGACAAGCATGCTCCACAAGCAGAAGGGGGGACCGCGGAGACCCAGCCCCAGGGCTCCGTTAATCAGAACGAAGAGGTAGGCATGCTGTCGCTTTGGTTGTTTTTGCAATTGTTCTCACAACAATCTTGTGAATGGATTCATTCTTTGTGTTTTACAGACAGCCGAGATTCCTGTGTGGGAAGAGGTGGAACTCGGATTCAAACCCGGGTCTTGACCTCATTCCTGGGTTTCTGGCCCTGCAGGACACCACAGCTGCTTGTGTAATTTTGGAAGGATCACGCCACTCCTTTGAGCTTTGGTTTCTCTGTTTGCCAAGTGACAGGTGCCGTGTGGCAGAGCCCATGATGGTTGTGCAGGCACGAAGGCAGGAGGCGGGCAAGTGCGGATGTTTGGGGTTCCTCAGGTGTTGAGTGTGTTGGGGCAGAAACAGAGGTTACCATGGAGACGTTGGGGGCAGGAGGGTCTGGGAAAAGGTGGGGCAGAGAGAAAAGATGGTGACATCTTTGGATAACTGGACATGGGACCAAGGCTCAAGACTAAGGTGAGGAGGGATGAACCAGAGTACAGAGTAAGCACCTTTTCTGAGTTGTCGGCTGCCAGAAATGCATTCTGCTTCGCAGCAAAGTAAACTAAGTGCCTAATCACATAGGTGGCTCGCCCCAACTGCACCAGGGACCCAGAGGGCCACCATCCTGGAACCTCATCCCATTCCCATCCCGGCAATATCTGCCACTCTTGGACACAGAAAGTCTAGTCTGGATCTACAGGGCCCTCGTCCCAGAGTTTAGAAAGGGCCCGTTACTATGTGCCACGGAGTCACACACAAGCGTAAAAGTCATGTTTCTAATTATCCCCCAACACAACAGACACTGAGCACAGACAGCCATGGCCCGCTAGCAGCCAGGGGGACAGTTCTTCATGGTACACACGGCTCCCAGAGTGGAGTATGGATCATAGAGCGACTGCAGCGTCCCTCAGTCTCAAGTCATAGGATGGACATGATGGTCACAGAGCAGGCTCCCTGAGGTGTCTTCTCCTGGGAGAAGGGCCGTTGAATCACCAGTGGCTGGAGGCAAGTGGTGGGAGGTGGGACTGAGTGCCCACACAGCACCTAGAGAATGCTCTCTGAACACCCTCAAGGTCAGATTCTCCAACATCTAGATTCTGGCTCTCTTCTCTGCCGGCCTCCGCTTCCGGGTGCTAGGGCACTCTAGAGAGAGGGCAGGTTTCTGGCCAGTGACCACAGCAAGGGTAGGGGCAGATGAGCACGAATGGGCGAGGAACACCCTGGAAAAGTCTGTGCCTTCACAAGAGGACAGGTTGGGGCATGGAGCCTGACCCACCAGCAGAAGTGAACCTGGGTTCAATCTTCTGCTCCGGCCCTGGGACATCCTGGGGTGGGGGTACTGGCAGCAGGACAGTCATCGTCTTGCCCACAACATTTACATGAGAACCTGGGTGAAGGGGCCCCTCCATCCCACCCACTTAGTCCTTGCTGAAAGCAGGGACCCCAGGCCCTCTGCCTATCCCTCAGGGGGACAGGCAATGAGATGCCAAGACTCCTGGAACCCAGGGCTGCTTGTGCCAACCAGTCTACAGAGCCTGTGCAAATGTGAGCATCTCTTCTCCCCCCCCCCCCCCCCCCCCCCCCCGCCCCAGGCAGCCTGAGGCCCAGGATGGCGTGACAAGAATGCAGGCCTGTGCCAGATGGGGCATGTGCCTGGCAGGCCTGCTTGGGCGGAACTGGAAGTGTGTGTGGGGAAAATCAAGAAACGAGATGCAGGCTGGAGGGTCTTCCCACAGCCAGTGGACTATCCCAGGTCTCACTGCTGACAAACCAGCTGGTTGCACTCACATCTCAGCAACAAAAACCTGTATTCAAGTGGCCAATTCCAGAGATCTGGACTGGAGAGAGAGCATAGGTGTGTGGCGAGAGCTCCCCCTGGGAGGTGGAGGGTACCTGCTGCCTCTTCTGGGGGCTGGGCCCCCAGCGCTCCTGGCAGTGGTAGGCAGAGCTGGCTGCCAGCTCTGGCCTCCGCCCTGGATCCACTCTCATCCGGGCTCAGATATGTGGTTGGGCTTCACCCAGTAGGTCCTCTGCCAAGGAGGAGCCAGGCTGGATCTGCAGGGATAAAACAGGCGGTGAGTAGAAGTAGGGGGGGGAGGGGAAGAGCAGGTTTTCCTTTGTGCCTTTCCATCACTCCCATTCTCAAAGGATGCGGCTCCGTGGTACAAGTGGGTTCCTAGCCCATGCCCTCGGAGAACCGACGAGGAGCTCAAGTCCTCTGACAGTCCCCTTCCCCACCAGCATCCCATACCTTGAAGGGTTTGCTTATCCCCACCACAGAATGTAGACTGTTGCTATAGTAACAGAGGAGAAACTGGTCCTCAGTCTCGGGGATATTGCTGACATTGAAGTATACCTGGAGGGGAGGATGAATAGGAATGGGGTCACCTCCCCAGGCTGGGCCCCACCCAGCGCTCAGCAACAAATTATCCCAGCCTCGGTTCCTTCCAAAGACAGAGCGGTGCTCAGGCAAGCCCTCATGCTGGAGACGTGGAATACCTAGCTTAGAAAAGGGGGCAGGTACCTGGCTCAGCCCATCGTTGAAGGAGACCTGGTTGTCCCTGACCCAGACATAGGACACGTAGTCATTAATGTGGCGCAGCCCCACCTGTGGGAGAGGGGATTGGGCAGTCAGTGGTCTGGGAGGACACAGGACCTATGGCAAGTCCTAAGGAGAGGACGGTTTTACTCCCCAGGCTGGCCATTGTAGCGTATGCACCCTCCCCTTCACTGCCAGCCCCTAGGTGGGCAAGGACCCCCATGGGGCATGAGCATGAGCTCTTCAGCCTGTGCCCAGCTCCCGTAAACCCTCAGGATGGATAAGCCAGAGGAGTATGGCTGATGGACGCCACGCCTTTCCTGCCACATCACCTTGTATAGTCCAATCCAGTCCCAGGGGCTGCTGAGAAAGTCTGGGGTCAAGGAGTAGCTGATCAACATGTCGTTTTCCATGTTCCACAGGCCCTCAGGTATCAGGGTGATCAATGGGGCAGACACCAATGGCTTCAGCTACACGCAGGAGTGGGAAAGGGGTTGAAATCCCATAGCATCATTCCTTTCTCTGAGACGAATGTCCTTGCTGGGCCCTTCCAACACATCAGGGTCAGTAGGGGAAAAGAGGGCACGCAAGGGGGTGGGCATCGAACTCCGCTCGGCTGCCCCGAGAAAGTATCAGACCCTGGCTGGCCACCTGGAGGAAGGGGCCAAAGGCTTGTTGGGGGTGGCTGGCCCTGCCAGGGAAGATGGGGATGGGGGCCAGGTGGGTAACCACGCAGAGAGTCAAGTGTTGAGGGGTGATGGTGGGGGAGAACGGGGGAGTTGATGACAGGTTTAAGAAAGAAGGCAGAGAGCTGCTCTCAGGCCTCTAGGGTTTGTAAGGAACCCTCCCCAAGGCTCTGGGGAGAACAGCTATAGGCATATGGAGGGACACAATGGTATACAGACAGACAAACCAGTATGAAAAAGTGAAGGCTGAAGGCAGCCAGCGGGTCACCAAGGGAAGTCAACATCACCTTGGTCATTCGATGGCAAGATGCGAGGATGGAGGGAGCTCCCTTTGCAACCTGATCCAGGTAGGTTTAGGACAAAAAGGAGAAGTCCTACTTCACATAGTAGGTAATAAGCATAATGGAACTCATTAGCCCCAAGGGACGGTACCAAGAGGAAATGGAAACCTGTTCACAAAGGGTCTGGACACGTTTTTGACAGAGCCCTCCACAGCTTCTAAGAGCTGGGATACCTGACCTGGGAGGAGTGGCAGTGGTGTCCTCCTACAGGTCTCCCCTGGGACGTTTGCTGACATTAGAATCCAGGGCTGGAGGGTGTGGGAGGTGGCCTGGCACGGGTGCTCTGTTAAGTGCCAGGCAGCCCAGAAATTCACCTCCAAGTCAAAGGTGCTGGTGACAGGCTTATGGTCACTGATGCAGTACACCATGTGGCTGACGTAGCTCCTCAGGGTCAGGCAGAAGTGGGGGGCTGGCAGTCTCGGGGTGTGGGGGTTGGCCTGGGGCTGCCGCTTCAACCTCCACAGGATGCGGTCGGTCCATGCGGGCTTGCGTTTTTTCTCACTGCGGGGGGGGGGGGGGTGGTGGGGGGTGGAGAAAAAGGAGGAGGAGAGAAGGGTTGGCAGGAGAGCAAGAAGTTACCCCCCACAAGCTTGCTGGAGCCCCTAACACCAGGGGCTATCAGTGGCCCTGAGAGCCCTGGGCCACAGCTGGAGTATGGCATGGCAGCAGACTGGAGGGGGCCCAAGGGAATCAAAAGTATGTTGGCTTTTGTCAGACTCCGCCAAGGACCTTCAGTCTGGTCTACGTTTGTATGAATCAAATTGTGATGCGGAACCGTTTCTTTTCAAAGCTTTTCTTCTTTCTTAAACAAAAGCAGCAGTAGCTCAAAAAAGCTGAGGTCTGGACTCGGGAGTCAGACGTGAGCTTGACTTTGGCTTCCCCCCCACTAAAGGCACGGCCTCAGGAAAGGAAAGGGAAGCATTTGGAGAAGCTGTCTATGCCTGCCACCGATACTGTTTGTTCCACTCTCCACTCCACAGGTGGAGAAATTGAGATTTAGAGGGGAAGCAACTTTCCCAAAGTCACCCAGCTACCAAGCATGGAGCCAGGATTCAAGGGCAGGCAGCATGACCACAGAGCACATGCTCTTCATCACACCAACCCCTCCTGGCCTCAGCCTCCTCATCTGTAAAATGAAGGTAATAAGGGTTGCTGACGTGATTAAATGAGATAAAGCACAAAAAATATTTAGCACGGCGGTAGGTACAAAATAAACTCTCTGTAGTCACTGGCTATTATGACTCTTTGTTCTCAAGAGTCCTCCACTGAGGGACCTCTCACCTGTTTGCTTACAAGCTTCCTTGAAGGGCATGAGGGGCCGTACAGCCCCTGGAGACAAGAGTGCTCTCCTCCCCTAGGTAACTGTAGTAGCCCCAAGACAGGCAAATCTCTCACTCCTAACACAGCTATGCCCAGGCAGCTACTGGTGTTCTTGAAGACTGGCTGGCTAACCAGGCCCTGCCCTCCAAAGGGGGACCCTGAGTCCTGGAACGGGGTGGGGTGGGGTGGAACAGTGGCTGTTCTGGGTTCCTCCCCCCTTTATTTTTTTTTTTAATTTATTTATTTTGAGAGAGAGAGTGAGTGGGGGGGAGAGAGAGAGAGAGAGAGAGAGAGAGAGAGAGAGAGAATCCCAAGCAGGCTCCACAATGTCATCACAGAGCCCAATGGGGGGCTTGAACTCATGAACCGTGAGATCATGACCTGAGCCGAAATCAAGAGTTGGACACTTAACCGACTGAGTCACCCAGGCGCCTCCTCCCCCTATATTTTATGTATTAAAAAAAATTTTTTTTTAACCTTTTATTTATTCTTGAGAGCAAGCCAGAGAGACAGAGCATGAGTGGGGGAGGGATGAGTGAGAGGGACACAGAATCGGAAGCAGGCCCCAGGCTCTGAGCTGTCAGCACAGAGCCTGACGTGAGGCTTGAACTCACAAACCGTGAGATCATAACCTGAGCCGAAGTCAGACGCTTTACCAACAGAGCCACCCAGGCGCCTCCCCCTTCCCCTTTATTTTAAATGAAGCCAGAGTGGTCAAGCCTGGTCAGATGGTTCCCTACTTTAAAAACGTCCCCCCCCCCCATTTTAAAACCTTTAAGGAGTCTTCATGCCTCCAAAATAAAGCTCAAGTCCCCAAGTATGGCTTTCAAGGCGCTCAGGAGTCTCACACCCCTGTCCTACCTTGTCTCCCACCACTGTCCCAGACCCGCCTGCCACAGTGACTCTTAAGCCTCAGGACCTTTACTCTTGCGGTTTTTGCTGCCCGGAACACACTTCTTCACAGGGAGAGGCCCAATTCCAAAGCTGTCTTTGTCATAAAGCCAGCTTTGAGCTCTCCTTTTTGCTTCCAAAGCATTTTACATCGGTGCTTCCCTAATTATGTTATACAGCACGGCCGTTTTGTTTCCCAGTCAGCACGTCGCTTAGCGTGAGCTCGGAAGGCAAGGACTGGCTCTTGAGTCCCCTGTGTATTCTCAGCATTAGTACAGAGCCTGGCACATAGTAGGTACTCAATGGTGTATGGAACTCAAACTAACTAAAACCCCAAACTCAATCTCTCTCCTCAAAAATGATCATCTAATCCTAACGTATACGGTTTCAGATGTTGATAACCAGTTTGAAATGCTATTTTTGTCTTCTGTTTCATCCCGTTTTTAATTGATTAATTTATTTTTAAGTTTATTTTTTTTTGAGTGGAGGGTGAGAGAGAGAGAGAGAGAGAGAGAGAGAGAGAGAGAATCTCAAGCAGGTTCTGCAGTCAGCGCAGAGCCTCATGCTGGGCTTGATCTCATGAATCGGGTCATGACCCGAGCTGAAATCAAGAGTCGGTCGCTCAACCAACTGAGCAACTCAGGCACCGCCCCCCCGCCCCCTTTTACTGTTTTAAATGAACATTTCCGACGTACTGTTGTCAATTCAACAGCAATAGTCTTCCAGCAACAGAGGCAGAATGGTGTCCTGCTGGTAAACTCTGACTCTGGAATCAGACAACAGGAGTTGGGGGAAGGTCCTGCTCTGTTATTTAAGAGCTACATGGTTCTGGTTGGTGAACATGTGATTTGAAGAGCGTGGAGGGCTCAGAGGGCATGGAAGCTCCTCACCCTCTCCCCATACCTTGCCCTACGCATCTCTTTCATCTGCCTGTTCCTGAATTACATCTTTTTATAATTAACTGGTAATTTAGTTTAAAAAAGAGAGAGAGAGAGAAAGCTATGTGCCCTTGGGCAAGTGACTTCACTACTCCAAGCCTCAGTTTCTTCAACTCTAAGATGGGGCGATAACAGTACTTACTTCAAAGAGACATTGTGAGGACCAAATAAATTAATGTGCGTCAAGGGAGTGGTCAAAAAGTGCTAACTGGCTGAAGCACATCTGTTTGGGGCTCCTGGGGTTGTTTCAACTTTTCACTCTTCTGAGGACTGGTCAGAGCACACCAGAATGTGCTATTTCCATCCCAGAGACTGTAAACAGAATCTCAGAACCTACTGAACCTACATTCAGTACCCAGCAATGCTTATACTTGGTGATGCGCCACATAAATACACCACTCTTCCTTTCAAAGTGTTCCCCCTCCTCAACTTCCCTATCATGGTGACTTCAAGATCTTCCCCAAGACCTGACCACAGCCTGTCTCCCTTTCTTCCTTTTCCATGGCCTGGCCCAGGCTTATCACTGGGCACCTGTATTGTTCAGTCTTTCAACAAAGATTTACTGAGCGCTTATTATATGCCAGGCAACTGGGGACCTGAAAAATGGGATTCACAAGGTTCTCAAAGAGCTTGTTTGACAAACAAAAGACAGGAAGCAAGTTGAGTGTGCACAAATTAAATTCCCCCAGTTCTCCATTTCTAAAAATAACAAGAGCAAAACATGGGGTCCTTCTGTGCATTAGACACCGTGACAGGTGTCTCACGGACTGTTCTAACCCTCTCAACACTGGAAGAATGTCACAGGGCGCATTTTCCTCCTTCTACAAGACCCTGAAGTTCAGAGGTCACCCTGTCCAGGCAGAAGTCGGACGTTTGCCCAGGTCTACGAAGTCCACACTCCTTCCACGGCACTCCCCTGTGGCCAATTCCCAGCAGCCAGAACTGTCTCAGAGCATGCCGTATAGAACTGGACCTCGCTTTTGCTTTTTGGCTGAATGGTGTGACTGAGTATAAGAAATGCTTCTGGATATTACCGTGTCCTAATTTTTGAAAAATTAAAACCGAGTAACTCTGCAAATTTCTCTTTAGGAGCTAGAAAATTGAGCCAATTTACTGACCCTAAAGTAGGGAAGTGTTCCATTTCTAGGTCAGAAATGGACTTTTCCCTTCCGCTCCCTATAGATGGCTTCTAAGTGTCTCACTGAACTCTGGACATGAGTTTTGACTAGATTGAGCATAACAACCTCTGCTCATCGCCTAGTGGAGAGGTTGACCAGGCTCGTGTTGACTGTAACAAAATCCTATCGCAATCCCTGACTTTAACAGGATTTCCCGCTCTGGGCCCTTTCACCCTCCCCTGTAATGGAGCTGACCTCGTTTCTCATTACATCTTGGCTCAGGGACGCTGCTGTGGCTGGGCAGAGCCGTGTGCGTACTATGCCCTGTATACAACTCACTCGCAGCCACTTTGTATGGCTGGTCAGCCTCTTCTCAAGGTGCCTCTCATCGGTGCTGCTGATTGACCGGAACGTCTGCCCTTCTTTCTGCCAAAGTCTGCTGCTTCCTTGACAGCAGCTCTGACTGACTCCTCCTGGCTTCAGCTGTCTGTCTCCTTACCATTCGCTCAACTTCCTTCGGCACTTACAGAGCTCTAGAACCTTTTACTGGCCAACTCTTGGACTTGAGAGTGTTTATTTGGATCTCTTGCTATGGGTGGGTCTCTCTACTAGGCTGGCTGCTCCTTAAATAACTTATCTTTCTTCCTTTTGTCCTCTCAGGCTCCTGATTCAAACATACGCCAGGCACTATGCTACATACCAGAAACGGTCATAAATCAGCTCTCTTCAGGCATTCAGAGTAGAGCAAGAAAAGCACACCGTGTCTTGAGAACAATACCGAAAGCATGATGTGTGCAGGGCTTTCAGGCGGCATGCCGGCAGGAGAGGACTCTCGGTGGGATGCGGGAGGGTCAAGGAAGGCCTTCTAACAGACGTGATGCCTGAACTGAGTTTTCAAGGATGAGTAACAGTCTGGTTACACAGACACACGGCAAGTGCTCAGTAATGGTGACCACAATGTGGGTTGTATCTATCATGTGGAAGTACCTGCTTCCTTCTTAGCAAGGCTTTGCTATCCCAATCCCGCCCTTTCTGCGGCTGCTGGCAAGACCGGCTGTGATTGCGGAGGTACTGCGGGCTAGAGGGAAGCATCATGGGCCACCAGAGTCCAGAGTCAGGTCTCAGCCCCAACTCTGCCACCAGTGGCTGAGCTTCCTGGGGAAGTCCTCTGAAGTCCTTTAACACCTCAGGGCCTCTCTAGCCAATCTGAGTCCCTGCTGACCACAGCCTAGACTCAGCTGTAATAATTCCTAGTCTCCTGGTGGTTTCCCTACCATACCTCGGGGTGGGGACAGAGGGACACCTGGCCACATGGCCTGCCAGCAGCTCTCTTCCCGCTGCCAAGTGAGGATTTAAAGTCAACTGGCAGAGGGTCCCAGGCCCCAAGGCTTGGGCCTGTCCCACCGAGGCCTCCCAATTTCCATGATAGCTCTCATTTCCAATGGATGGCTGCGGAGACTGGCGTTCTCCGTGCCACTGTGGCCCCGGGCCAGCTGGCCAGCCAGAACCTGCCCTCTTACCTCTTTTCCAGCCTGTTCTGTTGCCCAGGCTGGACTCTGTTTCCAGTGTTCATGGCCTCTTCTTGTGTACATTGCCCAGGCCATGACCCCACCCTGTCTTGCTCCACACTCCTAAAATGGCTCACCCTCTCCCCGTTCTGTGGAGGGGCCGCTGTGGCTCTGCCATACCCCTTCCGGCACAGGGCCGTCGGTTCTACCTGTCTCCCTGGCCTGGCTGGGGAGATACCTGTTCACTCCCTAAGTTCCAGAGGCGCTGCCCTGGAGGCACTTCCCGCCTCCCTCATAAGGCAGCCCCGCTGTGAGGAATAAATGAAGCCGCTGCTCCAGGGGAAATGAAACCCCCAGAACACGTGAGGGGTTCTTCTTTTTCTCTTCTTTTTTTAACATTTGATCTTTAAGTAGTCTCCCCGCTCAACGTGGGGCTCGAACTCACAACCCTGGGGTCAAGTGTTGTACGCTCCACCGATGGAGCCAGCCCGGTGCCCCTATTCTTTTTCTTCAAAGAGATGAGAATCCTTGCCAAACTGGGCCAGGGACTCCATGCTGGAGCTGCTTTCGACCCTTGGCCTGAGCTTAAAGTTTTGGTGGTTACCTGACCCTTTCTTGGCTTCTTAGAAACGTTTCTGGGGGTGCCTGGGTGGCTCAGTTGGTTAAGCGGCCGACTTCGGCTCAGGTCATGATCTCGCGGTCCGTGAGTTCGAGCCCCGCGTCGGGCTCTGTGCTGACAGCTCAGAGCCTGGAGCCTGTTTCAGATTCTGTGTCTCCCTCTCTCTGACCCTCCCCTGTTCACGCTCTGTCTCTCCCTGTCTCAAAAATAAATAAATAGGGGTGCCTGGGTGGCGCAGTCGGTTAAGCGTCCGACTTTAGCCAGGTCACGATCTCGCGGTCCGTGAGTTCGAGCCCCGCGTCAGGCTCTGGGCTGATGGCTCGGAGCCTGGAGCCTGTTTCCGATTCTGTGTCTCCCTCTCTCTCTGCCCCTCCCCCGTTCATGCTCTGTCTCTCTCTGTCCCAAAAAAAAAAAACCGTTAAAAAAAAGAAACATTTCTGGTAAAACTACCACCTGAAGGCACGAATCTAACAACAGCAGTCGTCACCGTGCTTACCAGGTGCCAGGCACCGGGCTAAGCACATGCAAGGTCTCGTTCAATCCTCAACCCATGAGGAGGGTACTGTTAGCACCCCCATTTTATAGATGACAAGACTGAGGCTTAAACACCTGTCCAAGGTCACGCAGCCGGCGAGGGGCAGAGCTGTACCTCTGACTGCCAGCTGCACCGTCTCTATACTGTTTCCCATAAACTCCTCCCCGCCCCGACAACTACTATTTCATCTTCCTAAATAGTACCTGATTCACCCACAGCTGGGGCAGGGACACTTCATACCAGTAACTGGCTGAGCTGACATTTCTGTCCCCCTGTCTGGGAGGGACCAGAAGGTCTGGGAAGTGTGGACAAGGGTGCCCAGAATGCTGAAATACGGTCCCTCCCAAGGGAGGAATGAGCTGCTTCCCCCCTTCCTCCTGCCCTACCTGCCCTGCCCCCACCCCCACCCTGCAGCCTCGTCAGCACCTCCATGCTCTCCGAGGACAATCTGGGGCAGCTCCCGTGGTCAGCGCCTCATGAGGTGGGTGGGAGGTGCCATTCCCGAGGTGGTGGCTGGCTGGATCTGTTCCCGCTTTCTAACACTTCTCCTGTGAGGCAGCTCCCTCTGCCACTAGGGCCCGTACAACCCGACTTCCCGGGCCTCCTGGCCCCGCACTTCCTCCTCACAGGCTAATTCCAAATCTGCGGCAGGCTGACCCTCTCCTGGTGGAGCCCCCTCACCTGGTATCGTAGTTGTTGGAGTTCTTATCAAACTTGTAGGTGGGAGGGAAGAGCAGGGGGCCCTCCTGGAACTCCCGGAGCAGCGGGTCGTGTTTCTTGGCAATGCTGAGCTAGAGAGAAAGAACAGTCCCATCTCCTAGGAGTCCTGACCCAGTGGCCCAGCACACACTCCATTCAAGGGATGAGCACGTGCTGGCACGCTAGGCAAGAGTCCAGCAACACGTCTTCCCTTCCTCACCACCGCCCCGGTGGCAGCCTCAGCACCCCATCCCCACTCCACCCCCAGGAAAGCAGCTGGATCCCTTTGTAAACATCACGCGAGATCCCTAGTCCCGCGAGAGGCAGATGCCTGCCATTTCCTAGTCCTTGGACTCTAGGGAGCAGGCTTTGAATTGCATCTGTTTGGGAGCCACTAGCAGACATGTATCACAGTGTACTTGGGTAGCCAGGGTGCCCCCAAAGGGGTAGTATCTCATCCTCCAGAAGGCAAGCAAGCCTGGGGATGGGAATGACAACAGGGTATAGGAGAGTCAGTGTCTGGTGCGGGGCCACGGCAGGCGGAAGCCCTTCTCGTTCCCCAACTTATTTCACACCCGGCAGCTCCTCCAGGCGAAGACCAGGCCCCTGGGTGCAAAGGGGGGACTTCAGAGGCTTGGGAATGGAGGACAGGTGCTCAGGAACCTGAGCAGTACTCCCCACATTTGATATTAGGCCTCCACAATGGGCTCAGATCACCCCTCTGGACCCTTCCTTCATTTGATACCTGATCCTTCTCCCACAGGTCACTGTAGCACCGATTTTTTATGGATTCCCGAACAAAATGCAGCCCAAAGTCCTCGATCCGAAAGTTCATGTCTCCAAACCAGAGAATGAGGCTGCAGAGGGAAAAGAAGGCAGCTGAGGGCTATGATGAGGTAAGAGAAGACAGGAGCAATGGACCCCGGGGCCGCTCACTCCTCTGGCACAGAGCTCGAGGGGCAGGTGAGGTGCCAGATGCTGGGAGAGGAGCCAGTAATGGTAACGACGTGGCACGGGTCCTACTGGGCTGTTCTGACGGCCACTTCCTTGTCCTCCAAAGAGGCCAGCCCCTGGGGGCAAGTAGCAAATACAGAGCAGGCTCTAGGCCTCCCACTCCCCCCTCAACTGGCCACCAGGCAAGGCTGAGAACCAGCTCCCTGTGGGTGACCTCAAGGAACCATGGCCTTCTCAATCTGGGGTGTTCAGAAGTGTCTAGAGCTCCTAGGCGGGCCAGGGAGGCAAAGCTGGATGGGAGAGTAGATGGAGCGTTAGGGAAGAGGCTGGGAAAGGGGGGGAGGGGAGCAAAGCTGCCTGAGGAGGATGCTAGCCTGGGCTGACCGCAGGGGCAGCAGTTCGCAAGCACATGCTCACTCATGGTCCAGGATGTTGGGGATGTTCTGTCCCTCAAAATTTTGCATCTCCAGGATCCGGTCAAAGTGCTGCAGCCGCTGGTCATTGTTGGCCATGTGGGGGGGGAGGTGGCAGTTGATGATGCTGACATAGTAGCCATAAAGCTTCAGGCAGATGTTGATGCCCCCTTTGTTCCCCTGGTGGAACAGGTGGGCAGAAGGGTAGGAAGTCGCTCTGGGTGAGAATCACCTCCCCTTTCCCATTGCAGGGCCAGACACTCAGCTCCCTGGAGCGACGTCTCCATCTAAGAGCCCAGCTCACCCAGTCTGAGGTCTCAGGGGTACTAAGCTCCCAGGGGCAGGAGAGCAGATATGTAGGGCACTGGCCTGGAAGAATGCTAAGATTCATTTCACCCCCTCTTTTATTTGCTCACCTCTAAAGAACCCAGCCCTCCCCGGCTCAGTGGCAGGAGGCCTCCCAGCTCACAACTCAGACCACAGCTCGGTCCTTACCCAGTACCCGAAGAGGCCAGTGGGGGTGGATTTAGTAGAGAGGATCTGGACAAAGGGCAAATGCTGATGCTTGGCAAAGAAGAGTAAGAGGAGCCCCTGCATGCGGACACTGGAGACCTACAGCACAGGGGGGACAATGGTCATTCATTTCCCTGCACTGGCTGAGCACGACCCTGCCCAGCCCTGAGGTCAATGGTATCTCAGCTCGAGTCTTACTCCCCTTAGCTGCCAAATGATGCATTCTGGGAACTAAGCAAGTTCCAGTTTCTGTTCTTGGGCTTGGGTGGAAGGCAGGGAAGACAAGGCTGCCAGGGTACCCTGCCATCAGGAGGGCACTGACTCTTCAGTCCCAGTCCCATGGAACCCAGGGGCTCCTCTCACCCATGCTCTGTGGGTCCTTTGGGCACTCTGGGCTGCTACCCCTGTGGGCCAGGGCCTCAGAGAGGAATGGCACAATGCAGGATAGTGGCTAAGGGCAGTGGCTTTGAAGTTAGCCAGATCTGGGTTCAAAGCCCAAGAGTATTTGATACTGGGCCAAGTCTCAGTCTATTTTATCATTGATAAAGCAGGAATCTATCTCATCTATCTCACAGATGCTGGAAGGATTAACTGGTAGCTGCTATTTTCTGGTTTAGGGATTTATTTTTTATTTTTAACATTTATTATTGAGAGACAGAGCATGAGCAGGGGAAGGGCAGAGAGAGAGGGAGACAGAATCTGAAGTAGGCTCCAGGCTCTGAGCTGTCAGCACAGAGCCTGACGCGGGGCTCAAACTCACAAACTGCAAGATCATGACCTGAGCCGAAGTCGGACGCTCAACCGACGGAGCCACCCAGGCATCCCATGGATTTTTTTTTTTTTTTTTTTTTTAAGTAATCTACACCCAAAATGGGGCTTGAACTCATGACCCTGAGATCAAGAGTCGCAGGCTCTTCTGATTGAACCAGCCATGTGCCCCTGATTTAAAGTTTTTAAAAGTAAATTGGGTGGCAGGGTGGCTTGGTCAGTTAAGCATCTGACCTCGGCTCACGTTATGATCTTATGGTTTGTAAGTTCGAGCCTCGCACTGGGATTGCTGCTGTCAGCACAGAGCCTCTTTTGGATCCTCTGTCCCCCTCTCTCTGCCCCTCCCCCGTGAGCATGCACATGCACATTCAAAAATAAACATTTAAAAATAAATACATACATACATACATTAATACATAAATAAATAAAAGTAAATTTAGGGGGAGGGGACTGCTCCAGTCACTTAATCATATGACTCTTAATTTTGGCTCAGGTCATGATCTCACCAGTTGTGAGATCAAGCCCTGAGTCAGTCTCTACGCTGACAGCACGGAGCTTGCTTGATTCTTTCTCTCTGCCCCTTTGTCTCCCTCCCTCCCTCTTATAACCATTTTACGAAATTAAAAAATACATATAAGTCAATTCAGGGAGGGGTGCCTGGATGACTCAGTCGGTAGAGCATGTGACCTTGATCTCAGGATTGTGAGTTCAAGCCTCACGTTGGGCGTGGAGCCTACTTAAAAAAAAAGAAAGTAAATTCAGGTAAAGAACATGAGAGAGCCTTCTAGGGTGCTAAACGTATTCTGTATCTTGACTTGTTGACTTGACAGGTGATAATATTGGTGCATATACACATAAAAATCCATAAAAAATACACTTAATTTTGCAAACATTATAGGTCAATGGAAAATTAAGAAAATGCCCCACAAAATAATTATACCCTGTGGTTCGTTGCGTTTCCACAAAGGCAACGAGAGCAAGCACAGTGGACATGTGTTTACGGGCCGGGGAGAACGGCCACCACCTACACAAACCCTTCATACCGCATTTAACCTCTGCACCAATGTCCCTGCTCTGCAGATAGAAAGCTGAGGCTCAAGGAGACTAAGGAACCAGTAGGACTACTTGGATAACAGCATTAGAGGTCTGGGATCACCAAAATCCTTGCTCTCTTTGAGGTGGGGTGGGAAAGGGCCCTAGCCAGTGACCATCTCACTCAGCTTCAGGCTGTCTACACCTACCACCCGAGTAGCTGTTTCCGGAGCATGAGGTGCAGAGGCCAAGGAGGAAATCCCCGGGTGGGGAGTGTGTACTGGGGCCTTCCAGGAATTATGAAACTTGATGCCGCAGGCCAGGAGCTTTGGCACAGTGGAGGAGTCAAAGCAGGGAGAACCCCAAACCCAAAAACGAGTGAGGGAGGCGTGGAAACCTAGGGCTGGGTAGAGGTTGCTACAGATGTGTCCTCAGCCCCACCCTCCAGCCCCAGTCTTGGTCTCTCCCATTCACAAGCACAGGATAATGGACCGGACTAAGGAACCGATAAAGATCCAGGAAGGGCTGTCAAGCTTAATCCTAATCCACGGAGCAGGTCTGGGCCACTGGGACCCAGCACAAAGGCACCAGTCCACTCTGTGAAGCAGCAGGGACGGGTGGGGAAGGGGGGGGTGGCAGAGGCAGGAAAGCCTCAGACTGGGAGAAAGGGTGGGGCCACGGGGGGGGGGGGGGGAAGGCGGGAGAGGGGAAGTTGGGTTGGAGGAAGTGAAGTAGGAGGAGCTAAGGAAGGGCCTAAAGGGAGGCAGATAGGGGCTCTGGAGCAGGCAGAGGGCCTCAGGCCCAGGCTTCTCAACCTATAATTGGCAAACTCCTGCCAAAGGAAGAGGCTGCAAGCAGGGCTCACCCCTTCCCCTCAATTCTTGGCTAGGGGAAGGAGGGACGTCTAGCTGCTTTGGGTGCCAGCCCCTCAGGCAGTCCTCCCAAACGCGGGACGCTGCATGGGTGGAATGGGTTGTGTCCCTGCCACAAGCTGAGCTAATTTCCTTGGCTCCATTCCATTCTACCAATCCCTTGCCAGTTAGCTGGGGCGCAAGGAGGCCTCCAATCTTGGGAAGAGAGTGGGTGGTGAGAGTAGTGGTTCTGCCCTCACAGAGGCTCTAGCTCCTCGTCTGTAGAAAGAGGCCTGAGTTTCATCTGGAGAAGACCAAGGGCTTGGGGGTTGGCCTTTTCTAGCCTCAGCAGCAGGACAAAACTTGTATTCCCTCCTCCTGGCTCTGCCCTCAAGAGGACTCACATCTGTTGCCTTGGCATCTTTAGGCAAACTGGGGTAAGAGAATCAATTCTGAAGAAATCCAGTCGCCCAGGGAGAGGAATAGAGGAATTCTGGTATTTCCCAGAAGCACTGCATGAGGCGCTCTGAATGGGAGGATGCTTCATCCCTCAGCTGCGCAGGACATAAAGGTGAAGATGCAGCAATCTAGAGCCTTTCTGTGGAGTCTCCTATGGTCTAGTTTCCCCAAAGAATACTGGCCTTTCAGACTGAGAACTATTTTCCTCCCCATCTATCTCCCCTCTCCTAACCTCTGGGCCCCTAGAAGTTGAGGCACAGGTCCTCTATGATCAGAGGACACCCTCGGATACCAGCAGGCTAGCCTTGGGATACCTGTCAGCCTCAGAGCTCACCAATATAGCACTAAAGTATAGTAATCAAAAACATGGGTTATGAAGTTTGAAAGATATGGATTTAAATCCCAGATAGCCTGTGTGACCTCTGAGTCTTGGTTTTATCTGTAAAATAGCCATATTTCAAGAGTTATGGTTTCTAAGTAATGTATATGGAAAGCTTATTTACAATGCTTACTACCAAGTAAGCACTCGATACATGTTAGCAGTTATTATTATATTCAGGGACTTCAGGCTGGGCATGTGAGTAGAGATGGAGGCTGGCGGTAGGGTAGGCACTGAGGTGTTAATAAGCTCCCCCCTCCACCCCCCCGGATTCTCCCAATGTGAAAAATATCAAGGTGTTAAACTAACCCCCGCGGTCCCAGCTCAGCTCCAGCTACATTGGAAAGACACAAGGCAGACAGGAGCACCAGGAAGCCAGGTGCAACTGAAGTTCAGGCCTTTAAATAAATGGAAACAGCATGAAAGCCTGAGTGGGAGACCAAAAGACTGGGGGTTAGTGAGGAGAGGGGGGATACATTTCCCAACTGCCCATGAACTTGTAAGTTACCTTGACGAAGGTCAGAGGGGAAAGCACATCCATGAAGAAACTGCTCCATGGGTCTTCAAAGGCAGTGTCAGAAAGGAGGCTCATGATCCCACAGTTCATTTCCTGCAAACTGCCCATCCCAGGTCAGAGGATCTCCCCCTGGCCTAGAGGGTACTGCCTCTGCCACGGACATTTAATACTGCCCTCAGCACTTTCAAACCTTGGGTACTCGTGACCGTGATCTCTCCCTCCCCTGGCTGTTGATCGCCAACCCTTCGCCATCACTAACTCAGGACAAGAGACACTGACTGGCTGAAAGCTCCTAGCCTTCAGACTCCAGAGCAAGGGAGGACAGGTCACAGTTCCCCGTGGGGACGATTTGGGACTGGCTGGGCTTACCTATCTCAGATATGGGGAAGGGTGAGGGGGCATTGCAGACACCTACCCAATGACATACATGTCCACACTCAGGTTCTCTTTGTTGAGCTGAAGAAGATCACTGAGGTTTAGAGGAGGTGCTGCAGAGGCCACGTTCCACGTCACAACATGGATGCTGTGGAAGGGATGCAAAGGGAAGTCGTGGAGGAAGGAGGGTAAGACCTTATCCCGGTAACAAACGGGCCGAGGCCCGCTAACGGCCGCACCACGATCCCCTGCAATCGTAGTGGGAAATGTGTTTCTGCACCTGGGTGTGGGAAGAGGTGCACTGAACTGCAGGCTCTTCATCCTGACTTCCGTCCTGAAGCAGGACATTTCCATCCTGCTTTGGCTCCTCCATGCAGGCCCACAGCTGCCCACACCTGGCAGCATGGGTGCTGCTGACATCAGCAAAGCTGCTCAAAGTTTTCTGGGGCAGGCAAGGGAAGGGGTGGGGATGAGGTGGGTCGTCAGGAACTTAATAATTCCACCAGCCATTCACACCTCAGGGCTCCTAAGACCACCAGAAAGATTCTGGAGGTTCAGTTTTTACCTTGTAAGAGGCCTCGGCACTACAAGACAGGAGAATTTCAAAAATAGCAGAGATAACAATACCACATTCCCTTCCTTCCTTCTTCCTAGGAGGTCCCTGGAGCATAACCAAATTCTGCCAAACATTTCAGGGAGCCCAAAGAGAAGATCCTAAATAACAAGGTTCTCAACATCTCTCTCAAGAGTCTACCCTCTCTTGGGAAAAGTCATCAGTTGGATAACATCCTCAACCTTGGCTTCATGCTAGGGAAGCAACAGAACTTAGATCAGCAGCTCTCAATAACAATGGATCACATCACAGGCTCCGGGGAAAAGACACTTGCAGATCTCTTTAATTGAATAGTTACAGCAATACTCCCAGAGAGCCCGATTCTGCTCAGTACAGAGCAGGCAGGAGCTACAAACCCTGCAGAGACCAAAGACAGCCACCAATCCCTAGGTGAGTCCTAGGGACACTATGAGGAGAGGATCTGCAGCAGCTGCAAACCGAGAATGGGAGCAGCTACAAGGGGGTTGAAAGAGGTGGGAGAGAAGGGCAGGACGTCTAAAAACATCTCTTCTTCACCAGATCCTGTTCTCAGAGGTCCGTGTTCTAAAAAGCACAATTTGAAATTCTTGGCCTTTTTAAAACAACTTCCTGCCCCTCCCTATGAACATCAACAAAACAATACACAAACCACCTTTCTAGGCATTCGGCCAGAGATTCTGGGCTACGTTAGTTTAAGATCTCCCCCTGCTGTCCAACAAAGGATTAAGAAAAGCAACCCTTTTAGTGCAAGGCTCTTTGTTTTCCCACGGACCAGCTCTAAATGGATGGAGAACAAAAGTCGGGATTTCTCGCCCTCACTCTCAGATCCGACGATTAGCAGCAAATCCCTGCATTGTGACTTGCACTAAGTTGGTGATTAGCGCTGTTCTTTGCTAAAGAGCAAGCATGGGACCAGGCTATATCCCTTCGCTAAAGGATCTTACCTAAATCTGATTTCGGATTTCAGGAGATCACAACGGGATCAGGCAGACCCCGTGATGTACGTGCTGATCAAAAGAACAAGATTTCTACTCTAGAGCTGACAGAAGAATGCCTTGTTATGTCTTTAACTTCAGACAGCCCGACACCGCTGCCTCCGCCAGTAGCAAACTGAGACACCTGCTTGGGGCACCCAAATAGGAACGAGCTCGGCGGCTTGAATTTGGAGGGGGCGCGGGACTTGGGCCCAAAACAGCCCACTCGACATCGGCTTGGGAGAACTGGGGAGGGCCTCTGAACTAGAATCAGCCCTGTAGGCCTGGTCCTTTCTCTCCCAGTCTAGTTCTACCCCAGATCCGCAGCCCGGAATGGGTAGGAGGCAGTGATCCTGCCCAGAGCAGGCCGGCCTGCCCGCAGCCGCCTTCCTCACCTAAGCGTCTTGCCTCTCGGTTCGGTTAATTTCCGTGGGTTCACAGCCGCCATCGTCCCAAGCAGCGGCCCGGCCGCCTCGTGTGTCCCCGCCACAGCCGCTCCTGCCCCGATCCGCCTCCCTCCTGCAGGAGGTCCCGGCCAGCTTACTCTCACCAATTGTTTTCCTTCCGGATTCTGACTCTCCGCCTCAGCTTCCGTAAGAGGCGGGGCTTGAGGGCACGAAGGGCTCTGAGTGGCTTGGCCCGGGGGAAGAGGCGGGCCTCTCCAACGAGCGCGAAACGGCGAAAGGCTGCGAGGAGAGAGGCTTAGGGGGATCCGGGCCATAAGACAGGCACGTCTCTGTGTCGTCAGAACCCGACGCAACGATGCCCCGCCCGGCGCGCCGGGCATCTGTCACCGCCCCCCCACCCCCCCGCGGCTCCCAGGGTGCCCCGCGCGAGGCCGGCCGGGAGGGGCTGTCTTCCGGCGGAAGCTGCTGCGAGGCCCGCACCAGCAACCTCGAGCCGGCGCGTCTCCCTATCGTTGGAAATGGGGTCTCTGACCTCTGCGCTGTGCCCCTCCACCTCCCCAACGCCCAGAGACCCAAAAGGCGAAGGTTGAGGGTGGGGTGGCAGCCCAGCCACTGTCCTGCCTGTAAACCAGTCTCTCTGCCCCTCATCTAGAGGTAATCGCTCTCATGTTGGTCATTGAGCTCCTCCGTCGTTCCTCTCCACTCCCACTTTAAAGTGCTTCTCGCTTTTCAAACTCATTAGGTTATGTATTACACGTTAGACGCTGGAGGTTCCTGGACTCTTAAAAAAAAAAAAATTAGCCACCAAAGAATGAAAAACCACTCCCTATATTTGATAAATATCAGATGATTATTTTGCCAAAGATTAACACAGATTTTCTTCAGATAACTGGTTCTTAATCTTTTTTGGCAGTGGGGAGGACGGTGCATGGGATTCCTTTGAGGATCCGATGAGAACCATGACTCCCCAGAAGAACGCACAATTTCACAAACAAGTGTTATGAGGTTGACAGACCTGGGACTTTTTTTTTTTTAAATAAATGTTTTGATGGGTAGGATGGTAAAAAAGAGGGAGATGTGAAGAGGAGGAGAGACCAAAGCAAAAGGGAAATACTGCCAATATAAAGTGGCAGAATTCCTTTCAAATACGTGATGTCTGCGTAAGTACAATGACGAGGGGATGTTTTAATTTACAGAAATTGGCCTGCAAAAAATTTTGGAGACATCTTGTATTTTTTTCTAATCCTGGTAAAATGGAGGACATCAGCAGAAGTTGGAGCATATCTAAGTTGTAAAATGGACATAAGGACATCACCAATAAGCTGGACTCCAGAAATCTCTGTCTAGGATTTTATTAGACTGCTTTTCTCCCCCCAATATACCTGTTTCGGAAGATTGAGACAAAAAGGCACAAACTCACATTAAATAAACAAGGTAATCTAATCAGTTCTACAAAGTGTATTTTGTAAAAGAAGTAGCACTAGGAACCAACCGAAATAAGTCAGGGAGTCCCAGCAGGGACTATAAGAGGACTTGGGAAGATATACACATGCCCACAATACTGACCCCGTCCCTGACCTCTCTCGACGAGAAGGCCAGAGCCCGGCATCCCCCCTTAACAGAGGCACTGCTGCTTCAAACTGGGACTATGACCCTGGAAATCTAATGGAAGCAGCTAGTCTGCAGGGGCACGGCACACCCTCAGGTACTATCCCCGGAGCTGAGCCTTGCATCAGAAGCCCCTCTCGGTGCTAGTCAGTTTGGGGGGTGGGTGAGAGGGTAAGGGGGATACTTAAAAGCCAACACTGTTGCCCAGCAGCAACACTATCCGTGGGGATAGAATAGACCAGGGACACCCCTCCTTATGTTTCTGTGGGTTGGAGCCCCAGATCCAGCTGACCTCAGGAAATTCTAGCTCAGCTCATGTGGATGCTTTCAAACTGGGGCAACAGGTGGATGTGGGAGGAGCCACAGAAAAGCCAGATAAAGAGCAAGCCCCCAACTCCACGGAGTTGGAGTGGTATGTGTGGATCTTAAGAGAAGAGCTGAAACAAGGAGACTAACATCTGCGGACCCTCAAACTACCTGTCTGCTGAGAACATCATGGTTCGTTTCTCCCAGGATGACCCACATCTGGACTTAGATGATGAATGAAGAAGGGAAAACGTTAAGCACAAATATAATTACAGCTAATACAGAGCTTGTAGGAAAACATTAACATTTTTCTCCAGTAGTAATGCTTCACTTTCCCAGTCAAAGAGAAGCTACCAGCAGTTGGGATCCTAATAACCAACTGAACTGCCCCAGATCCATTACTGTAGACCCCACAAGGTGAGGAGACTGAAAGGAAGGTGTAACAGGACATTTCCTGGTCCCAAAGAGGCCTCAATGAAGGTGGGAGACAACCACACTGAGGGGTCTGAGTCCATCCACTGTTGCCCCAACAGGGCCACAGGGAAGCATCCATCAGGATGTCACAGGTGCAATCCTGTGAAACATTCCCTTATTGCACTTAGAAATGAGTAAGGCAAAACAAACTGACAAGAACATAAGGATAAATGATCCCATCCTACTTCTTGCTCCCCCAACACAGATTTGGTCTCTTAATCAGCCACCCCACCCAGGCTGGCATGGGCTTGGATCACAACACGCTTGGCTAACAACATACCTCACAAGGCTTGGGAGATGTCGGATGACACCACAGCTATCTCGGATTCTCCCACCGGGAAGGCATGCTTGGGTTTTGCCAAGTCGTACAAAACCATGAAGCACTCAGCAGCTTCTACCTCCCTTGGAGTCGACTTTTTCACTGGCCTACTATGGTAGAGTTCTATACCACGATCACTACTTGCTTTTGATTGTCCAGGACAGAACTCAGCATGGGGATGGGATGAGCTGAGTCCTTGATCCCCAAATT
Organism: Puma concolor; assembly: GCF_028749965.1. Lineage (NCBI taxonomy): Eukaryota > Metazoa > Chordata > Mammalia > Carnivora > Felidae > Puma > Puma concolor. The sequence goes on along the minus strand of NC_141680.1, from coordinate 15,880,678 downwards.
CCTTTCCGGTAGCTGGAGACAAGAGGGAACATGTTCTGCTGGGGAAAAGATTTTTGCATGCTTGTTTTGTGCAGCAAAAAAAGATCAGGACCCTTCTGTCCTGACCAGCCTCAAAGACAGGGCAGGAATGTGAGAAAGCACAGAGAAAAGAGGATTATTGCTGAGTGGCAGCACCAGCCCAAAAGGGAAGAGGAGCATGGACATACAGAGCTCCTCAGGGGGGTGGGCACACTAATTAGTACATACAGGGCAGACTCAGTTCTAAGGGCCACACTGGACAGGTCCCTCCAGGTGGAGAGTTGACCCGGGCGTATCATGGGCTCTGTGAGGTTCAGACAGAGTGGGCAACAGGAGGGCCGAGAAGCCATAGGTGTTTCTAAGACTAGTGACCAGAGATGCGATGCCTGGGGCAGAGGTTATCTGAATTTGTTGAATTTTTAAAACAGACTGGCTGGGCCCTGGGTACTTCCTCGGTGCTTACAGCACATGAACAATGGGTTACTGAGAGCAGAGATCACAGTTAGGAAGCCACACTGCTGTTCTGTGGAAATGGAGGAAAAAACTGTATTTCCAACTCATCTCCTCTCCCCAGGTGAGCACTCAAATTTGCAAAGATCTGCCCAGGAAGCGAAATACCTCAGTTTATCCCAAGGTTGAAAACAAACAAACTTAAATCATTTAAATCACCACATCACAAAAGGCAGCTATTTTGAAAGACTAAAAATGTCACTTGGAAATAAAGGGAGGGGCACACAGAAATGGGCTGAGAACACAATGGCTGGAGAGGGAGGAGCTGTAAACACAGCAACCTACAGGCCATGTATCTCAGAGGAGCAGGCTTCCGTACACGCGGGCTTCATAATACCAGACGGTCTATTTGTTCACAATATTGAAGGGCATCTAGAATTAGCTACAGTAAGGGATCGAAAGTTGCCTGAAGAATGGGCACAGAAAGGCTGCGTCCGAAGATGGCCTGTCACTCGGGAGGGTGGAGCTGCTGGGCCTTCCTGTTGACCACTGTCTTGCAAAACTAGAAAAGAAATACAATTATTAAGGAAGCAACAGAGGAAAATAGAAGCACACTGTAAATCGTCATCGATGGGGGAATTTCAAAAGGAGGAAAGATGCCAGTTGGGGGTTGGGGTCAGGGGAGAAAACTAAGGCCCAAGCAGCTGGCATTGCACCAATCCACTTGATCTTACTGTTTTATCTCTCAGAAGTTCTCAAGCACATGAGGCAGGGAGAGCAAGCTGAGGTCCACGCTACTGCTAAGACCCCAGGCCTCCTCAGCTCCTTAGTGGTAGAGGACAACCAGATTTTATTTGATAAAATAATTTTCTCTCAGAGCCTGATGGGAAGCAGGGCCAGGTTTTCAATGCCATGACCAAGCCAGCTCTGAGCTGCTGGAATACCAGGAGTCTGGGGAGGTATGTAGGGCCCTGGGGGCTAAGAGAAGGACAGGGCTTGGGCAAGAATGACAGCATTAAACAAGGAACATCTCATTCTGGTCCTATGACCTGGGCAGAAATACTCTCCAAGCATCTGAAAGATGCTGCCTCTGATGAGGACAGCTACTTAGTATGGGATCAGGAGGTCTAAAGAACAAGGAAACGATGCCCCAGACACAATGATGGACCCTAGGAAAAGCTGTCTGGCCCGCAGATTTTCCAAGGGTGGGGCAGGTAATGCTGGCCTGGGAGCTAGGAACGAGCTCAGGGGCACAGGGGGCACCCCGGAATGCCAGCTGCAACTTGACACGGCTCTAGCTATGACAGGGAGAGGAATTAGTTGCAGATAAGCTTCAAATCTGTATCTACCAACACAGCCCCACTCCTCACCCCCAGGTCCATGTGTCTGGGCCGTTCATTATAAAATCACATATCCCTGAAATGTCCTAATAATCACAGGATTTTTCAGTGGAGGGCTGAGAGCTGTTTAGCATGGCAGCCATCGTTATCAGTGGAGGGCAGGATGATGAACGAAGCGTGCTTCCTGACTCCACAGCGAGCTGCTGAGGCCCCGAGGACCCAAACTGGCTTTCACGTCTATGACATGCAAAGGGAGGGTATTCAGTACATACAGTGCAGAAGGGGGAGGGGTGGCTTTAGTCATCTGCGGTCATTCCTTTCACTGGGTCCTTTTGTCTCATCTGGAACAGAAAAAAACAGGAAAAACTGAAGGCTCTTGCTGCTGATGGAACTCCAACACAAATACATTCTGCCTTCTCTTCAGTCCTGCCAATGAAGAGGGTGGAGCATTTTTTGTTCACAAAGCTAATCAGAAGAGAATTCTGCATACATACGGCCAAAGCCCTACCATGGATAGCTCCGTGTCACTGGTCCCACTGTCCAGGATTTCTGTTCCTCGCCCTGCATCCCAGTGCTGGGGTATAGCTCTTAAGCTCCTCTCTTTCTTCATTCATTCATTCAACAAATATCTATGAAGCAACTCCTTTGTGCTAGAAACTGCACAAAACTGCTTCAGGCCTGAGGATTCAACAGTGAACCAGGGAGAGACCAAGTCTCTCCTCCCGGTGCTTACATCCTGGGGCAAAGTGAGGGAGAACAAACCAATATGTCAGGTGGGGCCAAGGGCTGTTTGGATGGAGCATGACCCTGGAGAAGCGGGTTGTGGAAGGTCTCTGACAAGTGACATTAAGTAGAGACCGGCAGGAAGCGAGGTGGCAAGTCCTGTGGCTCCCTGGAGGGGGCAGGTGGAGGGAAGGGCAATTCCCTTTCATGGGCTCTGCTGAGAGGCTCCGCGCCATCGGTCAGATGGGCAGAGCGTGGCACGAGAAGGCAGGGCTTGAAAGTGCAGGGGGTGTAGATCTCAGCAGAAGTGTGAGGCTGCCGGAAAACAGGATGGGGTCTTCTCTGGAAGCCCTGAGTGGCCCCTGTCAGCTGCACCTTCCAAGCAGAAGTGGACACAACTTCTCGTGGGGAGACCGCAGAGGTGATCTCCCTCAAATCCTTTCCAACTCGCAAGTTCCACTCTATTTGCAGCATGCCTACAACACACGCGTATTTTAACTTCCCATCAGATATTTCTTCACTACCCATAAGTGTTCTGCTCAACTCTCATTCTTTATTCATTCAACAAATTGTGAGCACCTCAGAGAATGGGCCTCTGGAGTCAAACTGCCTGGATTGTATTCTGGCGCCATCACCACATGTGACCCTGAACAAGTTACCTCACTGCACTCTAAGCCTCAGTGTCTGTGATAATAAAATGAAGATAATAAAAGCGACTACGTCGTGGGGCTGTAGAAAATGAAGTAAAGGTATTCATGCAGAGTACTTAGTGCGGTAGAGTGCTGGCCCAGAGTATGCGCTCAGTCCACCCCACCTGGGATCTCTGCAACACCCTGCAGCAAAGTGGGGGGGGGGGGTGTGTGTGTGTGTGCCCACAAGCTCCGAGGAAACTGGACTCCTACGCTTCCTCCTCAGAGTTCTGTTTCGTTTGCTAAAACTTTAACACTGCCACGTCTGCAGAGATTCTACCTCAGAAGCAGCAGTTCTCCACTAGGACATATTTTCAAAATACTCTTCCCGCCACATTTGGAACTCGTGTCCATTTTTCACACTCCCTGCTTTCCCCCAATTATTACACTCAGTGAATCCATGTGGAACCTGGACATGGTAAAAAAAAAAAAAAAAAAAAAAAAAAAAAAATTCTCCTGGAGGTTCCGATATTCATTCCCTGTTGACAACTTTTACTGGAATTACATCAAATGTCTCAGCTTGGTCTTTTGGGCCAGAGTTTCCTACTTGAGCAAAAGAATTGCCCAGACTGCTTGTTGTAGATTCTTGGACCCAAGACCTGATAAGTCAGGACCTACAGAGGACAGACAATAAGTGAGTCATCAAATCAGTCAGTCTTACATGCCTCACTTACCATCCCCAGCAAAGATCCTCTGTGCCAAACAGGAAGATCTGTTTTCTGACACAAAGCCAGTATGTGCTTATTCCTACCTCCACCTGGGTGCCTATCCCCTGTCGATTTGCTCTAAACTCACTTTCACAAATGATGACTTTCGATTTTTATTGCTTCTGTAACTTCAGTTATCTATATCAATTAATGCCTGTTAATATATTACTTTATAGGAGTTTAACAAATTCAAGATTTTCCAACATGATAGAAATCTGTTAAGGATAAAGGCACTGTTTTAAAACATTTTTTTAATGTTTATTTATTTTTGAGACAATGCAAGAGACAGAGTGCAAGCAGCGGAGGGGCAGACAGAGGGAGACACAGAATCTGAAGCAGGCTCCAGGCTCCGAGCTGTCAGCCCAGAGCCCAACGCGGGGCTCGAACTCACGAACCGTGAGATCATGACCTGAGCCGAAGTCAGAGGCTTAACCGACTGAGCCACTCAGACGCCCCACTGTTATGTTTTTAAAACGAGAAAAAGTTTGCCTTGTAGGATTAGGCTGGAATTGGAAGTATTTGTGTGAACATACACGTAAGACAGATATGGAAATAACTACAGATGTGAAAGTTCCTCAGCTCTGTCCGATGAGAAGGCCTGGGGGCAGCAACAGCCCAGCAGTAACGAGCACACCCAGGACCCTTCACTGAAAGGAACCAGGGGTCCTTGGAGACATGGTCCCAAGGCTGTGTCACGGGAAGAAAAAGACAAACCCCTGATGCCTTGTGCTTTGAGTGGACAGAGGTAACCTGAGCAGTTAAGTGGAAAGACAGCTACAATGCAATGAAAGGACACCAAATCTGTGACATTCTGGCCTAAAATATATAAACTGGATCTAATCCTGCAGAATCATTGCATAAACCCAAACCAAAAGACATTTTACATGATGATTTGCCTATGCCTATAACCTTCAAAAATGTCAAGGTCATGGAAGTCCAGGAAAACTGAGGAATTGCATAAGAGTGAAAGAGACTAGAAGGGTACAGCGTGTGACATTGGGCTGTATCCGCTTGAAAGGACAGAAGTCTCTGGGAAGCCTGGGTGGCTCAGTCAGTTAAGCATCTGACTCTTGATTTTGGCTCAGGTCATGATCTCACATGTGAGATTGAGCACTGTGTTGGGATTCTCTCCCTCTCTCTCTGCCCCTCCACTGCTCTCTCTCTCTCTCTCAAGATAAATAAATAGGGGTGCCTGGGTGGCTCAGTCAGTTAAATGTCCAACTTTTCATCTCAGCTGGGATCATGATCTTGCAGTTCCTGGGGCTGAGCCCTCTGTCGATGCAGAGCTGCTTGGGATTCTCTCTCTCCCCCCTCTCTGCCCCTCCCCGGCGCTTTCTCTCTAAGAAAGAAATAAACTTAAAAAAAAAAAAAAAAACTTAAAAGGAATGAGGTCTCTGTGTAAGGGGGCATACAAGAGTTCTTTGTGTTTCTCTTGTCATTTTCTCTAAGTTTGAAACTCTTTCAAACTAATTTTTAATTTTATTTTTTTTTAATTTTAGAGAGAGAGATCACATGCATGCAGGGAAGATGGGCAGGGGGAGAGAGAGAATCTTAAGCAGGCTCCACGCTCAGTGTGGACAGGGCTCTACCCCATGACTCTGGGATCATGACCTGAGCCAAAATCAAGAGTTGGCCACTCAACCAACTGAGCCACCCAGGTGCCCGTCAAAATAAATTAAAAAAAAAAAAAAAAATTAAAGTATAGCTGATGTACAATATTATGTTAGTTTCTGTGTACAACACATGATTCGACAACTAGATACATTAGGAAATGTTCACCATGTGAGTGTAGTCGCCATTGGTCACATACAAAATTATTCCACTACTATTGACTGTATTACCTGTGCTGTATTTTTCATCCTGTGACTTATTTTTTTTTTAAGTTCGTTTAAGTGTGAGCAGGGGAGGGGCAGAGAGAGAGAGAGAGAGAGAGAGAGAGAGAGAGAGAGAATCCCAAGCAGGCTCTGCATTGTCAGCACAGAGCCCAATGTGAAGCTCAAACTCACAAATTATGAGATCATGACCCGAGCTGAAATCAAGAGTCAGACGCTTAACTGACTGAGCCACCCAGGGTCCCCGTGACCTACTTATTTTATAACTGTTTCACCCACCTCCCAATCCACCCTCCCCTTTGGGAACCACTAGTTTGTTCTCTATATTTGAGGCTCTGTTTCTCTTGTTTGTTCATTTGTTTTGTTTTTTAGATTCCACCTATCAGTGAGATTATATGGTATTTGTCTTTTTCTGTCTGACTTATTTCACTTAGTGTAATACCCTTTAGGGTCCATCCATGTTGTCACAATGCAAGATTTCATTCCCTTTTATGGCTGAGTCGTATGCCATCCATTTTATTTACACACACACACACACACCACATCTTCTTTATCCATTCATCTATTGATGGACACTTAGGTTGTTTCCATATCTCAGCTCAAAATAAATTTTTTTAAAAACACAAAAAAGAATTCATTAACTGTTTGCTCACTAATGACCATTCACATAAATTTTCGATTTGAGAGAGGCTAAGATTTAGTACCAGGGGAGCAAAGCTCCTTGGGCCCCAACTAGATCCATGTATACCCTCAGAGTTTATTGCCTTGCTTTAATTTACTAAAGCCAGGTCCTGTTTCCTACGGCTTAAGATGCAACTTCCTATCAGAGACCATGATAGCTTCCCCTACTCTCAGAGACAAGGTCACCTCAGAGGGTGCCACTGAAATAAAAATGCATTATTTCATTCTTCTAATGAAATGCTCTAAGAATGCTTATTTCCTGTTTCTTGGGGCCTGTATAACACCGAGAGGTTTTATCTGATGTTTGTTCTTCCGATCAAGCTATGTAGATGCATATAGTCCAGGAATATGAAAATACAAACTCCAATCCTGGTTTGTTTGTTTTGTTTGAGAAAAAGAGAGAACGTGTGTGCATGCACATGTGCGCACGCACATGTGCGCAAGCAAGGGAGCGGGGCGGAAGGAGAGAGAGAATCTTAAGCAGGCTCCACGCTGAGTGCAGAGCCTGATACAGGGCTCAGTCCCAAGACCCTGGGGTCGATCATGACCTGAACAGAAATCAGCAGTCGGATGCTCATCTGACTGAGCCATGTCAGTTGGACTAGGCATCCCCTGGTTTGTTTGTTTTTTAATTTTTATTTTAATGTTTATTTTTGACAGAGAAAGAGAGACAGAGCATGAGCGGGGGAGGGACAGAGAGAGAGGGAGACAGAATCTGAAGCAGGCTCCAGGCTCCGAGCTGTCAGCACAGATCCTGATGTGGGGCTCAAACTCACGGAGTGCAAGATCATGACCTGAGCTGACCCCTCCTCTGTTTGTTTTTTTAATATTTTTATTTATTTTTGAGAAAGAGAGAGAGACAGAGCATGATCAGGGGAGGGGCAGAGAGAGAAGAAGACACAGAATCTGAAGCAGGCTCCAGGCTCTGAGCTGTCAGCAGAGAGCCCGACGCGGGGGTCTAATTCACAGATCGTGAGATCATGACCTGAGCTGAAGTCAGACACCCAAACGACTGAGCCACCCAGGCGCCCCCCTTGGTTTGTTTTTAACAGTGATTTTCTCTAGGGAATAAGGCCAGGGATTGGAAGAAAGGAACTTTTATTCATCTATTTATTTTATTTATTTATTTGGACTTCAATTTTGTATTTTTCCATATTTATTTATTTTTAAGATTTTATTTTTGGGGCCCCTGGGTGGCTCAGTCGGTTAAGCCTCTGACTTCAGCTCAGGTCATGATCTCACAGTTCGTGGGTTCAAGCCCCGCGTTGGGCTCTGTGCTGACAGCTCAGAGCCTGGAGCCTGCTTCAGATTCTGTGTCTCCCTCTCTCTCTGCCCTTCTCCCACTCATGTTCTGTCTCTCTGTCTCTCAAAAATAAAAAACATTTAAAAAAAAAGATTTTATTTTTAATCTCTACACCTAACATGGGGCTCAAACTTACAACCATGAAATCAAGAGTCACATGCTCTACCGAATAAGCCAGGCAGGTGTCCCTAATTTTGTATATCTTTTGAAAATTTTTACTATTAAGTATGAAATACTCCTTTGATTAAAAAAAAAAAAACAAAAAAAAAAAACTAGTGAAAGTATCAATGTCAATATCCTGGTTGTGATACTATACTATAGTTTTGCAACACGTTGCCGTTGGGAGAAATGGATCTCTTTGCATTCTTTTTTTTAAGTTTATTTATTTTAGAGAGAGGGAGAGAGAGCATGCATGAACGTGGCAGACAGAGAAGGAGACAGAATCCCGAGTAGGCTCTGCTCTGTCAGCATAGAGCCAGAGGTGGGAATTGAACTCATAAACTGTGAGGTCACAATGTGAGCCAAAATTGAGTTGTACACTTAACTGACTAAGCCACCCAGGCACCCCACTCTGTATTATTTCTTATAACTGCATGTGAATCTTTTTTTTATTTAATTTTTTTTAATGTTTATTTATTTTTGAGAGACAGAGTGTGAGCAGGGGAGGGGCAGAGAGAGAGAGAAAGACACAGAATCTGAAGAGGCTCCAGGCTCCAAGCTGTCAGCACAGAGCCTGATGAAGGGCTCGAACTCACAAGCTGTGAGATCATGACCTGAGCCGAAGCTGGACGCTTAACCGACTGAGCCATCCAGGCGCCCCTACATGTGAATCTTATAATCATTTCAAAATAAAAAGTTCAATAAGAAATAAAGCTAGTAAAAAAAAAAAAAAAAAAAAATCAGTTTAAGACCCTGAAAAGCAACCAGAGACCAAGCATTCCTGAAGGAACACAAACATGAGGCACATGCAAATTGTTCCTAGAACCTCTTTAGAAAGCCCTTTGCAGGGGTTCCTGGCTGACTCAATCAGAGGGGCGCGTGACTCTTGATCTCCAGGTCATGAGCTCAAGCTCCATGGTGGGTGCAGAGATTACTTAAATAAATAAAACTGAAAAGAAAATTAAATTAAAAAAAAAAGAAAGCCCTTCAGAAAAGAAATTTGGTAATAAATAACAAGAGTCTTAAATTCTCTAATTCCATTAGTAGGAATTTATTCTAAGGAAATAATCATAATCCAAATCCAAATAATAATCCAAAACACTGCATGCACAGAAATTTTCATCCCAGCATTACTGACAACAGTGAGAACCTGAGAACATGAAGGAAAACCCAATGCAGGGCAGTGACCGATCACAGAGCAGTGTGTATGCTGCGGTCAGAACCCTGTGTGTGAAGAAACTCTTGGTGGAAAATGTTAACATTTGTTATAATGTTACATATTTGTTATAATGTTCAGAGAAAAAAGTAGGCTATCCATTTGGCATATGTCCTATGATCATAACTAAGTAAAAGTGTGTAGAAAGGGGCACCTGGGTGGTTCAGTCGGTTAAGCATCCAACTTTGGCCTAGGTCATGATCTCACGGTTCTCGTGAGTTCAAGCCCCGTATCGGGCTCTGTGCTGACAGCTCAGAGCCTGGGGCCTGCTTCAGATTCTGTGTCTCCCTCTCTCTCTGCCCCTCCTCTGTTCATGCTCTGTGTCTCTCTCTCTCAAAAATAAACATTAAATTTTTTTTTAAAAAAGTGTGTAGAAAGACTTCACATGTTTTGGAGGTTATCTTTAAGTAGAGTACAAGTGATTTTTTTTTCTTTCTACTTTCCACTATTTTCCAAAAAAATGTTTAATGTTTATACATTACCCTAATATTGAAAAATGAGACTGTATTTGAAAAGAAAAGAAAGAGGCGCCTGCCTGGGTAGCTCAGTTGGTTAAGCCTCCGACCTTGGCTCAGGTCACATGATCCCACAGTTTGTGAGTTCGAGCCCCGCATCAGGGTCTGTGCTGACAGCTCGGAGCCTGGAGCCTGCTTGGGATTCTGCGTCTCCCTCTCTCTCTGCCCCACCCCTGCTCGCACTCTGCCTCTTGCTCTCTCTCAAAAATAAACAAACATTAATAAGTGAATGACTGATGAACAAATAAATACATAAAAAATGTAAATAAATCTACTTCCATATTTCAAGATGTTCCAAAGTTCCAGGCGGTCTGCCCTGGGGTCACTCACTGTTGGGCAGATGAGAGGGAATTAAGAGTCCACGGGCCAACATGGTTCTCCACCTGCAGGGATCCCGCAGCCTCAAGAGCCGGAGCTAGTGCTGCCCTGTGCCAATGCTACTGGAATCTCACGCCCCACTGTCCCGCGGCCCAGCAGGTAAGCTAGGCTCTGAATGGTTTCTGTTGATCAGCTTAACCCTCTAAACTTCTGTCTACCATAATCACAAACTGGAAACTTTGGGGTACAGTAGGCATTTCACTGCCCAGGGACACTTATGTGGTCTCAGGGGAACCAGTTCAGAGTTTAAGACTTAAAAATCTAAAAATGATGGTGAACCAGCAATCATCTGCCAGAAAGCCAAAGGATGGAGCAAGGGACCTCTGCATCAAGAGTGAGGAGACGAGAAAGGGAAAGGCACATTCACAGGTAAGCACATGGACAGGGAGACTGACTGCAAGGAGGTTCAGAGACAGCCCCCAAAGTGGACCTGCGGAGCAAGAGGGTCACGCGGCCTCTCGGCTCCATCACGAAGGGATGGGCTATGGAGGGACCAGAGGAATCATGGAGCCCACAGGGACTTAGAAGGAACCCCCACAAAGGAAGGCTGGGAAAGAAAATGCTACAGAATCTTACTCATGCACTGACACAACAGTATCTTTGCTGTTTTTCAGCAAATGTTCTAGAGTCCAGCACATCAGGAAACAAGTTTTCTTAAAAGTTTTAAAGTGAGTTCCCTTCTCCCAGGTGCATTATCTACAGAGTTACCGGCCAAAGGCTCAGGCGGCACTTGTATACTGAACTAGAAGGTATCCTCAACTTCTTTGAGCCTCAGTTGTTCTACCTATAAGATGAAAATACTATGGCACAGGATGACATGAGGATTTGATAACGCAATTCATGGAAAATGCTGACCACACACGCCAGGCGTACAGTAAGACCTCAATAAAATATTAGCTATTAGTAATGAAAATATTTTTTATTACCACCACATTCAAGAGATAGTGAGTTCCCCACTATAGGAAGCAATCAAGCACAGGCTGGTGGGGAAGCTGCAGAGAGGACTCAAGCGTTGGACATGCAACGGGACTAAGTGAGCTTTAAGGAGCTTTTTTTCAGTTTCAAGATTATGAGTCTCTTTTTAAAAAAAAATTTTTTTTTTCTTAGTGTTTTTATTTATTTTTGAGACAGAGAGAGACAGAGCATGAGCAGGGAAGGGGCAGAGAGAGAGGGAGACACAGAATCAGAAGCAGGCTCCAGGCTCTGAGCCATCAGCACAGAGCCCGATGCGGGGCTCGAACTCACAGACTGTGAGATCATGACCTGAGCCGAAGTCGGACGCTCAACCGACTGAGCCACCCAGGCACCCCTCAAGACTATGAGTCTCTTAAGAGAGCAAGAGCAAGGGAGAGGGAGAAAGAGGGAAGAAGGGAGGGAAAGAGGAAAGGAGGGAGGAAGACAGACAGACACTGCTCTCCTACAGGCACACATATCCTGACATGTTTCTTTTTAGGGCAAAGGACTGATCTCTTGATCCCTTGTTTCTCAAACCCTTGAACCTCACCCAAGAATGGTAAGTCCACCCTCCCATTGGGACCAGAGTTACAGTAGTGGTGACTGTGGCCTTATAGTGACCCCTCATAATTCACCGAGAAAATCCACCCACGTTAGACTGCTATGCATTATTCAGAGAGCAAGGGTCATAATTCCTCTTGCAAATTTACAGTTAACCATGGCAGGTTGTAAACTTGCATCTATCGCTATTCCTCCCCCAAACCCCACTACGATGACAGTAAACGAATAAGCAAAAGATATAAAACCATGAAGACAACAAAAACACAGGCGCCAACAGCAGACAAGAGATGGCAACACCATTCTGGAAGATGAAACATGGATGGACGAGTAGTGACTAATTCGCAGAGCAGCAGGACTGGCACTAAGTACCTGTGAGGAGGGGAGCTGAGGAGGAACAGACCCACTTGTGCTGCAAGTTCTCCAGAGGCTCAGGAACCGGAAGCACCAGGTACCTTAGAGGGTGGGTGTGCAGCCAGGGTTGAAAATGGGTGACTTGTTTGAAAGTGAGAATAAAAAAAACCCAGTTTGGCCCTGGTATTCCCTCCCTGAGTTCTCACATCCAAGCAATCACCCCACTTCCTGTCACATCGTAGCAGCAGTGAAGGGCTCAGCAAGTGCGGGGGTGGGGGGGGGGGAACCCTTAACCAAGGGGTTAAGTTCAAGCAATCCCATGGCATGCTCACTCTTAGATGTGAATGAATGGCCAAGGACCGCTAGTCATTTAAGGAAAGCCACTAAGGCGAATCACAGAGTCCAACAGGAGAAGGGTGCTCAGGGGAAACAAAGAACACACGAGGGGCAGAGAAACCTCAAAAACCAAACACAAAAACAAAAAGCCAAAGCCTCAGAAAAGGAAGATAACGCACAGAGAAAAACAGAAAAAGTACTGAAGAAAAACAACACGGTGCAAGAAATGCTTGAAAATGTTTTTAAAATCAATAGATGAGAGAGAAGCAAACATTGGAAAATATCTTCAGAAGGCAGATAAAAAAGGAGAGAAAACATAAGAAAATGAGGTCACTTCATTAAGTCTGATTTCTGACTCCTAATAAAAATTCCAGAAAAAAAGAATAAAGGAAACAGAGGGGAAAAAATTATGAAATAGATACACAAACACATTTTCCAGAACTGAGGAGATCTTGAGATCAGAGTGTCTGTTGAGGGGGGAGCAAAATCGGCGAGGATGAACCGACATTACCTACGTTATCACACGGCACACGCCACACGACCAGACGGGATCACCCACGTAAAGATTCAAAAACAAAACTTAATGACACAGATACATAAAACTAAGCTAACTAAAGGAAGGGAGGCAATTACTAACTTCTTATCTTTTTTCCCCCCAGGTGTTTATTTAAATTCCAGTTCGTTAACATACTAGTTTCAAACTGTATTATTAAAAAACAAAAAATTTCCCAAGAAAGGAAAGGAAATCAGCAGAAGACTAAAGTGCTCAGATGGGGAAATGAACAAAAAAGTTGTAATAATACAAACAGAATAATAAATTAACCCAAAATTCTGATAATGGAGGAGGGAGAAGAGAGTGAATGATGGGTGGAGTACAGGAACTAAATCATAGGAAAAGTCGACCATTAATATCTAAAGTTGAGAAATTGAGAATTAAGCACCTAAGCATATTATTTGGAAATACTGGAGGTCATTAACAAAAGAAACACCCCGAAGAACTGCAAGGGGGTGCTTCTTGGGGGCAGGACTCCAGGGGCAGGGCAGAGGAGGACAGCTTCTTCCTCATAAGCCGGGGACGCCATCTGAGTTTGAAAACTATAAAAATGCTTTTGGAGGTGATGTTTTTGTTCACGCAAAAACTGTGGTGATGGTTTCACAGATGTATACTTATCTGAAACTCATCAAGATATATATATTAAATATGTGCAGCTTTCTGTGTGTCAATCATACCCCAATAAGTTTTTTTTTAATAAATATAACTATAAAAATAAAACTTTGATAAAAATATTTTTAGAAGGAGGGAAAAAAAGAGAAAAAAGACAAGTATGCCAGAGGTACAGTTGCTGATGAGGTCAAAAGATGTCCCACAACGACACAGACTTGGTTTTCCCTTTTTCTTCTATTACAAACTATTTAAAATTCCAGTTCTAAAATGGGTTTCCTGAATTTGCAGTTAGCCTGGAGGATAGCGGTCTTCTAAGGTTTTGGCACAATTCTCCACAGAATGGAGAAACACACAGAGAGAGGTGGGGATTAAAAAAAAGAACTCCCTAATGGTGAGGACTCTCAAACTTTGAATCTGAGAGTCAGATCCAGGAGCTCCTCTGGAGAGTTCCTCCAGCTCCAAGAACTCAAATTCTGCCCAAAGAGTGAAAGGCTGTCCGCAAACGCCTCCATGAGCCCCAGTATACCTTGTCAGGCAGTGGGTGACGGAAGCTCCAGGCTGAGCCCTGAAGTCACCACACTCCTTTGTTTGGTAATTTTTTTCCCTTCTTTTGTCAGGACTAGGGTGACCAAAACACTCCGGCCTCTCTCATATAGTCCCGGAGGTTAAAAATCTACCACTTCCTTGAAGATCCTTAGCAGAAGAATCAGGAATTGTGTCAAAAATCCTGCCACTTCCCTGCCAAATGCAGCTGGATGAATAATCAGAACATCTGCCTTCAACAGGAACTAGGGAAGGAAGAATGCCTGGGCCCAGTCTGCACCCAAGACCAGCTCAGTGGAGCGGGAGCACCACGGGCACCCAGGCCTGGGTCTCGCCGGAGGCACTACCGGGGAGCTGGGTGAAGCTGGGCAAAGCAATGTCTGCCCGACATCTGGCTCCACACCAACCCACCCAGGGCAAGGAGGGAGAAATGGACGGCAGTTATGAAACAGAGCTTCCTGCCTTATTTTTAGCCCCGAGAGGGCAGGACGGCCCCAAATGGCATCTAAGGGAGGAAAAGCAGCCAAGTGATCCGGAGCTATGGCTCTCACCCTGCCCGTATCACCCTGCCCGTATCACGAGCTGGACTCTCGGAGCCTCGTCTGAGGGTGGCAACAACAGTGGCGTCTCCTCACCGGTATCATGAGGATCTCAGGAGATGGCGTATTTAAGAGCCCTTGGAATGGTGCCTCACACACAGTCAGTGCTTGAATATTGTTTACTGACCATCTCCTCAGAGCGAGCCTTGCAGAGAAGCATCCCCAAATGAGGCGGCACGAGTGGTAGGCCTCCGGCTCCTTGGATCCACGCCAAGCCCCCGCTTCCCCCAAAAGAGCCAAGGCTCCAAACTCTAAATATAGCTCAAGACCACCCTCTTCAGTAGTTAGCTGCGTGTGTGCGCTGCTGCCGTCCTCCGTGGGGGATGTGCGTGGTACTCACGGATCCGACCAGCCTGCCTTCTCCCAGGGGCCCCCTCGAGGTCGCAGCCCAGCACGGCTCCCCCCACCCATCCAGTTCCAAAGAACCACGGCAGCAAGCGCTCACTTGGCACGCAGCACACGCTGCCATATTCGTCTCTCCGAGTACGCCAAGGCCTCAGCTCGCTGTCTCTCCTTCCATGCCACCTGGCACCAGACCTTACTCACGTGGACACTGATGCGTTCCTAGAGCCGCAGGCGGTGCCCTCGTGAACTGCCCCGCATGACGGTCTCCTTCGGGGATCGACCGGGTGGAGAGCCCAGTCTCTTCCAGGCACCCACTTACCTCATCCAGCTGTCTCTTCGTCTCTTCTTCCATCCTTCGGATGTCGTCCATGGTCAGGTCAACCCACTTATCGAGCCAACAGAACAGCTGCCTGTGGAAGTTTGTAAACAGACGCCTTTCTTGCTACAGAGAGGAGGGAACCTAGTTAGAAGTTAGAACCAGAAGGCAGAGGCCACTGCTGCAGCTCCCCTCCCACGATCGTGTCAACAACCCCACTTTCCGGGGGTGGGCGGGGAAGAGTGGTGCCCGGCTGGCTTACATGGGTGAGCCCTTGGGTCCCAAAAGTCAGTGATTTTTGCCCTCACATGACAACAGGTAACGTCTCAGGTAGGAGGGAGCCCCCCCACAGCCTAGGCCCTGTGTCCAAAATGCTGGCAAGACAGGCAGCGCATGTGCTCACAGTTCGGCCAAGGCCCCCCAAAAACTGTGCCAAGTTTCCCTTCTTGTCTCTGGAGCCTAAGGCCAGGTTAAAACCGGCCAGCAGCTATGAAATGTGGCCCAGGAGCGAGGCTCTAACACATCAGAGAAAAAGCTATAAAAACGCCTTAGGTCTGTCCAGTTCAGGAATTGAGGGTGCTGGAGAATTTAGCTCATGGGGCCTCTTGCCTTTCGGCTTCAAGCAAAGAGAAAGACTGAGTTTTATTTGAAGCTCAGTTATAGAAAACCCCTTCCTGTTTCCTTTTTGTTGCTTCAGTTTCCTTCCCTGTAACATGTGGTGCTCCTGGACAGACAGCATTCAACTGTAAGACAGTTAAGTGAAAGGGGAAGTGGGGTCTGGGAAATCAAACCGAAATATTCTGATGTCACCCACCTGAGGATAAAAGTCACTTATCTTGTTGGGCAACCTCCCCCCCCCCCCCCCCCCCCCCCCCCGCCACAGGAAAGGTCTTACCCTGGTCACTTACCTTATGTATAAAGTTTTCCACTTTGTTCTGCAGGCCCCACCACTTAAACTTGACAGTGACCAGTTTGTATGCACACATGTATGGGCAGTCTTTCTGATTTACAAGTTCTTGCTGTATTAGAAACACACATATAGGCAGGCAGGTAACTAAGAGGGCAGACCTCTGGCTCTCCCTCGGCCCACCCTAGCCATTCCCCTCCTCAATGGCAGAGGTCTGCCTGTGCTGTGCCCTGCCCCCTGGTGGTGAGGATGTGAACTGCACCTTCCAATTGGGTCCCAAGGGTCCTCGGCCTGTTTTGATAGACTTAAATTTTGCTGGGTCTTCCTCCGCCTTGTAATCCTGAGAGAAGTGGTAGAATTGGAGTTGGGGTCGGAAGGGAGAGAAGGAGGGAAGGCGGGAGGGGGAGAGACACAGAGATTAGGTTTTTCCATCAGAATACACTTCATACCAGTTGAAGCTGCTGGTGTATAGAAAACATGGGAAAATTTTATAAACAAGATATAGAACCGTTTACATTTGCCTCTGAGGAGAGCTCTGTGTGATTTTCTCTGCCACAGTTTGTTTTCAGTTTTATGCGTATGAAAGTGTCAAGTCAAGTACTATCTGAGCAGGCACATATTTCCAGCTTAAGACAGAGATATTCAACCTGGGATAAGCATCTGAATGGAAAGCTTTTTCAAAATACAGATTTTTGGGCTGCTGCACCTAAAACCCAGCAAATAAGAATATTTGCAGGTAAGGGCAGATTTTCTTTTTTTTGTTTTAAGCCTCCGCAGGTGATTCTAAAACCTGGCCATAGATGAGAACTGCTTGTCGAACCTGAAATCTCATCCAATCTCCTGCTGGTTCTGTTGTTTTTAACTGACTTGTTTTAATAAAATCATTACTGGAAACGTTCATTGTATGGAACCTATCCTCTTGTATACCATTGTTAGTCTCACTTCACTTAATTATAATGCGGTCAATGCTGTGTGTGAATTAACCATAACAGAAGTTTAATCTGTGGCTATTCTTCTGCACTGACTAATATGGGCTTAAGAAAAGCAAACTCACTCCAAGAGCTACTTAACGAAAATACTGAAGAAAACAAATCACATGCATACACACGAGTCATAAAGTATTTCCCAAAATGAAAATTATGTGTGCTTTAAAAAAAAAAAAAAGATCAACCTTTTGTGTCAACTATACTTAAATAAAAACAAATAAATTAATTATTCATATTTTCCCCACCTCTGCTTATCTCCATGCACACAAAACCACCAGAGTTGACAAAATCCTCAGAGAGCCATAGTCTTTGTTAGCATTTCTGTTGGAGAAATATCTGGGTATGCTCAGTTTGAGAAAATCCATTAAGCTACACACTTAGGATATATAAACTTTGCTGTATGCTATACTTCAATAAAAAGCTTTTTGAAAAAGCCACTAACTTTTGAGGGTGGAAGTGAGGCTATTACACAAGGAAACATAGGATGGTTTTCCTGTCTTTTTGGAGACATACAGATCAAAATATCGAAGCACAGAGAGCGACTCCAAGAAAGAGGTGTCGTACCCCTGGGATATGGAGAGCAAACACTTACTTCCCACCAATGGGCAGAGAGCCAAATTCCTCTGCCCTGATCCCAATATCCCCCGTCAAATAGGAAGAGTAGTGAATGAGGAAGAAACTAAACTTTCCTTCCCTAAACAAATACTTCCTGGGAGCACAGCACTGAGCAGGACACACCTGGTCCCAGCTCTCTCCAAGTTCATGGTCTAGTAGTGACTGTCCTTTTCTGGGCATGTGCTGCCATGTGTGTTACTCTGACAAGCCACCACCAACTTCTTGGGGGGAGGGCATCTGTCTTTTCATTTTTCTGCTGGAATCCATAGAACACAGTCTTCCAAACACAACAGGCAGGCAATAAATGTTTTTTTAATTACTGGGTTGGAAACATTAATTTGAAAACTAGTTTCAGGCTAAGTGTCATTTCAGCTGAGCAAATTATCCTCAGCACCTACACTGTCCGGTGATAATTCCCAGAGGCTAAACAGGACACATACATCCGGGCCACTATCTTCCTGGTGGAATCCCCAAGTCAAGATAGGAGAATTCTTAACACTACTTTACAAAAATAAAATAAGCAATAGCTGAGACAGAACTTCCCTTTGAGCCAAGTTGGGTACGGTTCCCTGGTTTCTCTGACACTTGGAAGTCATTTCTGCACCTCAAAGGCTGCCCACGTCGCTAACCAGTTCCTACCTTGCTAAGTACTTGGCTTCGATCTGCAATGTCTATATATATGGCTTCCACGTGTTTCCAGGCCTCAGGCTCCAGTTTGTGCACCTGTAGGAACAAGGACCACTGTGTAGGTTTTGTCAACTACAAAGCACCCTTTATCCAGAATGAACACCTAGGGGGCGCCTGGGTGGCTCAGTTGGTTAAGCATCCATCTGACTTCGGCTCAGGCCATGATCTCCCAGTTCATGGGTTCGAGCCCCGCATCGGGCTCTGTGCTGACAGCTCAGAGCCTGGAGCTTGCTTCAGATTCTGTGTCTCCTTCTCTCTCTGTTCCTCCCCTGCTTATGCTCTGTCTCTCTCTCTCTCTCAAAAATAAATAAATATTACAACAGAATGAACACCTAGGAACAGCTATTCCTGTAGTCATCGATGTGCAATTCCTACCAGTAAGGAATTATAGACAAAATTATCCAAAGGAACAAGAGAAGGATTTTAAGTAGATATACAAGAGAGAAGTAACACTCTGATTTCAGCAGGCCAGAACACACAGGGCTACTTACAGCACTAACATTATTTCTGTATGTTCCCCTTTATAAAGACTACAAACACTTGTGGACTTGTTCCCTGTTTAGCCATATACTGTTTTGTTTTTTTTTTTTTTAATGCTTATTTATTTATTTTTGAGAGAGAGAGAGAGAGAGAGAGAATGAGAAGTGGAGGGGCAGAAAGAGAGGGAGAGGGAGAGAGAGAGGGAGGGAATCCCAAGCAGGCTCCACGCTACCAGCACAGAGCCTGATGTAGGGCTCAAACTCAAAACTTACAAATCAGAGATCATGACCTGAGCCAAAATCAAAAGTCGGACGCTTAACTGAGTCACCCAGGTGCCCCTATACTGCTTACTTTGATGCTTTTAAAAAACTTTCTCTTGCTTATCTTCCAGTCCCCTCCTGAGTAACACCACCACCACCAGATTCTATGCACAAACATCCATGTAGAGAGATTTTTCTTTTAACAAAAAATGGTAACACAAATATACAGTTTTGCATCATGCTTTTTTTTTCACTGAACAGTCTACCTTGAAGACTGTTCTCTATTGGTTTTTTTTTTAAGTTTTTATGTGAACATGTTTTATTTTTAAAAAATATTTATTTTATTTTGAGAGAGAGAGAGAGAGAGAGAGCACGGACAAGCAGGGGGGAGGGGGAGGAGGAGAGAGAGAGGGAGGGAGAGAGACAGAGAGAGAGAGAGAGAGAGAAGAGAAGAGACAGAGAATTCCAAGCAGACTCCGCACTGTCAGCACAGAGCACGATGCGGGGCTTGAATTCACAAACGGTGAGATCATGACCTGAGCCGAAATCAAGAGTCAGATGCTTAACTGACTGAGCCACCCAGGTGCCACCCCACCTTTTTAAAAAATGTTTATTCACTTATTTTGTGAGAGAGAGAACAAGCAAGGGAGGGAGCGAGAGAGAGAGAGAGGAGAGAGAGAGAGAGAGAGAGAGAGAGAGGAGAGAGAATATTCTCTTTATCTTTTAAATATTTATTTGGAGAGAGAGGGAGAGGGACAACATATGAGCAGGGAAGGGGCAGAGAAAGAACTCCAAGCAGGCTCCAAGCTGTCAGCTCAGAGCCCGATGCAGGGCTCGATCTCACAAACTGCAAGATTACAACCTGAGCCCAAATCAAGAGTCAGTTGCTTAACCAAATGAGCCACCCAGGCGCCCCTATAATCTTCGTGGTTTAAAAATACAATTCCTCTGTGCCAAGCGTTGCATTTTAGACCAATCTCAGCTCTACGAGAAGGCCCTATAAGGAGTCTTGGAGGGGCGCCTGGGTGGCTCAGTCAGTTAAGCGTCTGACTTCGGCTCAGGTCATGACCTCATGGTTCGTGAGTTTGAGCCCTGCATCAGGCTCTGGGCTGACAATTCGGAGCCTGGAGCCTGCTTTGGATTCTGTGTCTCCCTCTCTGTCTGCCCTTCCCCAACTTGTGCTCTCTCTTTCCCTCTCTCTGACTCAAAAAATAAAAGAAAAACATTTAAAAAATTAAAAAAAAAAGAAAAAAGGAGTCTTGGAGATCATGTTTGGCAAATTAGAGCAATCCCATGCTGGTAGAAAGGGTCTAGGTACAGGCTGTTGCCTTCATGGCCAGGGAAAATGGGACCACGGGGAAGGCAGTGAAGGAGAAGCTCTGGGCAGAACCTCAAACGCCACTCTGCAGCCTGCAAGTCCTTGGGCTCTTGGGAAGTGCTACTTACATTCTCCTGGGTGCCAAGATCTGGTTTGTGCCAGGTTTCAATTTTAATCAGAAAGTCTTCTTTCATGTATTCATTCTGGAAGGGGGAAAACACCTTACGGTCACCAGCCTCAAAGGTGGAGAGTAACTATCTCCCATTACTGCTCGCGGGCGGTTGAGAGACTCCAACTTGTCTTACAGTAACAGCCAACTTGACGAGGCGCCCACAACATGCTAGGGGCGTGTTATCTTGTTCACTCCTTATCCCAGTCTGCAAGGGCTGTAGTACTATCACCCTCATTTTACAGACGAGGAAAGCGAAGTTCAAAGCGGGGAGGTGACTTGTCCAAGGCCACGGGGACACCGACAGAGCTGGGCCTTAAAACCACATTGGTCTGACTTCAAAATCCACGTAATTAACAACTCAGTCATCCTGCTTTAAGCACAGGGTGCCAATGGTTAATGTGAGAAGGAATATTCCTAACCAACCAAATGTTCACCGGCGCCCCATCCGCCAGCCAGACTTTTGCCGAGGCCTGAAGTTCTCTTCTCAGCAAATGAACCCTTGGTGCTTCCTCCCTTGATGCTGTTTAAAACATGGTGCTACTTGGAGGAGGCACGCATTAACCCCGAACTCCTCAGCGGGCATGAGGTGGGCAGAAGCCGCCTCCGCTGAGCAGCAGGGACGGACACCCGGATGTGGTGTCCAAGGGTGAAGAGAAGGGGTGATGATGGGGGGGCGGACGTGGAAAAGACACCCCGTTGCCTTCACAATTTTGCCAACAGGCAGTGCCGCCTGGGGTCCACAGGTGCGCACGTGGGAAAGCCACAATCAGTCAGCTGAACTGAGGTTTCGTAAACCCTGAGAAGGCATGACGTGGGGAGGGCGGGAGAGAGCCTCGGGTCATCCTGTACACGTGAGACCCGTGGTCCTCACTGCCGGACCTACAAAGCCACATGCCAATGCAGCTTACGGCAAGAGGCCACTTTCCCAATTAACAAATTCCTCATTAGGAGCAAAAGGATTAAGCCTCAACAGCACCATGTCTACTGACAGAGAGGAACACCCAGGAACCGCCAGTGTAGTGATATTTTAATTTCCTCTTTTCTTATAAATCATCTGCAATTCCACTCCCCCCTCGGAAATTCTTACCGTAATAACTGCTCCAAGGCAAGGACATGGAAAGAAGAGAGAAAAAGATTAATGAGGATCAATAAATATCTGCCCCTCATCCCCAGGGACCACGGTAGTAAAAAGTTCTCCACTCCCTGGGGCTTATGCCATGGTCACCCTTCAAGCCCCATGAGTGCATCTGGCGCTTCAAATGTACCAACCCTCAAGGTTCACTCATACAAAAATCCCAAAAGACCAAATCTGGAATGGATTCTTCCCAGCTGCGCAAGGAAGGGGGCCGGCTCTGAGGAGCTGAAGCCCCCTGAGACCCAGCACTCTGCCATCAGAGCGTCACCTCCCACCGCCTCCCGGGGCACAGAGGGCGCTTGCGGCCAGACACTGTCTGTCGGCCTTCTGCACGCTTCCTGTCACTGTAACCAAATCTCGCGCCCTCTATACTCCTGCTCATTGTAATGAGACCCCTTCGGAGAGCACGGATCAATTATTTACCAGAGAAAATGGCTGCAGCTCTAATGTCACTGGGGAACAAACTAGCTCTCCTCCTGACAACAGCCCAGGTCACTGTGTACCCTCTGAATTTAGGAGCTATCTCAGGTTCTGATGTATGTCACACGGCCATATTGGACAGCTTATGGGGCTAACAGTCAAACTCCATAACTCCAAAACTGAAACTGAGGTTACCCCTGAGATTAAAATGAGGAAACGCTGAAATATAACAGAGAAGGCCCACCTTGTATAGAAACAATCCAAGAGACTACTAGTAATTTCCCTGAGTCCGATGAAAGATACTTGCAAGAAAGCACCCGGTTAAGATTATTAACTACGTGGCCTGTCCTGTTATCAGCTTGAAGGAAATCAGTTCACAAAAAAGGAAATGATAGGTATGATATCCACTGAGCGGGAGGCCAAAGAGGCCCGTTTGGCAGAAATTCTCCTGTGTTATACCGGTGGCAGTAATTCCAGGGCACATCTAGTCAGCCCCGTCTCTACAGGGGAGACAGTGGTGTCAGTCGGGGCTGGTTTGACGACACGAGCCACTAAGGTTCTCCAACTAACTACCTGATCCTGAATCCGTGTACTCCAAGCAATGTTCTAGTAGCCAGGCCTCCGTGGGGACAGAATATGCTCATCAATGGACACGAGAGTCCAATCACTTAAGCAAATGGACATTTCTACCGCGTGTTGGCGTACTGAGTAAGCGCTGGTTTCCCATGTAGAGGGGTCCCCAAGGAAAGAACACTCTAGTCAGCAAACAGGAATACCCGGTGTCATTAGTTAATTCTGTATTTCAATACAACTTAATATATCAGCATTTGGGGTTCTCATGCGTTAGTCTTTCTGATACGCTGAGAAAAGGATCCACTCAGTTCTGACAAACTAGGTTTCTGAACCTACGAGGGTGATGACCCTCCCTGGCCTTTAATGTCAACTCAGGTGACCAAACAAGCTCCCCCAATCTTCTCTAGTCCTCCCTGTCCCTCCAAACACCTCTGCATTCAGAACAGACCCTTTTCTTCAAAGCACAACACTAGCTATACTGGAAGAGTCTCGGGAAGCCCTTTGCAGTTGGGAAATGCGGCTCTCCAAATAAGACTTATCAGGTACTTTAAAACCATGGCTTACCGAGACCGTGTTCAGGCCCGGGTTAAGGTTAGAAGGAGAGGCAAGAGGAGAAACGTTTATTTCCCTCTTCCTACTTTCAATCACAGGCCAAGCCCCCTCTTAACCCCTCCTTATCAGCAACAGGAGGAAAGAAACAGAGAGAAACAAGGTCAGAGGACGGAAAGAGCGGACAGTGAAGAGAGCATCACAAATCCGTTTTCATTCCACTCAGAGCAGGGGTAGAGCCTTCTAAAAGACACCCTATGCTCCTTTATCCATTCTCACCTAAAACTTTACTTCAGCCAGGCTAAGGGGTTTGAACTATTGATCTTTCTCCTACCAGAGAGAACTGGCCAGTATTTCTGGCTCCTTATTTCTATCTCTGAATTTCAAAAAACAATGTCTAACTAAGCAGATCTAAGATTCAACATATTCGTTCCGTATGATGGAGAGTTCTGGCTATGAGACCAGCACCCACTGAAGAAACCAACCTTACTCCCCTAACTCCCTCCTTTTCTCTTCATGGAATATTTAGAAATTACATTCTTCTTCTTCTTCTTTTTTTTTTTTTTTGCTAAGGATCAGGACAATATGTGAATGGACACTTGGCATCTAGAAAAATGCCCGTGTCAGCTGTAGCACACTCTCCCCAGAATTACTCAGAGGACAGAGGCGTCTCTGAGTCAACACAAGCTCTGTACGCAGAACACTGACCCAGGCATGAAAGAGTCCACATTATCTGTTTATCACTGTTATGCCATGTTGGTTAAGGTTTTTATGATGCATGCTCCATGCAATTCTCTTGGACATAAAGAAAATTCACCTTTGACCCTAGGCCAGACACACCCAGCCACAGTGGGCAGTGTCTTTTTTTTTTTTTTTTTTTAATTTTTTTTTTTTTTTTTTTTTTTTCAACGTTTATTTATTTTTGGGACAGAGAGAGACAGAGCATGAACGGGGGAGGGGCAGAGAGAGAGGGAGACACAGAATCGGAAACAGGCTCCAGGCTCTGAGCCATCAGCTCAGAGCCTGACGCGGGGCTCGAACTCACGGACCGTGAGATCGTGACCTGGCTGAAGTCGGACGCTTAACCGACTGCGCCACCCAGGCGCCCCCGGGCAGTGTCTTTTAAGAAAGTGTGTGCATGCCTCTTTTCCAAGAATTTAACAATTTTATGCCCTGCACTGTTTAGGGAGTTGTGGTATTTGCACTGTCAGCTACTGCAATAAAACTCTAAGTGTTACACATCCCGGGTTCTACCGAAGATTGTCCATCGCCTGAAACAAAGTTCTTGAACCTCTGTAGGGCCACTGAGGGTTGGAGAGAGCAATGACTCTGTGCTCTAGCCTTTAGTCACTCCCAAAGTCCACAGGATAAGGACTCCATGGGTGGAACATCCTCATCAGATACAATCTTTAGGGTGTGCCGGGTTCCAACAAATGAGACAGGTGTTAACTCTACACGTAAGTAGAGGCTGGCAGGAGGGCCCCACAGCCAGACTGTCTATGCCAACAAATGCAGGTTGGCCAGGGGAAAGACCACTCAACTAACTCACAGTCAAATTCCAGGGGACCTCTAAGGACACCCCCCACCCCCCTCCAAGATTTGGATCAGTACTGGCTTCGGTCCTCCAAGAGTTCTACTCTTAAAGAGCCTTCAAGACCTAAGAATCCTAGAATGCTAAGAGTCTGAATTACATAACAGGAATCCCAGAATGTCTAGAAGAGAAAGTTCTCTGTGGAGGTACAAGTCTTTCCTTCCCAGAAACTCCAGATAGCCAAGATTAAGACAATAATTCCACCCCTACTCATACCTTGAATACAGAACATGCTGATTTTGTGTAAGCCTTTAATTCAGGGCTCTTAGCACGTATATTCTATGTGTATATAGATTCTATACACATCTATATAATACAGACACACACACACACACACACACACACACACACACACACACACACAGGCTTGACCCTCCCCCAGGGCAAGAAGGTCACCTTATAGGTCCTTTCCTACGACTGCCTCCCTCAAGAGTTCCTCAGACTCAAAGCTGTTTTTCAAGCCAAACCCAAATATGTTATATTTAACTGGAAATTTCAGTGTCTAACAATAAGGGAGTGGTTTAAAAAGATCACAGTACCCTCACAGAATAAAATACTATTCAGACATTACAAATTTAAAAAACAGTAGACTACATAGCGATAGGGGAAATGTCCTGAGTAAAAAATGAACAATTTATACCATCCCAACCAAGGCGGACTGGTTCTATGCCATCCAGGCCGTGACTCCTTGGTGGTTCCCACCCAGCTGGCTGCCAAACTGTACTAGACAGCACGGATGCTCACCACCAGCCCGGAGGGAGTCCCCAGGCTCATCCTTTCACTGGCTTAATCTGGCAAATGAAGGTATCACCGCCACCCCTGGGCCTACTTGACCACACCCTCGGTCCACCTTGGGGCTCAAACTCCAGCCTCTGGCCAGGTCTGCACTTACCAGTTCTGCAGTAAGGGTAGGCATTCCATGCCTTTTCATGTATATTCAGGGCTCCCTCTGGGGCTAGCATTCGAACAAACGTGGGCACTTTGCTGTGGTGAGAAAAAGGGATTGTGAAGAAAAATGGAGAGGAGAAAAGACAGTGGGCTTTTATATCACATTCTTCAGGCCACAGCCCCAGCTTCTTCAGTGGGGTTGACGAGCAAATTTCCATGAGATAAGCAGGTTACTCTTGTGTGTGTGAGGCCACCTGTCAGAGCCTGACGCCCAGGCTCGGCTGGCTACTAACATCTACCCACTACTCACCCCAGTACCTCACCACCCATCAGAACAGGACAGCAGGTGGGACCCTGGGCTACCTGCCACGGCTTGGCAGTCCTTACATTATCATTACCCATTTTTTTTTAGCTCACCAGGCCCAGGGCATTATACTACACCCCGCAAGGATGTGATAACTCCAAGAGTTCACCCGTCTAGGCTTATGGGCCAGAGTGACTGACAGGCTGATGAACTTGGAATATGGGATCCAAGATAATCTGATCTGCTTCGTCAGTTCTGGGAGGCCAGAAGGGCCTCAGGGCCATCTGACTCCCAGGACAAAATATTTCATCAATTCATTTTATCTCAGGTTACAGAACAGCAGGTACAGTATGAGCCCATTTTTGTTTGTTTGTCTGTTTTTAAAGGTGCATATGTTCCTCTGCCTTCGTTTTTAGCTGGTAATCCATGTAGTCTTTAGAGGCTCCAACGATCTCATCAGCTTTAGAGCCTGGGCCTAAGACAAAAGAGCTAAGTCCAGCAGAGAGCTGATTCAGGCACTCAGCAACCCTCTGAGATTCATTCACTCACTGACACACTCATTCAGGGAAATACTCCTGTGTGCCAGGCACCAGGACACATACAGAAACCACACAGACATGGCTCCTGACTTCATGGAGCTTACGTGCGAGCAGGGAGTCCAGCAAACCAGGCAGAGGACGGCACCGTACGTGTCTATGCCATAACGGGTGAGCCCAGGGCTCTGGGGGGACAGAGCGCGGGGAGAACACGGTGTGGGAGGCATGGGACATGGGGAGGCTCCTCAGAGAAAATAAGAATTACACGAACACAGAATAGAGTGTGAGTAGGACTGAGCTAGAAAGGTCAGAAGTGAGGTTAGAAAAGGTAGGAGAAAGAGAAGATTGGAGTAGCTGGTATAAGGTATGAGGCAGGAAATATAAGAAAACATGATGGGGTGCCTGGGTGGCTCAGTCGGTTGAGCGGCCGACTTCGGCTCAGGTCATGATCCCACGGTTCATGAGTTCGAGCCCCATGTCAGGCTCTGTGCTGACAGCTCAGAGTCTGGAGCCTGTTTGGGATTCTCTGTCTCCCTCTCTCTCTGCCCCTCCCCAACTCATGCTCTGTCTCTGTCTCTTCAAAAATAAATAAACATGAAAAAGAAAAGAAAAGAAAAGATGCAAAATCTGGTCATAAAAGATCTTGTAAGTTACATCAAGGAGTATGGACTTTATCCATACTTTCGGGCATAGGGAAGCCATCCAGAACCTTTTTTTTTTTTTTTTTAATTAATTTATTTATTTTTTGGAGAGCACAAGCAGGGGAGGGACAGAGAGAGGGGGACAGAGAATCCAAAGTGGGCTCTGTGCTGACAGGTTAACAACAGTGAGCCCAATATGGGGCTCGAACTCACAATCTGTGAGATCATGACCTGAGCCAAAGTTGGACGCTCAACCGACTGAGCCACCTAGGTGTCCCCATCCAGAACTTTTAAGCTGGGGAGCAATAGATCTATCTTTGGACAGAACACTGGAAGCAGAGAAATGGAAAGCAGGGAGAACAGTTAGGAGGCGCTGTAGTAAGAGATGATGATGGCTGGCAAGAGATGATGGAAGGCAATGGAAATGCTGGAGGTACTAAGGAGATGGAGTCAAAAGGACTTGATGTGATATGAGGGACGAGGAAGAAGGTAGTGGGCAGCCCATATTTCTGACCAGGGCAACCAGACGGCTGACAGGAAGGCTTTGATCCTCATGAGGGAAGGTGGTCACGGGATTCAGCACTGTTGGTTTCCACCTGGTTTTTGCAGTTGAAGTTAAGTCAAGAGTGGTGGTGGCAGCCCAAAGTTTACCCCCTCTCTTTCAAGGAAGAGAGTAAGACATGTCCCACCCTCCACATGTACAGATCTCCCCTCTGACACTTTGGTTGGACCAACTGAGTCGTAAGAAACCAGCTGGTCTCTTCTCCCAACCTCACTATCTCTGCAAAGTCCTCTTTAGGAAAACACAGAGACGCTATGGGGAAGGCATATCCTGAGTCTTATTCTAACCAACGGCGAAGGGCTCAGTAAGGATTGGTTGGCAGTCAACTGAGTAGGGATGGAAGAAGACGAAGAGGAGACATGGAGGAGAAAGAAGACAACGGCAAGGAAATGGGATCATGGCGAGATTTCCCCACTTTACAGTGTTGCTCTCTTCCTGGTTCCAGCACTCACAAAATCCTGGACCGCTCTGGGCTAGCACTTTTACATCTCCAGAGCATCAGACTACATTAAGTCAGGGATTTCACCAGACGAAAATGAAATTGATTTCATGTCTAGTCAGTTCAGCGACTGGAAATGAAGATTCCGGTTTATGTTACATGGCAATGTAAATGTACTTATTGCCACTGAACTTAAAAATGGTGAATTTTGTGTTTTGTGTATTTTACCACAGTTAAAAAACATAGATTTGGGGGGAAAAAAAGGCATAGATAAGATTTATTTTTTCCAGTACTGCATAGTTTCTAAAACTAGCTTTGTTCAACTTCCATTCAAGCTGGTGTATGTTTACCATGGCTTTCAGTGCCCTTTGGTTCAGCCTAGAGTTTACTGAAATATGACTGTTTACTGAAATATATGATTCAGCAAATCTATGTGATTTGCTATGGATTTTGGTATACAAATAAGACTCACTTTTATTTTTATTTATTTTTTTAATGTTTATTTAGTTTTGAGAGAGAGACAGACAGCATGTAAGCTGGGGAGGCGCAGACAGAGGGAGACCCAGAATCAGAAGCAGGCTCCAAGCTCTGAGCTGTCAGCACAAATTTGGACACGGGGCTCGAACCCATGCACTGTGAGATCATGACCTGAGCTAAGTCTGGCATTTAACCCACTGAGCCACCCAGGCACCCCTCAGACTCACGTTTACTTATGCCTTTGGGGCACCTGGGTGGCTCAGTCGGTTAAGCGTCCGACTTCGGCTCAGGTCATGATCTCACAGTGCGTGGGTTCGAGCCCTGCTTCGGGCTCTGTGCTGACAGCTCAGAGCCTGGAGCTTGTTTCGGATTCTGGGTTTCCCTCTCTCTGCCCCTCCCCAGCTCACACCCTGTCTCTCTCTCTCTCTCTCTCTCTCTCAAAAATAAGTAAACATTAAAAAAAATTTCTTTTAATTAAATACGTATGCCTTTGATCCAAAAAGAGGTGCTTCAAGTTCTCTAGTAACCAACTCCCCAGTATCAGAATTTAAAATACTACCTGCCCCCAATTTCACTTTTAGGAGCATGTACTATAGATTTATACACATAAGTGCATCAAAAGATCTGTGTAACATCTGGCAAGGATGACTGTCCGTCCAGCAGGGGAGGACTGGTGAAGCAGACTATAGCACATCTGTATGACATAGCACTGTGCTCTCTAAAAGAACAGGGTAGAATATGCTGACAGCCAAAGACAGCTATGATATGACAAGTAACAAAAGCGCCAAGTCCAGATCCGTGCGTATAGTTCGATCCCATGGATGAGAGAACAATAAAGGAAATGGAACACCCATACACACACACACACACACACACACACACACACACACACACACCCCTATATTCACAGACCATGGAACAGCCTCCAAGAAACTAAACACTACCACCTCTAGGGACGAGGAACCTGGCGGGGAAAGTATTAAAAAAAAAAAAAAAAATCCAAAAAATAAATTAAAAATAAACTAAAAAACCTTTAAACGAGCAAAGAAGTGTCCTTTACACTCTCACAGGTAAAGCAACCCGCGTAACCAGCCGAGAACCCGGAAAAAAACCCCAGTGATCCACTATCTCTGTTTCGATCCCTGCCTGCCTCCCGGCCCTGCTGCTCGGCCACATACCTCTGTAGGTGGTAGATCTTGTGTGTGTACTGGCCTTTCTCGCCATCCTTCTCGTAGGGCTCATTCACCAGGACCTCCACGCCTTCACCACCACCCGTTTCGTTTTTACTGGCCTCGGCCACAGAATACAGCTGCCCTACTTGGTACTAGAGGAACAGAGAGACAGGAGTCCTTGTCAGTGCAGAGTCTTCTCGACAAGCGCACAGAGTCCAGTTGCCAGGAACTGTCCAGTGAGATCACTCTGGGATTCCCCTGCATCCAGGACCTCATTCTGCAGTTCCACTGGGACCTTGCCCAAATCCACCCACAGCGACTAAGAACGCTGCTCCGTGGCCTCTCTTTAGCTACCAGATGTGTTTCGTTTCATCCTTCCCATTTTCCCATCTTCCAGCAAGGCTGAAGGAGCCAGGTAAATATACTTAACTTCACACCACTATCCAGGAACCAGATTACAGAGTCCAAGGCAGCTTCTTCCCTGAACCTGCCTCCGGTATTAAGACCCTAAAACCAGATCTGGGTCGGCCGCTAGAATCTCTTCACCCCATTCATTCAAACAGATCCTAACACAGGACTTCTTTTCAAAGAAAGTTGCCCCAGTCCACAACCTCTGCTGTAAACTGACTCATCTACCTGTTTTTTCTCCAGTGTCGGGCAGCTCGTCACCCTGCCAGCAGCTCAGAGAACAGTTTTACAGGCGACCAAACCTCCTGATGCTTTCCAGATTCCTGGTAGCGCTGGGGCAAGTGGCCTGCTTCCCATACTGGATGACAGAGATTCCGACCCCACAGTGTGTGCCTTTACTAGATGGCAAGAACCTGGTTTTCCTTTATTTGGTCATCTGCCACCCTATCAAGTCACCAGTCAAGGTTACTGGCCTCCTCTGACCCCCTCAGGACAACCCAGTGTTACGGCCAGTGACCTGGGCATTGCCCAGACCTGGCCCTTCTGCAACCTTCTGAGTGAAGCTGTTTGGAGGGAAAAATAAGGCAAAAAGAACGAATGGCAGTAGTTAATGCAGGAAGTTATGTCTATACCGGAGGATGCATTTTCCCTCTTACTGCCAGTGCCACCAGGAACAACTATTCAGGGAGGATGAGAAAAAAAGGTACGTAATCACACTGCGGGTATAAAGGTTTTCCTCACCCTCTACGTTGCTCCCCAGACTCCTGCTACGCCCAGGAGAGACAGACAAGGGGTTCCCTCCCTTGGAGATTAAAAGAGAGAGGCTGCGTCTCTGAGCAGCTGCCACTTAACCCACTCCCGGCAACAGCAAGGAGCAGAGGCAGCTTCCAGGGCTACTTCCCCTCAAACTTGGAAGCCCGCTCTACCAGGCAGCTTCAGAATGAAGCACTGCAGGGAAATTTCTGGGCAGAGTCTGGGGGAGGCAGCACACTAGGACAAACGCCTAGAGGCCTAACTTCCAAAGTAAAAACCCAGTATAAAATGCCAAAGAAAGGCCCAAGCAAGTGATCAAGGCTCAGTTAATCCCATAGAGAGAAACATCTGGGACAGAGCCAGTCACCTTGACCTTGCTAATCCTGAACAACATCAGTGCTGCCTCAATGCCCCCGTGGAACACCAAGCTGTCTCTGTGCCTTTCCAAGTCCACCCCCTCAAGTGGGTCCGGGTTGGGCTAAAACAGGGGTTCCTAAGAAGGAGCATTAATTGTTTCAGAGAAGAGTCATAATAACATCTAACCACTGACTCAGCAATCCTGAAGGACAGGCTGAAGAAAGGGCCTGGTGGAGGGGACAGGGCTGTCGGCTGGTGGCGCTGCTTGGGGAGGGGCCCCCACGCAGACACTAATCCCCTTCATTTGGTTCCTCATCAGATACAGGAACCAGAGGGCAGGCTCTAAGAGGATCAGTCTGTTGGGCCGGCATCTTCCCCCTTTAATCTCTCTTGATATTCTGATCCTTTAATCCCAATGAGACAAGTGAAGGCCGTTCTGTTAATCCAAAGGGGTTAAGTAAGACTGGCCTTCAGAAGCTACAAGTGAGGGACACTTTTCATGCCAGAGGGTTCCCTTTGGCAAAGTGGCGCCACACCTTGGGAAAGCGGAAAGCAGCCACACTCAGATGGGGGTGGGGGGGGCGGGCAGACCATTAAATCAGATAAAAAACCCTTATCCATCTGAGGATTCCAGCCTCCTCAGGCCTAGGACAATGAGGCCTGCCCTTGTCCCAAAGAACTAAGACACTCAGCTAAGAAAAACAGACTCTACCACTTAGGCAACCTGGGAGTGGGAGCCCAGGAACATGCAGTGGGTGGGCCTGAAACACTGACAGGCAATATTATCATGAAAAACAGCACAGCCGTTGGCCCCATCCACGTGACTGTGTCAGGCCAGGTACCACAGGCGGATGGTAACATGCATTTCTGGAAATGGGAAGTAAAACAGCCCTGCCCACAGGGAAGAGGGTGGGCCTATCTAAGCCAGGAACCACCGGTGGACACACCCTTGTCAAACGTCCAGGGCTTTCTCCGCAGAAGGCCTAGAAACCCTGTGCAGTGTTAACCCAAAGGCTCTGGCCAGATAGAAGCTAATTCCGCCCCAAAATATTGATTCACACCATCAGGATCGTTATAAAGACATGGTCTTCTCTTTTCTCCTTCTTCTCTTTCCCAACTTACAACAGAAAGCCCTGAGGAAGGGTGCCTGGCTGGCTCAGTCACAAGAGCACGCAATTCTTGATCCTGAGGCCTTGAGTTAAGCTCCACGTTGGCTATACAGATCACTTACATAAATAAATAAACTTTTTAAAAAAAAAAGGAAAGAAAGCCACGAGGGCCTCAAATCAAGGCCTCCAATTAGGAAGTAAATCCAACAGTCATATGATGCTGGGCTGTTCCCATGGGAACCATGAGTCATGATGGGTCTATTGATAAAGACTGAAAAGGTTGATCATTACTTGTTTCTTCTTTGGCTTCCCCATTCAAGATTTTCTGATCTCTGGAACTAAGGTTTAAGCCATCAGAAAAGCAGCTCCAGGGTGCCTGCTGGCTCAGATGGTGGAGCAAGGGATTCTTGATCTTGGGGTTATAAGTTCAAGACCCACACTAGGGCCATAGAGGTTACTTAAAAACAAAAAATCTTAGAGAAGCAGCACCTGCTTCACCCTACCCAAGCCATGTACTTGCTTTCTCATCAGTGGTTTCTAGCTAAGAAAAGGCTGACCATTCCCAGGCAGACAGATGAATCCTTAGCAGAGCTTACTTCCCAAGCTTCTGCTTAGACTTTAGGCTCTGTTCACCCTGCCCCATCACTTCCTCAATGCTGCAAAAAAAAAAAAAAAAAAAAAAAATCACAAGCTAAAAACTGCCAATTGCAGATGATCTCAAGGTGAGTTCCTCTTTCCCTCCACTCTTGGCCCCATCCTAAGTCACCTCCAGCCTTGCTGCAGAGTAGCCAATAGGTGCTCCTGAACAGTGCTGGCTCTCCCGGGTTGGCCACACTTCTCACAAATATTCCCATCCTTGTTCCATCAAGATACTCCCTGTGAAAAGACCCATTTTGCCCCTAAATGCTACACTGAGGTACTCCGGAGTTCCTGGGGGACATCTTCCTGACTGGGGGGGGGAGTGGGGGGGGTGGGATCATCCTGTACAGCAAAGAGAGGGTTACTGGACTCCCAAGAGCTGAGTTTCAGGGTAAGGGACAGGCCGAGCCTTCCCGCTTGGCCTCCTGATTTGGAAAATCATCACTTTTATTTTTCACAAAGACGGCAAGACCCCCAAGGAGGTGGGTTAACAGGAGCCCCCCAAGCCCAACACCTGTCAGCCTAAGCACAGGGTTCCCAGGCCCCAGGTACACGTCAGGTGCTTCCAGGGATAGGAGCATCTATCCTTTCCATGCCCTTTGCCCTGCATCCCCAGTCTGGTTTCTCTCAAGCTCCTTTCCTAGAGCTCCCAGAGCATGTTCGAGGACCACCTCTGGCTCCCACCCCCAGGTCTCCACAGCTCTTATCAGATTACAGCCCACCACTGGAGATGATCCTCTAGGGGGCCGATGCCTACCCACCCCCTTTGGGTCCAAGAAGCTTGGATATCTGTCTCATCTAAAGTGTGCTGCAGGCTCTGTTGGCCTGATTTCATTTTTCAAAGGTCCATTTCATATTTGGAACAGAGTGTAAGTTATCACAGGAGCTTCATGCTGACACCACAGGAAAGACAGTGAGTGAGGGCACCGCGCTGGCTGACACACTTCACCCAAACTGGAGCCTGGCTAGAAGCTGGGGGGTGCAAAGAACAGGCTGCAACAGGAGAAGACAGTGGAGGAGATTCAAAGAAAGGATGGAACAAGGGAGGCTCTATGACAGTTTTCTGCTGTCCAAGACACGATTCTGAGTCAGCATGGCCTATGAACCTTCTTGGGGCAGGTCCTGCCAGATCCCCATACACAGGGACGTTGGGCCTAAAACCATAAAAGGACAGAGGGCAAGCCAAGCCCATTTGTTATTCCTTGCCCTCCGTAAAAGGGTTCGGGGCCTTGGTCTTCCCAGCGGTCACCTAGAGCATGGCTAGGGAGGGCCTCGGAGATTTCCCGCCCTACTGGTTTGTTGCACAACCGGAGAGAGGGCCGTGCACGCTTCCCAGTCAAGTGCTGGAGGGCCCAGAAATCCCCTCACACACTCAGTCCCCTGAATAAAATGTCCCCCAACAGGCACAGTCTTAGCAGGTAAAAGGGGCTGGTTTAGTCTCTATCCAAAGTCTCCGTTCAAAGTTACCTAGCATGCCGACAGCTTGAGGCAGGTTGCAGATATACAAAATAGGTGCCCTCCTTCGACTAAAGGTGGCACTAGGAAAATTCTCATCAGATACTGAGTATCTCTAAGTTAGAACAACCATGAAAACCACACCAAGAGGGTGGGCCACTTGTAGCCCAACGTAGCTAATGGTCGCAAGCAATTATATGAATAAAAAGAAACTATGAATAAAAAGGAAAAAAAAACTTACCTCATCTACAGACACAGGCAGGATGACTCGGCTACAAGAGAGGGAAAACAGTATCAACTTCAGGCCTGAATGCTACCCAAGGCCATTACAGCACCACTGTAGAACAGTCTTAAATGTTCTGTTGCACATAGCATATGCTCACTGCCGAAAACCCAGCAGAGAATGGCCCCCTGAGTGCTATGAGGCAGGATCGTCTGTGCCCTTCAGCCCCAACTTAGAACCTGTGATTCAGTGCAAGCCTGTCCCCCTACGGGCTACTTCGCAGGCCTCTGACTCACATTTGGAGCTGTCTTCTTCTCCCTCTCCCCCACTGATATCTTTCCCAGCAAAACGAGGACCCCCCCCCCCCCCCCCCAGCAAACTCTGAAGCCAAGATGAGGAGTCAGACCTGAAGACTCGGGCCCTGGGGATTTCATCTCTACGGGCCCAATGTCCTGACGATGGCCCTCAAGGTAGGAAGCTAGGAAGGGACCAAGCTCCTTCAAAGCTTAATCACCCCAAGAGCACACACCAACCATCTCTGCTCTGAGGCAGGATATTGCAATACAAGCTACTATCACAAAGTCACCAAGAGAGGACACTCGACTTGTGTCTTCAACTCCAGAAGCTGTCCAAAGGCACCCCAATTGACAGTTTCCTTTTACTTCTTCTCCATCTTAACGACCACTGATTGTGGGAGGTGCCAACAAGCCATGACCAACAAGTCATGCCCAGCCAGGTCGCACGCCCGTCAGCATTCCACAGAGGTGCGAGGGCTAGTGGCAGAGCAACAGCCAAGACCCAGCTGAAAGCCGCGCGGTCAGAAAGGTGAGACCAAAACACTTGGTTGTATTCATACAGACGAGGCCCGCTCCCGAGCTCAGGTTCTCAGTGCCCAGACCCCAGCTGGAACGCCCTGGAGCCTCCTGCACCTCGCACGCTTGGCGAAGCGTGAGCTGCTATGTTCTCCTTCCTAGGCAGTGCTTCTGACAACTGGGATCTGTGCTCCAGGCTGCTAAACAGTCCGCTCACTATTTTCCAAATCCACAAAGGTCCCCCAGGTAGCAAGAAACACACAGGGGTCCGAGAAAAACATCACACTGAAGGCAAGGTGTGGGGCAGAAAAGGAGCAGGAAAAACAAAAGGGGCTTCAAGTGCTTACTGCCTGCTAACCCCCTCCTCCAGAATGACTCAAATAACACAAATCCCGCAGGTTACTGGATGCTGCCGCGAATGCCCTTCCTCCCATTAGAGAAAGCCGACAGCGCAGAAAAATACTTCCAACGTGGAGGCCACAATTTCTGCACCCTCAGAAGAAACTTCCTAGAAAACAATACGCCTTTTATCCGCAAGAACAGCAGTAAGAATCACATCCAAGAATTTGCAGAAATCAAATCCAGGAGAATCCTGTTAGAGGAAGTGTCAGAAAAATCACCAGGGAAACCGCCAGACCCTGGGTAGGCACCAAGTCTCCCCCAGCTCCTGATGGGATGCTCTGAGGCTGCCTTACGTGACAGCCGCACACCCGGACGTCTCTCCCTGGCTCCTCAGGAGCAAAACCACTTTAGCAGCAATTGGGTGCAATTCCAAAGGATAGGGCCACAGGGGCAGTGCTGGGCTGAGACTGGAGCTGTGCTCACTTCAGTGTGACCTTCACTTCCACCCTTCCCAGGGCTGCAGCACTGCAGCCACGGCCAAGTGTCTCGGATGCCCCCCTCCTCGGCCCCTGCCCCAGGACGCACACACTCGCCGGAGCACACGCGGG
The DNA here is from genome assembly GCF_028749965.1 of Puma concolor. Lineage (NCBI taxonomy): Eukaryota > Metazoa > Chordata > Mammalia > Carnivora > Felidae > Puma > Puma concolor. The sequence goes on along the minus strand of NC_141680.1, from coordinate 15,844,079 downwards.
GCACAAGTCAGGCAGGAAGGAAACGCAGATGCCAGGCAGGCTCTGCAGCCCCGGCACCTTGGACCTTTCCCTGATAGGCTTCAAGGGTAGAAGAACAAAGACTGGGGAGGAAGGCCCTTTCTTCAAAACTCACTCAGATCTCTTCTGAAGGTCCCTTCCCTGCCTGACCTTCTTCACAAAACTACAGGTTTCTACAGACTCTGGAATTCACTTGGGAAGAGATAAAAAAGATCAGGAGAGTGGGATGGGATGGGAAAAGCCTGTTTTCTGGACGGTCGAGGTTAAAAGCCAAAGTGCACCATGCTCTGCTCCCATTGGTATCCCAAGGTTCTTCCTCCTCACCATACCAAGCTCCAAGCTCTGGCTGGATCAACATCAGACTGGATGTCAAGAACCAGAGGTGGAGGGGCTCCAAAAAATGCTGTTCAGATGAGGTGTCCAGCTGGGACGACAGCTTGGGTCTCTGCTCCCTTTGTTATCCAAAGCGCCACACTATGTCCTAAATGTCCTAAACACCTCCAAGGAGCAAGCCATATGGGATGGGGCAAAGTGCTTTCAATGACAGAATGGAAACAGCCCTCCGCACACCTGCCTGGCTACCAAGTGAGTTCCACCAGTTGCTCTCTATGGGGACATCTCCCCCTTCTGGATTTCCTGGGCTTCTGACCCAATGCTGCCCACCCACCCTCTTCTCCAGGGAAGCACAGTTTCACTGTAAATTCTGCACACACGCATTCAATCTCTCCTCTTTGGGGGCAGGGAGGAAGTCCTGAAATGTTTACTTGGAACCATGAGCTTCAGTGATGGGTCATCTAGTGTTTGAAAGATTTAGCCATCTACACATCCCCACCTGTCATCCAATCCCCTGGATTTCAGGAGCAAGCCTTCTGCCTGCAACACCTACCAGAAGTCACTAGTTTTCCACCCCAGTCACTAGTCGAGAACTCCCTCACCCTTCACTGTCTTTCCTCAGGTAATGGCTTTATGGGAACCTCCTTAATTTCTCAAAGCAATTTCCCTCTTTGCACCAAGACTGAGATTGCCCTAGAGACAGGCTGCCCCTGCCCCCTAACCCCTACTGCAATACGTTTATTTATTACATACATTCACAAACCTACTCCCTCTCCAAACTGTCCTCTACCCTGGTAACATCCCAGCCCTCTCCAGCACTATAACTCCCACAAACCAGCTCCTCCCCAATATTTTCTGGATGCCTTCCCCAAGTGTCCCCCAAGTCCCAAGCAAACATCCTAAGCTTCTTTCCAAGTACCTCCTCCCCTGCACCTACCACTTAGGCACCATGTCACGCCACCAGTGCCCTCTGCAATCTTCTTAGACCCTTTCTCTGTCACCCAAGCCTGGCCCTAACTCCCTGCACCTTTCCCTGTGTGCACTTCCTTACAATCCTCCCCATGCCTAAGGCGGCCACTCCTCACACTCCAGGTCCCCCTCACGCTCCTCTCCACCATCTCAGCTCCATTCCTGAAGCTGTCTTAACTGTTCCTCAGCCCCTGAAGCCGACTCCTCCTCCCGCCAGTCCCCGCGGCCACTCCTGTAGTTCTGGCGGGCCCCTTCGTCCCTCTGCCCCCACTGTAGGGCCACCACGCATCTCCATCCCCTCAAGCCCCTCCTCATGCCCTGCTGGCTCTCACTGTCCCCTTGACCCCATCTCTGGCCCTGTCCAGCCCTCATTGTCCCTTTGGCCTCTTCTCTCAGGCCTATTCGGCCCTCACTGTCCCTCAGGCCCCACCTCAGGAGCTGTCCGTATCTCTCTATCCCCGTTGGCCCCACCTCAGGCCCTTTCCGGCCCTCACGGTCCCCTCAGCCCCTGCTGGGCCGCCCAACAGCCCATCCATTGCTCCCCATTCCCGTCCGGTCGCTGCATCCACTCCGCCAAGCCATCAGGCTCCCTGGTCGTCATCCCCGACTTTCCCTTCCTCCCCGCTTCCGCACGGCGCGCCGGACACTCACTACTCCTTGAGCAGCACCATGTCGCTCCGCAGCTCGGCGGCTGCCCGCTGCCCGCCCGGCCTCCCGCCCGCTTCCCGGCGGCCGCTCTCCCCGTGGCCCGGCCCGGCCCTGCTGCCTGCGCGCCTTCGTCGTGGTCTGCTCCGTCCCCGCCGCTCTCGCTGCGGTCGCCGCGCCGGCTTCTGCCGCCCCGGCCTTGCCGCCTCCCGCGCCGCTGCCGACGCCGCCCGGAGCTCCGGTTCCGCAGCGCCGCGCGGGGGCGGGGCGTCTCTGCGGCAACCAGAGCGTCACACGCAGCGGTGCGCGCTGACCTCAGCGCGAAGGCGGAGCCTTCTCGGGCCCGCCCCCTCCATCCTTAAGTGGGCCGTGGCGTCTGCGTCCTCTTCCGAGGTGGGCCCCCAGCGGGGGTCAAGAACTCCCCGCCGCCCGCCCAGGGCAGTAGGCGAAGCGGACATCAAGGTGTCGCGTGGGGACCTAGGTGTGATTGTTTTGCACCTGTACGTTTGGCCCCCCTCAGCGGGGTGGGTTGAGATCAAGGAAACAGTTGTGCCAAGAAAATATTAAAAATAGCCAAATTTACATGCAACTGCTGTTCTAAGTGCTTGACTCCTCACAACAACTCTACCGGAAAAAGTTACCATTACTGTCCGCATTTACAGGTGAGGAGGAGGAGGAGGAGGCAGAGGCTAAAGGAATTGCTCAAAAGTGAATGAATGACTTGTTCAAGTCCATAGAGAGCATGTGATGGAGATTTTCACCTAATAGTCTTAGTGTGATGTCATTCATCCAATAAGTGTTTGTAGAGTACCTGCTGTGTACCAAAACCTGTGCTTTTTTTGAGAGAATGAACCGAGCAGAAATGAGAAAAGGCCCGTGAATAGTGAAACACAAGCTTGATGGGATTACACTGGAGGTATAGTCCTCAAAATTTTCCTGGAAGAAGAGGGTTTGTTTGATTTTTTTCACTTTGTTTTTAAGATTTTTTTTTATAAAGGAATCCCCACACCCAACGTGGGGCTCAAACTCACGACCCTGAGATCAAGAGGCACATGCTCTATGGAATGAACCAGCCAGGCACTCCCTGGAAGAGGAAGTTCTAAGCTGAGGTCTGCAGAGAGCTTGGAAAGGGAGGGTTTACCAGGCAGAGTGCGGAGAGGGTTGGGGGCAGATAATGCAGTTCCTGACAGGTGATAATAAGTTGTTTGGAGTCCATCCTAAGGGGGCTGGGGTCTTTTAGGGGTTTTAAGCAGGTTTGGTGTTTGGAGGCTCACTCTGAGCGGTGGGTGGAAAGGGGATGGCGGGGGCCAGAGCAGAGGCAGGGTGACCAGTAAGGAGGCCTCTGCAGAAGTCCAGGTGAAGATGACAGTGATGGGAAAGGGCAGTGGAGGGAAGCAGCTCAAGAGGTAATATCAGCAAGGCTTGTTGACTAATTGGCTGAGGGAGAAAGGAAGAAAACCACCCAGGTTTCTGGCCTGGGAGCCTGGGTGGGCAGTACTGTCTTCAGAAGAATACCAGAAAGGTAGATTTGCACAGCAGAAGATAATGACTCCACGGTTGGACTTGAGGGACAGCCAGGTGATGGTGGGTGGGCTGCCACTGTACGGATTTGGGAAGGGAGGGTGGAGTAGGTGGCATATTGCTGTCAAGCCATGACTCGTACCCCAGGACAGCTCTGAGTATTGCCCATGTTGGCCACTCGTTCATCAAATCCTAAAGTAGGTGCGTGGATTGCCCCAGAAATCCAAGCCCCTTGAAGGAAGGCCAAGAGAAGAAATATTACCACCCAAAGTCCAAGTTGAACTGGACCCTGATCCCCTGACCCTTCAGTAGAGGGCTTTTTCTCCTACATAATAGCAGTGAATAGTTGTTTAACAATCGCCATGTGCTAGTTCTCTCCAGAAAGTAACCGAACCATGCCCTCTGGGAGCCTGAAGTCTAGTTGGGACAACTAGTGAATTCACTCAGTAAATACTGATTGAGCTCCTGGCCCTGTCCTGGGCCTTTTTCTCAGCACTTGGGACACGGGGGGTGACCTAGAAAAACCAGGACCTTCCCTTGTTCAGAGTGAGGGAGTGGAGTATAAACAAACACAGAAATAACTTCAAGTAGTGATAAATGTTCCGGAGAGGCTGAACATGGTGACTGTGGGCAGTGGCAGGTGACATTAATGGGGTGGTCAGGGAAGGCGCTTAGAGGAGGCGAGGTTTACACTGAGCCCTCCATGATGAGAGGAATTATTGCTAAGCAGACTCTTAGTTAACAAAAGCTGAGACAAAGGGGCTTGGAGGGCTGTGCTGGGCTCTGGGGAAAGTAAGAAGCAAAACAATAATCGAAATGCCTGAGAAACAGCCCCTGCTCTTGAGTCGCTCACAGGGAGGAGGACTTGCAGTTTTGGAGAACTGTAACTCGTGACACAAGGTAGCTTGTGACAAAGGGGAACATGTGTGACACAAAGAACAGGTCCAAGGAGAGGCCTCTCTGGGCTGCAGAGGCGTGGGAAGCATCCTGGGACAACAGGCACTTGAGCCACATTGGAAGAGGAAATGGCATCTCCAGAGGGAAACTATGACATGCAAAGGTGCAGAGGCAGAATGCTACGAGGGCCTCTGGTTAGCATTCGAGTGTGTTCTGCGTGGGCACACAGGTGGGACTGAGTGCCAAGCTAGAGAACTGTATCTCTGTTCCGGGGACAGGGGCCAGCCACCCAGGGCCTTAAGGAACCCCCAGTCCTTGTCACCCAGATCCAACGGTTAGAGAGATTTTGCCGCTCATGCTTTATCTCTTTTCTGGAACATTTTATTTTAAATGTTTACGTATTTTTTAGAGAGATTGCGCACGCACGTGAGCGGGGGAGGAGCAGAGGGGAAGGAGGGGACAGAGGATCCGAAGCAGGCTCTGCACTGTCAGCACAGAGCCTGATGCGGGGCTCGAACTAAAGTCACAAACCGTGAGATCACAACCTGAGCTGAAGTCAGACGCTTAACAAACTAAGCCACCCAGTCACCCCTTTTCTGAAACATTTTAAAGCAGATCTCAGACATCATACCACCTCACCCCTCGATGTTTTGGTATGCATTCTAGGAATAGGAATATTTTCTCGAAAACCCATGCCATTGTCATACTTAAAAAATTAATAATTTCTGGGGCGCCTGGGTGGCGCAGTCGGTTAAGCGTCCGACTTCAGCCAGGTCACGATCTCGCGGTCCGTGAGTTCGAGCCCCGCGTCGGGCTCTGGGCTGATGGCTCGGAGCCTGGAGCCTGTTTCCGATTCTGTGTCTCCCTCTCTCTCTCTGCCCCTCCCCCGTTCATGCTCTGTCTCTCTCTGTCGCAAAAATAAATAAACGTTGAAAAAAAAAAAATTTAAAAAAAAAAAAAAATTAATAATTTCTTTTTTTTAAATATTTATTTTTGAGAGAGAGAGAGACAGACAGACCATGAGCAGGGGAGGGGCAGAGAGAGACGGAGACACAGAATCTGAAGCAGGCATCAGGCTCTGAGCTGTCGGCACAGAGCCCTATGTGGGGCTGGAACTTATGAACCTTGAGATCATGACCTGAGCCGAGGTGGATGCTTAACTGACTGAACCACCAAGACGCCCCAACAATTTTTTTTTTTTTAATGTTTATTTATTTCCTTTGAGAGAGAGAAAAAGAGATAGCATGAGTGGGAGAGAGGGCCAGAGAGAAAGAGAGAGAGAATCTTTAAGCAGGCTCCATGTTCAGCCTGGAGCCTGACACGGGGCTTGATCCCATGACCCTGGGATCATGACCTGAGCCAAAGTCAAGATGCTCAACCAACTGAGCCTCCTAGATGCTCCTCTTTTTTTTTTTTTTTTTTTTTTTAAGTAATATCGACCCCCAACGTGGGGCTTGAACTCATGACCCTGAGATCAAGAGTCACATGCTCTACCAACTGAGCCAGCCAGGCACCCCAAATTAATCATTTCTTGATATTATCTCCTACCCAGTTCATATTCAGATTTCTCTTATTATCTAAAAAATATTTTGCAGTTGCTTTTAGATAAGTTCAGTGTCTGAACAAGGTCTGCATTTCCCCCACATTTTAGCTTTGTGATGTTTCTTACATCTTCCACTCTAGCAAGCTCTGCTTCGGGTGTGTTTAAGAGTTAGCCCTCACATGCGGGTGCCACAGCACTTTCTAGCTTGGCCCCCTGGGAGTCCTCAGCCCCACTGTGGAAGCAGACCCCCCGGTGCCCCATGCTTTCCAGTCCTTCCGCCTGTATGAACTTGGGCAAGGTACTTAACGTCTCTGTGCCTCAGCTTCCTCAGTTGTAAAACTGGGCAATGATTGTGCCTGCCTGCTAGGAATCAGGAGACGAGGCAGTGTCCTTGAGGCCATCTTGTGCAGTGCATGGCACATTTCCATATCATCATTATTGGGGAAGGGGTGTTGTGAGGAAAGAGGGATGGACGCCACCGCCCCTTAAATCTACCTCTCCGATGGCATCTGGGTGGCTCAGTGGGTTGGGCGTCCCACTCTTGGTTTCGGCTCAGGTTACGATCTCACAGTTCAGGAGTTCGAGCCCCGCGTCAGACTCCACGATGAGTGTGGAGCCTGCTTGGGATTCTCTTTCTCTCTCCCTCTGCATCCCTCCCCCCCCCCCCCGTCTCTCTCTCAAATAAGAAAATGAAAAATAATTTAAAAAACTACTTCTCCAGGCTCCAGGCTTAAAATCTTGAGTGTCACACTGACCTCCTATCATGTCTCCTTCTTTGTTTCTCTCCCTCTTTCCATCTCTATCTGCACCAGAATTTCTGTCTTCTCTCCCTCCCATACTCCCTCACCAATTCTGTCTCTCCTGTCTCTTTGTATCTCTCTCTGTCTCTGTATCTCTCTGTACCTTTTTCTCCCTCTCTGTTCTGTCTCTCTCTGCCCTCTGTTTCTCTGTATCTTTCTGTCTCTGTCTTTCCTCTCTCTGTCTCTCTTCACTTCTCCTCCTGCCTGTCCTCTTCAGACCTCTCTCTGCCTCTCCCCAGCCCTCTGGTTTGCCCTTTGTCACACTGCTCTGTCTGGGTGATGACCTTCAGCCAGTGTTTTTGCCATCTTCTCTTCCCAGCGGTCTCCTGCCCCGGCCTGTGCGCTGTTGGCTCCACCTTGGACTTCCTCCTGCCTTCATCCTCACGTCTGTGTATCTCAAAGCTCCGACCCCCGCCCAGGTCCTCCTGGCTGGCCGGCCCTGTGACTGCTTGGGCCACAGCCACACCTGGAACCCACCTCTGGGTATCTCGAGGAGACTGTGTTTCACTGTTTCCGTCTTCTGCTGTGTCCCTTCTTGGCTGGAGAGGGCATGCTCTTCCCCTTTCTTAGTGTGTGTCAGCCCCTTTTCAGTTCATTTCTGTCTGTCTCTCTCCATTTTCAAATTTCATCTTCCAAATATTTATTGAGCCGCTGTTCCTTGCCGGGCACCATTCTGGGCCCTGGAAGTATTGCAGTGACCAGGACAGAGCATGGGGCAGCTTTCAAGAGGCATTCATTCTAGTGGAGAGACAGACACCGGACAAGAAAACAGACAAAGGCGTGACCCTGGCTGCTGGGCTGGACCCACTGGGAGGAGGAGGGTGTCGGCCAGTCCAGGCCACGGGCAGGCACTCAGCCAGTAAGGGCGGGCTGCTTCTGCCCTGCACTTTGCCTGACAATTCCCTGCCCCTAAATGGAGACTCGGCCCCTCTAGAAGCCAGACTAGAGTGTTTAACCCACTTGCTCCCTCCACAGCATTCATTATACACCAGGCTTGGGGGAGACAAAGGGAAAAATGAAAAGGTCCCAGGCCAGATAGGGCCACAATCTGATGCAAGACCAACGTGTCACCTGCTGGAGCCAAGGAAATAGACAAGCAGTTGTTTTGGGCACCCGAAAGAGGCAAGGAGGCCCTGCACATTCTCCTCTCTCCTTACCTCTGGTGTGTTTGGTCTGCATACAGTGGAAAGCTATTTGAGCAGCCACGAGAGTTTTTAAAAAATTGTTTTGAGCTGACAATTGAAAATGGGAATTAGGGGCGCCTGGGTGGCGCAGTCGGTTAAGCGTCCGACTTCAGCCAGGTCACGATCTCGCGGTCCGTGAGTTCGAGCCCCGCGTCAGGCTCTGGGCTGATGGCTCGGAGCCTGGAGCCTGTTTCCGATTCTGTGTCTCCCTCTCTCTCTGCCCCTCCCCTGTTCATGCTGTGTCTCTCTCTGTCCCAAAAATAAATAAAAACGTTGAAAAAAAAAATTAAAAAAAAAAAAAAAAAGAAAATGGGAATTAAAAAAAAATTTTTTTTAATTTTTATTTGAGAGACAGAGAGAGAGAGCACAAGTGGGGGAGAGGGGCAGAGGAAGAGAGAATCCCAAGCAGGCTCCACACTCAGGGCAGGGCCTGACGCTGGGCTCGATCCCATGACCCTGGGATCGTGACGTGGCCAAAATCAAGAGTCGGACGCTCACCTCACTGAGCCACCCAGGTGCCCCGAGAAAGATAATTTTTTAAAAAATAATAAAATTTAGGATTTTCAGCTTCTCCTCAAAAAACTCAGAAGATCTGACAGACAACACTAGGCTCATTCCCACGTGGCCACGATAGAGTGGGGTCAAGGCTGCCCTTTAGATGGAGGCTGTGGCCTCCAGGTCCCCCCAGTCCCCCCCCCCCCACCAAGTCCTCCTGTGTCCCTGGCATGGAGGTCAAGGTCTAACAACGCCTGCATTACCAGACACCTTATGCTGTGGCTCTACTTACGTTAGAGAAATATTTCTCTGTGCTTTCTCAGTCAAACATGGGAAAAGGAAAGGTAGCAAAGGGATGTGTCAGAGCCTTAGCTTTTGAATTTGCAATCCTGACAGGTAGGAGCTCCCACACATACCCAGGTAATATTCCCTCTCATCCTTTCCCCAGCTGGCCCCTGAGGCCATGCACATCCCTCCCCTGGGCCTCAAGCCCCCTCCACACAATTAGGGTGAGGGGCCAGGCCATCCCTTCCCTCCCTGGGGTGGGGATCTCCTTGTGGCTTCTCCGGAGAGGCCCAGTGGCGCTCTCTCTCTCTCTCTCTCTCTCTCTCTCTTTCTCTCTCTCGCTGCCACTGCCCAGGGCCCTGGCAGGAGGGCAGCCAGCATGGTGGGAAATCTTAGAAGGAGCACTCATGCCCATGACCACCACCTTAGTACGGAAGAAAAGAGACGAGGATGAGCTCCCTTTAGAACCAGAATTCACCAGAAGCCTTGGTCTTCCCACCCAAGAGGCCCCTCACTCTGTCCCTCCCCCACCTCTTGAAATGGCCACCCAGAAGGCCAAGCCAGCAAAGCTGGGCCATGGCAAGGGCACCACAGGGGAGGGGTGGGGGTCAGGGAGCACACGTCAGACAAGTGACACAGAATCTGAGCAAAAGGTAAGGGGCAGAAAGACGGGGGACTTAGGAAGAGACACAGGAGCAGAGGAGGAAGTAGTTGTTAGTCATTCTCAGCATACATTTATTGAGTGCTTACTGTGTGCCAGGAAGTAAGCCAGGTGCCAGAAACAGCAATAGGGCCGGGAGTCAGGGTCAGTTACTGAGGAGTGGTGTCACTATTGACCCTGGTTGACACAGGGAACCAATGAACCCTTCAGGCACCACTCAGGACCTAGGCCTTCCCAGCCATGGAAAGGGATTCATCGAGGCAAGACCCTCTCCCTCTTCTCCAGCACACAGACAAGCTCCTACACGCTCCTCAAAACGCGTTCACACCTGACGTGCCCGATGTGCCTGAGCACATCTCAACTCACACGTGCACACACGCACACACTGAGGCACAGCCAAGCAGTTGTGCAGGAGGTGGTACGGAGGTGCCACCTACATGCAGTGACCCGAGTCACCCCGCTTAGCATGAACTGTCGGGGCGCCTGAACACCCACCACTTAGAAATTATGTTGAGACGCTTTGGGGCCAAGTCACTTACTAAAATGTGAGAAATAAACGAAAAATAACAACAAACAAGATGAACAAAGGGACAACTTCTTAAGGCTTTCGCTTCGAGAGGGGTTCTGAGAGGGATACAGGTCAGCGGAAACGGACCTCACTTCCTTTAGTTGGCCACAAGTCTGTTCCGGTCAGAGTTGCCTAAGATAGATGTCCCGTTGTATGGATGGGGTTAGGGTGGGGACGGTCTTTGTTCCCTGTGCTATCCGCAGTATACCACTGTACATGTGCTTTATGCCCATGTCCACCTACCTCCCAGTGAGGGGATCACCTCCATTTTACAGGTAAGGAAACTGAGGCTCAAGACTTGCCTAAGGCCACGGAGACAGTATATGCCGTGGGGCCTCTAACCTCTGCTCCTCCTCTCACTGCCTCCTTGGCACGGGAAGATGGAGCCTTATCTGGGATGGGTCAAGAGGCTGGGAGCTGCCAGGGGCCCGGGTTCAGTCTCGGATCCACCCAGGAGGCTGAGAATGACTGACTTCAAAGGTGAACGTGCTGTCTGCAGAGACCCAGGGGCACAGGTGGTGGCCCCCTGCTGGCAGGGAGAGGCTGGCGCTGTGGCAGGCTACCCACGTGGAGGATGCCACACCTCCTTCTTGACACTGTGTCCTCACCCCAGGGCTTGAGTGAGTTAGGAAATGCGTGGAAACAGCCTCACAGAGCCTACCTGTTCACCCTGACCTTGCCCCCAACCCTGGGGGACCGGGGTGGGGGCTGCAGCCTATGCAAAACCAATTCTTTCACTTTGGGGGTCCTGGGCTCCTAATCCTCACAACCCCACGACCTATACCGTTTTGGGAAAAATGGGCTATCACCCTTGAGCTGGTCCCCTGGCAATTGGAACAGGTAAGGCGCCCCACCACCCCAAGAGCCTGTGAGGAGCCATCATATTCTCCTTCAGAGAAGAGGGAAGCTGGTGTTTAAACAGCCTCTGAAGCCCGATCCTGTCGAGAAGACTTCTCAGAGCTCTCTGACAGGAGCTCCTGACCACAGAGTGCCAACCACTCGTCCCCACACCCCCACCTTACGTGTCTGCTCAGACTCACACAGGCTGATGCAAGTGCATCAACAACTCCACGGAGCTGAATGTGCTGCTGCCTGGGGCAGTCCTGCACATATACCCCCAATACCAGGTGTGTCCCCATTTTCAGTGTCCTTGGGGCCCAGGGCAGAGTGATGCCCCCCTCAGACTGCATAGCCCAGGGGCCATGACGATGGGGGCTTGAGCAGAAGTTCCTTTGACCACGCCGATTCTGGATACAAGAGGGAAAGGAGATGGAGCAAAACCAAAAGGAACCCACAGGGGCCTGCAACCATAACTGTGGGATTTAGAAGGGTTGGAACTTTCCCCAGCAGCGTTTGCAGGAAGCCAACCACAAAGGAATGACTAGACTCCCAGACAGGAGTCCAGGAAGACTAGATAGGAGGAGACCCCTGGCAATGTTCCTGAGGACGGCCCAGCCCCCTTCCTCTCTCCGACCAAAAGCGCAGGACCAGGCATCACTTCCTGCTCCTTCCCACGAGGAGCCTGGAGGCTGGGGGGGGCGGGACGAGACCAGAGGGCTGTGGCCACTTGGTGTCCACTGCCTTTGACCAGCTCGTGGTCCCTTTCCCACCCCAGGGCACTCTTCTCAGGGTGGGGGTGACCAGAGATTTGGTCCCCCTTGTACCCATCAGTCTCCAGGGCTAAGATGACTCTACTAAGTAGAGCTCAATCCAGGCTCTGAGGAAGCTCTTGGCTCCGGGAAATGGAGACCATGCCTGGCTTTTTGCTTCCTTTCCCTGGGCTGTTGCTGCCCTGCTCCCAAGGCCCAGTGGGCTCTGGGGCTGATGCTCCAAATGGAATGTCCTGGCCTAGAGGGCCTTGGATGCTCTAATGACTTCAGGAGTCCTGGCTCTAACCTTAAGCATGTTACTCCACCCCCGGGCCTCGAGTTTTCCAGCTATAAAATAGGGATAGTATCTAACTCCTGGGTTATTATGATTCAAGGATGATAACAGGAAAATATGTAACCCATCAACTCCGTACTGTCAGAGCAGAATGACTGGCCCCCGACAAGGGGGTGGGGGCACAGTTACCTGACCCATCTGGTACTGCTCCATGCACTGTTGGCCTTGGACTCTTTTCCACCCTGCCCTCTAGTTTCTCAACGCCTGCTTCTTCTCACAAAGTGCCCATGTCCTGCAGGTGGGTTGGGAGAGATAGGCAGCAGCTCCCTTTGGCCAGGCCTGGGTGCTGCTGGGGATGACACGGGCCCGGTCTGTACAACCTCAATACGGCAGGGCCCTTGCTAATTAGCCATCTCCCCAAATTGTACTCCTCTGTGTCCCTAGGTCTTGAAATTTGGGTGCCCCAGAATCACCAGGTGGGGCTTAGCAAAATGTAGATTGTCAATTCTCCGGGCCAGAGGCGACACCTGACGTCGACCTTTTTAACAAGCACCCGAGGAGTTCCTGCTGCCGGTGGTCATTGGACCATCCGTGGAGGACGGCTCTGACTGCTAACACCATACCCCACCTGGCCTTGGAAGCCACAGGTCCATGAACATGACAAAAGTACAACACCTGCCTGACTTTAACTCTGCATTTCCCAAATTTGACCATTTATTTATTTTTAAAAGAAAGCTCTGTGCCCAACATGGGGCTTGAACTCACAACCCCAACATCAAGAGTCACATGCTCTACTGACTGAGCCAGCCATGTGCCCCTGACCAGGAAAGTTTTTTTTTTTTTTTTTGAATAATTAACATCTCACAGAACTAGTGTTCTGAAGAACGGTTTGGAAAATGTTGATCTGGTTCTCTCTCCTTTTTAAAACTATTTGTTTTAGGGGCGCCTGGGTGGCTCAGTCAGTTAAGCGTCCGACTCTGGGTTTTGTCTCAGGTCACGATCTTATGGTTTGTAGGATGCAGCGCTGAGTTGGGCTCTGCGTCCACAACACACAGCCTGCTTGGGATCCTCTCTCCCTCTGCCCCTCCCGGCTTGCTCGCTTGCTCTCTTCCAAAAATAAACTTTAAGAACAGTAAAAATAATTGTTTCAAACAAATATCTTGTTTTTTAATGTTTGAGTGGACTGAAATCTAGGAAAATTAGGTGTGTTCAAGGTGCTCGACCGTTAATGCAGGACTCGAATTTGGGCCTGGGTCTGTCCTTTACTGTTCCCCACCAGTTTCCCTCACCACTTTCTGCTTCTGTCTCTTTGAGCCTGAGGTTCTCCTGGGTCACCTTGTGTCCTGAGCTCAGGAGGAACCCTCAGGGCAGCGGATCCAGGAATAAGAAATCTGAGTCGGGGATGGAAGGGATCAGGACTCGCTGTTTGGCTGGGATAAACAGCAGAGGCAGTCTGGCCCACACTTCTAAGATGTCTGTACAAGCGCAGTTTGTTTGGGGGTGGGGTGGGGAGTAAGGTCTCTTCCTGGCCCCACTGTAGCTTCTAAGATGGCAATCACCCAGAGAGATGGGGAGTGGCTGGCTGGGTAGGACTGGGGCTGCTCAGTGGCAAGAAATCTTGTCTTGCCTTTTCTCCTCAAGCTCAAAACAGGCACGTGTAGCCATTAACCGAAATGCTTAGCAGGGGCGTCCCTTACCAGGAGGAAAATGGATTTATTGCTTTATAAAAAGGAGTCTGATAAAACTTAAAAGAAAAAACCCAAAAGTAGAAACCTAAAAATCAACCCACCCTGCTGAGCACTCCCAGGAAGTCTCAGACACATTTCTGGAGGCAGTCAGGTGGGGGGCTGGAAAGCCAGGCCCGCCTGGCAGAGGAAGGGCGGCCTCTTCCCGTAAACAGCTCCAGGGCCCTGGAGGAGTCTGCCGGCAGGGGGCGCTGTGGCCCCACGGCCTCAGACCAGCTCCAGGCCCAGAGTGAGGCTGCCTCCAGGACCCTGGGCCTGTGGCAGGCCTGGCTGGCTCCTGGGTGGCCCCAGGAAGATGAGGGCAGACACCCAGAGCCCACACCTTACCATCACCCCACCACACACATCCCTCACACGTATCACAGGGTCACACATCCCACTTACACATGTACATGTACACACACACACACAACACACACACACTTAGGCCCCTCACCGTCCATCTCCCCGGCCAGGCCTGGACCTCCTCATCTGTCAGCAGCAGCCTGGCTTCCACCCCCATAAAAACAGCTGTGTGTGTAGGGGGTGCCCTGTTGGTGCTGTTTTAATTCCCTTCGGGTCACAGACTGGATGAAGGGTGGCAGTGGAAACTTGCTCCCTGCCCTGAGGGAGGAGGTGAGGGACTGCTAAGCAGCCTTGTCCTTGGCTCCTAGCCGTGCATGACTATCCAGCCCTCCGTCCCCTCCCCAGGCTTTAAGCCAGGGGGGCTTCTCCACAGGCCTATAACAGGAGGACAGGTCACGGACAGGCCACAGGGGGCTGGAATTACAAAGGAGTTAGCACCAACAACAGGAAGCGGGTCCTTCCTTCCTCAGGCAGCCTCAGACTGGCCAGGGAGGAGGTTGAGGGGCCAGGCGAGGGCGCGCAGACAGTGCAAGCCTTTGTCCTTGGGCAGGTGTGGCCAGTGGGCATGCAGCTGAGGGGCAGGTGGCAGGCAGTAGGTGGCAGACCCCTCTGCTTTGGCAAGAGGCAGAATCCAGACACTTAAGGGAGAGAGAGCCTGCCTGCTGGAGGTCCTCCTTGCTCCTCCTGCAGGCACCATTGTGCCTCAAGGCTCCGGGGCCCCTCGACAGTGGCAGAGCAAAGCCCAGGCCAGCCCTTGCTTCCAGCAGTAGGAACATCGCACATCCGGGCCCTCTCCCGTCCGTCCTAGCGCTGCAGAGCTCCAAGGCAGGACCAGGGTCCTGGGAGGGAGCGTGGACTCCAAAATGGTGAAGGAGAGGATCCTGAGGGTGCACAGAGGTCCTCTGGGATGGGGAGAAGGACACCGGTGAGTCACTGAAGCAAGGGCAGGAGGCCACAGTTCCGAGGCGGCGAGCGCTACACGAAAGCCTCTGGGTTGGAGGAGCCGTTCAGCTTGAGGAAAAGCTTGTCATCCTCCCTCTTCTGCTGTAGCTGCCTCTCCAGCTGGCGCCGGTAGCAGACGAGGTAGAGGGGGAGGCAGAACCCCAGCATGCTCAGGGCAAGCAGCCCCACATTCACCTGGAGAAGCAGAAATGAGAGCTGCCGTCACATGAGGCAGGGGGCCGGGCAGGAGCTGTGGTCTTTGCAGAGCCCGACTCAAGAGCCTTCCCCACACTCAGGTTTGGACGAGGGGAGGTCACAGGAGGGGAAAGGAAAAGCTGAAACTGGACGAAGGGCCCAGGGCCCGTGGCTCCACATTCCAGTATCAGGATTCCCAGCTGAGAAGCCCTCGGGGACTGGGCCCTCCACCTCTGACCTCCAGTTGTGAATATCCAGGGGTGGGGCCAGGAGTGGGGCACGTTCACAGTACCTGGTTAAAAATGCCAACCCTCAGCAGGAGGGCTACCCCAAAATCAGGTCCAGAAAGGATACTCTTCTTCTCCTACACAGCCACCACTCACAGAGGGACCCTGAGTTCATCCTAACCGAAGTTCCAAACTGCCTCTCCTTGGGGCCCTCGAAGCTCCTGAGCAATGCCTCCCAGCTCTGAGTGGGCAGATGCCCATACCCCACTGCCCCACACCCTTCTTACCCATAGAGGGTCTCCTTGGAGGGGACCCATCATGGCCAGAAACAGGGGCTGCTGCAGGAGAGCGAAGAGTGCACTGACCAGCGACTGCAGTCCTGTGAGGCTGCCAAACTGGGTGGAGGGGTACCTGCCGGGAAGACAGGGGACCTGTCACCACAGGTGCCACTCTCAGGCTTTCCCAATGCTCCTCGGCCTCAACTTGGCCCCAGGTGTGCCTGCCTCGGATTAGTTTCTGCCAAGCAGTCCTGTGACTGTGAATTTCTCTTTCAGACCGGCGTGAGACCCCCGATTCTGGGGAGGACCCCACTCCACCCAGGCGTGCCCCAGGTCCATGGGTGTCTGGACGAGCTGAGTGGAAAGTGGTGCCAGCAGGACTCTGCGGCTTGGCAAACAGGCCCAGGGAGCAGGTTGGAGGCTGGCCCTGGCTCCGCTACGCCCTCATCCAGAGGAGCATTGTGTAATCACGGAAACTCGGCATCACACTCTTGGTGGACTCTCAGACTCTGCCAGGGCAGCAGCAACTTCCTCCTGGCATCGGGTGGAGTGGGGGACGACAGGCAGACCTGGAATGACCCCCGTGGGATGCTGATGGGAGGGGAGAGAAAATCTCAGCGAAATGTCAGGTTTTGTGGCCCCGGAGGTGAGAAGGGGCTCCCAGCGAGGAACAGGCTAGTCTTTGGTCAGAGACACACAGGAGACGGTGTTTGAGTTCCTTTTTTTTTTTTTTTTTTTTAAAGATTTTATTTTTAATTAATCTCTACACCCAATATGGGGCTCAAACTCAGAACCTCAAGACCAAGAGTCACATCCTCTACTGACTGAGCCAGCCAGGCGCCCCCATGGAGTTCCATTTTTGAGCCAAGCCCCAGCCCAAGGGGGAAAAACAACTGTGGTTCCTTCTGGATGTGTGGCCTCTTGGAAAAGGAGGCAGGTTTCATTTTAGCCAAGGCCCAAAAAGGCCAGTGGCAGAACCAGGCCCTTTGAGACTCTGGGTGAGAACAGTCTGACACATTGTGGGCTCAGTTATCCATGTCATTGCCCCTGTGGAAGGCCCTGTAGTTCTGGGCAGCCAGAGCCCTCCCCTGTCCTTCCCGTGAGCAACCAGGGGCAGTCCCGGGGCTCAGCTGAGCAGCCATCCCCGAGGCATAACAAGCTACATGGGAGCACTGACCCTGGCAGGGGAACTGACTTCGTGTTAGATGCCAAGGCTTGTGGGCACCCAACTGTCGGCCCGCTGACCCACCTCCCGCCAGGTGTGACCTTCCCTTGACACACCCAACAGAAGCCCCGGTACCCATCCCCTGGCACAAGAAGATGAGCCCAGATGGCAGGCTGGCCCCCTCCAGGACCTCGGTCCTCCCACGAACCTCCCTCAGGTCATTCCCTTACTGTCGGCCCCAGGCCACCCCCGGCAACCAGCACTTACACGGCGGCATACAGG
Organism: Puma concolor; assembly: GCF_028749965.1. Lineage (NCBI taxonomy): Eukaryota > Metazoa > Chordata > Mammalia > Carnivora > Felidae > Puma > Puma concolor. The sequence continues at coordinate 15,827,097 of NC_141680.1, read as the reverse complement.
CCCCCGACGGCAGAGTGGATGAATCCTCGCACAATCGTGTGCAGGATAAAGGAGAGGATCTGAGAGAGGGAGAGCAGAGTGTGAGCAGAGAAACGTGAGGGTCCCCACAGTCCTTGGGGTCCTGAGCAATGGCAGCACTGGCAACTGGTGTTGGCTCACACCAGCTCTCCAAGGGCCAATGCCCGAGTTGTCAGGGATTTTGTGAGCCAGCTATGAGACAGTCACTACGAAAAATTAAATTCATAAAGACTTAGAATTAAACAAATTATATAAAAACAGAGGTAACGGATACTCAGAATTCACCATTTCTTAATTATCTGTGCTCTGGGGGTTTCTACGTTTATAGTCTAGTACGGTGGGAGTACTGTACGATGGCGTGTCATTGTGAATCTCTTTTCAACTGCACATTTGGGGATGTCATATCAGTTGAAATCAGCCATGGTGAAAGCATTTACACCAAGGAAATTGGCAAACACCGAGTCAGGGCTCCTCCTGCCTCCACCCAGAGTCAGCAGTTATAGATGTACTGACACAGCACTAAATAGGAGGTCATTAATCATGATTTGATCTCCTGCCTTTGCTGACCTGAGGATGGTGCCCAGAGGTCTCTGTGCCTGGTCACTCAGGTCCTAATGGCTGATAGCTTTCCTTCTCCCTACCCGAAAGTTCAGCTTCTTAAAAAGGCCACAGCTGGCCGGCTTGGCAAGCTCCAAGAAGCATTTGTAGATAATTCCTCAGGAGCAAGAGAGCTGTGTCCATTTTGCCACAGCCGCTGGGACCCTTTATTCGCCCTTTGCACACGGCCCTGCCATCCTGCTTAGCAGCCAGGACCTGTTCCCAGGAATGTGGGCGGCAGAGGGGGCAGGGGCTGCTCTCTGCAGTGTTGCAAGAGGGCTGTGCCCAACTATGCTTGCTCACACATCCTTGTGCAGGTTCCCCCTTTCCACTTCAAGTGTCTTGTTGCCTTTTCATAACTTTTCTTTCAACAAGAACTAAATAAAACAAAAAGCAGAAGACTGTCCCTAGTGAGCATTGCCCCTTCATTAGACAAGGTGGTCAAGGCAAGGATCTATCGACCAGCCTTGTAAGAGGGGACAGCCACCAGGAAGCTGGGAGGGCACCAGGAATACAAAGACACTCTCACTGGGAACTGGAACAAGCCTCCAGTGGTTTACTCTGGTCTCACACAGAATGTCGGCACATGCACATGATAGTACCCATGGGTGGTACACAGCTGGGTGTTCAATGTACTTCAACACATGGCCACTTGCAAAAAAAAAAAAAAGAGAGAGAGAGAGAGAGAGAGAGAGAGAGAGACTCTGGCTTTCCTTCTGGACCTGGCCCAAGATACTATCTGGACTTGAGCTAACCCATGTGGAAGCAATGCCATTATTCAGGTCCCTTCAAAGTTCATAAACTTGAGGATTTAAAAATCGTCATAATAAAAATAAACAAACTTGGAGACTGGCACTAGAACACTTTCATGGACGTAAGGGTAGAGCTGGGCAGGTGACAAAATCTACTTTGCTTCCAATGTCTGCCAAAAGTCAGCTTTCAAAAGCAACAGAAATCTTGTGAAAAGGAATTAAACTTTTGAACCCTGATGCCCAGTGATCATCACAGTCTTTCCCAACTCTCTACAACACAGATACCCCGTAGGCATTCTTGTACCAGAGTAGATGGTCCCATCAATGCCACAGATTAGCTAGACCTCTTTGGACCTCAGGTTTCAACTGTGTGAGCAAAAGCAAAACAAGGAGCCATACAACTACCCCACATAGTTCTGGGGGACGGTATGGTGGTGGTATTCACGGCATGCAAGATGCTCAAAAGGCCATGAAGAAGGATATGCCTTCATAGAGAAGAGTTTTCTGTGAAAGGCAATCCCAGTTTCATTTAGAGCTCACCCCCTGCATTAAGCACAGAACCTGGCAAGTAAGAAGCCCTTGGTAAATAACAGCGGGCTGGTTGGTTGTTGGTTGCAATAAATGAATGAAAAGTCACCATGGTCTTTGTTGATGGCTTCCATGACACATCACGTCCCTTCTGGTCTCACTGTCCCACATCCCACCCGACCTCTCCTTCTCCCCGTACCCACCTGCAGAGGCAGGTTGGGAATGAGACAGGTCACCCCAAAGCCCACAAGCAGCACATTTGTGAAGGCGAAGGCCCGCATGGCGTTGGTGACTTTCTGGATCTGCCGGTCTCGCTTCTTCTTCTTCTCGCCCCTGTGGAGACAGAGCACACACCGGAGCTGGGAGCTCCCTGAAGGAGGATGGGCTCTCCCAGGAAGTCACAGCTTGCAGACGATGCGAGACTCGGAGACCACCCGAGCACATCTGAGGGACTGTCAGGGCGAGACCACCCCTAGGGACGCCCCCATTGCGCCCTCTGGACTGAGTGCTGGGTGTGAACCGCAGTGGAGAGGTTGGATGCAAGGTCATTAACACACTGCGCTGCCTCAGTGAAGACTGACGGGGAGGCAAGCAGCAGAGCACACCCAAGTCAGGATGTGGCGAAGCCCCGCTTCACCGCGGACTCCAACTTCACCCAGATCCCGCAGGGAGCTGATGATAAGCCAGATAATAAGTCAAACAAGGGAGGGAGTGGATTTCCCCTTTGGGGGCAGGAAGGGGTGAAGGAGAAACAAATATGCAGTAGATGGAATCAGATGGCTTTAGGACCTGACCTAGATAACGGAGCATTCTCTGTAGCTATTTCCTTGTGAATTCACTATTAGGGATCCCAGTCCCACTGCCCGCACAGATAACCCACGGACAACTGTAGGACATGCAACAATGAATGCCAAGTGCTGGAGACCCGGGGAGTCCCAGACCCACCACTTCCTCACTATGTGACCCCAGGCAAGCTACTCAAAGTCCTAACTTCAGTTCCCGCATTTGAAAAATGGGTTCAACACTAGTACGCGCCTCATCCAGGCGCTGGGAGGCTTGACTGAGATACTGTGCATCAAGTGTTTGGCATGGGGCCCAGAGCAATAAACAGTGGCTTATTATATTAAGGTGGAGTCATGAAGACAGCATTTAACTCACCCTCTGATCTTGGAGCCCAACCTTTACGAACGCGGGGCTCCTGTACCTTGTTTCATGCTGACAATTATGAACAGATCTAGCAGTTCTGCGGTTATAGCAGCCTACTACTCCCACCGAGTGGAGTGAGCCTCGCAGGCAAGCAGGACTTTACCACGGTTTACCACTGTGCTATTCCTGACTGGGTCCTTGGACACCCAGCGTCTGCACACAGACCTTCCTCCGGTTTCTCCCATTCTTCCATCAAGCCCAGTGCTTTTCCAAACTTTCGGGTACCAAAGAATCTCCATAACGAAGTGATACACTCAAATCTGTGCTGAGCTAAGTGAGAGAGTGTCGGAAAGCCCTTACGAATAGCTTTGGGCACGGCCCCCTCTTGCCTCTCCCGCTGACTTCAAAAGCTAGGCCACCCACCCGGTTCCTGCCTAGCAGCTGACTCTGGGGCCAGGAGCTAGGGGACAGGCCCCGTCTACGCACTGGTTGGCGTCTTTCTCCTCAGGTTCCTCAGAGGCATCTTCACACTCCTTCAGCCTCCAGTCCATGATGTAGCCAATGACAGGGGCTGTCAGCAGGCAAAGCAGCTGGAGCACACCGAAGATGGAGGTGTAGAGGCCAACTGGGGAGGAAAATGGGCTGCGTCATGGGGGGCCCCTAGCAGAAGCCTGAGGCAGGTGCTGGGAGAGCCTGAGACCCCGTAGGCCCTTCCGGGGTCTTCCACAGACCACCCCTCACCAGCCCTCACCGTGCGCCTTGAGGGGAGCCCAGAGACTTTGAACTCCAAAATCAAAGGTGGAGCAAGGGGCAGGCACCCTGTTCTCTTCTCCAAATCATCTGCTTATTTCCAAGAAACAGCTAATGAAATCCAGTATGTCACAACGACATCCCCCAGAGGCTCCAGGAAGCGTCTATGACTCGGGAACCACAAAATTACCAATGCCTGGGACTGAAGCTTTGTGTATGACTAGTCATTAGTTTTCTGCCTCTAGAAATATACCAGGAAGGCACCACTCACAGGGGCTCTGACGTAAGGGCTCCAGTCTTCAAAGAGCCTTAGAATTATGATGAGATTTTTTTTTTTTAGGCAAATAGAAGCTGAGGGTTGACTGCCCCTCCCCCACCCACAGTTCTGGCCAAGAGGGATGTTTCTTGGTCAGAGACTGGCTGGTGGGGATGTTGCAGTGTTCTTCGACAATCCCCCTGGCTTACCGGTAGCCATCACTGCATCAGGAAAGCAAAAGTAAAAAAGCAGAAAGGAGAGAGGTTAGCAGCAGAGATCTCAATGGTTATTATACGGAGATGGGGCGTGGTAGCAGGCCATCTCTGGGCCCAGCACACACATGCCATTTCCCACCAAGACCAGACTCTTAGAGCATCCAGGGGACGCCCAGCTTGAGTCAGGCTTCTGGGAGTGCAGGCGGGTGAGGCCCAGCACGGGCATCTGTTGATGGTTTCCGGTCTGCTGTGGCCTCAGTCACGTGCAGCCGGGGCCTCGTCACAGGCAGGCTGGTGAATCAGGCCTGCGGTGCTTGCCGAGGACCAGGAGGGGGAAGTGGCGTGGGTGCCGAAGACCCGGCCAACCAGGGCCCCTCATGTACCCTGCCCTGTCATACTCTGTCGCACCTCCTACTGCTCTCCAAGGGAAGGAGAGGTCAAAGAATCCGTCCTGACCCCCAGCCAAACACTGACACCATGGGTCTCCCTCCGACAGCCAGAGCCGGTCCCTTCTATTCCACCAGCTCCCTGAGCCTGAAGCAGCCCCTCTGGGGACAGCCGGGGCTGTGGGGGTCGGGAACAACAGCTCACAGGAGCAGAGTGGGGAAAACCGATGCCCTGTCAGCTGCAGATTGGATTTCCTGGCCCAACTTCCTCTACTTCTTAAAGCTGACTTTTTGAATGTGGGAAACAGTTGGGAAAAAAAAAAAAAATCCTCTTGAGCAGCAAAAGATTTCTTAGAGAACTGGAGTGAAAGTCCACGACTCAGCAGCAGGGAGATTTGCCTTCTAAGAGCCAGTGGGCCCTCACTTCACTTCTCGGGCCCTGAGTTTATAACAGAGGGTGTTTAGACACGATAGATCAGCTTTCCCCAAAGTGTGGTCCACAGATTTTAATGAGCGTTATACCATAACAATGTTCCTGTGGTGGAAGTTTGGGGAAAAATCATTGGACAAAACAAAGTTAAATAGGTTATGTTTTCCTATAGGGCTCTCTTAGGGCCTTTACTGTGTCAGCGTCCATCATGAAATTTTGCAAGGGCACATGGTAACTTCACCACAGGACATTCATTTTCACAGTGGAACCAGTGTTGTCCAGGTCCCTTTGTCATCTTTCCCTTTTGTTAAAGCTGTTTTTTAATTTATTTTTGAGAGAGAGAGTGAGAGAGAGAGACAGAGGCAGAGTGTGAGCAGGGAAGGGGCAGAGAGGGAGACAACAGAATCCAAAGTAGGTTCCAGGCTCTGAGCTGTCAGCACAGAGCCCGACACGGGGCTCGAACTCATGAACTGTGAGATCATGACCTGAGCCGAGGTCGGACGCTCAACCGACTGAGCCACCCAGGCACCCCTCTCTTTTTTTAAGTTTATACAATTTATTTTAAGAGAGAGAGAGGGAGAGCGCAAGAGTGCACATGTACATGGGGTAGGGGAAGAGAGAGACAGGAAGGAGAGAGAGAATTCCAGGCAGGCTGCTCACTGACTCATCCCCTTTAAAAACTGTATTTCAGGGGCACCTGCGTGGCTCAGTCAGTTGAGCGTCCGACTCCTGTTTGTGGCTCAGCTCATAATCCCACGGTCGTGGGATGGAGCCCCTCATCGGGAGATGGGCGTGCAGCCTCCTTATGATTCCCTCTCTCCCTCTCCCTCTGCCCTTCCCCCACTTGTGCGGACGAGCTCTCAAAAAATTTAAAAAAATAAAAATAAAACACACCAAAAAACCTGTATTTGATTCCTTGTAATCCCTAGTGTAACTACCCCTGGGGAAAACCAACTAAACCAACAAACAGTTGCACACCAGTGAGAATGCCAATAAAAAGGATTTACCGACTGTGTTTGTCCAGCTTAGGGATGACTAAAGCTGACTCAGCTCAGGCCCTGAGGAAGTACTGATTTTCTTTGTAGAATCAAAACCTCTAATCAGCTGAAGACCTTCTGTGCTGTTTTAGAAAAGTGGTGTGTGCGTTATCAGCTCTGTTTACCGAACTTGACAAGCCTCGACTGGATCACACGCACAAGGAAGCCGCCGCCCAGCCTTGCCTCCCAGTTCTGGGCGCAGACCCTGAGTACCCAGCGGTGTGGGCCACCCCTGCCCCTTCGCACAGAGCCTCTCCACGGCCGCGCCTGCGGTGTCCCAGGGCAGGGAGACCCTTGGCAACGGGGCTGACTGCCTGTCTTTCAACAAGTTCTCAGGTGGAGTACTCCGTCCCCCACAGTGTTTTCATTCACAAACAGGCTTGCCAACGGCCCCGAGGCAATGAAAAACATACGCCCCACACCCTGAACACATGTAATTATTTTAGTCCCCCTCCCCCGCCTCTAAACCGGGAAATTCTAATGGCAACGGGAGAGAACAGTGGGGGCTGGCTGGGGTGAAATGGCTCTCATCAGCAGTGAATCCTTCGGAGCCTGCCATTTTCCGGACTAGTATCTTCCAGGCGGTGGGCTTAACCTCAGGCGGGTAGGAATGAGCACGGATCGCGGGGTGCCCTCTTGTGGGGAAATGCATCGAGGTCGGGGGGGGGGGGCCACCTACCTACATCCTGATCACCGCTGACCAGGAACTTGAGGATATTGTTCATGGCGCCCATGTAGAAGATGAGCCGTAGCTGTGTGATGCACATGGTGACCAGGCTGAGCAGCAGGATGGGGCTGAACACGCTGTGCATGAAGGAGGGGGCCGCTGCGGGGAGAAGACCAGGGGTGCTCAGGAGAACCGATGCCCCTACCCGCCACCCCCCACCCCCCCGGCCCACAGCCTACCCACCGTCCAGGGGAAGCCTGATTTGCTGACCAGATCACCCTATGCTGGATGCAGGGATGGGCCTGGGGGAGGTTAAATGTGTGGGTGCTGGACTTGGGTCACCCAGGGGTGTGAAGTGAGTTGGAAGAATCCCTTCCCCATTCTGGGCCTCAGTGTGCTCATCTGTCAGCCCGGGTGCAGGGTGCCGCCTGCCCTCTGGGGATCAAGTGGGAATTAAGTGAGATGGCACCCACGAAGCCCTCAGTTGCTGCTGGCCCCGGGTGAAGGGATTTCCGGGATGGGTTGGCCGCCTCCTCCCCGCCGCCGAGGTGCGGGTTTGGGTGCAGACGGCCCCGCCGACGTCCTAGGCAGGCCCTGAAGGTGAGGTCATGAAGCAGGTACCTGCGGTGTCTGGCTGGCACTTCACCTCCAGGTCAATGGTGGACAGGCACAGCTTATGGCCCTCCTGCAGTGCCGCTTGCTCCTTGCTGCTCCTCATGGAGCTGCCCACGCTGAGGCGGCGCCCCACCGTGGTCACCTGCTTGTAGAACTGCTTCCCTGTGATCTTGTGGTCAAAGCCCAGCCAGCTGAACTTGATCTTCACCCTGGAGGCCACAGGAGAGTGTCCATCGGTGCTGCCCGGGACCCTGGCCAGGGCGGGGGTGGGGCAGACGGCACATCCACTTACGAGTAGTCCATGTCCTCCGGCCCTGGGAAAGGCTCCAGGGGCCAGTTCAAGAAGCAGTTGAGGAAAACCAATCCGGAGCAGCCGGCCCAGACCACGAGGATGATGATGAAGGAGGCACCAAAGTCATAGATGACCTGACAGGCACAATGGGGTAGGCGCAGGGCCAGGGGGCAGAGTTAGCAGAGGGAAGCCACGGCAGGCGGCAGGCAGGGGGCATCTGTCAGCCCTGCTCTTCCTGCGCTGAGCTGCGTAAGGAGGCACGGCTCCGCCAGTCTGGGTGTCTGGTCGTCAGAGGCCCCGCATCCCAGCAATCCCAGCTTGCCCTGGCACGTCGTTAACCCCCTGTGCCTCCAACTTGGACCACATGTCACCTCCCTGGAGAGGCCTTCTCTGACTGCTTCTGTCACTGTCACCTCACAAGTTCACAGTGAACGGCCCTGGCTGAGATTACTGACTTCTTGATTACTTTCCTAGTCCGTTACTAGTCCAGCTCCTTGAGAACGGGAACCTGCTAGTCTTGTTCACGGATGTGCCTTGAAGGGTGCACGTGGCAGGTGCCCCAGACACCCAACAAGCAGATGGATGTCTCACTTTGCTCCTCTCTGAAATGGGCATAACACTGTCCCGTAGCCTCAAGGAGCTGCAGGTGTGATCCCCAGAGTGCTCAGTACAGGGCCTGGCAGGTGGGAAGCCTGCTGAGCAAGCATATTAGTCGTTGTTGTCACTGTTACCATTTATTTCCAGCACAAGAGTCGCCAGCATCCTGGCAGACAGCTGCCCAGCTCCCCAGGGAGGGGACCAGTGGTTAGACAGCAAGAAGAGGTGGAGGAGGAACTTGTAGACTTCTCCACACTCCGGAAGGGTGAGAACGCCTAGGAGGCCACAGCATGGCTGGCTCCTCACCCTCCAGGTACCTTGATTCCCCAGAGGCCAGCCCGAGTCTATGACTCCTCCTCCTAATCCATGGCCTCCCCGCCATGTATCGCAGGAAAGGGGTTTCGATTTGGTGCTGAGACCACAGGTGGGACAAGCCCCTTTCGAAGACTTGGCAGGGGCAACAGTATTTGGAGCGGGTGCCGGGGGTGACAGACTGTGAGGTGTTTGCTTCCTCCTGACCCTGCGTGACTTCCACAGGTTCAGAATCCTGCCTGGGAGGGAAACAGCTGAACCAACTTAGCCAAGAGCAGCGCTCTGGCTAATGAGGAGTAACAGCCCAACAACAACAGACCTGGGGGTGGGGTGACCTGGGACAAACTCACCCATCCCTCTTCTCTACCCCAGCCCAGAAATGCAAAGGCGGCCTGCAGTAACACCCTGTGTGATATGCTTGAATTTTCCGTCTCCCATGGCTCAGTGGTTTTCTTTTCTTACTCTTGTGGTGGCCAGGTGCATCCTCCCAGGTGTGGGTGGTGGGGAGGGGCGAACCCCAGAACCCACAATTACTTCCCTCTTCAGAGGAGGCTGAAAGAGCCTTGGGAGAGGGCTCTGCTCAGACATTAGGACAAGAGGGTGAGGCTGGTCACACCCTCACCTTGATTCCTGGGAAGGTGACTGCTGAGGAGGCATAGGATCCAATCATCAAGGCAATAAACGTGGACCGAAGGTCACCAAACATGTTGGGTAGCTGAAAGACAAGAAGCAAGGGAGACCTGCTGAGGGAATGGGCAGCGGACTGGTGGGGGAGGCGTGGGGGAAGGAATCAAGGTATCCTCAGGTTCCATTTCTTATCAGCTCTCCTTCCTGTGTCATTGAGGGGGTGGTGTGGGGAGTGGGTAATTACGGCTTTTCATCTGGGACTTAGTTTGATAAAGGGAGGGGAGATTAATGCAGAACTCAGAGACCGGGTCAGACTCTGAGCTGTTGGACTTCCTGGCTGGTGAGTGTCCCTCCTCTTTGCTCATGCCAGGAGCCTCTGCGTCTTTGCAGGGTTTCATTGAGATGCCAGCGAGCAAAGTCGGGAGCCTCAGGCATCCCTCAAAGGGAGCAAGCCTGTTAAAAGTAAGAATCTATTTGGGGATGAGAGTGTCACTGTATACATAAAAATATCAGTGTCCCAGAAGGACCAGATGTCAGCAAAAGCTGCTTTTGGTTCTAAGACAGTAGGCTTCTGGAAGGTGCCAATCTGAATTCTACAGTTCCTCAGGGCTGACAGGGGAGCCAGCCTAGTCTGGGATTCCTGCTTCTGGTTTCTAAGTGCAAGGAGAGCCCTCCCTCTCCGTCTCACATTTTACCCCAGTGATGGGCATCGGAGGAGACCGATGGCAAGAAAGACTCATTCTCTTGTCCCAGTGAGGTCGCTCACACACCTCCTATCAGCTCATTCTGGGCCTACCGCCACAACTTCAAAGCTCAGACCCACCCAGCCCGCGATTCTACACAAATCCAGGCACAGTAAATGTGACAACACAGTCACAGAGGCAAACAGACCTAGGGCAAAGTACATCCTCCCAAATAGCCAGTTTGTATCTCCTCTCCCTTGCCTCCAAAGAGACGGAACTGCCATGCTGTGAAGCTCTCCCGTCCCACATCCACAGTGTCCAGAGCATCGAGATCACTCTCTGTGTAGCTATCCAACCTGCTTCACTGAATTCAGGCTGTTCATATGGACCTAATCTATGACCCCCTCTCCCATTTGTCCGGAATCACATTGGGGTTTTCTTAAACACGGAACACTGCTGCCTGGGAGCCAATCCATTGTTGCTGAGTGCAGGCAGTGTGAACTGGCCTTTCCTGCCCCTCATCATTTCTGCCTGTTTTGCCCACAATTAAAAATGAGGAAGGGACATCACCAAAATTAAAAGCTTTTGTGCTTCAAAGGGCACCAGCAAGGGGCTCCTGGGTGGCTCAGCTGGTTGAGCACGCGACTTCGGCTCAGGTCATGATCTCACGGTTTGTGAGTTCGGGCCCTGCGTTGGGGCTCTGTGCCGACAGCTCAGAGCCTGGAGCCTGCTTCGGATGCTGTGTCTCCCTCTCTCTCTGCCCGTCCCCTGCTTGCACTCTGTGTCTCTCTCTCAAAAATAAATAAACATTAAAAAATTTTTTAAAAAAAGGCACCACGAAGAAAGGGAAAAGACAATGCACAAAAGAGAGAAAACGTCTGCAAATCATGCATCTGATAAGGGACATGTGTCTATACACTATGTATATATAAAAGACTCCTAAAATTCAATAATAAAAAAATAACCTATTTTTTAAATGGGCAAAAGATCTGAACAGACATTTCTCCAAAGAAGATCTACAAATGGCCAATAAGCATATGAAAATCCACTCAGTATTATTAATCTTAGGGAAATGCAAGTTGAAACCACAATGAGATATCACTTCATGCCCCCTAGGGTGGCTATAATAAAAAATCAAATAATAACAAATGTTGATGATATATATAGGAAATCAGAACCCTGATCCACTGCTAGTGGAAATATCAGATGGTACACAGCCACTTTGGATAAGTCTGGCAGTTCCTCAAACAGTTCAACACAGAGTTACCATATGACTTAGAAACTTCACTCCTAGGTATATACCAAAAGAAATGAAAACAAATGGACTCACAAAATTGTGGCAGCATTCAAAAAAAAAAAAAAAAAAAAATTGGGAGGCACCTGAGTGGCTCAGTCAGTTAAGTGTCCGACTTCGGCTCAGGTCATGATCTTGCAGTCCGTGAGTCCGAGCCCCGTGTCGGGCTCTGTGCTGACACAGCTCAGAGCCTGGAGCCTGCTTTGGATTCTGTGTCCCCCTCCCCTCTCCCCTTCCCCCACTCGTGCTCTGTCTCACTCTGTCTTTCAAAAACAAATAAATGTTAAAAAAAAAAAATTGTGGCAGCATTCTTCACAATAACAAAGAAGGGCAAACAAGGCCAATGTCCATCAGTAGATGAATGGGTAAACAAAATGTGGCCTATTTATGCAATGGAACGTTATTGAGCCACAAGAAGAAATCAAGTACTGATACCTACTACAACACGGATGAACCCTGAGAATATTATGATAGATGAAAAAAACAAGTTACAAAAGACCACATATCGTATAACTCCATTTATACGAAATGTCTAGAATGGGCAGATCCATAGAGACAAAAAATAGATTAGTGGTTGCCCAGGGCTGGGGTAGAGGAAGCTGGGAGTGTATAGGGAGGAAATGCCAATGGGTACAGGGTTTCTATTTGGGGTGATATAATTGATTACAGTGATGGCTGCACAACTCTGAATGTACTAAAAACACTCAATTGTATACTTTAGGTGAATTGTATGGTATGTAAATTTGTCTCAACATCACTGTTAAAAAATACATGAGTAAGATACATAAGATGATTTGGGGTCCCAGGATTAAAAAGGAAAATGAATAAATCTATAGTGTATGGCCAATAAGCCATTCTATGGCATAGGGCCAGGGTGGCCATCTAGGCTCCCCTAAGAATTCCAAGCACACAAAGAGCTCTTCTTCCAGCCCTGACATAGAGTGGACCCTCTGTCCACTCAGGCTTCTCAGATAGGATCAAAGGGGGATAGAGAGCATATTGAAATTCCCCCCAGCAGGAAACAGAGGCAATGTGAATGCTCACGTGTGCCCGGGAACACCTAGGTGACTACTAAAGGTGCCTAATCTTACTCTTTGCACACCTGCTTCCCAGGTATGCTGCGGTTCAGACGACATGCCTCTGTTCCTGAGCTCACATATTCGGGCTGCTCTGTGCTGGCTCACCCAGCAAGGCAACCTTGCAGCGGAGGCATTTCTGGGGTCATATCCGCCCCAGGGAGAATCCAAAGATTTGTTCTGCTTATGTGGAAGGAAGGAACTGTTCCAACCTGGGATGCCACTCCAGCCATGGGAAATAAAGGAAGAAAGGGATCAAAGAGGCCTTGGAACCGAACCAGAAGAGCGCATGGAGGCCAAGCGCCCGGTACAGGAAAGGCTACTTGGTACAAAGTCAAGCCAGAAAAACACTCTTGTTGCCTGTAGTCACCTTGAAGCACAAAAAGGTATCTCCCAACTTTTCAACAGGGCTGGGAATACTCTTAAAAAGGAGACAGCTTGCTAGCTAGCCTTTTTCCTTCTTAAGCTCAAGTTTGCTTTAATCCTAACCTATGCTAGAGGCCAACAGAACAATGGACTCGGGCTAGCATACAACCCTGGCCTGATCTTCTGGAGTCTTCTCCCCAGAAAAGATTCAGGAAGAACAGGAAGCTGAGAAAGAGGACTGACTTCCCATCTGCCCATGGACGAGGCCCTTGCCCTCATACCTAGACAAGGACAGTGGCTTTTTAGCTGCCCAACTTCTCCCTGCCTAGAACACTCTTAGCGACACCAAGAAAATTTGCCCCAACGTGTTATTTTGGTCAGTAGGGCGATACCTAGGGGGAGTATAGCCTCAGGTCAAACCGTACTACACAGTGTTCTCACCAACACCTATATCCTTTATTTTAAATTAGGGTTATTTTTTTCTGATTACAAAAGTAATGTATGTTCATTGTAAAACATTTGGAACAAAGTATACATAAAGAAAGAATAAAATAAAAATCCCCCTGATATACCCATTAACTATTTTTTATATATTTCCCATTAACCTTTGTCTTATAAATAACTGTAGCTTTTAAACAAAACTGGGATCATATGCTACATGTCGTTCTACAATTTTTCCCTTTTACTTGATATAGTATGTTTTCTTACTTTTTAAATTTATTTAAGATTTTTAATTTTATTATTATTATTTTTTTAACTTTTAAGTAATCTCTACACCCAACATGGGGCTCGAACTCACAACTCTGAGATCAAAAATTGCATGCTCCACTGACTGAGCCAGCCAGGCACCCCTATAAACGCTTTCTAACTTCGTATTCACCTTCAACATAATTTGTAATGACTGTCTGGTATTTCCTTATCTGGATGGTCTATAATTTATGCAACCACTTCTCTGATGTTGGAATTCAAGTCCTTTTTAATTAACATTCTTAAAGATAAGCCTATGTGCACATAGCTATTATTCCCTTAAGGTAAATTCCCAAAAGTAGAATCATTAGGCAAAAGGGAATACACATTCTTAAGTTTTTGTGATATCCTGTGCCAAACTGCCCTCCAGAAAGTGACACCAATTGGTAACTCCCAACAGAAGCACAGTAGAGTGTCTATTTCACTGTATCCACTCTGGCATTTCGTGTTATTTTTAATATTTGCCACTTTACCAACATCCTTGTTTTAAAATCCATTTCTTTGTGTATATGGATGAAATGAATGAGTAATATTTGCTTCAAAATAGTCTGGATGGTGGGTAGAGACAGGAACAAAGCAAGGCTGGTTGTGAGCTGATAATTGTTGAAGTTCAAGATGGACACATGGAATCATTATACTATTCTAATACCATGTATATATTTAAATTTTTCCATGACTAAAAAATGAAATTAAAAAATTTACATTTATTGATTACTAATGACTTTCAACATTTTCAATAATTTTTAAAATCAGCCATTTATATTCCTCACTTGTCCTTTTCTCCTATGAGGATGTTAATCTTTTTATATTGATTTCGTATAAGCTCTTTATATATTAAAGACAGTTACGGTTTGCCCATAGAGTGCAGGTATGTTTTCCTAGTTTGTCATTTAACTTCTTAATTACTTTACCTTCTTCTTAGTTCATGGTGTTCTTTTGATCAACAGAAGTATTTAAATAGGTAGTCAAAGTGTGTGTCAGCTTTTAGGGCCTACGTAGCATTTCTGTCAGATGAAATCTCTCTGAAAAGAACATCAAGGGTGACCTTGACCAATGAACCCCAAAGTACAAACATCCTGACAATGTCAATGTGTGGTCACAAAAGAATAGCAAGCACAGGAGAAAAGAGGGTTTCCCTAAGGACGCTAATTATTTTTTAAATGTTAATACTAATTGTGTTTTTCCTTTAAGCCACTTCCTTCCCTTCCTCCTAAAGCTGTCATGCCTGCCAGGAGATTTTCCCCATTTGCCATGCCCAGAAGCAGCTTGATTAGATGATTTTTTCTTATTATTAAGTAATAATATATAATAATATGGCATAATTATATTAGTATAATAGCATATAATAATAAGACAATAGCATTATCATAATAATAGCAACGATTTTTAATACCTACTGTAAGTATTATCTTAAAAACCCTCAAAACAACCTTCCAAGGTAGGTTCCAAGGGTCACTTTTCACACTCCCTTATCGGGTATAAAACTCTAGGATTAGAAAAGTCGAGGGACACCCTCAAACCGGTAAGGGTCAAATTTGGGATTCAAAGCAGGTCAAGCTTCCGTGCGTAGCCACTGGACTACTCTGCCTCTTGGAAATCTGAGTTTGGTCCCCAGGGCAATTACCATCACCTCTCAAGCTTCTATTTGTTCCTTATTAAGCACTCTGTCTGCTCTCCCCACTAGAGTTTTTTTTACGTCCCTTCTGATGCTCCTTTTGGACCTACCTGCCCCTTCCCTCCTCTTGACCTCCCCATGGTCCAGGGCCACACCTTCAAGTAGACTTGCACTTGCCCTTGGACTTTCTCCTATTTCATCCTCATGTCTGTCTCCTCCCATTCTGGTCTCCTCCTCCCTCCCACCGTCTCCCTCCTTCTGGCTCCAAATGACCTCATCTGCACATAATGGCTACTCAGAAGCCCTGGTGATGGAGTGACGGCTGGGCCCTGAGCAGAGTGCCTTAGTGTGGGCCTCAAGCGCTAGGTGGAGAGGGAAGAACGAGCCCAATCTGCCAAGTAGGAAGCTGGAGCCAGGCTACAATGACAGACGACAGGGGAAAACACTCAGCAGGAGCGGTTTCCTGATTCTGGATTCACAACTGCACTCACAGGTGGGGAGCGCAGGCCCCCTCCCCAGGCTCTGGGTGCTTCCCATAGCCACTTCTGCTGTCTCTGCAAGGGCTGGGGCTGGAATAGCTCGCGGGGCAGAACCCACGGCCTAGCTTACTCGGGGATACCAGTGGTGACTCATTCTCAGCCCCGTGGCTGCACTGTAAACAGGCCCTGGCTCTGTGACCTTCCCAGAGGGGAAAACAGCAGCTGCAGGCGGCCCTCCCCTGGAGTTCTGGCCACAGAACATGGCTACTGGACAAGAGGACCCAGAGGCCTAGGCTCCGTGATGGTGAGGACTGGCTAGCGTCCTTGCAGGACCTTAAGATGCCTCTCTACTCAGGGGCCCCAAAGACAGGCCTTGGCTGGCAGGCAGGGACAGAAGGACCACCGTATAGCCCCTGGAACTGACTTTCCAAATCCATGGTCCCCCAAGCCCACCAGCTAAGGGTGCACCCTGGCCCTCAGGGAAAAGACACAAGGCCCCTTCCAGAGGTGGCTGGTGTACACACCCAGAGCCCTGTACAACTTGTATAGGCTGGGATCCAGGTACCAGTCTGGACAAGCAGACTCAGCAAAGCTAGGCTATTTCCTAACCCCAAACAACCGGGCAGCTCCAAGCACACACTGCCAGGAAAAGGTCCTTGTGGTCACCTTTCCGCTTCACTGCTGTAGGGGTGGGGAGGAGGGGTTCCACTCCCGAAACCACCTCATTTGCCTTCCCAGCCAGGGCCAGCCCTGCCGATGCCTCCACTACACCTTCTGTTCGCCCCCGAACATGTCACATGGTGAACAAATTCATAAGGCAGAACTCTCGGATGGGTGAATTTTTTCCAGGTCGGTGGCGATCAGCTGGTTAGTGGGCTCTCAAGGCCCGGGATAGAAGCTAAAAGACAGAGCTGGCTCCGGGCACTGAAAGTCCTGCTCACCTGGCACTTTGGGCTCCCAAAGTGGGCCCCCAGAGAGCTGGCTGGGGTGCTGTGGGGATTTTCTCCTGGTGGTAGAAATGGGCCAGCTGAGCAGCAACGCCGAATTCCCATCCCCCCACCAGGGGGCACATGCTTCACTGCTGTGCCCGATTCCTTTGCCTCACCTCTTCTTGGTATTTAAAGAGGGATATTTATTCTCTTCTCCTCAAACTCTAGTCCCAACTCCCATGGGACCATTTCTTCCTCAGAATTAAAGTCAGACTTCAATGAATCAAATAGGAAAAGCCCACAGAGAAATTTTTCATGAAGGAGCCTGACAACAGTTTGGAACCACTTTGCTGCAAGGTTTCCAGCTCAGAACCCACTCCCGCTGACAGGGACAGGGGGCAGAGTAATGAAGTGGAAAAGATATGTTCACAATGTTGGTCGCATCTGCTCCCATCTCTAAGCAACCCCGGGCCCTGGATCGCAGGGTGGCAACCCAAAGATGCCGCCTCAGCCGCCGGCCGGTATTTACACTCCAGCCAATGAAGCGAGTTAAAGGGTTGTACAAACGCTAGACATTGGGCAAACAGACCAAAGTGTTCTGTCCAGATGTCCAGCGGGAAGGCTGGGCTCTGCACCTCGGGGAGTGCTCTGTTCCCATGGAATGACCTCACCCTCCCCTGAGGATGTCACGAGGTTCAGGCCCTCTGCTGTGGGGACCCAGGAAAGTCAGTTCTGGTTGTTGGCAGCCCACGGGCATGGGATTTCAGTCTTGCCCTTTGGAGCCTCCGCTCTGGAAGGAAGGATCACCCAGGAGTACAGGCCTCTCTGGCACTATTGACCATCTCGCCCTGGCCTGTGGGGAAAAGGCATTTTGCCAACTTTGGGGCCTCTTCTCCACCAATGGGGTGACCGCTCACAGCCCCTGGTCATTTTTATTTATACCACAGCCCATACTACACAAAACTTCTTAGAACTCAGAAAGTCCCCAAATTAGCATTTCTATGGCAACACATTCCCCCAAATTCCCAGGTTATCACAGAGTGATTATCCACGGCCCCAAAGAAGTGATAGGAGATTTGATTTAGGAAGTTCCTAAAGGCGACCCTAAAGACTCCTTTGTCCCCCAAATTAGAACATGGGTGGGAGACAAAACAGAAAGTGCTGTTGTGCTGCTAGCTTGGCATCTTTGGGGGGCAATGTTGGCAGTTCTGCTTTTTAAAGGCCTGGGCTGTGTCAGAAAGAGAGTGAGCTCTGCTCAGCAGAAGCCTCGGCCAGCCCTAAAACATTGCCCAAGAGCTCTGGCTCTGTCCTCACTGACCTGCTTCTCATTCCCCTTTTGGGGTCTATTCTGGAAAGGACAGCCACAAGAGCCCCCATCTGAGACCACATGGGACAAGAGAATGCCCACTGAGATCCCTTGGGCCAGGGGCAGTAGTGGAGGCGGGGAATGACTTAGAAAGTGTTTAGGGAGTTGGCCCATGTATCTAGGAGGGGGATCAGTAGGATGGGGGTGAGGGGATGAGGGGGTGAGGGCAACACCTGCCTTCTGACAAGGAATAGTAACTGAGCAGCTTCTTGGCGCCCTGCACCAAAGCTTGTAAAGCGCCCGACAGTATGTATTTTAGGTTTTGCAGGCCATATAGTCTCTGTACAACTCCCTCATTCTGCCCCTACAGCACAAAGGCAGCCACGGACAATAGTAAACAAGTGGGCACAGCTATGTTCCAATAAAAACTTTGTTTACAATCTGCACCCCACACTGTAGAGGCCTCTTTTAGGCAACAGGCTTGAGCAATGGAAACCTGAGTAAGGGAAAAGGGCGCACGGTGACCACTGGGCTGAGTACAAACAGGCCCATTAGGTGACCCACCTCAAAATAGCCATAACTCCCAGCTGACCAATGGGCCACTTACAACTGGGCACAGGTGCCGAAGAAGGAGCATACATTCCCATAACTCCTCACTCCCCACCTTAACTACAGCCCCCCACCACTGCCTCCTGGCAGATGTCTCTCCTTGGCTGTTCACCCACCGCTCCCTTGCAGTGTATTCAATAAACTCCCATCTCCTTTGTTCTGCCTTGGGTGAATTCTTTCCCTGCCCTCGCCTCCGGCTTCCACCTGGCCTCTACCTGATCGGTTGCCCCACACCCAGCAGTGGTCTGGATTTGGCCTAGGGGCAGCAGTGTGCTAACCCCTGCTCTAGACACAAGAATGGAGACCTTAGGAGACAAGCCACCAGCCTCCCTTAAACAGACAGCTGCTAACCAAACACTTTAGGTAACAATCAGATGGTTTTCTTGCCTGGTCACTCTGTATCCTCTGTACCTTTGACCTCCCAGTGGGCGGGTGAGGAGCCAATGGGAGTGCTCCCGCTACAGTGCTTTTGGACTGTGAGTGCTTTTGGTCTGTGTTAACACACAGACCTGTTAGAGGCTGATGAGGGCAACAGACCCTCCCGCGGAGAAACGCACACACAATTTGCTTGCATACAACTTTAAGGGGGTGTACAGTCCTCCTTAAGTTTATTCATGATCACCCGGAGGCCTCAAAACCCTAGGGGAAGATCCCTCGCTCACTCCAAAAAGAGAGCTAATTTTTTTTTTTATATACAAAAGAGCTCTTACAAAACACTTAAAAAAGATCAACATACCTGTAGAAAAACAGACAAATCGCACAAAGAAGCAATTCACAGAATACAAAAGATCACAAAAAAAGAGGTGGAAAGATGTTCTGCCTCGTAAACAATTAAAGGCAAATTAAAAAAAAATCATGGTATATCATTTTCAACAGATCAGACTGGCTAATGTTTAAAAGACTAATAACAGGGCACAGGAAGGGGTGTGGAGAAAGGGCCACTCTTACTCCTGCCGGTCCACCAGAACCAGTATGGGGAAGACCAGCAATCCCACTTCTGGGAGTTTATTTTACAGAAATATACATACGGGGGTGTGCACCTTAGCATCATCATAAATCAGAAAGACTGGGGACCTGGGGCGCCTGGGTGGCTCTGTCGGTTAAGCATCCGACTTCGGCTCAGGTCATGATCTCACGGTCCGTGAGTTCGAGCCCTGCGTCGGGCTCTGTGCTGACCGCTCAGAGCCTGGAGCCTGTTTCGGATTCTGTGTCTCCCTCTCTCTCTGACCCTCCCCCATTCATGCTCTGGCTCTCTGTCTCAAAAATAAATAAACGTTAAAAAAAAAAATTAAAAAAAAAAAACAGAAATAAAAATGCACAAAAGAGTACAGAGTAAATCTCCCTCCTGTCACAGAGGGCAAGGCAAGCAGAGTTCCCAGATTTGTGCATGTCACCCACACCCGAGTTGTCACCCACACCCTGAGCATCCCACATACACAGCCCTGTGCTGTGCCTTTCTCACCCAACACAGATCTCTCTGAACTCCCCATTTCCATGTGCCTCCACCAGACGGTTACCCCTTCCCACCAGGACAAAGTTAATAAGGCAAAGTGAACAGGATAGGCCCTGGGCTGGGCCTGGCCATGGGCTCACAGCCTGCAGGTAGAGGGGTCATGGAGATGCCAGCTACCTATTTAAGCTCCTTCCAAGAAGACCAGCAGTCCCAGGGCCCCTCAATAGCATGACTCGACTCACTAGTAGAAAGGGAAATCAGAAACCAGAGTGCCCTGCGAATGGCGACAGTAGATATTACATCATATAAGTTTTTCACGGGGAAACTAAGGCAAGCCAGACTTTGTTGTCGGGTGGAAATCTCTCTGAGAAACGTAGTATTCTCACTTCTTTCCCATCAGCCAGCTCTGAAGGGCAAGCCTGCAGAGAGCTCCCTTCGTCTTCCTGGGGAAGACATTTTTGGCCTTCTTTGACTCTCTTTCTTTCAACCTGGACCTTCCTGCAACCACTCTCACCTCAAAAAGAAACACATTCTGTGGTGTTCCACTGCTATAGGTAAGGTAGGCGCTCAAGCATCCCAAGAAAACATCTCCCTCCTCAGGTCGGCTCGCTGTGCCCTGGCATGTAGAAAACCAAGAAGAGACGCAGCCGGGTACTCCCCTGAGCTTTCCATTCCATTCTGGACAAAGGCAATGGTGAAGGGCGAGGAGATTCCAAGGGAGGATTGTTTCTAGAGTGCACTATTAGCCAGAGTTGCCATGGAAAAGGAGAGGAAAGAAAGTGGGCAGCAGCTTTTTTCCTTCCTGCTCCTGTCTTCTCTGGGTACGTGGCTAGTGAGGTGGCTTCCTCAGTACCTAAGCCAAGATCAGAAGGCAGGGGATGGGCTCACTCCGAGAGTTGTGCTCTGCCTGCCTCCGGAACCTCCCAGCCCAGGAGGCCATGACTGGCTTTGCTAGGCCGCTTCATCACCAGCAGCCTCTCCTGCTTGGGATGTCCAGGCACAGGTAGGCCAACGGAAAGCAGGGCAACTGAAGCCAATAAAAGCTGCCTCAGATTCACAAGGAGATGACCAAACGAGAGAGCTTTAAAAAATCAATACTTACTGTTAACGAGGTGAAAGTCATGCACATCCCACCAAAGCCATTCAGAGACAGGGCGATGAAGATGAGCACAGACAGAGCTGGAAGGAAACAGAAGGCTCATCAGCCGGGAACCACGGCTGAGCTTCAGGGAGGCCTGGCCCACTGCCTCGCAGAGAGCAAGCAGAATGGACGACGGGCCATCGGGGGCTAGCGCCGGACACCCGGGGAGGGGGAGCTGGAACAGCCTCTTCCTCCTCACCCCCCTCCTCTTTGATTTTACAGGACTTGGACTCCTGCTAAAGGTCTGACGCCACCCCTTCCTTTCTCCATTAACCTTAGAGCAAGCCAGAGGCCCAAAGAAGCTGCTTCACCGAAACCAAATATACGGGTCTTCAAAAATCAGTAGATGAGCCCAGCTAAGATTTTGATGAAACCCAAGTTCTATTTTGGTATTTGTTCTGAAAGTCTTTGAAGCAACAGCTCCACCTAAACAGGGTTGGGGACCAGTTGGATTCTAAGCCATTTTTTAAAAATGTAGGCTCTATGCCCAACTTGAGGCTTGAACTCACTACCTGAGATCAAGAGTTGCACGCTCTTCTGACTGAGCCAGTCAGGTGTCCCAGCTTTTTTTTTTTTTTTTTAATTTTTTTTTTAATTGAGAGAGAGAGACAGACAGACAGACAGAGTGTGAGCAGGGGAGGGGCAGAGAGAGAGGGAGACACAGAATCCAAAGCAGGCTCCAGGCTCTGAGCTGTCAGCACAGAGCCTGAAGCAGGGCTCGAACCCACAAACCATGAGATGGTGACCTGAGCCGAAGTCGGACGCTTAACCGACTGAGCCACCCAGGCGCCCCCTAGGTGTCCCAGCTTTTAAGCCAACTTCACAGTGCTGGCCTAGGCTGCCTCAGGGGACTCAGCTCCCAACTTCTGGACACACCCCTCAGCTAGCCTGGTTCTTAGAACTTGTCTGGGGTTGGCATCAATGAAGCCATCAGGGACTGGCTTGGCTTGTGATGAGATGGGAGCATGGTACACCCCGGGAGCTTCTCTCAGACGTCTGTCTGGGGGACTGCTGTCTTACCCAGCCACCTGTTTGAGATAAGTAACTGCGTGAAGGCCTAACAGGCATCCCCTCTAATTTGAGCAGTAAGGCCTGGCATGGCTTCCTAGAGCAGATGGACCTGTGAGCACCTCTGGGCACTCTCTCTCCAGTCCCTGACCAAAGAGTAGAGGAAAAGCATACTCACAGTTTGGGTTACTTGCTCCATATGCAATCAGCAAGCAGGAGACAGCAAAGCAGGCACTAAAAACAAGCAGAAATAGTACATTATTTATTATTATTGTAAATAGTGTTATTTGGAAGTATTTACCATAGGTCAGATGTTTTCAGAAAATGTATATACATTCTCTCATTTAATTTAACATTTCTAAGGAGTATAATTGGCTCCGTTTTACTCATGAAGAAAATAAAACAAAAAGAAAGAAAAAAACAAACAAACTACATTCTCAAAAGTCTCATAGCTAGGAGGTGTCTTAAACTGCAATTCAAGGCCCGAAGGCAGATCTGGTAAATACCACTATCTCCTGTGCCTTCCCCTCCCATCCTCAGACTGGAGAGGCCAAAGCTCTGAAGTGAGAGAGAGCACAATCCATTCTCCAGATTCCTCTGCCCATCGTGCCAGGGGAGGAACAGAACTGCACTGAGCATGAGGGAGATAATGGCAGTTTCTGAGTCCTGGCTGCCTGGCTCCATCCTGGGGACAGAGGCCTCTCAAGCTCCAAAGAATGAGTGAAACTGATCTCCTACCCATGCCCTTCACGGTCACAGGCCTCACCCGTTGCAAACCACTGCCCTCCATGTGATCGTTCCCAGTGGGCCTGATCTGGGGAGGATGCTGGCCTGAGAGGGCTAGCTTCTTGGTGGACTGACCCTGAGTCTGGCAGACTGGAGCTTTACGGACCATATCAGGAAGTGCACAAGATGAACCACTGCAGTGCCGGGGGGTGATGGAAACAGGAGGACTTCTGCTTTATCACTTTTTTTTTTTTTTTTTTTTTTGCAAAATTTTTTTAAATTTCAATTTTAGCTAGCTAACATACAGTGCAATATTGGTTTCAGGACTGGAATTCAGTGATTTTTTTTTTTTTTTTTGCAATTTTTAAAAATTGAAACTATTTTATCATTTTTAATCTTAGCCACTTTAATTGACATTTTTTTGTACATGCATCATAAAGCAACATAAAACATTAAAAATGGCATATGTGTATATAATTGATAATTCCATGCTTATATTGGACGTACATGTTCAAAATCTTTTTTTTCTGATGGGAGAGGTCAAAAAGATGGTGGAAACCAATGTTCTTAATGATAAGCAACTCCAAACCCTCCCAGGCGGGCCTGGGGGCCTGATCCTTTTTTATGCAGTATTGGCATGTCTCAAGGATCACAGGACCTACTGATTTGGTGGTGGAATGAGTAGGAAGCCCACTCCGGGTGGGCATTTAGGAAGGTCCACCGTGCATCTGATAGCAGGTACAAGGATTCCCTACAGTGGGGACCTCAGCCCCAGGAGTCCCACCTGCCCACCCCCAATCCCTGCACTGACCTGCCCAGCAGCCTGAGCTTCCTCGGGCCATACTTGTCCATGACGATGCCTAGAGGTAGGGTGATGGCGCTGAGCAGGAAGGAGCCTACGGTGAAGGCCAAGTTTAGCATCTCATCCTGGGCCTTGCAGCTGAGCCAGCCATTCATCCAGCTGACCTCCTCGTGCTCCAGCTCTTCCGTGTCCCCCACTGTGCCGTTGGTGACATTCTCTGTGTGTGCAGAAGGAGGGAAACTTGACCACAGGGTTGAGGCCAGGATTCCCAAAGATCAGAGGGCAAATGCACATTCAGACCCCACTGGAAATGTCAGGGCTGGCTCTGGCTCCCCCACAGCAGGTGTGGCTGTCCATCTGGTCCCAGCCCCCTGGAGCGATAAGGTGGAGGCCCTGGTCTTTTGTGGAGGGCACAAACCCTTTGGAGAATCCAACGGAGGAGGCTCTACTCCTGCTCCTCAGAAAATGCATGTGAAGTGTTGTCCACAGTGTGAGGAGATTTATGTGTCCCTTGAAACACACAAGCCCCAGCTTGGGAGTCCCATTCTAGAGTAACCTATGCTCTGGAAGAATAGGCCTCAGGACCCAGTGTAGGCTGTGGGGCCGCAGGTGGGCTAAAACCTCCTCAGCAGCTCTGTCCCTGGAAAAGGACAGCAGCCAGTATGTAGGCGGTCGATCCTAGATCACTTAGCAAGCACAGGCTGCTGGTCTCACCGCAACACTCCGGTTCTCCTCAGTCAACCAAAGGGAAGAGTAAGCGGGTCTCCTTTACTGCTAAGTACAGGAGACTTCTCATACCTACACCTGCTACCTCCCCCGGGTATTTTCACAGCATCGACCACCACACATACTGTGTCACAGAATCCCTGGGAAAGGTTTTTTTATTTTTTCAATTAAAAAAAACATATGTGTTAATGTCTATTCATTTTTGAGAGACAGAGAAAGAGAGTGAGCGGAGGAGGGTCAGAGAGAGAGACAGACACAGAATCTGAAGCAGTCTCCATGCTCTGAGCTGTCAGCACAGAGCCTGATGCGGGGCTGAAACCCCCAAACCGTGAGATCATGACCTGAGCCGAAGTCGAACGCTTAACCGACTGAGCCACCCAGGCACCCCAGGAAAGATTTTTTTTTTTAATTTTTTTTTTTTATATTTATTTATTTCTGAGACAGAGACAGAGCATGAGCAGGGGAGGGACAGAGAGAGAGGGAGACACAGAATCCGAAGCAGGCTCCAGGCTCTGAGCTGTCAGCACAGAGCCAGACGCGGGGCTCGAACTCACAAACCGTGAGATCATGACCTGAGCGGAAGTCGGTCGCTCAACCGACTGAGCCACCCAGGCACCCCAGGAAAGATTTTTTTAAAACAGTCCCAAGTTACTTGCTTTCACTCGTTGAGGTTCACATTTCTTATTTTTCTTGCTGGGGGTCAAGTGTTGCTGTCCCCTGTGACCACAATCTTGAGCTGCAATCTCAGCCCTTAACGGCCTCTCCAAAATCCACCCAGCACCAAGACAACAAAAACTAGGGAGGAAGAAGCACTGAAGCAGCTGAGGGCTGGAGGGTGGAGTGCAGGCCGGAAGGCGGCACAGAAGCCCTCCCTCCCTGACTGCTAGTTAAGAGATGCTGACTAATCCCACGAGGAGCAGCCTCTGATTAGATGCGAGGTCACACCGGGAGAGTCAAGGAAACACCTCTCTCCAGATAACTGCCTGACTCCGGATTGCGGCCCTCTGGCGCCAGGGCTATAAAGCTGAGGGCTGCAAAGGCCTGCCCAGGCCTCTCAGGGCTGCCCCAGGGTCACGGAAAAGGATGCACTTAAGGTGAATCATGCTATATGCCAACCTCCTAACCAACAAGCCCTGCTGGGGGCACACAGGTTGAGGGTGAGGTGCTACAACCTGGCCTCTGGGTTCCAATTTTGGTGTCTCTACTTCCTACTTGTATAACCTCAGAAAAGTGACCTAATCCCACTCTATCTCAGTTTCTTTATGTGTAAAATGGCGTAACGTAATAGCAGTATCTACCTCCTAGAGTCTGCCCGGGAGATAAATGAGAAAATCCAGATAACGCTCTGGGGCTCACATGGCCGTAGAAAGTACTCAATGAACAATAGTTATGAGTTATTATTATTACTATCATGGGAGTCCTGGGAGGGTGCACCTGGGTGGCGGCGGAGCTGGACAAAGTAACTGGGTGCAGGGTCCCATAACTGTGTGTGCGTAGCATGAATTTGCATCTAGTCGCCTGTTAGGCTGGGGGCCGTGTCCCCAGCACCTCACCCAGATCCTGGTGTATGGTAGCTATTTACTGAATGAATGAAAACAACGGAGTCAGATCACAACAGCCAAAAGGCCCCAGAGAGAAGAAAGGAACTAGGACATACGGAACCATGAAAATAGAGGGGACGCACGGAGATGACAGGCACATTGCTAACCTCCTAAAGCCACAGAGACAAGACCCAGCACGCCAGATTCTCCCCCCACCCCCAATCTCTGCCACTTCCAGTTTTCCAAAAGAGGCCCCACCATGTTGACAGCCCAAACACAGGACAAACAGGATCATCTGAGTCCATCAGCGTCCGGGTCAGAACCACCACACACCCTGCCTTAGCCAGCGGGCCCGAGCCGCTCATCCACTGTGGGATAGCCTCGGCAGAGGCCGGGCTGCCTCACAGGCTGGCACTGGTTTCTGGTGACAGCTCGGCCAGCAGCAACAGGAAGCAGGAGGACGGGGTCCCCACACAGCAACGGCCATCCCCACGTTGGTGTGCAGATAGGGGCAAAGCAGCACACGTGTGACAGGCTGGATGGGTGCAGAAGGCCCCTCAGGGCCCAGGATCGTTGGCTGGCGAATGCTGATTGCGGCCATGCAGGGTCTGGAGCCCATGACGGCACTGAAGGACACGAAATGGCCTGGATGGCTCAGTCGGCTGAGTGTCCGACTTCGGCTCAGGTCGTGACCTCACGGTTCGGTTAGTGAGTTCAAACTCCACATCGGGCTCGCTGCTGGCAGAGCCCTCTTCAGATCCTCTGTCCCGTCTCTCTCTGACCCTCCCCTGCTCACACATGTGCGCGTGCTCTCTCTCTCTCACAAATAAATAAACATTAAAAATAAATAAATAAATAAATAAATAAATAAATAAATAAATAAATGACACAAAATAACTCAGGACTCGGGAGCACGGCAGGATCTGCTGCTACAGGCAGGGAGCCAGAGCTGGACCGAGAACTGATGGAGCCAGGCAGCACCATCTCTGGGTAGAGGCCCCAGGGTGTCCACCCTCAGTTTCCCCAGAGCTGGACTCCTAAATCCATGATGATACTCACCAACAGAGAGAAGATAAATCCCAAGGCAATGTACCCAAAGCAGTCTCCCTGATTTGCCATAACTGGGGATGTCCACGGAAACATCTCGAATTATTTAGAGATGGATAGACAGAGAAGCTCATAAGGAGAAAGGCAACACCAGGGGGAAGGATATCTGTCCCCCGTCTTTCATCTTACAATCACTGCACACAGGAGCAGGGACCTTACACAACTTGGGCCACTGGCTTTCTCTCCTTAAAAAATTCCCTGCCAACAGGGCTGCCTGGCCCTCTGCCCTCCTGCCTCTAGGCAGGGATGTCCAGCAACAGGTCAGCCTGGGGTGGGGGGTCCCAGTGGCCTCTCTTCGTCTGCCCATGAAGCAATTCAAAAGTGTCCCTTGCTCCTAGAGGGGACTAAATCTTCGGTGAGCCCAGAAGCTTTGTTGGCAGTAAACAGTCCACGTGAATAGTCACAGATCCAGGAGATGCCCAAACACAGCCACACCCAAGCTGTACCTCTCCCTCTGCTCTCACCTGGGCCACCGTGGGCCAGGAAAGACACAAACAGATAAGCACAGAGGAAGTGTCAAGCCCTGGGGTGCCCCTCTGCTCCCAGACTAGAGCTCAGGCCTCACTCCAAACCGGCCTGCTCTGCACCTCACTTGCACCTGTTTATCAAACAGATGTCTCTGCAGTGGGCGGCCAGGGTGGCCTGGCCCAGCCCAGCAGGGGAAGGTGAATCAAGAGGACAGGCAAGGAATTGGTGTGGCCCGAGTGTGCTGAGAAAATAGCTTCAAGGCTGCTTAGGGGCAGGGAAGAGAGAACAAAGCCTGCACTGTTCAGCCCTCCTCCCAGAAGACTCGCACACAATCTGCACAGTGAAAGTAGGGGACAAAAGGGGGTGCTGTGACCCCACTCAGGTTCCCCTGACATCTCTGGGTCAAAGAGGGAGCTCCCCCCACCCCAGAGAAACAAAGGGAATGAGGAACAGAACAGCTGATTGCATGATGCTTAAGGGAGCGAGGGACACGGGGCTGGAGACCCCTCCAAATTTGTGAGCAGCCCCCTTCTCTGACTGGCTGTTCACTGGGCCCTCCACCCAGGATGCAGGCCCCTGGACCTCCCTGCTGATGGTCCCTGCCCCAGGATCTCCTGTCTGTCTCCCAAATCCTTAGTCTATCCGGCAACAGGAAGCAGCATCTCAGTCCAACAGGGGGATGTAGGTGAGAGGTCAGTCTCAGACACAGAGCAAACAAAAGGCAGGACACAGACAGAGGGCCATCGTGGGGAGGCCAGGGCCTAGCCCCTTGCTGCGGTCCCGGAGTGCCTGTGTATGCTGGCTGCTATATTCAGTGGTATTCGTTCTGTTTCACTCAGTGCCCTCTCACCCCCACCCAGATGCCACACGAGGACACCAGCAAGTTGCTTGCCCAAGGTCTCCCAGACAGTATATTATGGGGAAGCTGAACTTGAATCCAGGCTGCCAGACCCCAAAGTTCCTGCTTTTAACCTTCAGGCTGTGCTGATGCTGTACCACCTGAGTTAGAGGCATTTCAGAGAAAATATGCTGAGGGAATGGAGACAGCCCAAGGCTATCACAGTGTCGGGGACAGCACCAGGTGGCTCTTAATGACACCTAGTGTGAATGGGACCGTCCCCAAGATCCTCCCTGAAAGACAACCCAAGCTGAACAGAACCTTAATGCAACACCACGAAGGCAGGTGGGGCCAGCGGATGTGGGGGAGGGAAACTGGGTCATGAAATGGGCAGGAGGAAGGCAGGGGTGGTAGGAAAGGACGCTGAGGGCGCCAGCTCCTTTCTGTGATGCATCCTGAGGCCGAGGGCACCAGCCTTTAGACCTTACCCGTTGCTACAGAATACTTTTTTTTTTTTTAATCCAAAATACACTGGGCGGGGGGGGGGGGGGGTTGTGGGAGGGATGGAAACAGTCACATTCATAGCAATACAAGTAAAAGGGTGGGTTTTCAAAAGCTATCAAAGGCCAGCAGCCTTTGAGTGAGGCAGAGACCGTTAAAAGAGGGTCTCTAAGCAACAGGGAATGTCTCTTGTCCACATCTGCAGCTTCAGCCCACCTGCAGGGGACCAGTCCTGGCTCTGCTTCCCTGCTGTGACAGCAGCACCTCTGCCCCTTCAGGGCCCAGCTTTGTTTCGTGAGGGGTTCAGCTCCCCTGCCACCACAGGCAGAGAGACTGCAGTGGTCAAGAGCACAGAACTGGGATCTGCCTCGGCATCCACGGAGGAGCTGGACTGAGACTTCCTCAGGCAGAGGCCGCGACTCCATCCCCCACCCCGTGCCCAGAATGTGGCAAGACCTCAACAATTTTTAAGAATCTAATAGGTGAATGTGATGGTCACCCTCTTCTGCCTCTGTCTCTTCTTCCTGCCTTGAGAATAAAATCCAACTTCCCAGGGCGCCTGGGTGGCTCGGTTGGTTGAGCGTCCGACTTCGGCTCAGGTCAGAATCTCACGGTTCATGGGTTTGAGCCCCACATCAGGCACTGTGCTGACAGCTCAGAGCCTGGAGCCTGCTTAGGATTCTGTGTCTCCCTCTCTCTCTCTGTCCCTCCCCTGCTCATGCTCTGTCTCTGTCTCAAAAATAAAATATAAAAACATTAAAAAAAATTTTTTTTAATAATTAATTAATTAAATAAAATCCAACTTCCCCAAGTGGCCTCCTAGGCCCAATGGGCCTTGGCTCCTTCCCACTCTCCTTGCCCCCTCCTCTCCCAACTCACCCCTCTTGGCCCTCTAAACATCAGAGAGGCCCTGACACCCAAGTTGAACCAGGTGCCCTCTGTGGCTCTCCTTCCTGGCACCCTGCTCTCCACTGGAGTTCTGACCCCCTCTTGGAATTATATGGTCTGTGTGTTTAATGCTGGCAGACTACAGACTCCCTCGGGACTGCTCTACACCCCCAGCACAGCACCTCAATTAAATGTTTACTGAACGTGGAAGTTAGAGGAAGAGGAGATTAACAGCCCCCTGATCTGACCCTGTCCAAGAGGGCCATCAGATGACAGAGAGAACGAAGAAAGAGGTCAAGAGTGGGTAGGTATGACAGCCATCTGGAGGCCAGAAGGATACGGTTCTGGAAAAGCCCTGTTCTTCCTGGGCTGGGAAGCCAGTCAGCTTCCTATCCACACCAGAAGGCAAAGCCCAAAGGCCCACCCCCAGTCCTTATCAATCCTGTCTGGTGGGCAAGGCAAAAAGAGCTGAGAGGCAACAGAGAAACGCACATTTTCTTTCCTTCTCCCACCTCACTATGCTGGAACCCAACACCGTGTCTGTGGTGAGATTCTGGCTGGAGTCCCAAGAACCTTTCAACAGGTTCAGGCAAATTTTCTTTAGAGAACAAACTAAATCAAAGGTCCTAAAAGCAACCAAAAGCTGACAAATTTGCATCTCAATCAGATGTAGACCAGTATGTTTTTCACAGTCTAATTCAATAAATGGCCCAAAGGCTTCTGTGTAGTTCAGCCACCTACCAAGTTTGAAAATATTAGGCCTAAGCAGAAACCTTGACCCTAAATCCTCCAGACACTCCCAGTTAGGCATGGAGGAGACTCCTGGCCCCCAAAGGCAACAGGCTGCTTGGACTCCAAGAAGCAAGGAGCAGCGAGGCCAGAGATAAGCTAAGTGGAACCGGCAGGCCTGTCCGTCAAGGATGCTGGGTCAGCAGGTTTGCCAGGTAGTCAGAAAAAACAAAATCAAAGGCAGGAGCAAAGGCACGGGATAAGAAGTTGATGTTCAACCTACAACCTGACCCTTCACCTTCACTTTGCTTTATAGAAGGGACGGGTCAAGCTTCTCTAGGGCTTAAACACCAACTCAGCACTGTGTCGGCACAATCTCCAGGACTCCTCCCATTTTAACGAAGGAAGAAGCCAAGGTCGAGGCAGGAATGAAATGACCAGCCTCGATGCTGCCAATACCATAAAATAATTAAGCAGTGGACAATCTGGGGGATAAAACCCTAGAATCGGACCTTCCACAAGAGGTCCAAAAAAAAAAAAAAAAATCGACCACAACAGTCCCTCAGTCTGGACGAGATGCTAAAAGCTTCATCTGGGGATGATGATGTTTCTTGCTGTTCTTAAAACCCTCGCTGTACCTTGAAAGAATCCATCAAAGAGGCAAGCAGGAAGGGTCATGATCTAAAGCAGGAGGGCGGGGAAGGAGCCAAACACTCCAACCTGCTCCTTCCAGATAGTCCTTAATCTGCTAACATCTCTTGGGCAAAGCAGAAAGCTCGTTCAAGGAACAAGGTCTGAATGACTCTCCCATCTCCCAAGATTTCTTGCTGATGTGGGGAAAGTTCTGCCAAGAACCTTTAGGCTATTGGAAATATTTCTGAGTAGCTAAAGGCTAAAGGTTATAAATGACATACTCTCTGTCCTCTCTCCCAGGTGGCCTCTACATCTCCTCCATTTCTCCTGCTCTAAACTTGTCCCGCAAAGCTTGCCTAGAGACTGAAACACTTGGGGATCTCTTGGGACTGTCAGGAGAGGGAAACAAGGAGGATTCTACATGGGGTTCCAGGCAGCGTGAGCTGGTCCAAAGTTTTCTCTCCCCCTCAATTTAGAACTCTAGGAAGAAAAGGCATGCCAGCGGTGTGATTCAGAGGGACAGACTTAAGCTATTTCCCTCTAAGGGGACTCGCACAGGGGTTGGCTGACAAAGGAACTGGGAAGAGATATTCCAGAGTTCAACTATTAGATAGCCCCTGTTGGGGACAACAGGAGGGCAGAGGGAAACATTTCCTATCAAGGTTACCTAAGAAAGGGGATGCAGGGTAGAGGTGGGGACTTGGGTCCCACTTCTTGGCTTAATCTACTGGCCTATAGCAATTAGGATCCTTAAACAGGGTCAGGGGGCATGTGAGGGTAGGAGTGGGGGTTACACTCCTTGTAGACAAGCATCCTCAACCTGCGTTCAGCAACACCAATGATGCAGCAAAGGGAGAGGACAGAACTAGTGTTATTTCCTTAAATACTCCCCTTGCCTTCCCCTACCATGATAGGCAGATAGAAGGCCACAGAGACATTCTCATGGCCTGTGGGAGAAATGTCCTTTGGAAAATCATAAAGCAGCAAAAACAGACAAGAAATTGTAGCTGACATGCCCTTAAGAGACTCCATAATGGCCTAAAAAACATCTAGATTCTAGACGAAACTTCGATGGGGTGGAGGCCAAGCCACTTCCTCTCTCTCTTGCTGCACCCCAACCATTGAGTCAGGAGTTCCTCTTTCTCACAGTCAGAGAGCAACATATTTAGTTCAAGTCAAGTGATACGCCAGACACCAGGAGGAGAGAAATCCAGCAAGGTTCCTAGGTGGCAGAAAGAACATCCCGGACCTGGAGGTTCTGGAACTACCAGAGTCCTCAACTGTGTGGCCTTGGACAAGTCAGCAGATCTGTCTGAGCCTCAGTTTCTTCACCCACAAAACAGGGACAATGATATGTACCCAGCTGAGCTGGCTGACGATCAAATGGGGCTTTTGCTAAATGGGAGGCGCTGCGCAGCGAGGCGGTATTGCGGGCCGGGTCCTCACTGCCATCTCGCCCTCTCCCAAAGCTCCCACTCCGGGAACCACCCCGAGCCCGAGACGCCCGTCTCACCTGGCTCAGTACACAGGTATGAGTAGAAGCCCTCCGACTTGAGCATGATGAGCAGCGAGCCCCAGCCCAGGAGGACTGCCGAGAAGAGGAGGTTTTCCAACACGGCTGTGCAGGCCATCCACCAGCGGCGCCGATGGGCAGTGGCCAAGGTGGGCGCCATGGCGCGGCGCGGCGGCCCTGCTCCGGCTCTGCAGCCACCTGCACACAGACCCCAGTCAGCGTCAGCGCCCGGCCCTGCCCAGCCTGTGTGGCCAACCCGGGCCGCTGCC
Source organism: Puma concolor (assembly GCF_028749965.1). Taxonomy (NCBI): domain Eukaryota; kingdom Metazoa; phylum Chordata; class Mammalia; order Carnivora; family Felidae; genus Puma; species Puma concolor. Next base: position 15,794,425 of record NC_141680.1, on the reverse strand, counting down.
GCAGCGCGCGCAGCTTGTCACCCCTCCGTGGCCCGGACCGTGGGTGCGCACAGCGAAGGAAGCCCCAGCCCTGCCTGGGTCCCAGGCCAACCTGTCCGCGGCTGGCTCGTACGTCTGCCCTCAGCTACGGGACAGCGGCCCCGGCCAGGCAGGGAGACCTCTCCCTTGGCTCATCCCGAGGAAACCTGAAGCATGAAAACAGGAGGGACTAACGCATGCTCAGGGACGTGGAATTAATCCTGGCTCTCCGCAGGACTGACATAGCTTGGGGACTGTCAGGGGAGGCACCTTCAGGTCCGGATACCTGGGCAGGGCCATACCTGAGGACTGCCACTCCCTGGGACCCTGACAGGAGCCCTCCCGCCCGCACTCGAGACCCTTCCCCAGAGCTGGTTCCTTCAACCACAAGATCAGCGCAGGGAATCCGGAACGGCCCGCCCCCGGCCCGCTCATAGGCTGGACGGCTAGGAACTGCTGCGCCATTGGCCGCTGTCTAGGTCGCTAGGCGCTGCGGCCACGCGAACCCCGCATGGGAGAGGCGAAGCCGGTTCAAACCGGCGGCGCGAGCCACCTGCACGACCCCCATTCCGGCTGCTTCCGCGCCATTTAGTCTGTTCCCATGGAAGCGGACCCCCCCGTCCCTCCATCTCCGAGCTGCCTCCTCCATTCGTCATCTCTTCCCTGGCAGACCTTCATCCAATCTGTTTCCTCTCATAGTTATACATCTTCTCCCTATGCCCCTATTCGTGCGCCTTCTGTCCCCGTAGCACCTTTTCCCAGATCCCCAAGACCCAGCTCACCCGGCTTCTACTAGCGTGTATCGGGCCCGGCCGGCGCCTTTTCTGCCTCCTTTTATTCCAGAGCTTTTATTTCGACCCCAAGACGAAAACACTGTCGCACGCTGATTGGCTGAGTGGGGGCTGGAAACAGGCATTGGCCAATCAGCAGCTACCCGCCCGCCCGGCGGCGAGCAGAAGCCGGTTCCGGCCGGACTTGAGAGACAAACAAGAGAGCTGGGGAGGGGGGGGGGGGGGGTTGCCGGGGGCAGCGGTGGGTTGCCTCTACTGCTACTGCTGCCTTAAACTGGAGTAACAGCCGGGCTGGGAATTCCCCGGGGCATTGCCCCAGCGTCTCTCTAGAGCCTTACTCCGAAGCTCTGACCCTGGGTTCGGTCCCCTCTGTGGATGTTCTGGTGGACTGCATGCCTGCCTCCCTCGCACACCCAGCTGGGCTCTTGCACTCCGTTCTACTCCAGCCCGCTACATAGTCCCCAGCTTCCCCTCTGTCCTGGGCGCCACGTCCCGATGCCCTGGCTCCGTGTGGGTCGTTCGCTCCTGCCGTCTCCATTGCCTCTCCCACGCAACGCTGCCATCCCCGGCTGCCCTCGGGCTTTGTGTTCTGATTTCTCGCTCTCCTGTCCCCAGTGTTCTCCATCCAGGCGCTGTCTGCACATCCCGGATCCCCGGACTCCTGTGCAGGCGTGCTATGCCTCTTCCCTGCTCTCCTGATTCATCGACCCTTCTCCTGGGTGCCATCTGCCCGATCCCTAGAAGATGCTCTTGGGGGATCCCTAGGTGGGAGTTTGGGGCTTGTCTATACCCTAGGACGGTTTTCTCCCATCCACTGATCCCTCGCCCACCCGTTCCTGCTGTCCTTGGTCCCCTTGGGGACCCCTACCCAGAGTTGTCCATCCCATCCCCATTGTCCTGTGCCGCCACCACCCCCTTACGCCCCATTCCCGGACGTCTCCTTTAAGGGCCCTCTCTGGTGACGCGGCGGGCAGCGCCTCGGGGAAAGCGCGTGGAATCGGGAGGACTCTGGGCTTCCAGTCTGATCAGAGCTGGACCTGTCCCCAGGACTGCTAGGGCAGGGAGATGGAGCCCCGGCACTGGGGAGGTTCAGCAGCCCAGATGCGTCTTCCGGATCGGAGTTGCCAGCCCGATCTCTGAGGACCCTCGGGCTCCCCCAGATTCAGCTTGGTCTCCCTCGGCTCGCTTTGGGAGCTGGCTTATTCCAGGGCTCTGGGAGCCTCAACAGCCTCCCCTTTCATGTCCTTGAATCCGAGTGCGCCCCCTGCCGCCATGAACCCACCGCTGGCAACCTTGCTCACACCACGCCTGGCGCTGTGGGCTTGGGGGAGATACTGGCTGGTTACCTATCAGGTTACCCACCCTCACAGAATCTCACCCACTCACTCCTCACTTGCGACTGTCATTTGATAAACTTCAGTCCTTCTCTCCCTCCTACTTCCACCTGTCTAAGGGACGTCTTCAGGCAGCTGTTCGATAGACATCTCTGAACTGTTTCAAAAACCATCAAAAATGATTCACTCTCTACCCCCAAAACTGTCCCTCCCATTCTTTCTCAGATAATAGCATCACTACCATAAAACCATCTTTTCAACAAATATTTATTGGGCAACTGCTGTTATTCTCCCTCTCCTTCACCCCATCCCCACCCCACCAATACAGCCGTATCTCCTAAATATTTATCATCTGTGTACTGGCACAAGAACAGACACTCAGATCAATGGAACAGAATAGAGAACCCAGAAATGGACCCACAAACGTATGGCCAACTAATCTTTGACAAAGCAGGAAAGAATATCCAATGGAATAAAGACAGTCTCTTCAGCAAGTGGTGCTGGGAAAACTGGACAGCGACATGCAGAAAAATGAACCTGGATCACTTTCTTACACCATACACAAAAATAAACTCAAAATGGATGGAAGACCTAAATGTAAGACAGAAAGCCATCAAAATCCTCGAGGAGAAAGCAGGCAAAAACCTCTTTGATCTTGGCTGCAGCAACTTCTTACTCAACACATCTCCAGAGGCAAGGGAATCGAAAGTAAAAATGCACTACTTGGACCTCATCAAAATGAAAAGCTTCTGCACAGCAAAGGAAACAATCAGCAAAACTAAAAGGCAGCCGACAGAAAGGGAGAAGATATTTGCAAATGACATATCAGATAAAGGGTTAGTATCCAAAATATACAAAGAAGTTATCAAACTCAACACCCAAAAAAAACCCCAAATAATCCAGTGAAGAAATGGGCAAAAGACATGAATAGACACTTCTCCAAAGAAGACATCCAGATGGCCAACCGACACATGAAAAAATGCTCAACAATACTCATCCTCAGGGAAATACAAATCGAAACCACAATGAGATACCACCTCACACCTGTCAGAATGGCTAACTTTAACAACTCAGGCAACAACAAATGTTGGCGAGGATGTGGAGAAAGAGGATCTCTTTTGCATTGTTGGTGGGAATGCAAGCTGGTGCAGCCACTCTGGAAAACAGTATGGAGGTTCCTCAAAAAACTAAAAATAGGTCTACCCCACGACCCAGCAATTGCACTACTAGGGATTAATCCACAGGATACAGGTGTGCTGTTTTGAAGGGACACATGCACCCCCATGTTTATAGCAGCACCATCAACAATAGCCAAAGTATGGAAAGAGCCCAAATGTCCATCGATGGATCACTGGATAAAGAAGATGTGGTATACATATACAATGGAGTATTACTCGGCAATCAAAAAGAATGAAATCTTGCCATTTGCAACTATGTGGATGGAACTGGAGGGTATTATGCTAAGTGAAATTAATCAGTCAGAGAAAGACAAAGATCTTATGACTTCACTCATATGAGGACTTTAAGGGACAAAACAGATGAATACAAGGGAAGGGAAGCAAAAATAATATAAAAACAGGGAGGGGAACAAAACCTAAGAGACTTAAATATGGAGAACAAACAGAGGGTTACTGGAGGGGTTATGGGAGGGGGGATGGGCTAAATGGGTAAGGGGCACTAAAGAATCTACTCCTGAAATCATTGCTTCACTATATGCTAATTTGGATGTAAATTTTAAAAAATAAAAAAGTTAAAAAAATAAAATATTTATATATGATATTTGAAAAAAAAAAAAAATCATCTGTGTCCGAAGGATTGCAACTGCTGTTCATCCAGCCTCCAATCTCAGCCCCTCAAATCCATTTCTTTACCCAACGCCATCCCAGTGAGCTGTGGGAAATGTAAATCTAACTTTAGTAAATGTGACTTCTGCTAAAATCCTTCAGAAACTCTACTATTTGTCCTGTAGGGTAAAGTTCAAGTTCTTCAGCCTGACCCACAGACTCCTCCCCACCAGTCTCCCACCCCCTAGAGGCCAGTTGACGCTTCAATCACAGGGAATTGCTTGTAGTTCCTGCGCATGCTGTTCTCTCACCTCTGGCCCTCAAACATACCCTCTTCTTCGATAGCACCTCCTTCAGGAAGCCTTCCCTAACCACTCCCAAAAATATTCACTATCTTAGTCTACTGATTGCACTGTTTTATAACCATCAGTTCATCTGTTTGTCTCTCCCTTTCCCCACTGACTGTGAACTATTTAGGTCTTACTCAACTTCAAATCACCACCCCCCTTAACACGGAAGCATGAAGCAGATGCACAATACTGTGACTGAGTGAAAACATGAACAAATGAAAAGGGGTGGAAGGTACATGCTTCTAGGGACAAAGGATTCAAAGCTGGGAGAATGATGGTAATGACTATAATAATTACCCTTCATTGAGAATTAAAAATTTACTAGGTGCTTTAGTTTGTGGCATTTAATCCCCTCCATAACTCTGGGAGATGGCCATTAACCCCATTCCAAAGTCACAAAACAAGTATATCAGAACTGAGATTTGAATCCATAGCTATTTGAATGAAATTCTGGGTTTGTTTGTTTGTTTTAAGTCTTTTTAATGTTTATTTATTTTTGAGAGAGAGAGTGCGAGCTTACAGAGGGGGAAGGGCAGAGAAAGAGAGAGACAGAGGATCCTCCCTGACAGGAGACAGCCCGTTGCGGGACTTGATCATGACCTGAGGCAAAGTCGGACACTCAACCGACTGAGCCACCCAGGTGCCCCTTTTTTCAGTCTTTTTATCAAGGATGTTAAAACTCCAAAACCAGCACTGCTGGCAAATCATAAAGAAATAAAATCACTTAAAGTACTAGAATAAAATGCAGATGATTGTTTCACTAGTTTTAGGGTAGAGAAGACCTTTCCACTAAAAATGACATGAAACTCATAAGACAAAAAGACTGTCTAAATTAAAATTTTAAATTTCTGGGGCACTGGGGCACTTGGGTGGCTCAGTCGGTTGAACAGCTGATTTCGGCTCAGGTCACGATCTCTTGGTTCACAAGTTTGAGCCCTGGATCAGGCTTTGTGCTGACAGCTCAGAGCCGTGAGCCTGCATCAGATTCTGTCTCCCTCTCTCTCTGCCCCTTCCCTGCTTGCATTCTGCTCTCTCTCTCTAAAATAAACATTAAATTTTTTTTTTTTTTTAACTTCTGGGGTGCCTGGGTGGCTAAGTTGATTAAGCATCCAACTTTGGCTCAGGTCATGATCTCACAGCCCCACATCGTGCTCTGTGCTGACAGCTCAGAGCCTGGATCCTGCTTTGGATTCTGTGTGTGTGTGTCTCTCTCTCTGCCCCTCCCCCGCTCATGTTCTGTCTCTATTTCTCAAAAATAAATAAATGTTAAAAATTTTTTTTTAAACTTTAAATTTCTACAGAGGGAAAAAAAAAAAACTATAAACACCATTAACCGACCAATCACAAATGGGGCAAAGAATTCATATCCTTGATACACATAAAGGCAATTATAAATCAGTGAGGAAAAGAGAAACACCTCACCTGAAAACTGAGGAAAGAGGGGCACCCAGGTGGCTCAGTAGGTTAGGCATCTGACATCAGCTCAGGTCATGATCCCACTGTTTGTGGGTTCAGGCCCCTAATCAGGCTCTCTGCTGTCAGAGCCTGGAGCCTGGTTTGAATCCCCTGTCTCCCTCTCTCTCTGCCCCTGCCCCACTCACACACTCTCCCTCAAAAATAAACATCTAAAAAAATATGGGGCGCCTGGGTGGCTCAGTCAGTTGAGCGTCCGACTTCGGCTCAGGTCATGATTTCACAGTCTGTGAGTTCGATCCCCGCATCAGGCTCTGTGCTGACAGCTCGGAGCCTGGAGCCTGCTTCGGATTCTGTGTCTCCCTCTCTCTGCCCCTCGCCTGTTCATGCTCTGTCTCTCTCTGTCTCAAAAATAAAAACATTAAAAAAATAAAATAATAAAATAAAATAGTGGAAAGAATATAATCAGATAGCTCATAGGAAAAAATACAAGTAATTATTAAAGATACAAGAAGCAGCTCAACCTTAGAATAATCATAGAAATTTACATTTTAATGATATAATTTTTGATGGCTAAAAAGACAAAAGCAAAAAAAAAACTTTATCTGTACAAAGATGTTAACTTTTTAAGAAGCTTTAGCATGTTATCACTTTATTATTCTTATTGTGCTAAAATAATGAGACACCTGCGAACGCAAGCTGGTGCAGCCACTCTGGAAAACAGTATGGAGGTTCCTCAAAAAACTAAAAATAGAACTACCCTACGACCCAGCCATTGCACTACTAGGCATTTATCCAAGGGATACAGGTGTGCTGTTTCGAAGGGACACATGCCCCCCCATGTTTATAGCAGCACTATCAACAATAGCCAAAGTATGGAAAAAGCCCAAATGTCCATCAATGGATGAATGGATAAAGAAGATGTGGTGTGTGTGTATGTGCGTGTGTGTGTGTATATATATATATATACATATATATATATATATATATACATATATATATATATATATATATATATATATGAGTATTACTCGGCACTCAAAAAGAATGAAATCTTGCCATTTGCAACTATGTGGATGGAACTGGAGGGTATTATGCTAAGTGAAATTAGTCAGTCAGAGAAAGACAAATATCATATGACTTCCTTCATATGAGGATTTTAAGAGACAAAACGGATGAACATAAGGGAAGGGAAACAAAAATAATACAAAAACAGGGAGGGGGACAAAACAGAAGAGACTCATAAATATGGAGAACAAACTGAGGGTTATTAGAGGGGGTGTGGGAGGAGGAATGGGGTAAATGGGGAAGGGGCATTGAGGAAACTACTCCTGAAATCATTGTTGCAGTATACGCTAATTTGGACGTAAATTAAAAAAAATAAAATTAATAGTAATAATAATAATAATGAGACACCATTTCAACCTATTAGACTGGGTGTGGGAACACAGTTCCTATCATCATTTGCGAGAATGCAAAACCACATAACTTTTTTGGACGGTAATTTGGAGTAAGTACCCAAATGGTTACTTTTTTTTTTAATGTTTATTCATTTTTACGAGAGAGAGAGAGAGAGAGAGAGAGAGAGAGAGAGAGAGAACAAGGCGGGGAAGGGCAGAGAGAGAAGCAGACACCGAATCGGAAGCAGGCTCCAGGCTCTGAGTTGTCAGCACAGAGCCCGACGAGGGGCCGGAACTCACAAGCCGTGAAATCACAACCTGAGCCAAAGTCGGACGCTTAAGTGACTGAGCCATCCAGGCACCCCAGTACTCAATTGTTTAATGTTCTTACCCTATAACCTAGCAATTCTGCTTGTAGGAATCTCTTCTACAGAAAAAACTTCCATGAGTGCAGAAAGAAATACGGACAAAGTTGTACACCGAATCATTTATTGTATCAAAACAATTAGAAATGACCCAACTTCCCATGGGTAGGGGATGGTTTAAATAACCTGTGTTAGTTCCACATGATGGAATCCCATGCAGCCATTTTGTAATGAAAAGAGGTAGCTTTATAATTACTGACATCAGAAGATATCCAGAGTATATTTAAGTAAAAAACCAAACTCTACAACGATATGCGCACAGGAAAACCTCTGAAAGGAAGGATCTAAGCTGTCTGCAAGATTCTCTGAGCTCTGGGATGGAAGGTGGAGCTGCTGTTTCTGTCCTGACTGGGTAATTCAAGTATGTGAGAAAAGAATTCAGAACCAAAAGGCATTCAATGACAAGTAAGTCTGGCCCCTCCCCTGTCCCTCAGACTCCTCTGGGGAAAGGGGGAATCTCCTTTCTACTCTATACATATCTGTAATGTTAGTACTTTTTAAATTTTATTTTATTTAAAAAAAAATTTTTTTTTTAACGTTTATTTATTCTTGAGACAGAGAGACAGAGCATGAACGGGGGAGGGGCAGAGAGAGAGGGAGACACAGAATCGGAAGCAGGCTCCAGGCTCTGAGCCACCAGCCCAGAGCCCGACGCAGGGCTCGAACTCACAGACCGCGAGATCGTGACCCGGGCTGAAGTCGGACACTCAACCGACTGAGCCACCCAGGCGCCCCCGTACTTTTTTTATTTTTAACAACATTGTTTTTTTATATTTTTTTGTAAAAAAAAAATTAAATCTAGGGAGAAAAGTAAAAAGAATGTTCACTATAGAACATTTACAAATTATACAGAAGTTTACGAAGGAAGAAAATAAATATCAGCCACTATCTCATCTCCCAGAAAAAAAATGCCACTTGATGCTGTTCCTCTGAATCTTTTTTATGCATATACAAAAAAAAAAGTTTGCAAAACAATCACAAAACACACACAAAACGGAAGGATTCTAAACATGTATCGTGAAGGAAAAGGAAATGAAATTTATAAGAAGAAAACTTACTTTTTTACACTTAACAGTAAAGCATAAACAGTCTCCCATATTTCCCATATTAAATCTTCTTGCACAACATGATTTTTCATGGTTGTTTAGGAAAGTATCATAAGCAATCTTGCTTTAGCCAATCTTCTATCATTGAATATTTAAGTTGTTTCCCATTTCAGAAAAATGTTTTCCAAATGAAGAAAAGAATAGCCTTTGGGGGCAAACAGAGTCCAGGACAACAGAGAAAAAGTCCCCACGGTCATCTCTTTCCCCTTCCTGACCACACCCAATGGGGTCGCTGCCCAGGCCTTCGAGACCACTCCCAGAGCACTGCCAGGGCCCAGAGCCAACTGGCCTCCAACTCTGACGTTTCCCCATGAAAGGGCAGAGGCTCTGGTATGTCTTTCCTGGCCCTGGGATCTTTTTCCAGCAAAACACAATCTGAGCCAGGGGCAGTTCGTATGCCTACCCTCCATCCATAGTCTTCCTTCTCCCCCAGTTCAAGGTTCTCAGGGTGCTGGTGGCCCAGAGATGGGTGCAACATTCTCATACTGGGGCTCCTCCTGCCCCTCTTCATCAGACAGCTTCTGGGGATCCTGTTCCTGGGGGCCACCCTCAGGGGCCAGCTCCTGGGCCCTCCCCGAGTTCTTGGTGCCATCGCCTAGTCCCCTGGCCACTTCCTCTGGTCCAGTTCCTGCAGACTCTAAGGCCCTAGTGAGCTCATGGTTCGGGGCTAAGTTGGGGCTCTGACTGGCAGTGCCGGAGACCAGCCCGGGGCTGTCCTTATTTCGACTCAGGGCCCGTCGTGGCGGCTTGGGGATGGCACTCTTGACCTTGGGCTCTGCCTGGCCTTTCTGGAAGCTACCAAAACGACGGAGAACAGACCGGACGGGGCCCTCAGATACCTGGGGTGTCCCTGCCAGCATGTAGATCGTGGTCACGGAGCCTGAGCCCTCTGAGACACTGCCTTCAATGGCTTCCACACGCTCAGCCACTGTCCGGCCACCAAGTGGGAGCCGGCGGCGGCCAATGGCTGGATCCCTGGGGCTGGCAGCACCAGGAAGGGTCTCATCCGTTTCTGCTTTCTCCGGGCCCATGGACTCCTCAGCCTCCTGGCTTTCCGGACTCAGCGGGGCCCCACGGGAGAGCCTCTTGGGCTTTCGAAGAGGACTGGAGAGCTCCCCTGAGCTTTGGCGACTCTGTGGTGCAAACTTGGTGCCTTCAGCAAAGGAGACTGATGGCCGCTTGGCCCGTGCTAGGCTGGAAGTGCGTGGGATAGGGAATGGTGTGGAGGCGTCCTCAGGGGGAGGGATGGGACCTCCAGCCAGGCTGGCCTCTGGAAACTCTCCATGCGCCACAGTGGCCATCCCTGGCAGAGGAGACAGAAGAGCTTGGCCAAAACTGGGCTGGCCACCCCAATCCGTCCAGATGTTTAGCATCTTCTGGGGATCCTCATCAGTGGGGCAAGGAAGAGGGCGAGGGCACAGAGACAGGAGAAGAGCCTACTCCATCTACACACTTTTCTCCCCACCCCTTCCCACTTTGAACTAATGCCACACTCTAACCAAGCTAACGTTCTTTCAGTGCCACACAGTCATGTCCCTCTCACCTTGGACCTTCACGTGCACTGTTCCGTCCTCCTGAAACACCGTTCCCATCCCTCCTCAACTTGCGCTTTGTTGACTCCTGACTCCTGAGTCTAGCAGGCTCAGTTCCAATATCACAAACACGGAGACATCTTCCCTGCCCCTAATCACCCCTGACATGGCTGGATTACGAGCCCCTACGTGTATGTCCCCCATCAAAGCATGCATCACCCGGTCCTACACGTGTCTTATTCCTGCCCACCACACTAGAAGGTTGGCAAGGATGGGAATCCGTGTTGCTCTTTACTATGTCCCCCAGCCAGCAACAGTGACCTGCACTTGAATGGGCACCTGATACACGTTTGCTGAAGGAATAAAGAAGTAGTGGGCCGGGCTGCTCGGGGCCACGCGGGCTGTTGAGGGGTTGGTTACCTTCTTGGGGTGGCACGCAGTAGGCAGGGCCCTCGTCCTCCTCGCCAGACTCAGGATCAGAAGAGAAGGAGTCGTCCGAGGCCCAGCCGGCGGAGGGCGGCTCAATGAAGCTGTGATTGAAGGGGATCTCCGGGTCGTGGTGTGAGACTGCAGGGGGCTCTGGGTCAGGCACGGAGCTCCATGGAAGACCTTGTCCCGTCCCAGCCCCTGACCTGCAGCACCCACACTCACCTGTCACCCAGGGAAGCTTGTGGCTGCTGAGGGAACCACAGGGTAGCGCCGAGCCGAGGCTGGTCAGCGCCCCCCAGACCTGCATCTTCACCCTGGACACGGCGGCTTCATCTCTCGCTGGCCTGAGGGGAAAGGAGGGCAGTCAGTGCACAAGACCACCGGTTGGGGCAGCGTGGGGGCAGGAGAGAACGATGTGAGAGAGGCAGGCTGACACAGCGACTGTCTACCTCGGCGGTGCCCTTTGACGACAGAGTAAAACCCAAACCATTGAGCCTGGGATTTGGGCCTGTCAGAGAGGGCAGCATAGCTCAAATAGAACTGGGTAGCAACTCTGGTTCCGGCTTCCCACTCTCCGGGCCTCAGTTTCCTCATCTGTAAAGTGGGGACAACTCCCAGCTCTGAGACTCTTTTTCAGGACCCAGTATAGCTCCAGGCACCTGCTGAGGTTCCCCCAAATGCAGCTTTGTGTTATCATCTGGCTGAGTCCCCAGCTCAGCTATGTTTCTGGAAGTGGCACCACCTCCAGGAAGCCTGTCCTTGACCCCATCCCCAAGCTGCTTAATTGTTACCAACCCTCTGACGGCCTTTGTCATTCCTGGCCTCCAGTGAGTGGCTTCTTCCCCACCCCCAGGGGAGGGGCTATTGGGTCTGCTCCTCTGTGAATCCCCCATAGCACAGAGGAGGACGTGTTCAAGGCTCAGTGCACGAAGTAATAAGAGAGCACCAGACAGAGAATCCAGAACAACAGAGCAGGGGCTTTGTGCGTGCTAGTGACAGGCTGGGTCACCTCGGGCCTCCATGTCCTCCTCTGTGAATTGAGAACGCTAATCCTCCTGCCCCCACATTCCCTGCTTTAAACCTTGCTGCTGTGAGTCTCCAAGGGATTTTGTAAAGGAACAAAGCCCTGTGCAAGCAACATTCCCCTGCAGCAGGCCCCCGCAAGCCCAAATCCTTCCTATTATCTCCTTTTCTCAGGAAGCTACCATCTCTGCTAAGGCACTGCTCAGACTTCTGTGCTCTCCTTCGAGGGTGGTGGAGGGTGTTGAGGCCTCGTCTCTTCCCCTCCCTGCCCAGAGCTGCCCTGCTGCTTCTGCCTTCCCCGAATTCCCCCTCTGGTCCCTAAACCCTCGGCCTCCTGCTGCAGGTTTGAGATTTGCCATCCTGGTGCCCAGCGCCCACTGCGCACACTCATGCAACTCGGACACTCGCAGGGAAGGCGGGCAGCCGACCTGGTGTCTCCAGGCCATGGCCACTGCCAACTACCTCATGCCCTCTAAGTGTGCGACAAGACCAGCCCTTCCCCGCCGCTGAAAGGAAAGCAGATGCCACCTTGCTCCCACCCTGTGGCCTGAGCTGGGGGTGGGGAAGGGGTGAGCCGGCATTCACCTGTCCTTGGGGTCCAACCGGGCGGCCCAGCAGCAGCAGGCACAGAAGGCGATGCCCAGGAGCAGCAGCAGCAGAGGCACAAGGATGCCTGCGATGAGGGCGGCATCTTGACCGTGAGGCCCTGGGGAGAGCGGGGAATGGCCGAAAGTTCAGGGCTTTCCTGTCTTCCACACATCGCATCTCATCTCCAGCTCTGAGTTGCCTCTCCCCCCCGCCCCCCCGGAATTTTCCACCTGGGTCCCTCCCCTTCTTCTGAGAGAGACAGGCTCTGCTCAGCCTGGAGGCCCTCTCCCCAAGGCAGCCTCTCTGCTACCCTGTCCCCTCTTCACGGCCCATGTTCCACAAGCTCTTGCTCCCAACTGTCACGCCTGATACACATCCCGGTGTCCAGACCTGCCTGCTCACGGATGCCAGCCCTGGATGCGAGCCTGGCATCTCAGCAGGCAAGGGCCGTATCATATCTTCAGGGGTCTCCAGAGCATCCATACAGATTTCAGGTATAGGGAATGTCTCTGAAGTGAGCCCAGCCTCCCTGGCAAGTGATAGGTCCCTGAAGCCATATAAAGGGCCCATTTTCCCTGGTCACTGCACCCCACACCCTCCTTTTCACCTTACCCAGCTGGCAGGCCCCAGAGACAGGGTGGCAGGATCCCCCTGGGCATTCACAGGGAATAGAGCAGTTGTTGCCATGGAAGCCAGATGGGCATGAAGTGTTGCAGCTATGGGGTGACAAGAGAAACAGGCTGAAGGCTTGGTGAGAAGGGATGGGGTGGGCAGGGGACAGGGGAAGGTGGATTTCTGGGCACTGCTCCCCAACCCCTATCATGCAGACTTCCCTTGAGGATGCCCAAGCAGACTCCTCCGACCTCTGAAGACATTCTAAGTACCCCTGGCCATGTCTGGGAGAATCCCCTAGCCCCTAAGCCCATCTTCCAGAGAGGCCACCCCACAAGCTGCCCCTTGGTCCCCAGCCCCCCAGCATATACCCCAGAGTATAGGGCAAGGTCCACCCCTCATGATGCTCGTCCCTGGCCCATCCAACACTAATGTGAAATAAGCAAGATGCCAACGGCATCCAGAGAAACGTCCTCAGGGTCTGGAGGTCTGAGTCCGGGCCTGCCCCAAACTCTCTGGGCCTTGGTCCTCTCTTCTATGAGATGAGGTCTCTTCCATTTGATACTACATTCTGTCCTAGAGGCACAAACCTGACATTGGAGACATTGACCTTGATTATGTTTCACCACATGAAGGCCTCACGGGAACAACAATGGAGTTGGGAGTCCCACCCCTAAATAACTTCCCCAGCCTAGTTCCGGAGCCAGGCCTTTGAGATTAAGATTAGATCGCTCTGACCCTTCTTCAGAAGGTGCAGACCTCACAACAGGAGGAATACTTCTTCATTAAGAGCTTGCTGGGTAGGTATCGGGGAGGCAGGCAGGCGGAGAAGCCCCGAGAAGGGAAGTTTAGGAAACAGATTGCACTGAGGCCTGACCGAGGCCCGTGCCTCCCTGCCAGGGCCCCAGTTCTCACCTGGGTCCCCAGTAGCCAACGTCACAGACACATTCCCCAGTCACGGCATCACAGGCCCCCTGAACACAGGTGGGGCAGGTAGAGGTGCAGCCTTCCCCAAAGGTGCCGAGCGGGCAGGGGTCTTCACATCTGAGGTGAGGCGAGACTCGGAAGAGGAGGGCAGGACAGGTCCGGCAGGGCAGACCCCCCCCCCCCACAAAAAGGTCCTATGTGTCTTCCCCCATGCTTCTGGACTCAGGGCCCCAACTGTCTATGCCTCAGCAATGAAGCTCAGGTGTTAACAGGGCCTTGAACCTGGGGCCAAATCCCATAGGTGACAAGACTACAGATCCCTGGAGGGGGAAGAGAGCAGGATACCTGAGCGGTGAGGGAGCTGGAAGAGAAGCCTGCCCGGGGCCTCATCAGCACCCCTCTCTCTTCCGTCAGTCTTGGCCAGGAGGCAGGCCCCCCGTGGGGGAGGGGCCAGCTATCCCAGGGCTGGAATGAGGACCCTGAAGGAGGGGGGCCCCCCACCCTGAGCAGGCTGGCCCCCTCACCTGGGCCCCAGCCACCCAGGGTCACAGCGCTGACAGTGCCCAGTGTCTGCCTGACAGGCCTCCCCAAGCCGGCAGTGGGGGCACTGCTTCCGGCAGCTCTCGCCAAAGGTGCCGGGTGGGCAGGGCTGGTGGCACTGGGTTCCATTCCAGCCCGGCTCGCAGGACTCACAGCTGCCTGTATCTGCAGAGCATGGCTCGTTCTGCTTGCAGTGGCCGCAGCTGCGAAGAGAAGGAGTCATGGGAGCACTGAGGAGCCCATGGATGGAATGCCCACCCAGCCTCCAGGGACACTGGAGAGCATCCAGGACACTCAGGCAGGTCTCAGCCTCAGTTTCCCCATGTTGTACAACAAAAAGGCCGGACAGATGATCTCCGTAGGATTCCAGCCCTCTCCTTCCAACTTCCCATTCCAGGACCCATCCTTCCCAGGGTCCCAGGATTAGCCCAGGCAGAGCAGCCAAGATACCTTGGCCAACCTTCTCCCTCCTATCCTTTCTCCTCTCTTCCTCCTACCCACGCCATCTCTGAGGTCTGGTCTGAATGTGACTCTTCTATCTCGTAACATAAAGATCCATAAAAATTAAAACATGTGTGTTTTCATCATTATAATTTCAAGTTTATCTTATGTTTGAAAAAAAATGCTGGGGCACCTGGGTGGCTCAGGGAGTTAAGTCTCGGACTCTTGATCTCGGCTCAGGTCATGATCTCACAGTTTGTGAGTTTGAGCCCCCCATCGGGGTCTGGGCTGACAGTGCAGAGTCTCTCTCCCCTCCCTCTCTGCCCCTATTCCTCTCTCTCTCTCTCTCTCTCAAAATAAATAACTTAAAAAATATATTAAAAAATGCTTTCCCTAGTTTTTTGGAGATATAACTGACAGTATGCAACTTAAAAAAAATTTTTTTTTAATGTTTATTTATTTTTGAGACAGAGAGAGACAGAGCATGAACGGGGGAGGGTCAGAGAGAGGGAGACACAGAACCTGAAATAGGCTCCAGGCTCTGAGCTGTCAGCACAGAGCCCGACGCGGGGCTCGAACTCACGGACCGCGAGATCACGACCTGAGCTGGACGCTTAACCGACTGAGCCACCCAGGTGCCCCAATAGTATGCAACTTTAAAGTGTACAGGATAATGACTTGACTTACATATAGTGTGAAATGATTACCACAGTAGGTTTAGTTAATATCCCTCATCTCATATAGGTACAAAAAAGGGAAAACAATGGCTTTTTTCTTTGTGATGCAAACTCTTAGGATCTACTCTCTTAGCAACTTTTCCAACAAGGTTTACCTTATTCTAATTTCTTATTGATTCTTAACAGTTTCTTGACAAGGTTCCCCCCAGATAATTATTTGGAGTCATATGCTTGGATCAGACTCATTTGTTCATAAAATCAACTTAGCAGACCAGCATCAAAAAAAGAAAAATAAAAACATTACAGTATATATACACATATGTGTGTATCTGTACACACATATGTGTATCTATACACACATATGTAATATATATTATATATATGAAGCAAAGATAAGTATATGTTGTTAAGCTTTTACCACAGAGGGGTGTGAATGAGATAGGGGGGATGTATCACGCATTTCTTTTTGTTGTTGTTTTGCTCGTTTTATTTGTTTTTAAGTAAGCGCCATCCCCAGCGCCCAACATGGGGCTTGAACTCACAACCCCCAGATCAAGAGCCAAATGCTCTACCTACGAGCCGGCCAGGCACTCCTAAAACCCATTTCTTATTGTGGGTGGGGCCGGCCAAAGTTTGAAAGCCACGAGGTCTAAAAGGGACCCTGCAATCATTTCGTCACGTGGTTCATCCTTTCTCTGCTTCTAAGTAGAGCTTGCTAGTACTCCTATTGTCCGTTTAACAGTAACCGGACGTAGGGTGGGCGAGGCCGGACCTAGGGGCATCGGGGGTCTTTTTCCCCCTTTCATCCCGTCCCTGTATGTTTTTGCCGAGGGCACCGCGCGACGCTCCCCCTGCGCCCCCGCCCCTGCCGGGCCCATCCCCTTTTCTCTCCGGTTCCCTTCAGCTCCTTCGCCCGCCCTCCCCGCGCTCTGTCCGCACCCCCACCGCCGGCGGCCCGTCCCTCTGCCCGGCTTCCTGCGTGAGCCCCGTCAGCACCCGCCCCCCGCACGCCCGCCCCGCAGCCTAGCCGCAGCCCCGCGGCCCCCGCTCACCTGTCGCGGCAGTGCGGCCCGTAGCTGCCGGCGGGGCAGGGCAGCTCGCAGCGCGCGCCGCGGAAGCCGGGCGGGCAGGCGCACAGTCCGGAGACGGCGTTGCAGCGGCCGCGCACGCACTCGCACTCATACCGGCACTCGGGACCCCACCGGCCCGGCCGGCAGACGCAGCGGCCGGTCTCCTGCGCGCACGGCGAGCCGTGGCAGGCGCAGCGGAAGCTGCAGCGGCGGCCCCACCAGCCCGGCTCGCAGCGGCAGGAGCCGTTGGTTTGATCGCAGCGCGCCACCGCCGGGTTGCACTGGCACGGCCGGCGGCAAGTGGGTGACCACCAGCCGGGCTCGCAGCGGCACGCGCCCGTCGCGGCGTCGCAACGCCCGTGGGGGCCGCAGTCGCACTGGAACTCGCAACGGCTGCCCCAGCGTTCCGCCTGGCAGTGGCACACGCCCGTGGCCGGCTCGCACTGGCCGTGTGGGTGGCAGGCGCAGGTCTCACGGCAATCTGGGCCCCAGTACTGACTCGGGCAGCCTGCAGGAGTCGGGTGGGGAACATAGAGGGGTCAGTGGGCTCAGGGCCAGGCGCGGATCTCTGCCCTGCGCGCCCTTCCACAAGGAAGAGAGGCGCCAGGCCCACCCTCCAAGAGCCGGAGACAGACCCTTGAACATCTGGCAGCCTAACCTCCTGGGGCACAGCTCACTTCCTGCCTCAGACTCACGAACTACAGAAAGCCTTTGGAGTGGCCCAGACTCCCACTTCATACTCCAGAACACACTTAAAGTTCCTGAGTGGGAAAGGTTTGCCCAGAGTCACACAGCAGTAGGATTTCATTCACGTCCCTTCCTCTCTCTCATGCCCATCCCCCTTCCCTCCACCCCCACCCCACTAGAGATGACAGGGCATCCCAGTGTCCACCCCTGCCTGGATACTGACCATGAGGGTCACAAGAGAAGCCACATTTCCCCCCTTGTGTCTCCTCTCAGCCCTGATTCCTGGTGGCTGCTCTCTGGCCATCCTGCCCACCAGGACAGGGCAGAGCCCTGCCAGATTATCTCCTTCCACCCTCCTCCACACGTGTATAAAGTGCACACGAAGGAGACAGAGAACGTGTGCATTTTGTGATCAACAGGGGTAACCACCATCTTTTCTGAGAAGTTGTGGATGGTGAAGGGCCCAGAACTGAAAGTGTGGGTAGGGCTTTGTGGATATGGGTAAAAACCAGATGACTCAGGGCATCTTCCAGGAATGCGTCACTTCCTGACTCTGGGCCTCAATTTCCTCAGTGAGGCTTGGAGGGATTCTGGCTCTGCCGTTTTAAGATCACATTTCTACCCGCTTTGCCTCCCCGCTCCCCTCCCTGGTTCCGCCTGACAACTTCATCCTCCAGATGAAACTCAGGACTCACGGGAGTTGCACTGGGCCCCAAAGAATCCAGGTTTGCATCGACAGAGGCCTGGTTTCACGCACACTTCATCTTCCCGGCAAGCATCCAGCCCCTCACAGATGGCTGAAAAACACCCCACCCAGGTGGGAAGGACGGTGGCATGGCACCAACCAGGGGACACTCTGCCCCTCTCACTGGCTCCCAGCGCCCTGCCCCGTCAAGAGCCATTCCCTCAGGGCGGGGGGTGGGGGTGTCAGGATGGACCCTAGCTCTAGGGCTCAGAAGGGGAAATAGGAGGCCCCAGGAGGGGAGGCAGGAAGGAAGGGTCACTGGACTATGTTCTCCTTTCTTCTCAGGTGGGGATCCGTTCTGGCTACTCACGGATAGTGCATTCTTGGTCTTTCTGCCTCCAGCCTGGGCAGCACTGGAGCTCAGCAGAGGGGCTGTGGGGCAGAGAGGGGTCAGCCGGGGGACAGACAGACTGGCTCCGCAGGTGGATCACTGTCTCTGGCTGAGATATGGGAGGCTGCCTCAGCCCCATCAGGCAGGCCTAGCCAAGAGTCACAGCCCCAGTGTCCCCAATTCCTTCCCTTTCCTTCCCTGGCCCTCCCACCTTCTGTCTTGACTACCCACCACCTTCTAGGCTGTCCCCAAGCCCCCCTCCCTTCAGCCCATGACCTCTTCCCTCATGTCCTCCTTCCCTGCAATGCCGCAATACCAGTTCAGGCACCCCCCCCCCCCATCAGATTCCTACAAAGACCCACCTGCCGGCCGTGCAGACATGCCGCCCGTTGGGGTCCAGGTTGGACCCCTGGGTCCCCTGTGTCCAGAGCAGCAACAGTGAGACCAGCAGCCTCAGCCCCATGGCGGCCAGTCCAGCGGGAGGGCTTGGGTTAGTCTGGCCCCCACGGCTCCCAACCCCCTCCCTGCTTCCTTCCAAGGCCTTTCCTGAGGAAACCAGTGCCGAGAGGCGGGCTGCCATGAGGCACCTCCCTGAGAGGGCGGGCGGGTGGGTGCTGGGAAGACCAGACGCCAGAGAAATGAAAAGGAAAGCCGAGGGCAAAGGCTGAGTCGGGGCTTTAAGGGGCTGGTCTCAGTGTGGAGGGGGCAGGAAGATGAAGCTGCAAATCCCAGGGTACTGGGGACAGGCGAGGGTGTGGGGTGCGAGTGGGAGCCACATCTTTCCATTAGGTCATGTTACCCAACTGAGGCCCTAGCTGGGAGACTCCTCCCCACCCACTAACAACCAACAAGACCCTGTGAGGAAACCTCAGCCTGCCTTTGGTCCTGGCAGAGTCAGGCGGGGGCAGACCAGTCACACACAGACATGAAGCAGTTTCTGGGTATCGTGGGCAGCGGCTTTATTACATTGGCTTAGGCCGTTCGCATAGACCCTTGGGAGGTAGGTAGCCCGCTCTCCAATTTTACGAATGGGAAAACGGAGACTCAGGGAGGAAGCACTTTCATGTGACCCCGGAGGCTTGGCACAGAGATACAGGGAAGGAAGGTAGGCTGAGCTCTTCATCATCCCCTGGCTCAGGCCAGGATCGCGAAAGTGCCTGGGGAGGGCTGAGAAGGAGGGAGCCCTGTCCTCATTTGAGGCCACACATCTACCCATAGCCAGATTCCAAAGTCAGGTCTCTGGGGCAGCTGAGACAAAGATGTTCATCGAGTGCAGAGCACGGCTGGTCAGGAGTTGAGGACTGTGGGGCTGCCCACAGGCTCCAAGTGGGGTGGCTGTGGGGTCTCCTCTTCTCCCCCTAGCTTACTGGGGGCCATGCTGCTGGTCTGGGCTTCAGGGGCCGCTGTTTCACCCCGATAGGACAGGCCAAAGCTGGGGGGAGAATCAAGAGGCATGCTGAGCTTGGATGCCAGAGAGGTCAACGATATGGGCTGAGGGCAGGGGCTGGTGAGAAAAGGGATACAACAGGAAGAAAGGGCAGCGTGAGGTATTGAGGGGGCAAAGGGGCCGGGGCCAATGTGGGGCGGCATGCTCAGAGCTCAGGGCAGCAAAACGAATATCAGTGGAGCAGGAAAGGGGGAAAGAACAAAGGTGGGGCCCCTCCTTCACCCCCACAACCTTTCCCCTTCCTCTTCTCCCAACATACAAACTCTGTATTCGGGACTCAGTGGGTGGAGGGTGGGCTCCCTTATCACTGGAGAGTAGGAGCCATGAGCTGTCTTCATCGTCACTGAGGCAAAGAGGAGAGAGGAGATGTAGGGGTCATTAATCAAGGCCCTAGGGGACACCAGGAGTCCAGCTATGTTCAGGCCTCTGCACAGCACCCAGGAATGGCCAAGGGAGGACAGAGTGACCCTGGGCCCCTCAAGGCTGAAGAGAAGATGGTGCTGGGGAGATGAAAGACATCTTGAGGCTTTTACTTTACAGCCTGACGGCCGGCCCTGACATAGCTGGAACTACAGTCTGAAACTTCTGAGAACAAACAGATCCAGCCAAGACAGGAAACTGAAAAACTCATGTGGAGAAGCAGCATTACCAGGTTTCTTTGCCAGGAGGTACAGTGAGCACGGCACGTGGGTGCAGTGCAATCCAGAGGGAAGGGTGGCAGGCTAGGGTGTGCCCAGGCCAGAATGGAAGGCCCAACAGGACAGGCTGGATGGCAGGTCCAGGGGGTGACCAGGCCAGAGTGGTAGGTTCAGCAGAACAGACAGGACAGCAGGCTCAGGGGGTAACCAGGCCAGGTTAGCAGGTTTAAGCCGTAACTAGGTGACAGGCTCAGGGAATAAGGAGGCTAAGGTGGTAAGCTCAAGGGGTGACTAGGCTGGGTTAGAGCATGACCAGGCTGGGACATCAGGCTCAACAGAAAGAGGAAGAGAGAGCTGGCTCAGTGGGAATGGAGGCAGGGACTTACCTGCTCTCTGCTTCCTCTGGAATCCCTAACATCTTGGCCTTGATCTTCTTCCGCTGCTTCTTGACAGCCACCTTCATGGCTTCAACCAGAAGCCCAGGGACCCGGTGGTCCGTGAGCAGCTCCCTGCAGAGGAGGGAGAGGGGCCGAGTAAGCAGTGGGAATGCCAACAGTAGGTCTCATCCCAAGTACCTGTGCATGTTGTCCCCCCCTTTTTAAAACACTCCGCCTTGCTAACACCCCTCAGACCTTAGCTTAGTTGTTGCCCTTTCCTAGGAGTACTTCTTTGACCACTGCTGTGACTCTGTACCACCTCCTCCCTCATTTGGAAGAAGTTCCTGGAGGGCAGGTGCTGTGTCCTCCCAGTGTCCCGCACAGTGCCTGGCACATGTCACTGTGGATATATCAGTGAGCCAAAAAATGAAGCTGGTGACTTGAGACCTGGGAACGGGTGTGAGTGGAGCGCCCCCATCCCCAGCTTCCCAGCCCCCGCCCACCGCCCTCACCTCTGGAAGTAGGCCAACTCCTCCTTCAGCAGGAACACGTTGGCTTTGAGTTCATTCCTCTCCTGAAGGATCTGCTCAAGTTCCTCTCGACTGAAGCTGCACTGTCCTACCTTGGAGGGGCGCCCTGGCTGAAGGACAGGTTTGGTCGATGGGGGTGCCTCTGCTGGCGTTCCCCTGTCCCCCCGGGGCCATCCCAGGAATGCTAGAGCAAGTGACTGGCAGGGAGACTTGGGAGGCAAGGGCGCTGCAACAGATGACAGACCAGTGCTCTGGCTGAGAGTGAGAGCAGAGGCCGGCTGGTGGGGGGGGGGGGGGGGCGCACACTTGTATGCCACCTTCCAATTTCCCGGTGGACCTGCTAACGCCGCACAGCAAACCTTTCCCGAGTGCCCACCAAGTACCAGACCTGCGAATACTACGACGGGCACTCACCGGGTCCTCAGGGGTCCCTGGGGCTCCCGCCTCAGCGGTTGCCCGCTCGGGCTCCTGCCTCTGCTCGTACCCAGCCCCCCTGGCCTGGTCCTGCGCCGGCTCCTGAGCCAGCTCCACTGCCCCCTGGCGCTGTAGCTCCCGCTCGCCCTCGCGGTCCCTCGCGGCACGCAGCTGGGTTTGCACCGCGGCCAGTTTGTGCCGCAGCTCTGAATTCACCAGCAGGAGGCGCTGCAGCTGCTCCTGCAGCTGGGGGCGGGGCAAAAGAGAAGGTAGGCGGGGTGTCGGTGGGTGAGGTGGAGAGCCCCGCCCCTCGCCCCTCGTCCCGCCCCGCCCTCACCGCCTCCGTCTCCTGGCTGCGCTGCAGCAGGTCGCGGTTGTGCGCCCGGAGCTCGTCTCGCTGGCGGTCGGTCACCTCCTTGAGCTGCCGCAGAAGAGCGCGCTCCTCTGAGGAAGGGGCGAACTTAGCAGCGGCTTGGGGTGGGGGCCCTGAGCCGGCCCACCCCACACCCTGGTCGTGCCCGCACTCACCGTGTGGCCCAGAGTGCAGCTGTCTGCGGAGGTTCTCGTTCTCCTCGCGCAGCCGCCGCAGCTCTAGTTCGGCCTGCTGCGCTGACACCTGCAGCTGGGGAGTCCGGGCTGTGAGGGCTACGCTCCCATCAGCCCTGCGGGTGGCGAGGGGAGGGGGCGGTGACTCACTGAGTCCGGGTCGGGCCCCACGGCAGCCTTTTCCAGGAGCTCCAGCGCCCGAACCACGAGCGGCACTAGCCTGGCCGCCGCCTCCGGCCCGAAGCGGCGCGCCAGCTCCTTCAGCTCCGTGCCCAGGGCCCCTGCTAGATGGTACACGAGCTCCGCGGCCGTCCCTGACCCGGCGGCCACTCGAGGCCCGCAGCCAGGCACCCCAGGTATCGTCCCCCTGGGCTCCATGGTTCCACAAGGCCAAGGGCTGCGACACCCCTCTCCAACCCTAACTAGGGCAGGAAAAAGCCAAACAGTTTCGGCCCAGGAAGCAGTTTAGGGCAGTAGAGGGCGGGGAAGAGGCGACAGAGGAGGAGCGATTAAGGGAAAAGGCGTGGGGAAGGAGGTAGTGCACTGGGTCCCCTGGGCCCTGTCCTGTTCGGATCCCCCAAGGTCACAGGAAGCAGGACTGCCTGCTTCCAGCCAGGCGTCCCAGGGCTAAGGCTCAGGGCCCTAAGTGGTCACTTTCGTCAATCCCTCCCCACAGCCTCCAGTCCAGGCTCCACCCCAGTGTCTGGTGTCATGAGGCTCCACTTGGCAGCCAAGCACTACAGGCAAGAGGTGAGAGGTAGGAGGGTTGTCCCTGGTCTCAGAGACAGTCATCTGTGAAGCCACGTGCCTATTTCCCCAACCAGGAGTGACACAAAGCTTAAGGGGCTAGGCTGGGCACCACAGTTGGAGGGGCAAATCCACAAGCTTCCAGACTCAGAAAATGGCAGCAACTGTTCCAAAGGATGTTGAATAGGAGTGATTTGGTTTGCAGAGAGAGAGAGAGAACGAATACGAGTGCACACACATGCAAGAGCAGGGATAGGCAGAAAGAGAAAAAGAGAATCTTAAGCAGGTCCAGACCCAGCGCAGAGAGCTTGATCTCACAGCTATGAGATCGTGACCTGAGCCAAAATCAAGAGTCGGGACACTTAACTGACTGAGCCACCCAGGTGCCCCGGTTTGCAAATATTTTGAAGGGATGTTGACAAATGGGGTCAAGCAGTAAGGGTGTGAAAGCCCAACCCCACCTCAGTTCCCGGAATCTAAGGGATACTTACTTAGTCCCACAGTCCATGAAAAGGAGGCTCATGCCCCTTTAAGGTTGAGGCCAGCACGTTGCTATGAACAAGTCCAGCCTCCCTACATCCAGAATTTGAGCTCAGGAGGAAAACAACAACAACTCAAAAACTCCTATTTATACAAAATTTATTATTACACTTTACTCAGGACTACAAGCCACCAGAGATCAATAACACAAGAAGCACAAAGACAGGAAAATGGGGCCAAGCTGCTGAATGTCACCAGCTTGTCTTTCGGGGTAAAAGACTCCAGCCTGTGGAGCGTCTGAAGCAGGGGGAGGTGAGGATACAACTAGGCATAGAGGTCCTCTCGATCCGCGGAGTAGACCTCGCCCTCTTGCAGGAGAGCGAAGTTGAGGAAGTGGGAAGGTCTGTGCACCTCGTGGTAGAACTCTTTGGGGTTTGCCAGCTGCAACTCATACTTCATGTTGGGATCATGCCGCACACCTTGGGGTAGAAGGAATGGTCTAGTGTTAACAAGGTGCACCTGCCTCACCCAGCCTGGACCCTGGCCATCTCCAAACCAGAGTCAAGCCCCAAGTGCTAAGGGGGATGGCCTACACCAGCCCCACTTCCCCATGCTGAACTTACCCATAAAGTTGTAGTTCCATGAGGACTGGGCAGGGACCATAAAAAAGCCAAGGAAGCGGTCTGACAGCAGCATCTGGACCCTTTCATAATGCGAGGGTAGATAGCCCTTGGGATTGTTGCCCTTGTCTGTGTTCTGGCGACCCCATTCATAGCCACTGGGGGTCAGCTTATAGGCTGTCAGTGTGCAGGAGCCTGGTGTGAAGCTGACAGAGCGATGAAGACAGAGTCAGAGCTCAGGCCACCGTTCTAGGCCCTGTGCTGCAATGCCTGCCGCACCCCATTTCCTCCCAAAGGGGCCCAAGTCTACCTGCAGGTGATGATAATCGTCTTCTCACCATCCCAAGATGGGTTGTCAGCCATGATCTTAGCATGGGTGGTGACATCCTGGGGTGACAGCTGGGGGGACTCATTGGGCTGAGTGTGGATCCATCCTAAGGGTTCCATTTCCTATAGGCAAAGAGAGGTGAAAAGTTATCTGGAGCCGCATCTGCAGACGGGAATCACCCCATGAGAACAACATAGCTGCCTTCCTTCCACCACTCTCACAGAAGAAAGCTCCCATTCTCCCACACCCCCCACTGACCTTGAGGTACTCATGCTGGGGCAGCTGGCCAGGCAGATGCACGGTTTGGTGAGTGCCCCACTGCGGTACCATCACGATGCAGCGGATCTCCTTCACCTGGGGGTTATCCGGTGGGCTGACCCCATACAGGTATCCTGCAATCTGGAAACAAAGGGGTCAAGAACCAAAACGATTCTTAGTACCATTCCAGACTCTGGGCTGTCAGCCCTGTGTTTCATTCCCTTCCCCAAGAACAAAGAAGAGCTTCTCAAAATGTGGTCAGAATCTCTTGCATCAGAGTAGCCTGGGGTGCTTGTTTGAAATGTTAAACACGGCCCTCATCTCGGACTTATCACATCAGAATCTCAAGTGGGGTCCAAGAATCTGCATTGCTCACACACTCCCCAATCGATTAAACAGAATCCATAAATAAATGAGCACACCAACACACAGCTCATGAATTTTCACAAGATGAATACATCTTTAAGTCCACCACTAGGTGGTATTTTGAATTTTACCGGCCATCGACAAAGAGGACCTGTGTCCTATAAACCCACCCGCAATCTTCTATTAACAATCTTCTCAAATTCACCAACCTGAGGCCACAAATTGGATATTGTATACAATATGAATTACCTGATTACTAGTAAGGCTAAACATCTTTTCAAGGTAGTTTGTTTATTTTTGAGAGAGAAACGGAGTGTGAGCATAAGCAGGGAAGAGGCAGAGAGAAAGGGAGAGAGAGAGAAAATCCCAAGCAGGCTCTGCACTGTCAGTACAGAGCCCGACATGGGGCTCAAACTCACAAACTGTGAGATCATGACCTGAGCTGAAATCAAGACTGAGCCACCCAGGCACCCCCCTAATCATCTTTTCATATGACATTTGCCATTTGTAGTTCCATTTCTGAACTACCTTCATATTCCTTGCCTATTCTTCTAGTTATTTTTTTATTTTATTTTTATTTTAGAGAGAGAAGCTCCATACTAAGTGTGGAGCCCCATGCAGGGCTCAATCTCACAACCCTGGGATCACGACCTGAGCTGTAATCAAGAGTTGGATGCTCAACTGACTGAGCCACTCATGCGCCCCTACAATTACTTTTAAAAATCAACTTCCCTGTTCTAGATTCTAATCCACCTTATTTTAGAAT
Organism: Puma concolor; assembly: GCF_028749965.1. Classification (NCBI taxonomy): domain Eukaryota; kingdom Metazoa; phylum Chordata; class Mammalia; order Carnivora; family Felidae; genus Puma; species Puma concolor. The sequence goes on along the minus strand of NC_141680.1, from coordinate 15,768,685 downwards.
TATGCAAAATTTTCTTCCTGTTTTTAGTGTGTCTTTTGCAGCACCCTTTGTCACACACAAGTTATTGATTTTGATTATGGTTTTGTGTCCTTTTTAAAAAATTTTTAATGTTTGGTTTTGAGACAGACAGTGAGCAGGGGAGGGACAGAGATAGAGGGAGACACAGAAGCCGAAGCAGGCTCCAGGCGCCAAGCTGTCAGCACAGAGCCTGATACAGCGCTTGAACCCATGAACCATGAGATCATGACCTGAGCCAAAGTTAGATGCTCAACCAACTTGAGCCACCCAGGTGCCCCATGGTTTTGTATCTTAAGAAGGCTATCTTGGGGCTGCCTGGGTGGCTCAGTTGGTTAAGCGTCTGACTCTTAGTTTTAGCTCAGGTCATGATCTTATGGTTTCTTGAGTTCGAGCCCCACGTTGGGCTCTGGGCTGTGGGCTTGGGATCCTTTCTCTCTCTGCCCCTCCCCAATTCAGGCTGTCTTTGTCTCTCTCAAAATAAATAAATAAACTTTAAAAAAAAAAAAAAGGCGATCTCAGCATTACAATAATAGATATTTTCTTCTAATACTCTACAGCTTAGTATTTTATATTCAGGTCTTTACTCCACCTGCATTTTTTAAGTGCTGTGAGGCAGGATTCTGGCTGTTCCAGTGCCACAAAGCATCCTTAATCCTACAGATCTGATACACATTTATTATGTACACAGGAATCCCTTTCTGACTATATGCTATTCTCTTCCAAAAACTTTTGGAACTCTTTTTTTTTTTGAATTTTTTATTTTTTCAACGTTTATTTATTTTTTGGGGGACAGAGAGAGACAGAGCATGAACGGGGGAGGGGCAGAGAGAGAGGGAGACACAGAATCGGAAACAGGCTCCAGGCTCTGAGCCATCAGCCCAGAGCCTGACGTGGGGCTCGAACTCACGGACCGCGAGATCGTGACCTGGCTGAAGTCAGACGCTCAACCGACTGCGCCACCCAGGCACCCCAACTTTTGGAACTCTTAACTGCCATAGCTTTATAACGTTTTAATATTTGGTAGGAGCCAAAACCCTCCTTGCTGTTTCGGCCACTCTTATGTACCTTGCGTTCCAGGCAGTCTCAGGTGAGTTTTAGGCATGTAAAATGCCAGGCACACACTACGGCTTAGTTGAGCACACTTACTCACTTGGGCCCGCAGGTCAGATATGCAGATGAACTTCTTAAGCACGTTCTTGGGAAGGATATAGGTATAACCAGTCTCCTTGATGTCATCAGATGAAACATAGATATGATTGGTCCTCAGGTGAAGGTTGGCAGCAGAGATGGCCCTACAAATGGTGAGGAATGTAAGCATTTCTCAGGCCGAGCACCACAGGCAGCATCAGTAGGCTTTGCCATCCCTACCTCTTCCCCTTACAGTACCTAACCCGCCATTCAGTCTTAGAGGAGAAAGTCTGCGTCTCATAGTTGCTGGTGGTAGAAGTAATGATCTCATCACCATGCTTGTTGACAGTACGAGTCTGTGTTGCTGTCAGCTGTGACTGTTCCTTGGTCTGCTTCTCGATCTCTGCTATCTGCTGCCGCTGCTGTGATGGTGCCGAGATCTCCATACCCAGGATGATGTCTCGAATTTCCGATTGTGTCAGTGATGCCACATTCACACTGCGGGGACAGCATTGGTCACACCACAAGATCCCTTCCCTTGGTCAACTATGCCTCAATGGCAAGAGTGTAACTCGGTAGGACAAGGGACTCCATACCCTTACCCCAGACGATCCTCAAGTGTATAGTGGAGATGTCCCAATACCGGTTAAGATTTATCACAGCCCAGGATGGCCCTGAGCATGTACACCCTTTCGGCAACACTCAAACCTGCTCAGTAGCCATACCTCCCTCTTTTCCTTGACAAGAAGTGCCCTGGTTTATAGAACAATTTTCAAAAACAGAAACCCTTAGAACACGTTCTCAATCATTGCTGGTACTGTCAGTCACCTCAGTTCATCCTGGGGGGGGGGGGGTACCTGGACATCTATGGACATTTTTCTTCTTGGTTGCCAAAATGACAGGAAGAGGGAAGGAAGGGGTGTGTGTGCTGTTAGCAGTGGTACCTGGGGATGTGGATGTTAAAACTGCCTGTAACATGAACGGTAAAGAAATGCCCTGCTCAAAATGGCAACATGAAACAATGCCCAAGAATCAGACGGAAACCCTGAAACACTGACATTTTCTACATTATCTGAAGACACTATCTTTTTTCTGTAGGCATCTCCAGGACAATTCCTTGAGAAATTTCTGAGCCTTAAATATTTCAAAAAACCCAGAAACCACACACCGAACCATTCATTTCACCCTTTTAGGATGTCTCCCAACCACCAGCGCTCACTTGTTTTTCTTGCCGTAGTCGGCCAAGATCAGATCTTTGAGCTGCACTTCCACCTTGATCCATTCCTCGTCAGTCAGAGTGGGCCAGATATGGTGTGGCTCTGTAATAGTCGTCTTGTCTGGCTTCAGGATCACCTTTGCCCGGTCATTGTTCACGTGCAAGGCACGCAGAATCAAGATGAGGCGGGAGAAAGCCTGAGAAGAGGTATGGCAACAAAGGGCGGGGGGGTCAGACACTGAGGTCCTCCCCGTTTCCTCGATTCTGTTCTTTCAGGGAACCCAGAAATTGATTTCAAACTCTAAGGTAGAGCCTCCATCGCTCTCCCAGTCAACTTTTTATGTAGAGCACAGAACTGCTGTCTCATCCACAGGCTGAAGATGTGAAAATGGCCCCATAGGGGACCTGGGGAAAACTTAAGGATTGTCTTATGACCCCAAACCCACTCCTCTTAGAGTGACCTTCTTTGTTAGGTAGTTTCATACCGTATAAGATGAGATAGTCTTGAGCCAGTCATCATAGAGATTAAAAAGAACCATCTGGGGTTCAGTGGCTTTAAGGATGAGGTCCCCAAACTTTTCCACCTTGAGACAAGCCTGGAAAGGGAGCTGGAGCTCCGATCCTTTGATCACAATATTGGGGAAGTCCAGCAAGTGCACCTGAGACAAGATCAAGTCCAAGATTAGAAACTGCCTATACGTCTCAGCCCTCCTTTCTTCTACCTCATCCACCTCTCACCTCCAATGGGTCCAGCATGCCCTTCCTAGTGACAATGATCTGCTTGGGCTGCTCCTCCACAGGCAGAGATCGGATCAGGGCAGCCACCTCCTCAGCCGTCTTCCACTTAGCCAGCTAAAAAGGAAGAGGGGAGGAAATGGAAATTGAGTGTCTATCACCACAGGTTAACTAGAACAAAACAGCCTAGGTCTTGAGATAATCAACCTATGTTTCTGTTGTACACCACTACTGAATGTTAGGTACTTTGGAGGTGCAAAAGAAGTGTCAGATGGCTTTGCCCAAAAGGGTTTTTCAACCTAGCTGGCCAGACAAAACTCACACAAGATATACCACAAGCCGGTATTTGATTATATAATACCAAGTGTCTGGGACAAAATAAATTAAGGCTAAAACTGATAAAAAGCTATACAAAGAAACAGGTCTTAAGGGATAAGGAAGACTTGATTAACAGAGTAAAGGGAAGAGATCATTCTAGAAAGAAAGATACATGAGCAAAGCCACAGAAGTGGAAATGGATGTCAGAGTTTGGGGATACTAGGAGGAAGTAGGTTTTATTTATTTTTATATTTTTTATTAAAAAAAATTTTTTTTTAATGTTTTATTTATTTTTGAGACAGAGAGAGACAGAGCATGAGCAGGGGAGGGGCAGAGAGAGAGGGAGACACAGAATCCGAAACAGGCTCCAGGCTCTGAGCTGTCAGCACAGAGCCTGACGCGGGGCTTGAACTCACAGACCGCGAGATCATGACCTGAGCCGAAGTCGGACGCTCAACCAACTGAGCCACCCAGGTGCCCCAGGAAGCAGGTTTTAAAGGAAGAAAAACCATGGGTGGACAGGTGGTAGCTCAGCCAAATTATCAAGTGTCTAGGAAGCCAGAAAATAGTTAATTCAGCAAAAAAAGAGTTAGATAGATAGAGGTAGACATTTAGCAAAAATGAGGTCTTAAGCATACTTGGTTCCCTTTAGAAAGATGATTCTTGGTAGTCTTGTTCAAGGTAGGTTAGAGATGGGAGATGCAAGAAACAGAGAGACCAACTGGTAGGTAATGAAGGACCTCACATACTGCTGGGCCCCCTGTAGAGTACTCCCCAAGTTAAGTAATTTGGAGCAAAGGTTCAAATGAGACATAATCTCTCACAGAGAGAAACAGGAGGATGTGCCCTGGCTCCCTGCTCCCCAAAGAAAAAGGGGCAGCAAGGTTCCACAGCCTCTCTACCCTTTAACCAGCTCACCTGCCCCAGACGCTTCTGTCCAGCCCACACAGATGTGTGGATTATCTTGAGGAACAGCTGCCCTGTGCGTGGATTGAAGATGAAGATGGCCCCATTGATAGGTTTGGTTGTCAAATTCCCTTCAAAGGTCTAAAGAATGATATCATCAGTTAGTGCGGCCTAGACACATCCACCCTACCTTCCCATATGCACACATTTGCCTCATCACCCTCTCACAGGCATATATAGTCCCACACCCCTAGGTTGTTTCTAATTCTCACCTTGTGAATAGTCACTCTGTAGACATTAGTGTCATCCACAAACCAGATAATTTGGTTGGAGAAGAGCTCACCATAGTTCTGAGAGGACAGATAGGGCTCAGTGGGCTCAGATGAATAGAGCTGCAGCCCCTTGCGGATCCGTTCACGTAACACATACAAGGCAGGGTTTGCCTTCATGATCTTGGCCATGGCCTGCTGTATGAGAGGCTTGCTGCCTGGGAACCAGTTTCCATAGGCACTATGAGAATAGAAGAGGCAAGAAGAGTGAAGACCAGGCTGACAAGTGTCTGCCCATGTACACAGAGGCAAGAAGAAAAGGTCAATGACCCAGAAGAGGAAAGGGCCACACAGGCAAACTAAAAAAACGTGTAAAGTATGGGGCCGACTGGGTGCCTGGCTGGTGCAGTCAGAACATGTGACTCTTGGTCTCAGAGTTGTTGAGTTTGAGCTCCAGACTGGCTACAGAGTTTACGTAAATAAATAAAATTTAAAAATAAAGAATGGGGCTGACATTACATACATGCTTCTGAACACCAACTTACCTATGCAGGTTATAGGCCAGGTCAATGGCAATGAGCACACCAGTGGGTGAAGGATAGATACTCATGTTGTCTGTGGTGTAGTCCAGGAACTTGGCCCGGGCATAGCGTTCAATGTCATGGGAGTCATAGTCCCCCCAGCGCAACTGGATATCAATCCAATACTTCTGAGTGGTGGTACTATCCATCACATCCCTGAGGGTGGAGAGAGGTTAGGAATCCAGGCGTTAGGAAGCCACTGACACAACCAATGTCCTACAACTACATGAACTCTCAATCGCTACATCTAACTCTCAAAAAGGAAAGGAAAGTTTCCAAAGTAGCACAGGTAGAACAGTAAACGAGCTTCTTGGATGCCAAGGGCTGGGTTATAATGCACTTACTTGGAGTCTGCCAGCAATGAGGGCCGGGAGACATTCCACTTATAGGAGGCAAAAAGCAGGATATCTGCACAGGAAGAATTCATCTTATAGGACTTTCGGGGGTGAATTGTCTCCTTTTGTACTGTCTCAATTTCTAGTGCATCCAGTTCCTGATCAAATACCTGAAGGCAAAGGTAGAAAGGTTATGACTGCTTATGGGAGCCCACTTAAAACGAGACTTGTAGGAGTCCAGATAATGTGGCACCTGGCACCACAATGCAGGTCTCCTCCTTGGTGCTTCCAGGGTGGACTTCCCATACCAAGAGTGAGCTTTTTCATTTCTTTTCCTTTCTTTCTTTCTTTTTTTTTTTAAAGTAGGCGTCATATCCAGCATGGAGTGCAATGTAGGGCTTGCACTCATGACTCTGAAATCATGACCTGAGATCAAGAGTCCTTAACTGACTGAGCCATCCAGGCACCCCAAATACAGTTTTCCTTTTTTTCTTTTCTCTTTAAGTAGGCTCCATACCCAGCACAGAGCCCAAGGTGGAGTTTGAACTCACAACCATGACTCAAGACCTGGGCCAAGACCAAGAGTCAAATGTTTAACTGACTGAGCCCGAGCTGACCTGACTTCTCATGGTACCCTCTCCCCTCACTTCTGGCCCACCTGACACAAGTCCATCACAATGCTCTCGTGGATCTTCTGCCATAAGTGAGCTCGGAAGATCTGGATGAGAGAGATCTTCAGTGTGGGGATCTTGCCATGCATGAAGATACCGGTCAGGTCCAGCTGCACCTGAAAGCCTACATATACCTGACGGGAAAAAGCGAGTGAAAGTGAACCCAGACATCAAGACACTTGTTTTCAGAACACAATGAAGGAAACAGAAACTCTTGTTTTTAGCTTCCTGTCTTCCAGGTCTAGCAATCACACTCACATTGGCTCGGTTGATGGTTGGGGACCACCAGAGGGTGAATCTACGATTGGGAATCTGGTTCAATCCCGATCGCTGAGCATTGGTTAGCTTCTTCCACTTCATCGACTCCTCAAAACCACTGGCCTTCTCCCTGGGAAAAAGAGACCAGGTAAAGTGATACCCTGCCATCTCCCAGAGCACTGGTCTCTGGTAAACGCCACAGAACACAAAGGCACAATAGGGATGAGCTCAGAGGGTTATGACAGGTTACCGTAAGGGGAGAAGAGAATCCTCACCAGAAAAGCCCCTCCCAGGTAGGGAAGTAAGTGCCCTTGAAGAGTGTGTGTTCCAGAATGCCTTCCACACCACCCAGGGCCTGGATCATGTCTGTACGGTAGTTGTTCAGGTTCCAGAGCTTCCCATCATGCCGCTGGTGTGTCCACCAGAAAGGGTTCTGCTTCAAGACCTAGATGGCAAAGCAAGCACCATCAAGCTTCTGGGAGCCTACTGCTCCAGCCAGATTCCTGGCACAGTCGTGGGTTCCTCTAATGCAGGGGAAATCTCTGTACTATCCCCTCCATGTACCTGGTACTGCTTAAAGTCAGTTCGAACGCGCCAGCCTTTATCATACGCCAACGTGTGCCGGTCCTTCTGGAAAAGGGTGTTGATTCGAGGAATGCCACGATCCCATGAATCCTCTAGATCTTCTAAGGTCAGTCGTCTGTCAAAAAAACACTGAAGTCAAATATGTGCTCACACAAAGTTTATTTAGCATTCCTCCCTGGCCAAGGACCGATGGGTCAGATGTAGAACCTACTTCCCTGGTCTCCATTAAAATACAGCACGCTCTGTTCCTGACCTCCATGCAAGGCTGCACACCCCTGACAGGACTGCTATGCCTTCCTGGATGTGTACCTGTTCTGAGCAATGGCCTCTTGTCTCTTCAGTGCATACTCAGCCCAGACCCTCTGAGAATCAATGAACTCGCTCTCCCATGGTTGTATGTAGCGGTACAAGTTGGGAATCAGCTGGTCTTCTTCATGGCTCATTCCTGAACGAAAGTGTGTGATACCTACATCTGTCTGCTTGGACCACCTGTTTGGGGGCACAACCAAGATTAGAGAAAAAAATAAAACCTAAAAGTAAAGAAACATCCCCTTCCCTCAGGATCTAGAAGGTTTTCAAGCAAGTCCTACCTGAGGTCAGACTGGGGGATGAGTACATGGCCCATTGAGAGCATGCCAAGTCCACCCAACTCCTTAGGGGTATAGAACACAACAGGAGGGAAACGACTCGGCATCTTGGAATTGAGGCCAATCTTGATACGTGTCTGGATCTTGTTCTCACACTTCACTAGCAAGTCCAGGAGCTCCTGGGTGTTCACTACAGCTTCCCGAAAATATGTCATAAGGCCAATAAGAGCAGTGTTCCACTTATTCACAATCTGAAAATAGTGGGGAAAAGGTAAATTATAGGTGAGCCATGGGAGGGGGACAAGTGGTGGGGACTACTTGGTCCAGTTGATTACACTCTTCCTAGTTCTCAAGGAAGACTTGAGCTCAGTGTCATTAGGGAAGTATACATAAGTCAAAACCACTGTGAGAATCTGTTTAACACCCACAGGAATGGCTACAGAACAATGACAACTGTTAGCAAGAATGTGAAGAAAATGGAACACTCCTCTACTATTGCTGGTGGGAACGTGTACTGGTGCAATCACTTTGAATAACAACCTGGTAGCTTAAAAGGTTTAAGAGAATTACTGTGTGATCCAGTAATTCTACTCTTAAGTATATAACCAAGAGAAATGAAAAGATTCATCTGCACAAAAATCTGTACCAAATGTTCATGAAAACATTATTCATAACAGCCAAAAAGTAGAAAAAACTCAAATGTCCACCAACTGACAAAGATAAACAAAATATGGTATATCCGTATAACAGAATATTATTCACCTGTGAAAAGGATTCTTCAAGTATTAATACATGCCACAATGTAGATGAATCTTGAAAACATGTTAGGTGAAAGAAACCAGACCAAAAAAGGTCACATATTGTACAATTCCATTTGTATGAAATATCCAGAACAGGCAAATCCATATAGACAGAAAGTACACTCATGCTTGCCAAGAGCTGAATGGTGGGGAGCAATGGGGAGCGAATGACTGCTAATGGATACAGGGTTTCTTTCTGGGGTAATGAAAATATTCTAGAATTAGACAGTGGGGACAGGTGCACAATTTTATGAATATACCGAAAACCAAAGAACTGTACATTATTTTAATTTTTATTAAAAAAAATTTTAACGTTTATTTATTTTTGAGAGAGAGGGTGTGTGAGCAAGAGAGGGCCACAAAGCAAAGAGGGAGACAGAGGATCTGAAGCAGACTTCGTGCTGTGAGCACAAAGCCCAACGTGGGGCTCAAACTCATGAACTTTGAGATCCTGACCTGAGCTGAAGTCAAGAGTCGGACGCTTAACCGACTGAGCCACCAGGTGTCCCGGAACTGTACTTTTTTTTTTTTTTTTTTTTTTACAATGTGAATTTCATCTCAATAAAAAAATCAACTAAGGCAACATAAACACTTAAGAGCAAATATAGTAAGTAATCCTGGGGTGGGTGGGGGAGAAAAAGGGATGAGAAAAACTACTAAAAATTAATAAAGGGAATAAAAACTAATGGGGCCACAGAAATTGCCTTCTACTATAAACAACTAGAAAACTGAACAAAAGGTATAAAACAGTATCTTCAGACAACTGACAAATAGGCAACATAGGCCTAAGGGCCATGACCCTTGAGGAAAAGGAAACAAATGAAGTCAACTCCACGACAGTCCCCCACAACTTACTGCCGTTTCTAAGCTGCAGCATACACATAGAGGAGTAACAGAAACAGGGCCCAATAGTCTCGCTCAATTGAAGAGATCAAGATTAGAATTCAGGAGGCCAAGGCAGCTACAATTTGTGGGGCAGAGGTACTGGAGAGAAGCAAGGTCTCCAAAAGAGATTTCTGGAGATCCATGAAGGGATTCCCCATGATTTTGGATGAGTACCAATGTGTATGGAGTAAAACTCCAAGAACACCCGAGATCAGAAAGCTGAGCAAGTCCCACAGGTCATATAAGGTTGGCAGCAGTTTGTGTTCCCACCAGCCAACTAGAGAGAACCTGTAATACATGGGAATTGGGTAGAGTCCCCAGAAGGTTATCAACCCAGCAGCAGAGATTCATTAGCCCCAGAACAAAGGGTGCTATAGAGTTGCTATAACTACGCTTAAAAGCAAGCCTTCAAAGGACCAAACTAACCCACAAGTTATGAACTGCACACCAGAACACAACTCAATACTCTTTAACAAAACATAACAAAACCTATAAATAATGTAAAATTCAAAATTTCTAGCATGTAATAAAAATGATCATTCATGCAAAAAGAATGAATTATCCATAACCAGAAGAAAAATCAATCAATAGAAATAGACCTAGCAATAACACAGGTGATAAAATTAGTAACCAAGGACTATAAAACAGCATTTAAAAAATCTTATAATTACACTGGAGTATATAAAGGAAAATATGAACATAATAAGGAGAGAAGATACTAAACACCTCGATGGAACTTTCCAGAGATGAAAATCATAATATCTGAAATAAAAAAAATACACCGATGGAATGACTCTGTAAAACTGCAAAAGAAAACAATGATTTACATTAACAGAAATTAGACAAAATAAACACTTTCCCAGACAGACAAAAGCAGAATGCATTCACTGCCAATAGATCATTACTATAAGAAATGTTAAAGGAAATTCTTTAAGCACCATGAAAACAACACCAGATGGAAATCTGGATCTACATCAAGTAACAGAGAATACCAGAAAAAGTATGTGAGTAAAATGTAAAAGATATTTTTGCTCATTTTGTAGTTTCTGTAAAAAAATAAAGTCTGTTTAGAACAAAATTAGCAACAAAGTAATGTATTTATAATACAGGTAAAGTTAAAACATATGACAAAAATACTACAAAGAATGAAGGGGGAAATGGAAGTGTAATGTGTGGTTCTTACACTATATGTAAAGTGATCTTAGTAGAAGACTAATGGTGACAGTAGACCATGGTAAGTCAGTGATGTACCGAGCAACCAATTAAAAAAAAAAAAAGAAAAAGAAAAAGCGTAGGGGCGCCTGGCTGGCTCAGTCATTAGAGCATGCAACCCTTGGTCTCGGGGTTATAAGTTTGAGCTTCATGTTGGGTGTAGAGATTCCTTAAAAATAAATCTTAGGGGCGCCTGGGTGGCGCAGTCGGTTAAGCGTCCGACTTCAGCTCAGGTCACGATCTCGCGGTCTGTGAGTTTGAGCCCCGCGTCAGGCTCTGGGCTGATGGCTCAGAGCCTGGAGCCTGTTTCCGATTCTGTGTCTCCCCCTCTCTCTGCCCCTTCCCCGTTCATGCTCTGTCTCTTTCTGTCCCAAAAATAAATAAACGTTAAAAAAAAAAAATTTTTTTTTTAAATAAAAAAAATAAAAAAAATTAAATCATAAATTTAAAAAAAAAAAAAAAATGTAGTTACTAAGCAAAGAGTGAAATAAACAAGCCCACTCAGGGTGCCTGGCTGGCTCAGCTGGTGGAGCATGAAGCATGCCACTCTTGACCTTAGGGTTAGGAGTTCAAGCCCTAAGTTGGGTGTAGAGATTACTTAAGAAAAATAAAATCTGGGGCGCCTGGGTGGCTCAGTCAGTTGGGCATCCGACTGCGGCTCAGGTCACGATGTCACGTTTGTGAGTTCGAGCCCCACGTCAGACTGTGCTGACAGGTTGGAGCCTGGAGCGTGCTTCAGATTCTGTGTATCCCTCTCTCTCTGCCCTTCCCCCGCTCGTGCTCTCTCAAAAATGAATAAATGTAAAAAATATGTATTTTTTTTAAATAAAAAAAAGCTTAAAGATGGAAAAAAGACACCCATGCAAACACAAAGTCTGAGTAGCACTACTATCAGACAAAGTAGACTTTAGGACAGAAAATATTACCATGAATTAAGAAGAACATTTCATAATGATAAGAAAGTCAATTAAGAAGATATAATAATCCTTGGGGCACCTGGATGGCTCCGTCAGTTAAGCATCCAACTCTTGGTTTTGGCTCAGGTCATCATCTCATGGTTTGTGGGTTTGAGCCCAACATCGGGCTCTGCGCTGACAGTGTGGAGACAGCTTGGGATTCTCTCTCTCCCCCTCTTCCCCCCCACCCCCACCAAAATGTTTGAAGAGTGTTAAAAAAAATATGTATATGTATATATGTTAACCCTAAATACATTTCATACCTAATTACAGAGCTTCTAAACTGTTTATATAAAGTAAAAACAGGTGGATGTTGAAGCAGAAACTCAAAAATAATCATGAACACTACATATTCCTTTCAGGGGTATCAACAGAGTTGCTTGTATGTACAGAAGTATCTATGTGTTTCCACTGTAAGGCCCAATTCTAATTTCAGCTGTCTCTTTAGGTACATGACAACACTCCATCTGGCACACTCCCCTGGTCATCATTTGTATGCAGGCTCAATGTTCCTTGGACAAAAGGTTTGTCAGTTTGCATTTTGATATCAATGCAATGGCTCCCCTCTCCCCTAAGCCTAATATCTTAGATGAATTCCTTGTTGGTTTTCCATCTGCAAGCCAATACATTTTGCCCAACTTTCAAGTATGTTCAACAAAACGTCCTGATCATTTGCCTTTTTATACAATTACAACCTATATGAGTCATTTTGTTTTGACTAAGTATTTTAAGAATTCCAGATTTCTGAACTTCAGAAATTCTTCATGCTCAAAAAATATACAATCTTCTTGAAAAATGTCACGTGGCTTTATGCTAAAAGTTTGGATGTCTCTAATAAAGTTAACCGTGTCTCTGAATAACCCCTTCCACAAACAAAACAAAAAAACCCCAACCACAAAAAAATGGACCTGAAAGAGGAAATAAATAAATCCACAATTATAGTTGGAGATTTCCAAGACTCTTCTCTCAGTAATTGACAGTAAACAAAAAAGTTATTACAAATATACAAAGACTTGAACAACACAATCATTCAACCTACTGGACCTAACTGACATTTATAAAACACTCTACCCAAAAGCAGAATACAGATTCTTTTCAAGTTCACAACCATAAAACAAGTATTAAGACATCTGGAAAAACGAAGATCATAAAAAATATATTTTCTGACTATAACAATTACTAGCAACTAATAACAAAAATATCTGGAAAACCCTCAAATATTTTAAAATTAAACAGCATACTTCTATTTTTTTTTTTAATTTTTTAATGTTTGTTTATTTTTGAGAGAGAGACAGAGCACAAGCAGGGGGAAGGGCAGAGGGAGAGGGAGACAGAATCTGAAGGAAGCTCCAGGCTCTGAGCTGTCAGCACAGAGCCCCACACGGGGTTCAAAACCACAAACCACAAGATCATGACCTGAGCTCAAGACAGACACTTAACTAACTGAGCCACCCAGGCACCCCTAAACAGCATACTTCTAAATAACATATGGGTAAAATAAAAACTCTCAAGGGAAATTAGAAAATATTTTTAACTGAATGAAAATAACCCAACTTAATCAAAATTTGAGGGATGCAGCTTGAAGTAGTACTAAGAGGGAAATTTACAGCAGTGAATGCTTATATTTAAAAAGATCCCAAATTGATCTAACTTTTTACCTTAAACCAGAAAACTTTAAAGCAAATTACACCCAACTGTAAACAAAAGGAAAAATACTATAAGAGCATTTTGAAAACAAACAGAACAGAGAAAAATCAATGAAACCAAAGCTGGTTCTTTAAGATTAAAAAAAAAAAAAAAAAAAGGCAAACTACAAAATACCAAATGATATAATCAAGATTTTAAGGTAAGGACTATGTTTTCTGGACAATTACTGAAGTGCAAGATCACATTGGCTGGAGTAACCATGGAAATTAGTCTTGAGCAAATAGCCGTCTTCAGATAGGTAAGATAAAAGGGACTTTCTAGGGGCGCCTGGGTGGCTCAGTCGGTTGAGCGTCCGACTTCGGCTCAGGTCATGATCTCACGGTCCGTGAGTTCGAGCCCCGTGTCGGGCTCTGTGCTGACAGCTCGGAGCCTGGAGCCTGCTTCCGATTCTGTGTCTCCCTCTCTCTCTGACCCTCCCCCATTCATGCTCTCTGTCTCAAAAATAAATAAACGTTAAAAAAAAAAAAAAAAAAAAAAGGGACTTTCTAGAGTTAGGTAACAGCGTGAACCAAATCACAAAAGCTACACTGAGCATCTAGCTTGTACTCAAGATGAACCAACAAAAACAACAGACGAACAGAAAGGAAGGCCATGGGCCAGAATGGGCTGGATCTGGGAGTAAAGTCAAACAGACTTGAGTAGGACAACTGTGAGGCTCAGTAAGCTCTTCGACTATAATTGGCTCTAGGAACTGCCAGCTGCATGGTTTTTATCACAAAACACACCAGTTGTATTCTGCAGTTACCAGTGCTTTATTTCTGGAGGGGAGTAAGTCTGAATTCCCAAGAAGTACCACAGTCCTTTATGAATAACAGGAGTATTCTACATTCCTTTACAATAGCAGGTCCCTGGGCGGCTCAGTCGGTTAAGCATCCAACTCTTGATTTCAGCTCAGGTAATAATCTCACAGTTTGTGAGCTGGAGCCCCATGTCACGCTCCACACTTGGAGCTTGGAATTCCCTCTCCACCCCCCAACCCCTGCTCTCTTTCTTTCTTAAAATCAGTAAATAAAACATAAAAAACAAACAAACAAAAAAGCCTTAAAAAAAAAAAAAAAAAAAGAGTAGCCAGAGTTGCTGGGGATTCAGGGAGGCAGGAAAGAAAATGCATCAGTGACTACATGTGCTACTAGGTACCAAGGTTAAGAACTTTACACTCATTATGCCTTTAAGTCTTCATAAAAGAAACAAATTCAACTTCTACCAACTTGCTCAACACACCTCATGACCCGAAACGAATGTGGAAAAATAAAAACTGATGTTAGGACAACAGGATTCTAGATACTTTCTAGGTCTTGTTAGTATTTTCACGGTAGCAAAAACACTTTATATGTTTTAATAATCGATTATGTCATTATACATTTATCCAAACCCACAGAATATATACCACCAAGATGGAACCCGAAAGTATACTATGGCTTTTGGATGATCGTGATGCGTTAGTGTAGGTTTATTCTTGGTAAAAAACGTACCACTCTGGTGCGTGATGTTAATAGGGGAGGCTTGCATGTACGGGGATAGGGAGTTCATGAGAAGTCTGTCCCTCCCTATTTCACTATAAAACTAAAATTGTTTTAGTTTAAAAATTTTTTTTTTTTAATTTAACATTTATTTTTTTTTTTTTAATTTTTTTGGGACAGAGAGAGACAGAGCATGAATGGGGGAGGGGCAGAGAGAGAGGGAGACACAGAATCAGAAACAGGTTCCAGGCTCTGAGCCATCAGCCCAGAGCCCGACGTGGGGCTCGAACTCACGGACCGCGAGATCGTGACCTGGCTGAAGTCGGACGCTTAACCGACTGCGCCACCCAGGCGCCCCAACATTTATTTATTTTTGAGAGAGACAGAGGCATGGAGAGAGGGAGACATGGATTCTGAAGCAGGCTCCAGGCTCCGAGCTGTCAGCACAGAGCCCAACATGGGGCTCAAACTCATGAATCGTGAGATCATGACCCGAGTCGAAGTCAGACACTTTACTGACTGAGCCACCCAGGTGCCCTTTTTTGAATTGTTTTAAAAAATTAAGTCTCGGGGCGCCTGGGTGGCGCAGTCGGTTAAGCGTCTGACTTCAGCCAGGTCACGATCTCGCGGTCCGTGAGTTCGAGCCCCGCGTCGGGCTCTGGGCTGATGGCTCAGAGCCTGGAGCCTGTTTCCGATTCTGTGTCTCCCTCTCTCTCTGCCCCTCCCCCGTTCATGCTCTGTCTCTCTCTGTCCCAAAATAAATAAACGTTGAAAAAAAAAATTAAAAAAAAAAAAAAAAATTAAGTCTCAAAATAAATAATGTAAAATAGAAGTCAAAACGAAACTCAAAAAAAAAGAACAGAGAAATACATCTCCTGCCAAGCGAAGATGTTCTCTTGAGGCCTTTGCCTCAGGCTTTAGACTTCAAGTCATCCGGACATGGTGAAAGGGACACCTTGGTGAGGGAAACAGGGACTGCCGTATTGGGAAGGTAGTGAAAGAGGCAGGAAGGCAGCAGTAAGGCCCTTCGGAACCTGAAGCTAAGTAGGCTGCACCTTGTAAGTCAGACTATCTATGCCCATCTCTGTGTTCCTGGTTATGCCTGGCCCTTATGAAAGCCCTGCTTAAACGTTCCAGCCTTATTTTCTAGCTCCCACTGGGACCGAAGAGAAGGGTCCCTGCCTGCACGCTTGGGCTAGTGTGCTGCACACACCCAAAAGCAAGGATGGTGAGAGCACCTAAAGTGGCAGTGGTGGCAATGACTGCAAGAGTCCAATTTTAGAGGACAAGAACAGGGCCACAAGGTGCAGCCACCTCTCACCCTAATGGATACTTCCCTTCTATTATCAACCTTGGAAGTGTTACAAGAACTATTTTACCTTAACACACCTCAGGAAACAAATTCCAATATTCTACTACCTGATCAAAACCCGGATCCCTCTACTTGATGAAAGCAAACATTTACTGAACAATTTACTAAATAATTTAACTTACTACATTTGCTATTTCATTCTCACAATAAGCCCTCAGAGCTAGGTAATACATCAGTATTCCTGTTTTTTGTTTTTTCTTTTACATTTATTTATTTTTGAGAGACAGAGCACAAGGCGGGGAGGAGCAGAGATAGAAGGAGACACAGAATCCAAAAGCAGGGTCCAGGCTCTAAACTATCAACACAGAGCCTGATGCGGGGCTCAAACCCACAAACTGTGAGATCATGGCCTGAGCTGAAGTCGGATGCTTAACTGACTGAGCCACCCAGGTGCCCCAGTATTCTTGGTTTAATTTACTTTTTTGAAATGTTATTTAAACCCAAGTTAACATATAGTATAAAAATGGTTTCAGGACAATTTAGTGATTCATCACTTACACAGAACACCCAGTGCCCACCCCCATTTAGCACATCTCCCCACCCAACACCCCTCCAAAATTCTCAGTTTGTTCTCTGTTTTTTAGAGTCTCTTATGGTTTGCCTCCCATTTTTTTTAAAAAGTGTATCTACTTACGTAATCTCTACACCCAACATTGGACTCAAACTCACAACCCCGAGATCAAGAGTTCCATGTTCTACTGAGCCAGCCAGGCACCCCATCATTGGTATCCCCATTCTATAGAGAGAACTGAGGCCCAAAGTGGGTGACTTATCCAAGATCTCAACTAGTTATGTGACAGAGCTATGATCTGAACTCCAATCTGACTTCTAACCACTATAGTAAGTCGCCTCCCTAATCTCTGACATTACTCAGGCTCTCACCTCTCACACATCTACTCCCTCGATCCCTACAACTCAAGACCACTGGCCTCTTCTAGTCTCTTCCTACTCACTCCCCGCTACCCCCAATAATCCAGGATCCCAATAGGGGCCAGCACTCTTGATTCTCCTGCATTCAATCCCTTACCACTCCACAACAGTCTACAGCAAAAGCCCAAAACCTGAACTACCAACAGAATATATCCACTTTGCCCATCCTGTCACTGAGTAGCTGAGTGCTTCTGGGAAGAACTCACACTCACAGCTGTCTTCTATTTTCTTGAAACTCACCTGGAGCACACAGTTTCTTCAAAAACTGTATCATACCCTCACCACTGTGACCAACCCAGGCAAAGCTGAAAAATTCAGTATTTGTTATAACTTCCCACTCAACCTTACATTCACATATATCCAGACCTCTTTTCTTTTAGGTTTAGAGGAGGGTTCCCTCTGCTTCCTCCCCTTTACTCTGCCCCCACTCAACTCTGGGGAACGCTGCTCCATCACTTACTACACTGGTCTACTGCACCCTGAACTGCTCCTGGCTCCTTCCTAATTAGAACATTCTTCACTCAATACCATTTAAAAATACTGCCTTGACCTATATCTCCCTCTAGGTGGCATCTCATGCCCTTCCTTTTTCTAGCTCTGGCAATTTGAAGGTCCTTGCTGTCTCCACTAACTCACTTCCCATAAAGCCTCACCCACTGCAATCTGGCTTCTATCCCCACTATTTCTGAAACAGCTCTTGCTAAGGTCACCAATGACGTCCTGACTGCCAAATCCAATGGATACTTTTCAGGCCTTATCTAACTGAAAGACTCTTAGGCAACTGACACTGTTAAATGCCCGCCCCAATTCCTGACATCCTTGGCTCCCATGACCCAGCACTCTCCCAGTCTGGCCATGCTATTGCTCAGTGTATCCTATGGTTCCAAACCTGTCCCTCTGCTCTTCTCATTCCTTACCCTGCGAAATCTTGCTCGCTCTTGAGTTTTAAACCACCTCCTAAACCACCAGACTCCTAAACCTACATCTTCAACCCAGATATCTTCTCCAAGCTTCAGACTGCAAAATATCTCCACTCGGACATCCTACAGGAGCCTCGAAGTTACCCCTGACTGCTCTCATTTTCTCACTTCATTTCTCTCTCTGAAGCTTCAAGCTCAAAGTATTTTACAGCAAATCTAAGAGATTATCAATTTAATAGGCATCACTAGGGTGGAAAAAACACACGCACGTGTGTGTGTGTATACATTTGTATATATACATACATATACATATACACACATACACACACACTCATTTTGGAATTGAAAACAGAGGATATAAGAAGTGCCTGCCAAACAGCTCCATCTGGATATTCCTAGGAACCTCAAACTTTTTACATCCTGAACGAAATCCATTTATCTTCCCTTCTAAACCTGCTCTTCTTCCTGTACTCTTCCAGTTGGCAGTGCCAATATCCATGCCAAAAACTGAGTGTTATTTTCCTTTCCCTCTGGCGTCCCACCAAAATGAGGCTGCTGATTTCACCTGCTAACTACTTCTCAGATCTACTCCTGTCTCCTCACTGCTCTCATCTCTATCATCAGGACTTCAGCAGAAATCCCCAAACTTGATCTCCCACCCAATTTCTCTAAACCCATCTTCCCCACAGCTACAAGAGTGAAGGACCTAACACAGAAAGCTGGGAAAATCATTCCCATGCTTAAGAACCTCGTAGGATTCTTTAGACACCTGGAAGGCTCAGCTGGTTAAGCATCGGACTCTTGATTTTGGCTCAAGTCATGATCTCACAGTTCATGAGATCGAGCCCCACATCAGGCTCTGTGCTGGACAGCACAGAACCACTTGAGATTCTCTCTCCCCCTTTCTCTCAGCCCCTCTCCCGCTCACACGGGTGCAAGTGCTCTCTTTCAAAATAAATAAATAAACATTAAAAAAAAAAAAACCCTCACAGGATTCTTAACAAGCCATGCAATCCCCTCCATGATCTGGCTCTTGGTGATCTGTCTCGCCCCCATCTCCTAACAGTCCCTACTCCATAACTATACTCCAGTAAACCCTGAATTTGCACAGCTCCACACATTTCATGCTAGTTACCTCTCCATACCTAAGGGTGAAGGAAGGCCCTCCCTCATCTACCTCATCACACATTACGTCTTCCAGGAAGACTCTCCTCTCCTTCTCCCAGACTGGGCTAGTCATTAACTTGAGTGTTCTCACAGATTCCCAAATAACACCATAGCTTTATAAACACTACATCCTAGTATAGTTCTCTTCTCTATGGATCTTGTCTCTCCAACTAGGTAGGTGAGCTCAAAAGTACATGCAGTGTGCACAGAGCCTTGAACGCAGTAGTTATCAATAAACACCAATGGAATGAATGAGTTACGGAATTCTTGTTACCTGACCCTTAGAGAGACCTGAAAAGGTAAACTCTCCCCTTGTACTATACTCAAAATGGGTAAGAAATTTTAAGAAATACTAAGGGGCTCATGGTTGACCTAGCCAGAAGAGCATGCGATTCTTGATCTCAAGGTGAACAGTCTGAGCCCCAAGTTGGGTATAGAGATTACTTACATAAGACATAAAAGCTAAGATACAGAAATGTATCCCTAAAAGCACTGTTTGGAGCACAGCCTAGTAAGAACCTGAATTTCTCTTTTTGGCATTATTGATGTTCTTGAGAGCATCAGCCAAGACATTATGTGCACCTTTACGACACCATGGAAAGACAGCAGGAAGAACAAGGTGACGTTTTAAACCTCGCAGAAGCTTAGATATGCACTGTTAACAAATTTCCAGATTATTTTTTCTTAACTCCAGCTGCCTTCAGGTGGGTGTCTGGAAGCAACTGAAGGGGAAAATGAATACTAGTTATACTTGCTTTTTAACATACACACTGTTAGTGGTTAAAAAATGAGCTATATGAATAGACAATAAGCCCCCTGGGAAGATGTAAAAAACGTCAAGTTTTGTCCCAATTAAAGAATCCCACTTCTACTCTTACCTTAACTCAGTCATCACACGGACAATCCCTACAGGGTATTCTCAGAAAGGAACTGAGTTGATTTGACACTCTAAGGTTCTATATCATAAAGCATAGAAACTGGTACACTGAGCCAAGCTGGGAAAAAAGGAGAGCAAACCAAGGGAAGAGTTCAAAAGGATAGGAGATGGATAGAGGACGTGAAGGAGGTTGGGGCTGACTGACTTATATACCTTGGTGAAGGTGGTGGAGCCAGAGGCCATCAGAATCTGACGCACGCGGTTGTGGAAACGCTGCATTGACTCATCATCCACTCGCAGGAAACACTGAGCTGTCCGCTCTTTAGTAACCTAAACCACAAGGTCAAGGTTAATTTGTCTCTGATACTGTTATGGGAGCAAGGACCAACTCTGACACCACAACCCCTCACTAAGCCCTACCACCCAACAAAGCTCAAATGACTGATAACGAAAAGGTGTGATGTTCCTCACCCTATGTATCCCGAAGGTATGGGGGTGGAAATGCTACTTCTAGCCCCTTTCCGGACTGTACCTCATTCTGTAGGTTCCAGACCCCATCCTTGTGAGTGAACTCCTCATAGCTGGTGCGGCATTTAGGCAGGATGCGGCACTCAAAGCCACACATGTTGAACAGCAGGTTGGGGTTGTCCTTACTGTACACAGATACGAAGCTGTTCTCCCACTGAACTGTAGTCACTGATCGTGGCAGACGGTTCTTGATGTCCCAGAACACTGCCCGACCCCTGCTCACAGGGAACATATGGTCACATTAGTCTCCTGGAACTTGAAGGAATTTCCCTCAGAAGGCCAGACTGACAATATCCTAACAGAGTACACTCCTCCCACACAGGACACAAAGTCATAAATTCCCTGTTTTCTGGGTCCCTCAGACCAATGTCCTTCCAGCTTCCACAGCCCCCAACTTAAACTCACAAGTTGACATCGTGCTTCATGAGGCGCATGCGGGCATCTCGGGGCCAGCACTTCTTGTTATTATAGCCAACGATATTTTCATTGTTGGGATCAGGATGCTCTGTCAGGTAACGCTGGATCAGGTCCCGAGCCTCATCTGCTGTGAACCTATACCAGCGAGATGTGTGGCTGAGACCCAAATAAACTGGAACCTCATGAGACCTACAGCTTTGTAGAACCCACCTCCAACCCCCATCCTACTCACGGGACTTCATTCCATTTTAGAGCCCCGATCCAGCAGCAGGAACCTTAGTTCCTCAACTAAGGAACAAAAGCTGTGTCCAGAGGCTGGGCATATGTCTTGATGCCCTGCAAAGATAAGACTCCAGGCAAGGTCCTCACCTGAAGAAAATATGTATGCGATCAATGTATCTGCAGAAGAGACGGATGGGGTGGGCAGCCTCGGTGGCTATATCCTGGAAACTGAGAAAGTCATTTGGCATCTGAGGGGGCCCAGCCATCTCACTGGCCCGATGTAATCCCAACACAAGCAAATCCATCACCAGGCCATAGTACTGCACAATGAATGAGGCAAACTGCAGGCCTCTGATGATCCCGTAAGAATTTGTATGGTTCATGTCCTAGAAAGAAAAGATTTACAAACTCTTGGCAATTCTTAACCCAAGGCCATGTCTGAAGCCTCTCTGGGGGCTTATCCTCTTTTGTCCTCCCTTCAGCAAATCCTAACGCAGGGAGCCAGACACACCCCTTCCCCAATTCCTTGCTACCCTGCCCCTAAGACATACCTTATAGTTGATGACCACGTTGTTCTTGGCAGTCATGTAGTCGGCTATGTTGTGGTCTACGATGAGTCGCAGCAGCCTATTAAGCAGGGTCAAGTCGATCTTTTCATACATCTTTTCAAAGCGTGATTCCAGCATGACATTGCACTCACCCTCACTTGTCTCCCACACATCCTGCAGATTATTGATGCCTGAGAAGTAGTCAAGACAGGTGTCCAGCAGGTTAGAAATTCCCATCCCGTAGTAGCTACCACAGTCCATAACCTCATCACACTGCCCTCCATTCACACGTGTGGACTGATAGGAGTGCCAGTGTTGCTCAGTTTCACGTCAATACTATTTCCTTGGCACTACGCAGCAAGAGTCAGCTACACCACCTGGATGAGAACTTTAATGTAGAACTCAATTCACCTCAAATCAACCCAACTCACCTCAATTCCCAAGGGCAAACCCAGAAAAACTTTACCTTGGCACCACTTGTAAACAAGCAGAGGGGGTGGTTCTGTGTCAGCAGGCTTGATCCACGGTGGGAAAAGGCGGCGCTTGTCAGCTTCATACCACAGGTACTGGTCCAGGTAGGCGTCAGTGATCTTCTCCAGTGGCTCCACATCATAAACCGGCACCAAGTGGCTATAGAGATCCATGAACTCAATGCCCACCTGCAGAACAGGGAAGCTGGCTTACACGGATCCACCAATCACTTACTACTACTCTTGGTAGCAACCCACTACTCTTGGTGCCATGAACGAATAGCAATAGACAACTTGGGTGGGGGGGAGCATCTTACTTCTTTAAAGGCTCTCTGAGTGAGGAGGTGACGTTTGATGCGGGACAATGCCTCATGGGGGTTGTCATAGGCTTGCTCGATCAGACCTAGCTCCTCCCTCTGAGACTGGTTTAACCGAGACTTCACACTGATAAGGAAACAGGAAAGATGAATGGAAAAACCAAGAAGGAAACCAAAACCAGAAACCATGGAAGCTAAACCTTCTTTCTTTGGACTGTGACAATGATGCTGTCCTTCCCGCTCTCACCTTCCCAAAGGAATCCACTCTCTACTCTTTACCTGTAAGCTTCTTTGAGCCGCTCCAAGGCCAAGATGAGCAACTTGGTATCATGCTTGTAGGAGAGTGGGGGGAACGGGATGGGTGAGAACCTCCGGCTCTCCAGCCAGTGCACAGTGGTGGTATACACTGCCACCGCCTCCTCCGCTGTGATGTACGGCCCATCCTGCAAAGGAGACATAATTAGCCCCCCAGTGTAGCCTAATCCCCACGGGACAAGGCATAGTCCCAATTCTGCGGTCTATTCTCCTGCCCACTCCCCACACCCAGCCCAGCCTAAGCTGCCCAACCTTCAGGTAGTTGTGCTGCCGCTCCTGTTCTGCCTTCAGGTAGAGCCGAGTGAGGCGGCCCAGGTTCTTTTTGCAAACAGTCTTGTCCACAGTGGCTCCACGGCGGATCCGTTCTCGGTTGTAGTGGGCAGTGTTAGTCCACCAATCAGCCTTGGCCTTCACATATCGAAGGATCATATTCTCTATGGGTGTTGGCAGCCCAGGTACCTGAAAGTGCAAAAGGCACAGTGAGAAAGTGACAGGAGCCACATAGCTCCCAAAGGGAGTCTGAGAATGATAATCTTTTTTTTTTTTTTAACATTTATTTATTTCTGAGACAGAAAGAGTGTGAGCGGGGGAGTGGCAAAGAGAAGGGAAGACACAGAAACTGAAGTAGGCTCCAGGCTCTGAGCTGTCAGCACAGAGCCTGAGGCAGGACTTGAACACACAGACTGTGAGATCATGACCTAAGCTGATGTCAGACACTCAACCAACTAAGCAACCCAGGCACCACCCCCACCAAAGTTTTTTTTTTCTTTTAAGAGAGAGAAAGAGACAGACAGACAGAGAGTGGAAGAGGGAGAGAGAAGCCCAATGCAGGGCTCCATCCCACAACCCTGGTTCATGACCGGAGCTGAAATCAAGAGTCGGATGCTCAATCGAGCTCACCAGGTGTCCCCGGAGCGGTAACCCTAACCCTAGGAAAATGATGTTCCTGCCTTCTCAGAGTTGGGGTGACACCCACCTTCCAGGGAATGTTGGCCTTCCAGCAGCGCCAGGCTTCACTGAGGTGCTGCAGGATCGTCCGCGCCTTGTTCTGTTTAATTCCCTCAGGCATCATGTCCAGAATGTCATGCATCACAGCTGCCCGAAGCTCAAGGTCAAAATGTGACTCCACTCGCTGCTTTGTTACAGTCTTTGCCACCCCCTTAGAGTGTCGGCCTAGAAGTGAATTGATTAAAGGCAAGATTCATTGCTCTCAGTGAGTCTCTACCATCATGTCCCCTCGTTAACCATGGGTACACTGAAATCAACAAGTATAAACAAAGTGACCACACACCCAGCACATGCAAAAATGACAAGCTACCTCAGATAGTCACAACAATGCTTCTGAGAAATTTCCATCCTACAAATCCAAGATAGCCTCAAGGCCCCGGAGAGAAGCCCAAGAAACACAGTGCCAAGTCAGAATCACTGAAGAGCGGGACTTAGAGGCAATCCAGCAGAAAGGAATTCTCAGTCTCAAACAAGGGGAGGGGACATGATGGGAACATATGATCTACCCTTGAAGGGATTAAAAAAAAAAATGTTGGACACAGAGAAAACCACTCACCTTCAAACTGTCGGGCCAGGAGGTTGCCTAGCCACCGCTCCAACAAAGGGGTGATGCCACGCATGAAAAACAGCCAGACCCGCCAGCCTGCAGCCCAGAAGCCACAGCCAGGGCCCTTCCCTACAGGGCCCTGTGGCCCCAAGCAGAAATCAAGAAAGTAAGTTAGCAATTCTTTTAGAGAGCAACTGAAAACTGGGCACAGGTAGGGTCATGGGAAACATATCAAAGACAATAAAAGGAAAAGAGGCAAAACTCCTGGACTTCAACATCTAAAATAGAATAGGTGAGAAATTCTAAGGTACAAACCAGTAACTGAAATTCCCTATTTAAAGGTGGGCTTTTAGGGGAAGTGTTAAAGTACACACAGTGAGGGCAAGTAAGGACATACTTAAGGCCTCTCTCCAAACAGGTCCCTGGAAAAAGCCCTGACTAGACATAAAAATTAAAATGGATTGGAGAAAGTGCGTGCATGAGGGCAGGGTCCCACCGTGTTGAAGCGGTAATAGATGAGATGTTTTAGGTCCTTGCACATGCGAATCTGCCGCATCAGCTTGTACTTGTAGCGGTACATGCCCGTCAGCTGCCCCACATGGGCAAAGATATACTGCAACCCATCTGCCAGCTGCAACACAATTACCCCATCAGGCTTTAAGCTAGAGTCAGTTCCATGATGAGATCAGGCTTCACTCAGCTTCCCCCCTGGGGCAGGGATCAAGGATACCTAGCCTCACCTGGAAGGCATCCACATTGCCCAAACGATACTGCACATGACTGTCTACCACCAGCTTAGTTAAACGCAGAACTTCTCGACAGAGATGGAAAGCATTCCCAAAACGAGATTTCTTTCTTTCCTGGAGAAGATACCAAAAATACAAAAAACATTAATTAGCAATGGTCCAAACTAGATGTACTCCTTCCCCAGAGGACAGAGCAAAACGAGTAACATCCCTCAAACCCAGAAGACCCTTAA
Organism: Puma concolor; assembly: GCF_028749965.1. Taxonomy (NCBI): domain Eukaryota; kingdom Metazoa; phylum Chordata; class Mammalia; order Carnivora; family Felidae; genus Puma; species Puma concolor. Next base: position 15,743,441 of record NC_141680.1, on the reverse strand, counting down.
GGTGAAATGCAGACACCTTGGTGGTGAGGGTCTTCACAGGCTTAAGATTGAAGTTGTAATCCAGGTGCAGATAGTTGAGGTTTTTACGGTGAATGAGAAGGTTGAGCATGTTGTAGCCCTGGCGGCAAACCTGTAGCCCCACCTCCACCCAGTCCAGCTTCGTGGACTGAAAGAATTTGGTGGCTTTGAAGGAACGGAACAGGTATCTGGGGTGGGAATAAGAGGGAGAGTGAGAGTTAGCTCCTGATTATGTTTGGAACAAAAGAAGTCTGAGAAATGACCCTCAGGCACCTTACCTCTTCTTTTGGGCTTTAGGGGGCCGGTGCTTCAGGGCATTCAGCACATAGTACTTAAGCAGTTTCTGGTAGGAGACTCTCACTTTCACAGGCTGCCCAGCAGGACAATGCTCTCGATACCTGGGAAAACAAGCCAAGCAGAGTTAGCCCATCTCTCCTTCCAGTCCCTCTGGTAAAGGCTGCAATCCCACCCAGTTGTAGTGTTCTCTCCAATACATTCATTACCATCCCCCCAGACAGAAACCTTACCAGTTCTTGACAAGGGGGATATCCAGGGCCCGGCGGGTGCGACCAGAGCGTAGGTTGAAGGGCCGTGGGGCCCAGAGGAGAGCAATGCCATTGGCTGTATTGTCTGTGTAGAGGGGTGTGTCCTTCAGGAAGGGCTCCACAAACTCTGGGAGCTCAAACTCCTCATCATCATCAGGCAACGGTTCCTGGCTCTGAAACGAGAATCCCCAAGAGTTCAGCTCCCACTGAACTCGGAAGAAAATTGGGATGAGAAGAAAACTCTCTGGGGCCAAGCACAGTGGCTACATCTGCCATGGAAACTAGGCTGCCAGACAAGAAAAGCCCTAAAGAGCCAGGGCAAAGGGGGCCAAGGGAGCAGAGAACAAGCCAGGGCCAATCAGGAAAGCAAGCATCACTCCTCACACCCCAAATGGCTCATCCCCAAGGGCCTCCCAAGGAGCCCCAGTACCTTACACAATGCAATCACCTCCTGCCCAAGCTCCAAAACCTGAGCCGGGGGAAGGAGGTCTGTTAAGAACACTATGGAACATGGGTAAACATCAAAAACATTATTTCAAGTATAAAAGGTCAATCACAAAAGATCACACACTGAAAGATTCCATTTATATGAAATCTCCAGAATAGGCAAATCTACAGAAAGATTAGTAGTTGCCTAGGCAAGGGAGGTTCAACAGAAATAGAGAGTGACTACTAATGGTGCAGGAATTTCTGGGATGATGAAAATGTCCTAAAATTGCCTGTACAGATGGCTGAACTACTCAGAATACACTAAAAACCACTGAACTGTACACTTTAAATAGGTGAGTTACATGATACGTGAACTCTATCTTAATAAAAGGATTCCAAAAAAAGCCATAATGCAAACGGACCAGAACAGACTATACAGAAAGCCCCAATCACAGAAACACAAATTAAACACCAATAACTTCGTTTGAGCCAAGTGCCAAAGTGTCCAATTAGCTTCAAGCTCAAGGGGAACACTAAAGCAGATGACAAACACGTCTCCCTCTAGCTGATTTCCATCTTAAGCCACAGTCATGAAATTTCTCTTGCAAGAACGAAGGTCAAATGTTCCTTCTTCTCACCTTGACAGAGTGCCTATGAGAAATTGGGTTGATTAAAGGATCAAAGTAGAAAGCTGGCAGATCAGGATCCTCAGTTTTGATGAACACAACGTTAGGAGTATGGTACCTAAAATGGAAGAACAATCAGCTCAAGTTCTCCTGACTCTCCAGCCTTCTCTTTTCCCCAACATGTATTCTAGCTCTCACCAGGTGAGGTGGACATGGTGTGGAAGATTATTGTACAGATAAGGGAAAGCAATCTTGTATTCAGTGCGGATAGGCTGCCGGATGATGATCTTGTTAATATCATTGAATTCATTCCAGTCTTCATCCCTAGGGTACAAAATCAAGGATGAGCAGACCAGCTGGGGAATTTGGAAACTACAAACGTTTCTCAAGGATCAAGATTAGATCTTATTCAACCCAAAGTACCTAAAATCCCCACTCTCTTCAACTTACTGGAGGTTGATGTCTCGAACAAGAGGTTCAAATTTGGGGCCTCCAGGAATGGCCATATTGAGTGCCTTGGAGGTAAAGAAGGCCTTCAAATCAAACAGATAGAAATAGTTGTCATCTACTAAGTCTGTCAGGAGCTGATTGGCCAGGCGATAGAGAGTGGACATCATGGGCAGTGTGAACTGCCAGCGCTGGTAAGTGGAGCCATTCACATACCTAGGAAAAAAAGACAGGCCTCTGTCAGTTAGGTATACCAGCTAGCCAAGCCATTCTACCTATTGCTCTCCCAGGACTCCTGGAATTCCAAAACTCTCACAGGAGCAGTAACTTAACCATCACTCACTTCCGGCTGTCCCTCAGTGGCTGGTGGTCATAGAACCAATCCAATACAGGGGCATCCTCTTCAGGGTCCAGCTCTAGCTGAATGGCCTCCAGTGGCTCAACATCTAGGATGTTGTCAGCATAATCCAAAGGTGGCTCTTCATCATCAAAAGGGGGGAAACGCATCCTCTTGAAATGCCTCCTGTCTCTTTTTTCACGGCGCATCATAATCCACATTGACCTAGAAGCCAAAAATGTCATACTATGGTTTCTGTTCACTGTCCCCAAACCACCCTCCCCCCATTCCAGCCCTTCTTACCCCCACTGGGAGATGTAGACAGGCTCAATGACCCAGGGAATCTCATTGACAAAAGAAATGGCTCCAGTGATGTGGTACAGCACAGGCACATCTCGAATCTGCTCCCAAGGCATAGGCATGTTCTCCAGGAGTTTCAGTACTGCATGGGGCATATACTTTAGGGCACTGCAACATTAGGGAGAAAGACGATTGTAAGTGACAAGGTGTTCTGCTACCTGTGCCATGCAGAGAAGCCACATGCTATCAGAGTACAGCATTCCACAGAAAAGCCTGCCTTACAGTCCAAACTCCCAAACTTAGCACACAGGCCTTCCTTGACTAGAAGCCCTGCCTCCTCCTCTCCAATTGTGCCACTCTTCCTCTTCAACTTCACAGTCCTACAGTATTGGGTTTCTTTTCCTCTAGAGATCGTTTTCGGGCTGTCACACATTCTACGTTCTCTGTACCTTCCCATAAATAATAACAATAAGAGGCGCCTGAGTGTCTCAGTTGAGCGTCCAACTCTTGATTTCAGCTCAGATCATGATCCTAGGGTCATTGGATTGAGCCCCATGTCAGGCTCTGTGCTGAGATTCTCTCTCTCTCTCTACCCCTTTCCTCCACTTGCAGTCTATTGCTCCCAAATTAAAAACGTAAATAAAAGAAACCAATATTAAGTAAAATTATTCATCTTAAAAAAATAATAAAATATTTGTCATACTTTATTGTAACCATCTGTCTCATATCGGCCATGCCACTAGACTATAAGATCCAGAAAGGCCATTACATCCTATTCACTGCTCTATCCCTAGCACAGTTCTCAAAAAATACTTTTTATAACCAAAACATATGGCCCTCTTTTTTTTAGATGGCCACCTTAGACCATTAAGTGGCTAACATTTTTGTGTCCAAATAGAAAGGAGATTTGCTAAGGCACTTATACCTGTATTTACTCAGCTTGGGAGCAGAGAAAAACAAGAGTATAGAGGCTTCAGGAGTTAAATATCCCGAACTTCAGGATTCTGGTCACTGAGGAGTTACTAACAATAAGAATGAAGTGTCCTGTTCTGAGTTCCAACCCCTTCAAAGATAGGGACAGCTTAACATAGCTTCAACAGGACGAATTAGAGGCAGATCAAGAAAAGAAATCAGGGCAATCAAGGGAATAACTGCAAGGGGCGCCTGGGTGGCTCAGTCGGTTAAGCGTCCGACTTCGGCTCAGGTCATGATCTCGCGGTCTGTGGGTTTGAGCCCCACGTCTCAGAGCCTGGAGCCTGTTTCAGATTCTGTGTCTCCCTCTTTCTCTGACCCTCCCCTATTCATGCTCTCTCTCTGTCTCAAAAATAAATAAATGTTAAGAAAAAAATGTTTTTTAAGAGAATAACTGCAAGATCTGAAAATTATCACAGAATCCTAGTTTTCTCCCTTTGCTTATAACCACCAAGATGGGCTGTCATTGAGGATTCCTGTCCCCAAATGAGAGCTGCTATCCAGACAGGAACAAAGGAGAGGGGCCAAACTGTAAATGAAATAATTCCAAGAGGTTCCTTACCCCAAGTAGACCCTTTTGTCATGGCGGAACTTCCTGTTGGTCATGTCTCCATGGTCTCGAATGATCTTCCTAACGTGTTCTGGGGGCATGTCTTCCTTCTGAGCATCCACAAATCCAAACTTCCGCTTTTCTGCATAGCGCTTGGCCTGTAATTGCTGCCATTTTCGGGCTACAAAGACAACTCAGTTTAAAGATCTACACACCCTCAGCCTAATCATCCCCACCTCTTGCCCCAGGGTAAGCTCCTGTCTGGATGTATGAGGAAGGGGTGGGCATACAGTAGATGCACTCCTTGCCAATTCTCTTACCTCCCTCTGCTTTATTTTTTCCTTTATCTCCTTCATCACATTTATGACTGTCTGACATTCTTGTTACACATGTTTAAGTTTTTTATTGTCTACCTCACTCATTGCAACTTAACCCTTATCAGAGTAGGGCTTTTTTTTTCCATTGCAATTGTTTCCCCATTGGATCAGTGCCTGTAAATAACAGATACCTTTAACTACCCTATTAGATTAAAAAATAAATGGGGTTATAAGTGAGCTGACACCTCATGCCGACTTAACAAAACGGGGAAAAGAAGCAAACCCGCTGCGCGCACGCGCACACCCGCCCTAAGCCTCCCGGCCCGCAGGCGCCGGTCCCGCACGCGTTCTTCATTCACCTTTCTCCTGCAGCTTCTCCTCCGACATGTAGTCTGGCAACGGGGCTAGAGGGCCGGGCACCGGGTTACCCGGCCCTCGGTAAGGAAATACTCCGGCCATTCCCGGAGGATCTGGGGGGGCAGAGAAATTAAAACTGTATCGAGCAATAGGGCCCGGGCCCAGCAGGAACGCGTCAACACCCCCGACCTGCAGTTCCTCCTTGCTCAAAGTATGCCCAGCCCGGCCCAGCCCAACCCTCAAGCCTTTCAGCCCGACCCCCTCACACCTCCCGCAACACAGCCCTTAAAGCCCGCCACGAACCCCCAAAGGCCCCCACACAGGTAGCCGCTTTCTTCGCAGCACAATGGCGGCAAGCCTACGTCCGCTGTGCGTTCCCAACGCCGGGAAGTACGCAACTCTCGTTCAACAGTCGATCCAATAGGCGCCCAAGTGCCCAGACGGATTAGAGAGCTCACCAATTAGAGTTGCACATAGGACCAGAGGGGGCGGTCCATAGGCGGAAATATTAAAACGCAAGAGGGTGGGGTCGGGTAGGCGCAAGCCCCGCCTCCCTCCTTTTTCGGGCTGCTTTTGGGACCTGGGGTAGATGGATCTAGACTTTAATCTGCGATTGGGGTCCATCAGACTACGCAGACCTTAGTTTTGAAAAATAAATTTGTAACAATCTGCACGTTATACTGTGTCTAGTTTCATAAATGTAGGTTTGAGGTCCGCTAGCTCGGAGTCCATCCTTCTTTTGTTCATGCATGCATTCGTTCACTAAGCCATCTATTGAGTGCTCAATATGTATCAGGGGTTGTAAACAGCAGGGGGGAGGGGAAGCCAACCTCATGGAACTCACAGGGTAGCGGCCAAAGGACCCAGGATCTTGTAATGCAATGTGATGGGAGTTCAGGGGCAGGACATTTTAACCCTGCCAGTGAAGTCAAGGAGTTAGTCAATGCACCTAGAACAATAAAGAGGCCATGGAGATCAACATTGCTGGGTGACCTTTCCCCTCCTCCATTCTTTTCTCTCTCTCTCTTTCTCTCTCTCTGGCAATGATCACACCATGGAGTATATACTGGACATAAATGCTTCTTGATTCCCTCAGGCTCTGCCTGTGTCTTGCTACTTGGATTGCTTTCCATCTCCTGCCATCCTGGTTTCACTTTCTATCTCTCTTATTGCATCCTAACAACCTTAAATCTGACTTAGTCAACAGGTAAGTTTGTTTGAACTCACACAGTCTACTGTGGAGTATGCAGAGGAATTGTAACCCATACAACCTCTCAAACTGGTTGAAAATGTAGGACTCAAAGGTGAAATGATTAGAGAAAAATGCAAAGGAGAGTCCAGACAAGTAAAGATTAGTAAAGATTTGATGGAAATGGGTAGATGTGAGGGATTTGATGGGGGTAAAGAAAGAGGAAGGAGAAAGAAATCCCAGGTGGTGGAAACTGCTAGAGTTGACGTTTAGAAAGGAGAACCAATAGGGGTGCCTGGTGGCTCAGTCGGTTAAGCATCTGGCTCTTGGCTTTGGCTCAGGTCATGATCTCACAGTTTGTGGGTTTGAGACCCACATCAGGCTCTGCCTGCTTGCGATTCTCTCTGCCTCTCCCCAGCTAATGTGCACTCGCTCTCTCTCTCTCAAAATAAATAAATAAACTTATAAAAAAAAAAAAAAAAAGAGGAACCAATATGGCATGCTCTGAAAACAGCCAATCAATCTGGCAGCAGTAGAAATTCCACTCTTGTCATTATTATGTTCATCATTGTCATTGTTGTGGAGTCCTTCCACCTGCATAAGGTTGGGTGGGAGGTATTGTTCTAAACCCTGGTAATATCCAAGTGTTATGGAAACTGGTCTGGATCACCTGACAGAAGAACCAAGTGGCACTTGGAGAGCTTAGAAGGCAGGAGGTTTATTTTACACCGGTGGGTTCAGAGGAGATCATTCTCCAGAGGTCTGAACCCAGAACATCAATAGAGGGGACAAGTTATAGTCTGTTACTCCTGCATTCCTCATTAGTAGTGATTTGGAGCCTGAGGCAAGCAGGGTGGAAGAAGAACCCAGAAGGGAAGTCTTCAGGCAGGGACTGAAATTCCCTTATCAGTACTGTCGGCCATCATGTAACAGATTTTTTCCTATCACTAGTATTGTGTATAGTTTTGTCAATAGTACCAATGTCAACTTCTGGTTTCAGTTGTTCTGCTATTGTCATGTAAGAAGTTTGCTACTGGGTGAAAGGTAGCAAGCTGCTGGGAATTCCCTGTACTATTTCTTTATTTAAAAAAAAAAAAAAGATTTTACTTTTACGTAATCTACATCCAACTGGGGCTTAAACTAATAACCTCAAGGCCAAGAGTCATGTTCTCCATCAACTGACCAAGCCAGGAGCCCCTGTACTATTTCTAAACAGCATTATTAAGATATAATTTACATTCCATAAAGTTCACCTCTTTTAAAGTGTACAATCCAGTGACTTTGGGCATATTTATAGAGTCATGAAATTATCATTACTATCTAGTTCCAGAACATTTTCATCATCCCCAAAACAAACCTCATAGCCATTAGCACTCACTGCCCATTTCCTCCTACCTCCTACCCCTCAGCCCTAGGCAACCACTAATTTATTTTCTGTGTCTATAGTTTTTTGCCTGATCTAGACATTTCTCATCATTAGTATCATAGAATGGTGATCCTTTGTGACTGGCTTCTTTTACTTAGCATGTTTTTGAGGTTCGTCCTCAAAATATACACATACATACATACACACACACATATGTATACCTATACATACATATACATATATACAAAATCTTCTCTGGAGAAATGTCTATTCAGATCCTTTGCCCATATTGAAATTGCGTTGTCTTTTTATTATTGTGTTCTGGAAGTTCTTTATCCTAGATATAAGTCCTTTACATGATTTGCAAAAATTTTCTTTCATTCTTAGGGTTATCTTTTCATTTTCTTCATGGTGTTCTTTGAAGAACAAAGGTTTTAAAAAAATTTTTTTTTCAACGTTTATTTATTTTTTTGGGGACAGAGAGAGACAGAGCATGAACGGGGGAGGGGCAGAGAAAGAGGGAGACACAGAATCGGAAACATGCTCCAGGCTCTGAGCCATCAGCCCAGAGCCTGACGCGGGGCTCGAACTCCCGGACCGCGAGATCGTGACCCGGCTGAAGTCGGACGCTTAACCGACTGCGCCACCCAGGCGCCCCTAAGAAAAAAGGTTTTTAATTTGGATGAAGTTCAGCTTATCAAATCTTCTATTGCTTATGATTTTGGCAACAAATCTTGGAGAAATTATTGCCTAATTAGGGGCACATGTGTGGCCCAGTCAGTTAAACATCAGACTCTTGATTTTGGTTCATGTCATGATCTCACGATTCATGAGTTCAAGCTCTGAGTTGGGCTCCTCACTGACAGCACATTGTCTCACTCCACAGAGCCTGCTTAGGATTCTCTCTGTCCCTCTCTCTCTGCCCCTCCCCCCTCCAGTGCATGCTCTCACACAGGTATATGTGAGCTCACGTGCGTGCTCTCTCACTCTCTAAATAAACCTAAAAAAACCTGAATAATATTGGAAAAAAAATGAAAGAAATTATTGCCTAATCCAACTCACAAACATGAACTCCTATGTTTTTTCCTAAGAGTTGTATAGTTTTAGCTCTTACATGTAGGTAGGTCTACGATTCACACTGAGTCACTGAGTTAATTTTTACGTGTGGTGAGAGATAGGAGTCCAAATGAATTCTTTTGCATGTGGATATCCAGTTGTCCCAGGACCATTTGTTAAAAAGACTATTCTTTCCCCTTTGAATTGTCTTGGCTCCCTTGACAAAAATCGGTTGACCATTTGTTCGTTCCTTGACTCTCAGTTTTATTCCATTGATCTATATGTTTCTCTTTATGCGCTCTCTGTGCTATTTTTGCAAATTTCATGTGAGCCTAACATTATTTTTTAAGTTAATAAATAAATAAGCGACTTTAATCCTCAAAACAACCTTACAAGATAGATGTTAATATTATCCCTATTTTAATGATGAGAAACCCAAGCTCAGAATGGTCGAGTAATCTGTCTTGGGTTACATGGCTAATTACATGAAGTATGTGTAGGTTCTAACAACTTTATATGCATTAGTTCACCTGATTGTCACAATAATACAACAGGGTAGTTACTCTTATTAGTCTCATTTCTAGATAAAGAAACTGACAACTTGCTCACAGACAGTAAATAATGTCCCCACAGAGAGTAAATAATGAAGCCTCCGTCTCACCCTAAGCGACTGGATCCAGAGCTTATAGGCTTTTTGTTTGTTTGTTTTTTAAGTAAACTCTACCCCCAACATGGGGCTCAAACTCACGACCCTGAGATTAAGAGTTGCACGCTCTACCGACTGAACCAGCCAGGTGCCCAGGGGGCTTATGTTCTTGACCATACTGCTACATCAACTTCTATGGTCATGCCAAGAAGCATATTGTTGGATGGGAAAATTTGGGCTAAATTGTAGCTGGTCTTGAATTCCAGAGCTCAGGCAGCACTTTGACTTTTTACCAATGATTCTATCTATTTGCCAATGTTTTCCAAGCTTTTTCTTTTAAAGCTGGAAAACATTTGTGCAAATTGAGTAATTTACATTAAGTGGGCAAGAGGCACTAGGAGGATGCTTGTTGGGATGAACACAGGGTACATCCTTACATGTAATTGATGGATCACGAAATTCTATTTCTAAAAACATTAAAAAATAAAAATAAAATATTAAAAAAAAGAAATAATTTACAAATGAAGAAACTTTAAGACTTAAAGAATTAAGAACTTCTCTTAAGTTCTCTTCACCGGTCAAACATAGCTTGAGTTAGTCTGATGGAGCTCAGTTGAGTAGCAAAGTGACAAAGCCGGGAACAGATCTGAAGGGACAATATTGGCTGCCATTATTATGGACCCATTCATTGCAGCCAAACCAATCTCCTCATTCTTTAAGGAGTTTAAAACTGGACTTGAAGGTGACTGTGGGTCATATAAATGAAGGAGTCCTCTGGCTAGAAATACACAAGTGTGAAGTCTAGGAGCTCAGACCAGAGGTTCAATCGACAGACCAAAGCTGATAGATAGTAAAGCCATGAAAAGAATAACAGAAAAGCAGATGAGAAAGCCTGGACACACAGTCTGGAACAGGAGGATGCCAGAAAAAGCTGGGGAAGTAATAGCTGGAAAATTTGGGAGAGGCCCACAGGAAGGAAGAGCTTCAAGAAAAGGAAGCCCTCTACCATGTTAGATGATGCAAGTAGAGGAAGACTAAGAAAAGTCACGATCTTGGCAAGAAAGAATTCTCTGACCTCGGAGAGCAGTTTCAGAAGAATTATGGGACAATAAGGTTGCTGGTTGCCAAGGAGGTTCCTACGGAGACAATGGGTATCAACCATTCATTTGAAAATTTGGGCATAAAAGAAAGACAAGAATTTGGACTGTAGCAAGAGGGTTAAGAAAAACAGAAATAAGGGGCTCCTGGGTGGCTCAGTTGGTTAAGCGTCTGACTTCGGCTCAGGTCATGATCTCACGGTCTGTGAGTTCGAGCCCCGCGTCGGGCTCTGTGCTGACAGCTCAGAGCCTGGAGCCTGCTTCGGATTCTGTGTTTCCCTCTCTCCCTGACCCTTCCCTGTTCATGCTCTGTCTCTCTTTGTCTCAAAAATAAATAAGCATTTAAAAAAGAGAGAGAGAGAGAAACTGAGATAAGAGGCAAAGTAGATTAAAATCACAGAACTGGCAGAGACATCAGAGATCATCTTGTCCAAACTCCTATTCAATCCAGTAAGTCTTTCCAAAGCATACCTGCCCTTAAAGATTTATTTCTACAAAAGTTGAATACACACCTCCAGGTGCTGGCCTTGCCAGGGTGCCAGGGTACAGAAGACAGCCAACCAGACCCAGGCCGTGCCTGCTCAGAGCTTGCCTGCGGATATTAAACAGCTAGTTATACGATGAATGTTTGTAGTTTCAGTTTTTACAAAGTTATATAGTCTCATAGAATCTGTGACAAAGAACAGCTGCCTATGCTTCCCCTGCCCATTTCTCCTTTCCCAGCTATCAATTTTAGCTGATTAATTTGGCATTTATTCTCATATCTCCAAACAAGTGTGTATTGCTACTTTTTGACTTTTTGCTTTTATTTTTTTTAAGTCTATTTAATCATTTTGAGGGGCGCCTGGGTGGCTCAGTTGGTTAAGCATCTGACTTTGGCTCAGGTCATGATCTCATGACTAGTGAGTTCGAGCCCCGGGTCAGGCTCTGTGCTGACGGCTCAGAGCCTGGAGCCTGCTTCGGATTCTGTGTCTCCCTCTCTCTCTGCTCCTCTTCAGCTCACTCTCTATCTCTCTCTCAAAAAAAAAAAATTGTTTTAAGTTTTTAAATTTATTTTGACATAGAGAGAACCAGTGGGGAAGCAGCAGAGACAGGGGACAGAGGATCCAAAGCAGGCTTTGCACCAGAGAATCTGATGTGGGGCTGAAACTCATGCACCGTGAGATCATGACGTGAGCCAAAGTCACACACTTAACCAACTGAGCCACCCAGGTGTCCCAATTTTATTTTATTTTTTTAGAGAGAGAGAGAGAGAGAGAGCATGTGCATGCACCAGTAGGAGGAGGGGCAGAGGGAAAGGGAGAGAGAATCTTAAGAGAATCTTAACACCCAACGCAGATCCCAAAGCAGGGCTTGATCCCACAACCCTGAGATCATGACTTGAGCCAAAACTAAGAATCGGTTGCTCAACCAACTGAGCCACTTGACTTTTTGCTTTTAGAGATAATCCACTCACTTCCCACTGTAGAAAATGGAGATCCAACTCCCCCTAGCCTCCCATACATATGTATGCCCTTCCCACTACCTCATTCTCCCCGCCTGCTTATATTATAATTTTGGCAACATTAACAAGCAAGCTTATGTAATTGTGCATGCAATATCAATAGCACTACATAGCATGTAGTCTGTGTTAGACCCTTGTCTAAGCACACTGCACATGTCAATTCATTTAATTCTCATGATAATCCTATTACTGTCATTCCATTGCACAGATGAAGATACTGGGACTCAGAAAAATAGGGGGGAATCTATACCTCCCCTGAACCTTCCCTGTAAGTTATTACCTCTCCTATCCCCCCGTTTACTGTACTCACCTCCAGCTGCCATTTGTGTGTCTATCATCAGTAATTTACACAAGGTTTTAATGTAAAACAAAACGAAACAAAATAAAAATAAAACCCACCAAACAAGAAAACGTTATTGTGCCTGCCTATGCAAATAGTACCCATGGATCTGCGGCTCATTCATGTAATAAACTGTGATTGCATTTCCTTTCCTAAGCAACTGTTCATTTTGTCTATAATTGACAGATGCATTTACTCAATTTTCTATAGATTCTCGCAATGTTTCCCCTGGCTCCTCATTAGTTTTTAAATCTCTTCCCAAATATTCAGACATTTAAGATAGTCTCCCAAAAAAGTATCTTCTGGAGATTTATGACCCGCTGTAGAATGCACCTGTTTCCCTCTCTACTTGCTTACCATACAGCTCTCTTCCTAGGATCCCCATTCAACATTATCCTGCGAAGTCCGTTCTTCTCTTTTATGTTGAATCTCCTGTTTTCATTATCCGTGTATTCTTCTTTCTTGTTTAACTCCCTCTTTTTGGTGGAGTGTATCTTCCAGTAGCTTTCTCTGAATGGTGCATGGAAAATAAATTTTGGAGGACAACCCTCGCACCCGATTGGTAGTTTGGCTCGGTATCAAATCCTAGTTTGAAATAATTTTCCTTCAGATTTTTGGTGACATCACTCCATTACTGTTTAGTTCCCATGTGCTGTTTAGATGTCCAAAGTCTTTTTTTTTGTTTTAATGTTTATTTGTTGGGAAGCCTGGGTGGCTCCGTTGGTTGAGTGTCTGACTTCAGCTCAGGTCAGGATCTAGCAGTTCATGAGTTTGATCCCCACATTGGGCTCGTTGCTGTCAGCTCACAGCCCACTTCATAACCTCTGTCCCTCTCTCTCTCTCTCTGTCCCTCCCCTGCTCACACTCTCTCTGTCTCAAAAATAAATAAATATTAAAAAATTAAAATAAAATGTTTACGGGGCGCCTGGGTGGCTCAGTCAGTTGGGCATCCGACTTCGGCTCAGGTCATGATCTCACGGTTTGTGAGTTCGAGCCCCGCATCGGGCTCTGTGCTGACAGCTCAGAGCCTAGAGCCTGCTTCAGCTTCTGTGTCTCCCTCTCTTGCTCTGCTCTTCCCCCGTTCATGCTGTCTGTCTCTCTGTCAAGAATAAATAAAACATTAAAAAAATTAAAAAAATAAAATAAAATGTTTACTTATTTATTTTGAGGGAGAGAGTACGCAGATGCATGAGACAGGGAGGGGCAGAGGGAGAGGGAGAAAAAGAATCCATGCTGAGCATGGAGCCCAACACAGGGTTTGGTCTCATGAACAGTGAAATGATCTGAGCTGAAATCAAGAGTCGGACATTCAACAGACTGAGCCACCCAGCCTGGTGTTTGTATATAACTTTTCCCTCCCCACTGGACCATTAATCTCAATGTCCTGAAATTTACCTATAATGTTGCTTGATGTGAGCCTATTTTCTTTCACTGGTCCACGGACCCATCCATATGTAGTACCTGCAGCTCGTGTTCTTTGGTTTTGAGGAATTTTCTTTTATTACTTCATTGATGATTGTCTTTCTTTCCTCAGTCCTCTCTTTCTGGGATTCCCATTATTATTACTATTTCTCTTTTAATTATAGAATTAGAGAGCGAGAGAGCATGAGTGGGGGAGAGGAGCAGAGGGAGGGAGAGAGAGAGAATCTTTTTTAAGTTTACTTTTGAGAGACAGCAAGAGTAAGTGAGGGGCAGAGAGCGAGAGAGGGAGAGAGAGAGATCCATGCAAGCTCCACACTCCCAGCGCAGGGCTCAAAGTCGGGCTCAAACTCACAAACCATGAGATCATGACCTGAGCCGAAGTCAGATGCTTAACTGACTGCGCTACCCAGGCACCCTAAGAGAGAGAGAATCTTAAGCAGGCTCTACACTCAGCACGGAACCCAACGTGGGGTTCAATCCCATGACCCTGGGATCGTGACCTGAACCAAAATCAAGTGTCAGATGCTCAACTGACAGAGCCACTCAGGCGCCCCTATTATTTTTTTAAGTAAACTCGATGCCCAACATGGGATTTGAACTCATAACCCTGAGATCAAGAGTCACAGGCTCTACTGACTGAGCCAGCCAGGCGCCCCTTTCCATTATTTTGATGTTGGATCTCCTGGACTGGTCCCATGATTGTCTCATCTTTTCTGTCCTAATTCTGGGAGATTCACTCAACTTCATCTTCCAACTCCTCCATAAATTTTTCATTTCCAGTATCACATTTTTTTAAGTTTATTTATTTATTTTAAGAGAGCGAGAGAGAGAGAGAGCGAGCACAAATAGGGGAGAGGAAGATAGAGGGAGACACGGAATCCAAAACAGAGAGCCTGATGCGGGGCTCAGACTCCTGAACCATGAGATCGTGACCTGAGCCGAGATCAAGAGTTAGAAGCCCAAACAACTGTGCCACCCAGGAGCCCCTCCGGTGTCACATTTTTAATTTCAAAATATTCTCTTTGGTTTTCTCTGAATGCTTTTCTTTCTTTCTTTTTTGCTAGTATGTTCTTATGTCTTGGTTGCAATATATTCTCTTGTCTATCTGAGGAAAACAATTAAGAGCTTTTCTGAAGTTTTATTCTCCATGCAGTCTTTGCTTTTTGTGTGTTTTCCCTTTTCTTTTTCTATATGTATCATGTTAGAGGCTTTCCTCAAAATAGCACGATCGGTTCTTCAATTAAACTTGTAATAAGTGCTTCCAGTGAAAAGTACAGAGAGATTTGACCTAATTATAGGGGGAGGGTCATGGAACTTTCCTCGGAAAAAGACATGTTGGAAATGAGCACTGAAAAGTAAGAATGTAAAAAAAAAAAGAGAGAGAGAGAGAGAGGGAGAGAGAGAGAGAGGGAGAGAGAAAGAAAAGAGAGTGTATAAGATACAGGGGGTGCAGTAGGAGGAGGGCAGCCAGAAAGACAGGAGCAGGGGATAATGGGAAGCCTACCAGGCATTGGCCATTGTGCAAGGTCCTGAGAAAGAAGCATGAGACAAAGAGTCAAACAGAAAGTCCCAAGAGTCCAGAGAGTAGACAAGGGGAGATTATGCAGAACACGATAGGACAGCCCCTGAGTCATGCCTTTATCTTTATGTATGTATGTATGTATATTTCTTTTTTGAGGGAGGGGGAGGGGCAGAAAGAGAAGGAGACAGTATCCGAAGCAGGCTCCAGGCTCCAAGCTGTCAGCACAGAGCCTGACCATGGGCTTGCACTCACAAATCATGAGATCATGACCTGAGCTCACAAAGTCGGACACTTACCTGACTGAGCCACCCAGGTGCCCGGAGTCATGCCTTTATCTTAAAAAGAAGGAGGAGCACCCGGATGGTATGAAGCAGGGGAATGACAGGATCAGATCTGCATTTTAACAATCCCAGGCTGGCTGCTACGTGGAGGATAGTTATGAAGTCATTGTCATGTCACCCAGGCTAGAGATGGTGGTGACTTTGACCAGGGTGGGAAAGCAGGAAATAAAAAGGAATGAATGGATGTGGGATCCATGCCCAACTGAGTGATAATCAGATACGTATGTATGGGGTGGACATGGGGTGGCATACTTGAGGACGATTCTAAATTCCTGACTTCTACAGTGAGTTGATGGCGGTGCCATGCACCGGGAGACTGGGAGACTAGGAGAACACTGGGAAGGATGCAGGTCTGGGAAGAAAGATCCCGAGTTAGGTTCTGGACAACCTCTCGGATGTCAGAATGCAACAATCCCAATCTCCCTGTACGTCGTTTGTCTGTTCTCAGTCTCACGGTGATCTGTTTCTACATTTCTTACCCCTGGTCTCCCTCCGCCGGATGATTCTTTCTTTCCCAATTTCCCACTTTAACAAAATCCCGGTTGCAGGCTTCCCCTAGCCTGCGAGATATATGGCTTGTTTACTCAATGTTATACTTTATAAGTTCTTGTTGAAAGGAGAAATAAAGAAACAGTGAAGCATGCCATTGATTGTTGGAGCCACAGAATAAAATGGCACATCTCCAGGGCACCTGGGTGGCTCAGCCGGTTAGGCACCTGACTCTTGGTTTAGGGTCATGATCTCATGGTTCATGGTTTCAAGCCCCACATCAGGTCCCACACCACCAGCACGGAGCCTGCTTGGGATTGTCTCTCTTCCTCTCTCTCTCTGCCCCTCCCCCACCCAATCATTTTTTTTCTCTCTCTCTCTTTCTCAAAAAAAAATAAAATAAACTTTAAAAACGATGGCACATCCTCCTGGATGGTAAAACCGACAATTTCACTTGACATTTTGTAAAAATTTTTAAAATCACAGACCATAACCCCTAAGTAATTTCAAATGGTATTATATATTAAAACGGATATGAACAGACTTTGAAGCAGGATGCAAAGTTCACCTGAATGTCTAAAATTTAATACAGGTCGAGGCAGTGCTGCTGTAGCTGCCCTCCCTGGGCAGTGCCCCCTGTGTCCCTGCCCCCCCCCCCCCCCCCCCCCCCCGTTTCTGTCATCTCCCTGGCTCCTCACCGTTGCTTGCTGTCCTGGAATCCTTTGGACTTTGTGAAGAGTTAGGGTTAGGGAACAACAGCAGAGTAGCAGCAGGAATTTGTGGCAGCCCCGTGCTTCAGGCCCCTCAGTCCTCCTGCAGCCATGCCCCAACCTGGGATCTGTGGCACACACCACGTCAGTCTCTCAGCTCCCAGGATTGCACAATGCCAACCAGTGAAGTTCAAGGAGGCGAAGGGGTCCTTTGGAAGGTCAGATACTACCCCAGAGTGGGGAGTTGGGGGTTGGATGGTGGTAGGCAGGGAGCCCTTTGCAGGGACCCTCCTGTCGCACTGCACAAACGAACTCCCATTCTTCTCCCCACCCCCCAAAGGTCACGTGGCCTGCATCCTCAGTTGAGCCCAGTCTAAGAATCACTTCCGCGATAATAAGGGTTATTTGCGTAAGGTCTGCTATGCAGACCTTATTAAATCTTATTCAACCTCCTGTGTGATAAGAGTGTCTCTGGTGATTAGGAGTCATTCTCCCCTTCCTGATAAAAGATGTGGGGGGTGGGCGCCGGGCGGGGTGGACACCTTCACACCTTCACAAAGGGAAATTTACAGGGCGCCTGGGTGGCTCAGTCGGTTGGGCGGCTGACTTCGATTTCGCGGTCCGTGAGTTCGAGCCCCGCGTCGGGCTCTGTGTTGACAGCTCAGAGCCTGGAGCCTGTTTCGGTTTCTGTGTCTCTCTCTCTCTGACCCTCCCCCGTTCGTGCTCTCTCCATCTCAAAAATAAATAAATTTAATGGGGCGCCTGGGTGGCACAGTCGGTTAAGCGTTCGACTTCAGCCAGGTCACGATCTCGTGGTCCGTGAGTTCGAGCCCCGCGTCGGGCTCTGGGCTGATGGCTCAGAGCCTGGAGCCTGTTTCCGATTCTGTGTCTCCCTCTCTCTCTGCCCCTCCCCCATTCATGCTCTGTCTCTCTCTGTCCCAAAAACAAATAAACGTTGAAAAAAAAAATTAAAAAAAAAATAATAAATAAATTAATTAATTAAAAAAAAAAAAACAAAGGGAAATTTACATTCTGCCTCTAGGCAGATATGGAGAGGACAGACAACTTTTCCTGTATCTGTTTCTCAATTGACTTCAGCTCAGAATAATCCTTATGGCACAATGGCGTGTCTAATAACCTTTCACCTGTGTCAAACCTACACATTCCTGCAGAAAGTTCCTGCAGAAGATGTGGCAAGAAGGGCGGTTTCCCACCTGGCTAGAGGTGGGGAAAGAATATGCTCACACCATGGAGTTAAGTGGTGTTCTTATTTGTAGGGGAAAGCTGAAATGCACCTCTGAGAGGCAGTTGCTACATTCCTGAAAAGCACAGGGATCAATACCTGGTGAATATAAAAGTCTGGCTTTCAAACGGAAGCATTCTGACTTAGAAACAGCCACTCCAGAGGCAATTTATCTGATCTGATAGATCTTCAGTTGTCAGCTGCCTCCTATCTTTTTACCTTGATGTTTCTCCCTTCCTCAGCCTTTCTATAAAGAAAAAGACAACATAGCGTGTAACAACGAGGCCTGAACCAAAGCAGAGACCTGGATTCTAAGTCTGGCCGTGCCACAAACTGGCTGGGTGTACTTAGATGGGTCACTTAACTTTTCTAGGTTTCAATTTCCTGCAAATTGAAATAGGAAGACTGAATAGTCTTGAAGGTGATGTATTAACAAAGACTCACTGTTACGAGTGAAAAAACAAAACAAAACTCAATTCATACTCACTTAAGCAAATCAGGAGTTTTTTGGCTTTGTAACTGAATTGTCCAGGAGAAAAGTTCTGGCTTCAGGCAGAGCTTGATCTAGACACTCAGGTGATGTTAGAGATCTCCATCTCTGACCCCTCTTTTTTGTGGTGGCTTCATGTTCAGGGATGCTCCCTCACATCCTACTGGCTTAGCAATGTTAGCACACATCATGCACGTAGCTAAAACGTCGAGCAGAAGTCAAGGTGCTGAGGCTCAAAAGCTCTGCTTATGTGTTAAGCATTCATTTCAGGGAAAGAGGATATGGTGTTTTGATGGGCTAGGCTTAGGTCACATGCCCATTGAGAGGGGAGTGAGAGAGGAGGGTTTTCTAAGGAAAATCTCTACACTGCTAGGCAGGCAAAAATAGCAGATGTTGACCACAGGTGGGATCATAGGAAAAAAATGGGTTTGAGTCCAGACCCTGCCACTAGCTAGCTAGTTAAACCTGAGCAAATTATTCAACCTCTCTGAGCCTTTGTTTTCTCAACTAAATAATGGGATTCATCTCTGTTGAGTGGGGTTAGATAGGATAAAGCATAAAAGGTGACTGATGACTTGGTGGAGGCACGGCAAATGTTTAGTTTGGGAAGCTGTGACTTTAAGTTAGTGACTCTAATAAACATTTCAATGTAAGTGCAACTTTTAAAATTTTTTTTTTCAACGTTTTTTATTTATTTTTGGGACAGAGAGAGACAGAGCATGAATGGGGGAGGGGCAGAGAGAGAGGGAGACACAGAATCGGAAACAGGCTCCAGGCTCTGAGCCATCAGCCCAGAGCCCGACGCGGGGCTCGAACTCACAGACTGCGAGATCGTGACCTGGCTGAAGTCGGCCGCTTAACCGACTGCGCCACCCAGGCGCCCCTGTAAGTGCAACTTTTTAAAGAATAACTTCCCCTGGGGTGCCTGGGTGGCTCAGTCTGTTCAGCATCTGACTTCGGCTCAGGTCATGATCTTGCGGTTCTTGGGTTCAAGCTCCCTTGTCAGGCTCTGTGCTGACAGCTCAGAGCCTGAAGCCTGCTTCAAATTCTATGTCTCCCTCTCTCTCTGCCCCTCCCCTACTCGTGCTCTGTCTTTCTCTCTCTTAAAAATAAAATAAACATTAAAAAAAAGAGTAACTTCCCTTATGTAATTTCCTGTCTAGTGAGGGCTCCTAATTTTCAGCCTGAGAAATCCAGATTTTATATACGATAAAGCCTTGACAATTCAGTTATAGAGATTTCTGTTAATTTTCTTAATTCAAGATTAATTTGGCTAAAAGATTCTTTCGGTTTCAAACCTTGGCATTGACAAATCACTCTAAATGGTCTGATTCCATTCTCTTGCTCTAAGCCCATTCTATTGAATAAATTGGGTTTTGGTTTGTTGTTTTTTTTTTTTTTTTTTTTAACATTTATTTATTGTTGTGAGGCAGAGAGAGACAGAGAGACAGAGCACGAGTGGGGGAGGGGCAGAGGGAGGGAGACACAGAATCCGAAGCAGGCGCCAGGCTCTGAGCTCTCAGCACAGAGCCCAACGCAGGGCTCAAACTCACCAACCGTGAGATCATGATCCGAGCCCAAGTCGAACGCTTAGCAGAGTGAGCCATCCAGGTGCTCTGGGTTTGCTTCTTGATAGTAGAGGATCTTCCAACACTTTAGGGCTTTGTAGGTCAAAAAGTTGGTGCCAAGACGAGACCTTCCCAAAGCAAAGCTTCCACAGTCCAGCATTTCATTATAAATCAGACCGCCATTGGAACCAAGAAAACATGACTCAAAGAAACCGCATACATAAAAGACTGCAATTATGTGCATAGCAATTTATTAATTTATGATCAGGATAGTGTTTCAAGACTATAAAATATCAATGTCTCCCATCCCGGAAGCCACTCCCTTGTGCCAGAGGACAAATAATTCATCAGCCAATAGCTTGGTAGGCATGGAGTCAGTCTTGAGGGCCACTTCACTAGGCCATGGTGAGGTCTGACAGGTCACTGCCACGGTGACCCAACTCATTGTACCAAATGCAGCATTTGCCAACCTCTGCATTTTTGAGTTTCTCTTTTCTAGGGACCCAACTGACCATGTCTCTCCAATTCCCATCATCTATATCTGGTCCACACCATCTATAACTGGTCTCTGTGATGAGATATCTACTTAATCAATTACAATCATAATGCAGTCTTGCCTTCCTGAAGTTTCACTGGGTCACTGTGATGAAAATTTGTCTGATTCCAAATTCTTCAGGTGTTTGCTTATGTCCTACCCCTACCTAGTAGCTAATCTTACCCTTCCTGTACAAGTTTTACTAGTTAACCCACAGGAACAGCTATATTTCCATAATGGTCAAGGTCTTGACATCTCTCACAAGATACTATCAATTAGTCACTTGAGGAGTACTCGCTTGAACCATAAACTTGTGTCGGCGGCACAAAAAAACATGCAGGGCTTGGAACAAATCAATATTGACTTCAACACATACTTAGGGAACGGATTTCTTCCGTGAGTTTGTCGCATTTCTTTTGCTTTGAAAACTCAAGATGGTGTTTTTGTTAATGAAGGTATTCAGTTAAGATGGCAAATTAAGTTTTGAAGATACTGCTTCTATCAAGGACAACCTCTCTGACACAACTCTGTTTTGTTTCTGTCTCAACTTCTATACCTTTGCCTCTCTGGCTTTTGTCTGATTACATTTGATGTCTCTGCTCTTATTGTCTGCCTGTGTTTGCTTCCAACTGTGGCGATTTCTTCTCAGCCTCTATGTGTTGTTCTTTCCCTTTGTGCTTTTGGAAATTTTTAAGATTTTCAAATTTTGGGGGTGCCTGGGTGGTTCAGTCAGTTAGGCGTCCAACTCTTGATTTTGGCTCAGGTCACGATCTTGTGGTTCGTGAGTTTGAGCTGCTGACAGTGCAGAGCCTGCTTAAGAGCCTCTCTTTCCCTCTCTCTGTTTGTCCCCCAAATAAATAAATAAATAAATACATAAACTTAGAGATATAAATACATAAACTTTTTAAAAAAAGATGTTTTAATTTTGTAAAGGAATCTCTAGTCCCAACATGGGGTTCAAACTCTCAACCCGGAGGGGCACCTGGGTGACTCTGTCAGTTAAGCATCTAAGTTTGGCTCAGGTCACGATCTCACGATTTGTGAGTTCGAGCCCTGCGTAGGGCTCTGTGCTGACAGCTCAGAACCTGGAGCCTGCTTCAGATTCTGTGTCTCCCTCTCCCTCTCTGCTCCTCCCCTGCTTGTGCTCTGTCTCTCTCTCTCAAAATAAATAAACATTAAAAAAACCCAAAAAACAAAAAACCTCTTGGCCCTGAGGTCAAGGGTTGAATCCTCTTCCAACTGAGCCAGCCAGGTGCCCCACCCACTTTGTGCTTTAATGATCTCTGATGGGTATCTGTCACTATCCCTCCTTCCTTTTTTCCCTATCTCTATTCTTTCTTTTTTCTTTCTTTCTTTCTTTCTTTCTTTCTTTCTTTCTTTCTTTCTTTCTTTCTTTCTTTCTTCATCTGTTCCCTCCTTCTCCTTGATTTTTCCTTTGGATGTTTTGTTGGTTTGGTTTGGGGCATTTTTGTTTGTTTTAGATTTTATTTATTTTTTAATTTTTTTTTAATTTATTTTTGAGAGAGGGGGAGAGAGAGAGAGAGAGAGCAAGTGGGGTAGGGGCAGAGAGAGGGGGACAAAGAATCCAAAGCAGGCTGTGTGCTGACAGCAGAGATCCTGATGTGGGGCTCAAACCCACAAACCCTGGGACCACGACCTGAACTGAAGTTGGACGCTTAACCAACTGAGCCACCCAGGCACACCTAGATTTTTTTTTTTTTTTAAGTAATATCTACACCCAGCGTGGGGCTCGAACTCACAGCTCTGAGATCACGCATCCTCCATCAACTGAGCCAGCCAGGTGCCCCTTCCTTTGGATGTTTATTTACTCAGTCTGCTCCCCTCTCCACCCACCCCTCCCCCTTCTTTCACTCTCTGTGGTTCTCCTCAGTCCCTTTGCCTATTCTTCTATCTCAATTTACATCCCTGATTCTTATTTTTCCTCATCTTCCTACCAGTCTCTGCCTAACAGTTCCTGGCAGTCTCTGGCTTTGTGTTATACAGTGTAGCCGTTTGTCCTTTGTCTTTCTGTCCCCAACTCCACATATTTCCTACTTTCTTTTTCTGCCAGTGAATCTTCCCATTGAGTGCCTCTTCACCTTCTGTTCTTTTGCTTCTCAGCTCCCCTGACGAATCCCCCTCAGCCTCTATCTCCACCTCTCTCTTCTCTCGCTCTGCGAACCTTTCTAAAGGCTTCTATTACCTCCATCTCTCCTGAGTCGGGTCGTTCCTCCTTGTCACTCACTCTATTTCTCTGTCTAAACCATCTGTGCCTTGCACCCTTGGGGGCCCTTCCTGTCAGCTTTTATACTGATTTTCTTCATCCTCTTCGTTTATGACCATTTTACCAGTTCTGTGACTGCTTCCTGTCAGCAACCATGAGGGTCTTTCTCAGCGTTTCTGCCAAAGATTCCCTGTCTTGCCCTCCATCTGTCTTCACCTCTGTCTCTTCCATACAGGTGATCCTTTTATTTGTCCGTTGATCTATGTATGTCCACTTCTACTATCCCTTTTCTCTAGCTCAGCTTTGGGGCAGGATTTTTTTGTTTTAATTTTCCTGTCTCTTGCTTCTGCTCATGTATTTTTTCTGTGGATGATTAAGGGTTATCTCTTTCTGTCCATTGCTTTGTAGAATAGTAAACTTAATCTGCTCTACACTTCCCATAACCTGGCTGTTCTGCCTGAAGAAAAGAGATTTTGTGTGGTGAAAAACAAAAGCGCAGCAGAAGTGCTAGGGGAGAAAGGAGAGGGAGAGCTAGCAAAGGAATCCTGGAAGGGAGTCAGATACACCTTAGTCCCTCTGCAGCCAAGTGGAAGCTTTCCCTCATCTACTTCTGCCTCTGCCTTCATTCTTCCATGAAAGACAGGGCCTGGGAAAACCCTATAGTCGGCACCCAGATCAGGTGTTTGAGTCCCTGCCGTGGCTCTGGGCTTTAGTGCTGTCCTAAGAAGACAGACCTGGTGGGCACCTGGGTGGCTCAGTCGGTTAAGCATCTGACTTTGGCTCAGGTCATGATCTCGCGGTTCTTGAGTTCGAGCCCTGCGTCGGGCTCTGTGCTGACAGCTCACAGCCAGGAGCCTGCTTTGGATTCCGTGTCTCCCTCTCTCTCTGCCCCGCCCCTGCTCACACTCTCTTTCTCTCAAAACTAAATAAACATTTAAAAAAATTAAAAAAGAAGAATCTGCATTTTCTTTGAAAAGATCAGAAGATACTAAGAAAATTTAAAAGAAAGATGCTGGACTTCTTAAAAATTATGAAGGCAGGGGCACCTGGTGGCTCAGTGCGTTGAGCATCTAATTCTTGATTTCGGCTCAGGTCATGATCCTAGGGTCGTGAGATTGAGCCCTAAATTGGGCTCTACACTGAGTGCGGAGCCTGCTTAAGATTCTCTCTCTCTCTCTCTCTCTCTCTCTCTCTCTCTCTCTCTCTCAGTGCCTGGGTGGCTCAGTCAGCTAAGCGTCGGACTCTTGGATTTCAGCTCTGCTTGTGATCTCACGGTTTGTGAGATGGAGGCTTACATCAGGCTCTGTGCTGGCAGCACGGAACCTGCTTGAGATCCTCTCTCTCTCCCTCTCTCTCTGCCCCTCCCCTGCTCGCATGCACTCTCTCAAAATACAGAAACATTACAAAAATATTCTCTCTCTATGCCCCTCCCCCCCACTCTCTCTCTCTCTCTCTCTTAAAAAAAAATTTTTTTTAAGGCAGTAGAACTAACATTAAGTACAAACACAGTAGTGTGGCTTTGAGAACCAGAAATATCAGCAGCAATTGTAGTGGCCCAGTTCTTCTGTCTCTTGGTGACTATTATGTCCACCCCCACTGGCTACTGATAGCACCTGTGTGGCCTCCTCCCATTGCTAGAATTTGGTCACAGTTGAGGTCTTTCTTCCTCTGACCCCACCCCCTCCATGCCAGATCTCTCTGATCCTAACAGGACCTCACCTTTCTTCACCTGTTCCCATGCTAAAGCAAAGGATTTCATTGGTAGTTTCATTTAGCTTCATGCCTCCTGCCACCTCTTATTGGTAGAACTGGCTGTACCTCTTGAGTTAGTCTGCTGGACGAAGCGGTCATCTGATGATGGGATTCAGTGAACAATAGCCCAGGATCCCGGTTTCCCACCCATCATAAGCATCAGCATTTCTTCTTAGATCCTAAGAATGGGGAAGGGTGTGAGTTAGCCGGAAAAGGAATTGAGATACTGAAAATTCCTTTCGGTCCTTACCCCATCGAGGGACAGTGCACTGTAGACCACCATGTCCTTGTCCTGGCCATGTCTCCCCCAGGACTGGCCGGAGAGGAGCCTGACGCTTCTCTCTAGTCTTTCAGGCTGAGAATGGAGCCATCCCTAGTGACAAGCTCACCATCACAACATCTCCTTGTGTCCCTGGTTTCCTTGTGCCCAGGGATGGGCGGGCGGTGCCGAGACCGTAGGACATCACTGACCAAAATACGGACACCCAGTATGATGCTCATGGCACCCACAGTCACCAGTCCAGTTCCACCAAGGATGACCAGAGCAGGAGGCACCTGGTGTTGCTGCCGGATCAGCCACAGACTTATCCACCCCAGAGGCACCAGGCGGAAGAGGGCCAGGGTGGCCAGGGTGGCCCAGCTGGCCATGCTGAAGGCCAGGGATGGGGCCTGGTGGGAAAGCAGCAGCAATTTTCGTAGGTGCAGGCAGGCAGAGTTCAGCTCCAGGAGCAAAGACACCATAGAGAGGCCTACATAGTGGCTGGACAGAATGGCGGTGCTGAGGCAGCTCACTACCTAGGGAACAGGGGTCAGAGGTCAGAGGACCTTCCAGGAACTACTGACCATCATTGCCAACATCTCAATCCCTAAGACAGGGGCTCCTAAACATTTTGTGGTATGCTATCAAAAACCTGCCCTTTA
This sequence comes from Puma concolor, assembly GCF_028749965.1. NCBI lineage: Eukaryota > Metazoa > Chordata > Mammalia > Carnivora > Felidae > Puma > Puma concolor. The sequence goes on along the minus strand of NC_141680.1, from coordinate 15,718,128 downwards.
GGCTTACCCTTACGTTGGGGCCTAAATGGCATTAAAATAACTCTTCCATAATAACCCTCGGCCCAGAGGTTGTCTCCCCTGGGGCAGCAGCAGCGTCTGCACAGTGTACCCCCCACCCCGCCCTGATTTCCAATCCTGGGTTTTGATGCCCCATCCCCACTCCCTGTACTGGGACTCCCCCTTCTCAGAAAATCTCCCTATTCAACATTTCTGCAATCTATGAGCCACCTGAGGGAATCCAAGCTACCTAGGCAGTGCTCAGACTCCAGCTGTGGCTAGCAGTCAATCCTCTCCCCCCAAACCAGCCCAAAGTTGGGAGGATCAAGCCCCAACAGGGTCAGAGACTCTGGAAAGTCACTGGACAGAAACCTGAAGAGAGATTGGGGACCCCCACCCCGAGCACACCACCCTTCCTGTCTCCCTTTCCCCAAGTCTCACCACCAAATGATGACAGAGAAGTTCCCACGCCTGGCCCAAGGTCTGGTTGCACAGCATGTCAGCTCCATCCGCCAAGAAATAACCTATGGGCATGGTATGAGGGGGAGGACCATTAGGCCTCCCCAAGTTGTTGTACCTCTTGGAGAGGAATCTTCATCCCCTCCTTTTTCCAGGTCTTTAGTTTCCTTCAGCAAAGCTGCCAGAAACATTTGAGCCCTGGGGACCTGGAATTACCATCCGGAAGGTTGTTCCCCACCAAGCCGGCCCAACCTTCCCTGCAGACTCACCCACGGACACAGCCACCAGCACCAGGGCCCAGAACGGGTGGCCGTGAATCGGGTCGGCAGCCATCTGAGGGTACAGCGAGAGCCTGTAGGAGATGGGGGACCATAGTCAGCATCATGCAGACTCAGACCCCATTCTCCCGTTGTGCACGCTCACCCACCCATTCACAGCCCCCACCCAGTGTCAGACTTTCAAGGTCCCGCTTCGAGGGAGTGAAGCCTACTTGGAAAGAAGAGAAAAGGAAAGAGAAGAGACGAGAAGAGAAGAGAACAAAAAAGAGAAGAGAAGAGAAGAGAAGAGAAGAGAAGAGAAGAGAAGAGAAGAGAAGGAGAAGGAGAAGGAGAAGGAGAAGGAGAAGGAGAAGGAGAAGGAGAAGGAGAAGGAGAAGGAGAAGAAGGAGGAGAAGGGAAAAGGAAAAGGAAAAGGAAAAAGGGTTGTTTAAGGTCCTGCTTCGATTCTTGAAGGTGCCCCCATGGGTTTTTTAATCTCAACTTTCGACCGCTCCCCCTCACCCCGGTGCCTCCCGAACCTCTAAGCCCCGCACCCGAGCAGCGCCCCGACCCCTGTGAGCAGGCTGTGCACCAGGGAGACACAGATGTTCCGCCACTTCCAACGGTCCTGGGCAGCAGATCCCGGCGTGGGCAGCAGCTGCAGCGCCCAGTGCAGCCCCCGGAAGGCGGCGAAGGAGGCGCCGGTCACAAGGAGCCCCCACATGGCCTGGCAGGTCCGATTTAGTCCCTTGGGCGCCGGCGCTCTCAGCTGGGACGCACCCAATGTCAGCTGCGGGGGCTGTGAGTTGGTTTTCGCGCAAGAACGGGTCTTTGGCTTCCCCAGCCCACCGCGCCTTTGGAATCCGCTTTAACTTTTCTAGGCTTCGACCACGCCCCCATCACTCGGCTAGGTGGTGATTGGAGCAGCCGGGGAGCCACGCCCCGGAGCTACAGCCAACAGATCCTGTCCCGCCCTAGGGTGGGTGGCGGGTTGGGGGCTCCTGGGGACCACGCCTTGCAACGGAGCTCAGGGGGACTTCCAGGCTGTCAACAGGGTTCTTCCCCAACTCCTGTGTCCCAAACCCTTCGAAACTCCCGAAATAGGTCGCTAAACTCACCTGACACCCCCAGAGGCCCCGCCCCATTGTCTTTCACCTCCTCTTCCCTATACTAACCTTTCACCTGCTGGTCATTCCACTCTTGGCACCCTCACCGACCTGAAGGTAGAGGCCAGCGCACACCCACTCCCACTTGCTTGAACATCGCCACCGCACTGCCCCACATCACCCCCACCCCGTCTCAGCTGTGGGGGTACCTCATTTCCTTCGAGCCACCCTTTCCACTTTCCGAGGTTTCCAGACCTTTAACACATGGCAACCCTATTAATCCCAATAGTCCTGTCCCCTTACACAGTGCCTTCAAATGGAACAACAGCTCCCATTTTGGAGAAGCGACCCGCTGGGGACTCCTCCCCCCAACCGCTTTTGGGGGCCCTACAGAGGACCCTTGCTATTAGGAGGGGAGGGAAAAGGAAACCACTTAGCACTCAAGTCTTGAAAAGCACCCCTCCCCCCAGGGCTTGGTACAAGTTAGGTGAATAGAATTCTCTCTTCCAATCTGAGGTGGCAAGGAGAGGTCACGCAGGGTCACCTCCAGGTTGGGGCAGAATCAAAGAGAAAATCAAAGACTGATAGGATTCTAGAACCTTTCAGCCTGGAGATAAAATCTTCCCCGACGCCCCCACCTTCCATCTCCTGAAGAGTGACAGGTTTTTACTGTTTTCCTTACTCCACACCACACCTCTTCAGCTGGCTGAAAGCCAGCAATTCAGAGAGCTGTTTCTCGTAGGTGGAGAGGGGTAGATTCCAGCTACTTACTCCTGGAGAATGAAGTTCTTCACATTCTCACAACCCCTTTTCTTCACCAAAACCCCATTTCGTCCAAGGGGTTAGGGGCATCCCTTCATTCCTCCACACCCACCTCTCCAAGTTTTTAAAACAATTACACTGATTCTTCTAAATTTTATTTATTATATGAGAACCATACACAATGTAGAAAATTTTAAAATAGAAAAGCCAAAGAGGAAAATCACAATGATTTTGTTCCACCATCCAAAGATAATCACTATCATTAACATTTAAGAGTTATGTCCTTAGTCTTTATCTGTTTTATATATACAAGAATATACCCATACTAAAAAAAATTGAGATCACATAATACACACTATTTTCATAACCTTTTTAATATTCAAAAGAGCATTTTTCTTTCCAGTCAAATGTTCTTCTACATGACTTCTAATGGCTGTGCAGTACTCCACCATCTGGATGGATATACAATGATTTACTTAAGCAATCCCCCATTGCAAATTTTCATTACAGCAAAGAAGAAGTGAATTCCCAATCAGACAACTGCTTCTCATTTTTTCTATTGCAATGCTGGGGTGAGCATCTTGTAACTGAATCTTTAATTATTTTCTTAGGATAAATTCCCAAGTGTAGAATCACTAGGTCAAAGGCGATGGACACTTTTAGAGTGTTTGACACATACTACCAAACTGACATCCAGGAAGGCTATACCAATTCGCACCCCCATATGCAAGGTATGGGAGTGTTATTTTAGTGCTCCTTTGCCGATACTGGGTCTTCTTCTTTTTATTTTTTAAAATATAGTTTGCCGAGGGAAAAATGCTTTCAGCTATGCTTGTCTTTCTTTAATTACTAATGAAGCACACATTGTTTTTCATGGTTTTATCCATTTGAATTTCTTCTATGAATTCCCTACATATGTCCTTTCACAGCTGGTTCTTGCTCCTTGAGGCTGCTTTATATCACTCTATAGGGTAGGGTGTAGAAGTAGGAGGATGAAGCAACAGGACATTTTAACACAGTCTCATATCTCAGGGAGGTAGTGACACTGGAGAGAAATAGTGAATGAAGCCAGTGGCCGGGAGCTTGTTCTTGATGGAGGCTGGCCGTCCTCCCTCCTCCTGGGGTGCTCCTGGCCTTTATGGGTCCCCTCTGCGGGGTGCCCAGACAGGGCCCTGTGCTCTCCGGGCCTGGTCCTTCACTGGTCTTCTGCCTGCCTCTGTGTTCCCAGGCTGCTCTTCCTCATCTCTGCTCCATGACGGGTGAGGATGGCAGAGCCACATACCCAGGGCTGGAGGGAGACACTGTGGCCAGTGAAGCGGAGAGGGGAAGAAAGGACGGAAGCAATGTCCAGGGACAGAACAATCTTTGTTGCAGCCTATGAGTGGACCCAGTCTACCCACCCCCTCCACCGCAGTCCCACACACATCCAGCCTAGGCTGCAGAAGGGTGGGTTCAATGATCTACTCTCCCCTAAATCTCTCTCATAAGTGGAGAAAAGGACCCAGCTACCTGTACATCTTGTGCCCCACAGCGGGACAGCTTTCTGCAGCCCCTGAATTTGGCCACCTTCAGGCAGGGAGGCTGGGCCACGGTTGAACCACACCAGAGCCTGAGCCCCAAGAGTTACATGGCATCAGGAGCCAGGGGTGCTAGGTTTACACAGCTTGATTCCCCAGAGGGGGTCACATCCCACAACCCATCTCGCCTGGTTGCTGGAGAGAATTTCCTGCCTCATAAGCCTGAGCTGAGTCTCACAAATTATCCTGGAAGGTAAAGTGAGAGAAGAAACAGAGGAACAGCAGTTGGAACCCCATCAGGGGCTGCAGTTCTGTTTTGGGTGGCAGAGGAAACCTGGGGCCACCTTTGTATGGTGGGAAGTCAATGTAGAGACTGAGCTCCTCCAGCCCCTAGCCCTGCTCTAACTCTAGCCCCCTCCCTCTAATCCTCCCCCCACCCCCAGCTCCTGGGGTTGTGTTGGTTAGGGATGGGGGGAGGGGCAACAGCTTATATGAAAAGCTGTTTTGTTCCCACCCACAGGGAGAAGAGAGCCCAGGCTCTGAGTCTGCACAGTAGGCCTCTGATTCCCTCCCGCACATTCAACTGTATGATTCTGCATCTCACAGGTGTTGAAGCTGAGGCAAGAGGCCCAAGGGTCCCACATATAGGTGATTTATCCCTGTAACTGGAGTCTAGGCCAGTCTGAGGAAATACAGGGAAAGCTAAGAGCATGGGGTTGACTACTCAGATGGGAGTTTCAGTATGACCTCTTCCCTGAAGATGAAATTTACTTTGGACCTCACCTGGAAAGGCAGTAGGAAAGAAAGGGAGACAGGAAGGAGGGTCAAGAAAGACATCTGAGTAAAGGTGTTGCCCGTTTTCTTTGCTCCCATTGTCTTCCCTTTGTCACACACTGATGTAGACCAACTAACCTTGGGTAGTCACAGCCATCTAGTCCCCAGCCCAACGAGGGTCTCTAATCTACAACCGTTCTCTCTTGCTGGGCCAATCTGGCTGAAGGGTCTCCAGCTGAACAAGGTTCCCTTTTCCAAAAGGCATCACCACTCCCGCTGTTCTGACCTTCCCAGCCCCAGTTCCGTCACCTTCCAGATGAGGGGGAAAGCAGCTCCTTCTCCTCTTCCTCCTCCTCCTTGAAGCCAGGGGCAGAGGGCAACAGTTCTTCAACTGGCAGCTTTAGCTGGGTCAGGACATAAAGCTTGCCACTGAAGAACTACTGCGGCTCAGCCAGTTGAGGATGTGGGAGGGACAGGCTCCTAAAAGGAAAGGGAAGAAAAATGGGAAGGATCTGAGCAGGGCCATGTCACAGGGACACTGTCCCACTGGCATCAAAGTCCAGCTCCAACAGATGCTCAACCTTGTAACAAAGGGTTCTTGGCTTTGACTTGGGCCTGCAGGAGCGGTTAACTTCAGTGAGAAGCAAGAGGCAGCTCTAAACATACCTCCTTGCACCTCTTTCCAGAACTGAAGGCTGTAGAGACCCAGGCCTGCTCTCACCCCACCCCCCACCCCTTGCCTCAGCTACCCACGGAGGGCCCCTCCTCTTCAGCATTCAGAGAGGGCAGGACTTAGAACCTTGGACACATCCCACCAATCGCCCAGGTACTTGGTGAGAAGTTGTACCTTAGGTCCAAAAATGTGAGTTCAGTGATCAGCCCAACTGACTTGTTCCCAAAGAGTTCAGCTAGAAGAGTTTTGGGGGCCTACATCTGGGGAAGAGTAAGGAAGTGTTTGGAAGGTCAGCAGAGGCTCCAGGGACTGTGAGGAGAGGACAGGGGACCAAAGGCTGGAGGGGAGGGAGGTATGGGCAGGGTGGATGGGCAGCTTCCCCAAGACTCTCAAATGCCAGGCATTCCGCTTGCGCATTCCGGGTACATCTGGTATGAATTCCAGGCTGTCTGCCGGCCCCTCCATGTCTGAACTTTGTTCCAAGTTCCAAGCCCCGCCCCCACAGTTCCAACGCATGAATCAGCAGGAAAAGCCGGGCCCTGCAGCATGGCCCAGGGAGGGGGCTGGGGGCGTGGCAGGCTAGAGGGCTGTGAGCTGGGGAGGGCGGGTCTGTGCTGACACTCAGTCCAAGGGCATGGCCCATGCCAGTGTGAGCGGCCAAGGCGGTCTTGCTTTCAGACTTCTATACTCAGAGGATAAGAAAGACTAGGGTGGGGGTGGGAGGTTTTCAAATTACAAAACCCTCTTGGGAGACATGAACTTTGTGGTATCTTCCTTCCCCCAGGTGACCAGTCCAACTCCTTCCCACTCTCCTCTGTCTGAGCCAGCTCTGTTCAGCCCATAGGACTCAGCGGCTGCTCAGAGTCTGTGCCAAGCAGGTGCCCTTGGCTGCAGGGCGGGGTGGGCCCAGGGCACTGACCCTCTGACCAGCTGCTCCATCAACCCTTTGGCACCCTGACAATTCCTAGCCCAATCTGACAGCCAGGATGACAGGCCAAATGAGTTGGAGGCTGTAACTAGGGCCGGAGGGAGGTGGGGGCGATAGCCTAGCGAGAGGCCATAGGGAGGGGCCAAGAGTTGGCCGAGAGGTGGGGAGAGAGGGAGCCCAGTGATGACTAACCCAGGCGCCCCACCCAGTCAGCCGGCTTCCCAGGCGGTCAGGGCCAGGCCTGGGCTAGGGGCCCCACAACCGGACATGCTGGGGGGAGGTGCAGAGGTGACCTTCTCTGGGCCCAAGACGGCCAGTTAGGCTGGGGAGGGGGGGTTAGAGTTTCCAGGTCCTCCTCCAGCCCGCTTCCCCCACCAACCGCGGTGAAACCCTAACCTTTGGGTTGCATAAGGCCCCCGCACCGCCGCCCCCTACTCCTCTCCCCTCCCCCCTTACATAACATCCCCTGGAGGGAACGAGAGGAGGGGCCGGCCCGCCCAGAGACCCCTTCCCTGCCAGGGCGCTCAATTGGCCCTGACCCACTGACTGCCAGTAAAGGAAAACTACCTCCTCACTACCCGCCGGGTCCAAACCCTCCGCAAGCTAGAAGGCCAGTTCTCATATCCTTTGACCAGGGGGCGCCCAGGTTAGCTGCCCCCAGCCCTCCAGCTCCTCGTCTCCCTTTTAGCCACTCTGCAAAACCTTCCGCCACTACTGCTGTCCTGGCTCCTTCTTTAAACCTCCTGCCACACTACTCCAGTCAGTTCAGGCCCCTCTGCCCCAAAGCTCCCCTACCCCCGCCGCCCCCTCTCCCCTCCCCCGGAAGGGCAGGGTGTGGCCACCAGGACCCTACTTTCCCCCGTTACCCTGTTAGCACGGTTCCCTCCTGTGCGGCGGAGACCCCAGCTCACACCCACCTGGTGCTGGGTGGGGGGGCTGCTGAGGGTAGGGGAGCAAATCAGTGCGTCCGTCCCCCACGGCCGGCGGCGCTGTGTCTTCCCTGCGCCCAGCACACACCGGCTCCAGGCTCCGATCAGCTGGCGGCGTCGTGACGCACAAGCTGCGATTGCACCGCCCAGGGCCAATCACCGCCCACTGCTGGGCAGCATGACCACACCCACTCTGGGGCGCCAGCACTTCGCCCAGGTCCCGCCTCTCCGGCCGTCTTAGCTCTGATTGGCAAGGAGGCCACCCCTTTGCCTGGGTGAGCTGCGCTAGGCCACGCCCACCAACTCACGAGCTCACCAATAGGTGAAAGGGTGTGGCTGAGCCATAAGCCTAAGACAGCTTGCTTTGAGGAGCGCTACGTCAAACCAGAGTCCTAAAGAGCAAAAGGAAGTAAAGGCGTGTGTGTTTGCGTTGCACACTGGTCAATGTAGTTCTCGGTCTGGCACCTCGTTCCCAGAATCCAGCGCGCTCTGTGAGTTGGCATTTTTAAACTCCTCTCCGAATCCATCCTGGCGAAGTTCTTAAAGGGCTACAGCCCCTCCTTTTTTGGGCCGTGCGTGCTTGTTTTAAACTACCCCAAAATGGATTCGCTGACCTCTGCGTATGAGGCGATAGTTCTTTAGGGAAAGGTGGAGCAGGCGAAGCAGGAGTGGGTAGAACTGAAGATGGAAATCAGCCTCCCGGGCAGCAGACTCTTCCATTGGATGACTCTTGAGGGCTTTTGGGGGAGGAAAAACTGTCCACCTCTCCTCGTCCCAGCTTTCACTGGAGAGATCTAGTCCTCCTCTCCTGGCGGGCTCTTACTAACCAGGAGATTTTTCTTGTAGAGTAGGTCTCGTCCCAGTCGCATAGAGGCAGAGCCTCTCAAGCAGCAGCTTCCTAACAAAAGATTCATAGTACAGTCCTCACTTGAGGGTAGAAGCAAGACTAGTGGTGGGAAACTAGGGGATGGGTCTTGCCAGAGTGTCAACTGGTAAGTAACCCCATCCTCCGCCTAATACCCCTATTCTGTCCCGCCCTCCAGAAGCCTTTCACTGACTCAGGCCTACTTAGGAAGAGATTTCAAAGGTAGAGACCAATGGGGAGGCTGCCCCTTTCTCCAGGGGCCAATCAGAGCCTAGGGGGGCGGGGGATGGGCAAAACGAAGAGGAACCCAATGACTTGGCAAAAGCTGCTAAACCGCTTTTTTAAAGGGCCGAGTCTGGGACGCGTCGCAATTTATCACCCCCACCCCCGCCCGTTCCATAAAAGAGAAACGTGTAGACAGGATCCGTGACTTTTCCATAGACTCCCAGTTGAGTATGAGGATACCGAAAAGGATCAGCCTGAGGTGAGAGACAGTTCCTCTGTATCAAATACAGGCTCCACCAAGTAATTGCTGTGGTTCCTAGGAACTCCAGAATTCCCAGCCTGTGTTCAGAACAATGTGCCTTTAAGGAAACTTCCTGCCTTCCACCCCAGTAACAGCTGATTGCTGGAAAGTGTGACCTCAGGGGACGAATCAGCTGTTACCACATCCTCCTCCTGGCCTGCCCTCCTCCATCCCCTTATCCCCACCCCACCCCCCACCCCCCACTCTACCTCCGCCCCAACCCTCCTGGGTCTTCAGGAAAGAGAGGAGATGGAACCCTAAATATGGGGGACCTGCTTGTATGTTCTTTCCTCTTTCACTCCAAGACTATCTCCCCCCCTCCAACCCCCCATCTGCTGTTTAGCTCTTCAGAGGTCTGAGCTTGGAACCAACGGTATTTCCTGTCTGCACAGCCAGTTCACACTCAGCTCATACCCGCCTTCCCAGGTCTAGAAGGAGGCCAGTATTGGGGAGGCTCAGAATGGTGGCTGGCTGGGTGTGTGGGTGCTCCAGGAATGGTACTGGGAAAGGTCCAGCGAAGCTGCAAACCAAACCTAGAGGAGAGGAATAGCCATGGAAAGAACGCTTCCTGGGGCCAGAAACCTGCTCCCCAGGCCATTTGCCCCCTACTCCCTACTCAAGTTGCCTTATTCCTTCCCACACTGGGACTAGCTAATGGGACTCTCTTGGCTTCACCCATTCACTCCACTTATAACTTAGATGCCACCTGGCCCTTGTTTTATTTACACTCTCACCCTCCACAGCAGGCGTGCTAATGTGGAGCCTCCCAGAGACTGCAAGTGGAATGCACTGATCCCAGAAACCAGAGGCTTTGGCTGGGCAGTCCTTCAGGAAGACCCAGGTAAATATTTTTACCCCAGCCCTGAGCAGGGAGTCAGGGTCATTCCAGGACAAGCTTAGTGTTAAGTCCCAGGACTGACTTGGCAAGGTTGGGAGAAACTGAGCAGGGCCTTGGCCAAGCTTGGAAGAAAGAGGAACCTCACCAGCTGCCCCCATTATCCATTATCCTTACAGTGGAAGTCTCATTCCCTTCTTATCCAAGACCCTCGGAGTAGGCCCATGTCCATTTTGTTCTGCTAACTCTCCATTCCCCCTCACCCCTCCCACCCCATTGGGCAAAAGTACAGGCTTTGAGTCCAGGGTTTCTCAACCTCAGCAGTATTGACATTTTGGGCTAGATAATTTCTTGTTGTGGGGGCTGTCGTTTGTAGCATATTTTAGCAGTATCCCTGGTCCACTAGATGGAATAAGCAACACCCCCACCCTGCAGTTATGACAACCACGAATGTCTCAGGACATTACCAGATGTCCCCTGAGGGCCAAAATCTCCCCCAGTTGAGAACTACCGAAATCAACAAACTTGGATTCAGATTCCAGCTCTTACCAGCTCTGAACTTGAAGATGCTCAACATCTCTGCACCTCAATTTCCTCATCCACAAAATAGAGTGAATAATAAATTCAGAGTTTATTGTAGGGATTAAAAAAGGATTATGTTGTTTTTATTAAAAATTTTTAAAATGTTTATTTTTGAGAGAGAGAGAGAGAGAGAGAGAGAACACACATGAGGGGGGAGGAGCAGAAAGAGAGGAGACAGAGGATCTGAAGCAGGCTCTGTGTTGACAGCAGAGAGCCCAGTGAGGGGCTTGAACTCATGAATGGTGAGATCATGACCTGAGCTGAAGTCAAATGCTTAAACCTGGGTGGTGCCCCGAAAAGGATTATGTTCAAAAACACCTAGCACAGTACCTGGCCCACTGGCCCACAGTTGGCACACTAAATGTTAGCTTCCTTCACTTTTCTCACTGCCAGATCAGCAAAAACTAACCTCACTCAGCATGGGCTGACTGCCGGGGCAGCTGCAACTTCCCTGCTTGACTATCCAAGCCATGACCTCCAGGAAACTCAATATTGAAGTTGGCGAAAGGGAGTGGCTAATTTGGTCCCAGATTCTCCAAAGCCCAAGGGTGCTTGGGTTGGGATTCCAGGGAAATTTGGGAATTGAGCTGTTACAGAGCATTATATCAAGATGTGGCCTGCAGATTGCCTGCATCAGAATTAACTGGGGTGCTTGTTAAAAATTTGGGTCCCTGGGTCTCATTCCAGACTACTGAATCAGAAGTACATCATAAAGTTTGAAAACCACTGTTTTAGGCCTCAGGTTGGGGAAGGTGTCAGTGCCCCAGAAATCTTAGTGCCCAGCATTGTAAGGACATCCTATTCAAAGGAAGAAAAGAATTCTTAAGGTTAGTTACACTCAAGGTCATTGTTGTATTGCAAGCCAAAACCACTAGAGGGCAGGGCATACACGAACTTACAGAAAGAAAAAGTAGTGCCTATTCAGACTAGGTAAACAAACCCGAGCAAAGACCAGGTGGACCCAATTTTATTGGTACTAAGAAGCAGGCACTACCCACTGACCATCAAAACCCGTTCTCTGGCCTCAGGTACTCAGACCAAAGTTCGGGATGCGAGATTGTCAAAGAACGCCTAATTTCTCAGGTGAAAAAATAAAACTTCAGACCAAGGAGCACAGTGAACATTGGTTTTAGAATGAGATACTTTGGGTTTGAAATTTGGCTCTACCAACTCTTAGCAGTGTGACCTTGGGCAAGTTGCCTAAGGTAGTCAGCTTCCTCATCCTAAATGGTTATAAAAATATCTCCTTAAACAAAACAAGATATGCAAAGTGTTAGCCGGGTGCCTGGCTCCTAATCAGTGCTCCATGAATGATGGTTGTAAGTTATAACTGCCCAAGGCCATGTGAACAAGCACATCCGGGGCTCCCACTGTATCTTCAAGAGGATGCAGATTGAATCAGATCATAGCTGAACCATTTGTTTCCTCTCTAATTAGGACTGTAGTTTTTCTTTTTTTTTTTTTTAAATTAAAAAACTGTTTTTGGGGCGCCTGGGTGGCGCAGTCAGTTAAGCGTCCGACTTCAGCCAGGTCACGATCTCGCGGTCCGTGAGTTCGAGCCCCGCGTCAGGCTCTGGGCTAATGGCTCAGAGCCTGGAGCCTGTTTCCAATTCTGTGTCTCCCTCTCTCTCTGCCCCTCCCCCGTTCATGCTCTGTCTCTCTCTATCCCAAAAATGAATAAACGTGAAAAAAAAAATTAAAAAAAAAAACTGTTTTTAAGTTTTATTTATTTACTTTTGAAAGAGAGAGAGAGCATGAGCAAGGGAGAGGCAGAGAGAGGGAGAGAGAGAATCCCAAGCAGACTCAGTGCAGCACAGAGCCCGATGTGGGGCTCGAACCCATGAACCATGAGATCATGACCCGAGCCGAAATGGAGATGGATGCTTAACCGCCTGAGCCACCCAGGCGCCCCGGGACAGTAGTTTTTCTTGAGTGCCTTTATGGATTCCTCCCTCTACACCAAACTCCTACTTGAGGCAAAATCTCCTAGGAGTGAGACTCAAAAAAACAGAGCCAGTGGTTTTGCTACAATGTCCTCAAATGGGTCAGAACCGAGACCCCCGGATAGTTTTGGCACCAGCTGTCTGGTTTCTGCTCCCTGTCCTGTGCTGCACCGTTCCCCTAGCCAAGGTAGCAACTGCAAGGCTCTGACCACAGCAGGCAGGCTCTGGCACCTCAGAGGCAGATCTTCAACGGGAAGTCTTGGGGGAACCTTTCCTCCCAAGAACTACAGGCCTCTGGGCCTGGGCCACTTTTCTCCCTCTCAGATGGCTCAGAATTTGAAAGAGAGAAAGAAAGAGCCCTGAGAGGGCTGGGGAGGGGGGAGGACTGTAGGACAGAAAGGTGTGCACCAGCTTCTAAGTTGCCATTCTGCCACTTGGGCAAGTCTCTTTGGCGGCTCTTCGTTATGACTTGTGAAATATAAAGAGTATTAACTGTCTTCTGTATTTTAGGGGTGTTGTAAAAGCCAAATGGAATGCTACTGATTAAATGTGTTGGAAAATTAAAAGCTCCTTCTCTTGGTAGGCAGCATGGAGGCGCTGAAGGGACTTAATGTCAAAAGCCCGGCTCTGCCATCGGTTTCTTATCTGTAAAACCAGAGGGGCGGTGGTATCAGCCAGCTAAAGGCTGGGATCTCCGGCAAAATCCTTCCTAAATCCACGTCCTGGTGCGTGCAGGAGGAAGCAGGGAGGGAAATCTCATGGGCTGTTCAGCATCCCCCTCTCCTGCACCCCGAGAAAGCGAAGCCGCAACTGCACTGGGAGGGAGGGCACCGAGGCCTGCCAGGCGGTGGCGCCGGCGGGAGGCGCGGTCCGACCGGCCCATTTGAGCCACGTGCGGTTGTTTCCGTGCCGGGGCGATCACGTGAGCCGAGTCAGCTGACCGGTCACGGCAGAGCCAGGCTCGGGCGCCCCGCAGCCCCTGCCCGGCTGTGCCCGGAGCGCAGGACCCTGCAGTGGGGTAAGAGCGTCCCCGCCCTCCCCTCCTCTGTCCCCGGCCCCCCCGCCCCCGCCTCTGCCTCAGCCCGGGTCCCTCGCCCGTCCCTACCCGCCCGGCCTGGCACCCCGGAAGCCGTCGCGGGAAGGGCCGTGGCCGGGCTCAGCCCCGCGCTGCCCCCAGGCGGCCAGGAGAGGATGGCCTCGGGGAGCAGGGGGCGGGAAGTCGCTCTTACCAACGGGGCCGAAGGCTGGTCCCCGCCCCCAAGCCCCGACATGGAGGAGCTGGTCCAGAGCGTGGAGAGGGACCTGAACATCGATGCCCGGCAGCTGGCTGCGGCCCCGGGGGGCACCCACGTGGTGGCCTTAGTGCCCGCGCGCTGGCTGGCCAGCCTCCGCGAGCGCCGGCTGCCCCTGGGACCCTGCCCCCGGGCAGAGGGCCTGAGCGAGGCGGAAGTGAGGACTCTTCTGCAACGCTCCGTGCAGAAGCTGCCCCCCGGCTGGACGCGCGTGGAGGTGCACGGGCTGCGGAAGCGGAGGCTGTCCTACCCCCTCCGTGGCGGCTTGCCTTTCGAGGAAGGGTCCGGCAGCCCTGAGACCCTCACTCGCTTCATGCAGGATGTGGCTGCCCAGAATTATCGCAACCTGTGGCGCCATGCTTATCGTACTTATGGGCAGCCGTATAGTCATAGCCCTGCCCCTTCAGCTGTCCCTGCCCTGGACTTAGTACGACAGGCTCTGCAGAGGGTCTATGGTTGTTCCTTCCTGTCAGTGGGTGAATTTACCCAGTGCCCATCATATACGAGAGATGGTCCCTGTCCCCCTCGGGGCAGCTTGGCCTGTCCCAGTCTTTTGCGAGCTGAGGCCCTGCTGGAGTCGCCAGAGATGCTGTACGTGGTGCACCCTTATGTGCAGTTTTCCCTGCACGATGTGGTCACCTTCAGCCCTGCCAAGCTGACCAACAGCCAAGCCAAGGTGCTCTTCATTCTCTTCCGTGTGCTGAGGGCTATGGATGCCTGTCACCGCCAGGGACTGGCCTGCGGGGCCCTAACTTTGCACCACATTGCTGTGGATGAGAAGCTTTGCAGCGAACTCCGGCTGGACCTGAGTGCTTACGAGAGGCCCAGGGAGGAAGAGAATGAGGAGACCCCTGTATCAAGGGCTGGGCCAGGCACTGAACTTGGAGAGGAGGGAGGTGGGGGGGCTGGGTGTCCCACCTGCCGGGAGGAACTTAGAGGCCTTGTGTTGGATTGGGTCCATGGCCGCATCAGCAACTTTCACTACCTCATGCAGCTAAATAGGCTGGCAGGTCGGCGGCAGGGGGATCCCAACTACCACCCAGTGCTGCCCTGGGTGGTGGACTTCACCACACCCCACGGGCGCTTTCGAGACCTGCGCAAGTCCAAGTTCCGCCTCAACAAGGGGGATAAGCAGCTGGACTTCACATACGAGATGACGCGGCAGGCATTTGTAGCAGGTGGTGCGGGTGGCGGGGAGCCACCTCACGTTCCTCACCACATCTCGGACGTGCTTTCCGACATCACATATTATGTGTACAAGGCTCGGAGGACACCCCGGTCGGTGCTCTGTGGACATGTGCGGGCGCAGTGGGAGCCCCATGAGTATCCCGCCAGCATGGAACGTATGCAGAACTGGACACCCGACGAGTGCATTCCTGAGTTCTACACCGATCCCTCTATCTTCTGTTCCATCCACCCTGACATGCCTGACCTAGATGTGCCAGCCTGGTGTGGCTCCAGTCAGGAGTTCGTGTCTGCACACCGGGCACTGTTGGAGAGCCGAGAGGTGTCCCAGGACCTACACCACTGGATTGACCTCACATTTGGCTACAAACTCCAGGGCAAGGAGGCTGTGAAAGAGAAGAATGTGTGCCTGCACCTGGTGGATGCCCACACACACCTGACCAGCTATGGCGTGGTGCAGCTCTTCGATCAGCCACACCCCCAACGCCTGGCTGGGGCTCCTGCCCTGGCCCCTGAGCCTCCACTCATCCCCAGAGTGTTGTTCCAGACCATCCAGGAGAGCATAGGCCGGGAGGACTTACCAGGACAGCTTACAAACGGGGTGGGCAGGCTGGTTTTGGAGGCCACTCCCTGTGAGGCTGGCTGGGCCAGGGAGAGGCCCGTGGCAGGGGAAGATGACTTGGAACAGGCCACAGAAGCTCTGGATTCTATCTCCCTCGCAGGGAAAGCAGGTGACCAGCTGGGCTCTTCCGCATCTTCCTCCAGTCAAGCCTCCCCAGGCCTTTTGTCTTTCTCAGTGGCCTCGGCCTCTCGAGCAGGCCGCAGGAACAAAGCTGCTGGGGCCGACCCTGGGGAAGGTGAGGAGGGGAAGATTCTTCTTCCCGAGGGTTTCAATCCTGTGCAGGCTCTGGAAGGGCTGGAGAAACTAGGCAACTTCCTGACCAAAGGCCTAGGGGGCCAATTGGAGGTGCCTGAGCATGCCCAGGTCCAGCCACCCGTGCAGCTGCAGGACCTCTTCCATCGGGACATGCAGGCGCTGGGTGTCCTGTTGGCTGAGATGGTGTTTGCCACCAGGGTCCGGACAATGCAGCCTGACGCGCCTTTGTGGGTACGCTTCGAGGCCGTTCGGGGCCTCTGCACACGCCACCCCAAGGAGATCCCCGTGTCTCTGCAGCCCGTGCTGGACATGCTCCTGCAGCTCAGTGGACCCGAAGGCCCTGTGGCAGCAGGGAGGGGCAAGCTGGCCCCACTCTTTGAGTACAGGCCCATCTCCCGGGGATTGCCTCCACCCTGTCCGGCCCAGCTCCTCAGCCCCTTCAGCTCCGTGGTTCCCTTCCCTCCGTACTTCCCGGCGCTGCACAAGTTCATCCTCCTGTATCAGGCGAGACGCGTGGAGGACGAGGCCCAGGGGCGGGAGCTGGTGTTTGCTCTGTGGCAGCAACTAGGTGCAGTGCTGAGTGACATCACCCCGGAGGGCCTGGAGATCCTGCTGCCCTTCGTGCTGTCACTCATGTCTGAGGAGCACACGGCTGTGTACACAGCCTGGTACCTATTTGAACCTGTCGCTAAGGCCCTGGGCCCCAAAAATGCCAATAAGTACCTACTGAAGCCCCTCATTGGTGCCTATGAGAGCCCCTGCCGGTTACACGGCCGCTTCTACTTGTACACTGACTGCTTTGTGGCCCAGCTGATGGTGCGGCTGGGCCTGCAGGCCTTTCTCATCCACCTGCTGCCCCACGTCCTCCAGGTGCTGGCTGGTGTGGAGGCCTCCCAGGAGGAAAGCAAGGGCCTGGTGGGGGCCACTGAGGATGAGGAGAGTGAGCTCCCAGGGGCTAGGCCCAGCCCCTGTGCTTTTGGGGAGGAAATTCAGATGGATGGTGAGCCTGCTGCTTCCTCGGGCCTGGGGCTCCCAGACTACACGTCTGGTGTCAGCTTCCATGACCAGGCCTACCTCCCTGAGACCGAAGACTTCCAAGCTGGGCTCTATGTGGCCGAGTCCCCACAGCCCCAGGAAGCTGAGGCTGTGAGCCTAGGCCGGCTGAGCGACAAGAGCAGCACCAGTGAGACCTCCCTGGGCGAGGAGCGGGCTGCAGATGAGGGGGGTGCTCCTGTGGACAAGAGCAGCCTCAGGTCAGGTGACAGCAGCCAGGACTTGAAGCAAAGCGAAGGCTCAGAGGAGGAAGAGGAGGAGGAGGAAGGCTGTGTGGTGTTGGAGGAGGAGGAGGGAGAGGGGGAGCAAGACGACATCACCAGGGCGTCTGAGCTCACTCTCTCTGACACGGTGCTGTCCATGGATACTGTCGTGGCCCGTGGTGGTGACACAGATGGGGAGGAAGAGGAGGAACCACTAACTGAGCAGTCGGAGGGCAAAGAACAGAAGATCCTTCTTGGTGAGTTCTCAGGCCTCGAGGTGTTGTAAAACAGTCCTCTGGTTTGTTTTGTCTTTTTATCTTATCGTATTATTTATTTATTTGCATAATGTCTACACCCAAACGTGGGACTTAAACTCATGACCCTGAGATCAAGTCGCATGTTCTCACTGAGCCAGCCAGGTGCCTCAGGGTTCTGTTTTGTCTTTTGATTCCGATATAGTTAACATACAGTGTTCTATTAGTTTCAGGGGTGCAATGTAGTGATTCAACAATTCTATACATTGCTCAGTGCTCCTCACAGCAAGTGCACTTTAATCCCCATCACCTATTTCACCCATTTCCCCATCCACCTCCCCTCTGGTAATCATCAGTTCTCTGTAGGTAAGAGTCTGTTTCTTGGTTTCTTCCTCTCACTCTTTTTCTCTCTCCCTTTGTCCTTGCTTGTTTGTTTTGTTTCTTAAATTCCACACATGAGTGAAATCATGTGGAATTTGTCTGTCTCTGACTGACTTGTTTTGCGTAGCATAATACTCTCTAGCGCCGTCCATGTTGTTGCAAATGGCGAGATACCATTCGTTTTTATGGCTGAGTAATATTCCATTGTACATGTGTACCACATCTTCTTTATCCATTCATCTGTCGATGGACGCTTGGGCTGCACATAGTTTGGCTCTTGTAAATAATGCTGCAGTAAATATAGGGGTGTGTGTGTCCCTTGGAAATAGTGTTTACATATTTTGGGAGTAACTACCAGTAGTCCAATTACTGGATCATAGAGTGGTTTTGTTTTTAACTTTTTGAAGTACCTCCCAAGCACCTTCCACAGTGGTTGCACCAGTTTGCATTCCCTCCAGCACTGCACATTTCTCCACATCTTCGCCAACACTTAACTGTTTTTTGTGTTGTTGATGTTAGCCATTCTGACAGGTGTGAGGTGGTATCTCATTGTAGTTTTGATTTGCATTTCCCTGATGATGAGTGATGTTGAGCATCTTTTCATGTGTCTGTTGGCCATCTGGATGTCTTCTTTGGAGAAATGTCTGTTCATGTCTTCTGCCTTTTTTTAAATTGGATTATTTGTTTTTTGGCTGTTGGGTTGTATCAGTTCTTAATATATTTTGGATACTAAGCCTTTATCGGATATGTCATTTGCAAATATCTTCTCCCATTCAGAAGGTTGCCTTTTAGTTTTGTTGATCATTTCCTTAGCTATGCAGAACCTTTTTATTTTGATGTAGTCCCAAAAGTTTATTTTTGCCTTTGTTTCCCTTGCCTCAGGAGACATAGCTAGAAAGATGTTGCTATGGCTGATGTCAGAAAAATACTGCCTATGCTCTCTTCTAGGATTTTTATGGTTTCAGGTCTCATGTTTAGGACTTTAATCCATCTTGAGTTTCTTTTTGCATATGGTATAAGAAAGTGGTCCAGCATGATTCTTTTGCATGTAACTGTCCAGTTTTTCCAATACCATTTGCTGAAGAGACTTTTTCCGGTTGTATATTCTTTCTTTTGTCAAAGATTAATTGGCCATATAATTGTGGGCTTTTTTCTGGGTTTTCTGTTCTGTTCCATTGATGTGTTTATTTTTGTGCCAGTACCATACTGTTTTGATTACTACAGTTTTGTAATTAATATAACCTGAAGTATGGAATTGTGATACCTCCACTTTTTCAAGATTGCTTTGGCTATTCAGGGTCTTTTGTGATTCCATACAAGTTTTAGGATTGTTTGTTCTAATTCTGTGAAGAATGCTGTTGGTATTTTGATAGGGGTTGCATTAAATGTGTAGATTGTTTTGGCTAGTATAGACATTTCAACAATATCCATTCTTCCAATCCATGGAAGAACCTTCCATTCCTTTGTGTCATCTTCAATTTCTTTCATCCATGTTTTATAGTTTTCAGGGTACAGGTCTTTCACCTCTTTGTTTCATTTTATTCCTAGGTATTTTACTGTTTTGGGTGCAATTGTAAACGGGATTGTTTTCTTAATTTCTCTTTTTGCTGTTTAATTCTTAGTGTATAGAAATGCAACAGATTTCTGTACATTGATTTTGTATCCTGTGACTTCACTGAATTCATGTGTCCGTTCTAATAGTTTTTTTGGTGGGGTCTTTAGGGTTTTCTATAAATAGTATCATGTCATCAGCAAATAATGGAAGTTTTACTTCCTTTACCAGTTTGGATGATTTTTATTTCTTTTTGTTGTCTAATGGCTGTGGCTAAGACTTCCAGTGGTGAGAGTGGAAATATTTGTCTTGTTTCTGACCTTAGGGGAAGAGCTCCTAGTTCTTCCCCATTGAGGATGACATTTGCTGTGGGGTTTTCATATATGGCCTTTATTATGTTGAGGTATGTTTCCTCTGGACCTACTTTGTTGAGGGTTTTATGAATGCACATTGTACTTTGTCAGGTGCTTTTTATGCATCGGTTGGAATGATCATATGGCTTTTATCCTTTCTTTTATTGATGTGATGTATCATGATGATTGATTTGTGACTATTGAACCACCCTTGCATCCCAAGGAGTAAATCCCACTTGATCACGGTGAATGATTTTCTTAATGTATTGTTGGATTCAGTTGGCTAGCATTTTGTTGAGGATATTTGCATCTGTGTGCAACAGAGATAATGGCCTGTTGTTCTCTTTGTGTCTTTATCTGGATAACGCTGCCTCACAGAATGAATTTGGAAGTTGTCCTTCCTCTTTTATTTTTTGGAATAGTTTCAGAAGAATAGGTATTAGCTTTTCTTTACTCTGGTTTTCATTCAACATTTCTGAGTACCTACTCTCTGCTAAGCGGTGGGTGCAGCACATTCACACACAGCACAGATGTGGGCCTGCCCTCTTGGAGCTCACCTGTAGCCGAGGAGATGCCACACTGTAGACAGTGTCATGTAAATGTCATGTTAGTGCTGTAAAGAACATGACTGGCTGCTATGAGGGAATATAAATGGGGCTTAGATCTAGTTTTCAGGGTCCCATGAAAGTAGGGCTGGTTGAGGTCCAATGAATAGGAGATAGCAAGTGAAATGGTAGGGTTTACAGTGGGAAGAGCATACCAGGCAGTGGGAACAGCATGTGTGAGGCTCTAAGGTTGTCATGGTTCCATTGAAGAATCAGGGACTGAATTCTGCTCCTGAACCCAATATTGTACTGTATTTTTAAAAAAATTTTTTTAATGTTTATTTATTATTGAGAGACAGAGAGACACAGAGCATGAGCAGAGGAGGGGTAGAGAGAGAGGGAGACATAGAATCTAAAGCAGGCTCCAGGCTCTGAGCGGTCAGCACAGAGCCCGACGCGGGGCTCAAACTCACAGACTGCAAGATCATGACCTGAGCCGAAGTCGGTCGCTTAACCAACTGAGCCACCCAGGCGCCCTTATCGTACTGTATTTTAACTAACTAGAATTTAAATAAAAGTTTGAAGAAAAAAAAAGAATCAGTGCAAACCTAGGAAGTTTAGACAGAGAGAGTGGAAGGAAGAAGAAGGAGCACAGGCCATAGGGTGAGGGAGCCAGGGCCTGGCCAGGCCTCATTTAGCAGCTTAAGAAGATTCGCTGAAAGGATAACCTTCCTGCCAGGTGTGCTGAAGGAAAGGAGCCTGGAGTAGCCCCAAAGCCAGGGCCACGTGGGGGCTGTCCCAAAGCCACAGGCCACCTCTGCCACTGCTAAATAGAGGGTGGTGGTGTGGGGCACCCGGCTTTGACTGGGCCCCTCGGCAGGTCTGCAGCCGGGCTGGCCAGGAGAGGTGCCCTGGGGTGGGGTGGGAGGCGTGGCAAGTCACCATTATCTGATGAGCTCAGGGCCCGTTCCTGCCCTGCAGATACAGCCTGCAAGATGGTCCGCTGGCTATCTGCCAAGCTTGGTCCCACAGTGGCCTCTCGCTACGTGGCCCGGAACCTGCTCCGCCTGCTGACATCTTGTTACGTTGGTAAGGCCTGTGGTTGGTGCTGGAGATGGGGCTTCGTCCCAGCCCCTCTGTCTATCTTCAGCCCGCTGCAGGGGATCCTTCCTACTTCCACCTCCCAGGCAGGTCCTGGGTCCCCGTCTGTAAGCTACTTCCTTCCTTGGGTAAGGCATGGGGTGGCCCCCAGGCTAGGGTGACGAGGAGTGGCTACCACAGTTCCTGGAAGGCCGCCCTGCCTCCTGCCTGCTGTTAGCTACTCAAGGCTGCTGGTTCTTCCTCGGCAGGGCCCACTCGGCAACAGTTCACCGTGAGCAGTGGTGAGAGTCCCCCTCTGAGCGCTGGCAACATCTATCAGAAGAGACCGGTGCTGGGTGATATAGTGTCGGGGCCCGTGCTCAGCTGCCTCCTCCACATTGCTCATCTGTATGGGGAGCCTGTCCTCACCTACCAGTACCTGCCCTACATCAGCTACCTGGTCAGTTACTGATTGGCAGTCCCAGGGGAGGTCAAGGAGCTTGCGGGCGGACCTGGGATCCCTGGGGGCCCCAGGGGGTCCGTGGACAGCCTGGCCCTCACCTTCTCTATGGCCCTAGGTGGCCCCAGGTGGCACCTCAGGCCCCAGTAGACTGAACAGCCGTAAGGAGGCGGGGCTGCTGGCAGCGGTGACTCTGACCCAGAAGATCATCGTGTACCTCTCGGACACCACCCTCATGGACATCCTGCCCCGAATCAGCCACGAGGTCTTGCTGCCCGTGCTCAGCTTCCTCACTTCCCTCGTCACTGGGTAGGCTCCTGCCCCACCCCTGTGCAGGGGAGTAGCTCAGCTGAGGGAGCTACCCAGGAGGGGCTGGGAAGCTTGGGGGTGAGACCGGACTGGGTGTCAGGAGTCTTGGTTATCAGGATTCCTGGTTCTGATCCAGCTGTGTGACCCTGAGCAAGCCACATCTTCTTTCCGTGCCTCCGGTTCCTCTCGTCTGGTTTGGATCAAATTTGTCTTATAGTTCTTTTCACTTAAAGCTTTTCATAGATTCTGGGCAAGTCCCGCAGAGTTGTGGAGAGGTGGGGGGTGCTGGAGCTCATGAACTCTCTTTCCAGGTTCCCGAGTGGGGCCCAGGCCCGGACTGTCCTGTGCGTGAAAACCATCAGCCTCATTGCCCTCATATGCCTGCGCATTGGACAGGAGATGGTCCAGCAGCACCTGAGTGAACCTGTGGCCACCTTCTTTCAAGTCTTCTCTCAGCTGCATGAGCTTCGGCACCAGGTGGGCAGACCTACCCCCCTTACCTGGCTGGGTTGGGCTGGGCAGGGGCCGTGAACTCGGCTGACTCCCTGGGCCTCCCTGCCCACAGGAGCTGAAGCTGGATCCCGTGGGCCGCAGTGAGGGCCAGCTGCCAGAGGTGGCCTTCTCCGATGGGCAGCAGCGGCTGGTGGACCCTACCCTGCTGGACGAGCTGCAGAAGGTGTTCACCTTGGAGATGGCGTACACAATCTACGTGCCCTTCTCCTGCCTGTTGGGTACTGCCCCATCACGTTCCCTCGCAAAGCCTCTGTGGCTATGTCTCTTCTCTGGGGAGGGCCCCATGCTCCCCTTGCCCCCAGAATCAGTAATGAGCATTCAGTGTTCTGGGTCAGAGCAAAGGGATTTGGCCTTGGACCTCAGAGTTCCAAGGTGCTGTATAAACAGGGACTGAGCATTAGCCAGCAAGGAGGCACAGGAGCTGGCCTAGAGTATCCCTGGGGACGGCAGGGCCACCAGGCTGACGTACTGACATCTCCTGGAGCTGTCTGAGAGGAATAAGCTGCCCACCATTTCTGTAGCCTCCCCTATGGGCCTGGCACTGCCGAGCAATTATGTGTGTTATCATCTTAAATAGGATGGACAGCCCTGTGGTCAGATATGTCATCGTCCCTCTACTGAAATATAAGCCCTGGGAGGGAAAGCACCCCCTGGCTTTTACCATTCTATTTCTGATGCCCTGCGTAAAGCCCGGCACACATAGAAGATGTTCGTGTGAATGGATCTACCTTTCTCTGTGGAAGAAAATAGGCTCGGAGATGAAGAGTTACTTGCCCAGAGTTGCACAGCCAGGACCTGCTCTGTGTTCTGTGGTTCCCAAGCCTTGGATGGGTGGTGGCAGTGGCCTTCCATCTTCCCTAATCTGAGGACCTC
This sequence comes from Puma concolor, assembly GCF_028749965.1. Taxonomy (NCBI): domain Eukaryota; kingdom Metazoa; phylum Chordata; class Mammalia; order Carnivora; family Felidae; genus Puma; species Puma concolor. Next base: position 15,695,045 of record NC_141680.1, on the reverse strand, counting down.
TCCCACTTCCATCCAGGTGACATCATCCGGAAAATCATCCCCAACCACGAGCTGGTTGGGGAGCTGGCAGGGCTGTATTTGGAGACCATCAGTCCGAGCAGTCGCAGCCCTGCCGGCGTGGAGCCCACGGTGCCCAGCGCCGGCCCTGAGTGGGACCCCCAGAGTGGGGGCTGCTCCCGGGACGACGGCCACTCGGGGACTTTTGGGAGCGTGCTGGTCGGGAACCGCATCCAGATTCCCGATGACTCTCAGCCTGAGAGCCCCGGCTTGCTGGGCCCCATCCCTGGCGCTGGCAGTGGGGGCCCCAGCAGCGAGGAGGACAACGCGCTGAAGCGGGAGCTGCCGCGGAGCGCCCACGGGCTAAGCGGGAACTGGCTGGCGTACTGGCAGTACGAGATCGGCGTGAGCCAGCAGGATGCCCACTTCCACTTCCATCAGATCCGCCTGCAGAGCTTCCCAGGCCACTCGGGGGCTGTCAAGTGCGTGGCGCCCCTGAGCAGCGAGGACTTCTTCCTGAGTGGCAGCAAGGACCGCACGGTGCGCCTCTGGCCACTCTACAACTCTGGGGATGGCACCAGCGAGATGGCCCCACGCCTCGTCTACGCCCAGCACCGCAAGAGCGTCTTCTTTGTGGGCCAGCTTGAGGCCCCGCAGTATGTGGTGAGCTGTGACGGGGCTGTGCACGTCTGGGACCCCTTCACAGGTGAGTGGGCCCAGGTGAGGCCTGTTCTGTTGCTGCCATGCTGTGCCCTGCCAGGCCAGGCCTCTGGGTGCGGGGACCCAGGGTTGGGCGGTTGGGGTGTCTTGGTATATGATGTGGGACAACCCAGCGAGGCTGCACAGAGGAGCAGTTAGACCTGAGTTGGAATCCATTAGCCTTAAGTTTGAATTGGTTCTGCCAACTTATTTGCAGAGTTACCTTGCTCAAGTCACTTTGATGCTGGAAGCGTTAGTGCTTCCCATCTGTAAAACAGGAATCAGAACTGGTTTAGAAGATAATGCACATAGGGGTTTGGCTTAACACATAACATGTCATACAAGTTTGGCAGAGAGTTGCTTGATGATTTTTTGGCATCGTGTTAGGGAGAAATAAGGTTAATAAGGTTTTTAAAGGGGGAGGGGATGGAGTGGCATCGAGGTAGACCGAGGAGAGGTAGCATTTGGTCAGGGGGTGCTGTGTGAAGAGTTTGGGGACAGGAGCCTGGCCTGGCCATGGATGCAGGAAGGTGGGGGGGTCAAAAATCATCTTTAGTATTTTCTTAGGTCCCCTGGGAGATGAGAGGCAGTTACAGGGTATGTCAGGGAGATAGGAAGGGTTGGGGTTCTTCCATCTGCTACTGGGACCCTAGATCCACTGTGCCTTTCCTTCCCAGGGAAGACCCTTCGCGTAATAGAGCCATGGGACAGCCGGGTGCCCCTGACTGCTGTGGCTGTCATGCCTGCCCCCCATACCAGCATCACCATGGCCAGCTCTGACTCGACCCTGCGCTTTGTGGACTGCAGGAAGCCCGGCCTGCAGGTCAGGGGCGTTCGGTTCCCTGAGCCCTGGCTTGGATGCCCAGCAGGGAGGAAAGACCCTGAAGAGAGAAGCAGGGTGTAGTTTCTCTTTGGAGACAAATCACCCACAGCAGCAAACGCTGGGGGGTGGGACTCTGATCTGGGATGAAGGGGTGCCCTCCCCTCGATGGGGCATAGAGGCTCAGGCCTTTTAGCCGTGTGGGCTTGGGGTGAACAGGACCTCAGGGAGAAATGGGTTGGAGTGGGTGGCAGTGCTTTAGCTCATCTCCCTCTGTCTGCAGCATGAGTTCCGCCTGGGTGGCGGGCTGAACCCGGGGCTTGTCCGCTCCTTGGCCGTCAGCCCCAGTGGCCGTAGCGTCGTGGCTGGCTTCTCCTCGGGCTTCATGGTGCTCCTGGACACCCGTACAGGCCTGGTTTTGCGTGGCTGGCCAGCCCATGAGGGGGACATCCTGCAGATCAAGGTGACTGACGTGGTCCCCTTTCCCTCCTCACTGCCCAGCCCAGCCCCTGCTCCAGGCCCTCTTAGGGCCCACCCAGGACCGGCTCCCTCGTACATGCCCCATGGCTGATGGGCGGAGAGGGTTAGGAGCCAGCTCTTCTGCAGGGGGCCCTGGCGGCAGGCAGGCCACGGGGGCGGGAACCAGGGGGCGAGCTGACCCTGCTGTTCCCTGGGGATGTTCTAATGAGTAACCCTTGTCCATATTTGTCTTGCTTGGAGGATCAGGGGTCGGGTCCTGTCCATGACCCAGTTCAGGTTAAATAAAGCTCAGCTGGGAGGGTGTTTACTGCCCCCGACCACTGAGCAGAGTCCATGGCCCGTGCTGGGCTGCCCTGGTGGGGGTAGGGACACCCGGGCATGGGGATCCTGCCCCTACCCCCGCCCATTCTCAGTCACAGACCTTGGGGAACTGCCCAGGGAGGGACCAGGAGGAGGAACAGGACTGTATGTGGGAGGATTTTTCCAGGCAACTGGCACCCCCTCCCTATCCTGACTGGAGCCAGGGGACATGCACTGCCAATACTAAGGGCAGGCTGCCCCCAACTCTGTCCGGGGCCCCAGAGCTTCAGGCACCTCTAAGTTCTGACCTTCCAAGGAAGGCTTTGGGGTCAGCCTGGGTATTATCTGGCAATGCCACTTACTGGCTCTGTGACCTTGGTAGGATTACTTAATTTTTCTTAGCCTCATGTTTTTTCTCTATAAAATGGGAACAACAGCATTTACGTCATAGAGTTGTTATGAAAATTAAATGTGGCAATATGGCATGCCTAACAAAATGCCTAGATACAGTAAGTGCTCAAATGATAGTGATGACTAGGTTAAAGACACTTTAACATATTAACTAGTGTTAATGTAATGTGGTGGGGGGGGGGAGGGCGGGCAGCTGGTCCCCTGCCCGGGATCCCCTGTCTTCCTGGGAGATACAGTGCGAGTAAACAGAAGACCTTGGAGCTCGGTGGGCACATGGGAGGGCCCAGGCCCTGCTGAGGCTCTCTTCTCCCTGAGCAGGCGGTGGAGGGCAGTGTCCTGGTCAGCTCCTCCTCTGACCACTCCTTGACTGTGTGGAAGGAGCTGGAACAGAAGCCCACGCACCACTACAAATCAGCATCTGACCCCATCCACACCTTCGACCTGTACGGCAGCGAGGTGGTCACCGGCACCGTGGCCAACAAGATCGGCGTCTGCTCCCTGCTTGAGCCGCCCTCCCAGGCCACCACGAAGCTCAGCTCTGAGAACTTCCGAGGCACGCTCACCAGCCTGGCCTTGCTGCCCACTAAACGCCACCTCTTGCTGGGCTCGGACAATGGGGTCATCCGCCTCCTGGCCTAGGCCAAGGTGGGGCTGGCCAACGAGGGTGGGCAGACATCCCCCGGGAGTCCATCCCTTACCCTTGTCTCCCCAGCAGCTCCCTCTGGGCAGGCCTCAGGCCCCACACTCTGTGCCCACATGGCCTGCCAGCCACAGTGAGGCAGGGGTCCAGGTTCCTGAACCGCCAGAGCCACCAGTGCTGCCAGAAGGGATCTCATTTGTGGCTTGGGGAGATGTTGCCCCGAGTCAGCAGGAAGCAAGAGAGGGAGCACAGGAAAGCATCGCTGCCCTCTCTTCTCCCCAGCTCTGCCCCCTGGGTCCCCATGGGGACAGGGAAGCTCTGAGAAGGAGAAGGGAGACTGGCCTTGTCCAGCCAGTGTCCAGCCAAGGACGCCCCCACCCCCACCTCCCCTTGTGAGCCCTCTGTGCCCCTATCTCACAAGGGCAGGGAAGCCGCTCCAGTCCAGGACACTGATGGTGCTTGGACTCCAGCCTCTAAGGAGGGCTGGTCCTGGTCCAGGAGTTAGGGGCCTTGGGGTGGTGTTTAAGTGTCCACCCAGCCAGGCCCTGCCCAGTATGGGACCAGTAGGAGAAGAAAGAGGGCAGGACCAGGGGAGGGAAGATGGACTGGTCCAGCTGGTGCCTGCCAGGAGTGACCCCATGCCTTGCCTGCCCATCCCCAACCACAGTGTTTGTGCCTTGAACTGAAGAGGCAGCCCCTGGGCCCAGAACCCTTGGGGAGTGGTCCAACACCCTGAGAGAAGGGGCAGGAATGATCTCTGCATCTCAGGTCTCTCCCAGGGGACAGGAAGACCCAGGCATCCCCGGACCCTCACATTCTAGAGCAGAGATGAGGTCTGAGCCTGGGCCCTTACTGCCTCTTCACTATTTGCAATAGATGTTAATATGACCAATAAATCTTTTGGAAGAGCCATGGAACTGAGTGAGGCTTTTCTTGATGATGGTTATCAGGGTGGGAAAAAATTGAGACCCAGCAGCTTCCAGGGCAGTGAGGAGAGTGAGAAGTAGGGCGGGAGGAAGGTGGGAGACAGCCTGATCATTGCTCTTGGGCACCACGGGGTACAGGGCTTCTGGTTCATGCAGCCCCAGGTCAGTTTTCCTGAACCCTCAGCTTGGGGGAAGGTAAGGAGGCTTTCTTTGATCCTGCTGAGGGAGGATGCTGGCAGAGGCCATGGCCCTCTCTCTTCTCTCCACCCCTTCCAAACCCAGACTGAAAGCAGCCAATCAGGATCCTGGGCTTGTAGGGATTGGGGATGGGCATCTTATCTTGGGTTCCCCACAGAGGCTCCCATAGCTTCCCCTTCCTTACCCTTAGGACGGGGGAGAGAAAAGGACATTGGAAGTGAGAAGCTGGAGGTGGCTCTGAGCCCAGCTGTGTCCTTGGGCATGTCGCATAGACTCTCTGAGCCCCACTAAAATGGGGATGAACCCCCACCCCATGGGGTTTGGGGGGAGGCCCTTCCTGGATCTGCCCTACAGATGAGGACAGTCTCCTCAACCGTTTCCTGAACCTCCTTTCTTCAGACTCAGGTGGGACTCAAATCCATGAGGGCTCCAGGTAGCTATCTCAGGGTTAGATGCCCTGGTGGGAATGGGGCTTCCGGCCCCAATATCAATGTTTAACCGGATGTGCAGGTCAATATTTACCAGACGAGAAAGCAATTTGAACCGGGGTTGGCTGAGAGCAAAGGTCCTCCTGGTGGGAGGGGAGGGCTCAGCTGGGCTGGCTGGAGCCTGGGCAGAGTGTGGGGAGCACCCCAGTGGGGCCAGAGGGACAGTGTGTGCAGCAGCGAGGAGCCTGCAGAGGTACGAAGGGAGGGGTGGCTCGGCCTGCTCTTTGGGCAGGAGAGGAGGTAAGAGCTGCCTACCTGGATGAGGGGGTCTGGGGTGAATTTATTCAGGTTTCTTATTTCCCAGCATCCTGGGTGATGAAGACCCAAGGTGGGGGTTCTGGCAGGAGTCTCCCTGGGACTTCAAACTAGAGGTCTTTTCTTGCCAGGAAGTTTCAAAAGCCCAGGTTGGAGATCAGAGCCCTGGCCAAGGGTCCTTGTGCGTGATGGGGGGTGGGGCCAGGGGTGATAGAAGGACTGGTCCTGAGGTGGGGGTAGGGTTGGAGTGTGTGGGACCCGCTCTGGGACAGATCTAGACCTGCCCATCCCCACCCGCCAGCCTGGCTTCCCGGAGCTGACCTGGACAGAGTGGGGGGCAAGGCCTGTGCTTCCCGTAAGTCCAAAGGTGGCTCTGCTGGGAGCCATTCATTGGGCTCTGTTGCTGGGTCAACAACGTGGCTCTCCAGCCCATCTCACCAACGCTGCTGAGACCTCAGGGCCTCACGGGCCTGTCCACGTTGGTGGTCAAGACCAGACGAGCCAGAAAAGGTGGGCCACTGAACAGCAGGTTGGATAGGAGCTCTGGGAAAGGGGCCCCAGTATGGAGGAGGCTTCGGGGCAGGCTTCCCAGAAGAGGGGCCCTGGGCTAGGCTGACAACAGCCATGTGACTGAGTGCCAGGCATTGTAATCAGGGCTCACAAAGACGGTCTTATTTTGGTCCTCACAATAAACAGTGGGAGGAGGTAGGGACTTCTGCTACCATTTGACAAGAAAAGGCAAAGCCCAGAGGGGTATGGGAGATCTATCTCAGGTCCTCTGAGAAGAGGCAGGATGTGGATTCTAAACCACGGCTGACTCACAACATGGGGCCTTGAAGAATGAGGACTGCTCTTGTTTTGATATTTGCCCTATAAACCTGAACATTTTCAGTGCACGAAATGGGAAAAACCGGAAAGTAAGAAGGGGTTAAAAGCAATTAGGGGGAGCTCCCCACCCCTGAGAGATGGGAGCCAGGGCCAGTGTGTTTTCGGGTGGGTGTGCAGGCGCTTGCTGGGTTGACCCTCAGCCGTAGAGGCTCAGGAGTTGCCAGGCCAGGCAACGTGTGGGTGGGATCCCGCGCGGGAGCGTAGGCGAGCTGGGGACGCAGGCTCCCTGTCCCGCACAGGAACATGGCGCTGCTGCTCCGGGGGCTCCTGCTGCTCGGCTTGTCCTGCCTGCAAGGCCCCTGCCTGGTGGTGAGCCTGGGCCTCGGTCAGGGTGGGGCGGGGAGGCAGGTGGGGCCACGCCGGGGGTCGGGTGTGTGTGTGTGTGTGGGGGGGGGTCTGGGCGGGAAGAGGAGGGGGCTGAGTCGAGGGTGGCTTTGGCTCTGAGGGCGTTCCCTCTCCTCTCCTCATCCCTTTCTCGACAGTTCTCCGCGGCGAGTGCCATGGAGCCCTTGGACCAGCAGGTACTGGGGAGTGAGGGGCGAGAGGGGGAGGAAGGCCTTGAGGGGCCTCACCTGTGGCTCTTGCAGGGTGGGGGACGTGTGGGAAGGGTCCCGCTCCATTCGCTTCCTCCCTTCTTCAGCTAATGAGCGGGCCGGCCCAGGAGAAGCTGCCCCCGCTTATCCTCCTCAAGTTGGGCAACCAGGTACAACCAGGTGGGGCTGGGGGAAGAGTGGGCGGGGTCCGAGGGAGGAGGGCCAATCAGCAGGGGCGAGGGACCCGGGGGCGTGGTCATGAGGCTGAGACCTAAAGGGAGAGGGTGGGAGGGAGGGACGAAAGGAAAGGACGGGGTCTTCAGAAGGCTATTGCCCACGTGACTCTCCCTCTCGTGTCAGGACTGGGACGAAGCCCTGCTGTTCCCAGGCACAGGGCCTATGAAAGGGATCTTTCCACACAGAGCTGACCCCTTGACCCTACTGACCCTCTGATCTGTCCCTGTAGGAGCCCAGTGGCCATATTGCCCTGAAGAAGGCCCCAAGAGACTGCAAGGGAGCCCCAACCCCGGAGGAGACCCGCAAGTTGGCCCAGGCCATGATGGCCTTCACCACAGATCTGTTCTCCCTGGTGGCCCAAAGGGCCACCAGCCCCAACCTCATCCTGTCGCCTCTGAGTGTGGCCCTGGCATTGTCTCACCTGGCACTAGGTACTGTGACCTCTCCAGACCAGCAGAGCTGGGAGGCCAGTAGGAACTCCATACTCCAGAGTTTACTAGTGGGTGCTTCTTCCATCAGGGTCACTTGGATGTTTGGTAAAAATGCAGATTCCTTGGCACACCTCCAGTCTCTGTGAATCAGATTCCCAGGGATTGGGCCTAAGGATATGCTTCTGGTGATTTTTATGCAAGGGTTTGAGAGCTACGATGTCTTCACTGGACTGGATGCTCTCATGGTGGGAAACCGAGGTTCAGAGAGGGAAAACAACTTGGATGAGGTGAGGTCACCCAGACCGCCAGCAGCAGAGAGGAAAGTAAAACTTAGGGAGTACTGTCATTCAGACCAGTTCAGTGGATATGGGAAGAGAATGTGATGCTGTGGGCGTGCTCACCATGGGGGTTTAACAGGGGCTAGAGTGGGCAGCAGGGCGGGAAAGAACCCCGGCCCCAGGCCACAGCGGATGTGGTCCTCTCCAGGTGCTCAGAACCAAACGCTGCAGAAGTTACTACAGGTGCTGCACGCGGACTCAGGGCCCTGCCTCCCCCACCTGCTGAGCCACCTTTGCCAGGACCTGGGCCCTGGGGCATTCCGACTGGCTGCTAGAATGTACCTGCAGAAAGGTAGGTGCTGGTGGTTTGGAGCTCCCTAGGTAGTGCCCTGGGGTGGACGGGGTTGATGGAGATGGGCTTGGCCTAGGTTAGGGTTAGGAACAGCTTGTGGCCCCTCCTGTGTAGGATTTCCCATCAAAGAAGACTTCCTGGAACAATCAGAACAGCTCTTTGGCGCAAAGCCCGTGAGCCTGACAGGAAGGAAGAGGGATGATCTGGTGAACATCAACCAATGGGTGAAGGAGGCCACAGAGGGGAAGATTGAGGATTTCCTTTCAGAGCTGCCAGATGACACAGTGTTGCTTCTCCTCAATGCCATCCACTTCCAGGGTGCGTTTGTCCTCTCCTTGGGTCCCCCACCCCTCAGCTGGTACCCCTGCCCTGTAGGCTGAGCTGGGCTTCGAAACCTTTGTCCTCAGGGTTTTTCTCCTCAGGGCTGGGCCAGGAGGCAGGGAGATCTCTGGGTTGTGGCTTGGGGGAGGGTGGGAAACAGGTGATGGTTTGCCAAAGAGGGGGCCAGGAACTGGATAGGGCTGTTGTGAAGAGAGTGCCCTAGCAGGAAACTGAGTCTGAAAGGATGGGCGGGTGGGGGTGGGGGGCAGGTGGGACGCTCCTGGGAGCATGGCAGGGCATGGGAAGAATGCAATTCCAGATTTCCAAAATGCTACAGGGAAGACACCTTAGATCAGCTGGGTATGCACTGGCACAGTGTCCCTTGGGGGTTTGACTCTACCTTTTGTCCCTTGAACGGGTTCTGGGTGGAATAGGGAAGAGGCTGGTGGTGTCCCAGTCTACGTGGCCCCTGCCCTCTGCTGGATATAGGTTTCTGGCGGAGCAAGTTCGACCCGAGCCTCACCCAGAGAGACAGTTTCCACCTGAATGAGGAGTTCACGGTGCCAGTGGACATGATGCAAGCCCGCACGTATCCCCTGCGCTGGTTCCTGCTGGAGCAGCCTGAGATACAGGTCACCTTTGATCACCCACCCAGGCTGGGCCTGACTGCTGGGAGGCGGGGAAAGGAGGGGGCGGGGCTGTGGAGCAGGCTCAGGGGTAGAGGGGGCTGTGGCCCATCTTCCTTGCAGTTCTGTCGCTGAGACAGGTGGCTCTGGAAGGTCTCACCGTGCCCCGACCCAGTGGGGACTGAGGTTCCAGTCTCTTCGAAGTTCATTAATTTGGCAAAAGTATGTGGGGGCATGTGCTGCAGGCCAGATCCTGTTCTAGGCTCCGGGAGCACAAGGGGGATCTGGTCCCCGCTCTCAGGAGGGAAGACACAGAATACACGAACAAACATAGTTTCAGAGAGTGGTGAGTGCTGCGAAGGAAAAAAAAAAGTGATTGATCGGTGGCTGGGGAAGATATTTTAGATACAGTGGTCAGGGAGCGTTCTTTGAGGAGGGGCCTTGGGTGGAAACCCAGGTGATCTTTGGTGATAAGGGTTTATTACAAAGGCCCATGGGTTGTTGGGCAGCACAGGGGCCACTCAACAGCTGTAGAGCCACTCAGCCTCAGCATCCCCAAGCCTGGGCGATGTGACCTGGCTGTCACAGTGCTCCTTAGAGAAATAAGGGTCTGGTTGGGATGGATTTGTCAGTATCCTGCTGGAACATTCTGATCGCATGGAGTGCAATGCCAAGCTGTCTCAGATGAGGCCTCCCTTGCTTCTGGCCCAAATGTGGTCCTCTTGGCTTGAGCGTGGATCCCAGGGCCCGTGAGCTGTGGCAGAGACGGCAGTGTTGGTTAGTTTCACAAGACGGCCCGGCACAGACCTCAGCTGCTTCTGTTGGCCCTCCTGAGAGGGGCTGTGGGCCTGTGGTTGAGGCGGACCCTTGGAGCAGCGTCCCGCTTCTCCCTTCCACCCTGACAGGTAGACCGTCTTGTTCACCTCCCCACCTGTGCCCTTCGTGCTGTTCCTGCTCTCTAGGCTGTGTCCTGCCCCTCCTCCTTTACCCTCTGCCTCTGTTCCTGGCCCTCGGGCCTCCTCTTCCTCATGCACTCTGCAGGTAGGCCCTGGGCAGCCAGAGGTGGGGCTGCCCCCACCCCCCTGCCAGGGCTCCTGCTCCCTGGCTGCTCTGCCTGGAGCCTGAGGGGGTAACAGCTGCCAGAGGCCATCGAGCCCAGTGCTTTCCACACTTGCGTAGCTGCAGAAACCCCATTGACGTGAAATCTTACCTCAAACCACAGTGTTATACACACCCGGGCAGTCATTGTTGAAGGTTGGGGGGTGGGGAGGGAACCGCCCTTTGCGGTGGCTCCTCTACAGAACCCAGGGTGGTTTGGACATGAACAACGCAGGCCATTGTTCACATGGAGAAACTGAGAGGCCGACACGGGGGCCTTGCTCAACCCAAGTCACTGGTAGCAGGTGAAGAGAGAGAAAGTCACCATTTATTGAGCACTGCCTATGTGCTGATACTCTGTTAGAAGCTTTACATGTTTATTTATGTTTGAGAAAGAGAGTGCTAGCAGGGGAGGGGCAGAGACAGAGGGAGACAGGGATCCGAAGTGGGCTCTGCGCGGACAGCAGAGAGCCCGATGCGGGGCTTGAACTCACAAACCGTGAGATCATGACCTGAGCCCAAGTCGGACGCCTAACTGACCGAGCCACCCAAGTGCCCCTCTGCTAGAAGCTTTAAAAGGCTCTCTCTCTCTCCTCTCTGTGTGTGTCACACATCACCCTGCAACGTGGGCAGGTAGTATTATTCCACTTCACAAGTGAGGAAATGGAGGCTCAGGGAGGCCGAACACAACCTGAGAATAGCCTGGAACCCCTTGTCCATCTGTCTCAGCAGCATGTGCTGGCCCAGACCCCATCGGGTCTGGGCGCTTACTGGTCCTCACGTCGCCTTTCCTTTTCCGTAGGTGGCTCATTTCCCCTTTAAGAACAACATGAGCTTTGTGGTCATTATGCCGACCCACTTTGAGTGGAACGTGTCCCAGGTGCTGGCCAACCTGAGCTGGGACATCCTGCACCAGCCCTTACTGCGAGAGAAACCCACCAAGGTCCAGCTGCCTAAGCTGCATCTGAAATACCAGCTGGACCTGGTGGCCACCCTCAACCAGCTGGGTAAGGAGGCTGGGCATGGGACAGCTCCCCCCAGGTCAGGCTAGGGCATGGGACAGCCAGAGTGGGTGAGGAGGAACCCCCACCCCCACCCCAAGCTGGCAGTGGGGCACCCTAGCTTTGGGTCCCAGCCTTTTCTGGGGCTTCGGGAGGCAAGAGCATTTCCTATGAGCCCCTGGACCATCTGTCCTGGGGTGGGCTGGGGTGGCCCAGGGAATGAGGACCTGCTCCATCCAAGACTGAGCATTGCAGAGAATCCCTGCTAGAGAGCCTGGGTGGCATGTGAGCCTTTCTGGCTGTCCTGCAAGGGGCACTGTACTAGGCACTGGGAGCCCACCGTGTACCAAGAGCTCCGTCAGATGGAGTGGACAGATAAGGAATCAGGTACTTACAATTCAGTATGAGTGAAAAGAGGGAGGGGCTTCTCTCCAGTTCTCGGGATTTGCGCGGGCAGGGGATCAGGGAGGGCTTCCTGGAGGAAGGGACTTTTAAGCTGATACTTGGAGGTTAAATAAGAGTTAACCGGGGACCTGTGGGTTGGAGGTGTTCCCTGGCCAGGATGCCAGACACCCTCCCGGGTGCCCAGGCGGCCTGGGGGGCAGCAGGCAGCTCTGAGCAGCAATCCCCTGCCCTGGGCAGGCCTGCAGGAACTGTTCCAGGCCCCAGACCTACGCGGGATCTCTGACCAGAGGCTGGTGGTGTCCAGCGTGCAGCATCAGTCCACTCTGGAGCTCAGCGAGGCTGGCGTGGAGGCGGCCGCGGCAACGGGCACTGCCATGTCCCGCATGTCTCTCTCCTCCTTCATCGTGAACCGCCCCTTTGTCTTCTTCATCCTCGAGGACACAACAAGCATGCCCCTCTTCGTGGGCAGCGTGAGGAACCCCAACCCCAGCGCGCAGTGGGAGCGCAAGGAACAGCAGGATTCCCCGGATGACAGGGACTCCTTCCTGAACCAGAAAGCCTTCCCCCGTGGAGACAAGCCCTTCGGCCCTGACTTGAAACTTGCGCCCCCCTCAGAGGAGGATTACCCCCAGCCTAATAGCCCCAAGTGAGAGGCTAGCTGCCAGCATCCTGAGTCCCTGCCTGGACCAACTTCTCAACTCCTGAGACTCTTTCCAAACAGCTTCGTGGATTAGGGCAGGGGTCTGGGTGGGCGGTCTGGGAGCGGAGAGGAGCTGTTTTCTCCCCGCTCCTCTCCTCTCTCGGGGAGTTTGGGGTGGGTGGGGCCAGGAGGTGGGCGGGCGTCAGGGAATCACAGGCCTGGATCCCACATCATTTCTTCCAAAGCGGCTAGGAGGCTGTCCTTGTTTGGGGCTTGGGCAGAGGGGCAGCTAGAGAGATCCACTTTTGTCAGGAAGGGAGGGAGGTTATTCCCTAAGTTGGCGGTGGCACTTCCACATTTGTTTACCAGAGGGGGGTGGGGACAGGAGGGAATGGATGCCTTGGCTGGGGAGAGAACTGACAGACCCTGGGGGTGGAGCCTTGTCCCACTGTGTGGGTGGGAGTTGGGCCTTCCAGTCCCTGCTTCGGCCTTAACCTCCCTAAGGCCCTCAGCCCTCCGCCCACCCTGATGTTCTGTCACCTCAGTCCCCCCACCGCTCCTTGGACATACCCACATTGCCAGGACTCTCCTTCCCTCCGCTCCCTCCTCTACCCAGGTGTCTCAGGGGCTGCAGTGGGAGAGGAGGGGGATAGTTCCCTGAGGCTCTTTTGTAAAGTTTTTGTAATGATTTTTATGCCACGCGAATAAAGAATGAATGGCCCTGGCTGCTTTGCTGTCACTATTCTGGGCATGAGTGGGAGCATGAGGGCGGAGGAAGGTGGGAGGAGGCCACAGGCTGCACTGAGCACCCGGCTGGTGCCTGAGGGCAGGCAGCCCTCTCCGCCACGTTTGTGCTCTGACCACTCGCCCGCCCTTCTCCGCGCAGTCCCCTCTGACCTCGCCAGCCGTCTCCAGGGCCGCCTCCACGCCAGCCTGGCTCTGCTCTCAGCCTCTTCCCCTCTAGGGACCTCCAGCAGCTGGCAACAAGGGCGGCTCAGAAATAGCGCCGGCCTCCCAGTTTGGGAGAACTGGCAATTAGGGAGCTTCTGGAGTTTCTAATTACATGCGGGTCCTTCTGCCAGGAGCAGGCGCCCGCCAGCCGGGGAGGGGGGGGGGGGCAGGCTGCAGGAAGCGCTGGCTCCAGCTGGAGGCTGTCAGCGCCCGAGATCTGGGGGGAGTGGTTGCGCGCACCGCGGCACCGGCACCGGTACCGGACTGGGGGCAGCGCGGGTGTCCACGTGGGTGGGCCCTTGTCTTTGAGCGCAGGGTGTCTGTGCAGTGGCCGCCTGCGACCCTGAAGAACACTGGTTAAGAGCAAGTGCCTGGGATAGACTCTTGCTTCTAACAAACTGGCAGTGTGGGGAGACAGGTAATAAATAAAACAAGCGAAATAGGTGTTGTGTCAGAGGCTGGCAAGGGCTATGGGGAGAAAGAAAGCAGGGAAGGCCTCCCCTATAGGTGGTGTGGGAGCAGAGACTGGAAGCAGGGGAGGGCAGGCACCATGGAAATCTTGGGGAGGAGCTTCCCGGGCAGAGGAGGAGCAAGGGCAGAAGTGGGAGCATGCTCAGAAGGTTCAGTATGAGCAGGAGCTCCACAAGGCTGGGGCGGGGGTGGGGGTGGGGAGGGGTCAGAGGGGAACTGGAGACCCATCGCGTTAAGACCTTAAGGTCACTGTAAAGAGTGTTGTTTTTATCTTTGGAGTAAGAAGTAATTGGAAAGTTAAATCAGCAGTCTACCAACTTAATTTCACCTTCTAAATCCTTCTCCGCTCTCTCCTCCTCTCCATTCTGGCTTTAGCCACGGTTTGGATCTGGTCATCACTCCCACGGGTCACCTGCCCTCACCTCCTAGGTTCTCCCTGCTGCTGGTCTGACTGCATCCCCCTACAAGTCCTTGTCAGAGCCTGTGTGTCCAGCAGTGCGTCGAGCTCTGGGGATACGGCAATGAGCCAGCAGACAAGATCCCTACCCACCGGAGCCTAAATCGGTGGTAGAGTGATCTAGACAATAAACAAGTGAAAATCTTGTGTTGAAATATAGTATGCAAAGTGCACAAGTCTCAACTGTACATGAGCTTAATGAATTTTCTCATGAACCCAATACCCCTGTGCAACCAGCACCTGCATCAAGAAATGGTACTCACTCTCCTGACTTCCAGGAACAGATTCGTCTTTCCTGGTTTTGAACTTCATATAAAGGAATTATAGGGTCTGCTCTGTTGGGTCTAGCTTCTTTTGTTCAACCTCCTGTTTGTGACATTCGTCTGTGTTGCTGTGGATGGCAATAATCCACTCACTGTGGAAGGCTTTTAAGTGAGGGGTGCCGTGGTCTGATGTTGAGTTCTAGAAGGCTCCCTTTGGCTGCTGTGTGGAGAACGGAATGTAGAGGGACAAGCGTGGGTTAGCAGGCAAGAGACACGGGGTGTGGGTATTTTGCAGGTAGATGCTGTAGGTTCTGTGGATAGATTGTATGGGACATGATGGAAAGGAAAGGCTCAAGGATGGTGGGGTTCATAGTTCAGATTCCTGGATTTCTGTTTTGAGAAAATGGGTTTCACGGAGATGGGAATCAGAGTAAGGGACAGATTTTAGCATAGGTCGGAGGTTTCTCCCTTTCCTTCTTTCCTTCCTTCCTTCTTTCTTTCTTTCCTTTTTTTTTAAAAAAAATATTTTTAAGTTATCTCTACACCCGACGTGTGGCTTGAACCCACAACCCCGCGATCAAGAGTTGCACACTCCACTGACTGAGCCAGCCAGGCGCCCCAACTGGAGATTTCTAGTTTGAACATGTTGTGACTGAACTACCACATTAATGTAGACTAACATCGTCTACCTGGGACAGTTCAGGTTACGTCTGTGGTTCTACTTTTGTTCCGAGGAGTGTTTGGATGGTAAATTGTATGTTCATCCTACCTACTCGGCATCCATGTGGATTTGTCAAATAGGCTATTGGGTATCTTGGTCAGGAATACACACTTGGAAGTATCTGGGAGCATACAGATGCATTGAAAGTCATGGAACTAGGGGAAATCACCTAAGAGGAGATGTCGATGGTGAGGAAAAGGGGTCCCTGGATCGAGCCAGCAAAGGAGACAGAAAAGATGCAGTGTGTGAGGCAGGGGTGGCAGGGGGTTGGTGGGGAGTGGAGTGGGGAATGGGGGTGTGTGGAGAGGCAGAGTTTCAAGAAGGAGGAACCATCTGCTCTGCTGCCTGTTGTCAAGGGAAGAGACGTCACTTTGGTGGTCAACATGAAGGTCACCCGTGAACTTGGCTACAGCTGTTTCGAAAGAGAGCTGGGCACAGAAGCAAGTTTGAAGTTGAGGAGGGAATGGAGCGGGACACCTCTCACGGTAATCGGAGGAGAGAGAAATCTTTCTTCATAAATTATCATGAAATCATTGGGACAGACAAAAGGTGCAATGAATTGCATAATGCCATTAAAATATTCTCAATATAGCGACAGCTTTACAAGTCCTTCCACGATCCCTCCTCTACTCCCATAACTGTCATCCTGAATTTGGTTTCTATTATTTTCATGTATTTCTTTTACTGTGATCACACGAATTTTTTTTATCCTTGGGTAGTATATAGTGTGTGTTTTTAAGCCTTATGTAACTGTGTCCTGCAGTTTGCATGTTTCTGCAACTTGTATCACTTCACCCTCTGAGACAGGTCTGTGTTGATACAAATGACTTCCCTTCACTTTCTCAGGGCTGGAAGACTTTTCCATCTCTAGTCTCCTGTTGATAGACATGCATCTACTTTTTTTTTGTTTGTTTGTTTTTTCTTTAACGTTTATTTATTCTTGAGAGACAGAGAC
The DNA here is from genome assembly GCF_028749965.1 of Puma concolor. NCBI lineage: Eukaryota > Metazoa > Chordata > Mammalia > Carnivora > Felidae > Puma > Puma concolor. The sequence goes on along the minus strand of NC_141680.1, from coordinate 15,679,203 downwards.
AGAGCACAAGCAGGGGAAGGGCAGAGAGAGAGGGAGACACAGAATCCGAAGCAGGCTCCAGGCTCTGAGCTGTCAGCACAGAGCTGGTTCGGGGCTCGAACCCATGAACCTTGAGATCATGATCTGAGTCACCCAGGCATCCTATTACTTTGTTTCTTTTTGTCACTATAAATAGTCCTGCTATAACATTCTTGACCATACATACTTCCTTGTGCACACATGTGGAATCTTGCCAGCTTGCATGTTTAGGATTGGAATTGCTGGGTTGCAGTTTGGGTCTTCCCATCTTTAACTGCCAGGGCTGCCCCCTATGGTCATGCACAGCTTTGCCATTTGTTGCCACATTGTTCTTCGAGGTGGTTGTATCAATTTACATTCTCACATTCTCAACAGCAGGGCATTAAGAGATCCTGGTTGTCCACATCCTCACCAACACTGGGTCTTGTCAGATGTTTAAATTTTGCTGATCTGGGGGCGCCTGGGTGGCTCAGTCCGTTAAGCGGCAGCGGCCGACTTCGGCTCAGGTCATGATCTCGCGGTCCGTGAGTTCGAGCCCCGCATCAGGCCCTGTGCTGACAGCTCAGAGCCTGGAGCCTGCTTCAGATTCTGTGTCCCCCCTCTCTCTCTGCCCCTCCCCTGCTCATGCTCTCTCTCTGTCAAAAATAAAATAAATATCTAAAAAAAATTAAAAAACAAAGTTTCTTCAAAAACAGAAATTGTTTTTCACATTTAATCCCTAATGTAGCTAGAGCTACTTTTTGTGAATGGTGTGAGATAGGGATCCAGTTTTAACTTGTCCACATGGATACTTGCACCCTTCCTGCGTTTCCATGCTTAGCTCCTTCTTATTCACCCTTCAAGACAGCTTAGATTCATATATTGCAACCACATTGCCACAATACCCTTCAGAACAGTGCTGTCCGATAGAAATACAATGCAAACTACATACGTAATTTAAGATTTTCTAGTAGCCACATTAAAAAAGAAATAGGTGAAATTAATTTTAGTAATATATTGCATTTAACCCAATACATATAATCAGTGTAAAAACTACTGAGATACTTTACAGTATTTTTTTTTCATATGAAATATCCACAATCTGCTGTGTATATTACACTTACAGGCTATCAGACTAGCCACATTTCAAGTGCTCTGTGGCCACATGGTTAGTGACTATTGTACTGGACGGCGGGGTTGTAGAGCCTGCTATCACAGAATGTGCCACATTATGGTGGAACAATCTGTTCTCGTACCAGCCTCTTATTATTAGCCAGTAAGTTTCTGGAGTGTGGCACTGAGCCTTATACATCTATATCCTTCTCCTCCTCTGCATACCTAGCCAGCGACTTGCATAGAGGTACTCAACTTTTTTTGTTGAAAGGCTTGAACTCTGACTGTTGAGAGAGTTTTCTTATATAAAGCTGAACCCATTGGAAAGTTCTACCCAGGGGCTCTAGTTCTGCTCCCTGGAGCCTCACAGGAGGTGATGGTGTTTTCTGGAATTTTCTCTTCCTCCAGCTAAATATTCCAGGGCGTTCCCTGTTCCTTCCCTGATCTCTTCTCTGGAATTTTCTCTTCCTCCAGCTAAATATTCCAGGCGTTCCCCGTTCCTTCCCTGATCTCTTCTCCGGATGACCACTGGGCTCTCGGCCAGCACTCCTACCTGCCTGGAAAGCGTTTTGTTACGTTATTTCCCATGTCAGTATTTTAGGTTCACAACCACATTGCAAGGTCCTAAACATCCCAGCTGAGCAGGGCCCAGGTGTTCCCCCATCTAGAGGACCTGTATTGTGCCTAGCAGGTGCCCAGCACACTCTTGGCCTCCCCTCAGGACTAACGGTTCTAGCACAGCCCAGTTCTTCCTCTGGTCGGATATTTCCCCCACTGCCCTTTCGGATCTTTAGAAATCACAGAAATTCCAGGGCTGAAAAAGCAGACAGACATCCCAGTTCCATTTCTCCATTTTTCAGCCAAGGCAAGGCAGGAGCTGGGAGAGTTGTCTTGCCCCAAATCCCAGCTAGTGCCAGAGCCAAGGACCAGGAAAAACCTAGAGTCCTAGCACTGGGCAGGGTTGTTTTTTTTTTTCCCCCCTCTCTGCTCTAGCCTGCCTCCAGGGCCTCCTCCTGCAAGTCTCTTCCTTCCTCAGGCCTGTCTCCCACCCGAGTTGGCCAGGGTGCCCTCTGGGGGTGGGACCGCAGGCAGGAGGAAGGCCAGGGTCCCAGAGGACGGTCTGGTGGAGTCGGTGTGGGAATGTGTGTGTGTGTGTGTGTGTGTGTGTTGGGGGTGTGTGGTGGAAGGGCAGCAGTGGGTTAAAGTTAACACCAGGCAGTGATGCAATCACAGAATCCAAACTGAGTGCAGGTCGCTTTAAGAAAGGAGTAGCTGTAATCTGAAGCTTGCTGGGCGCTGGGTCGGGAGGCGGCTGCAATAGCTCTTGTGCTTGCTGGAGCCCCTCGGTGTGCAGAGGCTGGCACGGAGCTGCGGTGCACCCACAGGTAAAGCAGCTCCCTGGCTGGTGCGAGTGTCAGGGGAAGACTGGAGAGGCTCCCCGGGGTTGAGACAGGCAGGGAGCAGAAAAGAGGGGTGCGAGGGAGAGGAGGTGGGGAGCCAAGAGCTCCTGCAGCTTGGGCACGGGGGTGAGAGGATAAGAGAGGGCAGAGGGGGTTGGGGGTAGAAGGCCAGGGCCCAGTTATCCCCAAACCCCACTGCACCACTGGAAGAAGAGGCTGGAAAGACCTTTGAATGAAGTGGGTGGGAAGCAATGGAGGAGGGCGGTAGTGGAAAGAAACAGAGGGCTCAGCTGCTGGGCCGGGTCTGAGCAGCACCTCCAAGGGGCTCCGCAGACCTAAGGGAAGGAGGCTGTCCCGGAGCACTGCTTCCCTGGGGGTATTTACGAGGCAGCCCCCCAACCCCCTCCAGCCCAGCCTTGGCTTGGGCTCAGCTCCCTGCTGCTTTTTCAAAATCAATTGGTGCCGATTTCAGAGGTAACTTCCTACACCGCCAAGCAGCTGACCTGTTGAGCCCTACAGAAGACTGGGACGAGGGACGGCTGGGTCCTTCTATCCAGTCGCCATCCTTCCTCTTCGGCCAAATTAGCTTCCAGTAAAGGCTGGGATGGGAGACCAGTGGGGCTTTGGCCTCTCGCAAACAATGACCACTCTTTAGTCCAGCCAGCGTATGGGGTCTGGAGAGATTGGCTGCCCGCATCCTTTCTGCTCCCTGGGGTACACCACAGCAAGGAGCGGGTCTGGGCCAAACAAAAGCCGCAGGCTTCCCAGAAATCCCATCACTGTCTGGCCCATGCCTGTCACCAGGAGTTCAGGGTGGGAGGGGAAGGGGCCCAGACAGTTCTGCTTCTAGGGCTGGCCCTTCTGGGGCGTGGGGAGGTGAAACTCATGGGCACTGTGGCCCCACTCATTCAGGCTCCCAGGCTTCAGAAGGAAGGCTTCCCGGGGACTGGCAGGGTCCCCATGGGTGGAGTGGGCCTGGAGGGGACCCTCGGAGCCTCTCTCCCAGGAGAGAGGGTGGTGCCCTTCCCTGTGCTGCCCAGGAGGTCCACTGCCATGTGGCTTTAGGCTGTGTGGTGCTGGAAGGAGGAGGGATGGTGTTTGTCTCACAGCTGGATTTAATCTGAAACACATGTATTGGCTCAAATTTATCCTCCCAGCTTGAAGGCAAGATCACAAAATCCCAGTTCCTTGTGTCTCTTGATTTGAGTAAATGTGGCAGCAAGGAAGGCCTGACCTTGGCCCAACGGGGAGCGTATCTACCTCCTCCCCATGCCCTCCCCTTCCTGGTATGACAGGAGTCTGGCTTGGATACTGCCCTTTGGACAGGATGGCATCATTGTCCCTGTGCCCCTGGCCAGGCAGCGGCTGCCTGCCCTCAGCCCACAGAACAATCACCTTGGACAGGGCAGTGAGTGGGCTCAGAGGGCCCCCCAACCCCACACAGACTCTTTCTCTCTGCTCTCTCAGTGCCCTTGTAGGGGGCTCTCAATAATCTCTCCTCTTCCCTCATCCCCAGGGCTTGAGATAGAAGATTCAGAGGTGCCATTAATAGTACATGTCCCAGCGACTGGCTCTGGGCCGGCTGGGGACCCATGTGCCTTTCACTGCCAGGGTCCCTCACTTCTCTTCAGCCCACCCACATGGGGACAGTGATCACATGACCGCGGAGCTTAGGCTGATTCTGTAGGGACTCCCGTGGGGAAGGTCTGACCTTCAAATGCATTCGAACTGTAAACGTAGCTTCCTTAGACACTATGCCAGGATGCCCCCACCTCCCCCGGCCAGAGGGACTAGAGCTAACGGCTTATCCTTTAGCCTTGCTGCCTGTGAATCTCCTGGAATTTTGGGTCTCTGATAAACCAGTCTGCTGAGGCTCAGGCGAGAAGGCTCCGCCAGCTCTGGGGTGGGGCTGGCGGGTGGAGAGAGCAGCTGTGAGCCTGGATGGTGTTAAAGGTTTCGATCTGGTACCACAGAAAGCTTTTCCTGTTGCCTCAACGTAATATTTCTCCCTGAGCGCCAGCCGCAGCTGTATAGGAGGGCAGCTGGCTGAGAACGAGGGTCTGTGGGGCTCACCCTGGGACGCAGCTCCCTATCAGAGTTTGGGAAGACAGCCAGGCTCGCTCCCACCCGCAGTCCAGCCATGAGCTGGGCAGACTCTGGAGGTGGCCTCTTTCATTGCTTTTCATCTCTACGGTGTTGTCTGGTGGATTATCTGGCTTGATTCTAAGGACTTTGGCCAAAAATCACACACCGCACTCCCGACTTTCCTATTTGTTCTGAAAAGTCAGGAAAGTATGTGTGTTGTGCGTGTGGGAGGGTATTTCTGGGTATATGAGAGGATGACAAGGAAAGTGCTCAAGACCCTTGGCCTGTGCGTGTGTCAGGGAGGTGAGGGGCAGGGAAGGCAGATTACAAATGGTTGACTTGGCAGTATGGACAGAGGGAGGTCACAGACCAACCAGAGGTCCTAGCTTCTGAGGCCTTCTCCCACTTTTTATTTTTTATTAAAATATTTTTTAATGTTTATTTATTTTTGAGAGAGAGACACAGACAGAGAGTGCAAAGGGAAGGGGCAGAGAGAGAGGGAGACACAGAATCTGAAGCAGGCTCCAGACTCCGAGCTGTCAGCACAGAGCCCGACGCGGGGCTCGAACCCATGAACCGTGAGATCATGACCTGAGCTGAAGTTGGACACCTAACCAACTGAGCCACCCAGGTGCCCCCCTTCTCCCACTTTTTGAACAGAGGGCCTCTTAGAAGATCCTACCCGTGACGCCCCCTTAGCTGCCTTCCGCCCCTCCCACCCCACACCCAGACTCCCAGGGGTGAGCTCACGGATGCAGCAAGTGCAGGAGGGTGAGGGATGGTGGCACGCATACAGCTCTGGACCCAGATTTCCTGTTTCCCTCGTGGTCCAGGGGCCAGAGAGAGTGGGTCCAGAGGAGGCCACTGCTGGGGAGGTGAATGGACTTGGGGGGCCCTACTAAGAAACCGGTTGTTTAACCTGAAGCAAAGAAAGCCCTGAGGGTGTAAGAGCTATTTTTGAGCTGGTGGCTGGAAGAGGACCTGTCTCCCTAGGATGAAGGGGCGCCCTGGGGTTCCAGGTGTAGGGAGACCCACTTCAGCTCAGGGATTGCTGGAGAGCTCACCTGCCTTTGCCCTGTTCAGGTCTATGGAGACATTATCCAATTTAATCATCATCACAATAGGTAAGAACTATTTGATCTCCATTTCACAAGAGAAGACACTGTGATTTAGAGAGGTATTAAGACAAACTGAGATTTGTACCCAGTTGTTTGACCCTAGGGCCAGTGCTCCTAACTAGGAGACTAAGAGCTCTCAACAGAGAACTGGGAAGGGAATGAGTCCCTTATGCGGCCACAGGTTCTAGACCAGAGGAATTCAAGGGGAGAGTCTGAGAACTTCCTGGGGAAAGCAGGGGCTCGACCAGATGCCTCCATTCTCTGTATTCTGTCATTCTACATATGGGACCTCGGTTCTGCCCCCTTCTGACATTACCCCAAATCCTATGTAATGAGCTGGCTGGGTGCCTCTAGGGAAATGCCTTGCTGTGCATTTGTGCTAGGCCATATCCACACAGAGGGGCCCACGACTTGATCTCCATGGCCCTGGAGCTTTGGGTCCAAAGGTAGGTCTCCTGACACAGCAGAGGAAAGCGCAGGTTCACCCTGGGACGGTAGGCCTTGAGGCAGGTGGAGGAGAGGGGAGGTGATGAGAGGGAGGGACCGTCAAGTTGAGGGGCCACTTCCAGCCTGGGGAAGTCAGAGGCGAGGTGGCTGGTCCTATGGAGCTCCTGCTCCCTGTCCAGGGTGGCTGGTGGAGCAGGGCAGTGGGTGAGGGAAACAGCTCACTGCCCCTTGCTTTCTTGCAGGCCCCAGGATGCAGGCCCTCATGCTACTCCTCTGGGCTGGAGCCCTCCTCGGGCCAGGCAGCTGCCAGGACAATGCGGGCAGCCTGGAGGTCAGTGGGGGTGGGGTGAGGTGGGGACATCAGCAATCCCAGCCCCTCCTTAGCAGGCAGCATGAGAGACAGGACAGACACCCAGGTTCCAGGCCAGGCTCTGGCCTTTACATATAGACATCAGCAAAACAGACAGAAAGCATCTTGCCCTGCCTTTCAGAGAACCTAGTGGAGACAGAAATAAGATCCCAGAAGGTGAAAGGTGAAGGCAGTCTAACAAACCCCAGGGACCAGGGTGGTCCCTTTGGTGAAGGCCTTTTCTCATTACCTTGTGGGACTGTGGGTCTCACTGACTGGGTGAGTTCCTGGATACTTGTGCAGATACCAACCAGGGTGCGGCAGAGATATGAGTGTGGAAGGCCTCAGACTGCAAAGGCAGATGCTGAGAAGCTAATACTGAGTGACAGTGAGGGACCAGGGCTGCACGGGCATAATGACCGAAGCCCTGGACTTCATTGTGAGTTCTGAGTTTGAGTTCTGGCTCTACCTCTCATTTAGCTTGGTTACCTTGTTCTTTCTTTTTCTTTCTTTCTTTCTTTCTTTCTTTCTTTCTTTCTTTCTTTCTTTCTTTCTTTTCTTTCTTTCTTTCTTTCTTTCTAAAAAAATTTTTTTATGTTTATTTGTTTTTGGGAGACAGAATGCAAGCAGGGGAGGAGCAGAGAGAGAGGGAGACACAGAATCCAAAGCAGGCTCCAAGCTCTGAGCTGTCAGCACAGAGCCTGACGTGGGGCTCGAAACCGTGAAGCACGGCATCATGACCTCACTGAAATCAGACGCTTAACCCACTGAGCCTCCCAGGTGCCCCTAGCTTGGTTACCTTAGACAAGTCACTGTCACCTGAGTCTGTCTCTATCTTATCGATAAAGTGGGTTTAAAAACACCTACCCTTACAGGGCCGTTGTGGTCAGTCACTCACTTTCTACCTACTGAATACCTGCTCTGTAGGGGCTGGGGATGGGCGGAAACATCAAAGACTCAGTTCTTGCCTTCAAGGCACTCGGCCTTTTGAGGCATGGAATACATCAATAAGCAAGAAATAAAGTACCTCAAATGAAAAGAACTAGCACAGAGCCCAGTACATGGTAGGTGGTTCATATGTAAGTGGTAGTTGACTCTGTAAAAAGTTCAGAAAACCAAAAAGCGCCTTCACTTTGGGGCAATGAGGGAAAGTCTGTGGTGGAGGAGATGATATGTGATCAAGACCGTGAAAGGCAAGGAGGGTCCAGGTAGAGACCTGGGAGCAGTAAGCAAGGGGGGACAGACAGGTAGCTTTTGCTCTAGCCTGAGAACAGAGCTCCTTGGAAGGCAGGAGGCTCTTCTTTCTCTCTTTTTTAAAATTATTATAGGCCTGAGGCTCACAGGTCACCAGTGTTTAAATGTGGTCAACTGATTTCCATCTGGGGCTGTCTGTCCAAAGCAGAGAGCTCCTGCATGATCAGGGAGCACAGACACATTCCAAAGTTAGGCTACATGGACGGTCCTCAGGCGGGATGGCTGTAAGGGGCCAGAATGACAATCCCAATCAAAGCAACGAGACCAGTCATCCACGGCTCATCTCTAATGGCCCTTTTTACTCAAATCCAGGACTCCCCAGCTCCTGACACCACAGGGGTGCCGGTGGAGGAGGAGGACCCCTTCTTCAAGGTCCCCGTGAACAAGCTGGCAGCGGCCATCTCCAACTTCGGCTATGATCTGTACCGTGTGAGGTCCAGCCTGAGCCCTACTGCCAATGTGCTGCTGTCTCCACTCAGCGTGGCCACTGCTCTCTCTGCCCTCTCACTGGGTGAGTTCTCAGACGCAGACGGCCCCAGAATCCTCTGCGTGTACATGCCTCTCTAAGTCCTAGACACTCTTCCCCTCAGGAAGGGGCGAAGAGGTGCTTGAGAGACTGGCCTGCTGAGGTCCCCTGCATGTGCACATACAATCCCTTCCTCGCTCCCCGGAGGCGCTGAGCACTGCTGACTCAGGGGTGAGGCCTCGGGACCACTTATAGACGGGGTGACTTCAACACTCATTCATTCCTTCAAAAAGCTTCTGCATACCAGCCATCCGGCTAGATTATGGGGGTTCAACCGCACACAAGCAGGCGTGGTCTCTGCCCGCCCTCGGCTCACAGCTGAGTTCATATTAGCTGAGCTAATGAGTCTCTATTAGCTAAGACTAATAAACAGGTAACCACAAAACGTTCTGGTAACAGCTGTGATGGAGATGCACAGGGGCTTGTACCCCTCAGTCCTACCCTTATTGCGCTCTCTAGGCCTGATGACCTTAGCCTGCATTAGAAAAAAAAACATTTTTCTTCCATTGCCTTCAAATTTCTTGCCAGTCTAAGATGTTTCCAGTATGAGCAGTAAAAGACTAGAGTGTGGTGGCCTGTCCTGGGATCTGGCCTGATCTGGGCCCCGGTGGGCAGTTAGTGAGGCTCCCACCCATGTCTCTCTGGCAGGAGCAGAACAGAGGACAGAATCCACCATTCACCGGGCTCTCTACTATGATCTGATCAGCAACCCGGACATCCACGGCACCTATAAGGAGCTCCTTGCTGCCGTCACTGCCCCCCAGAAGAACTTCAAGAGTGCTTCCCGGATCATCTTTGAGAGGAGTGAGTCACCTTGCTAGCTAGGGATGCCCGAGGAATACAGAGCTCTCTCCTCCACATGGGGGCTTCATTCTAAACACTAGATCACATCTGCCCAGGCTGGGGCTGGCACTGGTGGGCAGGAAGGGGCCCGTGAGCTCAAAGAGGATCAGAAAGAGGAAGTGGCCTGAGGGAGACAGCGGGAGGGTTGGGGGAGGGCGGTAACGCAAAGAGAAATGACAATGAGAGAAATTCGTTGTTCCCTGTCCAGCGCCTGGGGAAGCTGGCACAAAGTCCCGGCAAGTCACGGGAAGTCACTAGGCAGGAAGTAGGGGCCTGCTGAGTGGTAAACCAGAACCTGAGCCTGGCATGCTCTCAAACAGCGGATGCTGGTTAGCTCTCAGAGCACATTCTCTCTCCATGTCTCCCCAGAGCTGCGGATAAAATCCAGCTTTGTCGCGCCACTGGAAAAGTCCTACGGCACCAGGCCCAGAATCCTGACCGGCAACTCTCGCTTGGACCTTCAGGAGGTTAACAACTGGGTGCAGGCCCAGATGAAAGGGAAAATTGCTAGGTCCACACGGGAGATACCCAGTGAAATCAGCATTCTCCTTCTCGGTGTGGCTTACTTCAAGGGTGAGGGCTCCTCCACCTCTCATTTGGCCAAGGGTGGATGGTGGGTGTCCGAGGGGCTGGGGAAGGGCGGGACGTCAGAGATGGAGCTCAGCATGAACCCAGAGGCGAACAGCCAGAGGATGACCCGGGAAACACCCTTGCCTGAGAGCTCTGTGCTCGTCACCTAATCCCAGGCAAACGTGGGGAGTGCCTACATAGCGAAGAGGCTTATGCAGAAAGACCAGCTCAGACAAGAGAGCGCTACCACTCTTGTGCCTGTTTGGGGCGGGCACCGTTAGATTTGGGCTGGAGTCACAGGAGGGTCAAAGCCCAGCTCGGCCTTTCCCGGCTGCAGAGCCCTGCGCAGGCCTCACAGCCTTCCTGGGCCTATTCCCTCACCTCTAACACGGGATGACACACGTCAGAGGCCCTCTGTCTGTATCGTCTCCTATCTTCACATCGACCAGAGCACTGTGCCCAGGACACGGCAAGTATTCGACAAACCGTTGTTCGCCATGCGAGGCTGGCCCCATTCAGATAAGACTTGGGTGGGATTTGGACAACCTCCGATGCTTTACAACCAACTCTCGGGCGGTAGCAACAGTGGACCCCTAACCTTGAGAAAAGCCCTCCTTGAAGCACTGATCTCCAGAAGGTCACATCAGACTAAGGGAGCTTGGTTATCACATCGCTGTACTGCCAAGTGCCTTCACCCCTCTGGGCTTCGGCGCTTTTTCAGATGTGAGGGGGTGATGCTGAGGTCCCTTACAGCTCTGACCTCCTTCGATGCTGTCTCCCAGACACCTCACTGCAGAAGTAGATACCAGTTTACTTTTCCCCCTGGGCTATCACAGGAGGATATTATTGTATAATCCAGACCATCAAATCACTAAAATCAATGTATTTCCTTCCTCCTGAGTCTATATACGGAAGGTGTTCAGATCCTAGACATATTGTGGTCCAGCCTGCACATTCTGGAGCGGTTGCTTTAGCCAGGCAGCTTTCCACAATATGCTTTGGTCTCACACCATGGTCCCAATGCCTGTCTGGTCTCCCGGGGCTCAGGGCACCCCATTTGTTTCATTCCAGGGCAGTGGGTAACAAAGTTTGACCCCAGAAAGACTTCCCTTGAAGATTTCCATTTGGATGAGGAGAGGACCGTGAGAGTCCCCATGATGTCAGACCCTAAGGCCACTTTACGCTACGGCTTGGACTCTGATCTCAGTTGCAAGGTCTGTAGGGGGTAGGGTGAGTGGTGGGTGCCGGGGGGACCGAGACAGGCAGGATGGTATAGTGGAAATAAGATGACCTTTGAGATGTGATAGCTGTCTAAATTCTGTGGGACTTTCAGCAAGTCAACAGCTTCTCTGAGCCTTTCTTCTTAAAATGAAGAAGGACAGGTATTGAAACTTATCCTCTCAGGGTCAAGCCGTCGACTCAGTAGGTAAAGCCGTCGACTCTTGATCTCAGGGTCGTGAGTTGAGCCTCACGTTGGGCATGGGGTCTACTTTAAAAAAAAAAAAAAAAAAGAGAGAAGATAATGCGAAATGGGCCAAGAGTGGACAACTCAAATGTTGGTGTTTTCTTGTCTTTTTTCCCCCATCTTCCTCTCTCTTTCTCCTTTTCTCTCTTTGGGGAGATCTTTTATTTCTAGAATTCAAAGCGAAACTTTAAAAAACTGTCACAAACTCAGGCGCCTGGGTGGCTCAGTTGGTTAAGTGCCCCACTTCAGCTCAGGTCATGATCTTGCACCCTGTTGAGTTTGAGCCCCGCATCGAGCTCTGTGCTGACGGCTCAGAGCCTGGAGCCTGCTTCAGATTCTCTCTCTCTACCCCTTCCCTGCTCTCTCTCTCTCTCTCTCTCTCAAAAGTAACTAAACATTAAAAAATTAAAAAACAAACTGTCACAAACTCCGAATTGCTGGCATTCTAAATCTTTCACATATACTAGACATCTTTTAATTCTAAATCAGTAGTTCTTAAACCTTTTTCTTTGGGAATCTGACAGAACGCCCAAAACACTGGAGAGAAAAGCCACGTATACCCATGCACACATTTCTGTATGTGGTTTCAGGGGCCGTTAGGACTCCTGATGCTGTTTGTCCCATGGACCTTAGGTTCACAACCTCTGCTCAAAAGACTCATTTTATTACTGCTTCTGTGTTGCTGTGCTCAACGCCCCCACCTTCTAGTCCAGGGCTCTGTACATAACAGATGATCAGTAACTATTGGCAGACAATCCTCAGGAGAAAATACGGACCTGGGATTCAATCCTAGCTCCTTAGAACCACAGGAGAAAATTCTTTCAGCACATAACTTTAGTTGGTATTAGGCTGAGGTAAGAAAAGACAAGAGTCTACTCTTTGGAAGGAACAGAGTAGATATCTTGCTGCCAGAAAGCAGTGGCCTAGAAGGACAGTTGTTAAATAGATTAGGGGCCGGGGAAGGCATGGCCAGGGACCCAAACAGGAGAGGAGAAGGCATCCTCGAGTATGTGTCTAGCCCTGGGCTCTTGGGCTCCAAAGCACTAACCCCTGTACTCCTTCTTTGTTGTTGCAGATTGCCCAGCTGCCCTTGACCGGCAGCATGAGCATCATCTTTTTCCTGCCTCTGAAAGTAACCCAGAACCTGACCATGATAGAAGAGAGCCTCACCTCTGAATTCATTCATGACATAGACCGAGAGCTGAAGACTATTCAAGCCGTCCTGACCATCCCCAAGCTGAAGCTGAGTTATGAAGGCGAAGTCACTAAGTCCCTGCAGGAGATGAGTATGTCCGCAAGACCCCCTTGCTCTTGGGGTGCATGGGGTTGAGCCTTGGAGCCTTCCACCTTGATAAGCAGAACTCAAGGGCTCCATGGCCCTTGAGTAGGGAAGCCAGGGATGACTGGGGAAGACTGAACTGCCTTCCTTATCAGACACATTCCTCAGCCCCAGAAGCATGCATCTTTTAATAGAACGCTGCATCTCAAGACAGGTCTGTTGAGCTGGTTTCTAATCTTAACCTCGCTTGCTGTGTGCTCTTGGGCAAGTCACTTACTCTCTACCCAGCCCAGAGGTCTGTGTTCATACCTCACAGAATGTCCAAAGTGGTGTTCTACTCCCAGCTTGCCTGCCTTCTTGAGAATCAGGACTTAAGAATCAGGAGCATATTCTTCCTCGGGGTGTTGGGTAAGGCAGGGTTTTAACGGAAATCTCTCTCAATCTCTGCAGAACTACAATCCTTGTTTGATTCGCCAGACTTTAGCAAGATCACAGGCAAACCTATTAAACTTACTCAAGTGGAACATCGAGGTGGCTTCGAGTGGAATGAGGATGGGGCCAGCACTGCCCCCAGCGCAGGGCTCCAGCCTGCCCGCCTCACCTTTCCCCTGGACTATCACCTTAACCAACCTTTCATTTTCGTACTGAGAGACACAGACACAGGGGCCCTTCTCTTCATAGGCAAAATTCTGGACCCCAGGGGCATTTAATGCTCCAGTTTCAAGTTCAAATATCCCAGAAAAAGAAAAGCCTAGGGGGTGGCTGATTACATATTACACGAAGGCTGCCCCTATCATGTTTCAATGTATACTTTGCAATAAACGTGCTTTATCCTTAACTATTGTTGCCCTGTTCCTCCTATTTTGAGCTACGTTAAGTTTAATATTAAGATAAATAGCCCTTTAGTAATTTTCTGGTACTATAGTTATAGCCTGGGTCTGTCTAAACTCTGCAGAAAGTCACCATTTAAAAAAAATTTTTTTTTAATGTTTACTTAGTTTTCAGAGAAAGAGAGAGCAAGCAAGCAGGGGAGGTGCAGAGAGAGACGGAGACACAGAATCTGAAGCAGGCTCCAGGCTCTGAGCTGTCAGCACAGAGCCCAATGCAGGGCTCAAACCCATGAATCATGAGATCATGACCTGAGCCAAAGTCGAACGCCTAACTGACTGGGCCACCCAGGCGCCCCAGAAGTCACGGTTTATAAGAGTATAACTTATACTCAGTATATAACTTATAACTTATACTCAGTGGGGCATGCTCTTAAATAAACCAAACTTTAGGTTTTAATGCAAGCACAGATAGTCCCCAGTCAAGCTAGTATCACCTGACAACACAGGATAACACAGACAGATAAGGGAGGTAATTTGTAACTTCAGGAAATATTTCATAAAGCATTTAAAGAGAGCTCCCAAGTACACCTAAAATGGGACCTGATATGTGAAAAATTCTAAATGTATTCTTTTTCGGGGAGTATGTCTATTTTACACAGTATAACAGGACCTTTTTTTAGGAACATGAGACATGTCAAGTGTTTGGAACAGAATACAGAACTGTCCTCAGGACTAAATTTTCAAGAAGAAAAATTTATCTCTATGAAACAAACAAACAAACAACAACAAAAACCTAACTGGCCACTGTCTTGCCACAGTGAATTAGTAGAGAGAATTTGGATAAATGAGATTCTGCCTGACCTTCATTCAAATGTTTGAATGCAAACTGTGTTCTAAACACTCAGCTTCCTGGGGTGCCTGGGTGGCTCAATTAGTTAAGTGTCCAACTTAAGCTGAACCTAAGCTGAAGCTTAGGTCACGATCTCATGGTTCATGAGTTCAAGCCCTGCGTTGGGCTCTGTGCTGACAGCTCAGAGGCTGGAGCCTGCTTCAGATTCTGTGTCTCCCTCTCTCTCTGCCTCTTGCCCACTCACGTTCTGTCTCTCTCTCTCTCAAAAATAAATAAACATTTAAAAAATTAAAAAAAAAATTTAAACACTCAGCTTCCTGAAAAGCTACTGCCAGACATCTTCAGGGCTAATCGTTTCCAGATTATAATGCTGAGGCAAGCAATGGACACTTCCTGGTCATGGCCAGGGTGGGCAAGCTCTCAAAGCACTGTGGACCTGACATTCTTTTCCACTAACTCATCGAAACCACTTGGTCACCGATGGTGCTATATAGCAACCAGGGCTCAGAACAGAGTCTCCTAGCCTCCTGAACAGGATGGAATCTAGAATATTGCTACCTATCCAGGTAGAAAAGAGCCGTCATCCCTACCTTTTGTCCCTCAAGTTTGAAACCACAAGCAGCAACGCCTGTACCCTCAGCATCATTTGAAGCCCCCCCGCCCCCAATGTCTCAGTACATATGCAGTCTGTATTTACCAGCTTGGGGAGGTCTGGTAGAAAGGAGTCTCTTTTCAGGCTTGCTAATAAACACAACTGAGAACGGAGGCGCGCATGTCATTACTATAAGCTCGATTTTATTAGTGTTTGGTCAGTGAGTCTGCCATGAGCATAGAATGAGAGGCAGATAATAAGGACAGGAAGAAACTGATCAACAGTAAAGTGGCCCCATATTTATTTCTCTATTTACAATTTACACTGTACCAGTTTTAACAAAGGATTCGAGAAAGCTAGATATCATACAGGAAATGGTGACTCTAGATAGAGGTAAGGAGCCTCGGTGATTTCTTGCTTTATAATTATTTTTCAATTACAATACAACTACCAACTACCAAGAGCTTAAGTTCCCACTGGAGTGGTACATAACATTTCATTACTACTAGAAACCATAGGAATGTTCCAGGGAAACAGACTATCATCATTTAGTGAGGTGGAGTCTAGCCAAAACCCCAGGCTAACTTCCAGATGCCTGCAGATGAGCTAAAATCCTTTTAAAGTGCTTAGACTCTCCAGACACTAGTTTTAAGTCTTTTCCGGGAACTGGGAGTTTTTATGGGAGGGTAGTTAACTATTGGAAGAAAACATTTGGACCCTACACAGAAGGCCCTGCAGGGATGGGTGGTAAGTCCAATAAGCAAGATTTCATCTTTCGTAGCTCCTGGATCTCATCATTCCAAGGGCCATAGTGCACCATCAGAACCCTTTCTGCCCTTTGGATTGTATTCAGCGCCTCTGGTATCGCAAACCTGAACCACGGGAGGTAAAAGGAGTAAATCCACCCATTCAACCAAGCAAACTTTAATCAAGGGTCTACTCGCACCCTGTGAAAAATACAAAGTTATAGAAGGTCAATTTCTCCTCAAGGATCTTACAGTCTGGAAGGGTTGGTGAGAGACTTTCACGAACACACGGCAAGGCAGAGATTGAAAACAAAGTTATCAGAAAAAGCACGAAGGTTCCAAGGTCCTGAGAAAGGGGAAAATCTCAAAGTGTTAATCTGGTGTTTATGCCACGGTTTACTCAGGAGCCTTCGTCTCCAGGTAACCAAGTCCATCCCTGACCTGCCTCTGTAGCCCTGTTCTCTCTCTCTCTCTCTCTCTGACCAAATGGGTGACCTCTGTGTCTTGGGTATCAGATCCACAAACCATTCGTAATCTTAGGATCAAGCTTCAAACACTGCCTCAGCCAGGGTGCACTGATGGCAGCTTTAGCAAGGCTGGAAGTAAGTATTCCATCTAGAAATAGGGCCTCCCAGTGATCTCAGCCGCAAAGGTAGATGACATCAGCCCTACTGCTCCTTCCGTGAAACCTCCAAAGCAGGGTTTCTCAACCCTGACACTATCGGCATTTTGGGCTGGACAATTCTTAGCTGTGGTAACAGCATCTCTGGTCTCTACCCTGAATTGTGACAACCAACTGTCTCCAGACATTGCCAGACATCTCCTGGGGGCAAAATTACTCCTGGTTGAGAAGAGCTGCTTTAAGAGGAACAGGATAGGGAGGAGGAAGAGCTCCTGGACTTGAAGTTGCGAGAGTGAGGGCAGTGAGAGAGGTGTGAGGAACCCAAGGACTGAGAAGAGGGGCCACGTGCAGGTGGGGGGACTGCTTGGCAACTTCTCCCTAGGAATCTCCTTTCAGAGCTAAGAGCTTTCCCCATATCTCTCAGGAGGAGATTCTAAAGCTTCCATTTTTCCATAAAACAGAAGGAAAGGATCTCTCCTAAAGGGGAAACGAAGAAGTTTCAACATGCTTAACGGCACCACAGAAAAAAGGTAAAGGACAGAAGAACCTAATGAAAGACAGGGAGTGGCCTGGAAAGTGTCAGGAAAAAAGAGAAAGACTTACCCGTTGAAGAAGAGTTGGGCCAGTTTGAAGAGCTCATGGCCCATTTCAACACTGGACGGCCCATGGCGAACCTCAACCACTTGGAGACTCTTCTGTAGATGGGTAGCTGACTTTTGCCAGTCCCCTGCAGAGACACAAAAATCTGGTTCCAGGAGAGAATCACAGTCAACTGTGGATGAATGTTTTCAGGGTGTGGAAAGCTCAGTAGGAGGGAGAACAGCTTTAGCTGAAGGCTAAGAGGTAGGCTAGGGTCATGACCAAACACACAAGGCAAACTTGTTCCTCAGAACAGAAAATGAAGACACAAGTCATACCTAAGGCGGCATAGGCCTGGGCCAAGTCATCCTCCATTTCTCCCACCAGACTGTGTTCTCCTGACAGGAAGCTCTGGGCATCACGCTGGCACCCCAACAATAGCTGAATGGCTCGCTCTATCAATGTAAAGGAAAGTGGCCTCATTACCACACAAACCCAGTCCTGGAAATGTGAACCCAGCTTTTAAGTTCTATATTAGCTGGGTTGAATGTGGAAACCCTACTTTGTCTCCTTCGGTTGTGACCAACCCACAATGTTTGTTCCAGTAAAGCTGTTGTTCTCTTATGTTTTCTCTTTCTATAGAAAAAGGTGCTAGGTGAGGCCTCTCCACATTTACTCTGGGTTTCCAACTTCAGTGGCCTAGATTCCACTTATGACCATGATTTCTCTTGACACTGAAATCTAGGTTAAAGGTCAGCTTCCACAAAGTTCAGTAAATAAATTCCTATGACATCAAGTTCGAAGGCAGAGTTTGCAAGGGTGATGTGGAATTCTACAACCGTCTCTCTGAAGAAAGCAGGATACTTCCATCCATTGGACACACGCTCCACTACTCTCTACAAGAGATGAGGCTCTGATGAGAGCAGAGAATCTCTTTAGAAAATTAAGTCATTAGGCCCTGGAATTAAAAATAAATCCACTGAATTTCTGGATATGCACAAAGATCATGGGTGTCAGAGATAACCCTTTAGTTATCATGGGGGTATTTTAACTCAGCTCTCTGATGCACAAGAGAACAACAGCTTAAATCCTCTGGCCCTTTTTCAAGGACACCACACAAATTCAGCTGGTTAGGGTTTGGTCTCATTGGCCTGCATAGCCATCTTGTGGCTGGCATGGGGATAATTAAATGTAATTCTTCCATCATCACTGAGTCTCCTTGAGTCCAAGGTGATCTCAGAATGAATAAAAAGGAAGGGGCTGGAGGACCAAAGCAGGGAGCCAGTCTCACCTGGTTCATCATTTCTGAGAAGCTTCCGGGCCATCCCAACCTGCTGCTGAAGGTCCTGTAACCGAGAGATGAGGTGATCTCTGCTGACTGACTCCGTACAGGACGTGCTGCCACAGATCAGTACATCGTCTCCCTGTGGAAGTCAGTTTTGTCTTTATTCCTGTACCACAGTCGGTTAGCAACATTGCATGTGCCTTACATTATAGGGTCACTCCACAGCTTCTGACCCCAAAGAGATGTCGGCAATAATACACCATGACCAAAGCCTGACTCACTTCGGTTTGACAGCAGCAACTCTACTGAAAGCAGTAGATGATCCCACCCTAAGATTTAATTTTTGCAACCAAAATTAAACTGGTATTACAATTCACAGTTTCTTCCCATCTCTAGACTCCTTTCTTATCTCTCTTTAGGGTCAGAGCTTTGGATGACAGACACATTCCTAGTGGTTATGAAAAGGCCATATGAGTACAGAGTTGTTGGGGGCATCTGGGTGGCTCAGCTGTTTAAGCATCGGACTCTTGATCTCAGCTGAGGTCTTGATCTCAGGGTTGTGAGTTCAAGCCCCATGTGGGGCTCAGTGCTGGGCGTGAAGCCTATTTTTTTTTTTAAAGGGGGTGTCTGAGTGGTTCAGTCAGTTGAGTGTCTGACTCTTGATTGTGGCTTAGGTCATGTTCCCACAACCCAGGGTCATGGGATGAATCAAGCCCTGCATTGGGCTCTGTGCTGAGTGTGGAGTCTGCTTGGGATTCTCTCTTTCTCTCCCTCTGCCCCTCTCCCCGGCTCTTTCTCTCTCAAATTAAAAAATAAAATAAAAAGAGTACAGGGTTGTTGAATCACTTTGTTGTGCATCTGAAATTAATGTGACATTGTGTGTCAACTATACTTCAATTTTAAAAAAGCAAAAGCCATAAGAAAACCAAAGGAAGAGGTGCCAGGTGACCTTGGGTTTGTAACTTCAGCTTTCCAACACAACCAGCTCTACATTACACTTATGGTTCCCCTAAGAATACTGTGTCCTCTGGCAGAGGAGAAAATCTCCGAGGTGAACATTTGCTGGTTTTTAAATGCCAGTATCGGGGCCCCTGGGTGGCTTAGTCGGTTAAGCGTCCGACTTCAGCTCAGGTCATGATCTCGCGGTTCATGGGTTCAAGCCCCGCGCTGGGCTCTGTGCTGACAGCTCAGGGCTTGGAGTCTGCTTTAGATTCTGTCTCCCTCTCTCTCTCTGCCCCTCCTCTGCTCGTGCTCTGTCTCTCTGTCTCTCTCTCTCTCTCTCTCTCTCTCTCTCTCAAAAATAAACATTAAATAAATTTTTTTTAATTAAAAAAAATAAATGCCAGTATCTACACCCTCATTTGGCAATAGCAACGTGATTTCTCCTGAGGATCCTCTCCTACCCTCCCCCACTCAGGACCCCGTGGCTGAGGGGGTGGTCATGTGGCTCCAATCTGACCCATTCCTCTGGGCCAAATGGCTGGAGGAAAACTATGTGACTGATTTTCCACCAGCCACAGGGATCGGGCCAATGAAATGAAGCACAATTTTGGCCTATACTGCTGTGAGAGGAGCGCGTGTCTTTATCCTCCCGGACCAGGAGGATGTGAGGTTGGAACTGCCGGTAGCTATCTCGCCACCACCACCAGAGGGAAGTCTGTCCGAGGATCGCCTCGCTGAGAAAGTGGAGCTGAGGGAAGGAGGGAGGGAGAGAGAGAAATCGGTCTTGGTGACATTATCTGAGTCCCTGGATCCAGTTGTTATCTGAAGTACCCCCATCCTGGGACCTTTTAGTGATTTATTGAGCAAATACATGCCCAGTCTTTTTTTCCCCCCCTTCCCTCTCCCTCACACCAGTTTAGGTGGGATTTTCTGTTATTTGCAAGATACAGATTACTAAATCCAATGTTTCCTGTGGTTCCTGTGGAGGGGTAACCAGTGTGCGGGGAAGATGAGCTGAAGGGGAAGAGACTTGCTCTCAGCCTCCCCTGAGAAGCCTCCAGGCTTCTCCTGAAGATTTATGGCCTCTGGGCTGGATGACTGACCTCCAGCCAAAGTAGAGAAGCAAGAAGAGAGATTTACCTGCATGAGCGCCCCGCAGCTCCTACAGCAGAACGCCTCCCACCGGGGCCCTGTGGCAGCTGAGTGCTTCTCGTTCTGACAAGCTGCGCAACTGCAGTCAAAGAAATACTGTGATCTCAGCTTCTGTTGCCTTTCAGCAGCACGCATCCTGCTCTGGTGAGGCCCTGCAGAGAGACCACATGTGGCCAATAGTGAAGGCAAGAGGGAGTCAAGCACTAAACTCAAAAAACTTCAGTTTAGGGGCGTCTGAGTGGCTCAGTCAGTTAAGCATCTGACTCTTCATCTCGGCTCAGGTCATGATCTCATGGGTTTGTGAGTTCAAGCGCCGCACTGGGCTCTGCACTGACAGTGCAGCACGGAGCCTGCTTGGGATTCTGTCTGTCCCTCTCTCTGCCCCTTTCCTGCTTGCACTCTCTCGTTCTCTCAAAATAAATGAACAAACTTTAAAATAAAATAAAAATGAAAAAAAAAAAAAAAACCCTTCAGCTTAGCAGAGGATCCGGTCAATTATTCATCATGTGACAGATGCCTTTTACTCAAACATTTGTGGAACTAGATATAGAAATGAGCTTCTGGGGTGCCTGGGTGGCTCAATCAGTTGAGTGTCTGACTTCAGCTCAGGTCATGATCTCACAGTTCGTGGGTTCGAGCCCCGAGTCGGGCTCTGTGTGGAAATATCAGACAGAGCCTGGAGCCTGCTTCAGATTCTGTCTCCTCTCTCTGTCCCTCCCCCGCTTGCATGCATTCTGTCTCTCAAAAATAAATAAATGTTAAAAAATATTTAATTAAAAAAAGAAAGAAAGAAAGAAAGAAGCTTCCAAGTTGGAAGGATAGGAAGGAAAAAAACCCAAAAAGTTATTCTGAGCCCATTTTTGGCAGAGAAAGTTTATGGGATTAAGCAGTGAGATACGTGATAGCTTAGACACAATAGGGCCAAGGAAGGAGGCCAGGAGGCCTTTTCTTTTTCTGGCCCAAGTATGCACTGCCTTCACCTGTCCATTGGTTTGCCCATTCTGATTCACCCTGTCCTTTCCTGCCAGAGAAACGTGGACAGTGGCGAGGCAGGGAGGGCTCACCATAGCAGTGGAGAATCTCTTGCCCTTTTCCAATCTGCTGTGATGCCCGAACGGTGGCGACGGTGCTAATGAAGGACACGCTGGTGTTGGGGCTGCAGGAATGGTTCAGGAGGCTGATGACAGGGAAGATGCCCGTGGCAAGGCGGACCTGCCTGCTGTTGGTCACGCTGTTCTCTTTAGATCCTGAAAGAGCAAGAGGAAAGGAAAAATGTGTCAGGACAGTAGTCTTGGCCTCACTGTCGATTCCTCAGAAGATGAGCTGGGCAACTGGGCCTGAAGCCCCGTCTGAGTCATAGCTCCATAGCCGGATCTGATACATATCAGATGAAACATGACTCACAGCAAACTCTCGTCCTCAGGAAGCAAAGCAAACGAACACATGAAAAGTCCACTGAATCCCGGAACCCAACCATTGCGTCTCGATACCAGAAAAATCCAAAGATTAGAACTTATTTTTTTTTTTTAATGTTTATTTTTGACAGAGAGAGAGGGAGAGACAGAGCATGAGCAGGGGAGGGGCAGAGAGAGGGGGAGACACAGAATCTGAAGCAGGCTCCAGGCTCCCAGCTGTCAGCACAGAGCGCGATGCGGGGCTCAAACTCACAAACCGCGAGATCATGACCTGAGCCGATGTCAGACGCTCAACTGACTGAGCCACCCAGGCGCCCCCAAAGATTAGAACTTATTAAAAAAAAAAAGAATAAAAAAGGAATTATCAGCCGGGAGCCTTCTAGGTAGACAGTTTCATAATGTTCACCAGGACACAGAAATCAGAGTGCCTGGTGAGATGATTTCCCAAAGACTTTTATAGTCGATGCCGCTTTTGTTTAACCGGTCTCTGGTTAGTTAATAGAACAAGTCACCTGATCACTATCCCAAACTAGACAGGTGATATAATATATTTAAAAAAATCATGTTCCTTATGCTTACCTATTCGTTCTGCCCTCTGTCCCAACTTTATGGGAAATCAGTCACTGAAAAAACCTCTCTGGAAAAGCTCTAATTCAAGACAGTCACATGTCCCACACGATCTCTTCTTTGAAGCACAATTAGCCAGCAATTTAACTATGTGATTGAAAATTAGGAAGGAAGGAAAAGGCCTCTAAGCGGGGAGGCTATTTCTGCACCAAAGCTCGCGACTGATACTCATAGATGAGTTCTTTATGCTCTCATGTGGTCCTATTTGCTCTTATTTTAGCCACAGTTATAGCTGCCTTAGTTATTCAGTTTCTCAGCCCACAGCAGCCCAGAAACAGAGAACTAATAAGAGGCAGGTTTTATGACAACGGCAAAGGAGACAGGTGACAGACAGGAGAGGGAGGTAGAAAACTTATATAAGAATAACAGCCCGAGGGCAAACAAAAACACTAGTACCATTCAAGTTTTACTACCGGTGTAACACTTCCCTTAACCAGAGGTTCCTAGACTGACGGCATACCGACATGGGTTTTGTAATAGCCATGCACGGCTCGGGAATATGTGTGCAAAGGCAGATGACCCTGGGCATCCAGAAAGGCTTAAATTGTGTTCAGTGGCCTTGGTGTAAGCGTGAGGAAATCGTATTCTCACCGAAACCGGCTGAAATATGAAAGCTGCCGGTACTTCAAGGGAAACCTTCAGTTTTCTGGAAACCTGAAAAACCATCGGCTAATTGAGGTATCATGGCCTATGCCAGGAATCCCAACACACCAGTTGCCGAAGAAATGAAGCGGTCTAGGTGCAAATGTGATGAATAAAGAAAATATCATGATCCATCATGTGAAAATGTCTTAGAAAGGAAAACGTTAAATATAGGAATAATGTTGTCTCTCTGCAGACAATCCTTTTATCTGTTGCTATGGAGGGCAAGAAAAGAACAAGTAAATAAAATTCGCAGGGAATCTAAATGACTCAATTTTAGTCACCAGTTCTACAAATTGTATTGAAATATTTCATCAGAGCTTGTCTTCAGTATTTAGCAGATTTTAGTTTCCCTTCCTTTTCCCCCTGGCCAATGCCTACCTTCTGGTATATGTGCTAATGAGCAGTAAAAATGCTACAGGGTAGGCAGCGAGAAGGAGCAGAACAGGGCACGAACAGTTTGTTGTCTGAATAATCAGCCTCTGCATAATTAAAAGTTGACTTGCATTCCCAACTACTGATAACTGGCAGGCTATATTAGCACAGTTGTTAAAATTTTCCCAGAAAAAATTATCACAATACGGTGAGTAATGGCAGCTTTGTGAATTATTTATAGATTATCCTCTAACATAAGTAGGTCCAGGAACTGAGTGGGGTGAATATTTATGTCGGAGTTGAGTCTCCCTCTAATTATTTCTAAAAATGAAGTATTGATTTAAAAAAATTACCCAATATTTTACATTAGTCATCTGCTAGGAGAGATAATGGAAAGTGAGAATATATATGTACCTTATCAACCAAATTTAATATGTGACATTTGTGCATAAAACGAAAACGAAAACAAAAGAGGGAGTGATTCTTTATTTTACCAAAAGTGTACCTTAGTAATATCCCTAGTGCATTTACAATGGGGTTCAAGTACAGAAAAAGAGATTTGTCCCAGACTTCCAGACTATACCTATTCCGGTAGGTATTTTATAACAAAAGAAATTTGTGTGTATAGCACACAGATAATCAAGGATCCAAACTGGAGGTAGATTCCTTGGTTGTTGAAGAGTGAAAGCAAAGGGCAGTGAATTAATCTGAACCTGCATGGAACCTCGTTAAGCCTTGTGATGAATCCAGATACCTCTGGAATCTGCCATTCCCACTGAGATAGAAGCACACATATCAGGGTCTAGAATATCATCTGTGGCCAGTTCTGTGCCTTAAGATGAGTACCAAAGAGAGGTTTCTGATGAACTTTGATTAAATAGGATTCATACAAAGATAATAACATACTTTTCATAGGTTTTGGTCAAAGTCTATCCTAGTTAACACTTTAATCCTTCTGTGCTACTAATGAAAGAGCTGCTAATGAAATTCAACGAGAACACTAAACTGAGAGGTGTCAGAACCCCAAAGAAATAATAAAAAGGGATATAACAAGATTAGAAATATGAGCAGACTAAAACAAAATCAGTTGGATTCAAAAATGAAAGTGAACATCACTGGTAGGCTGGTAACTGGTACAACTTTCCTGGAGGGCAAATTCCCAATATGTATCAAGTGTCTTAAAAATGTTCATACGGGGCGCCTGGGTGGCTCAGTCCCTTAAGTGTCCGATCCTTGATTTTGGCTCAGGTCTCGGGCTCTGCACCAACAGCACAGAGCCTGCTTGGGATTCCTCCTCTCTCTCTCTCTCTCTCTCTCTCTCTCTCTCTCTCTCTCTCTGGCCCTCTTGAGTTCTGTCTCTCAAAATCAGAGAGACAAATGCTCATACAAATAAAGTTCCCATTGTTTGAATTATTTTTGTTATTTAGAAAACTAATCAACATTACAAAAGGAACACGTGGTAGTCAGAAAGAAATTACACAGTGAAAATTGTAGAGAAAATAAATCATCTATAAGCCTACCAGGCAGAGGCATTTTCTTGTAGTCCTCTTTCTAGCCTCATGCATGAAATTTTTCGTGTCATTGGCCACGTGGTACACATAGCGATTTATCGGCTACTTCTTTTCACTTAACATATCATGGCCATTTCTTTATACTCTAACCTAAAATCCTTATCACAGTTAAAACAAACAAACAAACAAATCCCCCAAACCCAACAAAGCAACTTTGCCAATCTGACAGGGAAAAAAAATGGTACCCAGTTTTAATTACAATAGAGACATGAATTTATTTTTATTATTTTATTATTTATTTTTTAATGTATATTTATTAGAAAATGTTTATTTCTGAGAGAGAAAGAGAGAGCATGCACAAGCAGGGGAGGGGCAGAGAGAGAGAGAATTTCAAGCAGGCTCCTGTCAGTGCAGAGCCTGGCTCAGGACTCAAGCTCACGAACCGTGAAATCATGACCTGAGCAGAAATCAAGAGTCAGAAGCTTAACTGAGTCACCCAGGCGTCCCACCACTATGCATATTTTTAAAGACTGATTCCTAAAGATTTGATTTTAAGATTTGCACAGTTGTTAGATACACTCTCTCATTTTGTCATGCACATTTTAGTTTTGTTTATGTTTTTTTTTTTCCTTCCTGGGGGTGGTTTGCTGTTAAAATAACAACTATTTCATTTGCTTATAGTGCTGTGTGCCAGCAACTTTGCCCAGAGTTTACCTGAACACTTTTTTCTGCTGGTCTTGCCCCGGATTACTCACATGATTGCATTTGTCTGGCAGTCTTTTACCCGCAAGAAGGCTAGCCTAGGCTTGTTTATGTGGCTACACAATTATTCCAAGAAAATGACACGGAAGCTACAAGGCACCTTAAAGCTTAGACTCAAAAGTCACATAATGTCACTTCTACTGCATCCCATGGGTCAAAGTAAGTTACAGGGCTGGCCCAGATTCAAGGGCACAGGAAACAGACTCTACCTCTTGATCGGAGAAAAACTAATGTCAAGTGGTAAAGGGGCAAACATAGGGATGGGCAAAATTGTTGGGGTCGTCTTTGCAAACAGTCCTCCCCAGAGGCCTGGAGGTTCACCCAGCCCTCTCATTATCCATATAAGAATACTGAGTGAGGGGCGCCTGGGTGGCTCAGTTGGTTAAGCGTCTGACCTCAGCTGAGGTCATGATCTCGCGGTTCCTGAGTTCGAGCCCTGTGTCGGGCTCTACGCTGACAGCTTGGAGCCTGGAGCCTGCTTCAGATTCTGTCTGTCTGTCTGGCTGTCTCTCTGTCCCTCCCCTGCTTGTGCTCTCTCTTTCAAAGTAAATAAACATTTAAAAAAAACAAGAATACTGGGTGAAATTTCTCTGACATATCTTTCTAGATATGTCTCCTGAGGTAAGGGGAACAAAAGCAAAATAAAAAGCTTTTGCACAACAAAAGAAAACAACCAACAAAACTAAAAGGCAACCCACTGAATGGGAGCAGATATCTGCAAATCACAGATCTGATAAGGGTTAGTATCCAAAATATATAAAGAACTGATATAACTCAACACCCCAAACAAAAAATCCAAGTAAAAAATGGGGAGAAGAATAGAGATTTCTCTAAAGAAGACATATGGAAGGCTAACGGACACATGAAAAGATGCTCAACATCACTCGTCATTGAGGGAAATGCAAATCAAAACCTTACACCTGCCACAATGGCTAAAATGAAAAACTCAAGGATCAACAAGTGTTGGTGAGGTTGTAGAGAAAAAGGAATCCTCGTGCACTGTTGGGGTAATGCAAACTGGTGCAACCACTGTGCAAGACAGTTGGGAGGTTCCTCAAAAAGTTAAAAATAGAACTATCCTATGATCCAGTAATTGTACTACCCAAGGAATATGAAAGCACTAAGTCGGGGCGTCTGGATGGCTTGGTTGGTTATGTGTCCCCGACTCTTGATCTCAGCTCACAATCTCACAGTTCGTGGGATTGAGCCCCACATCAGGCTCTGTGCTGACAAGAGGAGCCAGCTTGGGATTCTCTCTCTCTCCCTGTCTCTGTCCCTCCCCCATTCTCTTTCTCTCTCTCTCTTTCTCTCTCTCAAATTAATAAACTTAAAAAAAATTTTTTTAAGGTTTATTCATTTTTTAGAGACAGAGACAGAGCATGAGTTGGAGAGGGGTAGAAAACGAGGGAGACACAGAATCCGAAACAGGCTCCAGGCTCTTAGCTGTCAGCACAGAGCCCGATGAGGGGCTTGAACCCATGAACTGTGAGATCATGACCTGAGCTGAAGTCGGATGCTCAACCAACTGAGCCACCCAGGAGCCCCTCAAATTAATAAACTTTTAAAAAAAAGTTTAAAAAAGGTTTTTAAAAACAGAAAACACTAATTCGAAGGGATATATGCACCCCTATGTTTATTGCAACATTATTTATAATAGCCAAACTATGGAAGCAGTCCAAGTGTCTATGGATAGATGAATGGATAAAGAAGTGGTGTGTATGTGTACACACACACACACACACACACACACACACACACACAAATGGAATACTATTCAGCCATAAAAAAGAATGATGTCTTGCCATATCCAACAACATAGATGGAGCTAGAAAGTATAATGCTATGCGAAGTATGCCAGTCAGAGAAAGAAAAATGTATGATTTCACTCGCCTGTGGAATTTAAGAAACAGAACAAATGTGAGGAGCCTGGGCAGCTCAGTTGGTTAAGCGTCCAACTCTTGGTTTTGGCTCAGATTTGTGGGTCTGAGCCCTGCGTCATGCTCCGTGCCTCAGTGCGGAGCCTGCTTGGGATTCTCTTTCTCTCTCTCTCTCTCCCCCCCTCTCTCTGGCCCTCCCTTATTTATACTCTCTCTCTCTCTCTCTCAAAATAAATAAGTAACCTTTAAAAAGAGATTAAAAAAAAAGAAAAAGAAACAAAACAAACGGACAAAGGAAAAAAAAGAGACAAACCAAGAAACCAACTCTTAACTATACAGAACTGATAGTTACCTGAAGGGAGGTGGGTGGGGGGATGGGGGAAATAGGTGATGGGGATTAGATTAAGAGTGCACCTGTCTTCATGAGCATTGAGTAACGTGTACAATTGTTGAATCACACTGTTGTACACCTGAGATGAATACAGAACTGTGTGTTAACTACACTGGAATTAAAAATATAATAATACTGAGTGAGACACAGAGAGGTTAAATAATCTAAGTTCATATGGAAAGTTAGTGGTTAGATTTAGCAGAATGGAAACTCAGGTCTGTTGCCTCCAGTCCCATATTTTCATCCCTTCAAGGACCTCTTTCACCTCCATTCTCTATCTTCTTTATTGATTCTGGTGTTTTTGATATTTGGTATTTAGGTTAAATCTAGCTATCTTTTAATTATCAAAATTGGATACCAATGCTTTAAAAAGCTTCTCTCACCCCAAGACCATATAAGTGTTCACTTATCTTTTTTGAGATATTTTATGGTTTAATGCTTCACTATTTAAACTTAATGATTCAGAGAAAGAATTTAATACTTTTTTAGGGGGGCTATCATATCAGTACCAAGCCCTTTCAGTATGTATGTATGTATGTATGTATGTATGTATGTATGTATGTATTCTTCTTCTTAAGAGTTCAGATTTTATTAAACAGGTTACAGAAGAGGTTTAGTCAAAAAAGACCAACTACATCCACATGATCATCAGACTCCTCTGATTCTTCTTTTTTTTAAATGTTGATTTATTTTTGAGAGAGAGAAAGAGAGCGAGAGCGAGAGTGAGAGTGAATGAGTGGGGGAGGGGCAGAGAGAGGGGGACAGAGGATCTGAACCCGAGCCAAAGTCGGACACTTAATCAACTGAGCCACCCAGGCGCCCCCAGTCTCCTCAGGCTCTTCTTTCTTTGCTTCCACCTCCTTCTCTTCAGATGGGCAGCAGTGGTGGCGGGGCAGGACCTCCTGCGGGTGCAACGCCAGCTGCTGGGGCGGGTCCATCAGCTCCAACTTCTCAAAGGACCCTCTGCTCTAATGGGGGCATTGACCTTAGCCTTCCTGACCACCACTAGGTCAGGTCATACAGGCTGAGGGCAGGGGAGATGCAGGCCAGCTCGGACACCGAGGTCCTGGGTGGGCGAGTGCCAAGCAGACGCTGCAGGACGTGCTGCTCTGTGCAGGAAGGGAGGGCCTCACCCCAGCTGCTGCCTTAGCTTGCTCGGAAGGACCCGGTAAAAGAGTTCGGTACTCTTACAAAAAGGCCATTCTCATCGCTTATTTGAGATGAACTTTAGAATCACTGTCAAATTCCAGGAAAAATCCAGTTGTAATTTTGTGTGAAATTGCATTATGCTGATTTGGGGAATGTGGGGGAACTGCCATGTTTAGTTTTCTGTCTTTCCATCTAAGAATATGGCCTGTCTCTGCATTTACACAGCCTTCTTGTACATCCCTCTAAATTAAAATATCCTTGCATTTCTGGAAGAAAGCCTACTTGGTCTTATAGTACTGTTCCGTCAGTAAACTACTGGATGTGATATGGCAGTGATTTTTTTCAGGGTTCTAACAGCTATATTCACAAGTGAGACTAGTCTATAGTTTTTCTTCTTGGCTTTACAAAATGAGTGGGAAAGGGTTCCAGATTCCCCCATGCCCTGGAACACTTTATAGTATATAAAAATGATCTTTTCCTTAGAAGATCATTTTTTCTTTGCTTTCTTTATTTAAAAAAAAAAATCGTGGCTAGGGGTGACTGGCTGGCTCAGTCGACTGAGTGTGCCAGTCTTGATTTCGGCTCAGGTCACAATCCCAAGGTGGTGGGATCTAGCCCCCTTCTTGTGCTGAGCGTGGAGCCTGCTTAAGATTTTCTCTTTCTCTCTCTCTCTCTCTCCCCCCAACCTTCCTCCACAGCCTGTGCACACACTCGCTCTCTAAAATTAAAAAAAACAAAACAAACAAACAAAAAAGTGGCCTAAATATGGTCCTTAAAAATTTTAAAGAACTTATCTGGAAAAGAGTTGGTCTGGCTTGTTTTTATGGAAATATTTTCATAATCTTTTTCAATTTCTTCCACAATCACTGGACTTTTGAAGTGTTCTCCTCAGAAAATCGTGGCAATTTATATTTTCTACAAAGTTTTCCCTTCCTTTTGTTTTGTAAGTAGGCTCCACACCAAACGCAGAGCCCAATGCAGGGCTTGACATCACGACCATGAGATCAAGACCTGAGCTGAGATCAAGAGTTAGAGGCCGCCCAGGCAACCCTACAAAGTTTTCTACTTAATGTTTTCAAGTTTAATAGTCTAAAATCATATTAAATATTTGCTTAAAGTTAAAAAAAAATTATATTATTGGCTATATTCATTGTTCCTAATTTTGTGGGCTTTTTCTTTTCTTTTCTTTTTTTAATGTTTATTTATTTTTGAGACAGATAGAGAGAGAATGGGAGCAGGGGAGGGGCAGAGAGGGAAAGACACACAGAATCTGAACCAGGCTCCAGGCTCTGAGCTGTCAGCACAGAGCCTGATGGGAGGCTCGAACTCAGGAACCGTGAGATCATGCTCTGAACATTAGTTGGATTGCTTAACTGACTGAGCCAACTGGGCACCCCCCAGGCTTTTTTTTTTTTTTTTTTTTCTAAATAGATTTCATCATTACATTTGTCAACTCTTTGTTTATATCAGGGGTCTGTAAACTATAACCTGTGGGTCATATCCTGCCTGCTGCTTGCTTTTATACAGACTGTGGTCTGAGAACCGTCTTCACCTTTTTAAGTGGTTGGAAAAAAATGAAAAGAATAATGCTCATGTTGTGAAACGTTATAAGAAATACAAATTTCAGAGTCCATTAGAAAGTTTTATTGGAACCCAGCCATACTCATTCAGATGTGCATTGTCAATTGCTGCTTTGGTGCTACAACGACAGAGCTGTGTGGCTGCAAAGGAGACATGATGGCCTGCAAAGCCTAAAATATTTACTATTTGCCCCTTTACAGGAAAAGTTTGCTGAGCCCTGAGGTAAGGAGAACAAAGGCAAAAGAAATGTAGATAAAATTACATTTCCTTACAACTTGCAGCCCATTGACAGGCAGAGTAGGACAATCCTCAAGGAGCCCACGACTGCCTAATGGTAATGCTTTGCTACAGGCAAAAAGCAGCCTTAGCGTGATAATAGCCAGACCTCCAGGATTCTGTAAATTTCCTTTAACATTGGAAAATCCTGTCGGAAACTTCCTTTATCTCTAACTTAAAAGTATACAATCAATTTAAAAGTAGTATATAATCAATCCCTCCTCACAATCCCAGTGTAGTTCTTTAAGCCCATGGGTCCTATCCCATGCTTTAATTAAAAACAAAAACAAAAACAAAAACACACCTTTTTGTGCTGAAAATGTCTCAATTCTTTTTTGACCATTGGTTCCTGGCCCACATCACATCACCCTGGTCTATAGGACACAAGTTTTGATGGATAATATGTACTGATATTATGTACAGTAGTTATCTTGGCTTCTAGAGCCTTATTATTTTATTGTATTAAAAAATTTTTGTTTGGGGCGCCTGGGTGGCGCAGTCGGTTAAGCGTCCGACTTCAGCCAGGTCACGATCTCGCGGTCTGTGAGTTCGAGCCCCGCGTCGGGCTCTGGGCTGATGGCTCAGAGCCTGGAGCCTGTTTCCGATTCTGTGTCTCCCTCTCTCTCTGCCCCTCGCCCGTTCATGCTCTGTCTCTCTCTGTCCCAAAAATAAATAAATGTTGAAAAAAAATTAAAAAAAAAAAAATTTTTGTTTAACATTTATTCAATTTTGAAAGATGAAGAGAGACAGAGCATGAACAGGGGTGGGGCAGAGAGAGAGGGAGACACAGAATCTGAAGCAGGTTCCAGACTCTGAGCTGTCAGCACAGAGCCCGACGTGGGGCTTGAACTCACAAAACACGAGATCATGACCTCAGCCGAAGTCAGACACTTGACTGACTGAGCCACCCAGATGCCCCTAAATTATTTTTACTCATTTTGAAAGATTCGTTTAGAGTTTAGCCCATTTATAATTACTTAAAAACTCATTTTACCATCTTTATCATCTTTTTGCTCAGTTAACTTGTTTTTAAAAAATCTCCCAGAGAATAATAAGGAAGTATACAATCCATTTTAAATTTACTAGAATAACGTTACTACTGTGTGAATCAGTGTTTTTAATTTTAAAAATATAGAAAAACTTCATGGGTGCCTAGGTGAATCTCAGCTAGGGTCTTGATCTCAGGGTATGAGTTCAAGCCCCGTGTTGGTAGGCATGAAGCCTACATAGGGAAAAACAAACAAACAAAAAAACCATATAATCTTTATATACACACACACACACACACACACACACACACACACACACATAAAGAAGTTCAAAGAAGAAAGTAGCAATCACCCATATCTCCACTTTCAGAATTGATTACTGTTAAGATTTTGGAATTTTTTGCATTTAGTCATTTTTTTTTCTATTTTTAAACATCATGTAAATAAGAATAAATTATGCATAAAATATAGAACCTCATAGATAGGGGCACCTGGGTGGCTCAATTGGTTGCTACCCAAAAGTTTATTCTGAACTTATGAAAATTTTTACCCCAAACTTGCTATACAAATAAAAGCCTGACTATAATGAGATGTCATGCACATGGAGCAAAACATTTGGGTTAAGATTGTTTGATGGTGCGGAACAGGGCATGGAGGGAAGCGGATGGAAAACTCCTCTGCCATTCTGGCTCCGGGAGTCAGCCTGCCATTGTCTACCCAGACAAGAGTTTCTACAGTTCTTAGAGCTACTGACATTTCTACCTTTTTTGTCTGTTCTATTAAGTACTTTAGGAGCACGACACAATAAAATCAGGAGTTGGTAACTTTCTGCCATTATAATCTGGAAGCCCCCTATACTATATTTTTATATTCGCAAAAACAGAACTCAATGAAAATAGTATTTTTTTAAAATGCCAGGGAATGTACCCAAGGGAAAACAAAATTCTGGAAAAACACTCAACAGATAGATGTATTTTAGAAGGTAGCAATGGCTCAAAGAAGCAAAAGAAAGCAGAGAAGAAAACAGAGACTAGCTTGCAATAGGATTTCCTAGTATTATGGGATGAATCCAGTGCTATTTTTGGATGTTCCATGTGCTTCAGGATGGGGAAGAGAGTCTTCCTCCAAAACACCTCTACTGAAATGCCTATACATCATAACACTTGGCAGCTGAATTAAACTTTAAGATAAAAACATGCATACAAAAGGTTGACAAAATTCTAGATTACCTAATCTGTTAAAATGGAGATCATACGATAGAAATGCTGGAAACACCATCTCTTTTCTAATAGTATCTGTTGTCAATACAGTGTCACTGTGATGCTGGGCACATCCAGTCTCTCCATCTGCCTTAAATAGCCTTATCTATAGGACATGTTTCAGCCAAGCAGGGTGAGGCTGGTCTGTGTCTAGGGGTGGCCCCTAGATTATTGGCCATGCACCAAAGGACCAACAGTTCACGGTAGTATTGTGTGAAAAGTTGTGCTTGGCCAGATCTCTCTCTTGGAAATTTAAAACAGAAGATTGGGGGAAATCTGTCAATTGGAAAGGGAAGAGACCGAGTGGCTGAGTCACATGAATAAGATTCTGATATGCTAACTCAACCATAGACCTTCTTTCTGCAGTCTTCTTTGATTACTATTTCATAATAAAGTCCTCCTTAGCAATTGGGTTTTTAAGGTATTTTTACAAACTACAAAGGTATTCTTCACAACTCAGTAAAGTTAGGTGGGATTAAACTAGCCATTTTAGTGGGGTGTCTGGGTGGCTCAGTCGGTTAAGCGTCCGACTCTGGATTTCGGCTCAGGTCATGCTCTCACGGTTTTTCAGTTTGAGTCCTGTGTCTGTCTCTGCCCCTCCTCTGCTCGTGCTTACTCTCTCTCTTTTTCAAATGAATAAATAAACTTAAAAAAAAAAAAAACCCATAAACTACCCATTTTAGAGATAAGAAAACCGAGGCAGAGTGGAATCAAATAATTTGTTAAGGCCACGTAGCTTCTCAATGCCATAATCACGACAACACGAGGTAGCCAGCGGTGTTTTCCCATCAGACCGCTGATTTGAAGGCTGCCGTTTCCACTCACAGTTCTTTCTCCCCAGATATTAGCTACATCAAGGACAGTACCGTAAGGCAAGAACAGCTTCCCTCCTACCTGTGTGCTGAATGGTGGTGATCGCCTGAGCGTTACAGTGCAGCTGCAGCACGTGTTTCAGCATGGCCACTCCCCAGACATCCAACTCTGAACCCGACCCAGGAGGCACAGCCGCCGCTGGCTTGTAGCAACTGGCTGCTTCAAGTCGCCTGCACAGTGCAGACACACTTAGAGCACAGAGAAATCTGTGCTCCGGGCTATGGTTTCCAGTATGTGGCAGGAGGTGGAAGACGGCATTATAATTACTTTCATATTTCCCATTCAGATCACATCCTGGAACTGGGGGCTCGAGCATTTTGCCTTTGTTCTCACTCTCCCCTCCCAGGTCACAAGTGAGTGTTTGCACCAGAGTCTCTCTTTCAGGTGAACATGTGTCTCTGTTCCTAATCTCACCGCAAAGCTTCCTTATGACTTCGCTTGCATCCTCAAATCTAGCTACGAGAGTGGACCTCAGGGCAATGTGGCAGAAGACACCCAGTGTGAGAAGCAGCCCCCCTAGAGAACACTCCACACTATGGTACAGGTCCCAGGCCTGCTGCATACAGTCATGGCTGCAGTATTTGGCATAGCTGCACCCATCACAGGGAACTGTGGCCAAAGTGTGGTCCAAACATCGGTGACAGTAGAGGTCCCCGTTGGTAACCCTGGTATCCCACTTGCTCTCTAGGTGACGTAGCGGTGGCATCTCTCCCGGGTGAAGGACGCTCACAAAAGCGTCCTCCTTCACCAAGAGCTCTCCTGGGAGAATATCTTTTGTGGCAACCAAATAGCGGCCTCTTAAAGGGTCTGTGCGTAAGCTGACAGATGACGATGCGCTGGGGACTTGTCCATTCTCTCCCTTTAGGTCCATATCCTCCAAGGCTTTGGTTAGAGCTGCGGGGAAGGTTTCTGTGAGACTCTCCTTTTCTTGTGCCTTCATTTTCAGACGACAGAGGTTTGTCTGCAGAATCTGAAACTGGGCAGCTGCGAGGGTTGGTTTGGCAGCAAAGCTACTTTCAAGATCACTGATGGTCTGGCTCGCCTCCTGTCGTCTCCCCAGGGTCACCAGACATTCGGCCTTACGCAACATCATCTTGGGTTGCAGTCTCTCTGGATACCCGTGCATCTGCGCTCTCATGATGTCTTTAAGACACATCTGCAAACAGAAAGGAGATCCCCAAATGACCCTTGGTCCCTCCTTTCAGTGTCTATTGCAAATGGTAACAAAAATCTACAGGAAACTTACAAGATTATTACAGATGCAGCAACTATAACCACGTGCTAATTTCTTTAAATCATATTCTACCGTGTGATGTTTTGAGTGATTAATACTTGCCGAGGATATTGTGTTTTGTCTTATTGAATATTCCTGTTTTGAGGAAGAAAAGTCTTACACACAGAAGTCAGACAGATCCGCATTCTACTACTGACTGCCTCTTATGAGCTGTGGGACCCTGTGTAAGGAACTTCATTTCTAAGTGTCTTGGTGTTCTCATCTGAAAAATAGGGACAACCTCACAGGGTTGTTTTAAGGATGAAATAAGGTAATACACCTAAGGTTGAAAAGAATGCATGGGGCATCGTATGTGTTCAATGTATGATGATCACTGCTGCAAGAAGGGAATAGAAATAACCAATATAGGGAAAGTTATGAAGGGTTACATATTACACAAGTTCTTGCAATTGTTGTCCTCAATTGTCCAGGACTTTTTTGCTCAGGGTCTGGAGTTAAATTCTTGCTTGTCTCTTTTAGTTCAAAGGGCAATAGGTATGAACTTGTGAGTATTCAAAAAGTTCTTAAAAAAATTTTTTTTAATGTTTACTTATTTTTAAGAGTGAGAGAGAGAGAGTGAGCAGGGGAGGGCCAGAGAGAGACAGAGACACCGAATCCGAAGCAGGCTCCAGGCTCTGTGCTGCCAGCACAGAACGTGACACCGGGCTCGAACTCATGAGCCGCGAGATCATGACCTGCGCCGAAGTCAGACGCTCAATTGACTGAGCCACCCAGGCGCCCCCAAAAAGTTCTTAATTATAGGGAATATTTTACATTTCTGTGGTATTCCAAAAAAGGACATGCCAAAATGACGTTTGAGAGCTTGTCCTTAGACCTCAACTAGGGAATGAGAAAAAAGTCGCCCATATAAAGCCCACTTCCTCAGAGGCATACACAGGCATTTCAGCGCAACTTGGACCTGCCCTTTCAAAAGGCATATTGAGGGTGAGCTGCATTATTGAAGGGATAATCTTGAACATGCTCTACTCATTAAAAACAAACAAACAAACAAACAAGTAAATTGTTTGCAAACACTTGGAACCCGAAGTATTATTAGCAACATATCTCACTGCTGATCTCAACACTGAGAACTGCTGACCCACTGGATATAGTCCATGGCCCTGTGCCACGTGCCATGACTCTTTCTTGTCAACCAATACTGCCCCACATAATCACCTGTGTTAGGTAAAATGAATCAGGAGAGAAAAAAATGAATCGGGGAAGAATAAATTTGGGAGGATACCAATTTTCTTCCAATTCAACTGACTGCAGTATGGCCTAGGTTTAGTGCTCTAAGGTAGGAGCAGAGCAGACAGTCTAGTCTTCCAGGGTACCCCCTCCAGATCCTCTCCAATCACACCATGCACCCTGATACTCACTTCATGCTGACCCAGGTGGAAGAGGGCTGCAGAGCGATTGGCATAACACAGTGAAATGTCTGCAGTGTGAGGCCTTGAATGTGATATTCCCTGCAAAACAATGAACCGGTTAAAAGTATAAATGGGAAATAGCATTAAAAAAAAAATCTCTAGGGGCGCCTGGGTGGCGCAGTCGGTTAAGCGTCCGACTTCAGCCAGGTCACGATCTCGCGGTCCGTGAGTTTGAGCCCCGCGTCAGGCTCTGGGCTGATGGCTCGGAGCCTGGAGCCTGTTTCAAATTCTGTGTCTCCCTCTCTCTCTGCCCCTCCCCTGTTCATGCTCTGTCTCTCTCTGTCCCAAAAATAAATAAATGTTGAAAAAAAAAAAAATCTCTACACCCAATGTGGGGTTCCAACACACGACTCCGAGATCAATAGTCATGTGCTATACCAACTGAGCCAGCCAGGCACCCAGAAAACAAGCATTTCTAAAGGTTTTGGTTTTTTTTTTCTTTCTTCCAGATAAGGGCTCTGCTATGAAAGATGGTATGAAATTCGGAAAGTTACTGGATCTTTTTGTGCTTCAGCTTCATTTTTAATTATCTCAGAGCAAAGCTGTGAAGATCGAGTGAGGAAATAAATATTCAAAGCACTTTGAAGATAGCAGCATCAAACACCACTTCAGCCACAAACAATCCTAAAGGTAAATGAAAATGGAGGAAAATATTGCAAGCACGATCCTGCACACAACAAAGGGTGAGTGGCACAAATAGAAATTCACAAAAGAAGAAACACTAATGATACTTATTTCTTAGAAAACAAATAGTTAATTTATTTGTGGATAGTAAAATATATGCAAATGAAAGCACACAGGGCTCCTTTCCTTCTACCACCAAATTGGCAAGGATTAAGAATTATCATAAAGGTAGCATCTCAAATCACTGGAGAAAAAAAAGGGATTATTCAATAAAAGTATTGTGACAAGTAGGAAGAGAAATAAAGTTGGCCCTCTATTTATGATAAACCTTTAATTAGGACAAATTCTCAACGGATCAAAACCTTAATGTAAAAAATGAAGCTCTCAGAGCACTAGAAGAAACTATAGGAAAAATCTAAAGCGATGTTGGAGTGAGGAATCCCTTTGTAACTATGACACAAAACCCAGAAGTCACAAAAGGTTAATAAATGTGAGTACGTAAATTATTTCTTGAGGCACCTGGGTGGCTCAGTCAGTTAAGTGTCTGACTTTGGTTCAGATCATGATCTCACTGTTTGTGAGTTCAAGCCCCACATCAGGTTCTCTGCTGTCAATGTGGAGCCTGCTTGCGATCCTCTGTCCCCCTCTCTCTGCCCCCCCAAAAATAAATAAATACATTAAACAACTATTAAAAAAACACATTTCTTTACAGCAAACCAATAAAAGCAATATCAAAAGGCAAACATTGAACCGGAAAAAATATCTGTAACTCATGTCACAGGCAAAGGGCTCATTTCTTTACTTTATGATAGTTCCTGCAGATCAATAAGATGATGACCAATAATTCAACAGGAAAATAAGCAAATGATATGAATAGAGAGTTCTAATGGGAAATAGAAATGGCTCATAAACATATGAAAAAACGCTCAGCCTCATTCATGATCAGCAAAATGCAAATTAAAACTCTACTGGACCTTGAAAACATTATGCTAAGCGAAATAAGCCAGAAACAAAAGGACAAATATTGTATGATTCCACTTACATGAGGTACCTGGAATAGGCAATAACATAGAGACAGAAACAGAACAGCGATTGTCTGCGGTGAGGGGGAGGGAGGTATGGAGAGATACTGTTTAAGGGGCACAGAGTTGGTTTTGGTTGATGAGAAAGTTCTGGAAATGTATGATGATGGTTGTGATGTGGGAAACAAAGGCAAAAGGAAAAAAATTAAAATTTCCTTACTACTTACTGCCCATTGACATGTCCTTGAGACAGGCCGAGCAACCCTCCTCTAGGAACTCAACTGCCTGGATGCTAATACTTTGCTAAGGGCAAAAGGCTTAGCTTAGCATTAGCCCGACCTCCAGGATCCTGTAAGTCTTCTTTAACATATAAAAATTCCTTTGGAAACTTCCTTTCTCTCTAACACCCCGAGATATATGTTGGCAATCATCCTCCAAGCTTATGGCCCACTGATACACATCTGAAGGATCTCAAGACTGAGTTTTTACTAAACAATAATAAATTACCTTCTCCTAACAAGAGCTAGCCCCCTCAAGGTCCTGGAAACCTTGCTTCCACACTCCTTAGAGACTTATTCTACCCCTCACCCCCTCCCAACTTGAAGATACATAGTCAAGGGCTCTTCACAACCCTAGTGCAGCTCTTTCTGCCCACGTGTCCTGTCCCTGTGCTTTAATAAAAACCACCATTATTGCCCTGAAGATGCTTCAATTCTTTCTTGACCATTTGCTGCAAACCCCAACATTTCCACATCAGTTAAACAGCACTGTAAGTGTACTTAACATCACTGCATTGTATACTTAAAAATGGTTACAATGGAACATTTTATGTAATGTATATTTTACCAGAGTAAAAAAAGTTTCCATCTGATAAATTGGAAAAAAAAAAAAACCCGACTATACTGAGAAACCATTTTTTAGCTATCAGATTGGCAAAGATAAATAAAGCCGATAGCACATGGAGTCATCAAAGGAGTGGGAAAATGAGCATTCTCATATGTTGCCAGTGGGAGTATAAGCTGGTCTCATGATTATGAAGGGCAAGTTAGCAACATATATATGTATTTCATATATATATCTGTATCATTTATATCTCCATTAAACCAGCAACTCCTCTGCTAGGAATTTATCCTACAGATATAATCTTTTACCCCAATGCTTAACTGACTGAGCCACCCAGGAGCCCCTCTTTTACCCCAATGATAGGTACAAAATAACATACATGCAAAGTTTCTCAGCATAGAGTTGTTTGAAATAGCCAAAGATAAAGAACAACTTAGATCAATTACATATTGATCTATAAGATGCTGGCTAAATAAATTACTACACATCCATATTAGGTAATACCATGCAGCTGTAAGAATGAGGAAGCTCTTAATGTTCTGAGGTGGAATGATCTTCAAGATATTATTAAGTGAAAAAAGCATGGGGCTGAACAGTGTATATTTATGTAAAAAGTGTATGTGTGTGGGGGCTCCTGGGTGGCTCAGTTGGTTAAGCGTCCAACTCTTGATTTCGGCTCAGGTCATGATCTAGAGGTTCATGGTATCCAGCCTGGAGTAGGGCTCTGTGCTGACAGTGTGGAGCCTGCTTGGGATTCTCTCTCTCCCTCTCTCTCTCTGCTCCTCCCCCGCTCGTATGTGTGTAAGCTCTCTCTCTCTCAAAATACATAAACATTTTTAACAAATAAAAATAATTTTTTTTTTTAAAGTGTATGTGCGTGCAGGAATGGGAGATTGTTTGTATTTATTTATATATGCTAAATACCTCTGGAAGACACATTTAACAGTGCTGGGTTCTAGTGTTAGGTAAAGTGGTGGCCAGGAGACAGAAGAAATAGACTACACTGTGTATATATTCTTGTACCTTTTGAATTTTAACTATGTAGACACATTTCATATTAAAAATAAATAGCTAAAATAATAACAAAATCTTAAAAACTAGTATTGCTGAGGATTCAGAGAAATGAACATTCCCATATTCTACTAGAAGGGTTGTTAACTAGTTCTTTCCTAGAGAACAATCCAGCACCAAGTACCAAAGGCTTAGAATAATACATTTAAATTGACCCAGCAAATTCTCTTCTAGGAATTTATCCTAAGGAAGTAATCAGATGCGTAAAAATATTTACATAGAAAGACACTCCTTGTAGCCTTGTGATACCAAGCAATCTGTCAACATTAGGAGATGTTAAATCAAGCATAGTTCTCTGTAATGGAACACTAAACTAGCCATAAAAAAATCATGTGCTAGTGGAAAATTTAATAACACGAGAAAATGGTCACAATAAATTGTTGAGGGAAAAAAGCAGATTACAAAACAGTAAGTGCAGCATTATACCAATTTTGTAAAAGAAAAACATATTTTCAGAGGAAAAAGTGTTGGGATGGATATAAGCAAAAATGTTAACAGTGCCTATCCCTGACTATGTGACTTTTTTACTCCTTATGCTTCTCTATATTTTCCAAGTAACTTACAAAACATAGTACTTTTATAATCAGATAGAAACAACAAATATTATTTAAAAAAAGAGAAAATAGCAGGTTTGTAGAAAATTGCAAAGTACCATAATCCCCAAAATACTAGCTTCATGAAATAGGAAGGCTCATCTCCTTTCACATACAGAGCAAACCTTAATTTTTTGTCTGATTTCCCTTTTTATTTTACTTGTTTTCCTTGAACAACTTCCCATATGATCACATTTCTGATGCACATGCATAAACTTGAAGAGATTAGCTCTGTAAAAAGGAACTATTAAGCCACTTATCAGTGGATCGTTACTTAATTCATCAGGAATCATGAATTCACATTATTCAACTAAATACTTTATAACATTACAATTTAGGGCTCTTATCAGTTATAGAGGCTATTGTTAGAAGTCTGAGAGTTGTTGGGGCGCCTGGGTGGCGCAGTCGGCTAAGCGTCCGACTTCAGCCAGGTCACGATCTTGCGGTCCGTGAGTTCGAGCCCCGTGTCGGGCTCTGGGCTGATGGCTCAGAGCCTGGAGCCTGTTTCCGATTCTGTGTCTCCCTCTCTCTCTGCCCCTCCCCCATTCATGCTCTGTCTCTCTCTGTCCCAAAAATAAATAAACGTTGAAAAAAAAAAAAAAAAAAAAAAGAAGTCTGAGAGTTGTTGGAAAACTAATTCCAAATGTTAAGCTTAGCCCTGTTAAAGATTCAGAGTAAAGGTGTTTACCCTTCAAATTTACACTCATTCTTTTATTTAAAAAAAAAAAATTAATGTTTATTTATTTATTTATTTTTTTCAACGTTTATTTATTTTTGGGACAGAGAGAGACAGAGCATGAACTGGGAGGGGCAGAGAGAGAGGGAGACACAGAATCGGAAACAGGCTCCAGGCTCTGAGCCATCAGTCCAGAGCCTGACGCGGGGCTCGAACTCACGGACCGCGAGATCGTGACCTGGCTGAAGTCGGACGCTTAACCGACTGCGCCACCCAGGCGCCCCTATGTTTATTTATTTTTGAGAGACAGAGTGTGAGTGGAGGAGGGGCAGAGAGAGAGAGAAAGACACAGAATCTGAAAAGGCTCCAGGCTCTGAGCTGTCGGCACAGAGCCCAACACCGGCCTTGAACTCACAAGCCGTGAGATCATGACCGGAGCTGAAGTCAGATGCTTAACTGACTGAGCCACCCAGGTGCCCCTACACTCATTCTTTTAAATATACAAGATCACAGACATGGTGAGAGGATTGGTACATTCCTGCTTTAAGCCCATATTTATCTCTTAAAAATTATGGACGGAAGTCTCTCAGGGATCTTGTTTCAGTTTCTATGATGGAAGCAGGACAATAAAAGCCTCAGATTGTTAAAAGCCACTCTCCTGATCAAAATCTAGCTCAGTGATGCTTAGTTTTTATTTTATTTTATTTTATTTTATTTTATTTTATTTTATTTTATTTTATTTCATTTCTTTTTTTTTTTTTTTTAATTTTTTTTTTCAACGTTTATTTATTTTTGGGACAGAGAGAGACAGAGCATGAACGGGGGAGGGGCAGA
The DNA here is from genome assembly GCF_028749965.1 of Puma concolor. NCBI lineage: Eukaryota > Metazoa > Chordata > Mammalia > Carnivora > Felidae > Puma > Puma concolor. Next base: position 15,637,066 of record NC_141680.1, on the reverse strand, counting down.
GAGAGAGGGAGACACAGAATCAGAAACAGGCTCCAGGCTCTGAGCCATCAGCCCAGAGCCTGACGCGGGGCTCGAACTCACGGACCGCGAGATCGTGACCTGGCTGAAGTCGGACGCCTAACCGACTGCGCCACCCAGGCGCCCCTCATTTCATTTTTTTTTTTTTTTTAATTTTTTTTTCAACGTTTATTTATTTTTGGGATAGAGAGAGACAGAGCATGAACGGGGGAGGGGCAGAGAGAGAGGGAGACACAGAATCGGAAACAGGCTCCAGGCTCTGAGCCATCAGCCCAGAGCCTGACGCGGGGCTCGAACTCACGGACCGCGAGATCGTGACCTGGATGAAGTCGGACGCTCAACCGACTGCGCCACCGAGGCGCCCCGTCATTTTTTAAAGTTTATTTATTTCGGGCGCCTGGGTGGCTCAGTTGGTTAAGCATCCAACTTCGGCTCAGGTCATGATCTCATGGTTTGTGAGTCTGAGTCCTGCGTCAGGCTCTGTACTGACAGCTCAGGGCCTGAAGCCTGCTTCAGATTCTGTGTCTCCCTCTTCTCTCTGCCCCTCCCCGACTCATGCTCTCTCTCTCTCTCAAATAAATATTAAAAAATAAATATAGGCATACCTCATTTAAAAAAAATTTTTTTTTTTTTAACGTTTATTTTTGAGATGGAGAGAGAGCATGAACAGGGGAGGGGCAGAGAGAGAGGGGGACACAGAATCTGAAACAGGCTCCAGGCTCTGAGCCGTCAGCACAGAGCCTGACGCGGGGCTCGAACTCACGGAGTGTGAGATCATGACCTGAGCTGAAGTCAGACGCTTAACCGACCAAGCCACCCAGGCGCCCCTAGGCATACCTCATTTTAATGTGCTTCACACACATGGCGTTTTTTTTTTTTTTATTACAAAGTAAAGGTTTGTGGTAATCCTGCATTGAGCATGTCTATCAGCACCATTTGATAGCCTTTGCTCACATTGTTCATTGTGTCTCTGTGTTACATTTTGGCAATTCTTGCCATATTTCAAACTTTCATCATTATATTCATTACGATGAGCTGTGATCAGTGATCACGAATTGCTGAAAGCTCAGCTGACAGTTAGCTTTTTTTTTTAGCAATAGAGTACTTTTAATTTAAGGTATGCACATTTTTTTGATATAATGCTATGGCACACTTAGTAGACAATAAATAGTGTAGTGTGAACATAACTGGGAAGCCAAGAAATTCATTTGGCTAGCTTTATTGAGATATTTGCTTCATCGTGGTAGTCATCTCCTAGGTACTGCTGTATCTATTGACAACCTTCAAGATGGGATTTAAATAGGCTGTGGCAGTTGGGCTTATTTTCCTTTCCAAGTGAACCTAAGTCATACCGGTTGTAAGCGAACACTGCGGCTGACCAAACACCTAGCTGGCCTCTAAATTGGGACTATCAAACCAACAGCCTCCTCAGTCATTCTGATACAAAGGGCACACAATTCAGTGACAGCTGACAGACCCGGGCAAGGCAGAGCCATGGGTCCAATAAGCCTATTGCTACAGGGTATCTGAGGGAATTCAGGAATAGAAGTTTCTTGATGGAATTCAGGGCGCGTATATGCCTTTGTTTTGGCATATAACCAACGGCAGAATTCTGCCAGTTTTCTTTTTCAAATTCAGTTCACAAATTGTAAACAAGGGAACCACTGGCTACACAAGTCAGCAGTAAGGTTCTGTGACCTGAAGAACTACGCATCGCGGAATCGTTGGTAGCCCCTCCTGCTGAGATGCGGTGCCTTACCTTAGAGTACAGCACTGTGGCTCCCATATAATCCTTCTGCTGAAATTTTTTGTTTCCTTCTTCTCTGTAGAAAAGGGGAGCGTTGGGGTCCTTTTCCACCAGGTAGCCCCTAGACAGATTTTGTAAAAACATCTCATCCTCGGGTCTTCATGAAGAAAGAAACAAAACAAAAAAAGCACACATTTGTTATTTCAAGGGAAGTACCTTAACCACTGCACTTGAAACGTCGTGAGTACCTACCTGCAAAACACAGGGACACATGAGGTTGTCTGTATCGTGTAATGTGAATGGGGGGGTGGGAATCTTATGGCCTCAGAGGCATAGATACCAGAATTTCTATTTAGAGGACAGAATGCTAATTATTTATTTTATAATTACCACCCCTACGATAATGTATCATAAAAAAGCTTAGGTGTGGAGAATAACATAATACATGGTTTTGTAGCAGAGTATTCTCCACTTAAACTGTGTTGAAAATACTTGAGTGAATGGCTGACAGAAGGAGGAAAGAGAGGGGAAGAGGGAGGGAGAGGTAGGGAAAGAGAAAGAGAAAATGAAAATGAATCATAAAGTAAATGTAGTAAAGTATTAACATTTGAGGAATCTGAAAGAAAATACTGAAAAGAAAGTCACAGGCCCCAAATGGTATCACTTGTTAAGGACCCAAGTCAGTAAACCAAGACTTAATACCTAAGCTGACTGCAGTTGCAAGACCCCAGAAATGTAACCTTTAACCTCCAGATAGGAATTTACTGGTCAGCACTAGTAAGTTTACTGACAGACCCCTTCCATTCGCCTTAGGAGGGTGACCTTGCCTAAAACAATGGATTCTTTGCTAATAATTTCCTTTTTCTCCACACTCTCTCTACCTTTATTTTTTTAAGTTTATTTATTTATTTTTAAATATTTATTTATTTGAGAGAGAGAGAGGGAGAGAGGAACAGAGAAAGAGGGAGACAGAGAATCCCAAACAGGCTCTCGCCGTCAGCGAAGAGCCTCACAAGGGGCTAGAAACCACAAACTGTGAGATCACCACCTGAACCAAAACCAAAAGTCAGACGCCCAACCAACCAAGCCACCCAGGCATCCCTAAATGTTTGTTTATTTTAAGACAGAGAGAGGGATAGGGGGAGAGAGAGAGAGAGAGAGAGAGGGAGAATGAATGAGGATCTCAAGCAGGCTCCAAGCTGTCAGCAAGGAGCCCGATGAGGGCTCAGATCTCACGACTGTGAGATCAGGACCATGATATGATGACCCTGAGATCATGACCTGAGCCGAAATCAAGAGTGGGGCACTTAACCGACTGAGCCACCCAGGCACCCACATCCTCCCTACTTTGAGCTGTCAGCGCAGAACTGGGCGAGAGGCTCAAACCCAGGAACTGTGAGATCATGACCTGAGCCAAAGTCGGAGGCTTAGCTGACTGAGCCACCCAGGCGTCCCTCTACTTTTAAAAACCTTCCCTTTTCCATAGCCCTTTGGAGCTCCCTTCTACTTGCTAGTTGGGATGCTGCTCAATTCATGAATCAATTAACAAAGCCAACTAGATCATTAAAATTTAGTTGGTTGAGGGGTATTTGACTTAGGCTCAGGTCATGATCTCGCAGTCTATGAGTTTGAGACCCACATCAGTTTCTCTGCTGTCAGAGAGGAGCCTGTTTGGGATCCTGTCTCTCCCTCAATCTGCTCCTCCCCCATGCTCGTGTGTGCATGTGTGCTCTCTCTCTCTCAAAAATAAACATTAAAATTTTTAAAAATAAAAATAAAGTAAAATAAAACAAAATAAAATTTTCTTGGTTGGGGCATCTGGGTGACTCAGTCGGTTAAGTGTCTGACTCCTGATTTTGGCTCAGGTCATGATCTCACAGTTTGTGAGTTTGAGCCCTGCATGGGCTCTGTGCTGTCAGCTAGGAGCCTGCTTGGTATTCTCTCTCTCAATCTCTCTCTCTCTCTCATAAATACATAAATGAACTTAAAAAAATTTACTTGATTGAATTTTTGTTACTTAACAAAGTATATTACTTTGTTATACTTAATATACTTAACAAAGTATATACTTCTTAAAAGTATATACTTTTTAAAATATACTTAACAAAGTATATTACACAGCAATTATTTGTACTATTTTTATAAATTTTATTGTAAAAATTACTACTACTATTGTAAAATTACTATTTTACAAATAATTCTGAAATTATTTCAAACTGAAAAGGCTAAGTGTCTAACTCTTGGTTTAGGCAGGGGTCATGATCTCACGGTCTGTGAGTTTGAACACTGCATTGGGCTCTGTGTTGACAATGCGAAGCCTGCTTGAGATTCTTTCTCTCTTTCTTGTTCTGCTCCTCTCCTGCTCTCTCTCTCAAAAATAAATTAATAAACATAAAAAACCCCACAAATAAACACACACACTGGCAACGGAGAATACACCATTCTGCCAACAAGGAGAAACAGAATACCCTAGACTCTCTCTTTAACTGTAAAGAAAGTAAAATATGCATAATGTGAAAAATAAAAATTCCCTTTTTAAAAAATTCTTTAGGGGTGACTATGTGGCTCAGTGGGTTAAGCGTCCAACTTTGGCTCAGGTCATGATCTCACGGTTCATGGATTTGAGCCGTGTCAGGCTCTGTGCTGACAGCTCAGAGCCTGGAGCCTGCTTCAGATTCCGTGTCTCCCTCTCTCTCTGCTCCCCGCCCCCCCCCCCCCCCCCGCTTGCTTCTGCTCTCTCTTTCTCTCTCAAAAATAAACATTAAAAAAAGTTTTTGTTTATTTTTGGGAGACAAAGAGACAGAGTGGGGGAGGGGCAGAGAGAGAGAGAGAGAGAGAGAGAGAGAGAGAGAGAGACAGAATCCGAAGCAGGCTCCAGGCTCTGAGCCGTCAGCACAGAGCCTGACGTGGGGCTCGAACCCACGAAGCGTGGGATCATGACCTGGGCTGAAGTCAGACGCTCAACCAACTGAGCCACCCAGGTACCCCCCAATTTTTTTTAATTTTTAAAATATGTATTTATTTGAGAGAGTGAGTAAGCAAGCAAGCATGAGTGGGGGAGGGGCAGAGATAGCAGGAGAGAGAGAATCCCAAGCAAGCTCTGTGCTGTCAGTGCAGAGCCTGACGCAGGGCTCAATCTCACAAATCATGAGATCATGACCTGAGCCCACTCAGAAGCTTAACTGACTAAGCCACCCAGGTGCCCTGAAAACTAAAAATTCTCTTAAGCATTTCTTCTCAAAGAAATTGAGATCAGAAGTGTAGAATGTTTTTCAAATTTTTGTTTACAAAGACCCATAATAAGAAATATCTTTTACACTGTGATTCAGTCTGATGTGTCTATGTACAGATGTATTGAAATTTCACAAAACATTATCTTTACTATGTATGAGTTAATATCAAATATTTTATTAGTATTTAGATACAATATAGAAAAATATCAAAAGAAATAATATAAAAAGGAAAATTAGAAATTTTAATTAAAAAATTTTAATTTAAAAGGTGTGCTTGCCTGTTCTAAGTTTATTCCAGTCTAAAAACAATACGAGGATAATACCCTATGCGTATCTGGTGAACCATAGAGTCTGTTGTGGTTTTTTTTTCCTGTTTGTTTTTGTTTTGTTTCAAATTAGGGTAAATCTGAAAATCCTAGTTCAAGCAAAAAAGATTGTGGTGAATAATAATTATAGCAAAACTCTTCTTGCCTAACAATGGATACTCTTTATCTTAATCCAAAATGATGATAAATTCAGTGTTGTATAATTGTTCTTTAGTGCAATTAAGAACTAAGCTGCAATAATTCATTCTTTTCTTCAGGCACCAAGTTAACTCAGTAATTGATTCAAAGTTTTGAAAAGCAAATGGATGTTCTTTTTCTTTTTCATATTCCAAATTTTCTTCTGGAATAGTATGATAAAAAATTTGAGGAAGTGAGATAAAACAATTTTTCTTTCTTAAAAAATATATTTATATATATATATATTTTGAAGATTAAAAAAATTTTTTTTAATGTTTATTTATTCTTTGAGAGACAGAGTGTGAGTGGGGGAGGAACAGAGAGAGAGAGAGAGACACAGAATCTGAAGTAGGCTCCAGGCTCTGAGCTGTGAGCACAGAGCCTGATGTGGGGCTTGAACTCACAAACCGTGAGATCATGACCTGCGCTGAAGTTGGACGCTTAACCCACTGAGCCACCTGGTCACCCCTATTGTTTTTGTTTTTGTTTTTTTGAGAGAGAGTGCTAGAGGGAGAGAGAGAGAATCTCAAGCAGGCTTCACACCCAGCATGATCCCACAATCCTGAGATCATGACCTGAGGTGAAATCAAGAGTTGGACACTAAACCGACTGAGTCACCCAGGTGCCCCAAAACAAATAATTTTTTTTTTTACATTTATTTATTTTTGAGAGACAGAGCACAAGTGGGGGAGGGGCAGAGAGAATCAGAATCTGAAGCAGGCTCTAGGCTCTAAACTGTCAGCGCAGGGCTCGAACTCATAAACCATGAGATCATGACCTGAGCTGAAGTCAGATGCTCAACCAACTGAGCCACCCAGGTATGCCAAAACAATTAGAAAAAACAATTTTTCTAATTATTTTTACTGTGGTAAAATACACATGACAAAATTGACACTTTAACTATTTTTAAGTATACAGTTCAGTGGCATTAAGTACATTAACAATATTACGCAATTGTCACCACTATCCATTTCCATAACTTTGTCACCATCCCAAACTGAAAACTCTGTCCTCATTAAAAAATAACTCCTCAGGGGTGCCTGGGCGGCTTAGTGGGTAAAGCATCTGACTTCGGCTCAGGTCATGATCTCATGGTTCGTGAGTTCAAATTCAATGTCAGGCACCCTGCTGTCAGCACAGAGCCTGCTTTGGATCCTCTGTCCCCCCCCTCCCCCCGCTCCTCTCCTGCTTGTGCTCTGTGTGTCTCTAAAAATAAATAAATAAACTTAAAAAAAAATAATTTGATAACTCCCCATTCCTCCCTCTTCCTAGCCTCTGCTAACCTCTATTCTATGTTCTGTCTCTATGAATGTCTACTCTAGGTAACTCAGATAAGTATAATCATATAATATTTATCCTTTTTATGCCTAGCTAATTTCACTTAGCATACTGTTCCCAGATTCATCCATGTTGTAGCATGTACCAGAATTTCATTTCCTCTTATGGATGAATAATACTCTATTGTATGTAGATACCACATTTTGTTTATCCATTCATCCGTGGATGGACAACATTTGGGCTGTTTCCATTTCTGGCTATTATGAAAAATACTGCCATGAACACTGGTGTGCAAATATCTGTTTGAGTTCTGTTTTCAATTCTCTGGGGTATCCATGCAGAAGTAGGGTTGCTGGACCATATATTAATTCTAGTTTTAATTTTTGAGGAATGACACTGGTTTCCATAGTAGCTACACTATTTTACATTCCCACTAGCAGTGCACAAGGCCTCCAGGTTCTCCGCATCCTCACCAACATGAGCTATTTTCTGTTTGTTTGTTTGTTTTTTCCTAGTAACCATCCTAATGAATGTGAGGTGGTATCTCACTGTAGTTTGGATTTGCATTTCCCTAGTTATTAGTGATGTTAAGAGCACCTCTCCAGGGGTGCCGGGGTGGCTCAGTCAGTTAAGCGTCTGACTTTGGCTCAGGTCATGATCTCGCGGTTCATGGGTTCGAGCCCCACATTAGGCTCTGTGTTGACGGCTTGGAGCCTGGAGACTGGTTCGGATTCTGTGTCTCCCTCTCTCTCTGCCCCTGCCCCACTCATGTCTGTCTCTCTCTCAGAAATAAATAAACAGAAAAAAAAAAAAAGAGAGCACCTCTCCATGTGCTTGTTGGCTATTGATATATCCTTTTTGGAGAAATCTCTATTCAAATCCTTTGCCCATTTTTAAAATCAGGTTGTTTGTTCTCTTATTGAGTTTTAGGAGTTCTCCTTATCGGGTACATGATTTGCTAATATTTCCTCCCATTATGTGGCTTGCCTTTTTTAAAAAAAATCTTTTATTTTTATTTAAGTAATCTCTCCACCTAACATAGGGCTCAAACTCACGACACAAGATCAAGAGTCACATGTCCTCTCTTACCCACTGAGCCAGCCAGGTGCCCTTCTGTGGGTTGCCTTTTTTACTCTGTTGATATTGTCTTTTTATGCACAAACTGTTTTAATTTTCAAAATTGTCTACTTTTGTTGCCAGTGTCTTTGCTGTTATAGCCTAGAAATCATTGCCAGCCAATGTCATAAGCTTCCACCTTAGGTTTTCTTCTAAAGGTTTTATAATTTTAGCTCTGAAGTTTAGGTCCTTGGGCTATTTTGAGTTAGCTTTTATATATGGTATAAGGTGAAAAGTCTAACTGTGTTTTTTTCATGTGGATGCTAATTAGGGAGCAGACAGAACTGAGTTCCTTCTTCCAGTCTTGCCTTCTGTCTCTGGAGCCCTACTGAGGGCCTCTCATGGAGTCAACTGGCAATGCATCAAGTTCCACAGAGTACAGAGGATTGAGAATGGAGCTGAGAAACAATAGTGTGTTAACTCCCACACGTCTGTATATACATGTTTTTTCGGAGCCATTTGAAGTAAGTACAGCCATCATAAAAGTTCACCTCTACACATTTCAGCAGACCTCTGCTAAGAATAAGAACATTCTATACCTAAAAAAATTTTTTTGGGGGTGCCTGGGTGGCTCAGGTCATGATCTTGCGGTGAGTTGGAGCCCCGCGTCAAGTTCTGTGCTGACAGCTCAGAGGCGGGAGCCTGCTTTGGATTCTGTGTCTACCCCTCTCTCTCTGCCCCTCTCCCACTCACACTCTGTCTCTCTCTCTCTCTCAAAAATAAACATTAAAAAAAAATTCAAGACCTATTTATGATATAGACAACTTCCTTAAATTAAAAATGGGTATGTACTATAAACCTATGGCAAATGTCCTAAATGGCTGTTACTATTCAATACTGCATTGGAGGTCTAACTAATGTTATAATCAAAAGATAAAATGAGAGGTAAAAATATTGGAAAGGAGGATTGCTATTTGCAGATATAGCTACTTACCTAAAAATTCCAAGTGAATTGGCATAAAAACAATAAAATATTGTGAAAATACAGTTAGGCAGCTGTAGGATACAAAAATTCCTAGCCTTTATACACCAATCGTCAGAGAATGTAATTGGGCGAAAAAAAAGTCTTATTCACGATAACAATAATCTTACAATAAGGAAGAATAAATCTAAGAGGGAATGTGCAAGACCTATACAAAGAAAATGATAGAACTTTACTTAAGGATATGAAGGAAGCCCTAAGCAAATGGCAAGACATACCTTTTACTTGGAGGAGGAAATTTAACATTGTAAAGGTGTCAAGTCTCCCTAAATGAATCTGTAAGTTCAACACAATCTGCATCAAACATCCAACAACATTTTTTAGAAAGTATTTATTTATTTTCGAGAGAGAAAGCACGTGTGCAAGCGCAGGGGGAGGGGCAGAGAGAGAGAGAGAGAGGGGGACAGAGGATTAGAAGCAGGCTCTTTGACGACAGCACAGAGCCCGATGTGGGGCTCGAACTCACCAACTGTGAGATCACGACCTGAGCTGGAGTCGGACGCCTAACCGACTAGGCCACCAGGCGCCCCTAGCCAAGACATTCTTGAAAAAGAAGAAGTATATGACTGTGTGGGAACTTGGCCTACCAGACAGCAAAGCCACATCTATACGAGCCTTCCATGCTTTCCAGTGTTCCTTCCTTCCACTTCTGGTAATAAAATCTCAGGGAGGAAACCATTTCTTGTGGCTGAAGTAGGGAAGACCCTAATGTGGCAATAGGGTTGAGCACCGTGCTATAGGCCTGGCCAATCAGAAAGGCCTCACGCTTGTGGTTGGAAGGATGCATCAGGCAGTCAAAATTAGGTGGACTGGAGTCCACAATTAGGTTGATCTAGACCTTTTCTGCCCAAACTCTCAGGAAAGATGGCCTCTTTTCTTGTGGTTGTTAAGCTTGCAGGACGTGTCCAAGGCTACCAGTGTTGATTATGCCCGCCAGGTGTGCAATTTACCTGCAAGATGAAGAGCTACAGTCTGATGACATCTGAGCCCCTGGACACAACTCTGCTTGCAAACAGATCTGCCTTGGACATCCTAGTTTCATAGTGCATAAATTTCCTAATGTGAGCTGGGTTTCTGTCACTTGAAACTGAAAGAATTCTAGTATGATACTATAAAGTCACAGTAAAAACCCTTTGGTTTTGACATAGAAATAGAGTCTAGGAACAAATTTGTGGCAAGTGGGAATTCAATTTTTAACGAATATGGCGTTTTGAGGCACTAAGGATATCACGGACTATTCAATAAATGCCTAGGAAAAATCATCTGGAAAAAAGTTAGCACATTCTCTTACATCACATACAAAAATAAATTCCAGTGCTCGCTTCGGCAGCACATATACTAGAATTGGAACAAAAATAAATTCCAGATGGAGTTTTGAGTGAAAACTAAAACACAAAACTACAAAAGGAGTTAGAAGAAAATAAAGACTATTTGCAAGACACATAACTCAGAAACCAGAAAAAAAAAAAGATATAGGTGTATAGAAGTTAAAGCACGCACAATTTATATACAATGCAAAACACTGCAAGTAAAGATAAATAATAGGTTGGGGGGAAAATTAGTCACAAATATAGCAAAGAATTATAGGACCAGATTTTTGAAGATCTCTTATAAATTCATAAGAGAAAGACAGACAACCTAGAGGGAAAATAGGCAAAAGACACAAACGAACAGTTTGCATAAGAAATATAAACGGGTTGTAACATCAGAAATAATGCATTCTTTCACTAGTAATTAGAAAAATGCAACAAAACAAAACAAAAACAAGGTATTTTTGTCCTGAAGTCTGGCAGAATTAAAGACTACTGCTTTCTAGTGCTGGTGCGGATATAGGAAAGTACCGGTAATGTCTTTTTGGAAGACAATTTGTCAGTATTCATCACATTTTAAAATGCCCTGGGTGGCTCTGCCGGTTGAATGTCCAACTTCAGCTCAGATCACGATCTCATGGTTCATGGGTTCGAGCCCTGTATCGGGCTCTGCACTGACAGCTCAGAGGCTGGAGCCTGCTTCAGATTCTGTGTCTCCCTCTCTCTCTGCCCCTCCCCCACTTGCTCTGTCTCTCTCTCACAAAAATAAATAAACATTAAAAACAATAATAAAAAAATAAATAAAATGCTCATAATGACTGATATAGCTATTTATCTTCTAAGAATATATGTGTACAAAAAACATACAAAAAAGTTGCTTACTGCAGCATTGTTTGTAACAGTAAAAATGCAACAACTTGGAAATAATGTAATTGCCCCTCAACAGGGAAAAGAATAACTACATTGTGGTATAACTACATAAGCAATATCATGCGGTTGCTAGAAAGATTAAGGTGTGACATCGGAGAAAACCTCCTAGAACAAAGCACATAATATGACAGAATAAAGAAAAAGAAATGTAGATATATCTACAATTGTATGAGAATACACAAAAAGGACCAAAAAATTCCAATAAACTGTGGCTGTTTCTGTAGAATTGAATAAAGAGACGGTAAAGGGGAAACCTTCCCGTTAAACTTCATTAAATATCATTTCAAATACGATGAGAATGAATTTGATCTTGTCAACATTTATCATAAAGAAAAACAAGTATCAAAAAAAAAAAAAAAAACCCCAAAACAAGTAAAATGCTAATTGTACCTGGTTAGTACCTGAACTGGCAAGGCTCAACACTGCACTCATCATTTCATTCAACTAAAATCTGAGTGCCCACTATGTGCCAGACTATCGGCAGTTGTTGGCACAAAGATAAAGACGTTAACATTGAACCTGAAAGGTATGTGTTTATGTATCTGCATGTATATGAGGCTGTCATGTATGAGTCTTATTGAGCATAAATACGTGCCAGTTGGTGAAGAGCTTTAGACATATTTCCAGATTGACATTCAATCAGTATTTATTAAATGCCTGTTGTTTTGTTTTGTTTTGTTTTGACACAGCACTGCTCTTGTCTACACAAACACAAACACAGACAACATCTTTGCCCTCATGGAGTTTATAGTCTACAGTGAAGACAGATGTCAATCAAATGATTACACGAACCTGGAAAGGAAAGCTACGTGATGTTGTTAATATATACTGAGCTGGGACTCAGGAGGCTTTCCTGAGGAAAGATCTAGCTGACCCTGAAGGATAAGTAGAACTTAATTAGGGCGCGGAGGAGTAGAGAGAAGCCAGGGAAAGCATTTCAGGCAGAAGAGATACAGGAAGTAAAGGCCACGTGACAAGAAGCACAGTGTACATTAAGAACTGAAAGAAGGTCATGGGGCGCCTGGGTGGCTCAGTCGGTTGAGTGTCCGACTTCAGCTCAGGTCACGATCTCGCGGTCCGTGAGTTCGAGCCCCGCGTCGGGCTCTGGGCTGATGGCTCGGAGCCTGGAGCCTGCTTCAGATTCTGTGTCTCCCTCTCTCTGCCCCTCCCCCGTTCATGCTCTGTCTCTCTCTGTCTCAAAGATAAATGAACGTTGAAAAAAAAAATTAAGAAAAAAGAACTGAAAGAATGTCAACAATATGCTGGAAATAGGAGTGTGGTAAGAGGAGGCCACGGGCAATGGGCAGACTGCAATGTCTTACTGGCTACATTAGGTTGAGAATTTTAGTCTTTATTGTAAGACCGAAAGAAACTCCTGAAAGATTTTAAGTGAGAGCAATATAATCTGATTTGTGTTTTGAAAAAGGATTTCTGTTGTGGTGTAGGAAATAGTTTGGAGGGAGGCAAATATGCATTTGGGGAACCAGTTGGTAGTATTCTAGCTACTGATAGTAATTTGGATTAGGGAGGTAAAGGGAACGTGTTGGTTTTTGTCACTGCTGTAACAAATTCCTACAAAATTAGTGGCTTGATACAAACAAAAATGTGTTCTCTTACAATTCCGACATGGGTCTCAGTAGGCTAAAATCAAGGTGTTGGTAAAGACATGTTGCTTTCTGGCTCCAGGGGAGACTCTGTGGCCTCACCTTTTCCAGTTTCTAGAAGCTGCCTACATTCTTTGGCTCGTGGCTCTCTTTCTTTACCTTCAAAACTGGCAATCCTGCATCTATCTTGACAATTCTTTCATAGTTATATCTCCCTCGGACTCTTCTGCTTCCTTTCTCCACTTTCAAGGATTCTTGTGATTACACTGGGCTAATGGGTAATCCAGGCTACTCTGCCTATCTTAAAACTGGCTCGTTAGCAACCTTAATTCCATCTGCAAACTTAATTTCTCCTTACCATGTAACCTAACACATTCACAAATTCCAGGAATTAGGATGCAGACAACTTTGGGATGTATTATGTAGTATTATATATACCACACAGGAAAAGAGGGAGATTATCACAGTTTTTTGTTTTTTTGAGAGAGGGAGAGCGCATGAGCAGGGGGGGAAGAGAGAGAGAGAGAGAGAGAGAGAGAGAGAGAGAGAGAGAGAGAGAATCCCAAGCAGACTCTAGGCTCAGCATGGAGACCAGTACAGGGCTCGATCCCATGACCCTGGGATCATGACCTGAGATGAAATTAAGAGTCAGAAGTTAAATCAACTGAGCCACCCAGGCACCTCTTATTATAAATGTTTAAATATTTGTTTTGTGGTTATCTTGGAGATTAAAAAATGAATCCCTGATTTATTTACTATCTTCAGTTAGTACTTTTGTCATTTCCCAAACAATAGAAGAACCTTACAACAATTTACCTCCATTTGCCCATCTTTCCATTTGTACTACTATCATGTGATCATGAGTTCTTATTTTATATTTAGTTTAATTATTTTTTAAAACCTTATTTATTATTATTATTTTTTAGTAATCTCTACACCCAATGTAGGTCTTGAATTCACAACCCTGGGATCAAGAGTTGCATGCTCTACTGACTGAGCCAGCCAGACACCCTCATGAGCTATTTTTTTGTTTTTGTTTTTTTTAAGATTTTGTTTTTATTTATGTGTTTATTTTTTTAAAGATTTTATTTTTAAGTAAATCTACATCCAACATGGGGCTCAAACTTACAACCCCAAGATCAAGAGTCACATGTTCTACCAGCTGTGCCAGCCAGGAGCCCTGTGAGTTGTATTTATCTATTTAAAAAAACAATTTTTTAAAGTTTTTATTTTTAATTAATCACCATACCCAACATGGGGCTCAAACTCACAACCCCGAGATTAAGATTTGCAGGTTGCACCAACTGAACCAGCCAGATGCCCCTCCTCGCCATGAGTTATTTTTAAATATAGAATGGTTCATAGGTTCTTAGCTTTAAGAACTGAAATAAGGTAGTGCAATTCACTAAGATAGGGACCACTGGAAGGGACTGTGAGTTTGATTTTGAATATGTTGAATTTTTTTTTTTCAGCGAGAGAGAGAAAAAGAGTCGGGGGTGCGGGGAGAGAAAGAGGCAGAGAGAGAATCTCAAGCAGGCTCCATGCTTAGTGTGGAGACCCACGTGGGGCTTGAACTCACAAACCCATGAGATTATGACCGGAGCCAAAATCAAGAGTCAGGCGCTCAACCAACTGAGCCACCCAGTTGCCTCTGGATATGTTCAATTTTAAGTATCTTTGGGACTTTTAAGTAGTCAGCTGGATTTAGAGATTTGAGTCTCAGAAGGGAGGTGAGGGCTGGACATAAAATTTTAAGGATAATCAACATACAGAGGAGGTAACTGATGTCATGGGTGTACATGAGACTGTATCAGTTGAGGATACAGAGTGGAAAGGAAAAAGAGCCTAGGTTGGAGTCTTGAGGAACTCCAATAGTAAATGACCAAGCAAACCCTCTTCATTTATATTCCTTTCCATGCACCAAAACTTCAAATGATTCTTGTGGATTAGGACATCTTGGTGTTAGTAAGCCATATCCAACTACCTTGGGATAACTCTGCTACCATTACTATTTTCATCAATAGTTGTCTATCATTTTTAGAAACTCTGTAAAAGGAATCCACAGATCCCAAAAAGATTTAGACATTATTTTTCAAACTGTAGGTCATGACTCAGTGGGTCATGAAATCAGTTTAGTGGGTCTTGATTATTTTTTAAATGAGATAAATAGAAAGGAAAATATCAAGGCACATCATACGCAGTAAGCATTTATACTCTCTACCATGGTGAACTTACCCAGTCTGCAGCTCAAAATACCATGTATGACTCCCAAATTTCTATCTCCAGCCCAGCGCTCTCTCCTAAATGTCGTGCTGACTTAGACACCTCCACCTGGATGTCTACTAGACATCTCAAACTGAACTAAGAACCCCTGATCTTCTTTTCCAAAACTGTTCCAAAGCAGTCTTCCCAGGTGATGGTAATTTCATCTTTCTTAGGCCTAAATCCCTAGAGTCACTTTTTCTCTCATCCTCTAATATATCACATTCTATCTTTCAAGGAATGCTATGAAGTCTACTTTCAGAATCCAACCATTTCTCGTCAACCCCACCACCACCACCCTGGTCCAAATTATCATCACCTCATTTTTCACCTGGATTAATGCGACAGCCTCCCAACAGGTTTCTCTAATTCCACCCTTGCTTGTCCTACAGTCTATCCTCAACACTGTGGTCAGAGTAATCCCTTGAAACAGGAGTTAGCAAACTTTGTCTGTGGAGAGTCTGAGAGTAAATATTTAGGTTTTGTGGGCCAAGAGGTAAAATTGAGGCTCTTACAGAGGTAGCTCTATAAGAAAAAACAAATTTCTATAAAATTTTTATTGATACAACTTAAAAAATAATTGAGTATAATGTTTTGTAATACCAGTCTACTTTTTTTTTTAAGTTGGTTCCCCCCCCATCCTCTGGCCCCCCTTCCCGAGATCAAGAGTCACAAGTTCTTCTGACTGAGCAGGCCAGGCACCCTGCGTAATATAGGTCTACTAATGAGAATGGATTTTTTTTTTTTTTAATGAATTTTACTTAATTGGGATTCAAAGCCAGTGTTCCCAAATCATCAAATCAACTGTAAATGCTTATCTGTAAAAACCATTCTTAGTTGATGGTCATATAAAAACAGGCAGCAGGGGCGCCCGGGTGGCTCAATCAGTTAAGCGTCCGACTTTGGCTCAGGTCATAATCTCACAGTCCGTGAGTTCAAGCCCCACGTCGGGCTCTGTGCTGACGGCTCAGAGCCCGGAGCCTGCTTTGGATTCTGTGTCTCCCTCTCTCTCTGATCCTCCCCCGTTCATGCTGTGTCTCTGTCTCAAAAATAAATAAATGCTAAAAAAAAAAAAAAAAAAAAAAAAAAAAAAAATGGGGCGCCTGGGTGGCTCAGTCGGTTGAGTGTCCGACTTCGCTCAGGTCACGATCTCACGGTCCGTGAGTTCGAGCCCCGCATCAGGCTCTGTGCTGACAGCTCAGAGCCTGGAGCCTGCTTCAGATTCTGTGTCTCCCTCTGTCTCTGGCCCTCCCCCCGTTCATGCTCTGTCTCTCTCTGTCTCAAAAATAAATAAATGTTAAAAAAAAAAAAAAAACAGGCAGCAGGACGGATTTACCCTGCAGGCTGTAGTTTGCTGACCCCTGCTTTAAAATATAATCAGATCATATTGTTCTCTCAAAACCCTGGGAATTAGTTTTCTACTGTTGGGTAACAAATTACCACAACTTCAGCAGCTTAAGACACCCGTTTATTATCCTCACAGTCTGTTGATCAGAAGTGCAGGTGAGTCTCGCTGAATTCTCTGAATAGGGTTTCACAAGGCTGAAATCAAGCCAGTTCTTTCCAATTGTAAGTCTGAGGTCCTCACTTCCTTGCTGGCTATCAGCCAGGAACTGCTCTTAGCTTGAAGAGGCTGCCTGCATTCCTTGTCATGTGGTCTCCCTCCATCTTTAAAGTCATTAAAAGCACATGCGTATCTCATGGTTTGAATCTTTTTGATGTTCCTTTATGCTACCAGCTGGGAAAAACGCTCTGCTTTTAAAGGGGTCACCTGATTAGGTCAGACCCACTCAGATAATTGTGTATCAAGGTCAACTGACTTGGGAGTGTTGGGGAGGGGGCATCATCTTTAGAAGTCTGCCTACCATACCTTGCAATAATTTCCTACTCAGAGTAAAAAGAAAAGGCACGTAGGAGGGCCAACATGACTTGTACCACTTGCTGTCCCCCAACCTCCATGCATGTCTCATTACCTCTTTGATATTATTTCCTGCTCCTCTCCCTCTGGTTTACTCTGTTCATGCACACTAGTCTTCTTGCTGTTGCTTAAACATGCCAGACACATCCCACCTTGGGATCTCTGTCTGGAGTACTCTTCTCTCAAATATCTAATTTGTTAACTCCTGTATCTCCAAGACTTTGCTCAACTTCCACTTTTTCAATGAGACCATATCTGATCACACTATTCAGAGGTGTTTTTTTTTAAGTTTATTCATTTATTTTTGAAAGAGAGAAAGAGTGAGCACAAATGGGGGAGGGTCAGAGAGAGACAGGATCCCAAGCAGGTTCCGCACTGTCAGCATAGCACCTGATGAGAGGCTCGAACTCGTAAAGTGAGATCATGACCTGAGCCAAAGTCGGACACTTAACTGACTTAGTCACCCATGTGCCCCTGATCACACTGTTTAATACCACAACCTGCACTCTCACTCCTGGCACTGCCTATTTCCCTTATCTTGTTCTATTTTTGTTTTTTTTCTACTATACTTAGCACCTTTAACATACTATATCCTTATATGTGCTTATTTATGTTTATTGTCTGTCTCTCCTTGCCACAATTATGCTCCTTAAGGGTAAGGCTCTGTGTCTATTTTGGATTCACTAATGTATTTTTCTTTCTTTCTTTTTAAGTGGTAAGGTTCTTTTCTTTTTTTCTTTAAGTTTATTTATTTATTTTGAGAGAGAGTGAGCATGTGCACGTGGTGGGGGGGCAGAGAGGGAGAGAGAATTCCAAGCAGCCTCTGCACAATCAAGAGTCTGTTGCCTACCTGACTGAGCCACCCAGGCACCCCCCTTTTTAAATTTTATTTATTTAGGGGCGCCTGGGTGGCTCAGTCAGTTAAGCATCCTACTTCAGCTCAAGTCATGATCTCGCAGTCCGTGAGTTCGAGCCCCGCATCGGGCTCTGTGCTGACAGCTCAGAGCCTGGAGCCTGTTTCAGATTCTGTGTCTCCCTCTTTCTCTCTCCTCCCCCGCTCATGCTCTGTCTCTCTCTTCTCAAAAATAAATAAACGTTAAAAAAATTTTTTTAAAATAAATTTTATTTATTTAAAAATAATTTTTAATGGTTATTTATTTTTGAGAGAGAGAGAGAGAGAGAGAGACAGACAGACAGACAACATAAACAGGGGAGGGGCAGAGAGAGAGGGAGACACAGAGTCCAAAGCAGGCTCCAGGCTCCGAGCTGTCAGCACAGAGCCCAGAGCAGGGCTTGAACTCACAAACCGTGAGATCATGACCTAAGCTGAAGTCGGATGCTCAACCGACTGAGCCACCCAGGCCCGCACACCACCCCCCCTCCTCATTTTTTAAAGTAAGCTCTACTGCCCAATGTGGAGCTTGAATGACCTTGAGATTAAGAGTCACATGCTCTACTGACTGAGCCAGCCAGGCACCCCTCATTGATGTATTTTTTGTTCACTAAGCATATAGCACAGTGTCTGACACAAAACAGGTGATCAATAAAAATTCGCTGAATGAAGTTTAGGGAAACTCTTGTTGTAATTTTCTGTATACGTATGTATGTACTAGGTTATGATATAAAATAGAATTTCTTATTGAGGATGGTAGTCAAGAGAGTTTGAATATATGACTTCTAAAGTCCTTTCTAAATGTGAGCACTTATAAATTTCTATATGCAGCTAGTAAATCTCCACTATATCTTTTGGGAGATGGCAAAGTTCACAGCCTACTTTCCACAGCACAGCATTGCTTATTGAAACCAAAACACCAAAAAAAGCTATCTTGTCTGTTCTATAACAGTAGGTTAGGGAAAACTGGAAATAGCAAGAACTGCTGAATGCTCCAAAATGTAAAAAATCTGAACTTAATCCTTCCATGAAAAAGAGATAGAAATTGAGAGAAAATGACAAAAGAGAACATTTTCTAGACCAACATTTCCCTGGGTAAAGCTTTCATTCACTTACTGAAGAAGCAAAGAGGAGTGAAGAAAGATATCGCTCAAAGTCTCTGCGGTAGAGATCGTGACCTGAATGGACTTCGGGAGCAAAGACCACTTCTGAAATACATATGATTTCCACTCATCCACAGGCAGATCCATCCTACTTTAGGTCTATAAAATGAATAAGAAAATAAAGGATTCAGATTTCTACAAATGCACAATCCTAGAAAAATCAAGATTTCACTCAAGCAAATGGGAAACAACCAAATCAATTCTTGTGGTCTTTTTCTGTACTTTACATGCTGAGGATTTATATTCTCTCACACTGAACATCCTTTTATTCAGAAATATTTATTGAAGGCCTACTTTGTTCCACAAAGGACACTTGCCTCTTAGACCTCCATCTCCCAAGATGCTCAAGTCAGAAACTGAGACGTCCCAGGTTTTTCTTTCTCTCTCCTCAGCAACTATTAAGTTAACAAATGTTTCTATGTATAGTTCAGTTTTTTTCTTTCAATCCCCAGGTCATTCCTTTAGTTCAAGTCCTCACCATCTCTTGTCTGGTGTAACTAGTTTCCATGCCCTCAGTCCCCTACCCGGCTTTCTAAATTCAATTCATCCTTCATATTGAGACAGATGTCCATCCTCTGCCTTAAATTAATCAATGCTCCTCCAAGCATTTAGGGAAGCCCAGTACAAATCCTTCACTATTTGACCTGGGGCTTGTTTTCTTCCTTTTTTTTTTTTCAAAATTTATTTATTTAGGGGCGCCTGGGTGGCGCAGTCGGTTAAGCGTCCGACTTCAGCCAGGTCACGATCTCGCGGTCCGGGAGTTCGAGCCCCGCGTCAGGCTCTGGGCTGATGGCTCAGAGCCTGGAGCCTGTTTCTGATTCTGTGTCTCCCTCTCTCTCTGCCCCTCCCCCGTTCATGCTCTGTCTCTCTCTGTCCCAAAAATAAAAATAAACGCTGAAAAAAAATTTTTTTTTAATTTTATTTATTTATTTTGAAAGAGCGAGGAGGCGAGGGGCAGAGACTCCCAAGCAGGTTCAATACTGTCAGCGAGGCGCTTGACAAACGGCTTGAACTCACCAACTGTGAGATAGATCGTGACCTGGGCCAAAATCAAGAGTCAGATGCTTAACTGACTGAGCCACCCAGGCACCCCTACCCCTGGCTCATTTTCTAATGCCTAAGTCATCTTCCTCTGTAACCCACTATCCTGAGCTACTTAAAGCTATCCCCAGCTTGCCAGGCTATTCACCTCTCTAGTTTGTGCATAGTCTTCGCATTCATCCAGGCGCATCCTTATCCTCACTTACAGTCCACCTGACAAACCTGCACACACCCTTCAGGGCTCAGTTTGAATGGCACCTCCTTTGGGAAGCCTTCCCTGATTTTCCATCTGTGATCGCAGCACACTTCGTGTCTCTCCTGAGGCCCATATCATGTCTACTTGGAGTGAGGACCCCTCACTGTGGTAACTCCCTGGACAGACCATACTCTCCTCAGAGGGCAGGGACTGGATTCTATTTACCTTCAGAGATCCCCACTGTGCCAAGCTCAAGGTCTAGCACCGGCGGGAGCTCCGCCCTGGGTTGAGAAAGTAGTCTAGTTACTGCTTGACTATGGTCAGCAGCAGGGTTATCAGGGAACAGCTCTCTCTTCCAGTCGGCCCGCCAAAGGCCGAGCCAGGCTTTCCACCGAGAAGCCTCTCGGCAAGCTTCCGGAACTGCACCTCGCGCCCTTGGTTAGCGCTCGCGTCATCCTCCGCGCGCCCCGCGGCCCAGGCCCCGCCCCTGGCCGCATTGGGAGACTAGGTCCTGAACCAGTGCTCAGGCGTGTCACGTGGGCTGCTCGCAGCTCCTCGGCCAACGCGGTGGCTGCTCCGCCCTTAAGCCCGCCTCCGTGCCCTGCGCATGTCGGAAAGCGGGGGTGGTGCCTGTAGCTCCTTGGCCCAATAGCTTTGGAGCGCGCGGGGCCCCGGGAGTGAAACAGGGGCTGCGGAGGATCCGGAGCGCGGGAGTTGGTGCGGCGAAGGCATGGTGGGCCACCTGAGCGAGGGGGCCATTGCGGTGAGGAGACGCCTGCGGGCCAGCGGGCCGCGGGGTAGCTGTGGGCCCTGGCCGTGTCGGGGTGGAGAAGGAGAGAGAGGCTGGAGGCTATGGGGAGAGAACGCGGGAGAAGATAACGGGGGTGGGACAGGAAACCGTCGGGTGACTCCCTAAAATCATCACCCTCTCTTCGAAGGAGTTTTCCTGTCCTCTTTTAAATATGCCCGTGTTTTTTGTACTTAAGAAAACGAAGCAAAATGAACTTGTTTGTCCTCCATCTCCCTCCTTTGGCTAGTCTCTGTCTCCGCCCCTCCCCTTGTCCACAGCAAACTTCTCGAGAGTTGTCGTTTCAGCACACCTCGGGTTAACCCATTAACAGACTCCAATCCTTCGTTCCCTTCGATCGCTATAGAAAGAACGCTGGCTGAAGTTAACAGTGCCTCCTAGTCGTTAAATTCAACAGCCACTTTTGAGTTTTCAACTGAACCAACAGAGTTCTCAGCAGCGTTTGAGTGTGTTGAGCATTACTTCTTAACTTAGTTTCGGCTTTTTTGGCTTGGCTTGCCCGATCTTTCCTCGTCTTGTTTGCAGGTCCCTCATTGTAGGTTGTTTACTCAAGGTTATGTTCTAGGCCCTCTTCTACCAAGACATACCATTACCATCTGTATGTCAGTTGCACACAAGTGTCTTTGTCCGGAACCACCTTTAAAAATTTTTTGTTTATTTGTTTTTGAGAGACAGAACGCTAGCGGGAGAGGGGCAGAGAGGGAGGGAGACAGAGAATCCCAAGTAGGCTCTGGGCTGTCAGCACAGAGCCCTGTGCAGGGCTCATGCAGGGCCTGGACTCACAAGTTGTGAGTTGTGACTTAACGAAGAGTAAGTTGCCTAACAGAGCCACCCGGGCACCTCTGGAGCCACCTTTATCTGAAAGACAAACCTCTATTTTCTGTCTGCCCACCCGATACCTCAAAGAGATTTTAAATTCAACATATCCCAAAGTAGGTCCATTATTTTAGTAAGTTGGGGCCTCTTGGTGTTCCCTATAGGGATGAATGGCACCATTATCCACTAAGGTATGCTAGCCCGAAATTGTGGAATCATTCTTCTTGCAGACTCCCATCACTTTAGATGTCCAGTCCATCACCAAATTTGGTTTTACCTCCACACATTTCTCTTAAATACATCTACTTCTCTTTCATCCACTCTGGCATCATCATTTCTTGCCTGGACTACTCACTTCCACCCAGTGTACCCCCCCCCCCCATTCCCATCATTGCATATTCCCTCTTGTTCTTGCTTCCTTTCCAGCTTTTAAAAAGTTTTTTTTTTTTAATTTTAATTCTGGTGTAGTTAACATACTTCTGTTAGTTTTAAGTGTACAATATAGTGATTCAACAATTCTATACATTACTCAGTGCTCATCATGATAAGTGCACTGTTAATCCCCATCACCTATTTCCCCCATCCCCCCACCACCTCCTCTCTGGTAACCGTCAGTTCTCTATAATTAAGAGCCCGTTTCTTGGTTTGTCTCTCTCTCTCTCTCTTTCTCTTTGTTTCATTTGCTCATTTGTTTTGTTTCTTAAGTTCTACATGAGTGAAATCGTATGGTATTTGTCTTTCTCTGACTGACTTATTTCGCCTAGCATTATACCGTCTAGCTCCATCCATGTTGTTGCAGATGGCAAGATTTCATTCTTTTTTATGGCTGAATAATATTCCATCATATATATACGTACCATATCTTCTTTATCCATTCATTTACCAATGGACACTTGGGCTGTTTCCATAATTTGACCATTGTAAATAATGCTGCAGTAAACATGGGGTTCATATATCCTTTTGAATTAGTGTTTTCATATTTTTTGGGTAACTACCCAGTAGTGCCATTACTGGATCCTAAGGTAGTTCTATTTAAACTTTTTGAGGAACCTCCATACTGTTTTCCATAGTGGCTGCAGCAGTTTGCATTCCCACCAACAGTGCATGAGGATTCCTTTCTCACCTTATCCTCAAATAGGTGTGAGGTGATATCTCATTGTGGTTTTGATTTGCATTAACCTGATGATGAGTAATACTAAGCATTTTTGCACGTTGGCCATCTGTATGTCTTCCTTGGAGAAACGTCTGTCCATATCTTCTGCCCATTTTTAAATTGGATTATTTGGGTTTTGGTGTTGAGTTGTATCAGTTTTTTATATACTTTGGATACTAAGCCTTTATTGGATGTTATTTGCAAATATCTTCTCCAGTTCAGTAGGTTGCCTTTTAGTTTTGTTGTTTCCTTAGCTGGGCAGGAACTTTTTGTTTTGATGTAGTCCCAATAGTTTATTTTTGCTTTTCTTTCTCTTGCCTCATGAGACATAGCCAGCAAGATGTTGCTATGGCCTATGTCAGAGAAAATATTATTATTTTAAAGTACTTGTGGGTTTTTTTAAAGTTTATTTATTTATTTTGAGAGAGAGAGGGAGAATGAGCGGGGGAGGGGAAGAGGGAGAGAGAGGGAGACAGAGGATCTGAAGTCTCTGAGCTGACAGCAGAGAGCCCAACGTGGGGCTTGAACTCATAGACCGGGAGATCATGACCTGAGCTGAAGTTGGACCCTTGACTGACCGAGCCACCCAGGTGCCCCTATTTATTTACTTTTGAGAGGGAGGGAGAGAGATAGAACCAGTGGGGGAGGGGGAGATGGGGCAGGGGACACAGAAGATCTGAAGTGGGCTCTATGCCGACAGCAGAGAGCCTGATGCAGGGCTCAGACTCACAGACCATGAGATCATGACCTGAACTGAAGTCAGATGCTTAACCAACTGAGCCACCCAGATGCCCCAAGAAGAAAAATTCTTTTATTACAGTTTATTTATTTATTTATTTATTTAGAGGGGCGCCTGGGTGGCGCAGTCGGTTAAGCGTCCGACTTCAGCCAGGTCACGATCTCGCGGTCCGTGAGTTCGAGCCCCGCGTCGGGCTCTGGGCTGATGGCTCAGAGCCTGGAGCCTGTTTCCGATTCTGTGTCTCCCTCTCTCTCTGCCCCTCGCCCGTTCATGCTCTGTCTCTCTCTGTCCCAAAAATAAATAAACGTTGAAAAAAAAATTTTATTTATTTATTTAGAGAGAGTGTGCACTTATGTATGAACTGGAGAGGGGCAGAGAGATCCGGAGAAAGAATACCAAGCAGGCTCCCTGCTGTCAGTGCAGAGCCTGATGTGGGACTTGAACTCACAAACTGAGATCATGACCTAAGCTGAAATCAAGAGTCAGACGCTTAACTGACTGAGCCACCCAGGTAACCCGGCAAAAAAAATTTTTGTGTTTGTGGTGACTGAGTGTGGAGCACCTTTGCGAACTCTGATTATCAGCTAAAGCAAGTAGTATCATTTTCGTTCAAAAGACACAGGCCCAAAGGGTAAGCAACTGACACATAAATAGGAGAGACATTTGGGGCAAGAGCTAACATCATAAAAGAAGAGATTATGCATGTAACTACTGTGGTAAACAGGATAAATAGCATTTGTATCTTAAGTTACTGGGTAATATAAGGAAAGGAGAAGGGAACTAATATTTTTGCCATTTCCATTGTGCCAGATACTTTATGTATAATAGTCAGTACTTACAGTAACCCCATAAGGTAGATTTTTATAATTACCTGCATCTGCACTGAAATTAAAGTGCAGAGAGGTTAAATAATTTGTCAATGGGGTGAAGATTTGGATGGATGTGCCCTTGACTACTACATTCTGTTGGTTTGTAGTTTTTTAAATTTAAGTACAATTGACACACAATATTCTATTAGTTTTAGGTGTTCATCTTAGTGATTTGGTATTTTTATAGGTTAGGAACTATGATCCCTATGATAAATCTGGTTACTGTCTGTCACCATACAAAGTTATTACATTGTTACTAAATTCCCTGTGTTGTACATTACATCCCCATGACCCTTTTTTCTTTTTTTAAATCTGGAAGCCTGAACCTCTTAATCCTCTTCACAAATTTCACCCACAGCCCCAATCATTCCTCACTCTTGTAATCAATAGTTTGTTCCCTGTTTCTGTCTGTTTCTATTTTGTATTTTATAGATTCAACATGTAAGTGACATCATGTTATTTGTCTTCTCTGTCAGGCTTATTTCATTTAGCATAATACTGTCTAGGTCTAATCATGTTGTCACAAATGGCAAAATTTCTTTCTTTTTTATGGTTGAGTAATATTCCTCTGTGTGTGTGTGTGTGTGTGTGTGTGTGTGTGTGTGTGTGTGTGTCTATATCTGTATCTTTGTTCATCTATTTATGGACATGTGGTTTCCTTCCTTATCTTTGCTATTGTAAATAATGCTTTTTGAACATAATGGTGCATATGTCTTTTTGAATTGGTATTTTTATTTTCTTCAGGTACCTACCCAGAAGTGGAATTGCTGGGTCATATGGTAGTTTGATTTTTATTTTTTTGATGGGCCTCCACACTGTTTTCTGTTGTGACTGCACCAATTTACATTCCCCACCAACAGTGTACCAGAGTTCCCTTTAGTCCACATCTTTGCCAACACTTCATATTTTTTGTGTTTTTGAGTAGCCAATCTGTGATTTTGATTTGCATTCCCATGATGATTAGTGATGTTGAGGATCCTATATATCTGTTGGCCATCTCTGTGTCTTTGGGAAAGTGTCTATTCTAAAGTCTTTTGCCCATTTTTTAATTGGGTTGTTGCTTTGTATTTTTTTTAATGTTTTTAAAATTTATTTTGAGAGACACAGACACACAGACACACACAGCGGGAGGGTGGGGGGTTGGGTGGAGAGAGAGAATCCCAAGCAGGCTCCAACCCAGCATGGAGCCCAGTGTGAGGTTGGATCCTGCAAACTACGAGATCATGACCTGAGCCAGAATCAAAGAGTTGGATTATCAACATACTGAGCCAAGGTGTCCCGAGGCAATTTTATTTTAAATGTACATATCATGTTATATGTCCTAGAAGATTTAATCTTATATGCACTATTTATGATGACACAAATTAAACAGTAATAAGTTAGTATATGCATGTGGTTTTTATTATTTTTTAAAATTTACATCCAAGTTAGCATATAGTGCAATCATGATTTCAGGAGTAGATTACAGGGATTCATCCCCTATGTATAACACCCAGTGCTCATCTCAACAAGTGTCTTCCTTAATGCCCCTTGCCCATTTAGCCCATCCCCCAACCCCTCCAGCAACCTTTAGTTTGTTCTTTGTATTTAAGAGTCTCTTATGTTTTGTCCCCCTTCTTGTTTTTATATTATTTTTGCTTCCCTTCCCTTATGTTCATCTGTTGTTTTTTTTTTAATGTTTATTTCAAGAGAGAGACAGAGTGAGTGTGGGGGAGGGAGGGATAGAGAGAGAGGGAGACACAGAATCCAAAGCAGGCTCCAGGCTCCAGGCTCCAAGCTGTCAGCACAGGGCCTGATGCAGCGCTCGAACTCACAAACTGTGAGATCATGACCTGAGCTGAAGTCGGACGCTTAACCGACCGAGCCACCTGGGTGCCCCTCATCTGTTTTGTATCTTAAATTCCATATGAATGAAGTCATGATATTTGTCTTTTTCTGACTAATTTTGCTTAGCATAATACCCTCTAGTTCCATCCACATAGTTGCAAATGGCAAGATTTTGTTCTTTTTGATTGCTGGGTAATACTCCATTGTATATATATACCACATCATCTTTATCAAAATTCTTCTGTCGATGGACATTGGGCTCTTTCCATACTTTGTTGTCGATAGCACTACTATAAACATTGGGGTGCATGTGCCCCTTCAAAACAGCATACCTGTATCCCTGGGATAAATACCTACTAGTGCAATTGCTGGGTCGTGGGGTAATTCTATTTTTAAATTTTTGAGGCACCTCCATACTGTTTTCCAGAGTGACTGCACCAGTTTGCATTCCCACCAGCAGTGGAAAAGAGATCCTCTTTCTCTGCATCCTCGCCAACATCTGTTGTTGCCTGAGTTGTTAATGTGAACCATTCTGACAGGTGTGAGGTGGTATCTTATTGCGGTTTTAATTTGTATTTCCCTCATAATGAGTGATATTGAACCTTTTTTCATGTGTTAGCCGTCTGGATGTCTTCTTTGGAGAAGTGTCTATTCATGTCTTTTGCCCATTTCTTCACTGGATTATATGTGTTTTGGGTGTTGAGTTTGGTAAGTTCTTTATAGGTTCTGGATACTAACCCTTTATCTGATATGTCGTTTGCAAATATCTTCTCCTATTCTGGTGGTTGCCTTTTAGTTTTGCTGATTGTTTCCTTCGCTGTGCAGAAGCTTTTTATTTTGATGAGGTCCCAGTAGTTCATTTTTGCTTTTGTTTCTCTTGCCTCTGGAGACGTGTTGAGTAAGAAGTTGCTGTGGCCAAGATCAAAGAGGTTTTTGCTTGCTTTCTCCTTGAGGATTTTGATGGCTTCCTGTCTTACATTTGTCTTTCATCTATTTTGAGTTTATTTTTGTGTATGGTTTAAGAAAGTGGTCCAGGTTCATTTTTCTGCATGTTGCTGTCCAGTTTTCCCAGCACCATTTGCTGAAGAGACTGTATTCCATTGTATAGTCTTCCCTGTTTTGTGAAAGATCAGTTGGCCATACATTTGTGGGTCCATTTCTGGGTTCTGTATTCTGTTCTGTTGATCTGAGTGTCTGTTTTTGTGCCAGTTTCATACTGTCTTGATGATTACAGCTTTGTAATACATCTTGAAGTCCGGGATTATGATGCCTCCAGCTTTGGTTTTCTTTTTCAGGATTGATTTGGCTATTTGGGGTCTTTTTTGGTTCCATACAAATTTTAGGATTGTTTGTTCTAGCTCTGTGAAGAATGCTGGTGTTAGTTTGATAGCGATTGCATTGAACATGTAGATTGCTTTGGGCAGTATTGACATTTTAACAATATTTTTTCTTCCAATCAGTGAGCATGAAATATTTTCCATTTTTTGGTATCTTCAATTTCTTTCATAAACTTTCTATAGTTTTCAGTGTGTAGATTTTTCTCCTCTTTGGTTAGGTTTATTCCTAGGTATTTTTGTTGTTTTTGGTGTAATTGTAAATGGGATCAATTCCTTGATTTCTCTTTCTGCTGCTTCATTATTAGTGTATAGAAATGCAACCGATTTCTCTGCATTGATTTTATATCCTGCAACTTTGCTGAATTCATGGATCAGTTCTGGCAATTTTTTGGTGGAATCTTTGGGTTTTCCACATAGGGTATCATGTCTTCTGTGAAGGTGAAAGTTTGACTTCCTCCTGGCCGATTTGGATGCCTTTTATTTCTTTGTGTTGTCTGACTGCTGAGGCCAGGACTTCGAATACTGTGTTGAATAACTGGCAAGAGTGGACATCCCTGTCATGTTCCTGACCTTAGGGGGAAAGCTCTCAGTTTTTCCCTATGGAGGATAATATTAGTGGTGGGTCTTTTGTATATGGCTTTTATGATCTTGAGGTATGATCCTTCTATCCCTACTTTCTTAAGGGTTTTTATTAAGAAAGGATGCTGTATTTTGTCAAATGCTTTCTCTTTATCTACTGAGAGGATCATGTGGTTCCTGTCCTTTCTTTTATTAATGTGATGTATCACATTGATTGATTTGCAGATATTGAACCAGCCCTGAGTCCCAGGTATAAATCCCACTTGATCGTGGTGAATAATTCTTTTAATGTGTTGTTGGATCTGGCTGGCTGGTACCTTGTTGAGGATTTTTGCATCCCTGTTCATCAGGGAAATTTTTCTGTAGTTCTCCTTTTTAGTGGGGTCTTTGTCTGGTTTTGGAATCAGGTAATGCTGGCCTCATGGAATGAGTTTGGAAGTTTTCCTTCCATTTCTATTTTCTGGAGCAGCTTCAAAAGAATAGGTCTTACCTTTCTTTACATGGTTGATGGAATTCCCCTGGAAAGCTATCTGGCCCTGGACTCTTGTTTATTTGGGAGATTTTTGATTACTAATTCAGTTCAGATTTGCGATTTCTTCACAGTTTTGGTTTCAGTTTTGGTAGTTTATATGTTTCTAGGAATTTGTCCATTTCTTCCAGATTGCTCAATTTATTGGCATATAATTGCTTATAATATTCTCGTATTATTGTTTGTCTTTCTGCCGTGTTGTGATCTCTCCTCTTTCATTCTTGATTTTATTTATTTGGGTCCTTTCCTTTTTCTTTTTGATCAAACTGGCTAGGGTTTATCAATTTTGTTAATTCTTTCAAAGAACCAGCTCCTGGTTTCATTGATCTATTCTATATTTTTGGTTTTGATATCATTGATTTCTGCTCTAATCTTTACTATTTCCTGTCTTCTGCTGGCTTTGGGTTTTATTTGCTGTTCTTTTTCCAGCTCTTTAAGATGTAAAATTAGATTGTATACCTGAGACCTTTATTCTTTTTTAGGAAGGCCTGGATTGCTGTATACCTCCCTCTTATGACTGCCTTTGCTGCGTCCCAGAGGTTTTGGGCTGCGGTGTTACCATTTTCATTGTCTTCCATGTACTTCTTAATTTCCTCTTTAACTTCTTGGCTAACCCATTCATTATTTAGTAGGATGTTCTTTAATCTCCCAAGTATTTGTTGTCTTTCCGAATTTTTTATTGTGGTTGATTTTGAGTTTCATAGCATTGTGGTCTGGAAATATGCATGGTATGTTCTCAATCTTTTTGTACTTGTTAAGGGCTGATTTGTGTCCCAGTATGTGATCTGTTCTGGAGAATATTCTGTGTGCACTCAAGAAAAATGCGTATTCTACTGCTTTAGGATGAAATGTTCTGAATATATCTGTTAAGTCCATCTGGTCTGGTGTGTCATTCAGAGCCATTGTTTCCTTGTTGATTTTCTGTTTATATTATCTGTCCATTGCTATAAGTGGGGTGTTGAAGTCCCCTATTATTATGGTATTATTGTCAATGAGTTTATGTTTCTGATTCATTGGTTTATATATTTGGGAGTTCCATGTTGGGGGCATAAATGTTTGTAGTTGTTAGATCTTCTTGGTGGATAGACTCCTTAATTGTAATGTAATGCCCTTCTTCATCTCTTGTTACAGTCTTTATTTTAAAATCTAGATTGTCTGATACAAGTATGGCTATTTGGCTTTCTTTTGGCAACCATTAGTATGATAGATGGTTCTCCATCTGAAGATACTTTTTTTTTTCTTTTTTTTTCATTTTTTCTTTTAATTTTCTTTTTTATTT
This sequence comes from Puma concolor, assembly GCF_028749965.1. NCBI lineage: Eukaryota > Metazoa > Chordata > Mammalia > Carnivora > Felidae > Puma > Puma concolor. The sequence goes on along the minus strand of NC_141680.1, from coordinate 15,606,937 downwards.
TTTTAAAATTTACATCCAGGGGCGCCTGGGTGGCGCAGTCGGTTAAGCGTCCGACTTCAGCCAGGTCACGATCTTGCCGTCCGCGAGTTCGAGCCCCGCGTCAGGCTCTGGGCTGATGGCTCAGAGCCTGGAGCCTGTTTCCGATTCTGTGTCTCCCTCTCTCTCTGCCCCTCCCCCGTTCATGCTCTGTCTCTCTCTGTCCCAAAAATAAATAAACGTTGAAAAAAAAAAAATTAAAAAAAAAAAATAAAATTTACATCCAAATTCGTTAGCATGTAGTGCAACAGTGATTTCAGGAGTAGATTCCTTAGTGCCCCTTTGAAGATACTTTCAATCTGGAGGTGTCTTTAGGTCTAAAATGGGTTTCTTGTAAACAATATAGAGATGGATCTTGTTTTCTTATCCATTCTGTTACTTTTGATTGGAGCATTTAGTGCATTGGCATTTACAGTGAGTACTGAAAGATAGGAATTTGCTGCCATTGTGTTGCCTGTGGAGTTGGGAGTTTCTGGTGGTGTTCTCTGGTCCTTTCTAGTCTTTGTTGCTTTTGGTCCTTTTTGTTTTGTTTCATCTTTTCTCCCCTCAGAGAGTCCTCCTGGAAATTTCTTGCAGAGCTGGTTTAGTGGTCACAAACTCCTTTAGTGTTTGTTTGTCTGGGAAACTCTTTATCTCTCCTATCTTGAGTGACAGCCTTGCTGGATAGAGAATTCTTGGCTGCGTATTTTTCCAATTCAGCACGTTGAATATATCCTGCCATTCCTTTCTGGCCTGCCAACTTTTTGTGGATAGGTCTGCTGCGAACCTGATCTGTCTTCCCTTATAGGTTAAGGACTTTTTTTCCCTTGCCACTTTCGTAATTCTTTCCTTGCCTGTGTGTTTTGCGAATTTGACTATGATATGCCTTGTTGATGGTTGGTTTTGTTGAATCTAAATGGTAGTTCTCTGTATCTCCTGGATTTTTGATGTCTGTCTCTTTCCCCAGGTTGGGAAAGTTTTCTGCTATAATTTCATGCATGTGGTTTTTAAATGAAATAGAACAGGAAGGTGTTTGATGAAATTATTGATGTTTGGCCCCACCCTGCCCCAGTTCTGTTCCCTAGAAACTTTTAAAAATTCAAACTGTATTGAAATTCAGTGTGATTTACACACCATAGAACTGTGATATTGATATGTATAATAAATATATATAACAAAGCTCAAGATGTGTGCAGTTTGACAAGCTTTGGCAAATTCCCCATCTCGTAATGCCAACCTAGGCAAACCAGAGTTTTAACTTCTGTTTTTTATCTTTATAGGTTAGTTTTAACTATCCTACAAATTTTTGTTTTAGTGTTTATTTTTGAGAGACAGAGTGTGAGCAGGGGAGGGGCAGAGAGAGAGGGAGACACAGAATCCAAAGCAGGCTGCAGTCTCTGAACTGTCAGCACAGAGTCTGATGCGGGGCTCAAACTCGTGAGCTGAAGTCGGACGCTTAACCAACTGAGCCACCCAGGCACCCCTAGTTTTAACTGTTCTTTTTTTTTTTTTTTTAAGTTTATTTATTTTTGAGAGAGACAGAGCAAGCAGGGAAGGGGCAGAGAGAGAGAATCTCAAGCAGGCTCTGCACTGTCAGCACAGAGCCCAATGCGGGGATCAAACCCACGAAATGCAAGACCATGACCTGAGCCAAAACCAAGAGTCGGACGCCTAACTGACTGAGCCACCCAGGTGCCCCTTGACTATTCTAAAACTTCATATAAATGTGTGTCTGGCTTCTTTGTCTAGCAAAATGTTTTTTGAGATTTATCCATGTTGTTTCAATAGTTTGAGCCTTTTTTTGCCTTTTGTGAATAATCAATTTGTTTAATTTACCTGTTGTTAAACATTTGGGTTATTTTCATTTTTTGGCCATTACGAATGAAGATGCTGTGAACATTCACATACAAATCTTTTTGTAGAAATATATTTTTATTTCTCTGGGATAAATACTTAGGAATGTAATTGCTGAGTTACATGTTCAGTGAATGTTCATAAGAAATTGCTAGACTTCTCTAAATCGATTGTGAGAATTCTAGTTGCTCCATATCTTTGCCAACACTTAATTTTGTCAGTCTTTTTAAGTTTAACCATCCTAGTGAATGTGTAGTTTTATTTTGTAGTGGAATATAGATCTGTGTTTTTTCTCTTAGAACGACTTTGTTTTTTTCTGTCTGGTAAACCTAATGACATAAAATGAGTTCAAAAGTGTTCTCTTCTATTTCTTGACAGTTTATGCAAGATTAGTATTTTTTTTTCTTTATTAAAAAATATATATTTATTTATTTTGAGAGAGAGAGCACACGAGCAGGGGAGGGGCAGAGAGAGAGAGAATCCCAAGCAGGTTCTGTGCTGTCAGCCCAGAGTCTGATGTGGGGCTCGATCTCAAGAACCATGAGATCGTGACCTGAGCCAAAATCAAGAGCTTGGTGCTTAATTGACTGAGCCACCCAGGAAACCTCCCCCAACTTTTTTTTTTAGTAGGCTGTATGCCAAACATGGGGTTTCAGCTCATGACCCTGAGATCAAGACCAGAGTTGAGATCAAATTGGATGCTTAACCCACTGAACTACGCATACACCCCCTCCGTTGGAATATTTTAAATTATAAAATCAGGTTTTTTTTAATGGTTATGGTACTGTCTAGATTCTCTGCATTTTGTATGTCAGTTTTGATAATTTGTGTTTTTCAAGGGACTTAGCCATTTTATCTTTTTCATAAAGTTGTTCCTAATATTCCATTATCTCTTGTATATATAATCTAATGTATATGATATATAGTGATGCATTTTTCATTTCTGATATTGAGAATATTTGTTTCTTTTTCTTGGCCAGACTAGCTAGAGGTTTATCAATTTTATTGATATTTTCAAAGAACCAGCTTTTAGTTCAATTGTTTTTTCCTGTTGTTTATCCATTTTCTATTTTGTTGATTTTTTGCTCTTTTATTATTTCCTTCCTTCTGTGTGCTTGAGTTTAGTTTATTCTTTTCTGGCTTCTTCTGGTAGAAGGTTATATAATTGATTTTGGATATTTTTCTTCTCTAAGCATTAAAGCTGTAATTTTCCCTTGAAGCATTACTCTAGCAAATCCTATAAGTTTAGATAGATTGTATTTTCATTTTCATTCTGTTAATAATACTTTCTAATTTCTCTTGTGATTTCTTTCTCAATAGATGGGTTATTAAAGAAGTTCATTGTTCACGGGGCACCTGGCTGGCTCAGTAGGTAGAGCATGCGACTCTTGATCTCGGGGGTTGTGATTTTGAGCCCCACGTTGGATTTAAAAAAAATAGAAGTTTACTGCTTAGTTCCCAAGTATTTGGAAATTTTGTAGATATCCTATTGTTAGGATTTTTAGTTTCATTCCGGTGTGGTCAGATAACGTGCTCTCTGAATTCAGTCTTTTAACATTCATTGAGACTTGTTATATTGCCCAACTTATGGAACCTTGATGAAAATGTTCCAGGGGCACTTAAAAAGAATGTTTATTCTGCAATTGTTAGATGATCTAATTAGGTCAAGTTGGTTAATAGTTTAATCTTTTATGTTCTACATATTTTTTTTTTTTTATCTCTTTGCTTTTTCCATCCTGAGGGAAGGAAGTTGAGACCACCAATTATAATGATGGACTTGTCTATTTCTCTTAACTCTGTAGATTTTTGCTTCATGTCTTTTGAAACTTTGTTATTAGGTGTATATATTTATCATTGTTGTGCCTTCTACAGGAATCAACCCCATTATTAGGAAATGTCCTTTTTTATCCCTGGTAATATTCTTTGTCCTGAAGCCTTCTTTGCCTGCCAGTAATGATGCAGCTTTTTCCAGTGTTTAATTTTTAACCTGTGTCTTTATATTTGAAGTGCAGTTCTTGTAGACAGCAGATAGTTGGATCTTATTCATTTTGACAATTTTTGCCTTTTACTTGGAGTACTTGAACCATTTGTACTTAGTATAGTTACATGTTTGGGTGTAAGTTTTTTGTTTTGTTACTTGTTTTCTCTTTGTCCCATCTGTTGGTTGTTGTTTTGTTGTTTAGCTTTTCCTGACTTGTGGATTATTTGAGTATTTTTTTATGATTTGAATTGATTTCCACTATTGATTTATGAGCTATACTTTTTTTTAAGGAGTGCTTTAGAGCAGTTCATCTTAGTTTGGACAAACCATTACAAAACACTTTTTTTTTTCTTCAAGTTCTGTTGTTCTAAGTATTTGCTTCACCAAATGTGGGGCTTGAACTCACAACGCCGCGATCAAGAGTCACATGCTCTTCCAACTGAGTCAGTCAGGCGCCCCTATTACAAAATACTTTAGACTGGATGGTGTAGACAACAGATTGGTTTCTCACAACTCCAGAGGTTGGGAAACCCAAGATTGAGGTGTCAGCAGATTCATTTCTGGGTGAGGGCTGTGTTTCTGGCTTGCAGCTACCATCTCACCATGTGCCCACATGACCTCTTCTTTGTATATGGGAAGAGAGAGCTCTGGTGTCTCTCTCCTTTTTTTTTTTTTTTTTATGTCTGTTTATTTTGAGAGAGAGAGAGAGAGAGAGCGCATGTGTGTGCGTGCAAGCTGGGGGGGGGGGACAGAGAGAGAGGGAGAGAAACCCAAGCAGACTCTGTGCTGACACCCCTGCTGCCATGCCCAAATGACTGAGCCACCCAGGTGCCCCAAGGTGTCTCTTCTTCTAAGGGCATGAATTCCAATGTGGGGGCTCCACCTTCATGGCCTTATTAAAACAAATTACCTCCAAAGGCCCCACCTTCTAATGTCATCACATTGGGGGTTTGGGCTTCAACATATGAATTTGGGGAGGTGGGACACAAATAGTCTAAAACATGGTGGTTCTCTTCTTGTTTTTTTATAATTTATTTTTTATTTCTTCATTTTATTTATTTTGAGAAACAGAGACAGAGCACAAGTAGGGGAGGGGCAGAGAGAGGGAGAGAATCCCAAGCGGGCTCTGCACTATCATTGCAGAGCCCTATGAGGGATTCGATCCCACAAACCTTGAGATTGTGACTTCAGCCAAAATCGAGAGTCAGATGCTTAACTAACTGAGCCACCCAGGAGCCCCCTCTCTCTTTTTTAATTGAAGTATGGTTGATACACAATGTTATATTAATGTTTTAGGTGTACAGCACAGCAATTGGACAAGTCTCCATGTTATGCTGTACTCACCATTGAATGTTTTGATCTTAGAATACTTTTCTTTGATTTTTTAATGTTTAGCGTGCACAAGCGCGACGGGGGGGTGGGGGGCAGAGAGAGGAGGGGACAGAGGATCTGAAGCGGGCTCCTGCAGGGCTCTAACTCAGTGAACTGCGAGATCATGACCTGAGCAGAAGTCAGATGCATAACTGACTGAGCCACCTAAGTGCCCGTCACTTTATTTATTTTTTGAGAAAAGATTTACTCGGTTCCAAAGTTTGAATAACCAGTTTGTCATTTGGCCTTTCAAGTAAAAATGATGTTCCGAGAAAAAAGTGGCTAGTTCAACTCACAGCTCAAACAGTTGCACAAGTGGTGACAGCCAGTACTCCAGTATGTGGCAGAAGTACTTTTTGCCTACTTCCCATGTTGTTCCACAGAATATTTAAAATTTTTTATAAAGAATATGGAGTTGTTTTGGCAGGTTGTTGATTGATTGACTTGCAAATCAGCTGATCCCTTGGAGATTGGAATGGGTCCAGAATAGCTTTTACTTTGGGTCTAGTTTAGTCCTGTTTCTGAAGCATGACCTTTCTGGGGTTTCTACTGAAAGCAGCAGGTGTTTATTGAGTTTTCTCCACTCAGGCTGGTGAGAGCTCAGCTGTGTTCTAGCCTGTGTGAGCTCCACTCATTTTTCAGTTTATAGCTAATACTTAATCTTTGCCTGGCCATGTGGAGTCTCATTTTGTGTATCCATAACTTAGAAGTCAGCCAGAGACTCCTGGGAACCCCTGTGTGGGTTATTGAGGCTCTAACTCTGTGTAGCTTGTCTTTTCTGGCATTCTGCATCCACGAAATCCAACTAAGTTGCCTCCCTGAACTCTGTGCTCAGTAGGACTGCCACGTTCTTCTTGGGTTCCCTCTCCACGCTGTGATCCAAGAGTGCCTCCATGCAGAAAGCCAGGAGGATTGTAGTGTTCCCCTCATTCGTTTCTCTTTTTTCAGGGACCACAGTCTTGCTCTGCCTGTTGTCCAGTATTTGAAAGGTTTATGTATTTTTGTCCAGTTTTTTCGTTGGTGGTGCTGTTTATTTCAGCATGGGCAAGAGCAGAGGTCAGAGAACCAGTATTCACTGCTGTTGGTTTTTTTCTGATGATTACCTTTATTTATTTTTTTAAATTTCTTAAACGGATTTTTTACTTTTTTATTTATAAGTAGGCTTCAGGGCCAATGTGGGGCTCAAACTCACGACCCTGAGATCAAGAGTTGCATGTTCCACCGACTGAGCCAGCCAGGGATCCCTCTGATGGTTACCTTTAAATGGTGGCTTTTTAAAAACAAACTAAAAACCTGATTGGTGGTCTGTTTTTTGTAGATACTATTTTCATAATTGCTAATAGAGACATGAGATTTATTTATTTATTTATTTATTTAGTTTTTTCAACGTTTATTTATTTTTGGGACAGAGAGAGACAGAGCATGAACGGGGGAGGGGCAGAGAGAGAGGGAGACACAGAATCGGAAACAGGCTTCAGGCTCTGAGCCATCAGCCCAGAGCCCGACGCGGGGCTCGAACCCATGGACCGCGAGATCGTGACCTGGCTGAAGTCGGACGCTTAACCGACTGCGCCACCCAGGCGCCCCAGAGACATGAGATTTAAAATCCAAACGGTTTTGGGTGCTTAGGTGGCTCAGTCAGTTGAGCGTCCGACTCTTGATCTTAGCTTAGGTCTTGATCTCAGGATTGTGAATTCAAGTCCCCCATTGGGCTCTGTCTGGGCGTGAAGCTTACTTAAAAAAAAAAAATGCAAAAGATATAAAAATTGGATTCAGTGTGAGGTCTGCCTCCCACCTACGGCCCTACTCGCCAGTTCTCTCAAAAGAGGCAACCAATGTTACATACACATCTCTTTAAGGCTGCATAATATTATTTTAAAGATTTCCCATACTTACCTAATTATTATTTTTTTTATTTTTCCATTTATTTACTTATTTTTGAGAGACAGAGAGGGAAGTGGGGGATGGGCAGAGAGAGAAGGAGACACAGAATCCGAAGCAGGCTCCAGGCTATCAGCACAGAGCCCGACACAGGGCTCGAACTCACAAACCGTGAGATCACGACCTGAGCTGAAGTCAGACGCGCACTCAGGCGCCCCTCTAATTGTCTATTAATGGGCCCTATAGGCAAATTAATGTGCTGTTCTGAATAATGAGCACAAATGTGATGCCTGTATTTTGGATGCAGTAATTGTATTCTTGTTAAGCCAAGTATTGCACTTTTATGCTTTTATGATTTTATCCAAGTGATAAAACTTTATTAGATTTTCAGATGACATGCTCCAAAAAGTCTCTTTAATAATGTTATCTGTGGTTTATTACAAATACCAAACTGTAAAAATATGTCAGATTTGGTCATAATTTGAATGTAGATCTCATTCTGTGTTTACTCTTTCAGGCCATAATGCAACAGGGAGACACTTCCATAAAACCTGTCCTCCAGGTCATTGTGAGTACCTGTGTATGTTTTATGTCAAGCATTTTAAAAACTTCTATGTAATTATACATTATGTTTGATGAAGCACGTGTCAATTTCATGTCCATTTTAGGAAATTCTCTCCCTCATCACAAAAAATAGGCCTGTTCTGTAGTAACTGCAGGAGAGCAGCTAGGGCTGGGTTTTTTTCTTCTTCAATATAAGTTAGCCAGAGTTAGACTTGGGGGTTTAGATTTGAGCCTTCGCCTTTCTATTCTTGCCATAATTGATGGAGGCTATAGTGCTACACATCATTAGTATTGCCTCCTTACTTTTTTCTTCCTGCCCTGAGGTTTGTCTTTCTTAAATCTGCCTTATATGGGCCTACAATGAATGTGTCTGCTTAAAATTCTTCATTAACCCTATCATTCATTTAAAATTAAAAAAAAATCTTTTTTTAATGTTTGTTTATTTTTGAAAGAGAGAGACAGCGTGTGAGTGGTGGGGGAGGGGCAGAGAGAGAGGGAGACAGAATCTGAAGCAGGCTCCAGGCTCTGAGCTGTCAGCACAGAGCCCGACGCGGGGCTCAGCCATGAGATCATGACCTGAGCCAAAGTCGGACACTCAACCAACTGAGCCACCCAGGCGCCCCCATTTAAGGGTTTTCCAAATTTTTTTTTTAAGTTTATCTATTTATTTTTGAGAGAGGGAGACAGAATGAGCAGGGGAGGGGCAGAGAGAGAGGGAGAGAATCCCAAGCAAGCTGCGCACTCTCAGCATGGAGCCCGATGCAGGGCTTGAATCCACAAACTGTGAGATCATGACCTGAGCCAAAGCCAAGAGTTGGATGCTTGACCAACTGAGCCACCCAAGTACTCCAAAGGTGTTTCAAATTTTAGTGGGAACTTAAAAAATGAATAGAAGCAGGATCCTGGATCATTCTGTGGATTCTGAGTCAGTAGGCCTGGTGATCTCCTTGTGACTCCCAGACTCGCTGCTGGTCATCATAAGGCTCCGTTTCTGTATTTCACTTCCTGTGGAGAGCAGCTTCTGATTTCCTGTAAGTTGTGATAAATGCCTTGGCTGTGCCCCCATGTCATGTGCACACATCTCTTATATCTCTTTGCCTTTGTCTCCACCACACTTGTAAGCCCCTTCAGGGCAAGGATTTTTTGTTTTTTTTGTTTTGTATTTTTAACATGTTTTCTACATAGCACCTTGCATTGTTAGGTGCCTTATCATTCTTTTTTTTTTTTTTTTAATTGATTTTCAATTAAATTTGAGCTGGGGAGAGAGAACACGAGTATTGGCAACTCATTTTATTCTCATCTGTGTTGTGCTTAATAATGTTAGAGAGAAGCTGGTGGGAAAATCGTCATATCCAAGTTTCTTTTGCTTGGACGTAGGTGTCAGGAGAATGGGCAAGCAGTTCAGTGTTTGCTGAAATAATGACAGACCCACTCTGCTGCCACTTAGAAGTAATTATCTCTGGGGACTGGGGAGACAGTCTGTCTAATGAATCATGTTTTCTATCTTAGAACATCCGTCCCATCACTACAGGGAATAGTCCACCCCGTTATCGACTGCTTATGAGTGATGGATTGAACACTCTCTCCTGTGAGTATGATGTATAAATCCAGGAATTTGTATTCAAATAATAAAAGCACATCCAGCACTTTGGTTGCAATAATTTGGGGCATTTCAGAAGTGTACATTTGCCTGACCGTGCACTTCATTCAGACAGAATTGCAGCCGGCAGAGAGCATTCTAACAATAGACTGGATCTAGTGGAAAGCTGCCACTTGGCTTAATTAATTTTCTCTAACTGGTGCGCTGTTTTCTTTGATTAATTTCCCTCAGGATGATATTGACATTTAGTGAATATAATGGGTTAGCTGTCCTATACTTGCCTTTTTAGGCTTTTATTTCAGTGTTGGAAACTTCACAAGCAAGAAAGACAGTTTTCAGAATATGTGCTTGCTATCTCTAGTCACAAGGTGAAGAACGTAGAAAAGATTTTTTTAGTCTTCATCATGAAACCTGAATGATGGAAAAAATGATTCTGGGCAATTTAAGAAATTCTTACATTTCAGAGTAGCAGCAGATGTTTAATGCATAGTAAATCATACTGTTTTTCACTGTGCAGAATCTGAATAGTTTTAGTTTCAGAAACATTCAAGGCATTGTTTTTCTTTGCTAGTCCACGTGTGATCAGTGCTAGTTCAGATTGTTATGACTGAAATGTTGTGGGAACTAAAGAAATCTTTGTGCTTTTCAGCTTTCATGTTGGCAACACAGTTGAACCATCTTGTTGAGGGAGAACAATTGTCTAGCAACTGTATTTGCCAGATTAACCGATTTATTGTTAACACTCTGAAAGATGGAAGGTATGTGGTGGGTTATTTTTGCTTTTTAGAGTTTTCTTTGGTTTTATTGTGTTTTGGAATGGGGACTAATTTTTGAACAGAGAAGTCCTTTGGATACCAAAATTCACTTAGGAATTTCAAAAAGACAATGATGAGCTTCCAGCTAAGAGTTTACAGCTATTGAGATTTGAACTCGGGTGACTAAAACATGGCACCAAAGGGAGAGAAATATGGAAACAAATTGGAAATTTCAAAGCAGGAGATTAAAGCCAAACACAGAACTCTTATTTCTAATCTCTTCAGAAGCCCTGTTTTTAGCATTCTCTTTTAAAGCATCTTTTAATGAAAAGGGGTCACTTATAAAGAGCAAAAGAGCTGTATTTAATTATGTAACACTGCTCCTTTTCTACAACCTTGAATCTTTCATCGTAAATTATTCAGCCAATACAGAGCATGGTGAGGACTTACAGATGCTACACGCTAGAGGTGCAGCGGTGAGCACACTGTTAACCGTTGCTAAAATAGGACCTTTTTGTTGGGGAGAGGCTTTTAAGGTCTTTATTTTCAGTCACAGAACACATGAGAAACAAATATGGCAAGCATTCCCATCTTAAGGGTATGTCAGTGTATGTTACAATAGTATTATCTGTACATTTCCAAGTAACTTTTGCTTTATATTTGTTTGCTATATCATTGTCCTTCTTTTAACTTTCAACTTCTGTTCTTAATCTTGGGTGTCTTTTATAAATAGTGTATACTTTTATTTATTTACTTTTTAATTTTTATTAAAAAATATTAAATGTTTTATTATTTTGAGAGAGAGAGAGAGTATGCACAAGCAGGGGAGGGGCAGGGAGAAGGAGAGACAGAATCCCAAGCAGGCTCTGTGCCATCAGCACAGAGCCTGATGTGGGGCTCGAATTCATGAACTGTGAGATCATGACTGCGCCGAGATCAAGAGTCAGACACTTAACCGACTGCACCACCCAGGCGCCCCAGCAGCATATAGTTTTAGAAATCATTTAAAAAAAAATTTTTTTTTAATGTTTTATTTATTTTTGAGACAGAGAGAGACAGAGCATGAACGGGGAGGGTCAGAGAGAGAGGGAGACACAGAATCTGAAACAGGCTCCAGGCTCTGAGCTGTCAGCACAGAGCCCAACATGGGGCTCGAACTCACGGACCGTGAGATCATGACCTGAGCCGAAGTCAGACGCTCAACCGACTGAGCCACCCAGGCGCCCCTAGAAATCATTTTGAGATTTAGTTGGTGAGTTTATTCTGCTTAACTTATTATTGATTTTTTCTAATTTTTGTGTTTTCACCATGTTTTTTGATTTATTTTTTTCTTGCCTTGGATTGATTGGATTTTTCCTTAATCCTCTTTTTTGCCTCTGCTGGTTTGAGAGACATTCTATTTGTGCTGTGTTTTTGTTTGTTTGGTTTGTTTGTTTTTTGTGGGTACTCTCACATTTAAAAAAAATCCTGGGGGCACCTGGGTGGCTCAGTCAGTTGAGTGTCCGACTTCAGTTCAGGTCATGATCTCATGTTTCATGTGTTCAAGCCCCGCATCCAGCTCTGTGGTGACAGCTTGCTCGGAGCCTGGAGCCTGCTTTGGATTCTGTGTCTCCTCTCTCTGCCCCTCCCCCGGTCACACTTTGTCTCTCAAAAATAAATGTAAAAAAAAAAAAATTTAAAAATCCATATGTAAATTAACAGAAATTCTAAAATAGGTCAGTATTTTTACCATCCTCTCAAATAAAACAAAGGTCTCAAAATGATCTGTGTTTAGTGTTCAATTTTGTTTTTATTTCTTCTGATTAGCATTCTCTACACAGACAGCCATTACTTATATTTACCCATAGTTTGTTAGCTCCCGTTTGTCTCCTTCATCATACTCCTTCCTTTTTAGTTCAGTTCTCATTTTCCTGAAGAATATCTTTGAGCAGCTCTTATGGAGAAAGTTTGTGAATGATAAAAATCTGTCATCTAAAAATGTCTGTTGCCGGACTCCTGGCTGGCTCACTCGGTAGAATGTGTGACTCTTGATCTCAGGGTCATGAGTTTGAACCCCACTTTTTTTTTTTTTTTTTTTAATTTTTTTTTTCAACGTTTTTTATTTATTTTTGGGACAGAGAGAGACAGAGCATGAACGGGGGAGGGGCAGAGAGAGAGAGGGAGACACAGAATCAGAAACAGGCTCCAGGCTCCGAGCCATCAGCCCAGAGCCTGACGCGGGGCTCGAACTCACGGACCGTGAGATCGTGACCTGGCTGAAGTTGGACGCTTAACCGACTGCGCCACCCAGGTGCCCCATGAACCCCACTTTGAGTGTAGAGATTACTTAAACAAAGAAATAAAATTTAAAAAATAAAAATGTCTGTTTCACTCTCAGTTTAAGTATAGAATTCTAGGTTGACAGTGAACTTAGTTCCTGTTATTATTTTCACCCTGATAGAATTTTGTGTTCTTGTCCTGGTGCTTTGAAAAAAAAATTTTTTTTTTAATGTTTATATTCATTTTTGAGACAGAGAGAGGACAGCGCATGAGCAGGGGAGGGGCAGAGAGAGAGGGAGACACAGAATCCGAAGCAGGCTACAGGTTCTGAGCTATCATCTCAGAGCCTGACACGGGGCTCGAACCCATGAACCATAAGATCATGACCTGAGCCGAAGTCGAACGCTCAACTGACTGAGCCACCCAGGCGCCCCTTGTCCTGGTGCTTTGTAAAAAAGACTTTTGTCATACGTACATTATAAAATTCACATAAATAAAAATAACTGTAATCCCACTGCCTAGAAGTAACTATTAGTAACATTTTGTTGTAATCCTTCCAGAATTTTTCTGTAAACATGAGTACTTATAAATTTGTATTTTCCTTAAAAAAAACTTCATAATATAGTTTTATAAAATTCTTTTTTAAGTTTATGGTTGTTGTTTTACATGTTCCTAGATAAACCTCTATGTCATATATTACTTAGCATGTCATTGTATAAGTTTACTTTAATTTAGTTAACATTTAATATTACACAGTATTTCACTATTTAAAGTTTATCACCAGTGTTCCTTAGAATATATTTGTAGCTCTTTGTGTATTCAGATTTTTAGAGAAGACGATCATTTTAATAAAAACAACACACAGAATCACCAATTCAAGCAATGCAAAACAAGGTACAAAGAAGGGGAAAAAATGGTCTAAAATTGATACAACCTAGAAATAACTATATTATGATTTAATGAGTATCATTCCAAAAATCTCACCATGCATATTTATCAATAATTGGTGAATCGATGGAAATCATCTTGGTAGTGGAATGACAATATAAACACTGTTACTGCTCTCTTCCTTCCTGTATAATTGGGTCCAAAACCATTAGGTGGGGTCAAGCAAGGTAGGTGTTTACAAGGGAGGGGTGGTGGTGGTGGTGGTCTGGAACCAGGTATTAGCCCAAACAAAGTGAGGACGGGGTCTTTGTGAGCTGGACAGGGTGCTGGAGCCCCAGCAGGTAAGGAGAACACACACGAGGGGAGAATGGCTGCGGCCCAGAATGGGTTGTCGGAGCCTGAGTAGGGTGAGGCAAGAGTCTGTGTGGCCGTTGGATCCTGAGCAAGGGATGAAGCCATCTGGGAGTGTGGGGGTCAGGGGACAGCAGCATGTTGTTGGAGACTGGGTGGGATAAGGAGGGAGGCCAAGCAGAATAAGGAGGGGGTCTGCAAGAAGTGGTGATAGCCCAGCATGAGTGTCAGAACCAATGGGGAGAGGAGGGTGCTTGTTTGTAATGGGATGGTGGTAATCTTAGAACTAGGTATGGAACTTGAGCATCGGGAGGAGGATGTCCGTGGGTGCAGCAGTGGCAGGTGGTGACATATGAGGGGAATTGATTTAATAAATATGTTGAGGGCAGTGAGAGCTAGCCAAGGGAGAAATCTGTGATTCTGGATTGGAACTGGAGGTTTCAGAGTGAACTCAATGTTTTTGATAGGTAGATGTAGATACAGATATAGATAATTAGTTTGGGGTTTTAAAGTTCTATTTTATTGGGTCGCCTGGGTGGCTCAGTTGGTTAAGCATCCAACTTTGGCTCAGGGCATGATCTCACAGTCTGTGAGTTCGAGCCCCGCTTTGGGCTCTGTGCTGACAGCTCAGAGCCTGGAGCCTGCTTCAGATTCTGTGTTCTCCCTTTCTCTCTGCTCCTCCCCCACTCACACTCTATCTGTCTCTCAAAAATAAAATAAAAACATAAAGAAAATTGATAAAAAAATAAAGTTCTATTTTATTTTATTTTTATTTTATTGTTATTCAATTTATTTAAACTAAAAACAAAAACAGTTCTCCCATTTCTCCCACCCCCTTCCCCTTGCCTCTAACAACCACCAATCAGTTTGTTCTTTGTATCTATGAGCTTATTTCCACATATGAGAGATCAAATGGTAATTGCCTTTCTTTGTCTGACTTAGCATAATGCCTTGGAAGCCTATCCATGTTTTCACAAATGGCAAGATCCTCCTTTTCTTTAAATGGCTGAATAATTGTGTGTGTGTGTGGTGTGGTGTGTGTGTGTGTGTGTGTGTGTGTGTGTGTGTGTGTACCACAGTTTGTTTATGCATTCATCTATTGGTGGACACTTAGGTTGTTTCCGTATCTTGGCTATTATAAATAGTGCTGCAGTGAACATGGGGGTGTAGTTATCTTTTCAAGTTACTACTTTTGTTTTCTTTGGATAAATGCCCATAAGTGGAATTGCTGGATCATATGGTAGTTCTAGTTTTAACTTTTTGAGGAGCTTGCATAGCGTTTTCCATAGTGGCTGCACCAATTTACATTTTCACCAACAGCTGTACAAGGGTTCCCTTTTCTCCATATTCTCGCCAACACTTGTTATTTCTAGTCTTTTTGATAATTGCTATTCTGACAGATATGAATGAGGTGATGTCTTATTGTGGTTTTGATTTCTATTTCCCTGATTCATGAAGTAGAGTATCTTTTCCTGTATCTCTTGTCTAGGTATGTCTTCTTTTGAAAACTGTCTCTTCACATCTGGTTGGTGTAGGAGTATACATATATTGTGCAGTGTGTGTGTCTGTGTCTGTCTGTCTGTCTGTCTGTCTTGCCTAGGTCTGTCTACCAAGAGAGCTTTGGAGCAGCAACAGCACAATAGCTGTGAGCCCACTTAGCACATCTTGGTTTCTGAATGCCAAAAAGAACCAAGGCTCCTTGGAGGATGGCTTGTTATGGGCTTGGAAATTATAAGTCGAGCCTGGACTATCTTAATGTGTCAGTTGGTAAGGAAGTGCTCAAAGGGAGAGGGGACCCTGTCAAAAGGCTGGCAGAAATCTCACACTTGCCAATCTAAGATAATTTATAAACCACAATAAAAGTGCAAACAGATTACAACCTGTTGAATACAATAGGAGTTCGTAAGTCTGTACTGAATAAATGAATACATGGGGGGAAGATAAAGGTTCTTCTTAACATAGAATGCCATCTAATAAATGTAGAAGGAATGATGGAATAGAAAGTCGCCATTTGGTAATCATCACAATATTAGTTCATGCACGAAACATCAATGGGTGCTTTGACTGCTCTAACAAATTAACACAAACTTAGTGGTTGAAAACAACAGAAATTATTCTCCCTGGAGGTTGGAAGTTGAAATCAGTTTCACTGGGCTGAGATCCTGGTGTTGGCAGGGGCATGCTCCCTCTGGAAGCTGTCTGGAAGAATCCATTCTTTCCCTCTTCCAGCTTCTGGTGGTGGTTAGAATTCCTTGGCTTTTTGCTGCATCAGCCCAGTCTCTGCCTCCATGGTCACATTGCCTTCTGTCTGTTTCAGATCTGCCTCCCTCTTAAAGGATACATGCCATTTCTTTTAGGGCTCATCTGAGGATTCAGGAATAATCTTGCCATTTCAGTCATTAACTTCATCACATTTGCAAAGTCCTTTGTTGTCCCGCTCACAGGTTTCAGGGGTTACGACATGGATATCTTTTGGTGTGGGGGATTCAGTCTACTGCAGATGCTGAAACAAGTGGTGAAAGTTTGCAGAGTAACAGGTTTTTTTATGGGGTTAAAGTACTTCCCCACAACATAATTACTAATAGTAAATGGAACAGAGGCAACTTCATAGTGGAGGAACCTGGCAGACAGTACCTTATTCCAGTGATTAAGGTTAACATTACCAGTAATGGGACAAATAGAAATCGTGTATTACCTGATAAGATGCAATGAGAATAACACAGCATCACTAATAGTATATTTTTGCGAAAGATACACAATCTATATCTAATCATGAAGAAACCTCAGGTAAATTAAGGGATATCCTACAAAATAAGTGACCTCTGATTTTCAAATCTCAAGCATGAAAGTAAAAAAATTGTGTACACTGAAAGACTGTTCCAGATTGAAGGAGTCTTAAGAGATTTGATAATTAAATATAACAAGTGATCCTGGTCTGGATTATTAAGGACATCATTTAGACAGTTGATAAAACTTAAATAGGTTCTGTGGATTATCGAAAAATTCTTTCATTATGTTTCAAGTTCAGTGACTTAACCAGGCTATGTCTTTTTTTTTTTAATGTTTATTTTTGAAAGAGCAGAAACAGAGCATGAGTGGGGAGGGGCAGAGAGAGGGAGATACAGAACTTGAAGCAGGCTGCAGGCTCCAAGCTGTCAGCACAGAGCCCGATGTGGGACTGGAACTCAAACTGTGAGATGACCTGAGCTGAAGTAGGATGCTTAACCGCTTAACTGACTGAGCCATCCACGTGCCCTTTAACCAGGCTGTGTCTTAATGTCCATTGTTCTTCCTTTTTTTTTTTTTTTTTTTTCTGGTCCATGGTATGCCCTTTCAGTCTGCAGATTTATTTCTTTTCAATTCAATTTTTCTGTGTGTTATTCCTTAATGCTGTTTTCTATTTCATTTGGTTCTAGTTTTTATTTACATTGTGGATAACTGTCTTCCCTTTGTGTCTTCAATTTGTTTTAGTTTATTTTCTAATGCATATGTTGGATTAAGTCAAGATTTTTCAACATACTAGTAGTTCAGTTTTTAGCTTTCTCCTTGCTGTCTCTTGGTGTTTATAATCTTTAAGTGTTAGATGTATAATGGTATTACTTTTGTTCTGTTTTTGTCTTAAGTTCCTTTTTCTTCTCAATCTCTCATCTCATCTTTTGAGTTTTATTTTATTGAATTCTTAGTCTTATTTTCCAAATCTCTCTTGGGAAGTATTATTCCCTTTCTTGGCTTATGCTTTCTTCTAGATTGGATTCTCTAATTGTCTCTGCCTTTTTTGTTCCTCGTATTTTTATACATTTTTGCATGTTGCATTGTTGCCATGTCATTTCTTTTTATCTTTTTCATGCTTAACGTGGATGGTTCTGTCAGACTTCATATTCGCTCCGACATAGTTTAAGCTGGATACATCTCTTTGCCAACCTTCCCACTTGGGATCTATTATCTTCCACTCCAGGCTACCTTTGAGTGCTTGAGTGGTTCTTTTTATCCACTTTTCTGTCCTCTGGGGTATGGTTATGGGAGAAGATGGAGTGCTGTGCTGGGGTTGAGTGCAACAACTTAGGCTTGGTTCTCTACAGTCAGGGATAGAGTTTCAGTCCCACGGGCTTTGCCTCTTTCTACCATCTCACGATGGTGGCATGTCTTGTACTCTTTCCTACCTCTGTTGACAATCTGTGTCCATACATCCCAGCTTATTTACCCCTTAATTTTTTGATGGACATTTAGCTTTATTCCAAACTGGGCTTTAGCAATCATCCTTGCAAATTTATCTTTATGTGTTCGTGCTATTACTTCTGAAGAGCAGATTGCTTGAGTTAGTGTTGTGGGGGTCAAACGACATCTCTTAACAGAAAATATACCAATTAATACACCCAGTAACTTTGTGTAAGAGTGCTTCTGAATAAACAAATCCAAGGAAACAAATTAGTGGTTCTGCATGGGTGGGGAAATGGAGTGGTATGTGAATGATATCTCAAAAACCTGTAAAGAAAGAAAAAGAAAGGAAGGGAGGGAGGGAGGGAGGAAGGAAGGAAGGAAGTTCCCCTTAACCTTGTCAACATATTGGATACTACTAATTTTTTTTAAATGTTTATTTTATTTTATTTTATTTTATTTTTTTAATTTTTTTTTTTTCAACGTTTTTATTTTATTTTTTTTGGGACAGAGAGAGACAGAGCATGAACGGGGGAGGGGCAGAGAGAGAGGGAGACACAGAATCGGAAACAGGCTCCAGGCTCCGAGCCATCAGCCCAGAGCCTGACGCGGGGCTCGAACTCACGGACCGCGAGATCGTGACCTGGCTGAAGTCGGACGCTTAACCGACTGCGCCACCCAGGCGCCCCTTAAATGTTTATTTTTGAAAGAGAGACACAGTGCGAGTGGGGGAGGGACAGAGACACAGACAGAATCCAAAGCAGGCTCCAGGCTCTGAGCTGTCAGCACAGAGCCCGACGTGGGGCTCGAATTCACGAGCTGTGAGATCATGACCTGAGCCAAAGTCAGATACTTAACCAACTGAGCCACCCAGGTGCCTGTATGCTACTAATTTTTAAAAATAATTGTTAATTATCATTAATTTACATTTCCATATTCGTGAGCTCAAATGTCTTTTCAGGTACTTGTTTATTCTTTGTAGTTCTTTTCTGAATAGCTTTTTATATATGTACTTTGTGCATGTTTTTGTTTCCTGGGAGATCTTTGT
The DNA here is from genome assembly GCF_028749965.1 of Puma concolor. Taxonomy (NCBI): domain Eukaryota; kingdom Metazoa; phylum Chordata; class Mammalia; order Carnivora; family Felidae; genus Puma; species Puma concolor. Next base: position 15,588,215 of record NC_141680.1, on the reverse strand, counting down.
AAACCAGAGATATCAACTACTTTTTAGCTGTTTCAAATATTTTATCCCACTTTATCATAACTTGCTTATGGTGTCTTGTGATACAGCATTTAAAACTATTTTTAATTTTTTTAATTTTTAAAAATTTTAGAGCAGGGAAGGGGCAGAGGGAGAGGGAGAGAGAGAGAGAGAGAGAGAGAGAATCTCAAGCAGTCTCCATGCCTGGCACAAAGCCTTACATGAGGCTTGAACTCGTGAACCATGGGATCATGACCTGAGCTGAAATCAAGAGTGGGACACTTAACCAGCTGAGCCACCCAGGTGCCCCAGTAAATAAACTTTACAAAAAAAAAAGAAATGATATTTGAGATGAGAGCAAAAAATGAGTGCTAGCTGACGGCAGAATGAGAGAAGGTCATCACAGTCAGTGAGCAGCATATACAAAGGCTTTGTGGCAGGAGAGAGGGTGGCAAGAGAAAACATGGCATATACCAGGAATTGAAAGCAAACAGAACTGCTGGAGAGCAGTGTTTCTGGGAAGCGGTATGAGGTGAACTAGAAAGAGATCAGCAAGACCAGATCTCACAGAGCCTGTAGGGTATGTGAAAGGTTTCAGTTTTGGGCTAAGGTTCTTGGGAAGTTATTGAAAGGTTTTAATTAGAGTTAAAGCTAGGTAAAAGAACTATAAGTTCTTAGATCATAATTACATTAAAAAATAGCTACAGTTGTAATGGTTTTCACTGGGAAAAGGTAATTGTTTAGATGGGTATATGTTTCTGAGAACAGATCATCTGTTGTTGTGCCATATATTATTGTGTTTAATCTAAATTCTGATTGTGTCATTTACTCCTTGATGGCACGGTTTGTGGTAAGGGCACTGCATTTTAATTAAAGGACTAGATGGAAAATGAAAATCCTGCAATCATAAAAAGCCTTGATAATGATACAGTGAAAGATTAAGGGAAATATTTACACAGGAATTGATACCATATATTTCTCAAGTTATTCAGTAATGAAAACCTGTTGACAAACGGAAATAGTTTTATCAAAATGATTATTGGGGGAGAGCTTTTTAAGTAGCTTGTCATTTGAAAGGTTCTGAATTGATTTTTTCTAACTTGTTTCTATTTCTTTGCCTTTGTAGGAGAGTAATTATTTTGATGGAGTTAGACATTTTGAAATCAGCCGAAGCAGTTGGATTAAAGATTGGCAATCCCGTGCCCTATAATGAAGGTAAAAGGCTTTTTTATAGGTTGTAGCACTCGATAGAATACCTCTTTATAGATCCAGAATTCTACCATTTGGTTTCAGTTTGATTTGTTAGTCTTACTAAAACTCATGATTTGGAGGTTTAGGAACCAGGTTATTCTTTCAGGTTTTTTAGTACGGAAGAAATGATGGTAGGACTCCAAAAGGAAAACTCTCTCTGTTTTTCTCAACACACAACTTCCTTCATACTTCTGGCTTGTCTGTTACCAAAAGTGTGGGGTTTGTCTCACACTAAGCAAGTCTCTAATTCTCTGTGGACGAGAGCCGGTTGTCCTACAGTGCCAGTTGAGTTCTGATACTACCTATCCAAAGTTAGCTTCAGATTCCACAGATAAAGACAGAGTCCCGCAAGGCTGCCTCCGCACCCCTCCACCACCGCCAAACCCCAGTTCGGATGCCAGTCAAAAGTCTAGGTAGTTCCCTCTGCTTCTGACCAACTGGCTGTAATTGAAGGTTCCCACAATCCCCTCCTCAGGTTCCATTAGATTAATGAGCTAGAGCGGTTCACAGAACTCAGAGAACAGCCAGATGGGAGAGGTGCATTGGACAAGGTGTGTGGGAGGGGTACAGAGCTTCCGTACTCTCTCGGGGTGCACTGTCCTCCCAGTGCCTCCATGTGTTCACCAACAGAAGTGCCCCAAACCCCATCCTTTTGGGTTTGCATGGAGGCCTCCATAGACATGTTGGATTACATCATTGTTGTTGGGTGATTGGTTCCACCTCCAACCTCTCTCCTTTCCCCAGAGGTGGGGAGTGGGTGCTGAAAGTTCCAACTCTCATCACATGGTTGGTTCCCCTGGCAACCATCCCATTGTTAGGAGCTTTACAGAAGTCACTGTGTTGATACTTAGGTGTGGTTGAAATGGGCTTTTTATAAATAAGATACCCTTAATTCCTCTTATTACTTAGGAAGTTGTAAGGGTTTTGAGAGCTCTGTGCCAGGAACCATGAATGAAGGTCAAAAAAATATTTCTTATGTATCACAATATCACAAGCTTGCATTAGGAAAAGAGGGAAAATGAAAGAATAGAAAAAAGTCCCACTTACAATAGATTAAAAATAACAAATACATTGAAGTGTTAATGAGAAGTGTGCTTTCTTTTTTTTTTTTTTTTAATTTTTAAAAAAATGTTTTATTTAGTTTTGAGAGAGAGACCAACAGGAAGAGTTGGGGGGTGGGCAGAGAGAAAGAGACACAATCTGAAGCAGGCTCCAGGCCCCAAGCTGTCAGCACAGAGCCCTGTGTGGGGCTCAAACTCAACAAACCATGAGATCGTGACCTGAGCTGCAGACGGAAGCTCAACCGACTGAGCCACCCAGGTGCCCTGACAAATGTACTTTCTTAAGATCATTCTTACGCACATTTTTGTTTTTATTTTATTTTTGTTTTTAAAAAATGTAAAGCAGGGGCGCCTGGTTGTCGGTAGAACAATCAACTCTTGATCTCGAGGTTGTGAGTTTGAGCCCTACATTGGGTGTAGACGTTATTAAAAATAAAATCTTCAGGGGTACCTGGGTGGCTCAGTCGGTTAAGTGCCTGCCTTCACTCAGGTCATGATCTCACAGTTCATGAGTTCAACCCCCACATTGGCCTCCACTGTCAGTGAAGAGCTCGCTCTAGGTCCTCTGTCCCCCTATCCCTCTCTCTCTGCCCCTGCCCTGCTCATGCACTGTCACTCTCTCGCTCGCTCTCTCAAAAAAAAAAGTAAAAAATAAAATATTTAAAAATAAATAAAAAATGTAAAGCGTGTAATTGGTACTCTTTTGATAGCTCACCACACCCAGTAGTTTTTAAAATAATTTCTGTGTTTATTGCCAGGCCACGAATAAACTCCCTGAAGGTACAGACCATATTTTGTTCTTTGTTGTGTCCCTCATGCCTAACTTTTATTTTTATTTATTTTTCATTTTTATTAAATAAAATGCAAAACAGTGGCCACCCACCCTTTTGCACCTCTGTGATCAGAAGCAGCTTTCAGAGCACAGATCCCCAGTATTTGGAGGACAGGGTCCTTTTTGCCTACCTCGTTTCTCCAGAACTGTGTGCACAATGCTTTAGGAAAATGTGCACAGGGGCTCCTGGGTGGCTCAGTCAGTTAAGCATCCGATTTTGGCTCAGGTCATGATCTCACGGTTTGTGAATTCAAACCCTGCCTTGGGCTCTGTGCTGACAGCTCAGAGCCTGGAGCCTGCTTCGGATTCTGTGTCTCCTTTTCTCTCTGCCCTTCTGCTCACGCTCTGTCTCCCTCTCAAAAATAAATACACATGGGGGAGAAAAAAAGGAAAAGGTGCACAGCTAGCTGCCTGCCATTTAGCTGAGGGCCCAGAGGTAGGTAGCTGTTACTGTGCTAAGAGCTGGAATTGACTGTAATTTGCCATCCAGATCTTCTCCTGGAAGTTGCAAGCCTTCAGGAGACTCCCACATTCCAAAATAGTTGTATCAGACAGATTCCGCCAGTGCAATTATAGTTTAGGTTAAGAGAGATTCCTAGTACTTCCTAAACAGTGAGTATCTGTTGATAATGAGTTTTATTTTCTTGTGAAAATACATAGAAAAGCACAATGAAAGAATGATTTAATTACTTTAAACGAGAGACAATGATAATTCTAGAAAAAGACAAAGAATTGTAAATCACTGACCCTGTTAAAAGAAATGGCTCATCTGTTCCTCTACCAAGTCTAATAAAAATAAAATTAAAAATAATTAGTTAAATAAAAAGGGGTGCCTGGCTGGCTCAGTCGGTAGAGCATGTGACTCTTGATTTCAGGATCATGAGTTTGAGCCCTATGCAGGGCATAGAACCTACTTTAGGAAGAAAAAAAAAAAAGTAAAGCCTCACTGTTCACCAAAATAAATTTCCAGATTTGTTTTAAAAATTAGAAAATAAGGGTGCCTGGGTGGCTCAGTTGGTTAAGCGTCTCGCAGTTTATGACTTCAAGCCTCGCATCAGGCTCTGTGCTGACAACTCAGAGCCTGCAGCCTGCTTTGCATTCTGTGTCTCCCTGTCTGTCTGCACCTCCCCTCCTCACACTCTGTCTCTGTCTCTGTCTCTCTCAAAAATAAACATTTAAAAAAGAAAATGAAACCATCAAAAATAATAAAGAGGATGGGGCTGCATACGGATTGGGATAATTCACAATGACTACATGATTACATTGAAATAAAATTTCACATGGTAAAAGTAGGAAGGTATGTAAACTTAAACTAGGATAAAATACTTATAGAAGATGAGACTGATAGAGGCACCTGGCTGGCTCAGTCAGTAGAGTATGTGATTCTTGATCTCAGGATCATGAATTTGAGCTTCACATTGGAGGCAGAGTTTACTTAAAAACAAAACAAAACAAATAGCCAATACATAACAAAAAATATTTAGCCTTACTGGTTGTTTTTGTCTTGCTCCTGGTCTTAGGGAGATAGCATTGTCTTTTTCCATTAAGTATTATGTTAGCTGTAGGTTTTCATATGTATTTTTTTATCATTATGAAGATGTTTACTTTTAAAAAAAATTTTTTTTTTCAACGTTTACTTATTTTTGGGACAGAGAGACACAGAGCATGAACAGGGGAGGGGCAGAGAGAGAGGGAGACACAGAATCGGAAACAGGCTCCAGGCTTTGAGCCATCAGCCCAGAGCCCGACGCGGGGCTCGAACTCACGGACCGCGAGATCGTGACCTGGCTGAAGTCGGACGCTTAACCGACTGCGCCACCCAGGCGCCCCGAAGATGTTTACTTTTAATTCGTAGTTTGCTGAGGGTTTGTATCAGGAATAGGATGGTGAATATTTTGTCCAGTGTTTTTTTCGGTATCTATTGATGATTGTATGGTTTTTTCTTTTTTATTGGTTAATATGGTGAGTTACATTCAATGATTTTTGAATGCTAAACCAATTTGTGGTTTCCGGGATATGTTATGTCATCACGATCTATTAATACTTTTTATATATTGTTGGATCTCATTTTCTGAATTTGCTTGATTTAACAAACCAACTTGATTTTGTGTAGAATTTTTACATCTATATTATGAGGGACATTTGTCTATTATTTTCTTGTGATACTTTTTGTCTAATTTTGTTGTCATAGTAATCCTGGCCTTACAGAATGAATTAGAAAGTGTTCCCTCTTAAATTTTCTACAGTAGTTCATGTGGAATTATTACTTTTTACTTAAATGTTCAGTAGAGTTTACCAGTGAAGCCATCTGGGACTGATATATTTTTTAGAAAGGTTTTTAAACTACAAATGCAATTTCTTTAACAGATACGTATAGGGTTATCCAGATAATCTGTTCCCTTTTGAGTGAGCTGTAGTAGATTGTGTTTTAAGAAATTTGACCATGTCATTTAAGTTGTTGGGTTTATTGGCCTCTATAAAAGTAAATAGTCTTGGGGTGCCTGACTGGCTCAGTCAGTAGAGCATGTGACTCTTGATCTCGAGGTTATAAATTCGAGACCCACTTTGGGTGTAGAGATTACTTAAAAGTAAAGTCTTTTAAATAAATAAATAATGGTAAGTAGCCTAAAAACCCCAATTAAGTGGCAGAAATTATCAGATTGAATCAAATAAATGTAGTATTAGCCTTTTGGTGTCTGTGAAAGGCTGTAGTGATGTCATTTCTCTCATACTTGATATTCATAATTTGTATTCTTTTTTTTCCCCATGATCAGTCTGGCTAGATGATTTATCAATTTTGTTAATCTTTCCAAAGAACCACCTTTTGGTTTCATTGATTTTTTTTCCTCTTTTTATATTTTCTGTATTACTTTGATTTAAAAAACATTTTTTTTTTAAGTTCATTTATTTATTTTGAGAGAGCACAAGCTAGGGAGGGGCAGAGAGAGAGGGAGAATCCTAAGCAGGCTGCACGCTGTCAGATGACCTGGGGCTCCATTTCATGAAACTGTGAGATCATGACCTGAGCTGAAGTCAAGATTCAGTGCTTAATGGTCTGAGCCACCCAGGTGCCCCTATGCATTGATCTTTAATGTTTCCTTTCCTCTGTTTATTTTGGGCTTAATATGTTCTTTCTCACCATTTCTTTAGATGAATGCTGGCTCATTGATTATGACCTTTCTTCTTTTCTAAAATTAGAGGCATTTGATGTTACGAATTTACCCCTAAGCACTGCTTTAACAATGTCAAGCACATTCTGGTGTTACAAGTTTTATTCCATTCAGAGTACTTTCTGGGGTGCCTGGGTGGCTCAGTCATTTAGGCATCCTACTCTTGATTTTGGCTTAGGTCATGGTCCGACCTTTCGTGAGAATGAACCCCAGGTCGGGCTCTGCTGACAGCGCAGAGCCTACTTGGGATTTTCTCTCTGTGCTTCCCCTGCATGGATGCACACGCACGCTCTCTCTCAAAATAAATAAACTTGAAAAAAAAGTCAAATGGTTTTGTGTACACTTTAAAACAAAACCAAGTAAATAACATTTCCCTGCCTTATTTTTCTTTGGCCTCTAACTCCTGTCCAAAGGCAGTCTTTTCAAATTTTAAGCTATTTCTTCCATATTTTTCCCCATATTTATTTCCATATTTTTAAATAACATTTATGCTGTTCTTTCTTTATTTTTCAGTGTAGACATTTGTTTACTGACTTCACACTATGGTGAAGTCAGTAACATATAGTTACTGTATTAACATACAGTGTTCTATTATTTTCAGGCGTACAATATAGTGATTTCAGGTGTAAAATATAGTGTACAATTCTATACATTACCCAGTGCTCATCATGATAAGTGTGCTCTTAATCCCCACCTCTTTTATCCATCTTCCCACCCACCACCCTCTGTTTGTTCTCTATAGTTCAGAGTCTGTTTTCCGAGTTGTCCCTTTTTTTCTTTATTTGTTTTGTTTCTTAAATTCCACATATGAGTGAGATGATATTTGTCTTTCTCTGACACACTTATTTTACTTAGCCTTGTACTCTCTAGCTCAATCCATGGTGTTGCAAATGGCAAGATTTTATTTTATTTTTTTATGGCTGAATAATGCCACCTTTTCTTTATCCATTCGTCTATCAATGGACACTTGGACTGTTTCCATAATTTGGCTATTGTAAATAATGCTGCAATAGGCATAGGGGTGCATATATCTTTTCGAATTAATGTTTTCATATTCTTTGGGTAAATGTCCAGTAGTGGAAATACAGGATCATATGGGAGTTTTATTCTTTTTTTTTTTTTTTTTTTTTGAATTTTTAAGTTTTATTTTCTACGTGTTAACATGCTTATTAATGCACTTTATTTTTTTAGGTTTATTTATTTATTTTTCAGAAAGAGAGAGAATTCCAAGCAGGCTCCATGCTGTTGGTGCAGAACTGGACACAGGGCTTGACCCCACAAACTGTGAGGTCATGACCTGAGCCAAAATCAAGAGCCAGATGCTTAACCAACTGAGCCCCTCAGGTGCCCCAGATGCAGACTTTAATCTGATAAAGTCTGCCCCTAATCAGACTGTTGATTATTTCCATTTGTAATTGGTTAAATCAGAGAAAAAAATTTAATTAATTTTTAATATATGCCATCAAAAATAAATATTCACTTAATGTGATCGTATCTGTTTCATGATATCAAAACATTTTTTCCTCCCCAAATAAAGATTCTAAGTAAATATGAGATTTCTTCTAATGAAAAAAGTTATGCCTTATCAGCTGTTGAGCTTACAAAACAATACAGGGGATTGCTACCGGCACACTTACTGTAAGAGGAAAGTATGTCCAATGAAAAGGAAATTTAAAATATGACATTAAACTTGTATGAAAAATTTTAGCAACGCCTTTACTTCATTTACTTCTAACTTTTCCATAAATACCAGAAAAGAAATTGGACAGTTTATAATGAAACTTAGAAAAATGTCTTTTTCCATAAAGCAAACTTAACTCATCGTCTTTCCCTGTGGCTCCTTCTTCCAGTCCTCCTCCACTGTGCTAAAGAGCTATTGAGTTCTTCCAGATTTTTGATTAGACAGGTGGTTTCCAAGCCGACTGGGCTTTCTAGGTACATAGTTCCTGCACGGGGTTTTCCAGTCATTTGTCCAGCTTTGAAAATATCTCGGCCTGTTCATGTTCCACATGCTTTGTTCATGGGATGGGTAGAGCTTTGAGAAGCACAGTATTCCCCAGTGTGCACTGCTGAAGAGCATTGTGAGCAGAGTAGATTTTTCACTGATTAAAATACTTCAATAAATAGGGATCCAAAATGAGCCTGGTCACTCTCACTTTAGCTTAGCCGGTTTTTGCATTGTATTGCTGTTCCAGTGACCTTCCCCATTGATATTATGTGGCTTTGGTCACCTCCCAGCTCTCTCTTCTTGGCACTTGTTCTGGTAGTTCTATTTTTAATATTTTGACCCTCCCAATTGTCTTCCACAGTAGCTGCACCAACTTTCAATCCTGCCAACAATGCATGCAGATTCCTTTTTTCTCTACGTTCTCACCAACACCTGTTGTTTCTTGTGTTGTTGATTTTAGCCGTTCTGATAGGTGTGAGGTGACATCTCATTGTAATTCTGATTTGCATTTCCCTGATGATGAGTGATGTTGAACATCTTTTCGTGTCTGTTGGCCATCTGAATGTCTTCTTTGGAAATATGTCTTTTCGTGTTTGTTGCCCATTTTTAATTGGATTATTTGTTTTTCATTATCAGTTAATTTTTTTAATGTTTTTTTAATGTTTTTATTTGTTTTTGAGAGAGACAGAGTGTGAGGAAGAGAGCCAGAGAGAGAGAGGGAGACACAGACTCTAAAGTAGGCTCCATGCTCAGAGCTGTCAGCACAGAGCCTTACATGGGGCTCAAACTCGTGAACCATGAGATCATGACCTTAGCCGAAGTCAGACGCTTAACGGACTGAGCCACCCAGGTGCCCCATCAGTTAATTATTTAACTAAATCTGAAGAGATGATGATCAGTCATGAATATTTGGAAAAGAATTTCTGACACAATTTATGAGAAATATATATGTTTAAGGAAATGTATGGAATAATTTTAAGAGCTTATATAATTTATTAAGTTAATAGTTTTTATTAGCTATTTTAATTATAAACATGTTTAAAAATTTTAAATGGGAGTGCCTGGATGTCTCAGTTGGTTAAGTGTCCAACTTTGGCTCAGGTCATGGTCTCACGATTTATGAGTTCATACCCTGCATCAGGCTCTCTGCTGTCAGCATGGAGCCCACTTTGGATCTTCTGTCTCTCTCCCCTGCACCTCAAAAATAAATATACACATACAAAAATTAAAAATGACTTTTCAGCTGGTCAGTATAAAGGATGCCAAAAGCTGTATATGACTTACCTTATTTAAAGTTTTCCATTATGTATTTCTTTCTCTTTCCCAATTGATTTCACAGTAGGAAATTAAATAGGTGTTTGGTTTTTTGGTTTGTTCTTTTTTTTTTAATTTAATTTTTTATTTTTTAAAATATACATCCAAATTAGTTAGCATGTAGTAAAACAATGATTTCAGGAGTAGATTCCTTAATGCCCCTTACCCATTTAGCCCATCCGCCTCCCACAACCCCTCCAGTAACCCTCAGTTTGTTCTCCATATTTATGAGTCTCTTCTGTTTTGTCCCCCTCCCTGTTTTTATATTATTTTTGTGTCCCTTCCCTTAGGTTCATCTGTTTTGTCTCTTAAAGTCCTCATATGAGTGAAGTCATATGATTTTTGTCTTTCTCTGACTAATTTCACTTAGCATTATACCCTCCAGTTCCATCCACGTAGTTGTAAATGACAAGATTTCTTTTGATTCTTTTTGATTGCTGAGTAATACTCCATTGTATACATACACCACATCTTCTTTATCCATTCATCCATCCATGGACATTTGGGCTCTTTCCATACTGTGGCTCTTGTTGATAGTGCTGCTATAAACACGGGGGTGCATGTGTTCCTTCGAAAGAGCACACCTGTATCCCTTGGATAAATGCCTAGTAGTGCAATTGCTGGGTCGTAGGGTAGTTCTATTTTTAGTTTTTTGAGGAACCTCCGTACTGTTTTCCAGAGTGGCTGCACCAGCTTGCATTCCCAATAGGTGTTTGTTTTTAACTTAGAGAAATAACTGTTCTGGTTAAAATTAAACCGTTTCTGTTGGTCCTAATAAAGAAAGGTGCTTAGGTGGTTTCTACTAAAGTACACTAATTCACTGTCTAAATTTAAACTTATCAAGCATAATTCTTCAATTTATCATTAATCAAAAATTACTAGTCAAGCTTTTGCTTAAGAAGGATAAATGTGATCCCAGTAATTTTTGTGCTAGAAGCAAACTGCATCCTGTCCTTGTTTTCCTATCTGGGACTTAGTTCTGGTCTTCACCTCAGTGGAGTTAATGGAAAGGAAAGGAAAGTTTGAGATGCTCAGGCCTGCTGCACAATCACAGAACGTTAAGAGATAGAAGGAACTGTTTTAGAGATCAGTTGTGTTAATCATAAGACAGAATGAAAGTGAAGGAGGTGATAAGTGACTTGGCCAAGATTGCAGAGCAAGTTAAAAATTACACAGCAGGTGAGTCACTTCAACAGATGAGACTCATTATTCCTGATTTCCAGGTGAAGATGCTTTCCATTGTACCCAGACCTTCAAAGATTAACCTTCATATCAAAATTTTTGCCTATTACGAAAATTGTATTTTAGTTAATAGAGTGTGTGAGTTGAATCTATTATAGGAATGTTTCTGTGTGTATATATAATCAGAAGTAGTCTAATTCATGTTAGTATATTTGTCCATTAAAACATGTATAATTTTATTTTTTTTTAATTTATGTTGAGAGAAAGAGTGTGCCTGCATGAGTGGGGGGTGCAGAGAGGGGGGAGAGAGAGAATTCCAAGCAGGTTCCATGCTGTCAGCACAGAGCCTGATGTGGGGCTCAAACTCATGAACCATGAGATCATGACCTGAGCCAAAATCCTGAGTGGGACACTTAACCAACTGAGTCACCCAGGTGCCCCCAAACTTGTATAATTTTAAAAATGGAAATATAATTAAGGTAATCAGACATCTGTTTTTTATAAACATTAATTTCCTTGCAACTTTTGAATAGATAATATAATTACATGTTTCCAAAGTGAAAAGTACAAAATTATATATTTAGGAAAATCTTACTGCTACCCCTGCCGCCGGCTAATGCCGTGTTTGTATCCACTGCTGACCTGTATAGGTAACCAACTTTAGGAGTTTCTTTTTATCCTTTGGGTGTTTCTTTATGCAAATATATACCAAATAAAAATATTATATATTTTTATTCTGTGCTCCAGTTTGCTTACACAAAAGGTAGGATAACCTTTTTAAAAATTTTCTATTATTAAAAACATTTTTTTAATGTTTATTTATTTTTGAGAGAGGGAGAGAGAGCACAAGGAGGGGAGGAGCAGAGAGAGAGAAACACAGAATCTGAAGCAGGCTCCAAGCTCTGAGCTATCAGTGCAGAGCCTGGCACAGGGTTTGAACCTATGAACTGTGGGATCATGACCTGAGCCAAAGTCAGATGCTTAACCAACTGAGCCACCCAGGTGCCCCTTCCCTTTTTTGATCCTGCTTTAAAATTTTTTTTTAGCTTAGAGATATTTCCATGTATATACACTTAGAGATCTTCCTTATTTAAAAAACAAAACAGGGGCGCCTGGGTGGCGCAGTCGGTTAAGCGTCCAACTTCAGCCAGGTCACGATCTCGCGGTCCGTGAGTTCAAGCCCTGCGTCGGGCTCTGGGCTGATGGCTCGGAGCCTGGAGCCTGTTTCTGATTCTGTGTCTCCCTCTCTCTCTGCCCCTCCCCCGTTCATGCTCTGTCTCTCTCTGTCCCAAAAATAAATAAAACGTTGAAAAAAAATTTTTTTTTTTTAAAATAAAAAAAAAATAAAAAAAAACAAAACAAAACAATTAAAGAGTGTTCTGTTGTGTAGCTGTTCCATAGTGTAACCAGCCTTGTTACATTATGGCTTGTTTGCATGCTGTAGCAATGAAAACAGTACTGCAGTGAGTAACTTTGTACATATGTGGGTATATTGACAGAGGTGGTTTGGTTGCCAGAAGTAAGATTGCTTGGATCAGTGGATAAATGCATCAGTGGTAGGTAGATATGGTAGGATTCCCCTCTGTAGCATGGTAACATTCTGCATTCCCACCAGCAGTGCATGAAAGTACTAGTTTCTTCTCAGCTGTACCAACAGAGTACGTTATCAATCTTTTGAATTTTCACCAGTCTCATAGATGAAAGCTGAGATCTCAGTGTAGTGTTTAATTTGTATTCTCAGCAAGATGAGCATCCTTTTAAATATTTAAGGGCTTTTGATTCTCTGTGAACTGTGTATCCTCCATTTTTCTCTTGGGTTGTTCGTCTTTTTCTTCTCCATTTTTAACAGTTCTTTAAAGAGTAGGGAGATTAGTCCTTTGTCTCTGATATGAGTTATAAAAAGCCTTCTTTACTTGGTTATGGTGGCTTTTTGCCACAAGCAATTTTTTTGTTGCTGTTTTTATGAGGTTAAATTTTCCAGTCTTTTTTAAATGACTTTGGAATTTTGAACCATCATTAGAAAGGTCTTTAAGGGTTTCTAGCTGGCTCAACTGGTAGAGCATGCAACTCTTGATCTTGGGGTTGTGAGTTCAGGCCCACATTGAGTATGGAGCCTACCTAAAAAAAAATTTTTTTTCATTAAAAAAAAATGAGGAAGGCCTTCCTTACTCCAAAGTTATTAAAGTATTCACCCTTTTTTTTTTTTTACATATATTTACTTAGAGAGAGGTCGGCGGCGGGACAGAGAGAGAGAGAGAGGGAGAGAAAATGCCAAGCAGACTCTGAGCTGTCAGCACAGAGCCCAGCGCGGGGCTCTGACCCACAAACTGAGATCAGGACCTGAGCTGAAGTTGAACGGTTAACCCACTGAGCCACCCAGGGGCCACCACCAACCTTCTACCTTTTACTATGGCCATTGAATATGTTCAAATGTTACTTAAAAAAAGATATTTTTTTTAATGTTTATTTTTGAGAGTGAGAGAGACTGAACGCAAGCAGGGGAGGAGCAGAAAGAGAGGGAGAGAGAATCTGAAGCAGGCTCCAGGCTCCAAGCTGTCAGCACGGGAGCAGGATATGGGGCTTGAACTCACTAACCGTGAGATCATCACCTGAGCCCGAAGTCTGACACTTAACTGACTAAGCCACCCACGTGCCCCATGTTTTATTCTAGTATCTACACAATTACATTTTCTATATTTAAATCATGATTGCCACTTCTGTCTTACAATTGGTTTCTTGATTTGTGGTGTTTTGAGCTTCACTTTTCATGTAATTTGGAATTTATGGGTTTTCTCTGCTCCTTCATTTCACTAAAGATGTAGTCTCTATGTGGGGCGTTTGTGTGTAGAGTATATATTCTTTCTCCTTTATGCTCTGTATGATTTTTAGAAGTGGGAAAATTTGGTTAATTGTGCTTCTTCCAAAAATGGACCCTTCTAGATTTTAATGTTTACCTATACAAAACATAGTAATTTGGTATTTTAAATTGGAGAAGGGGGCACCTGGGTTAAGTTGGTTAAGCGTCTGACTCTTGATTTCTGCTTTGGGTTTGTGAGTTCAAGCTCCACATTGGGCTCGGTGCTGGCAGCGTGGAGCCTACCTGGGATTCTGTCTGTCCCTCTCTCTCTGCCTCTCTCTCTCTCTCTCTAAAAATGAATAAGTAAACTGAAAAAATAAATAAATAAATTGGAGAAGGAAAGCTGAAGCTTATGTAGGTAAAGTCCTAAAATCTTAAATTGGAACATCGCATTTGTTTTGCAGTAGTAAAGTTCTGTTAAAATGAGCACATTGCTTATCCTCTCAAGCTTTCAGGACAAAACAGTGTTTAGCATCTCTATGAAATCTTTGGATGCAGAAGGGTTGAGGGAGAGATCATTGTGCCCAACTTTATCACCTTTGTCCAGATTTCTAATGTTTTTTTATGTTGTATTTAATTGAGTGGTTGCTGTGGACATTTTGTGTTTCAGGGGAAAAGTATTTGAGATAAAGCTGGAGCTGAAAGGGTTGAAAGGTAATTATCGCTTGGGGTCAGGACTATAGAACTAGCTGAAAAACTCCTTTGTCTCAATAGGCCATTCCACTCGCTCTTCTTTTTCTTCAGGGCCTGTTAAAGTGCAGAGGGATGAGGGAAGATTTTGCTGTCCAGGATTATTTGCTATTGAATTTCATTGTAACCAGATCAATAACACTTTGTTACTTGGGCCATGGTGGAAATAGCTTTGTTACAGTGGCTATTGCATTGTGGTGTATTTCACACAAATGGTTTCTAATTGTCTATTGTGAAGGCAAGGAAACTGTTACTAGTGAGGAGGGAAATAAAGTTAGATTTGTATCCTCCAAGCACTTAACCCAGAACCTGTGACATATCAGGTGAGCTGTGAAATTAATTGACTAAACCCAACTGGGAAATAGGCAGAGGAATTACAAAATGTGCATTGAAATTGTTTGGAACTAGTACCACATTAAGTACAGATACTTAACAGAATTTTCCAAACATGAGAAATAAAACTTCAAACGTAATTCATGTTTCATATAATATTGGATTGGATGATTTTAAACTCCCATATCTATCACTATATATTTTTGTCACTATGTATATTACTACTGCATACTTACAGTGTTTATAACATTTTACTTAGACTTAAGTTTCTTATATGATACATAGTTACTAGCATTATTTATTATTGAAAGGTAGAAGTTGGAACTTTTTTCAGCCTTATTCCAATCATATTATGCCAACAGGAATTTTTAACTAATGGGTTGACTTTTTTTTCTTTTTCTGGTTATTAAGAAGGTACTTGCTAGTAGAAATTGAGTTTTTGTTACTCTGTATATTCTGTGGTTGTTAGCTAATTTTTCTCAGCTGGTGGCTCATTTACCACTATATATTTTAAAAATTTTTTTTAATGTTTATTTATTTGAGAGAGAGCACAAGCATGAATGGGGGAGAGATACAGAGAGGGGGAGAGAATCCCAAGCAGGCTCCGTGCTGAGTGGAGCCCATTGTGGGGCTTGATCCCATCACCTGTGAGATCATGACCTAAGCCAAAATCAAGAGTTGGATGCTCAAATGCCTGAGCCAACCAGGTGCTCCTGATATATATTTAAAAAGAAAGTTTTTTAAATAATCTCTGTACCCAATGTGGGGCTTGAACTCATGACCCTGAGATTAAGAGTAGCATGCTCCATGGGGTACCTGGGTGGCTCAGTCGGTTAAGCATCTGACTTTGGCTCAGGTCATGATCTCACAGTTCGTGGGTTCGAGCCCCATGTTCGGCTCTGTGCTGACATCTCAGAGCCTGAACCCTGCTTTGGATTCTGTGTCTCACTCTCTCTCTGCCCCTTCTTCCTCACGCTCTCTCTTTCAAAAATAAACATTTTTTTAAAGTTATTGAAAAAGAGTAGCATGCTCCACCAACTAAGTCAGCCAAATGTACCATTATAATGATAATAGAAATGATAGGTGTAAATGCAAGTAACTTGAGAAGCTAGAGTATTTTTCTTCTTTCTTTCTTTCTTTTTTCTTTTTTTCTTTTTTTTTAATGTTTTATTGTTGAGAGAGAGAGAGACAGAGTGCAAGCAGGGAGAGGGGTAGAGAAAGAGGGAGACACAGAATACAGGTTCCAGGCTCTGAGCTGTCAGCACAAAGCCTGATGCGGGACTTGAACTCACGAACTGTGAGATCATGACCTGAGCTGAAGTCAGATGCTTAACCGGACTGAACCACCCAGGCGCCCCGCTAGAGTCTTTTAATGTCCTATTTCCCCCTGGTTCAGAGACAGTGGTTAAAGCTAGCACAGAGCAAAAGAGTCTAATAAGAATTAGGACCTTGATTCATCTTAAGTGGGATGGTTTCATTTGCAGGTGGCACAAAACCGAAGATTAGCAGTTGATTCTCTGTATTGCTGTTTGGGGGTATAATTTCAGTTTTTAGAAAGATTTTTATTTAGCCGTGGACTAATTTCGGGTTTTGTGGTCAGCAGCTGTGTTGTAGCGCATTAAATTGAAGGGTGATTGTTGCAATTTAGAATGCACCAGGACTCTTGTCATCCATTTGGTTTCAGGACTGTCTCTTGTCTCCTGTGCCAGATTTGCAAGTGTGGGCCAATGCAGGAGTTTAAGATTGCCCTAACAAGATTGGTGACTTAGATGTTTCCGTTATTAGTTATGTTCTATATAACTAGAGTTTGGGCTGCCAGAATAGGTTGCTTACAATTAAAAATTAACTGGATGGTGGTGAAGTGGGTGGATCTGGTCAGACAAACGTGGATCAGGACTGGATTCTGCCTCCTCCTAGCTCTGTGTGACTTTGGGCAAGTCACTTGCCCTCTTTAACCCAGTTTTTTCATCTGTTAAATGAAGATAGTAATAGTGCCTTTGTCATAGTCCTGAAGATTAACCATGTACCTGGTGCATAGTAAGCACTCAAAGATTATAGCTGTTATTAATATAGCTTAATTGGTGTCTTGTTAAAAACACTGTGCTTTATTGAGTCTGAGAATCCAATGAGTGTAATTGACTGTACCAGTAAATTATATACTGATAAGAAATTATAACAGTTAGATCGCCTATTGGATTTTATCTGGGATCTGCAGTTTGCCTTTGGGATTGATCACCTTGTCGTTTTGAATCCTGACAAATCCCTTGCTTCCCACCCTTTATACTCTCCTCTGGTTCTCAACCTCATCAAGTTCAAATCAGCCATCCTTTTTAGCTCCCATGGAATTGTTTTGTATCTGCTTCCTTACTAATCTCCCTTAAAATGTAAAAAGTACATTCTGTCAATTTTTTATTGAAAGAAATATGCTTTGGGGTCACCTGGCTGGCTCAGTTGGTGGACCACGCGACTCTTGATCTTGGGGTCCTGAGTTCAAGCCCAAGCTCAAGGCCTGGAGCTTACTTGAAAAAAAGAAAAAGTGGGGTGCCTGGGTGGCTCCGTCACTTTTGTGTCCAACTTTTGATTTCAGTTCAGGTCATGATCTCACGGTTCAGGGGATTGAGCTCTGTGCTGACAGAGTGGAGCCTGCTTGGGATTCTCTCTTTTCCTCCCTCTTTGCCCTTCCCAAGCTTGTGCACATGCGCTCTCTTTCCCACTCTCTCTCAAAATAAATAAATAAACTTAAAAAGAAAAAAAGGCATTAGGGGCACCTGGGTGGCCCAGTCAGTTAAGCATCTGACTCTTGCTCTTGGTTCAGGTCATGATCTGAGTTTGAGCCCCACATCAGGTTCTGTGCTGATAGCTCGGAGCCCGCTTGGGATTCTGGCTCTCTCTCTCTGCCCCTTCCCCGCTTGCACTCTCTCCTGCTCTCTCAAAATAAGTAAACTTAAATAAAAAGAAAAAAAAAACCACTTTGATGTGCTAGCATAACTGCTGTAGCTTCTTGTATACTGTAGTTCTGTGTGGCGTCAGATTTAGTACCTGTAAACACACACAAGACATTCATTACACTTTTTTAAAAATGTTTATTTATTTTTTGAGAGAGGGAGAAACAGAGTATGAGCGAGGGAAGGGCAGGGAGAGAGGGAGACACAGAATCCGAAGCAGGCTCCAGGCTCTGAGCGGTCAGCACAGAGCCCAGTGCGGGGCTCAAACCCACGAACTGTGAGATCGTGACCCGAGCTGAAGTCAGCCGCTTAACCAACTGAGCCACCCAGGCAGGCGTTCTTTGGTGTTGGGGATTTTTAATAAGCAAACAAAATTACACAAAATATGGGGTGCCTGGGTGGCTCAGTTGGTTAAGTGTCTGGCTCTTGGTTTTGGCTCTGGTCATGATCTGGTGGTTTATGGGTTCAAGCCCCGTGTCAGGCTCCACAGCTGGCAGCGTGGAGCCTGCTTGGAATTCTCTCTCTCCCCCGCCCCCACCTCTGCCCCTTCCCTGCTCATGCTGTCTCTCTCAAAATAAATAAACTTAAAAAAAACCCACAAAATACTGTTGATTACAGTAAACCAGCTAAACTAGAGTCACGGCTGCTGGAGAAACAGCTACCAGAGTACTGGGAGGGACTCAGCTGGTCTTTGTTCAGAAGCTCCCGCTGAACACACATAAAAATCCTAGTCATCCACGTTTAAATGTCTGCCAGTCTAAATTTAGATAATTAAAAAATATATGTATTTCATTTGCAGTTGCTAATAATCTATCAAATCTTCTCTCTCCCAACCCCACTTTTTACCATATGCCTTATACACTCTCCTTTCAAATACCAGTTTGGTATTTAAGTTGTTCACCCCCATTTCCAGTAAGGATAAGAAAAAAATAGAGAAATGCAAAGTATATAGCTAGACAACTTACCCAAATATAAAATATTTCCAAATAGTTGAAATAAGAGGGGAAAACATTGGACTCCCTGCTGTCAGCCCAGAGCCCACTTCAGATCCTCTGTCCTCTTCTGTCTCTTTGCCCCTCCCCCATTCATGCGCGTGCTCTCTCTCAAAAATAAACATTTTTAAAAAAGGTTTTTTTACATTTATTTTTGAGAGACAGGGCACTAGTGGGGGAGGGGCAGACACACACACACACACACACACACACACAGGCTTCAAACTCTGAGCTGTCACCACAGAGCCCTACATGGGGCTCAAACTCACAAACTATGAGATCATGACCTGAGCCGAAGTCGGATGCTCAACTGACTGAGCCACCCAGGCACCCCGAAAATGAATTAACATTTTTTTTTTTAATTTTTTTTTTCAACATTTATTTATTTTTTGGGACAGAGAGAGACAGAGCATGAACGGGGGAGGGGCAGAGAGAGAGGGAGACACAGAATTGGAAACAGGCTCCAGGCTCTGAGCCATCAGCCCAGAGCCCGACGCGGGGCTCGAACTCACGGACCGCGAGATCGTGACCTGGCTGAAGTCGGACGCTTAACCGACTGCGCCACCCAGGCGCCCCAATGAATTAACATTTTTAAAAATCCCTAGCATGAAAAAAAAATAATGCTTTAACTCATATGTTAAAATATCTAAAAAAGTACAACCTAGAATAGGTAAATAGGCAAGTTATATTATTGAAAATTATGGTAAAATACTCAGAAAAAAATTTACATCTTTTAAGTGCAGTTTGGTGGCATTCAGTGCATTCATAGTTGTGCAAGTATCGCCACCATCCATCTCCAGAACTTTTTTTTAACATTTTATTTTAAGTAATCTCTACACCCAGCATGGGGCCCCATCTCACAACCCTGAGATCAAGAGTCACATGCTCCACTGACAGGACTGACTAGCCAGGCACCCCTACAGAACTTTTTCAGTCATCATCTCAAGCTGAAACTCTAACCATTAAACCATAATCCCCCATTCCCTACTCCTGCCAGTCCCTACTAAACACTGTTGTGTTTTCTGTCACTGTAAGTTGATCACTCTAGTTACCTCATAAAGGTTGGTTATGTTGTGATAGAAATTAAATGTTAAGAGATCAGCATGATCCCATGACCATGTCCTATTCCGCAAGATACTGGAAGAAGCAGGCATGATACTGAAGAAGGGACTTGAGATGGGTTTGAAACAGTGGAACTAGGTGGAGTGGAGTTTGTATATTTTTATGGCTCCATCTTTAAATATTTAAATCTTTTGATTCTTTCGAATATATTTCTTGAAGCACATGGCTCCATCTTTAAATATTTAAATCTTTTGATTCTTTCGAATATATTTCTTGAAGCACATAAGTATAGTTTTATTTTTTCCAGTTACTTAGCCCCAGTAAGTATAGTTTTATTTTTTCCAGTTATTGTTCCCTACCGATTTAAGAAACAGTTTACTTTAAAATTTCAAAATGTTCCATTACTAGATACATTGTCAAAGAAGGGCAGTTTTCCCATGCAATTTCATATGACACTTGGTAAATTCAGAGATGATGGAAAAACTAAAAAGTATCACAAAAACTCATTATCAATAATCTAGTCTCTTGGGGAACCTGGGTGGCTCAGTCAGTTAAGCATCCAACTCTTGATCTCAGCTCAGGTCTTGATCTCAAGGTCATGAGGTTCAAGCCCTGTGTGAAGTCTACTTAAAAAAAAAAAAAAAATCTAGGCTCTTTTTTTCTATGTAAGTAAGGTCTCTCAGAACAAAAAGAAATAAAAGGCATCCAGATTGGTAAGGAAGAAATAAAACTTTCCTAAAGACTCCACCAAAAACTGCTAGCATTGATACATGAATTTGGTGAAGTCACAGGATACAAAATCATTGTACAGAAATCTGTATACACTAATAATGAAGCAGCAGAAAGAGAAATTAAGAAAACAACCCCATTTACAATTGCACCAAAAATAATAAAATACCTAGGATAGACTGAATGAAAGAGGTGAAAGACCCGGATCCTGAAAACTATAAAACCCTGATGAAAGAAATTGAAGATGACACAGAGAAATGCAAAGGCATTCCATGTTCATGGATTAGGAGAACAAATATTGTTAAAATGTCTATACCACCCAAAGCAATCTACAGATTTAATGCAATCCTTGTCGAAATACCAGTAGCAATTTTCATAGAACTAGAACAAATAATCCTCAAATCTGTGTGGAATGTTTACAAAAGACTCTGAATAACTAAAGCAGCCTTGAAAGAGAAAAAACTGGAGGTATCATGATTTCAGACTTCAAGTTATACTACAAATTGTAGTAATCAAAACAGTATAGTACTGGCACAAAGATGGGCACACAGATCAGTGGAGCAGAAAAGAAAACCCACAAATAAACCCATAAGTATGTGATCAGTTAATCTTCAACAAAGGAGGAAAGACTATACAATGGAAAAAAGACAGTCTCTCCAACAAATGGTGTTGGGAAAACTGGACCACTTTCTTACACCATACATGAAAATAAACTCAAAATGGATTAAAGACCTGTTGTGAGACCTGAAGAGAGCATAAGCAGGAATTTCTTTGACATTGGCCATAGCAACATTTTTCTAAATGTGTCTCCTGAGACAAGGGAAATAAAAACAAAAATAAACTGTTAGGACTACAGTTTATAAATAAAAAGCTTTGGCATACTGAAGGAAATAGTCAAGAAAACTAAAAAACAATCTAGGGAATGAGAGAAGATATTTGCAAATGATATACCCAAGAAAGGCGTAGTATCCAAACTATATAAAGAACTCAACAGCCAAAAAACAGGCAGAAGATATAAACAGACATTTCTCCAAAAGAGACGTACAGATGGCCAACACATGAAAAGATGCTCAACATCACTCATCATCAGGGAAATGCAAATCAAAACTACAATGAGGTATCACCTCATACCGTGTCAGAATGGCTAAAACCAACAACACAAGAAACAAGTGTTGGCAAGGATGAGGAGTAAAAGGAACTGTCTTGCCCTGTTGGTGGGAATGCAAACTGGGCAGCTACTGTGGAAAACCTTATGGCGGTTCCCTCAAGAAGTTAAAAATAGAACTACCTTGGGATCCAGTAATAGCACTACTAGGTATTATCCAAAGAAATACAAAAACATTCAGAAGGATACAAGCACCCCTGTGTTTATTGCCGTATTATTTACAGTAGCCAAGTTATGGAAGCAGCCCAAGTGTCCATTGATAGATAAATGGATAAAGAAGATGTGGGGTGTGTGTGTGTATGCACATATGTACGATGGAATGTTATTCAGCTATGGAAAGATTGAAATCTTGTCATTCACAACGACATGGAGTGAGCTAGAGAGTATAATGCTAAGTGAACTGAGTAGGAGAAAGACAAACACCATATTATATCATTCATGTGTAGAATTTAAGAAAGAAAAATAAAAAAAAGAGAACAAGAAATAGATTCAACCACAGAGAACAAATTGATGGTGACCAGAAAGGAGGTGGAGGGGGGAATGAGTGAAATAGGTAATTGGGATTAAAGAAAAGAAATAAGCAAGGTCTCAATGTTTCTCTCCGTAGGAAGAAGTAAAGAATAAGAAATTGTTTTAACCTTTTTAATTTTATGCTAAATTTATTTTACTCAAATGGCACGGTTAACTCTTCGTTATACTAGTTAAGAGAATATTGGCAGAAGGAAATGAAGTCAGGGTGTAATAGGCCCGTTCGAGGTACAGCCTTGGGAAGCCCAGCAGGAATAAGCCTAGTGATTGGAGAAGGCAGAGACAAGGTGGTGGGTGGGGAGCCTTTTCAGCAGCGCTCACCATGTTTGTTTGTAGGACTTTCTAGGAAATCTTTTTGAGCTGTATTTGTGTGAACAGCCTAAATTAGTGCCCGCCACAAAGGCAAAATCAAATTCCATAAATCTATTATTTTTTTTACATTAGGTATATTTTGCAGTTTTAACATTTTTCAACTCCTAAAGCATTTGTAGAAAGGGTGAAGGGCAAATAAATACTCTCGTGGTATGGTATTTCTTATTTTCTGCTTGAGAGACATGTTCGTTTCCCCTCCTTTCCTTTTAATCTTCCTGTTTCCTTGACACACCTGCTTCTGAACCCCATCTCATCTCTCCCTGCTGTGACAGTTCACTAGCACTTCACGGTACCTAAGCTTCTTTCAACTCTTATTTTCCACCAACTGTCGGTTTCAAAATAAGGTGGCTTTGTTTGGGAGGGAAAGGGTAGAATCCTTTCTGAATGTCTCCTTTTCCTTTGAAGCAGGAGCACTTCAGAGACAATTGAACTGCTTTTAGGTTTTTCTTACCACCCAGCTTTTGCTTCTGATAGATCCTGCCGTGAACACAGTTCTGTTGATGACATCGATTTGTTGCTATGGAAATAGTGGTAATGTCACAGATTCAGCCCAGTGACTTGACTTCAGGTTCAGGCAGGAGAAATGGGCAAGGCCTTAGGGGAGAACCTCATTAAAACTGAAAGCTATCAATTATAAACAGGTGAAAGGTGAATGGAGCCAACCTTTCATATAATGAAAACAAAAGTGAACCCCTAGCAAATTGACTGCATGCAGTTGAATGCAACAGCATGAATTCTGACCCATGAGAGTCTTTAACGAAATAAAAAAATTACACTTTCTTGGAGTATTTCTTCTGCTTAAGTTGAAATCTTTTAAGCTGAATTATTTGCACTAAAGTTGTCTTTTTTGGGGTTCCCAGGACACGGGCAGCAGCAGGTAGTTCCTTCTCCGGCCTCAGCAGCCAACCCACCAGCCAGCAAGCCCCAGCAACAGAATGGGAGCTCAGGGATGGGTAAGCTACTGTGTGAGGACACGTGCTGATTATATGTATCAGGCCTCTGAGTAGTGTTTAGAAATTTAATCTGGGACTAAAGGGAGTTTTCAAAATGTCATTCATGATATTTGCTTCTTGCAAAGGATAGTTCGAATTCTTACAGTAAAGTATGTGATTGAAAAAATGATTAAAGATAGCCTTTTAAAGATACTTCATATGCCTGTTTTAATCAGAATGATACACTGTTCTCTGTTAATAGTTTATCTGGTGGTTTCTCACATCTTACGTTTTGCACTCTCTTGACTTGTGAATTTACATATCTTTTAAATTTGCACCTTTTAACTATTTGGAATCCACTTAACTGAATTTCGCTTGTCTCTCTCCAAGTTTCCCATTTGGGGCCCTCACGGGTATTTATCTTAATGTGAAGACGGTATCATTTATACCGGTCATAGGTTCTGCTTCTCAGTCTCATGGATGAGAAATCATTTCTTCCTTTAACTCTCTGCAGTAGGTCCTGAGAGGCTATAATGGAATCATTTTGTTTACTTTCTGGCCTTCACTTTAGGAACTACTATTGAGAATGATGATGTGTGGAATTTGGTTGGATTTGTTTTTAGAGGTCCTTTTTTTCTGTCACAGTGTCTCATACACCCCCTCCTCTCTTCCTCTCAACTATTAATTGCTAATTTTAAATGCTGAGATTTTAAGAAAAACAAGGTTAAGGCATCACTAAGGTGGCTGTGAAACTTTCAGGACATGGGACTTCATTGTTCTTTGATGTTTTTATCTATCTTGCAATATCTGTCAATCTACCTTCCATCTAGCTCCCCTGTATACGTGTATCTATTTATACACAACTCTCAAATTATGTTCTGTTGAAGGAGGTAGTGGCATAGATATACTAACATGGTAAATAATGTAAAAGTCACTTCCTTAAGCCTGAAATGCAAATCGTATATTGTTCCTTTCCTTCTCACAGATTTATTTTCCCAGTTGTCTGTCTTTGGCTTGTATTAACATTTATTTTTAAAAGTCAGTTAATGCTTTTTAAACACACATCAACTGGGTGGTGAAAGAAAAAAAGACTGGGTGTGTATTGAGGGGAAGCATGTTTTGTATAACTATCTTCTTGATGATATTAGGTATGCATATACACATGCATTCTGCGAAGTGCACTTGCTTCTTTGCATAATCTTGACACAATTATTACTGTTGTATGTGTAGTTCTCTCTTGACTCCTCAGTTAGAATAGGAAATGTTAAGATCTAGGACAGTCTGTATGGTTTTTATTAAATGCTGCAAATACTGGGGCACCTGAGTGGCTCAGTCAGTTGTGTCTATCTCTTAATTTTGGCTCAGGTCGTGATCCCAGCGTTGTGGGAAGGAGCCCTTCATCGGATTTCAGGCTGAGCGTGCAGCCTGCTTAAGGTTATTTCTCTTCTCACTCCCTGGCTCACGCACATGCTCTCTCTAAAATTAAAAAAAAAAAATTTTTTTTTTTAATGCTACAAATACCTAGAATAATGTCTTACAGGTTGTACAAACTCAGTAAATAAATGCTGAAAATGGTAGGTTTACATCTCTAGCAAAATTCCATTCTAAAGAAATGTTTTGATAGAGAAGATTTGAAGTAATTGGACTAAATTACATTTTCTGAATTTGGAGGTTGAAACTTTATAGAAACTGTGCATATAAAGGAATTCCTGTGTTTATAAGC
The DNA here is from genome assembly GCF_028749965.1 of Puma concolor. Taxonomy (NCBI): domain Eukaryota; kingdom Metazoa; phylum Chordata; class Mammalia; order Carnivora; family Felidae; genus Puma; species Puma concolor. The sequence continues at coordinate 15,563,132 of NC_141680.1, read as the reverse complement.
TTTAATTACCTGTTTTTTTCCAAGTGCACAGTAGCTGCTTAGGCTTGGGTAAAGAGGCAGAAGGGATCTTGGTTCCCAGCCACCTGGTTGTCTTGAACCAAAAACTGATTGTTGCCCTTTGCCCCCAACTAAACCCAGTCACATAGACTTCAGTGTAGACCTTTCAGTCCTATAGACCAGTTGAGAACAGTGAGTTTTCTGAAGATGTTTTGAGGTAAAATATTTGTGATAGGTATTGGTGTCCTTCACCTCAGATGGTTCATCTACTGTGTCCTTCACCTCCTAACCTTTTCTTCTGCTTTTTTTTCTTAATGTTTATTTTTGAGAGAGAGACCGAGCAGAGGTGGGGCGGAAAGAGAGACACACACACAGAATCCAAAGCAACCCCAGGCTGAGCTCTCAGCACAGAGCCCGATGCGGGGCTCAGACTCATGAATGGTGAGATCATGATCTGAGCTGAAGTCGGACACTTAACTGAGTCACCCAGGCGCCCCGCTTCTGTTTTTTTTTTTCTTATACATGCAGTGACTTGCCGTTGGTTTGACCAGTCAAGGATGTTGGTTGATTTTCTTTCTCTGACCCATTATCTCTCCCGTTGATACAATAAGATAGTTTAAGAAGGATGAGTCTCAGCTCAGTCAGTTGAGCATCCAACTCTTGATTTCGATTCTTGATCTTACAGTTTGTGGGTTTGAGCCCTGTGTCGGGCTCTGCATTGGCAGTGTGGAGCCTTCTTGGGATTGTCTGTCTGTCTCTCTCTCTCTCTCTCTCTCTCCCAAAATAAATTTTTAAAAAAAGTTAAGGGGCGCCTGGGTGGCGCAGTCGGTTAAGCGTCCGACTTCAGCCAGGTCACGATCTCGCGGTCCGTGAGTTCGAGCCCCGCGTCGGGCTCTGGGCTGATGGCTCAGAGCCTGGAGCCTGTTTCCGATTCTGTGTCTCCCTCTCTCTCTGCCCCTCCCCCGTTCATGCTCTGTCTCTCTCTGTCCCAAAAATAAATAAACGTTGAAAAAAAAAAAAAAGTTAAAAAGGACAGGCCTCTGAAAGAGCAGTGTCTGGACTCACTATTGACCTCAGTCATAGCTTAAGTCAGCAAATAAAGTAGTAAGCTTCTGTGTGCCCAGCCTTCATTCTCCATCTCTTTTCTAGCTGCCTGTTTTGGTCTCCGATGTCCATATCTCTTGATTGATAAAAAGGAAAAACTCGTGGCCTCTAATTTTGTATGATTTCATGAGCAACACCTCAGTAATTGAGAGTTGTACAAAACTCACATAAAATTTATGTAGAACAATGATTGCCCTTCTTTGTGTTTGTTTTTAAAGGTTCCACTGCATCTAAGACTTATGGTGCCTCAAAGACATTTGGAAAAGCTGGAGCTACCAACCTAGCGAACACAGGTTCTGGAGGAACACAGGTCAAAGTGGTACCCATCGCCAGCCTCACCCCTTACCAATCCAAGTGAGTTTTTCCATAGAGTACGTTCAGAATGTACTTACAGTATGATGCTAGGGGTTATTATGGGCTCTTGCATTATGTGTATGCGAACTTCAGGGCTATCATACATAAAGTAAGTTTCATCTCTTTTTTTCCCTCCAGAGGGGGAAGAGGGTACAAATTGTGGCAACCATTAACTCTCTTATCATGAAAGAATGGCAAGAATGGGGCTCCTGGGTGGCTTAGTCGGTTAAGCATCCGGCTTCAGCTCAGGTCATGATCTCACGCTCTGTGAGTTCGAGCCCCACGTTGGGCTCTGTGCTGACAGCTCAGAGTCTGGAGCTTGCTTCAGATTCTGTATCTCCTTCTCTGTCTTGCCTCTCCCCGGCTTACTCTTTCTCAAAAATAAATAAATGTTAAAAAAAAAAAAAAGGCAAGAAAAGCAATCTACTGTAGATTATGGGGTTTCATTAATTTTGAAAGAATTTGATTTGAAAAATATTTAATGCCTTAAAGAATCCATTTATCATCAGGAGTAAAAAATAAATATTTGTTGTAATTCAGAAGACATTTCATCTTCTCATCATATAAATAAGTGACTTTTAGTCTAAAAATTGTTAGTATGGTTTAGGTGACTAAAAAAATCTGTACTATTAGTATAACTGCATTACTATACCCTGAATGGATATTTCTTTTTTTTTTTAATGTGTATTTATTTTTGAAGGGGAGAGAGAGAGAGAGAGAGACAGCCAGCTCATGAGCGGGGGAGGGGCAGAGAGAGAGGGAGACACAGAATCCAAAGTGGGCTCCAGGCTCTGAGCTGTCAGCACAGAGCCCGACACAGGGCTCGAACTCACGAACCATGAGATCATGACCTGAGTCAAAGTCAGACGCTTAACCAACTGAGCCACTCAGGCACCCCTGGATATTTCTTATATATAATTCTTTTCCATTTGATTTTAGCAGTTGAGAATGAGTGAATTCTCTTTTCAGAGTTCTTTCAGCTATGTTTTTATTCATTCTTCAATTCTTTGCAGTGCAGGGGTAAGGAGTAAGGTAACTAATGTGCCCAACACGTGTCAACCAGGATAGGCACCAAGACTGGATATTGATTGAATCTTGTGCCTCCTTTTTTTAGTGGCCTCTGTCTGAGGTCATACTACTTCGGTGTGTTTTCCTTTGGTAGCTCACCAATACCGTGTTCCATAATTTTGTATTTATATTCAGTGTGTGTTAGAATGGAGACAGAAGTTTGACACTAGTTTTATCAGTTCCCATAATTGAAAATAGTGGCAAAATATAATTGCTGGTATTCTGCATTTTCTTTCATTAAGGGGATACCGTTGCCTTGGTGATGCTTTTTGGAGAAGGGAGAGGGTTTATAAATTTACTACTTTGACAGGAGAATGAGTTAGTGTTAAATCATCTCGTATGTTTTACTACTTGCTTATTCTATAAACTGTCAAACCTGTATGTCCTCTTGGGGTTTTAATTAGCTGGATTAAAATACAGCTTATATTGAAAAATGGAATATGCATAAGATAAGAAAGACTATAGGAAGATAATAGGGCACCCTTTTAGACATTTCCCACGTAAGACTGAGCACTAACATAATCTGTTTGGTTTCTAGGTGGACTATCTGTGCTCGAGTTACCAACAAAAGTCAGATCCGTACCTGGAGTAATTCCCGGGGGGAAGGGAAGCTCTTCTCCCTAGAACTGGTTGATGAAAGTGTGAGTATTTGTCAAGTGGGGAAATAGGAGGAGCCTAAGAAACAGAGGGCTCATCTCTGTGCAGGCCTATGAGATGAGGAACAGTAGTAGGCCAAAAATAAACATGATTGTTATTGTGGTTTTTCCTGTCTGTATTCTTTTGCTGGCTCTCTGTGTGCAAAGGGTTAAAGGTCTTAAATAAAATCCTTCGTTTTATTTTACTTTATTGAAAAGCAATTTTTTTTAATTATTGTTTTTAGATAGGCTTCACACCCAACAGGGGCCTGGAATTCATGACCCTGAGATCAAGAGTCACATGCTCGGGGAACCCAGCTGACTCATTCGATGGAGCATGTGACTCTTGATCTCGGTGTAGTGAGTTTGAGCCCCATGTTGGGTGTAGAGATGAGATTACTTAAAAAAAAAAAGCCACGTGCTGTACCAACTGAACCAACCAGGCACTTCTAAAATCCTTGATTTTAAAGGAAAGCATTTGTAGAAATTTATTTGTTTGTTTGTTTGGGGGTGGAGGCAGGTGAGCAAGGGGCTGAGAGAGAGAGAAGCGGGGCTCGTGCTCAACCAATGTTGGACTTGAACTCACGAACCGTGAGAACATGACCTGAGCTGAAGTCAGATGCTTAACAACTGAGCCACCCAGGGTGCCCAATAATTAGTTTTTTAAATGTATAAGCAGCCTCATGAGCAGTAGAAAGCAGAGACACTCTGTCTGACTTGTTAGCAGGCTAAGTTGAAGCCCTGAGAGGTGATGTCTGATTATGAGCAAAGTGTTGCTTTGGGCCACAGCAGAAGGCATACAGCAGCCACCTTGAAAAGTGAGTGGTTGGGGCGCCTGGGTGGCTCAGTCGGTTAAGCGGCCGACTTCGGCTCAGGTCATGATCTCACGGTCCGTGAGTTTGAGCCCCACGTCAGGCTCTGTGCTGACCGCTCAGAGCCTGGAGCCTGTTTGGGATTCTGTGTCTCCCTCTCTCTCTGACCCTCCCCCGTTCATGCTCGCTCGCTCTCTGTCTCAAAAATAAATAAACGTTAAAAAAAATTTTTTTTTTTTTAAAGAAAAGTGAGTGGTTTTGTGGGAGATGGATTCTGGCTGTGCAAACTCTATACTTAAACAAAACCAAAGCATGATGAAGAGACAAAACATCCAAGTTGTGGAATCTCTTGACAGTCTCGTTAGCTGTTTGTTAGTTTTATTTATAATTCCTAGTATGTACTTCACACATTGTTTTCAAACTGCTGCCTATTTCCTATTGGTTCAAACTTCTGCAAGGGCGGGGGAAAAATTGGTGGTTTGTTTTGGGTTTTTAGTTTTTGGAAGATGGAGTGATATCCCAAATGTATTGACTGTGTGATGGCAGAATCAGTATCAGAACCTAATTTTTTTTTTTTTTTTAATTTTTTTTTTTTTTCAACGTTTATTTATTTTTGGGACAGAGAGAGACAGAGCATGAACGGGGGAGGGGCAGAGAGAGAGGGAGACACAGAATCGGAAACAGGCTCCAGGCTCCGAGCCATCAGCCCAGAGCCTGACGCGGGGCTCGAACTCGCGGACCGCGAGATCGTGACCTGGCTGAAGTCGGACGCTTAACCGACTGCGCCACCCAGGCGCCCCCAGAACCTAATTTTTTACCAAATTATTGGTCTGATCTGTCAGTTGGCAAAAATTTGAGCCTTTTTTAAGTTTCTTATCCATCTATAGTTTGTTTTTGTTTTTTAAGTGAAGATTTTATTTTTAAGTAATCTCTACACCCAGCGTGGGGCTTAAATTCATAACCCCGAGATCAAGAGTCATGTGCTCCACCAACGAGCCAGCTGGGTGTCCCCATCTACAGTATTTTGACTGACGGAAAAGTAAAGTGAAAATCAAATCACAAGCAACTTGAAAACGTGACTTATTGTAACATTTTGACAGTGACTCCCGAATATATCCATCCCTCGCTTGGCGCCAACGTGAGGGCAGCTGGTGATTCATTTGGCTCATCACGCTTCCTTATGGGCTTCATTCGTGTCAGTGTTCAAAATTTGTTTTTATTTCTGTTGTCAGAATATTAAAATCACTAGGTTCATTGTGGGTTTTTTTGTTTTGCCTTGTTTTTAGGGTTCTAATTTGAGGTTCATAAAGCACCGTAACAGGATCAGCTAGTTAAACCCAAGTTGTTGGCTGGGGTTAATAGCTTGAATGTGTGACCACAAAATACGTGTTCCTGGGGCATCTGTAGACCTCTCACACATCCCATTTGTGCTTGTGTTACTGCTTAAAGATGTCATTTTGACACCACGGTGTCCTGCTTTTCAGTGGTAAAACTTGATGGACACAATTCTAACCGGTTCTTGCTTGTTTCTGCAGGGTGAAATCAGAGCTACTGCTTTCAACGAGCAAGTGGACAAGTTTTTTCCCCTTATTGACATGAACAAGGTATGGTGGTGTCGCGTTGAGAACTGAAACAGTTGAGTGGCATGGGGGACTCTCGTCCTTCAGAGAACTGCGTAGTGGTAAGGAATTTGTGGTTTAATCTGATAGACTACCCATGTTCCACAGCTTGCCTCTTTTGCAGGTCTATTACATCTCTAAAGGCACCCTGAAGATTGCTAACAAACAGTTCACAGCTGTTAAAAATGACTATGAGATGACCTTCAATAATGAGACTTCCGTCATGCCCTGTGAAGATGGTCATCATTTACCAACAGTTCAGTTTGATTTCACAGCGATTGGTGACCTGGAGAATAAGTCTAAAGATTCTCTGATAGGTAAGTCTGCAAATGAGAGCAAAGAGAGTTGGGATTATTAGTTTTTGTTTGCAACATGTAAGGGAAATGTAAGACTTAAGTGCTCGCCATTCAACCTTGGATCATGCTGTAATGGAGCTTTGACCGTTTTTTGCTAACACATTGTGCCTGTATTTTAGACATAATTGGGATCTGCAAGAGCTATGAAGATGCCACCAAAATCACAGTGAAATCTAACAACAGAGAAGTTTCGAAGAGAGACATCTATTTGATGGACATGTCAGGGAAAGTGGTGACCGCTACTCTGTGGGGAGAAGATGTAAGCATTTGTACTGAGCAGTCAGAGCGTGTGCAGAAGTCAGAGATGTAGAGAGCTGGGTGGCTGTCTTGTCTTAAGAGTTGTGGGTTATGCTAAGAGAAATTAGAGGAAGACAAATATCATATGATTTCACTCATATGAGGATTTTTTTTTTTTTTTTTTAACGTTTATTTATTTTTGAGACAGAGAGAGACAGAGCATGAATGGGGGAGGGTCAGAGAGAGAGGGAGACACAGAATCGGAAGCAGGCTCCAGGCTCTGAGCCATCAGCCCAGAGCCCGACGCGGGGCTTGAACTCACGGACCGCGAGATCGTGACCTGGGCTGAAGTCGGACGCTTAACCGACTGAGCCACCCAGGCGCCCCACTCATATGAGGATTTTAAGAGACAAAACAGATGAACATAAGGGAAGGGAAACAAAAATAATATAAAAACAGGGAGGGGGACAAAAACAGAAGAGACTCTTAAATATGGAAAACAGAGGGTTACTGGAGGGGTTGTGGGAGGGGGGATGGGCTAAATGGGGAAGGGGCACTAAGGAATCTACTCCTGAAATCATTGTTGCACCATACGCTAACTAATTTGGATGTAAATTTAAAAAAATAAAATAAAAAAAAAAAAAGAGTTGTGGGGCCTTGGCCATGTAGGCCCTTCCTAATGAAGGATTGAGCTGTCTAGGGAATATTTGAAATTCTTTATTTGATTTACTTTTGTGAGGTATGCTATGATTCAAGTTTTATACAGAGAGGTGATCTTACTTCTAATCCTAGATTAGTTTTAATGTATCTTTGAACAGATTCCTGTGAGTGAGGTTAACTTGGATAGATTCCATGTACTATTTTATTGCATTTATTCTACTATTGACTGTGTTCCTTGTTTTCTATAAAAATGTTCTGTGTGTTCTTCCTGACAGTGACACCTGTTCACTGTATTTGATTGGTGTTTTTGTTGTTACCCAGGCTGATAGATTTGATGGTTCTAGACAACCTGTGATGGCTATCAAAGGAGCCAGAGTTTCTGATTTTGGTGGACGGAGCCTCTCTGTACTGTCTTCAAGCACGGTCATTGTGAATCCTGACATCCCGGAGGCCTATAAGCTTCGTGGATGGTAGGTATTTGGGGGCTAAACCAAGGGGTCATTTGAGCCTGGCCTTTGAGAAGAAGTGGCTCTTTTGGTTCTTATGATCAGTATGTGAGCTGTCTGCAGAACAGAGGGCTGTGTTACCGAATGGAGCAGTTCCTATATTTCTCGGAGGCGTTATGCCTTCTGAGAGGATGGCTTTAAAGCCCTTAAACTGACAAGCCTGTAATCCCATGACAAACCCAGAGATTCCGGAGGAGGCAGTTAGCATTTATGTGCCACATGCTGACCTTTATCCTGCCAAAGTAGGGTGGGGCCAGGCTGTTCCAGCCGGGACCCGAGGGACCGTAAGCTAGAGCCAGCTTTCTTTCCTAGGTTTAAAGCTGTGGGCTTCTGTGGTGTGGGCATAGAGTGTACTTCCCTGTTCTGTCCAGTTGTTGGTGCTGAGCACATCTTCCGGTGTGTTCACTGGACTCTGATAAAGTGCAATGGAAACAGTGGGCTCTTGTTGGCACTGCATTGTTATTCCCAGGCACTTGGATGAGAGCCTGTTAAGATCGCACTATATCTGGCGTTTTAGGGTGTTAAAACTCTGCCTTTAAAGAGCACTTCAAACTGAAACATAGTTTGCAAGAATTGATGTGGTTAGGGAAAAACACTTTAGCTTGAGCTTAAATAATTTGTGTAGCTGTAGTCCCAGGGGATTGTATCGGTTTCCACCTATGTCTTAGCGTTTTAGTGATTAAAGAATTCGCTCCTGTGACATACTTCTCACTTTTATTTTGAGTGTAATGTGAACCAGTAGTAGCACTAGTGTTTGAGTAGTTTCATGAAACATCTACTAGAGTGTTCGTGACACTTAAGCCAGCCTCCTGAGTATGGTCCACACGTATCTATATTTAACTAATCTGGTAGCTGGCATTGCATTATAAGGCAGGTCCCGCTCATAGTCTGACCAGAAATAACCACAGCTGTGGTCTGTCCTTCTCGCTTGATTTTCTTTCAGGCTCTAGAGCTTGACCCCAGGTTAATGGCATGCCCACATTAAGGTCTTCATATTTTACTTGTCAGTAACAGTGATCCTGGTCAACATAAAAAGACATGGCTGTCTCCAGAATAAAATAACCTGCCGTTGATCAAAGAGAAGTTCACTGCACACACCCCACCTAGGCATGGGTTGGAGAGGTTTGATCTTGGTTGTAACAATGTGGAAGGGTTTTTGTTGTTTTCTTTTTTTTTTTTCCAATGTGGAATTTTTTTATTGTAAGAAGGGCTGCTTCAGTCTTTGCTCTGTTGATTCCTGATGAGCTATCTTTGGTGGCAAATGTCTCCTTGGAGTTTTTGAAACCGTAAACTGGTGTAGATAGTGGTGAAACGGATTTATGGACCTTGCTGTGCTTCTGTGACGGATTTAGCCGCTTCCCTGACAGAATGTGAAGGCAATTGTCTGCAGCTTAGGGCAGCACCCATTCTGTGACATGGTCCCTTTTTAAGGAGCCTGCTCTCTCTGTGGTTATCTTTCACTTATCCTCCTTTTAGATGACATTGGCATGTTTTTAATCTCAGACTGACTCCTCCCTCCCCCAAGTATGTTTCTGAGCTGTTTTCCTTCATGTCAGCTGATATGTGTTCAGGAAATATAATCAGTTTTAATCATAATGCAACACAAATTAATGTTAATTTTAATATTGGCATAGGTAGAACCTCACTAAGATAAATCTACGAGAAAATAGATAATATCTTAAATTACTTCGGGTTACGTAATCTTTAGATTCTCTGTCAGGCTTATAAGATCTTTTACCATGAAATTTTTTTTTTTGCCACAAAAAACGTGACAGTCAATATGCTGACTGTCACTTTCTATACTGATACAGTTCAGTGATGATAAAAATGTGGCTACTTGCTGAGAATGAGCATCAGTAGCCTAAAGAACTGTGTATAACAGATGCTAATTTAAGAAAAGGTTCTGTGATATTCTGGCACTGTCTTTCTTGACCACTGGGGGGCATCAGAGCAATTGAGATGAAAAGAGGTCATTCACTTCCTGCAGTTGGCTTAAGATACAAGGAGGAACATAATCATTTCAGCCCATGTGACCACGACCTATGAATGTAGGACAGGTGGGGGGGCTAGTGAATAGCCTCTGATGTCTAGAAACAAGTAGCATATTCAATAAGTATAATAAAGTACCTGTTGTTCTTTGTTTATTTTTCAGGTTTGACTCTGAAGGACAAGCCTTAGATGGTGTTTCCATCTCTGATCTAAAGAGTGGAGGAACAGGAGGTAGCAACACCAACTGGAAAACTCTGTATGAGGTTAAATCAGAGAACCTAGGCCATGGTGACAAGGTACATTCCTAACTGTCTTCACAAAAGCATATAGAGTGTGCAGAAGGATGAGTTTTCCAACCTGATTTCTGGTACCACCTGTCAGACGTTCATTCAGAGCTGTGATTCTTACCTGGAGGTCTGACCAGAGCATGGCATGACAGTTGAGAATCACCAGAGTGAGGGAGTCGTGCTTACTAATAGGCTATGTCATATCCCTCAGATATCCTGTGGCAGAAAAACATTAGAAACTGACTTAGAGAGTTAATTCTTAGAGGGATCCTGATGAAGTGGTAATAACTTCGGGTCTATGTTTGTTTTTGCTGATTGTTCCTGCAAGTTGAAGTGCCCACACACCAAGAAGGTAGGTTTTGAGGTTATAGCTAACACTGAGCATTAGTCAGGCTCAGGGTCAGACATCAGGCAGTTCACACGTGCCCTCACTGGCTGTACAGTATTAAACTCTCACGGGCTGAGATTTTGCCACTGTTCTCTGATGGGAATCGGCTCTGGTATTTGACTTCAGTTGCAGCTTCCTTTCAATGTTTGTATGTAATGACTCTCTTCCTGTCTTGATCTAAACCTGTATTCTGCCAGCAGTTCATTATTTAAGTCATTTATTTCTCCTTTATGCTCCCCAAAAGAGCAATTCCTACTTTTATTGTTTTCATATTATATAATACAGTTTTTATTCCTTTCCCCCTCGTTTCACTATACTCCCTTATCCCTCATTGTCGTCAACAGCATCTGATGATGCTGTCATATGGCATCTTGAGACTTAAACATTAGACAGATAGGTATTGTCTTGTCATAGGAACAGCCACTCTTCAGGTTCTCTTTTCCCAATTTTCTTCTTAGATCTACAGGTAGACTGTGTGTAATAAATCAGGCCTGTGGGCACCTGGCTGGCTCAATCAGAAGAGCAGGTGACTCTTGATCTTGGGTCCTACATTGGGTGTAGAGATTACTTTAAAAAAAAAAGAAAGAAAAAGAAATCAGGGATGCTTGGGTGGCTCGGTCAGTTAAGCATCTGATTCTTGATATCAGCTCAGGTCATGATCTTACGGTTGTGGGACTGAGCCCACGTTGCGCTCTGTGCTCATAGCACATAACCTGCTTGGGATTCTCTCTCTCTCCTTCCCTCTCTGCCCCTCCCTCTCTCTCTGCCTCTCTCTCCCTCCCTCCCTCCCTCCCTTCCTCCCAGTAAGTAAACATTAAAAAGAAGAAGAGGAAGAAGAAAAGAAAAATCATGCCTGGAGAGTACCCATTTGTACCTAAACTTTATTTTTTTAATTTTTTTTTTAATGTTTATTTTTGAGAGAGAGAGAGTGCGAGCAGAGGAGGGACAGAGAGAGAGGGAGACACAGAATATGAAACAGGCTCCGGGGTCTGAGCAGTCAGCACAGGGCCCGGTGCGGGGCTCGAACTCACGGACCGCGAGATCGTGACCTGAGCCAAAGTCGGACGCTTAACCGACTGAGCCACCCAGGCGCCCCTGTACCTGTACTTTAAAGTCATGAATTGGGGCACCTGGGTGGCTCAGTCGGTTAAGCGTCCGACTTTGGCTCAGGTCACGATCTCGCGGTCCGTGAGTTCGAGCCCCGCACCGGGCCCTGTGCTGACTGCTCAGACCCCGGAGCCTGTTTCATATTCTGTGTCTCCCTCTCTCTCTGTCCCTCCCCCGTTCATGCTCTGTCTCTCTCTGTCTCAAAAATAAATAAACGTTAAAAAAAAAAAAAAATTAAAAAAATAAATAAATAAAGTCATGAATTGAATCTGGACCTTATCTAAAAATACAGAAAATTCTATAGGCATTCTCCTAGGAGACTTATTTTCTCTAGAGCCTTCTAGATAGAGGGCTCAACAAATCTCTTTAAATATCCATATTATTGGGCTTTGCCTTCTTTGTTCTAAGACATTGGGAAGCCCCAGAGATTGCTGACCTGGCTCCGAATTCAGAGTACACCCAGAGGGAACTGCTCACCCCTCAAAATTATTTACCCTGTATCCTTTCTGTGAGAGTTAAAAAGCAAAACCAATAACAACAACATAAAGTCCAAGCACATGACTTAGTCCTTTGCTACATTTACTTATCAGTGATTTCTCCACCCGGATGGCTTAGACCAGGGGTTGACACACAGCCGCATGCGCTCATTTGCATATTGTCTGTGGATGCTTCTGTGCCACAGCAGCAGAGTTGAGTAGCTGCAACAGGGACTCTGACCAAAAGGCTCGTAAAGCCTAAAGTATTTCCCGTCTGGCTTTCTACAGAAAACGTTTGCCACTGTGACCTAGACAAAGATGAAGGTGACTCCAGGCCCCAGAAACCACTACTATTGTTCTTAATGTGGGAGGATGGTTGAACGTCGCTGCACTAGATTTTCCTGCCTTGCGCTGTATTTCCTAGATGTTAACCTTTGGAGGGTCAGAGGAATGGGAGAAACAAATCTGTGTCTCCTGACATCTTTATTTTTCATATAGTCTTTTTCTGTTTTTAATTAATTTAGTCTACTTTAGGATTCACTTTTCTCGTTAAGGAATAATGTGCTTTATTATTATTATTATTATTATTATTATTATTATTATTATTATTATTTTAATGTCTAATTTTGAGAGAGAGAGCGTGAGCTGGGGAGGGCAGAGAGAGAGGGAGACACAGAATCCAAAGCAGGCCCAGGCTCTGAACTGTCAGCACAGAGACTGATTGCGGGCGGGGCTCAAACTCACAAACCTGGAGATTTTGACGCAAGCCGAAGTCGGACTGAGCCTAGTCACCCTAGGAATAATCTGCTTTAAAGCTTAGTTTATTACCTTTGTAGGTTTTGCAGTCCGCACAAGTGACTTCAGAAACTATAGCATGAATCGTTCCCTGTAATCACATTGTGATCTTAAGGATTCATATATGTGAACACTTACCACTTATATGTCAGGGCAAGCTTGGGCTGCCCCTGAGTCCCTCTTGAACGTAGGCCCTGTGTTCCAGGTCTCTCATGTCACTCTTTTCTCCTCAAGGCCGACTATTTTAGCTGTGTGGCGACAGTTGTGTTTCTTCGCAAAGAGAACTGTATGTATCAAGCCTGCCCAGCTCAGGACTGCTTTAAGAAAGTGATTGATCAACAGAATGGATTGTACCGCTGTGAGAAGTGTGATAGTGAATTTCCCAGCTTCAAGTACCGCATGATCCTGTCAGTAAGTAAAAAAACACTAGTGTTTCGCGAGTCCCTACCACGTGCCCGCCCGCCACAGTAGAGACGAGGGCCAAAACAAGATCTCTTGTGGTAGGAAGCCTGCAGACGAGTAAGTGCTAAAGAGCTTCTTATTCTACAAGAACAAAAGTAAGGGGCCTTTCGCTCAACTGAATAGCAGTCTGTTTTCTCCTACTAAAAGCTTTTTTTCATACCAGAGAGTTGCATTTAGATGCCCAGCTGATTTCAGTTGCTGTGCATGTAGTACAGTTACAGCATTGGTGACACTCTCCTGCTAACTGTTATGAAGATAAATTAATTTGAAATGGCATTTCTGGAGAGCAGTAATTATACAGCCAATGCGTGTATTTAGTTATTTTTCTTGTAGATAATCTATTCCTCTTAGCCCTCGGTAGAGCTGACTTCTCGGGAATGTGACTGTGTGCTGATGTGGGAGTGTGGCTTTTTTGCATTGTAAGAATTGTTTCTTTCGGTTTTAAAACCTTTAAAGTGAAGGGTGTGCTTTAAAAAAATGATAATACTGAATGATAATAAAGGTATAAGAAAAATAGGCATCCTCCTATTTTTCTAGAAGGTGATTTGGCAGTAACATATCAGGATGTTTTCTGGCACATTAAACACTTGGAGAGAATTTCTTCCAAGAAATCATCAGAGTTGTTACAGTTGTGTAAAGTTATCTGTTACTCTGTTATGTTGAAAAGTTCAATACAACTTAACTTCCTTAATATTATAGTGGTTAATTCCGTTATTTTATCTGTGGAGTGGAATACCACGCAGGCATCAGAATTTGCCATTTGTTTGACAGTTTTCCACAGTTAAAGTATTTGAAGATGACATGAATAAATGTTCAGGTTATTAATTGAAAATGGCAAATTTTAAATCATATGTTTGATATAGTCTTGAGGTATGTACACACACAGAAAACAGACTTGAGCGGGCAAATACCATACTGTTGATAGAGGTTATTTCTGGTTGATTTCTAGTTTCTTCTGCATTTTCCTTTTTTTTTTCCCCCTGCAGTGAAAACTCTTGTGATAGAAAAAAATTTTTTTTAATCTTTTCAGATAAAAAAAAAAAAAGATTTTACTTGTCCTTTCTATATTCTAATTGCCCCTCAAAATGTTAGTTCAGCAGGAAAGTTCTACATTTAAGCTTTATATTCCTGTAAACCATAAACTCCATCAAACCAGAATGGAGAAGGTTGTCTAGATGGCTGATCAGCCTTTCTGTGAGGCTTGTAGATAGTGGAACCCCAGGGCCCTGGTTTCACAAGGTGCGGACCCAGCGTGTTCCCTTCATTGTGCCATTCTCAACCCTGTTGAGGCTGCTCTGCCTCTAGGATATTGGCACACGGTAAGCAGACTATAGGTGTGAACTGGGATGAGACACATTCTCTTGTGTATGTGAGTGTTTGTAACTTTTCTTGTCCCCTTACTTTTCCATCATAACTTTGATATTAAAGCTCTATGTATATGCCAAGTGAAAATGTAGACTCATCAAATGACACCTTAAAAAAAAAACTGTGCTTTCTTATTTCTACTAAGACTTTTACTTCAGCAAATGGATTCTTTGTGATCCACTTTCTTCCTTGACTCTCCCCTATTTAATTTTACATCGTGGTCCAATTGGAGACAGTTGATCCAAGCTCCTTTCTTTTGCTAGGTAAGTTTGGCCACTGGAGGAAGGCCCCTGACTCAGGCTTTTAAATAGTCTGGGGTGCTCAGCAGTGACTGAGAATTGCCTTATAGAACTAGTGACTGAAGGATGTACAGCTTGAAATGCAGAGAACCTGCCCTCACTCATTGGAGGCTCATTCAGAACCTTTAGTCCAGAGGCCATTGCGGCTGGAGGGGAAGGAACTAAGTCCAGGGTGCCTGGATTCCATGTCTGAAGGAGAGTTTAGTTGGGTTGTTATCTCCACTGAGATCTGAAATCACATACCCACAGCATATCGTGTTCCTGCTGTGATCCAGACTTACATTTTAAATTCTTTCTTTGATATTTTTCACACTCTTTGGAAAGAATATAGCATATGTGGTAGTAATGGGGTTTTTTCCCCCTGGGAATTATTTTAATGAATGGAAAAAGTTAATCTTCTAGTCTCCTGAGTGTGTCTTCCTTTTATTATTTCTTTGCTAAATTAATATGTAATGTGTTTTTTAGGCAAATATTGCTGATTTTCAAGAGAATCAGTGGGTCACCTGTTTCCAGGAGTCTGCGGAGGCCATCATTGGACAAACCACTGCTTATATTGGGGAGTTAAAAGAGAAGGTTGGCCCCCTCTTTTATTATTAGTGTAACAGTTGCCAATAACACCCTTTTGCTCTTTAAGTTTTTTTAAATTTCTCTTGGGTGTTGTATATAGTTTCTCAGTCTGATGATTATTTGAAACTCATCTAATTCTGTCAAATTTGTCCACTTTGGGTGTACTAACAATGAGGTAATCAGGCAATGTATATAAAAGTGTTTTAAGGGTGCCTGGCTGGCTTAGGATTGTGAGTTCAAGCCCCATGTTGGGTGTGGAGCCTACTTTAAAAAAAAAAAATTAAAAAATAAGTGCTTTAAAAGCAGCATTTTACAAGTGTAAACCACTTATTTCTCCTGTTACTGTTAGCACACAAAAGTTGGTGTGCCCTCAGTCACTTGACATCTTCTGAAGAAACCTGAAGTACAGATGTGCCCTTTTAACATACACCATCCTGAAAAGTTGAGTCAAATCCTGGTTTAAATTCAGATAGAAGGTACTTGCTACTTTAGGTCTTCAGATGGAATTTTATGAAGTAACTTACTTTCATAAGGTAACTTTATGTTTTATTTTGATAAATGCTTATTTTCACATATTTGGTTTATTTAATGTAGGGAATAGATTACTAATTATGCTAAATGTAGGAAAGATACTTAGATAAAATGTATAAAGATGACCAATGAAAGCTGTGTTTTCTGGGCCACACAAATTAGCATCTATCTGTGTATTTTTCTCCGACTTCGTCCAGATTGGGTAGAATACTTGTAAAAACCACTAAGAATAAAGATTTGTCATTTGTTTTGGCACATTTTTCTCTTATTCTTTCCTATCTTCAGTTCTGTCCATTCGGCTCCCCCCTACACACCTCTTTTTTAAATTGTTTGTGAGATCTCTGAAAATAATGCCAACAAGCCCTTTTATAGAAATAACTGGAATTGACTTTAAAATATGATGGTGTCTTTTATCTGTTTTGCCTGGTTCTTTATTTTCATATCAGATTTTAAGGCTTGAGGCAGCTTTTCAGGGTTTTTTATGAGCTTATTACATTTGACTGTTTTTACTGCTGGTGAATGAGGACATACAGAAGAAACTCTTCCCTCAGGAACCATGATATTCTTGGAGTATGCACTCCAGCCTTTCCCTAATCTTAGAAGAATAATGACAGCTGATATAATTTTCTTAAGATTTAACACATTGTTTTATTTATATATCTGAAGGCCCAGAGGACTGCAAATTTATTTTATGCATATTTATATACATTAAATGCTTTCTGTGATCCCTCTCTGTTTCCCAGACTTTTTTTTTTTTTTTTTCTTTAAATAAGTGTAATTAGTGGGCACCTGGCTGGCCCAGTCTGGTGGAGCCTGTGACTCTTGATCTTTGGGGTTGTGAGTTCAAGCCCCACATTGTGTGTAGAGATTGCTTTAAAAAAAAGGCAGGGGGAGGGGTGGGCAGTGGTGCCTGGGCGGCTCAATTGGTTAAGAGTCTGACTTCAGCTCAGGTCATGATCTCATGGTTCATGAGTTCGAGCCCCACGTTGAGCTCTGTACTGACAGCTCAGAGCATGGAGCCTGCTTCAGATTCTGTGTCCTTCCCTCCCCCCCGCCCCAACTCATACTCTTGCTCAAAAATAAACATTAAAAAAATATTTTAAAAAACAAAAAAGGGAGGGGCACCTGGGTGGCTCAGCTGGTTATGTGTCTGACCCTTGATTTCAGGTCAGGTTGTGACTCATGAGATCGAGCCCGGCATCGGACTCCATGCTGTTAGCATGGAGCCTGCCTGGGATTCTCTCTCTCCCTTTCTCCACCCACCTCCCTCCCTCCCTCCCTCCCTCTCTCTCTCTCTCTCTCTCTCTCTCTCTCTCTCTCAAAATAAATAAATAAAATTTTTTTTAAAGGTACAAAAGTTTAAATAGTATTTGACGGGTAAGATAAAGAAGGAGAGAACTGTTTTTCATACTTTCCCTAGTCTTTACCCACCCCACCTCCCTGGCTTCATTTGCTCACAAATCACTGTAAATGTAGAGGTTTAAACCATGTATAACAACTTGAGCTTTTTTCTTACTGTGCACCCCCCATTCTTAATTTACGATGAACATGCTGAGCCTCAGATGTATTTCATCACAAACTTTTTTTTTTTTTAAGTTTATTTATTTATTTTGAGGGATGGAGGGCAGAGGGAGAGAAAGAATCCCAAGCAGGCTCCACACTCAGAACAGAACCTGAGGCAGGGCTCGAACCCACCAACCCTGAGATTATGACCTGAGCTGAAATCAAGAGTCAGACGCTCAATGAACTGAGCCACCCAGGTGCCCCTATTCCATCACAAACTTTTAAAGTTTAGAAGTGTGATTTTTGGGGGGCGCCTAGGTGGTTCAGTTGGTTAAGTGTCTGACTTCTGCTCAGGTCATGATCTCTCAGTTTGTGGGTTCGAGCCCCGCGTCAGGCTCTGTGCTGACAGCTCAGAGCCTGGAGTCTGCTTCTGATTCTGTGTCTCCCTCTCTCTGCCCCTCCCCAGCTCACATTATGTCTCTCTGTCTCTCTCTCTCTCTCAAAAATAAATAAACATTTAAAAAAAATTCTAAGTGTTTTTTGGGTTTCGTTTTGTTATATTATGTTGAAATATGCATAACCTAAAATTTACCATTTTTAAGTGTAAGTTCAGTGCATGCATTAAATAGTAACTCCATTTCCCCTTCCCCCAGCCCCTGGCAACCATTCTTCCTTTTTTTTTTTTTTTTTAATGTTTGTTTATTTTTGAGGATCTGACAGAGGATCTGAAGTGGGCTCTGTGCTGACAGCAGAGAGCCTGATGTGGGGCTCAAACTCATGAGCCGTGAGATCATGACCTGAGCTGAAGTCAGACACTTAACAGACTGAGCCACCCAGGCGTCCCCCCACTCCCTACCGGCAGCCATTCTACTTTCTGTCTCTATTAATTTGACTACTGTAGGTAGAGTATTTTAATTTTTTTTTCTTTTTTTTTTTTCAACGTTTTTTATTTATTTTTGGGACAGAGAGAGACAGAGCATGAACGGGGGA
Organism: Puma concolor; assembly: GCF_028749965.1. Taxonomy (NCBI): domain Eukaryota; kingdom Metazoa; phylum Chordata; class Mammalia; order Carnivora; family Felidae; genus Puma; species Puma concolor. The sequence goes on along the minus strand of NC_141680.1, from coordinate 15,545,025 downwards.
GGGGCAGAGAGAGAGGGAGACACAGAATCGGAAACAGGCTCCAGGCTCCGAGCCATCAGTCCAGAGCCTGACACGGGGCTCGAACTCACGGACCGCGAGATCGTGACCTGGCTGAAGTCGGACGCTTAACCGACTGCGCCACCCAGGCGCCCCTTAATTTTTTTAATAAAATTCTACCCAAACAGTTTTATGTAATGAAATATCGCCTTTAGAGTAGTCATTCCTATTCAAACCACTGGGGGTACTTTTTTTTTTTGAGAGAGATTTTTCTCAAAAGTCTTTTCAAAACTCTTTTTTAAAAACAAAATCCTAAAGATTTTAAGTAATCTCTACACCTAATGTGGGGCTTGAACCTACAACCCCAAGATCAGGAGTCACACGCTCTTCCGACTGAGCCAGCCAGGCGCCCCTTCAAAAATCTTAATAGATATTTTCAAATGGTCTGGTAGCTTCCATGCCTAAAGTTTTACATTTGTTTTTGCAGAATGAGCAAGCATTTGAGGAAGTTTTCCAGAATGCCAACTTCCGAACTTTCATATTCAAGATCAGGGTGAAACTAGAGACCTACAATGTAAGTGAGGTCACCTGGGATGCAGGAGGGCTAGCAGTGGGATGCTACTGTTTGTCACCCACAACAACAGTGCAGTGACAGCTGTCACATCATTGCTTGCTGTGTGCCAGACTTAGTACTAAGTGCCCTGCGTTTATCACTCCTCGAGTCTGCCCAGCACTGAGGTACTGTTATTATCTCCATTTTCAGAGGAATAACCTAACTTAGAGAGGTTGAGTGTTTTGTCCAGTGTCTAGCATCTGGGGAGAAAATGCTTATGGTCTTTTCAGTTAAAACCTGGGGTTTTTTGTTTGTGTATTGACAAAGAATGGTAAGGTGTTTAGTGGGTTCACATCTTCCATGAGGTTTAAGCTCCAAAGTTAGTGTATGAAACAAAGAACACACATAGTTAAAATTACCTTGAAAATTCCTTTAAGTTGCCTGTAACATCATGTAATTGTATAGTCATAATATAACAGCATTTATTGGGCACTTATTATCTGCCAGTTACTGTTCTACACCTTTTACTGTATATATCATCTCACTTGGTCCTGCCAGTAACCTGGACGTATAGGAACTATTGTTATCCCTGTTTTACCACTGAGAAACTGTAGGCTTACAGAGAACAAGTCATTTGCCCAAGTCCTGTGCCAGCACGTGGCAGAACTAAGATTCCAGCCCCCAGCTTCAGAGCTTTGTTCTTAACCGTGCTTATAAATCGGACTAGTGATTACTGAGCACACACACTCGAGCGTGTGAGCCCCTGCACTACACCGTGTATCCTTTCTGGGTATCACATCATGCTTCCTCTAAAGACACTGCACAGTCCTGATGAACGAGTGAGGAGGGAGGCTTCTGAAAACATCTCTGCTTATTTTGGGGTTTCCCCATTCTTTTTCACTATTAGACCTTAACCCTGATGGATGTATTCTGCTAACAGATGTGTTCATTTCTATGGGCATTAAATGAGTAGGAAGGCAAATGTCTGATAGAGTGTCTGAGGTGAGATCCAGGGGCCATTTGAAGGGTCATTCAGCCTCTCATGGTATGGACGGGAAGGTGAGGCACAGAGAGGTGGTCTGTTGCAGAGCCGAGATGGGACCCAGGCCAGGTGTCCCTCCTCTGCCTCAGGTGCCTTTGCTTTCACACCGCTTGCAGAACTAACTGTGTAGCTTTAAGCGCATCACTCATCGTCTCGGGGCTCCTGTTTCCACCTTGGCAAAGAAAATAAATCGGCCTTGATAAGCCCGCTTAGGTCCATCCCATTTGGATTCTAGGTTTCTGAGTGCTCGGGAGCATGAGGGAAGGATGAGGGAAGGAGAGGGGCTTCTCCCCACTCTCCCAGCCCCAGAATTCTGGACTTGGCTCTCACTTGTGACTTTTTCTGTATTGGAATTACTGAACACTACTAAATCCAGCATGCCTTTGTGTTTTCTCCTGCCGGGATCATTGAAACCTCTAAAGCAAAGGGAGTTATCACCACTGCTCCATGCCACGGGCTTTCCTTTGTTTACGAACTGCTTTTCTCTTCTCAAAGGATGAGTCTCGAATTAAGGCCACTGTGATGGACGTGAAGCCCGTGGACTACAGAGAATATGGCAAAAGGCTGATCATGAACATCAAGAGAAACGCACTGATGATGTGAGCAGAGCAGTGCTGATTGGGCAGAAGTTTGAAAAAGCAGAGTTGAAATGAAACAGACTCCTGCCCGCAGCCCCCCCCCCAACCCCCCCTTGTGACAATTCCACATTAGGTCCCCAGTGCATAGAGCCTCTCTGCGGCGGACTAGGCGCTTCCTCTCTCAGGCACATCTTGGAACCCATTGGTAGGCAAAGGACAGTGTGCTCAGGTGGCTGAGGTGTAAACTGTGTCCGACCTAGCGGGTCAGCTGGCGGGAGGTGTAGTGCCAGTCCCTCTGTCTTCAGGCTTTTGTCAGTGATACTAAGATTTCATTATCTTCAAGCAGGAATTATGTCAGAAGTAATTGACCCTAAATCTGCAGACAGTGAAATAAATTATGTAGCTCGGGTTTCCGCCTCTCCAGTGGTGACACCTTCACAACTTGGGTTCCTTCTCCGGAGGGAGAACCGAAAAGGGGCTGTGCGGAACCTGTATTTTAGTGTGTCTTTCTAGAATTCAAAGGCTTTCCTTTCTAGAGATGCCACAGAGTTGTTAATGCTTGGAATGGCAATAGGGTAGAATTATTAATCAAAGAGATGTCTTTTATATCTGAAGAATATCCTTCCTTCAGGGTTTAATAGACTGAGTCAGATGGGTCTGATATTAATCAAAATTGTCTCTTCTGAGGAAGGCTGATAAGCATTGACTTGCTGTCCCCCAGGGACATCCAGGCAACTACAAAGCATTGCTTTAGTTTTTACTTCAATTAATGTTGCATTTTGGTTGGCGAACGTATACTTTTTCTACCTGTACATATTTTTTGCATTTGTAGGTTTCATTTCTTGATTAAAGCTATGTTAAATAGAAGGGATTTTGAAGGAAGAAGCTCTTTGTTTCCCCTGCTTTGTTTTAATAAACAGAAGCTTCTCTGTGTGTGAATCCTACTTTCTTTGAATGCAAAGGTTCTTGTAACTGGAAAGCAATTAATTAGCCTTCATAATAAGTGTTCACTTGGGGGAGATGTTAACTCATTACAGACTCACAGATTAGTCCAAAGCGTAGAGATCATTCTTCCTAATGTTTGCAACCCTAAGATGCATCTTTAAAAGAGTGAAAAAACTAGAAACAAAAAGCCATTGTACCCAGGAATGCCGATGATCTGGCACTTTGGGATTTTATTGATGTTTACACAGCAGTCTAACACCAACCAGGCTTTGAAATGTGTACAGACAGTGAGCCAGTAAGAAAACAGTAATTATGCGACTGAGCTTTTCAGTCAGCGAGAGCATGCTTGCTCTGTGTGTTCCTAATCATATTAATTATCTATCCGGTTGCCGCGACCCACCACTTGGCATTTGCTGCACATCCCTCCCCGAGCACCCAGGCAGTGTTGCAGGCAGCCTGCAGCGGGAGGACCTGGTTTTTGATTCGTGCCGGTGAGGCGTATGGCGGCCCTCTGTGGAGGTGGAGAATGAGGCTGTCCTGTGGGTCTCATCTTTACCTGTCCTCTTTTGGGAGGAAGCGGCCAGCTCTAGGCGAGATGACTCCTGTTCCTCAGCACAGACAGAGAGGGCCTTTCTCAGGCCCACTGACTGTTTGGACACATTCTGGTCTCAGAGGACGGTCGTCGGGCTGTACTTCCCTTTTTGGCTGGGGCCTCAACCATTTTTATGGAAGCTCTTTTCTGTCTGACCTTGCTTATAAAGCACGGACTAGAAAATTACAGTCTTCAGCACGATTCTGGATTGACAAATTGTGGGTTGGAGGTGGTCATCTAGCGTTCAGCCCAGTAACCAGTCTCCCATCTACCAGTGCCGGGCGCCCTGCCCTCTGCTCACGGGCCCTGCCCGTGAAGAGCGCTGACCTCCCACCTTGCCCTGACTCGACACCATTGTATCAGTTGCCGCTCGCTCCATCTCCGTGACCACGTGATCAAACCAGCAAATCCATGGAGGTGCTCTGGGGAAGGGCAGCCTCCTGGAGGGAGGATGCTTAGCAGATTCTCCTTCTAAAAATCAGATCACCAGTAGAGGAGCATCAGAAATTGGCTCCACGGTTACGCTGTTAAGAGAAGTGGGTCCCTGAGGATTTCCTAAATAGATTCTGGCCCACGGTTCTTGGAATTCTCTTGGATATGGTTTACCTCGAAAGGCTGTTCATGTTCTATTTCTCTTCGCTCCGAGATCAATGTTTATTTTGCGTACACCATGACATCAGCGTTAAGCAATTAGGGAAAATCTAATCATTTGCCTTCATTTTAAATGGTTCTTGGATTCCCTCCAGTATCACTGTGAGAGACAAAAAAAAATAAATAAAAGGATAATAATCTGATTTCTGTCCATATTTTCAGTGTTTTATGCCTTCCATTAAAGCCTTGCTAATCTCTAGTGTGCTATTCTTTTTTGAACTGCAGGGTCAAAATTTCCCCTTCCCCTGCTTTTTTTTTTTTTTTTTTTTTTTTCCTGAGTGGCCTGTCTTGGAAAAGTATAAATAATATTGATCGTGGTATTTAATACACTAATGAAACCCGTGGTTATTGACTACATAATTAATATACTGTCTAAAAGTGAAGTTTGGCAGCCCAGTGTATAAAGGTTTATATTGACTTGTGTTTCTTTGGCAATATGCCTTCTAAGGTTTTATTTATAGAAAATGAAACAGGTTGTTGAGTCTCCTTTCCTTTTCACTTGTTAGAAGGCCACTGCTCCCCTAGTCAATTGATTGTTTCCTTATCTCAGAGAGGATTTCTCTCCCCCACCCCACCCCCCCCCACCTTTTTATGTGGTTTGTTAGCTCTTAGTCTTATAATCCACTCTTTATTGGTGGAGTTCTGGTTTTTATTAAACACTTTTGGAAATAATCAGCTTTTCTCAAAAAGGTTAGAGTATAGATGTTTTATTTTCATTGAGAAAAACCTCAACTAAGTATATTGTTATTAAGCTGAGAAGTGTTGTTAATGTCTGTTGAAAAGGAAAGGAATGGGGACTCTTTGGACCATTATCTCTTATGTAAGTAATCTGTGTTTGTTAGAGAAAAATAACTTATAGATAAGAAAAAACAAAATTACCCATAATCCCACAAATCAGCAGTAGCCACTTGTAGAACTGATTTTTCGATGCATATGTGCATAGAAATGTGGTTTTAATTGAAATAGGATTACACTATGCATACTATTCTGTAACGCTTTTCCCCTAGCATGATAGGATGGACATCTTTGCTATTTCAATAAAAATAGATCTGCATAATTTTAACTGGTATTTGGCTATGTGGAAGTATAAATTTATTGAGCCAATTCACTTGCTGGATGCTTATACTTTCCGATTATTTTTAAACTTTATTTTTGTTAAGATATGATTGGCATAGGAGCGCCTGGGTGGCTCAGTCAGTTAAGCGGCCAACTTCGGCTCAGATCATGATCTTGCGGGGTTCATGGATTTGAGACCCGCATCCCCGTGTCGGGCTCTGTGCTGACAGCCCGGAGCCTGGAGCCAGCTTTGGATTCTGCGTCTCCCTCTCTCTGCCCCTCCCCTGCGTGTGCTCTGCCTCTCTCTAAAATAAATAAATATTTAAAAAAAATTTTTTTAAAGATATGACTGGCATATAACATGTGTTCATCTTAGAGTTACATATACTTCCTAATTGCTATCATAAACTTAGCTTTTGATGGGCAGGAACATTTATCCTTTGTGGCACTATGAAAATGTATGCCTTCTTGTTGTGTTAGCTTTCCTGATGGCTTTCTCCGTGTCTTATTCCAATGATAACTCCTCTAACCCTGTGTACCATCAAAGACTGGCAGGTAATTTGAGCAAGCCCTAGAATCCTCTGGAGCAAAAGCAGGTAGATTAATGTAGGGACGGGAGGGGAAAGGAAGGCTCCGAAGCCATAGGCAGCTCTACCCTCCCTCCATGGGTGGCGGCTGTGAAGAGGCCCCAGATCCTCCAGTGTTCTGCCAGTGTGGCAGAAATGGCCGCTTGAGAACACATTTGACTTGCTTCGTAAATCAGTATATATCAATGATTCTTCACCCACAGCTATTAGTTAATGATTTTTAAATCTTTTAATTATATTTGTGACGACGGCTTTGTTGTTAAGGAGAGTATGTAGCACTTGTCTTCATTGATTGCCTTATAAGTGATTTGAAATCAAGACACCTTGTCCCCAGGAACCCTGGTCTGTCTGGAGCAAGGCTTGGGGCTAAGTAGTAATATCACAAGTCAAATTAAAATTCAGTAAGTGGAGGGGTGTCCGGCTGGCTCAGTCAGTAGAGCATGTGACTCTTGATTTCCGGGCGGTGAGTTCAAGCCCCACGTCGGGCATAGAGATTACTTAAGGGAATAAAAAAATTTTTTTCAGTAAATGGAGAGATCACTGGAGACTGGAGTCTTCAGGAAGGACTTCACAAAGAATTGGGTGATTTCAGACTCACAGATCGTAGCCTTCTTCTAGATCAGGGGCTGTCCAATCTACGTGGAGGAGCACGTGTCGCACCTGGCAGTGGTGGTTCTGTGTGACGGCAGATGAAGCGTGTAGATGCCACTAAAGGTAGCTGGCCTCGGAGTTCCTTCTGTGAATAATGTTTGACCCGTGGCGGTGGAAGGGACTAACGTTTTCTATTGCCGGCTCCCTAACTCTTGCATCTGACCTGTCAGAGTTTGTGATTTGCCAGTGAACTCGTGGGTGTACTTGAGACTTTGAACCAACCAACGGGCCATTTTCGCAGCCTTTCGGCTTTGCGAGGCTCTTGATGACTATCCCCTTGCACCCCCCTGCTTCTTAGCTGTTGATAAACCTCAAAAGGTATAATCTTCAAGAAAACAGTTTTCTTTTTTTCCAGCCTTGACTGCAGACCACATGAGAAACTTAATCCCACCTGCCTTGTGAGAAGTATTTATATCCTATTCAAAAGTTATCATGTAAACTTTTAATAATTGTGAGCCATTCTTATAAAACCATACCTGCTCCCTAGTGTATTACCCAGTTGGTAATTGGAAGTTTGTGCTGTCATTAAAAATGACAGCTTCCTCAGATAACATTCTTGGTGCTTGTAAAATGCAGATAACTCAGCCTATATTTATCTTGTGTGGGGGGCAGCTTCCTTTCCATGGTTAGGTAACCCGGGGCTGGTGCCTGGGAGAGCAGGGGAGCTCGCCGCAGGGAGCGAGCTCGTGAATGCCCTGCCCCGAGAGGAGTCAGAACAACCAGGACTTTTCAAAAATAAGCCCCAATTGGACTCTCCTCTTTCCTCTCACAGTTGACACTGCTGTTCATGTCGAAGTTTATTTATATCTTCAGTCAGCCATGGTGCAGAGGTCATTTCTATTGGCCTAAAATTTTAGAGGCTTATATGTTTGCCTGGGAAAGCTGATCTCCCCAGCACTTAGGCTTGAAATGCAAAGCCTGTCTTCTGCAGGAGGCTTGCCGTCTCCATAGCATCCCTTCTCCCACCACCACCATTTCCTTCTCCGCTATTTATTTAAAATTTGAATAGCTTTAGGAGGTGCATCCCTGTAAATGAGCTCTCCTCCTGTAATGGGTCCTCTCCAGGCAGCAGACCTTCCATAAAGGAGCCACTAATTAAGCAGAAAACGGTTTGTCTTGCTTAGCCACGTTCCATGAATCTAGCAGTCAGTTTAGAAGATGGCAACATCCTTCTTTATAGCTATGATTTTTAAGAACACTGTTCTGTCTCTCCGCCAGTGGTTAGGGTCTGTGTGGGCGGGTGTGTCCCTGTTCCTGTCTTGCTCTCCATTTTTGAGAGGAAGACCCGTTTCTGTGGACCCTCATTTTTATGAAAATCCTTATTAAAGTTACTCTTTCAGGATCAAACCCACGCCGAGCCTTCCTGGTTGGAGAGTGGTGCTGTGGGGATGTGCGTCGATTTGCAGTGGAGGCACGCGCAGGCTTTCAGGGAAGATGCCTGTCAGTCAGATGGGTCTCGGGTGGTGAGAGGCCTGCACGGCTCTCCCCTCTGTCCGAGGGGGAATTGAAGGTGTTAGCAGGCTTACCCGGCCGCACCGCTCACGGCCTGGTGTGCATGCCGCACATGCCTCCTAATAGAACCTTCGGCTTCTGGAGCCAAGTCTCATTTTGTGTGTGTGATTAAATTGCGGGTGGCTAGGAAAAGCAGAGCCCTCTTAATTAGAGAGCGACATTCTCGCATAGTAGTTGTGCTCCGTTCGTGGCATAATTGTCACAGCAAATTACCAGTTAGGTTAAATATTGAGCTGGTAGTTCTCAGAGCTTCAATTATTTCCTCCACCCCGCCCTCCCCGCCCCCTCCTACCCTCACCATCACCTGCTATCCTGCACTTCTAACTTGATCTTCTGCCAAGTGGTAGCTTTTAAGTGAGGCTTAGAGAAGATACACTTTACAGCGGGAGCAATAAATCTGGCTTTGGGCAAGTTGTAGGATGCCGAGAACATCTGAATGAGGGGTGCAATTTTTGCTTGGTGTGCGGGGGGGTATGCTGGGTCATCTTACAGGTCTTCTGACTCCAGCTATAAAACCACTAGGTGAGTCGGTATGTCCAGCATGGGTGTCTCTAATGTGAAAACCCTACATCTGAGATGCCACAAGAAATGCAAAGGAAATGGAAGAGCTGGTCCATTTTAATTTTAATTAAATTTTAAATTTCTAAATTTTAATCCATGACGGGAAACCCCACAAAATGGAAGCACGCTTTTTATAAACAAGCAAAATCACACAGAGCAGACTGAGTACACGGTGTTGGAGAGGAGGAAACGGAATCTGGTAGAGGCAGTCACAAAACTTCTGAGTTGTCATTGTAAAGGTGCCAAGAATGGCCCGGCAGGGAGAAAGCAGAGGGACTCCTCAGGGTGGAGGAATGGCACACGGCACAGGCACGGGAGTAGGAGAACGTGAACCTGGCGTGGGTGATCCCCAGGAAATTAGTTTGGTTCCAGGGGTAGACTTTGGTCGAGAAATAAAAAAGGAGATGGCCGGAACATCAGGAGCGCAGCCTGGACCTCGATTTTCTTGGAGCTTAATGCTTAAGCCCTTTGGAATGCAGGTCTCAGCGAGTGTCCTTTGTCTTTAATTGCCCTTTGAGTTGCTCCGAGAGCCCGTGTTCTGGCAAGCCAGGTACAAGGGAAGATTGCTCTGGTGCAGCCTGTCTGCTTAGCCAACTAAAGGGCTGAAGAAATCCTGCAGGGGCTGTTATTGGAGTGTTGTGCACTCCATTCCTCACAGGCTTCATGCTGGGCTGCTCATTTTCTCTGGACAAAGATAGACTGGCTCCCTCTCTTGTTGATGGAATGAAAATTCTCTCTTGCGTTATGGCTCATGTGATAACTTTGGTGGCGGTGCTGTGGGGATAATGAAGAGTCTCTTAATGGCTCTAGTTAAACCTGGTAATATCGCTCTATCAACCTTCAGCCGGCTGTGGGAATCTAACCCAGATTCGTATTCATAAACGTCTAAAACACGCCACTGGCATCTTCAGAGTGCTAATAAGGAGCTGGCCGGCTCTCGGCTGTTTCCTGGAGCATATGTGGAAGGCAGTGCTCATTTCCTGACTCTAGAATGGTGCGTCTTCCCGTTCCAGCTCCCCAGCCCAAGGTCAGTCTCCTCGGATAAACTTGGGAAGTCCAAGTCATTTCGGCTACAGCCTCCCCCTTGGCCGTCTCTTGCTGCTGGCATGCTGGTTTAACGCCCCCAGTGGAAGAGCTACTCCTTTTATTCTGGAAAATGGGGAAATGAATTTGCTTCAGGACCTGCCTAGGTCTAACGAGTCCAGTCTGTAAGCAGGCCTTGCTCCGTGTCTGAGGCGTGTGTGCACATGTATGGTGTGCGTGTGCACGTGCGTGTGGCACGTGAGCGTGGGTGCCCTTGGCCACAAGAAGATGTGCGCAGCAATGGCTGCTGTTCCTTCACGCTGGCCCACTTCAGCCCTGCTCTCAAGAGAGCTGGTGGACGTGGCCCCCTTAAAACCCTTTTCATAACTGAAAATGTCTCCTAGTCACCCCCAAATGGAGAAGTAGGCAGGTCACTGTCAAGGCAACTTTTTGGTGTACGTTAATTAGGCAAGTGGAAGCCACATGCCGAGGCAGAGGCAGGGGAAAAGGGGAGGGACTAGGAGAAAAAAAGGCATAGGTGGGAAAGAGGTTATTGTTAACCCAAATTAAATAACGGGAATGACAATTACGAACGGCAACGGCAACGAGGGCAATGATTGGGCAGCCGGAACTACACAAGACCATGACTAATGGCTCTCCTGGGAAACGGGGCTCAACCTCCTCTCCTGGAAGTCCGGGAAGGGGTCTCTCCACCAACCAGGGGCGGAAGGCAGGGCCTGCCACTGCCTGATTTAGCCTGGAAGTTGAAATCGCTGGAGCGGTTTATAGAAACACCGGAGTGAGCTGTGGCGCACAATCAGGACGCAGGATCCAGAGATGATAGCATAAATGTTTCAAATGTGCTCAGGGTAATTAGTTTTGAATTACCATGTGCATATTTTAAACATTTAAATGATCATCCAGGTTTTTGAAAACAGTTTTCACGCGAATTCGCGTCGCTCCCCCTCCCCCCACCCCGGGAAGGCAGCCGGGCGGCCGCGCTCGAGATGGAGCCTGGCGGAGCATAGCTCTGCGGCTTGTGCGCCCAGAGAGGGACGGCGGGGGCGCGCTAAAGCCTTGGATAAAGGGGGATTAGGCTGCAGCCCCGGGTCCCGGCTCAGCCAGCTTGCCCAGGACTTTCCTTCATCCGCGCCAATGTTGTCTGTGCCAGTTTTTCAAAAACGATTTGTTCAGCCTTTAAGTTTTCCATTGTGCATGAAAAGGCAATTCCATTTGGGGTGTGTGTGTGTGTGTGTGTGTGTGTGTGTGTGTGTGTTTCTTTGGTTTGGGTTTGTTTGTTTTTTTTTTCTTTCTTTCTTTTATTTTATGAAGCTGGACAGTGGGGAGACTTGAAAGATGACTAGCCAGGTAAGAACCACGTGTGGTATTTTAAACGGGTGAACGTGTTCCCCAGTCATTCAGGGCAAACTCCCTTCCCGCAACTTCAGTCTCCCTGATGTTTGGCCCGGAATGTAAACAGCAATTTCTAAAATCCCCAAGTCAGCAGAGGGTGGAAAAGGCAAAGGTTTTCATGCCACAGCCCTGGAGCCTCCCTCCTCCTACAAGTCATTGTTAAAGGGGGCGCCCTCCAGCATCTTACAGAGGCTCCTTCGAGGCTCTTCGGGCTCTGGGAGTTTAAAGCGAACTCTTTAACTTTATGAACCTGAATGTAGAGTAATAGCTTGGAAAAGCTGCCCCGCATCCTTTCTTTCCTGCCAAATGTTGTTTCTCCAGCAGGGGGAGCTGGGAGAATAGAAACTCTGAGCCAGTGCCTAGGACCTTTGAGTGGGAGCTATCTCTGCTGAGATCCTGATTGAATGAAAATTGTTCATTATGCAAACTGTCTGGTTCAACACACAGAGGCAGCCCCCAGGCACAAACCCCAAGTAGTTGCTTTTTCTCTCCCCAGATTAAAACATATGAATTGCTTTGATGTAATCTTATAACAAAGCCTAATAGAAATTTTATTTCTTCTGAAGTTGCCTGTCATTTCTTATTGCCCCCCTTCTTCTGTCCTATTAATACCCTTACAGTCAGGAATCTGCAGCTGAGTTTAGATTGTGTTTGAGGATGAGAGCAGTGTGCTTTTCTCGGTATGGCCCAGGTTATTTAAATACAGTTACACCGCTTGCAATATGTTTAATCTCTTGGTGCCCCCCACCCACCCCACACACTGCTATTTATCATTTTAATGGAACGCTACAGAATATCACATTATGCAATGTGTTTAAATTGATAAATTGTATTAGAAAAATATTGGATAGGATGTTTTAATGGTAAGTGGGTTTTTGTAGAAATATTTTCTCATTATTAGATCGGCTGCTTGCAGGGTAGAAATTGTAAAGATTTGGGAATAAGCTATATTTATGACCTATTCGGCTAATTAAAATTAAAGCATAATTTTAGCATGAAGTTCCTGCAAGACTTTGCAGAGAGGGTGGAGGAAGAAACTTGCCCAAATCCAGTTACTTTTAAATGTCAGTTGCCATAACAACTTCACATGAGCCATATTTTTACTTGAAAATTCCTTTTAGGATTCGGTTGCTATAATAATTTGCCTCAGCTCTTTTTAGGAGGCATATTTCCCTCTTTTCCTTTTGTGATCATTTCAAGGCTTTCATTACTATAACAAAAATGACCATGCAAACCTCAACTCTTCCTTTTTGCACGCACCAGGGCAGAGTGGCCCCCCCAAAATAGAAGTGTGGGCTATGGGGAATTCTTCTGCAGGGAAGGCTCTCTCGGGTCACCAGGGGAAGGGGCCGAGTTCTAGGGGTCCATTGCTGTGGGAGCCAGTGCCCTTCTTGGTGGAAATTATTAAGCCAACAGAATTTTTTAAGTGTGGCTGTTCACCTTTTCTGTGTCTTTAGGTTTTGCATAAGGCAAAGACCAGTCTGACCCTCTCAAGGAAGGATGGTTCCGCTCACATATTCTGAAGGCCTATCGGCTGCCATCAACTTGTTCGGTGGAAATACTGGCATTTGATGACTAAGTGAGGCAATCCCTGAAGTATTTTCTTAGAAGCAAAGTGGTAGCAGAGTCAAGTTCAGTGCCCTTTCTTTCGCTGTTCGGCTGTTAACCTTAATTCATTAGACAGTATGACCTCAGAGAAGCACCTGCATCTAAGATCTCTTCTGACCACAGACACACCAGAGGGGACTAATTGCTGCCAGCCTTGGAGCTCTGTCTGGAGCCTTCCAGATACGTCTGGAGCAGGCGTTGTCATTGTCGAGGGCAAGCTCACGGTCCCGAGGAAAAGGTCTCATAAGTGGGCAGAACATTTAATTTCCAAAGACTCCTGGTTCCACCTCCTTGAAGGAGCACGGCCGTTGTGTTCACCTCCCTTGGCCCTGGCAGAAGCTGTAGTCAGGTCTCTGACCTGACCTGCCACAGCTTTAGCGGCCACGGCCCCTCTTCCTGGGTCTTGCCTCGGACCTTCTGTTCCCTCTCCCGTCTCTTCCTACACCCACTCATTGGTGGGATCTCCACCTGTCACATCTTTCCTAGGACTCTGAAGCTTGCAAAGGGACGGTGGAATTCCTGCAAAGAGGGGCGCAGAGAAAGAGGCGCCTTGGTTACAAGCCTGCCTTGCCCCGAGATTCCCTGTTGGGCAGACTCCTGGTGTCCCTACCTTGGCAGTGAGGGCAACATCTGCCCCCGCTCCTGCCTCATAGGGCGGAAGTGATGATCAAATGCGATGGTTTGTGGGAAAGAGAAAGCATAAAACATTCCATAAAGATACAACAATAATTGGTTAAGTGGCCGACTCTTGATTTCGGTTCAGGTCAGCTCTCTCTCTCTCTCTCTCTGTCTCAAAATAAACATTAAAGAATTTTTAAAAGACACAACAATAATTATTATTATATTTTCTCCTCTGGGTGATCCAGACTTTGGAGGTAGGGAGCGCCTACTCTAGAAAAATCAGCTGGGCTGGCAACATGACTGCTCTTTTCAAACCTCGGTGATGTGCCTCTGCAAGATAACTTTGGTGAAGGTTTGCACCTGTTTGGGGATGTTCAACATTTTGATTGTTCTGTACACGTCCGCTGAAATGTAATACTTGACATTTCTCCGGCGCTGGTTGTGCCTTTTTTTTTTTTTTTTTTTTTTTTAAACCAAGGGTAACTGAACTGTATGTTCAGGGAAATTGAAATAAAACATTATTGTTTGGTTTAGATGTGAAACTGAAGTTTCTGCTTCATTTTAACCCTCCTCTGAGGTCTTTAGTCCTTTCCCCCCTCTCCAGCCCCCAGGCATAGGACTGTCCTTTCATGTGTGAGGACAGGTGGCATGGCAGGTGCTGGGGACACAACATGTGGTCAGACGGATCTGGGTTCAAATCCCACGTCTTCTACCTACCGGACCTCAGAATTCATTCCCTTGCCTACAAGACAAGGTTGAGAACAATGCGTGCCTTTCAGGCCTGTTGTGACAAGTAGAAATAATATACATAAAGCCCCTAGCATATAGGGGACTAAATTCAAAGCCTGCAGGGCTAGTTGCCCCCCAGGCTTGTGGAAGCACTGCAATTCCTCCGCTTGGTCTGGCCCCGCTGCCGGCGCTCTGTGACCTCTGGGGGGATATTTTCATCCCCTCAGCTGATGAGAATGAGGCAGCTTGGTGACCTTCATGTCTAGAGTTCCTGAAGGCAAATCTGGGACACTGGGTGTGGATGGCATCACGGGTAGGTCAGTCTTGACTCAACCGAAGGAAAGTGTTTTCTCGGGGCGCCTGGGTGGCTCAGTCGGTTGAGCGTCCGACTTCGGCTCAGGTCATGATCTCACAGTTAAATATTTTAAAAAAATTAAAAAAAAAAAAGAAAGTGTTTTCTCATTATTAGAGCCGACCAATGACATAATAGGTCACTCTAGGATATAATGAACTTCCATCCCTTTTCCACTAAGGGACGGCTGTTAAACATTTGCAGAGCCCCTGTAGGAGAGGAGCCCAGTGCTTGGCCCTTGCAACTCAAGGCTTCGGGCCATGGACCGACAGCGAGCAGGGACATCCTGGCTACAGCGTTTGGCCCAGCACTCCCCTTCTGGTCCCCTGGGATGCCTTGTGGGCACAAAGCTCTGCCGTGGTCTGCCATTGTAGAAACTGCCTCACAAGGCTTTCGGGGCCAAGTGGCACTCTGAGACAGGAAATGGTTTTGAGAAGAGAGGCCTGGCTTTGAGGAGAGGCTCGGTATCCCTGTGGCTTTGTTACAGAGCCCAAATTGCAGGCATCTCAAGGGTAGGCAGAGGGTCCAGTGGGAGGTGGCCTGGTCCTCGAGAGATGGCTTTGTCCTGGGAGCAGCTCTCCAGATGGCGTTGGCTGTCATGGTGGGTTGAATGACAGCTCCCCAAAAGATACGTCTAAAGGAAACTGCGAATGTGACCTCATTGGAAAAAGGGTCTCGGGGCTCCTGGGTGGCTCAGTCGGTTAAACATCAGACTCTTGATTTTGGCTCAGGTCATGATCTCGAAGTTTGTGACTTCAAGGCCCGCATCAGGCTCTGCACTGACAGTGAGGAGCCTCCTTGGGATTCTGTCTCCCTCTCTCTCTCTCTGCTCCTCCCCTGCTTGGGCACACACTCTCTCTCTCAAAATAAAATAAAAAATTAAGAAAAAAAAGGTCTTTTCCGATGTAATGTGTTAGGGGTCTCTAGGTGACATCTTCCTGTGTATACGGGTGGACATGAAATCTGATGACATTTGTCCTTAGAAGAGGAGAGAAGGCCGACAGAGACGGGGATGTGAAGACAGAGCAGAGATTGTAGCTACAATCTGTATGTGTCTACAAGCCAAGGAGCACCGAGGACAGCTGGCCGCCACCAGAAACAGAGAGAGGCACGGAACAGATCTCCCTCAGAGCCTCAGGAAGGAAACAACCTTACTGACACCTGGATTTCAGACTTCTGGCCTCCAGACCGGACAGAATAAATTGCTGTTGTCTGTAGCCAGCCAGTTTGTGTCGTTTGCCCCACAGCCCTAGGAAACCAATACAGCTGTTGTTCTGCCATCTTGAATTCTCTCACGCCCTTTCGGCTGGGTCAGCGAGTGGCGCTGTGGGGCCCTCATTTCCATCGTATTCTGGGACCAACTGTGATCCGTCGTTCCTGGGGCTGTTCAGTTAGTCTCCTCAGCTCAGTGCTCCCTCTTCTCTGTCCCCAAATACTTCCTGGTATCCGCTTTCTTCCACACCAGGTACAATGCTGTTGTATTGTTAACGGCTGGGGTTTTATTGCTTAATGATGTCTGAGCCACAGCATGAGGGAACACGGGGCCATTAGCACAAGGCCTGTGCCCCATGCAAAAAAAGGCACATCCCCAACCAGAAGAACATTTTTGAAAATCACCTAAAAAAATAAAAAAGTGGCACCGAGCACGCAATAAACAGCTTTCAGCCACAGTCTGCCAGCCACAAATTTAATCTGTTTTGACCTGGACACAGCTGTTTCCCTCTCTTTTCTTCGGCGTCTTCTTGTGAACTGGCAGCGGCCAAGTGCCCATTGTCATTGGCAGTGAGTTTCCATGTGGAAAGACACTTTAATGAGAGAGTTGGCACCACGTCGTCCTATGCCTTGGTGGGTATTGTTCTCTCAGCAAAGTTTTTAGCTAACGAGTTTGGGGGTTTTGATCTCGAAAACACTAGGGACATAAGCTGGAAGGCCCGGCAGTGACATTCCTTTGGAGACTAACAGAGCCAACACTGTTTTCCAGGAGCTGCAGATCCGCCCGCCAGGGGTCTGGAGGCAGCCCCGCAGCAGGGGTGGGGACGCTGGGCTCTCCCCTCCCACCCACCGCAGCCCCCACCCTCGCTCCTGCTTTCTCCTGGAGAGAGCACCAGAACCCCTGGGTGTGCTTCTTTGAGCTATGGTGGCCCATCCTGCTTCGGCAGAAGACGCGTTTCTTCTATGTGCAGCCCGGGATTAGCATGGAAATAGAGACATCATTCTTTAGGGGACCTCTGTTGACATCTCCTTCACACATCAGTATTGGGGAATCAGTCCCTGGGCTGTGCTCTGAGGAGAGAGGATACATTCATCCCGTCTCCTGGCAGGTGGTACCCAAGGAGCTCCTGCGTTGGACCCTGTCGCTACAGAATGTCAAACACTCTGGTTGTTGCGGATTCTCCCAGCCAGGCTCCGATGTCTGAGGAGTAGCGGCCTTTCTCATTCTCGGGACTAATATGAACCTTTCAAACCTTTTGCTCTTTTTTTTTTTTTTTTTCTTCCCTTTTAATATTCTTTTCTGTCTGTGTGAAAGCACCAAGCACTGAATGCTGCTAAAAATGAAGGGAGCTGTCAAAAAGTCAGAAAGGAAGGGAAAAATCAAAGTCACCCCCAGCCGCCACGGCTGAAAGGTGCGTCGTGACCTGTCCCCACCACTCTGCGGGACGGAGGGCCTGTGCCAGCCCAAATGCCACCGATCCACAGCCCTGTGTGGTGGTGAGGAGTGTGGGCACCAGGGTACTCCCCAAATAATGCAACGTTTAAACTGCTTCCATGTCCCTTTCACACACCTCTGCTTCACTTCTTAATTATTGGCAGCGTTTGACTTCCAAGGAGGCCTCTTTGGCCCATGGAACCCATTACCCCCACCCCCTCCCCCACCCCCGACCCTGTGCACGTGCTGTGGCCTCACACAGAGGGGTGACACATTTTGTGGCAACAGATTGTGATTTGGGGGCGAGGGTTGTGATCCCCGGGGCGGGAGAGATGCTGGGAGAGAGGCAGTCTCCTGCCCTGGACAGAAGCATCTTTAATGGAGTCCTCAGCCGTGGCAGAGGGAGGGGCGCTGGAGGGAGAGGCAGGAAACTACGGCACGAAGTGTAAATATGATGATTGTTGTCTCTTTCACGGGAAGTAAATAAATCAGCCCGATGTAGATTCGAGAGGTGGCTGGTGATGCTGTGTACTTACACAGCGTCTCGAGCCTGGCCTCTTCAGGGCCCTTCAGACGTTGATTCATTACGCCGTCCAGCGCCCATGGAGGGCGGAGGTGGGAGAGTTATTATCCTTTCTCTAAAGCGAGGGGCCGAGAGAGGCTAAGAGGCAGTGAGTGGGGAGTGGAAGACGGCAGTCCCAGCCGCACATCGCGTGTCTCCGCCACTAGATCATGCTCCACTTAGAAGCAAGTAATTGTCAGGTAACCTATTTTTCGGGGGCTAATTTCAGCATATGAGGACTTTGTCTCCTCCGTATATTTCTTTGCCTGAAAAATGTATGAGTTTATGGAGAGGGAAAGGACGATGCTAACCATGCGCCAAGCTTGTCTGGGAAAGGAGGGTTCAAGCGAGAGAGAGCAGGAGGATCTGACCCCCCACCCCCACCCCGCCAACCGTCAGCCCCCAGCCCCACGTGGATGAACACTTGAAAGGGGAAATGCATTCTATAGGCGGAATCCTGAGGCTTATGGCCTGGGGTTTCATGAAAATACGGATCCGAAATTGTTTTCTCATTAGGAATATGTTGACCAAGTGTCGTGAGGAAGGGCTGAGCCGGGGAGAGGTAGCCAGATGCTTCGGCCTGGCCCGTGGGTTCTGCTCAGCAGCCCTGCTGAGGCAGTGGGACAGCAGCAGCTGGGGTTTGCAAATGGGTGGGAAGTGCCTGAGTCTTTGTCATCCCAGGCCTGGAGTTCAACCGACCGACTGACCGTAGCTTGGGAAAGCCAGGAAGTGAGGAGAGGAGGAGATTCGGACACAGGAGGGGCGGCGCGTGGGAATAATTCTCTGCAGCTCTGTTGCCTGTACTGGACCGTCCAGGACTCTCGGCAGCCCCCTAGCTCTCCTGGGTGCCCGGGAACAGGAGGTGAGAGCAGACGGGTTGCGGGTGGAAGCTCCGTCATGTGCGTTACCAAGGAGCAGTTGAACAGAGGAAACTGCCTGCCACGTCCCCGAAGGCCAATGTCCTCCAGCACCAGCAAGTGTGCAGCCAGCACCAAGTGCCACGCGTCAGGGTGGCTGTGGCTCGGCGCCTCACCGATGGCATGGCAGATGGGTGCAAACCAGCACCCCCAGGCGCCCGAAGGAAGACACACCTGGGCACGCCCGCCGGGCCATCACTTCCACCCCTTGTGTGTCCATGAAGGGGAGAGGAAGCTGTTGCAAGCCTCACCCCTGCTTACTTAGCCCAAAGCAGCAGGGCCCAGACTGATCCCGGCTATATCGGGCAGGCCCTGTGGGGACGTAATGGTACGCGCTTAGCGCTGTGGCGGGTACTCGCCACCATTATAGCTATCTGACGTGCACCCGCTCCCGCTCCCCTCTTCCACTCCTTCCCATCTTCGCTCTCTCGTGTTTTCCTCGCGCTCGCCTCTCTGCTGAATTCTGCATTGACATCAGCACTTCCAAAAACAACAACAAAGGAAAGTAGGTCACTGGCAGTTCCAGGTCGGAGCTGCGCCCTGGTGTCAGCTGAGTCAGGGGTGTGCCCGTCTCATGGACCGAAGAGGGACGCCCCAAACTTTGTGCCGGCTGCCTTGCAGGTGGAGTTGGTCCCCACCCTGTGTTCTTAGGTGGAAGGGTAGGTATGTGCACGTGTAGTGTGTGCTTGCACACCTGCTCCACGAATGGAGCAAGGCTGGGGTTCCTGTACTCAGGGCAACACTCTACTCTGTCCTGGTCCCAGTGTTGGGATTTAAGGGACCCGAGGTACACACACCTGGTCTTGTGAGCGGGAGGCCAGCCTGCAGATAGCCAGGTTTATTTCCATGCATGTATGTGCACAGGCCCGGCAGCTCTGCCTTCTCTGACCTGTTCCTCGGGGGCTTCACATGTAATATTTCCTCTGCTCTCTATGGTCACGGAGCTCCCAGTTCTACTTGAAAGATTACCCAACACGCTAATTGGGACTCCTGCTGTGATTAAAAGGAAATTTCAGATTAGAGCCACCAAGCCATAGAGCTCAGGAAGAAAACAGCTCTTTATAAACCCAGCAGGAGCAGACTTTAAGGTTGTTTTTTTTTTCTGACTTGGAAGGAAACTGCATTTTGCTATTGTTTTGCCCGCGAGAATGAGTCAAGTACAAATAGCCACAAGGTATGGTCTGAACCATAAAGAAAGGGGCACTTGTGAGGAGACAAAATTGCAGCTCTCCCCCCTTTCTAATACAACAACCCTAAAGGAGTTATCTCTGCAAGCCTAGATCCTGCCTCGGCCAGCCCCTCTGGTCTCCTGACTCGGAGGACGCCTCCATTCATTCTGGGTCAGCCTTTGCCGGGGATAAAGCTTTTATGAGCAGCCGAGGCTGAGGAGCACATTTCAATCAAGCTCCCTGAAGCGATTAGCTCTGGAGGTCCCCAGAGGTGGCTGGGGGCTTGAGGGGGTTAAGCTGTGGTCAGTGAGAGGCAGGCACAGAACGAGGATCGCACTTCTGAATGATTTCACTGGCGGGGCTGAGCTCTTCGCACGGATACTTTTAGATCTCATTACCGTGGGCAGCAGCAGGGGCACGCTGTACTAGGCCCCCTGGGCGCCTTGCCTTTTAGAGCAGCACCTCTTGTTTCAAAAGGGAAAAAGTCCTCCCGACTCCATTTCTGACCATCAGCCCCAGCCCCCAGCCCCAGTCAAGATTTGTAAACTTTTGTTTTTAATGTTTATTTTTGAGAGAGAGAGAGAGCACAAGCTGGGGAAGGGGAAGAGAGAGAGGGAGACACAGAATCCGAAGCAGGCTCCAGGCTCTGAGTTGTCGGCACAGAGTCGGATGTGGGGCTCGAACCCACGAACCGTGACAATCACGACCTGAGCTGAAGCTGGACGCCTAACCGACTGAGCCACCCAGGCGCCCCAAGATTTGCCAGCTTTAATGTTGAACCCAAACCCTCCTCAAAGGGAACCATTTGGCTTTATGTCAATAAGCGTCTCCTCAATATTGCATTCATCAAAAGACCCGAGAAAAGAACATCAGTGTTTGCTGATGGAAAAGTAAAACTGTCTTTACGGGTAACTGGTTATTTTTGGCAGATAAGTGTCTGCAGATAATGGAGAGGCAGGTAAGAAAGAGGAAGGGGGCTGTTCAAAGAGGCTCACACTGGTAAGCAGGCTCCATGCCCTGAGTGGGGCGAGGTTGGGGCGGAGAGTTTAAGGCAAGGACTGCACTTCTGGCTCCTCCAAAGCCACCATTCCCAGAGTTTCCCAAAGCAGTGAGCCTGCAGAAAGAATTTGGAGGGCCTACCTGGGGTGGACAACGTTTATTTGGCCAACTGGAGACACTGAGAAGCGGCAAACTGTTATGCACCAAACATTAGTTTATGAAAGAAATCTCTTTTTAGGACACCCCCTCCCTCTCTCACCCAAAAACAGGGACACAGTTTCAGAATAAAGGATTATCTTTAGATTGAATAAATTTGGCTTAATGAAAAGCTCACTACATTAATATTTCATTGCAGATCGGTAGAATCGGGATCCCAGGCCCCTCTGGTCTTCCAACTGGCGTCTGGAAACCACCCGCTGCCGCTTCTGCCCTGTGGCCGCAGCTCTTCGGAATAAAGAGGAAGCAGAGGGCCGGGGTTTAAAATGCTGTTGCCATCTTCTTCCAGGTTTCACCCCCTTTCCCTTGTGTATATGAGAGAGAGTGGGGAAGTAGACAATTTGGTCAGAGCCAAATGAGTTGAAAGGACAAATTAGTCAAGAATGACTATTTCCAGGGGCGCCTGGGTGGCGCAGTCGGTTAAGCGTCCGACTTCAGCCAGGTCACGATCTCGCGGTCCGTGAGTTCGAGCCCCGCGTCAGGCTCTGGGCTGATGGCTCGGAGCCTGGAGCCTGTTTCCGATTCTGTGTCTCCCTCTCTCTCTGCCCCTCCCCCGTTCATGCTCTGTCTCTCTCTGTCCCAAAAATAAATAAAACGTTGAAAAAAAAAATTAAAAAAAAAAAAAAAAAAAGAATGACTATTTCCAGGGCCCCTGGGTGGCTCAGTCTGTCAAGCGGCTGACTTCGGCTCAGGCCATGATCTCACCGCTCTTGAGTTCGAGCCCCGCATGGAGCTCTGTGCTGACATCTCGGAGCCTGGAGCCTGCTGCGGATTCTGTGTCTCCCTCCCTCTCTGCCCCTCCCCTTCTCATTCTCTGTCTCTCAAAAATAAATAAACATTAAAAAAGAAAAAAAGAAAAGAACGAGTATTTCCACCACAGCCTTCGTGGCTTTTCGGGCCCAGGTTGCCCTTGCAGCCAGTGACATCATCCCAAAGGCAGAGCGCCACCTGTGGGTCAGGGTGGGAAGCTGCAGTGACGCCGAGGACTACCTGAAGGTGTGCTTAGGCAGTGTCTAAGCCCCAAGTCTGTAACCTTTCCCAGAGTCTGATGAAAAGCTCTCTCTAGGGGCATCTGGGTGGCTCAGTCAGTTAAGCATCCAACTTTGGCTCAGGTCATGATCTCGGAGTTCACGAGTTTGAGCCCTGCATTGGGCTCCGTGCTGACAGCTCAGAGCCTGGAGCCTGCTTCGGATTCTAGGTCTCTCTCTCTCTCTCTCTCTCTCTCTCTCTCTCAAATAAGTAAACATTAAAAAAAGATGGGGTGCCTGGGTGGCTCAGTCGGTTAAGCATCCAACTTCAACTCAGGTCATGATCTCACGGTTCGTGAGTTTGAGCCCCGGGTCAGGCTCTGTGCTGACAGCTCAGAGCCTGGAGCCTGCTTTGGATTTTGTGTCTCCCTCTCTCTCTGCCTCTCCCCCGCTCATGCTGTCTCTCTCTCAAAAATAAATAAACATTAAAAAAAAAAAAAAAGAAAAAGAAAAGTCCACCTAAATAGGTAAAGTAAATATCATTAGCTAAATAAATTTAGAATGGAAAAGACAAAATAACATGATGTTATACACGAAGTTACCATTGGGGAAAACAAGGTGAAGATATATGGAACTTCCCTGTATCTTTTTTTGGTGGGGGGACAACTTCCTATGCACCTAAAATTATTTCCAAATAAAATTTTTTTTTTAATGGAATAGAGTTGGGACGCCTGGCTGGCCCAGTCTGTATAGCATGCGACTCTCGATCTCAGGCTGGTGAGTTCAAGCCCCACACTGGGTGTGCAGCCTACTTAAAAAAAAATAAATAAAAAAGGAAGGAAAAGAGTTTTCCGAAAATAAATTGTAAAAAGTTATAATATCACCTAGGATAAATTAATATATGAACCAGTGGTTGCCTGTTCATTTCTTCAGCCAATTTCCTACTAGTTTAGAATTGGATACAAAATTTTAAAATTCATGAAAATATTCCAAACAAGCAAAGCAGACATATTTGACGGAAAATTATTATGACGATTTTAAATTAATTTTCCAAATGAATGAGAACAATGGAAAGAAAACACGGATTCCCAGAACAGACTTAAGGCTCACAACAAACTATGAGTCGAGGCTGGAAATCAATGATCAAAAATGCTTGAAGCACAAACAGTTGTAAAAAATGCAACCACTTGAGGGGGCCCACCAGGTAGCTACCTGCTTTCTGTTTATACACAGGAACGCCCAAGGGGAAGATTGTCAGCTTCCAGTATCCCTTTGCCCACTGTCTTCCTTTTGCCCCCCAGCATGGCGCCTGCAGGGGGAAGGACCATGGGGCCAGGTCTTCTGTCTCCGCTCTCACTATTGGAGTCCACTGCACTTTATGGGTCCTTTCAGAAACAGGGACCCAGCTACAGCTGTCAAGAAACTGTTGAGGGCGTCTGGCTGGCTCAGTTGGTGGGGAAAGCCACTCTTGATCTCAGGGCTGTGAGTTCAAGCCCCATATCGGATGTAGAGATTATTTAAAAATAAAATCTTTAGGGGCACCTGGGTGGCTCAGTCAGTTGAGGGTCCAACTCTTGATCTCGGCTCAGGTCATGATCTCGCGGTTCGTGGAATTGAGCCCCACATGGGGCTCAGCTCTGATAGCGCAGAACCTGCTTGGGATTGTCTGTCTCCCTTTCTCTCTGCCCCTCCCTCCCTCCCTCCCTCTCTCTCTCTCTCTCTCTCTCTCAAAAAAAAAAAAAAAAAAAAAAAACAACTCATAAAGAAAGAGAGAAGGAAAGGAAGAAAGAAGGGAACGGTTGACACCACTCAGGCCATCGTGGGAGTTTTCTGCCACTGCAGATGGCCTGACCAGTGACCTAGTTTGGGAAAGTTTAAGGGCTCAGGAGAGCAGAGAACTGCTAGGAAAAACTTCTGACTTCTTCTCCAGGACTTTTGCAAATCAATTCTTCTGAGCTTGAAGTTCCTGGGGGTGGGAAGGACGTGATGCCCCCCCCCCAGAGTGATCCCACTCTTAGCCATGGGTCACATGGGGTGGGATCTTCCACTGGTGGGAGAAGGCAGCACGGGACCGTGCTGGAGAAGAGCCCCTGCCTTGGACTTAGAAGCACAGGTTTGAATAACCAGGAGGGCCACTTCTCCATCTGTAAAATGGGGGTTCCAATCAAACCTCCTCAGAGGTGACACTTCCCAGTTAGTAATGAGGTTGTGTCTCCCAGGGGGCTTTAAAAAAATCAGAAATACTACCCAGTTCCTGAGGAGGAAAGATCTGCAGGAAGACAGGGCTGTGGCCTGGCAGGAGCCATGTCAGCAGCTGAAGTGGGTCAGAGACCGAGGGATGAAGCATCTGTGAGTGAGAAGGCCAGTGTGTGTGTGGGGGGGGGAGCAAAGGAGGCAGCTCCTGACCGGGCCCTGGGGAGGCCGCTGCCAGTGCTGAACCCAGTGTGAAGCTGGGATCCATAGGAGCTGGATCCCAATGCCCCGCATGCACCGCCTGTGAGGCCAGGAGGGTCGTTCTGTGGGGCGGTGGAGCAGAGACGGAAGGACAGGGGGACAGATCTGGGATTAGGGGCAGCTCGGAGACGTGGTGGTCACGGCAGCTGCACCCATGGCGACTTCCGGCAGAAGCCAGTCCCCACCCGTCCCCCTTCTGTGGGCATGGAGCTGGGAGCAAAGTGGGGCCCACCCAGGGTGGGTGTGAGCCTCTTTCCCGTGAACTCAGGTCACGGCTGGCAGGGACACAGGTGAGGAGGCGAGCCTGCGGGAGCTTCTGGAAAGGGGGCTGGTGTCGAAATTTAGAAAAGCCTGTGTCTTAGGCTTGCAAAGTGCCAGACGCTTGGTGGCACTTTAAATGCTACAGATAAAAAGTGTGAGACTCTCCGGGTGGCAGGCGAGACGAGGGGTCAGGGAACTGGGCCTCTGAGGCTCAGACGCCAGGATAAAGAATAAAAACACCTTGGAGACCCCTGTGACCTGAGTGTGGGGGGAGAATGTCAATGCAGCCCAGCTGGCCGGGAGCTCAGAGCTCAGAGGCACGTGCTGGACAGGCACAGGGTCGGAGATTAAGGGCTCTCGGCCTCTTCAGAACCTCCGTGGTGCTGGGAGCTGGACAAAACCCTTCAGGGTCAAGGCCCAATGGGAAATGTGGAGGCCCCATGGCTCAGACCAGAATCTGCTCCCTCATCCCTGATGGATGGTCACCAGTGGGTGGGGAGAGGCGGCCCTCTGCCCCTCTCCTGATCACCCCCTGTGTAATCAAATAAAAGGGGCTATCAGCCAGAAGGCAAGCCCCTCGTAGATGGGCATTCTTGTTCCTGGCATTTCAGGGCCTGTCTGGGCCTTGCACGTGGTTGGAGATCAGACCCGTGGACGGGGTGAAGGTCCCACGCTCAGCTACACAAGGGACAGGGACAGGACGTGGTGGCCACGCGATGTGCGTGTGCCTGCGTGTGCAAAATGTCTCTGCACCGTCCTGTCTGCATCTTTCTCTGCCTCTGACCCACTGGTGACATGACTGCCCCCTAGCGCTGTGCTTCTTCATGTCTCCTAGTGACACTATGTGTGCACCCTTTGGGGTCTCGCTCAGATTCCACCTTCCCTTGCCCGTCCAGTCCACGCCCGACCCCTTCCCCTGTCCCCACGGGTCCCTCTCTGGACTTGTCCTGCTGACCCCTCCTCACCACGAAGGTCTTCCTTGGTGACTAACCCTGTCCTGTCCCCTCTCTCTGGCTGGAAGGTTAGTGGCCACTTGGGGGCTTCACATCTCAATGTCCAGTCAGCTGCCACTCGGAGGGCATCGCTGTCTTGCCGGTGATCGTGCCCGAGCCTGGGTGGGGGAGGTCTCATGATGTGGAGCCGGGGGCCTCAGAGGCCTCCCACCTGTTTAGACCCGGGGCACCTGCGTGTCCTTCTTCCTTACAGCCCGCCTCCTGGGAAATGGTACTTACAGAGCTTGAAGAGTTTCCTACATCTCTCGCTTCCTCTCTCTTTTCTGAGGCCCTGAGAGGAAGCAGCAGAAGCTGCGGCTGGCAGGGTCCCCCTGGGATGCCTGGGTGAAGGAGGAGGGGGTGGCGTGGAGTCTCAGCCAATTTGGAAAGCACTGTGACCCAAGCACATTTTGCAGCACTAATGTCAAATTCTGCCATTCGGGCATGCCATTAGCGTGCACACTGCCACACAGTAATCCGCGACACAAAAGGCACAGCCTTCCCCACCCTGCCGGTGCTTAGAAACTAACAGCTCTAATGAGCAATGAGAGCTGAAATGAGAGAGATAGGGGGCAGGCCGCATCAGAGCAGGCTGCTGCTGCTCTTGGAGGAGGCTGACCCACTTCTTTTGGAGGTAAGGGGCCTTGTGGACCAGCCCACTGAAATGCCACTTGAATTAGCCACTGCTGCCTGCACAGGGGTCTCTTTGTTCTCACCTCTCCCTCGCTGCTCTGGGAGGGAGCCCTGTCAACAGGGCACACGGCTACTGACTTCGCTTTCCCCTGGGGCATCCTTGGTCCCTTCGCCCAGGGAACATTTTAGGGCCATAAGCCTCCCTGGGTCCAGCGGTCCCTTTGAACGAGACAGGTGAGGACAGTCTGAGGGAAAAGGTACAGGTGGCCATGCCTTGTGTTGAGCCTCCCTTTTGTTCCTGCCTTTTTGATGGTGTGGGGAGTTCTTCAGCCAACAATAGATGTTTATGTATGTTTTCTTAGAGCCTATGTTTATTCACAGCCTGCAAAGGGGAGACCATGAGATTTATTCCAAAAGTGCAGTGAGTTAAAAGGGACAATTAGGGGAGCAGAAAGAGATATCGAGCATGGAGCTGTAAAGGATATTTTAATGCACAAAGAGTTCTTGAGATATTTTCCAAGTCGACAGAAGGTATAAGAAAATTGGCCGATTACAAGCTGATAGTGGGGGATTGGTGACATGGGGTGGAGGAACGGGCTAAAGTCCTACGTAGAGGAAGGTGAGCCCAGAGAGCAGACTGGGAGGACATGAGCCAGAATGTAGGCACAGCCAGGTCAAGAGGTTCAACAATAGATGTTGGCCTGGACACCACCAAAATGGGCACTCACCTCAGTCAATCAAAGAATATGGACAGAGAAAGGCTGGCATCCCCTGGGTCAGTGTGGAGTAGGGCCCTGCGGAGCTGGGTCCCAGAAGGGACCAGCAGGGACAACCTTGGGAGTGGTGGTGGTGAAAATATGACGAAAGATTTGCTGCTGCCTCCAGGGAGCCCTCCCAGCAAACGTGTCCTCTCCAACCCCCAGCCCTACATCTCATCCTCTGAGAAGCTTTCCTGGCCACCCCCGCCGGCCCTCTCGAACTCGCCCGCAGGCCTTCTGGAACTGCATTTGCCATGGTGGCAGAGTGCTGGGTGATTAGTTAGGTGACAAGTTAACATTTGCTTAATGGGATTCTTGGCTCCCTGGTAATGAACAGCACCTACCAGGAGAGAAAAGGGAAGATGCAGTCTGGGGTGAGGTTGGGGGGGGTGGTTCTAGGGATTGCTGACGGTCAGCCAAAGCAGGCACAGATAGACGTGGCCGCGGGGGTGTTGGGTGGCCACGCCTGGAAGCAAGGGAGGGGCTGAGGGCTGAGCCCCTCATGGATGGGAAAGGGGGGGGCACGGGAGATGAAGCGGCTGCGGGATACTTTCTGAGCTTGGAAGCAGCAGGTGTCTGGGAATGGGACTCCGGCCCAGGCAGATTTCCAGGGAGCGCTCCAGCTTGCTGGCACGAGGGAAGGATCTGGCTGAGCAGAAGAGGCAAGTTGGGATGATGAAACCCACTGTTGAGGAACATTGGCAAGCATGCCACGAGTGGGGACCGCGTGCCTGGAGAAACGCTGGGGGGTGGGGGGGGGTAGGGAAGAGGACTGCAGAGGGGGCCACACCTCCACTGCCGAGCAAATCCAAGTCCCTGAGTAGGATTCCCCCCAGCCTTCCCATTGCCAGTCTTGCCTCCCATGCCCCCCCACCCAGGGTTTCCAGCCCTTGACTCACAGCTCTTTGCTGATACCCCAAACCAGCATGGGGCTGCTGTGGCCCTCCAGCCCTCTGCCTGAAATACTCCCCACACTCTTCTTTGGCCACCTCCTCATCCTCTGAGAGCCACGGGGTGTCACCTCCTCCTTGAAGTCCTCCTAGACTGTCCTCAGTTGACTTTCTCATGATTCGGGGTGCTAACAGAGGCACCAGTCTCATACCTGTTTCCACATCCAGACCCTGTGCTCCTAATAGGAGAGTCACATCTTCCCACTTTTATGTCCCCAGAGCCTAGGCCAATGGCTGGCACATGTAGGCCCTTGATCAGCACTTGTTGAATGAAAGGTAAGGAACCAACTGAGCTCTGGGGTCAAGGGAAGAGCTTCCATGGAGAGCCACTAAGACCACCAGTGGCCACCCAGCCCCTCTCCCAGGCCACTCCCTAAAGTGGAGGACTGTGTGGCAGGAGGGGAGAGAGGGAGGAGGGGAGATGGCTCTCTTCCAGGGCGCAGGGAATGTGCTGAGCGAAGATGGTGGAGGGGCTGGCCCCATGGGGAACGATGAAGGGGTGGCCTCAGCCCCTCGGAGGAGGACAGGATTCCCAGGGGCAAGAACCCACATCGCCCTTCCGTGAACCACCCAGGAGGGACGCTGCGTCCAGCCCTTGGCTTGTCAACTTGCTCTGGCGCTCTGGGCAATGGTGTCATCGTAACTGCGTAGCGTGTGAGCCTCTGAGTGACAAGTGATGTCATCCACAATAGAGCTGCTTTTATTCCCTCTACCTCTTAGAGGAGAGAGCTGCTAAAAATATACCTGGCGTCCTGGGCCCCTCTGCCTTGCCTCTAACAACAGTCGGCAACCAGAGACCGTGCTGCACTTGACAGAAGTGGATCATTTAAAAAACATTAGCATTTCTCGTACTGACATTTCACTTTCATATTACAGGACTAAGTCTTTAAAAAAAAAAATTAATAAAGTGCTCGGACTCGATTTTCCCACTGAGGGCCTTGCTGTCTAAAGTTGGAAATGAAGTCAACAAAATAACAACATCCTCGGGTTCCAAGGGACAGCTGGGCCCTGACACCCGCCTGGGTAAGAGCAGGCAGGCCACCGGAGAGCGGACGATTTGTTCTGCCGTCACCGAACTCCCTTTAGTGCATGTTTCCAGCTTTGGACTGAGAAAGATTTGTTCAGCCAGGCCTGAAAACACAGCCCTCCCCTCTTTATCTGGAGAACTGCCTCCTTTCTCTGAAGCAAGAGAGGCAGGGACAGCCTCCAGACCCCGTCTGCTGCCGTCTGGGTTGGTCCCTAGCCTCCTGGAAACCCCAGTGGGCCCCGGGAACTGGCAGCTCCCTTCCAGGCACTCCTGAGCCCCCGAACAGTCAACAGCTCAGGTGCCGCAGGTGAGGCTCTTGGGCACAGGCCAGGAAGGATCCAGGACCGGCCTGCTCCAGGGAGAGCCACGGAGATTGGGCTGACCCAGCGCAGCCAGAGTGTAGGAAGTGAGTCATGTCTGTGAGGGCGAGGGAAGGACCATGGAACAGAGAACAAGCGTGTGTGTGTGTGTGTGTGTGTGTGTGTGCGTGCTCGCACGCGTGTGCACGTGTGCATCCCAGTGAGTCAGTGTGCCTCTGCCCCACACGGCTCCTCCCACCAACAAACGTGCTGTGCCCGGCCAGCCTCGCCCACCCCACCAAAATCTGGGATCTGCCACCATTTCAGGAATGCAGGGTTAGGAAATGAGAAACAGGGTTCTTGTCCAAGAGAAATTTTATTATTATTATTTTTCTCTCTTAATTGGATTCAGTGTTTTCTTGTTCCTCACACACATCCTCTCTGGTGGGGAGTTCAGGTTTGTGGAAAGCTCAAAGGAGATTGTGTCTCCAGGGGCCCTGGCCGGCAGCATGGCCAGACTTGACCAGAGCCGCTGTCCCCTATTTGGGCTTGCCTGCCCACTCCCTGCACGTCCCCATTCCTGACCCCTGAGTCTGGCCCCCCCCAACCTCTGCCCGTCTCTGGGCATCTTCAGAAGGGCCAGGAGGGATGGGGCCTCCGTTAATGCAGAAGTGCCTGAGATGGTTCTTGAAATGCCCTCTTGTCCCCCTTCTGCTAAGGCCACCTGATGCTTTCCCTCCTGCCACCTATACAGGACCCTTGCTGGGATGGCCATCAAAGAGCCTCAAGGAAAAATTCAGCAGCTGAGCCATGTTGGAGGCCTGGGCTCATGCCCAGAGTCTCCCTGGCCTGTCCAGACCGTTGCTGGCAAAGCGCTAGGCTGACGACACTGTCCAGCCTGTTGGGCTAACACTGTGGATGCTTCCTGCCCGTCAGCAAAAGAGACCCAAAGTCCCTTCCTTCCCCTTCTCCGTC
This sequence comes from Puma concolor, assembly GCF_028749965.1. Classification (NCBI taxonomy): domain Eukaryota; kingdom Metazoa; phylum Chordata; class Mammalia; order Carnivora; family Felidae; genus Puma; species Puma concolor. The sequence continues at coordinate 15,514,727 of NC_141680.1, read as the reverse complement.
AAGCCCGGCCCCCGGGCCTGGCTCCCTGATGTCCAATGAGCTGCTTCTCACTTCTCGCCCTGACGACAACAGCTAGCTAGTACGGTGGGGGTTATGGGATGCTCTGGGGCGGCAGCCGGACTCGTGTTGCATATAAAAACAAGGTGATGCTCTGAACATCTAAGAAGATTGGTCCCCTGAAGTGATTCTTGCTGCCTCCCCTTCTCCCTGACCCCTCCCACTGACCCTTTGCCCTAGGCCCTGGCAAGCCCAGGTTACAGGGTGACTGTTGTTGCCAGGTTGGGATTCTAGACAAAAAATCCTGTGACTCTTTTCTTGCTAGAAATCACCAGTACAATCCTTAGTTCAACAGATAATAGTTTTCCGTATAGTTTATAAACATGAGAAGACATACAGTCCGGTAGGGGAGTGGGGCGGGGGGGGGGGGCGGTGCTGTGCATTTGTGTGTATATATATGTAGAGAGTGTGTATATATATAAGTGGACGTAGTTATAAAACTGCACCTCCTGTGAGAGCCTCACTGCACTTGACGCAGTTCTAAATTTCAGCCTCTGATGATCTTTCCTTTGGTAACTGGTTCTTGGAGCCCAGCAGCTAGGCCTGGGTCTGCCAGGGTAGCCTGAGACGTCAGGAATGAGGCCTTACCCCCGAGGGAGGGACTGAGGGTTGGATTTAGGGCAGGCTGACTACGTGGCCTCAGGCAAGAGCCAAAATGCTACCTGCTCCTGTGCTCCCAGGTGGCTGGTGGAGCCAGCCTTTTGGGTGAGCCTCGTCTGTTCTCCTGAGTCCTGCTTCCTCCAGGAGTGGCGGGGGGCCCTTCAGACCTCTCCAACGACCGGGATTCCACAGAGCCCAGCTCCTGTGGGGCACCGTCCCATGGTTGCTAATGAAGGATTCACTTTGCGTGCTTTAACCGCCTTGCTGGATGGGTGCTGTCCATGGGTGCTCGGCAGGGCCTGGCCGGGACAGCAGGATGTGATGCGCTAATCCCTTCCCACTTGGGGCTGTACACTGTGGGTTTATAATCCACCGGGCAGGGCCCAGACAGCAGCCAAAGGCTTTACCAGCCTTTGCCTGAAACCCAGCAGATCCTCCGCTTGTTAAAAAAAAGAAAAGAAATTCTGTTCCTTGGTGGACATTGGCAGTGCTGGGTGCTGGGGCCGCAGGTCCTCAGCGGAGAGTGACCACCAGCCCCAGTATCCAGGCCAGGAGCGAGGCTCCCAGGGCACGGCCCGAGGAGGCCTGCTGCACCCCGCTGGGGGCACGGATGGGGGTCCTGCGGGCACACTTGCCCTTCCGCTTGGGCCGCGCCGTGGGCATGATGTCAAAGCTGAACTTGTGCTGGTAGTCGGGGGCGTAGTCCTGCAGCTCGGGGGTCTGCTTCCCGGCGCCTGCCTTGGACACCTGGTTGCGATTCCTGTGGCTGGTGCAGTTCTTGCCGGGCTTCCTGTAGCCCGGCCGGGAGCCCGGCAGATGGCCGTGCGGGTGACCCTTGTCCCTGGCGGGGCCGTGGGGCGGGTAGTGTTCCTTGCGGGCGGCCCTGTCGGTGGTGGTGAGCGTGTGTGACTTGATCTGGTGCGGGGACGCCGGCCCCGTGCAGTTCCGGAAGTCCTCGGCCCTCAGCAGCTTCAGGTCCTGGCCTTGCCGTGACTCGGGGGACACACAGGGGACAGCAGAGCTGGAGCCGCGGAACCTCCGCAGCCATTCCCACAGGGAGTGCGCCCGGCAGCCGCAGTCCCAAGCATTCCCGTTGAGGCGGAGGAACTCCAGGGCAGCCAGGGGCGCCAAGCAGTCGCCCTGCAGCTCGGAGAGACTGTTGTTGAAGAGAAAGAGGGTGGTCAGCCTGCGGAGGTCGTGGAAAGCCTTGTGGTGGACCCACCGCAGCTGGTTCTCGTGCAGCAGGAGCCGGTCCAGGTTCACCAGCCCCCGGAAGGTGTCCTGGCCCAGGCTCCACAGCTTGTTGCCATGGAGAAACAGGTGGCTGAGGTTGACCAGGTCCACAAAGATGTCGTCCTGGAGGTACTCGATGTGATTGTCCTGCAGGTAGAGGTACTGCAGGCTGTGCAGGCCACTGAATATGCCTGCCGGCAGGGCACTGAGCCCGCACTTATAGAGGTAGAGGGCGTGGAGCTTCACCAGGCCCTGGAAGGTCTCCGGGGCCAGCGTCCGCAGCTGCCGGTTGTCGCCAAGGTCCAGCTCCTCCAGGTGCACGAAGCCCTCGAAGGTGTTGGGGTCAATGTAGGTGATGTTGTTGGAGTAGATCCACAGGGTGACCATAGCGGGGCTGAAGTGGCCCTGCTGGAGGAGGGTGATGCGATTGTTCTGCAGGAAGATGCGTTCGCTATCCTCCGGGATGCCCTCGGGGATGGCGGCAAAGTTGTGCGCCTGGCAGCTGACCGTCATGGGTGCCGGGTAGCACACGCAGTCCCGCGGGCAGCCGCCGCCCAGGGGCAGCTCCCCGGCTAGCAGCAGCAGCAACAGTTCCACACAGCACCCTGGCGGGGAGACAGAGCACAGCCAGGTCAGGGTCGGCGGGGGGACGCGGGGGACAGACGGAGTGCGGGGCTGGTGGGTGTGCCACCCTCCCAGGCCAGGCTCTGTCCTGGCCTGCGCCGAACTCGGCAGTCTGGGACGGCAGTCCCCTGGGGGAGGCTCCAGATGGGAGGAAGGCAGGGCTCAAGCCCAAGCCAGGCCCGCACCTGGCGTGAGATAACACTGGGGCCCTGCACCTGTACTGGGGGTTCTATTCCCCAGCCTGGGCTGCCCGCCATCCTTAGTCCTGCCCCCTCAGGCTCTGTCAGCCCTGCGGGGGGTGGGGGGTGGGGGTCACAACCCCAGGCCACAGAAGCCAGCCTCTGGTTCCTGTTCCAGCTCTGTCACTCACTCGCTGTTATCCACATGAACAGATAGTGGGGCAGACTCCGGGTCTAGCAAAGTAAACATACGGAGGCCTGAGGAGTCTCTGTATTTATTCTCAATAACAAGGCAAGCATGCATGCACGATACCAAAGTTCATCTCAAAAGAGGTCTCATTTACCATGCCTCCCGCATCCTCAAATATGTGACAAACTCTCTGGGCCTCAGTTTCTAAATAATACTAGTTGTCCCCTCCAGTGCCGTGAGGATGTACTAAGAGGACCCATGTGTGTGGACTGGGGGAGGCATCAGGGTGGCCAGGCTCTGCACCACCCCCACTCCCCCCCAACCAGGAGCTAGCTGCTGCCCCCCATCAGGTCCACCTTCTGGCCTCTCCCCTCTCCCCACCTAAACTCCCAGGCTGTGGCTGCAAACCAGGCCTCGCCTCTCGACTGTCCCGAGCATTTCCTCTGTAGCTTCCCTCTAATTGGGCATTAATTAGGCATTCGTTAATGGATCCTTAAAATAATTTATTTTCGGATGTGTCCAGCCTGTGGTCGGATAATAGCCCCGTGCTCATTATCGGAGCAGCCTCATTATGGACGATCATCATTACCTGCCTTTTTCCAGGGTCGCAGCTGCCCCAGGCTGCCCGGCAGGCGCGCCGGCGTGGGAAAGACAGGCTCCAGGCTGGTAGAGCCCCACCCCGCAGGGCCCGGCAGCCACCTCATCCCCGCCTGGGTTGGCCTCTTGCCCGTCCCTTCCAGCTTGGCCAGCCGGGCCTCTGGGGAGAGGTCAGGGCTGCCGGCAGCTCAGCCGAGTCTCGCTGCCGTCAGCGATGCCCAGAGCATGTAGAAAGAACCTACCCTCCCGGCCGATCTCAGACCCGCCCCACTCCCAGCCTCAGAGGGGCCACTGGGCCAGGCTCTGAGGCCCTGCTGCTGCCCTAGTCTGATGGTCAGGCTCAGGCAGGCCTAGCCACCACCCCCTCGTTCCTGGCAGAAATGGCATCGTAAATAAGTGACAGTTCCCAGCTGTTGGGAGTTATGGGCTCCCAGAGAGTGGCAGCTGCTTCCCGTCCCCCTGTAATCACCCGGCTTCCACCAAACGTTTCCAACATAAAAATCATCGCATATAATTTTGTTTTTGCATAATTGGGTTCGGTTGCGATTTCAGAGCAATTATGACCTCGGTGGCAGTGGTGGCGGTGGCAGTGCAGCTGTGAGGAACCTTCCTGGGCTGGGCTCCTGCGCTCCATGTGGCTCCTGCAGTGTCTTCAGTCACCACGACCATTGCACAGCCTGCAGGCTAAGCCTGAGGCTGGTGCCTCCGCAGCCTCAGTTTCCCTCTCTGTAACGTGGGTAGGAGATGATCGCTATGCTAGCCTGCCCCACGTGGAGGCTCGGGTCTGACCTCCAGGCCCCCCCACTCCCCACCTTGGTCTGGTGGGGGGGGGGGTCCCAGCCCCGCAGGGGGAAGCAAGAGTGTGGACAGGGGGGGACAGGAGCCTGGACCCCAAGCTTCAGCTGACTCTCGGGGAGCCTGCCCGATGCCTCGAGCCACCAAAAGCCAGGGCTGGGATGAAGGCCCAACTCACACTGTCTGCACCTTCCACAGAGACTGACACTCCCTTTCCCTACTCTCAGCTCGCACTCCTTACCCCTGGCCAGGCTGCTGTCTCCCAGGGTCCCTGCCCCCGGGAAGCGGCCCCTGCTCTGCCGCTCGGTGGGGCGATCACAGTGCTCACTGTGCTGAAAGGGACCAGGCCACGGCCACGCACCTGTGGTTGTGGGACACACAGTGCCACACCAGACCCTGGGGGCGGGGGGTGGGACTGCAAAGAAAGAGGCTTTTCCTGAAGTCTGGCAGCAGAGGGACACTCACTGTGGGGGCAGGGGTAAGCTGTGGCAGGCTTAGCACTAATACCGCTCGACATTTGTGCAGCTTATGAAGTTTACAAAGTGCTTCTGCTCGCGATGCTCTGATCCTCAGAATTACTGTGTGGTCGTAGGGGGTTCTCCTGCCCCCTGACCTGATGGGGGCAGACGACCCTTCTCCCTGCTGTTGTGGCTATGTCTCTGTGAGGCCCCTGGGCTGGGGTTCTCTCAAATGTCCCCAGAAAAGCTGGGGGACCCCATGGAGAGCCACACCCTTTCCTTAGACAGGTGCCCCAGGGAATGTTGGGGTACAGGGAAACTAGGCGGAGATCCCCATTTCGGGGAAAAGCCAAATGCCCAAAAATCCAGGTCGGGGCAGAGCGGCCAGCTTGTGAACACACTTTGGCAGGTGTGTTGGGTAAATGCAAGACCCAGGGCAGGAGCCACCCATTCCCTTCCTCCCAGAGGGTCCCAGAAGGAGGCAGGGGCCCCGGCCAATGCTTGGAGCTGCTCTCTGTCCTTCAGTACTGCCCAGATGCCAGGGACCCAGGCCAGGGAAGCTGCCCTTGCACTACCCCTGCCCCCTTCCACTGGGTGCTGGGGTGGGTCTCAGCTGAGTCTGCTTCTCCACCCCGGAAGCTGGTCACATCTCCAAGGCCCCAGACTAGCCCTCCCAGACAAGCTCACCCACCTCTGGCACCCCTGCCTGAGCCGGCGGGTGCCCCGGGTCTGGAAACCTGCTGGGTTTCTTTCCAGGCAGTAGCTACAGCTTCTCCTGTGCCCCCTCCGTGTGCTGGTGGGAGCCCCAACCCACTGATTGCCTGATTAATGTACTAACACCGAGGCCGGTGCCTTTGCCGTGCATTTTAAGACTGCAAATTAGCAGCCATGTAAGTCTCTGAGGAGGAGCCTTGCGCCCCCTCCCATCTGCTTCCTCAGCCCCCTCCTGGGTGCGGCAGGGGTTGCTCTGCCTGAGGGGGCTGAAGAAAGCCAGGCTGGGCTCCCCCTTCCTCAGGCTCTCCTCCTTCAGCTCTCCTCCAGGGGCATGCACCCGGACTCCCAAGCTCCTGCCCCCCCCCCCATCTGAGCTCACCTGAGGCTCCTCTGCCTCATTCATTCCTTCCTCCATTCAATATTTGCCTCAAGTCCTAGAATGTCCAATGTGATAGGGCAAGGAGGAGCCCAGGGATGAGCCAGGGTGAGTCCTCCTGGGTTCATTAGCAGATAGGAGGTCTCACAATACCAGGCAGTCTGACCAGGTGCCGGGGCCCAGAGCAGGTGCTAATGGGTGTGTGTGTGTGTGTGTGTGTGTGTGTGTGTGTGTGTAAGAAGCTCAGGAAACATCCCTGCCACCCCTACACCACCTCCTCCACTAAGCCCTCTGCTCCCCTGCCAGTATAGAGGATACACAGTACAGATTCTATTGTATGCAAGTTCTCCTTCCTCCAAACCCCAAAACCCTTCACCCGCTGGGCAGCGGGTGAGTGGCCTGAGCATGGTCAGCACCTCACCCAGTCTATTCGGCAGCCCCAGATGTGCTTATGCATGTCCCTGTGGGGCTGGACCTAGCGGGGTGGGTGGGAAAGGCATAACAGGAAGAAGGCACAGTGTGTACAAAGGCACTGAAGTATGGAAACCGGCAGTGTGCCCACATCTTACCCCAGTCCCCCTCAATCAGCCCCCAAGTAGCCAGAGATCCCAAAGAAGCTGTAACACCAGCCCTGCTAGGCTGGGGAAACCCAGGCCTGGGGAGGCCAGAAAGGTCCCCATTGGAACCAGCACTGACAGGACCCCTGCTCCCGTCCCAGGCCAGATGTTTAGAAATGTCTAGAATGGCAGGGGTCCTCAGCTTCCCCCCAGGAAGGGAGCTAACCAATGAGGACCCACTCCTAAACATGCACCAGGTTCTTTACATGGAAGCCCCATACTACCACACCACTGCAGAGGAAATGAGGCACCCGCAGAGAAGTGGCCACACAGCTGGTGAAGAGGGTGGGAGAGCAGGCCTCACGCCCCTGACCTCAAATCCAGGAGCTCCAAGTTGCATGGGGCAGGCAGGGCAGCCTCATCTGACCTGAGTCAGACCTCATCAGACCTCCCCCTGACCTGAGTCTGCCACCTGCTGGCACCAAAGCGGCCACCTCTGTCGACACCCCCGCAGGGACAGCCCCATGGACTGGAATCCCCCCAAGGCCCCCAGGCAGGTCCCTAGGGGCTCTCTGAGCCTCAGAGACTTGTCAGCCATGTGGCCTATCCTTCCGGCTCCACAGCCCGCCCTCCCTCTGCACAGGGCCAGGCATCCCCTCCCTCCTGCCCGGGCCTTGCCAGCTGCTCCTCTCTAAGCCAATCGATGCTAACCAAATGGCTCTGCCGGTCAGATAACAGCCTCGGGCCAGGCTGGCTGTGCTCACAGAGCGACTGGCGCCCCAGGCCACTTGGCACTGTCCCTGCACGCCACACCCAAGTGCAGGCCACTTCCTATAGCGCCCCCGCCCGGCCCAGCCCCGGAGACGAGGCAGCCAGCCTGGGCAGAGCAGGGCTTCCCTCCGCGGGCCCCCGCTGCAGATGCCTGTAATCCACCTGCCTCCCCATCTCTCCGTCCATCCCACGCAATCTGTCCGAAGGTGAGCCGCCGTTCCCCGGCCCCCCAGGCCTCCTCCACACGCATCTTCTCCGTCTCAGGTGAAGGCGGCTCCTTCATTCTGGCAGCTGGGGTGAGAACCTCAGAGTCACGCCGACTCCTCTCTCTCACCTCATACCCAGTCTGCCGGGAGCCCTGTGGGCTCAGCTTCAGGACATACCCAGAACCCACCCTTGTCTCCCGGCCACCACCCCAGCCTGGGCCGCCATCATCTCTTGCCTGGCCCATCGCCATAGTCTCCTGCGTGGTCCCCGGGCTCCCACCCTTGCCCCTACATCTCCACTGACACAGCAGCAGAAGTCTGAGTCAGAGCACGTGGCGCCTCTGATCAAACCCCCTTGGCCCCATCGTGCTCAGTAAGACCTTCTAGTCGTCACTAGGGCCCTGGCCGCCGCCTCTCCTCCCTCCCCCAGCCTTTTCTTCTCCCTCTTTTCACGTGCTGGGCGCGTCCTGCCTCCAGCCTTTTGCTGCTCTCTCCTTCTGGAGCACTGCCCATGCTCCAGGATACCTGTGGGGCCCCTGCCCTCACCCCAACATTGGGGTCTCTCACAGAGTCACTTTCTCAGTCAGGCCTTCCTTAGCAGCCTGTCTTATTTATTTTTTACATTTTTTTAGAGAGAGACACCACAAGCTGGGGAGAGGGGGAGAAGGATAGAGGGAGAGAGAGAGAGAGGAAGAGAGAGAATCCCAAGCAGGTTCCATGCTCAGCCTGGAGCCCGATACGGGGCTTGATCCCACGACCCTGGGATCACCACCCAAGGTGAAATCAAGTCGATTGCTCAGCTGACTGAGCCACCCAGGCACATCCCCAGCAGCCTATTTTAAATGGTCTCCTTCAGTTTAATTTTCCTCCCTAATATTTATGCTCTTCTAATAAAGTACATCACTTATTTATTTCTCTTGTTCCTTTTCTGTCCCTTCCCACTGACGGTGATTTTGTCTGGTATGTTCCCTGCTGTGCCCTAGGGCCTAAAACGGTGCCTAGAACACAGTCATGTTTTTCTTTCTTTCTTTCTTTCTTTCTTTCTTTCTTTCTTTCTTTCTTTCATGTACGTTTGTTTATTTATTAATTTACTTATTTATTTTTGAGAGAGACAGAGAGTGAGCAGGGGAGGGGCAGAAAGGGAGAGGGGGAGACACAGAATCTGAAACAGGCTCCAGGGTCTGAGCTGTCAGCACAGAGCCCGACACAGGGCTTGAACCCACAGACCTTGAGATCATGACCCGAGCCAAAGTCGGATGCTTAGCCAACTGAACCACCCAGGAGCTTGCTATGTGTTTCTTTTAAGAAGAAAACCCTACGGGGCTCCTGGGTGGCTCAGTCGGTTGGGGGTCAGAGTTCGCTCAGGTCAGGATCTCACCATCTGTGAGTTCAAGCCCCGTGTAGGACTCTGTGCTGACAGCTCAGAGCCTGGAGCCTCCTTTGGATTCTGTATCTCCCTCTCTCTCTGCCTGTCCTTCTCTGTCTCTCTCAAAAATCAGTAAACATTAAAAAGAAGAAGAAGAAGAAGAAAACCCTAGGCCAAGGGCCTGGCTCATAGTAGGTGCTCAATAAACATAGTGGTTCTCATTAGTACTGAGGTCTCTAATAAGAGTAGATTGGGCCTTGGCTTTCTCTGGAGGGCCCCTGGGCCATCACAAGGGGACAGATGGTGAGGAGCACTCTGCAGGGGCACATACACATCAGGCCTGTCCAACACGTGGGGCAGGTGATCAATGTGGCTTTGCCCAGGACTCCGGATTTTCAGTGCTAAAACCGTAAAGTCCCAAACAAACCAGCACAAGTCAGTCACCCTACCTAGGGCCAAATTGCACCCCCCCCCCCCAAACACACACAAAAAATCTCTGGGCACAGGCAGGGGAGGGGACAAGCAGGCAGGCATGAAGCAGGAATGTTCTCTAGGCACCCACACCCACACCTCAGGTCTAGTGCCTGCAGCCCCGGAGGCAGGCCTGGGCCTAGACAGAGCATGCGTATATGTGTGCACATGGGTCTGGGCATGCCTATGCACATGTGTGCTTCTGTGCGTTTACCTGTGTGTGTACACGGCCAGGTGTGCACGTGTTCACAGCATCTGCGTAGGCACATGTGTGTATGCAAGCACATATTTGTCTCTGGATGCCACCAACGGGCTGGCAGCCTGGGTCCTTTCATCCTGCAGCATCCCTGAGCTCCGGCCCAGAGAGAGGGCCCGGGTCTGTGATATCCGCGTCTTATCTCGGCACTCACTCTTGCTTTGCTTTTAGCTCCTGCTCTCTTCCTGATGTGCTGCATTACATCCTTACTCCGGGATCACTCCTGGCTGGGAAGCGGGCGGCCCCTTACTGGAACAGTCCTTGGCTTCCATCTGCCGTGGCTAGCCCCCTGCACAGGCCTGGCCGGGATGCCACGCTAACTGGGCTGCCGTGCTCTCAGGAGGCCTCACTGGAGCAACCAGGCTCCCCATCTTTGCTTTGCTGTGTTTGCCACCTTCTCGATGTGGGGTGCCTCCCTGGGGGGGGTACCCTGGTACTGTCTGGCCTCTGGAGCAGCCCCACCGAGAGACATTTCAGCTGGGCCACCTCGGACAGATCACTAAGCTTCCAAAGCCTCAGTTTCTTAGTCCGGGAACTGGGAGGCAGAGCACCTGCTTTATTGGGTGTTGGAAACACTCGGGTAGGCTGTGCCCCTGAACTGTAGCCCAGGGGGAGCTGTAGAGGAGGCATTCATGAGGGGGAGGACTGTGTGCTCTCCCCAACCCCCAGCGGACTCTGGCCTTCACCACACCCACCCTGGTGCTCTTGGGCCCCAGAAGCCTGGCAGAGGGACCTGCGAGATGGGACACTGAGTCGAGGCTCAGACCCAGGTTCAAGTTCCCTGCCAGGCCTTGGCTGTCCCCAGGACACAGCGGGTGGGGATGGGATCTTGACCCCTCTACTTTGGCCTTTCTCCCAGTCCATCCCTCCCCAGCTGGAGCTGCCAGCTCTGTGCAGAATGCCCAGGATATGTAGGTTCTGCCTTTACCTCGGGAAGTCCCTCTGGGGCTCATAAAATGTGTCCTGTTACTCAGATTTGCTCCTCAGTTTGGGAGCCCCAGAATCTGGGCAGTGGCAGCTCAAGGCTGAAGGCCAAGGGCCTCTGAGAGCCAGCTTTTCCCAGGAGGTTTTGAGGAGGGTCTGCATCCTGCCTCCTCCCTCCAAACCCTGGAGGCTACCGTCCTTCCCTCCCAAACCACAGCAAACTGTGGACCCACCTGCACCAGACAGGCTCACCGAAACTGGAGTGGTATCTTAGGTGTATTTGGTGGGGCAGGTGAACTTCTGTGGGGATGGGACTGTCCTCAGGGGCAAGTGTCTATTGCCTGCCTGGGGGACATTGAAGGGAGGTGAGGGAGAGAGAGTAGGGGTGGGGATCTACCAAATCCTGAAGGCCCTGGCACTGGGTGACACAAAACAGGAGATGGGACCCAGCCTTTGCAAAGCAGGTGCCGAAGTCTCTTCCAGGAGCCCTCGTTCCTAGTTCCCGGAACAGCCACCCTTTCCTCGCTGCCAGTGAAAGAAAGGCATTCAGAATGCACATCCGGGCTGTGGATCACCCTGTTCTGGATCTGCCCCCTGACTCTTTCATTCATTTGACAACAGCTCTGTGCTTGGTGCTGCAATAGTAGGATCCAGCCCTTTCCCTCATGGAACCTACACGTTCTAGCTGGGAGATGATTAAGCAAAAGGAAACAGACAAGCCCAAACGGACACAGGGTAGTTGACACTGTGGACACAATGAGGGAGTTAAGACGGAGACAAATGGGAGGGAAGGAGACTGACATTCGCTTGTGTGCTCATGAAGGGCCTCCCTGAGCAGGGACACCTGAGCTGAAACCTAAAGGAAAGGAAGGAGCCAAAGAACAGAGGGAACAGCAGGTGCAAAGGCCCTGGGACAGGACCAAACTTGGTATAGATGAGAGAAGAAGGGAAGGGCAGGAGATGCCGTTAGAAAGGCAACAGGCAGGCTTTGGAGGGCCTTGAAAGCTTCAGTTGAAGAGTTTGGATCTAATTCTGGGTGTGGCAAGCAGCCACTGAAGAGCCTGAAGTGGGAGCAATATGATAGAACTTGGGCGGGGGGGGGGGGGGGCTGCTGTTGGAGCATGGATTAGAGGGGAGCCAGAGGAGGGGCAGAGAAGCCTGCGGTTGTCATCTGTGAGAGATGGGGGGGGGCCTGAAGGGGGCGAGGCCATGGAGTCACAGAGCAGTGGACAGAAGGAGAAATGTCTAGGATGCAGAACTGGCCGGACACACGGGGGACCAGTGTGAGGGACAGTGAGTGGTTCCAGAGGATGAGGGTACAGTGAGACTGGAGGAGCCTGGGAAAGCAGGGGTAGGGGCCAACAGGAGCTCCATTGAGGATACACAAAGTCTGAGGAGACTTACAGAGATATTCAGCTGGTGGCAGCTGGCTGTCCAACTGGAGCCCAGAGGCGAGAAGTATACTTGGGACTCATGAGCCTAGAGATGGTATTCAAATCTGTGGGAATGGATGAGGTCACCTGTGAGAGTCAAGAGAGGAGATACAGGATGGCAGCCTCCGGGAACACGGTTCTAGAATGTAAAGAAGGCATGGCCCGTGGCGTCAAAGGAAAGCCAGGGCATGCGGTGTGACCGAAGCCGAGAGTGTTTCAAGAAGAAAGGTGGCCTCTGCTGAGAGGAAGGCTGTGAGGGTTTACGTGAGGACAGAGAGGTGCGGTCCTCTGGCAACATGGAGGTGATTGGTAATGCCAGAAAGTTCCTTTCTGGGAGAAAGTTCGGGACAGAGTGCATACTAGAGTGGGAGGAATCTATGGGGAGACTGCACTGTGTCAGTCAGGACAAGTTAGGACACAAGTGGCCCTTGGGGGGGGGTCTCAGTGGCTCACGACAGAGGCTGGTTTCTTGCTCAGGTGGGACAGCAGGGGCTCTGCTCAGGGATCTGGGCAGAGAACACATCGTCTGCCCAGAACCCTGCCTGTCTCGTGGCAGAGGGGACAGAGGACATGGCCAACTACTGCCTTTTGTTTCAAGCAGGACATAGCACTCCTACTCACATCAGTCACATGGCCCAGCCTGTCCTCAGATGGATAGGGAAGAATACTGGGGTGGGGTGGGGATGTCAGGGAGCACCCAGAGGCCACTCATTCAGAAACTTGGCTATGAAGGGGGCAGAGAAGCAGGGCAGCACCTGGAGGGGCGTGGAGTCCTGGGAAGCTGTTGTTGTTTAAAGTTTATTGATTTGGCGGGGGAGGGGGGAGCACGAGTGGGGGAGGGACAGAAAGGGGGAGGCGGAGAGAGAATCAGAAGCAGGCTCTGTGCTGACAGCAGAGAACCCGACGTGGGGCTCAAACTCACAAATGGTGCGATCATGACCTGAGCCAAAGTCTGACGCCCAGCTGACTGAACCACCCAGGTGCCCCTAAAACTTATTGTTTATTTTGAATGAGGGGGAGGGAGGGGCAGAGAGAGAGGGAGAGAGAATCCCAAGCAGACTCAAAGCTGTCAGCGCAGAGCCTGACGCAGGGCTCGAACCGACAAACCGTAAGATCATGACCTGAGCCAAAGTCGGATGCTCAACAGACTGAGCCACCCAGGTGCCCCAGGTGTTTGTTTTTTGAAGACAGAAGAAACTAGAGCCTGTTTGCATGCTTGTAGGCATGATTCAGGAGGAGAGAGAGGAACAAAAACGGAAGCAATAGGAGTGAGGGGGCCAAAGCAACAGACCCAGAGCAGCGCTGAAGGACTACCTCTCAGGCCGCAACAGGAGGGAATCCCATATGTTCAAATGACAAGATGATGGAGTTAGCCTCCCAGGTTTCTTTTCTCCCTGAAGTAAAAGGGAGTCATTAGCTGAGAGCGAAGGTAGGGAGGAGGGTGGGAATTTGAAGAGAAAGAAGTCAGAAGGAGGCAGGATTCCATTTGGTGGGAAACCAAGCTCCCCCAGTCACATGAGAGGTTTGTGGGGGACGAGGAGGTAGGTGTTTGCAAACACAGCTCTCCAGTGCCCGCTCCCTTGGCCTCAGCCCAAGTCCCCCTCACCTCCTGCTGGACTTGGGGGCGATTGGCTCCTCTGATGAAGTCTGCTCACGTCACTCCCTGGCTGACAGACCATGCATTAGTTCAGCAAACATTCACTCCACCCCTTCCTACGGGCCAGGCAGCATGCCAGGAGGGCACTGGGGACAAAAGACCCAGTTCCTGGTTCCCAGGAGCTGGCAGTCTTCCCCCAGGTGCCTTCAGGATAGTATGTTGTGGACATCTGTCACTCCTCTTGGCCACCCAACTGCTTAAGCCTCTTCCTGAATTTGGGAGATCTCCCAATTTATATAGATGAGTCCTTCCCTCCCTCTGGAAACTAGAAAGGTCAAGTCCTCACTTTCCCATCCTTCCTGGAAGATTGGGCAAGGCCAGTAACCCAGACTTTGAAGTGGGAGTTAGCGATGCAAATAAGCATGGACCTACAAGGACAGAGGCAGTGGCAATGACAGAGCCAGTGGGGCAGCGGCTATGATAGGAATATTGGAAATACAAGCTGGAGGTGTCTGTCTTTGTTTGGGGCATTGCTCCTGTCTGCGGAGTCCCCAACCCTCTGGGAGAGTCTGTGGGTTACTTTTAAATAGATGGGCTTTTTATTTAAATTAGTCAAGGCTGGATGTCTGTTGCTTGCAAATAAGAATCCTCACTGATGTGAGGTCCCTCCAGCTGAGCATGGCTTACAAGTCCATCCATGGTCTGGCTCTGCTCCTCTCATTCCCGCTCTGCCCCCTCATCTCAGCCCATAGGCTTTCTGCTCCCCTCTCCCTGCCTTCTTGGGGAAGCAGCTCCCCAAGTTCCCTTGGGAGACCATCCCTTCCCCACTGCAAGTGAATTCAGGATTCAGTCAAGTGGCCAGGCTCAGACAAATTAGACTGTCTTCTAGGAATTTCAACCTGAACTTGAAGCCAAGTGACTCAGCTTGAGCTGTTTCACCCAGGTGGGTCCATCCGGGGGATACTGCCTAGTAGTTTTTCCACCAAGACTTCCAGAGCCACCGTGGTTCTTGCCCTTCCCAGACCTGGGTTGTTCAGCTTCTTCTTTGGGTCCCATTTTCTTTCTGCAGTGGTCCACCTAACATCCCTCTTCTTGGCTATCGGGATCCAGATTTCATTCAGCTACCAGGTAGCCATGTACTCTAGAGGAGCTGGGTATGGAGGGAGGGAGTCTACTTTATTAGGCTACTCCATTGTCAGTGACTGGTTGAGATAGGAGCATGTGACTCCATTCTGACCAATGAGACACAAAGAAAGTCAAGTGAAGGATTTGGGGAGGAGGGGTGTGTACGTGTCTTTTTCCTCCTGAGAAGGGACACGAGGAAGGGGCGTTCTCTTTCCTGCCTCTGAGTGTGAGTGGGTGAAATGCCTGGTGCTGACACGCTATCTTTTGGCCATGAGGGGACTACCTAAAGACCAAACCAGTTTACCAAAGACTATGGAGCAAAAAGATGGAGAGAACCTGAATCGTAATGACTTTCTTAAGTCAATGAGTCAACCAATACTGGGATTTCCAACCATTTTCTTTAATTAAAATTTTTTTTGTTTAAGTCTATTTATTTATTTTGAGAGAGAGGAAGAGCATGAGCTGGGCGAGGGGCAGAGAGAGAGGAGAGAGAACATCCCAAGCTTAGGCTCCGCATTGTCAGTGCATAGCTGGACAGCTGTGGTGCTCAATCTCATGAAGTGTGAGATCTGACCTGAGCAGAAACCAAGAGTCAGACGCTCAACCCAGGAGCCCCTCCAAACTTCTGATAAGACATAATAAATCTTGTTTTAGTCATTTTTTAAATTTTAATGTTTATTTATTTTTGAGAGAGAGAGAGAAAGGACAGAGAAAGAGGGAGACAGAGGATCCAAAGCAGGCTCTGCGCTGACAGCAGCGTGCCCGGTGTGGGGCTCTAACTCACGAACCATGAGCCGAAGTCAGAAGCTCAACCCACAGAGCCATCCAGGTGCCCCTTGTTTTAGCCGTTTTGAGGTGGGTTTTCAATTACAGCCCCAAAACACCTTCCAATGGGTTCCTCTTTTGCTTAGTCAGATTTCTCTTGCTTGCAACCAAAGAAGTCTAACTTGTGTACCTGTCACGCACATGACTTGGCTCACATGGGACCTCTTCCAGGAAGCCTCGTTAGACCCTCCACCCTCCTCAGAGCTGCCTCCTTTCAAGGCACTCACCAGTGTCTTAAAGTCACCTGCCTCCAGCACTGGAGGTGTGGCACTGCTGGGGTGCCCAACGGATACATGGAACTCATCCATATGTGTCTGGAAAGTGAACGAATGCATGATTTAGCTGATGTAATTCTCACCAAAAGCCAAAGAAACCAGGTGCCTTCGTTAGCTGAAGCAGCTTTATTTTGGGTAGATGTAGATATACAATAAGTTTTAGCAGCCATAGGATCCCAGGCGCCTCATACCTAAGAGGATAAATGAGTTTACGGGGCATCTCAGGCCTTGCCTCACAGGCTTTTCCCTTTTGACCCCTCTGCAGAGTGCCTCCTGATCGGCCACTTAAGACACCCTGCAGGGAATGCTTCAAGTGTATTTGTGGTGTTCTGTGTCTTAATCTGAGCAGTAGACTCAGGGATGTTAGTTTTCTTATCCTCTATACCTTAAACATACTATATTTTGATGCATGCATTTAATATTTAATAAAAGAAATACATCATAGAGGAAAAAAAAAAAAAAAGACACCTTGCAGAGTCTAGCTAAGAATCTTAGGTGCCAGGCCTTGACTTGCCTCCTCCCTGCTGTCTTGAGTCCCGCACTTTCTCCAGGGGCCTACCTCCAGCTGGCCACTTACACATTTCAGCCTCTAACCCCAGGCCGGGGAGCTTTGACCCAGGTAGAGGAGGCACAGGCTTCCTGGTGTGGACCCCAGGAACTATTTTTCCCCATAAGTTTTTT
The DNA here is from genome assembly GCF_028749965.1 of Puma concolor. Taxonomy (NCBI): domain Eukaryota; kingdom Metazoa; phylum Chordata; class Mammalia; order Carnivora; family Felidae; genus Puma; species Puma concolor. Next base: position 15,498,417 of record NC_141680.1, on the reverse strand, counting down.
TTTTTTTTTTTTTTTTTAACATTTATTCATTTTTGAGAGACAGAGCACAAGTGGGGGAGGGGCAGAGAGGGAGACATAGAATCTGAAGCAGGCTCCAGGCTCTGAGCTGTCAGCACAGAGCCCGACGCGGGGCTTGAACTCACAGACTGCGAGATCATGACCTGAGCCGAAGTTGGATGCTTAACCGACTGAGGCACCCAGGCATCCTAAGTTTTTGGGTTTTCTTTTTTATGGGTTTTTTTTGTTTTTGTTTTTTTTTGAGATAGACAGAGTGTGAGTGGGGGAGGGACAGAGAGAAAGGGGGACAGAGGACCCGAAGCAGGCTCTGTGCTGACAGCAGCAAGACCGATGTGGGTGGGGCTTGAACTCACGAACCCTGAGATCACTGCCTGAGCCAAAGTTGGATGCTCAACCGACTGAGCCACCCAGGTGCCCCATAAGGTTTTTTTGTTTTTTTTGTTTTTTAAATTTTTTTTAACATTTATTTATTTATGAGACAGAGAGAGACAGAGCATGAATGGGGGAGGGTCAGAGAGAGGGAGACACAGAATCTGAAACAGGGTCCAGGCTCTGAGCTGTCAGCACAGAACCCGATGCGGGGCTCGAACTCACGGACCGCGAGATCATGACCTGAGCCAAAGTCGGCCGCTTAACCGACTGAGCCACCCAGGCGCCCCGGTTCTTTTTTTTTTTTTAAGCCACTCTTCGTCATTTATTTTAATTTAAAAATAATACTTGCCAACTGTGGAAAATGTGGAAAGTGGGGAAGTAAAAAGGAAGAAAAATCATCACAACCCCATTAGCTTTGACAACCATCGAGAGTGCCTTGCTGTGCCTTCTTCCTGTACTTCCTTCATTTATGTAGGGATATATAAAATTTAAATAAAAATTTTATTTAAAGCAATAAAATTGGGATCATGCTATATATGAGCTCTGTTCTCTGCGTTTTCTGCTTAACTTAGATCATTCATCCATTCAGCAGCTCGCCAGGTGCCTTCCTCTGTGAGGCTCTACACTAAGGCAGCCACGGGGTGCTCAGCAGGCAGAGTGACCCCACCCTCCAGGAGAGTACAGTCTGAAACAGATACTCATCAAATGGCCACATACACATATTATCACACTCCAAAAGGAGAAGTACAGAGAGAGAGGTCTGAGGAGCTATGAGGAATGTGGGGGCCCCCCTTGTCAGTGGGAGGGGGAAGGCTAGAAGACTCTCAAGATTGAGAAGGACTCCACTGGGGGGCGGGGAGCAGGATTCCAGGCAGAGGGAACAGCATGTGCTGAAGGCCCGAGGCCAGAGAAAACACAGTTTAAGTAACAGAAGAACGGTGTGGTAACAGGCATGATTTGTAGGGGCTGCGGAGTATCCTTCTGTATGGACAGACCATAATTTATTTATCTGTGGAACATTTAGAGCATTTCTCATTTTTCATGGTTATAACTTATCATGGCAAAATTGGTAACATTAGTTGCCTCCTGGGAGGGCTATCATAAGCTCGGGGACTAGGGGCACCTGCAGGGCTCAGTTGCTTAGGCAGCCGACTCTTGATTTTGGCTCAGGTTATGGTCTCACAGTTCGTGGGTTCAAGTCCCACATTGGGCTCTGTGCTCACACACCCGAGCCTGCTTTGGATCCTCTGTCTCCCTCTCTCTGCCCCTCCCCAACTTGTGCGCATACACACACGTGCTCTCTCTCTCTCAAAAAAAAAGTTAAAAAAAAAAAAAAAAAGAAGAAGCTCAAGGACTAGGGAGAGGGGAACTTCACTGTATACCTGTCAGGAACGTTTGGTTTATTGCCATGTGAATGTATTTATTGATTCTTTTAAGAGTCAGTTAAAGTAAATAATGTTGGAGTGAACATCTTTGTGTATAAAGCTTTGTCTGAATTTTTCAGCCTTTCCCTAAATCATATTCATTGGGCCAAAGTCTCTTAAGTCACCTTCCGGACAGTTTTGCTCACAGAGCCTTAAGTCCTATACCCAGAAGACCACCAGCCTTGGGGACTTTCAGGGACCCCACACTTCCCCATTTGCCTTCCCAACTAGACTGAACTACTCAGAAGAGACAAGAGCTGTGTGGTTCATATGGAGAAGAGATCTCTGGGGTGGGGAAGCAAAGGTCAGAAATGTGTGTTGAATCCCTCCTGTGTTGGTCAGACCCACCCATAACTGGGGGCACAACATACATTCATTGAATCTTCCCCCAAGAACTTATTACGAAAGTATTAGTACCTGGGGCACCTGGGTGGCTCAGTTGGTTAAGCATCTGACTCTTGGTTTCGGCTCAGGTCACGATCTCGTGGTCTGTGAGTTCGAGACCCGCTTCAGGCTCTGAGCTGACAGTGAGAGCCTGCTTGGGATTCTCTGTCTTCCTCTCTCTCTCTGCCTCCCCTTCTCAAAAATAAACAAACATTTAAAAAAAAGTATTAATATCCCCATTTTACAGTCAAGAAAAATAAGGCTCGATAAAATGTGGGCATTCGCCCAAGATGGTGGAGCCGGGATTCAAACCAAGATCTCTCTTTTAAGGCCACTGCTCTCTCCCAGGCCCTCCACCAGCCTCTTTCCCTCCAGCACCCAACAGGCAGCCCCCCTACCTCCCATGAACTGTGTGCTTGCTCCCTTGCCAATAACTTCATTCCTGCCCCCGTCTTCATTATTTATTTTTTCTCCTGGTGCTTCACACTCATGAGGCTGGGAAAATGGACGAGGCAGATGGGGAAGGAAGTGGAAATTCTGTGTAATACCATCATCTGTATCACAAAACTTGTCTTAAGTGCCAGCCCCAGGGATTTGCTGGAGTTGGTGCAACAGAGGTGGGGCTGAAGGTCAGATTAAATTGGACTAGTAACCCCAGGGGGATACTTGAAAGAGGTTGCTAAAGAAAGCGTTTCCAGCAGGAATGCTAGTGGCTGAGGCAGCAGCGGGTAGCATGCTGGCCGGCCGGCTGGGTCAAGCCTGCTTAACGGGGCTGGGTGGTGACAGGCTTGGGTTCACATGTCCTCCCCCGGAAACCTGGAATCTTGCCTTTCCCCCCCCAATAATGAGTTGGTATAAAAATGGATCTTGAATAAAATCGTCTGCAGTTTTCAAATTTCAAACTGCATTAGTCAAAATATATCAAATTTCCGTGTACTGACTTACCACCTGCTCAAAATCTGATCCTTTTTCAGCTGGAATATATTGAAATATGAATCACCTCTCCTGAGAGGAAAAAGGGAAAAGCAGCCGAGGGAAGGCCCTTTTAAAATGTGCTGGTGGGTGAACTGCACTTGTGTGCTGCTTTGGGCTCCCCCAGCCTCCCCCAGCCTCCCCTTGGCAATGGTTGCTGGCTGGTCCAAGTCCCTCGGTTACTTCCCCGTGACACCTGGTTTCTTGCTCAAACCCCTATGCTCTGGGCAGTCTATGCCGCATGCTACACAGCATGATCGCCTCAAGTCCTCAGCCTTTAACAAGTGTCAACACGGGAGCACAGATGCACCACACAGGCCGATCAACGGTCATATTGCTGAATCCAATAGTGACCTTTCGTCACTCCTCATCCACTCACACTCTTGAGAGCACTGGACACAGCTGGCCCTCCCTTTTGGAAGCACTGTCTTCTCTTTACGTCAGAGACAGGGCTCTGCCCTTTCTTCTCCTACCTGGCTGGCGGCTCTTCTCGGTCTGCTCTGCTGGCCGTCCCTCCCCTGCCTGGTCTCTGCATATCCCGATTCCCCAGCACTCAGCACTTGGACCTTCCAAGGGTCCACATCTATCCCTAGCATCAATCGGGGTGCTCACCCAGGCCCAGGTGTTAAGTACAATCTCCAGGGGGACGAAGGCCAAGATACACGTCTCAGTCCGGAACCCCAGACCAGCCCAGGTGACATTACCACGTGGATATCTGACAGGCAGCTCCACCCGACGTGCCCTGAAGGTGTTTCCCACACAGGCTTCCCCATCTTAGTAACTGACAACCCCATCCTTCTGGTTGCTCAGGATGAACATGATTCCATGTTCCTCCTTTTCCTCTGTTCTCTTTTCCTTTAATCCATCAAGTCCCGTTTGTTCTAGTCTTGAAACATCTCCCAAATCTGTCCACATCACTAGACCCCCACTGCCGGCGCCCCATCCCAAGCCGCCATCCTCTCTCCCCTGGACCGCTACAGTGGTCTTGCTAGCTGGTCTCCCTGCTTTTATCTCAGCTCCATCACCACCCACAGCCCACATCACAGCCACGAGGATCTTTGAAAACAGTAAGAGCTATCATGTTACTTTCCTGCCTGAAGTCTCCCAGTGGCTTTCCACTGCACCAAACAAAATGCAAACTCCCTACCAACCCAGAGCATCCTCCTGACCGGCCCCCACCACTTCTCCAGCCCCACCCTGCACCATTCTCGCCATCACTGGCTGCACTAGCCTTCCTGTTCCTAGACCACGGCAAGCTCATTCTTTTGCTTTATTTTATGGTAAAGTACACATAACATAAAATGTACCATTTTAACCGTCTTAAAGCGTATGATTCTGAGGCATTTAGTACATTCACAGTGTTGTGCAAACATCACCACTATGTAGTTCTAGAACATTTTCATCATCCCAAAGAGAAATCCCATACCCATTAGCAGTCACTCCCCATTCTTCCTCCCCCCGGCCCCTGGCAACCATTAATCTGCTTTCTGTCTCTGTGGATTTACCTCTTCTGGATACTTCATACAAATGGAGTGATACAATATGTTTGTCTGGGAGTGTGAGCACTGACTGTTCCCTTCCAAACAAGGCCCCCAGGCCCTTGCAGGACCACCTCCTTCTTCTTCACATTCAGGCCTCAGCTCAAACATCACCTCTCAGTTTAATGCAGATGCCCCTATCAGCTCTGGTCCCTCTTTTTTTTTTTTTTCTCCTAGTCCCTCTTGATTACATAAGTACCCTGCTCTATTTCCCTCTTAGGGCATAACACTCACTGCGAGCGTCTTGTTTAATTATTTGTTTACATGTTTATCGTCTTCCCCCTTGCCTGCCTGTTCGCTGTGATGTCCCCAGCCTCCAGGACAGTGCCGGGCACCCAAGAGGCGCTTTCGGGGCAATTATCTGTGGATTGAATGAACCAGGGCACTACCGGTCCTGTGATGGAGTGTCTACAATGCTATGGAAACGTGGATGAGGAAGAAAGCAAGCAGTGCAGCCCTGAGTGGAGTCCCAGCGGGAAGGCAACCTCCAAGGGCATTGGGGGGTGGGGGGTGGCGGAAGGGGTAGGACATTCTGGTAGAAGGAACTGCACGGTCAAAGGCCTGGAGGCACGAGAGAACATGTCCAGTTTGGAGGCCTGTGCTATCTTCTCTAGTTTGCAATTTGTCCCCTGATTGCTTCCCAGCCTCCCGCAGAGAAGACATCATATACGGCTGGGTGTTGGTTTTGATACAAGATGTGAGGTCCTGGCAGGGAAGAAAGGGTGGAGTCTGTTTCATTTGTTTCTCCCACCCTGGTTTCAGCATGTGCGGGACACCCTCACAGACACAAAAGAAAACAGACTGGTTCCAGGTTTTCTGATTTTGGAGTCACCCTGCAACCACCTTTAAGAGAGACGGAAAGGGGCACCCGGCTGGCTCAGTTGTGAGAGCATGCGCCTCTTAATCTCAGGTTGTGAGTTCGAGGCCCACACTAAGGGTAAGAGATTAGTTAAAAATAAAATCTTTAAGGGGCGCGCGGGTGGCTCAGTCGGCTAAGCGTCCAACTTCAGCTCAGGTCATGATCTTGAGGTTTGTGAGTTCAAGTCCCGTGTCGGGCTCTGTGTTGGTCGGCAGCCTGGAGCCTGCTTTGGATTCTGTGTCTCCCTCTCTCTCAGCCCCTCCACTGCTCACATTCTGTCTCTCTCTCTCAAAATTAATAAGCATTAAAAAAAATAAAAAGAAAGAAATCTTTGGGGCACCTGGGTGGCTCAGTCGGTTAAGCGTCTGACCTCGGCTCAGGTCATGATCTCGCAGTTCGTGAGCTCCAGCCCCGCGTCGGGCTCTGTGCTGATCGCTCAGAGCCTGAGCCTGCTTCAGATTCTGTGTCTCCCTCTCTCTCTGCCCCTTCCTTGCTTGTCTCTTTGAAAAAAAATAAATATATTTTAAATAGATAAATAAAATATTTTTTAAAAAGAGAGAGAGATGGAAAGGTGGGAGAACTCGATGATGTATATTATACATTGTCAACTGTGTTTTGAGGACGGGGGGGCCTCTCAGGAGGGAGGCAGAGCTAGGGTGGACCTGTAGCACCCCCACGGGTGCCCTCCTCACTGCCCTAATCTTTCTGGACTAGGCCACTGTCCCCTCTGGGTACTGGGCTGTCTGAGAGCCCTGTGTCTTTTATTTCTCCTGATCGAATCAGGCCCAGCTGACCCAGGCCCTGTGGCTCTGGGAGTCCAGCTGAGCTCCCAGGAGGAGAGGCCCTTCCCCAAAGCTAGTAGGCTCAGGAGGGCAAATTCAATTGTGTGCAAGGCAGGAGCCATTAACCTGTCTGTGGACTTTGATGCTCCCACTCCCTCTCCCCTCTGTCAGCCGGCCTGTCCAGGCTGCCTCTGCCACATTCCAGCCTCCCGCCATCCCAAGGGCCCCCTGCTGCCCCTGGTCTGTTCCCAGTCTCCTCTGTCCCTCAGTGTCCCATAGCTCCCATCACCCCTGCCTCTAGGGTCAGAGTGGATTTTGAGCTGAGGAGGAAAGCCAGACTATGAGGAATTCAGCCCCTCCTCAAAGACAAGCCAGACTCTTTGCCTTCCCACCCCTCAAACTTCTGAGTATAATCTGCCCCTAGAAGTCCTCATGGGGGCACCTGGGTGGCTCAGTCAGTTAAGCGTCCAACTTCGGCTCAAGTCATGATCTTCTGGTTCGTGGGTTCAAGCCCCACGTCAGGCTCTGTGCTGACGGCTCACAGCCTGGTGCCTGCTTCGGATGCTGTGTCTCCCTCTCTCTCTCTGCCCCTCTCCCACTCACGCTCTGCGTCTCGTCCTGTCTCTCAAAAGTAAAAATATATGTTAAAAAATAAAAATAAAAATAAATAAATAAATAGAAGTCCTAATGGGAAAGAGGCCCTGGACGCAGGCTGGGGCCATCTGAGCGGAGAACTCTGAAGTCTCAAACACGTAGAGTGTGGTTTAGAGCCAGCTGTCCAATGCAGTGGCTGCTACCTACGTGTGGCTTCTGAGCACTTGAAATGTGGCTATCTCACAGGCTTAGTTCAAAAAAGGCTTGCTATATTGATTGCGTGTTGAAACGATACTACTTTAAATATATTGGGTTAAATAAAAATAAAAATATCTTAAATGAAGTTCACTTGTTGCTTTTTCCTTTTTTCATGTAGCTGGTAGAAGACTTACAGTACCCGTGGCTTGCATTTCTGTCAGCACTGCTCTTGAGTGATGGGCACGGGCTCCAGGTGGGCACATCTCCACGGACTCCTTGCCCTTTGGGGAGGGGGACAACAGGAAGAGGGCCCGAGCAGGGCCATCCAAACCGTGGACCTGCTTGGAGGAAACCAGTCCTGACACCCACTCAAAGGGCTCCCCTAAAGGAGCACAGCTGGAGGACCGCTGAAGGACGGCCCCCAGGAAGGGGCGTGGCCTGGGGCGGGCAGCAGGGGAAGGCCTTGGCTGTCCCTCGCTGTTCCTCTAGCACGGCACCTCTTCAGCACCTACCTGGTGCCAGGTGCTGCCCGGGCACTGCAGATGCAGCTGTGGGCAGCACAGACCCTTGGGGTGGCTCACGCTGTCGTGGGGCGGCAGACCCACAGGTGGCTCCCTGTGGCCCCTGGGGGGAGGGGCAGCGGCAGGGGTGCACCCAGGAATTGGAGAGCCCCAGGAGGTGGCTCTGAGCAGAGAGAGCAAACAGAACTCTCTGGGAAAGTTGGCATGGCAGATCCCCAAGCTGGAATGCCACAGACCTGAGAAGGGAAAGAGGAGAGGGAGAAAGAGAGAAGAGGAAGGGGAAATAAAGATAGAAGAAGGAGAGGAGAGAGGGAGAGATGCCCATGAGGGGTGTGGCTCTGGTGCGGAGAACCGCTTTGGTTCCAAGGTCTGAGTGGTGGTGACAGAATGCCCAGAACGGGGCCGAAGAAGCTGACTGGAGGCTTGCTTTTGCATGGGAACAGCGAGGGCGGTGGGGTGGTAGGAGGCTGCCAGGGGTAACACCATTCTCGATAAAACTGGGAGACGTGGGTGGCACCATGTGGGGATGAGTGGGGTGGGGTGCGGGGGCTTGATGAGAAGGAGGGGCTGTAATGGGACCCCTGGGGCAGGCCAGGCTGGGGAGGCTGGCCTCTTGGTTGCCTCCTTCTCCATGTGTCCCAGGAGCCCTCAGGGAGGAGGAAGGTGGGTTGGGAACACTTCAGAGTAGATCTGGCTGACCCTCCCAGATGTTCAGGGCAGAGCTGGCCTGGGGCCTCTCCTGGTGAAGACCTCTGGACCTTCTGTGCCCTTGCCCCAGGCCTCATGGACACATGCCACCGTGGAGGACTGTGGCTTCTGTCTTCCCCCGACCCCAGAAAGGGACAACTTGCTCTCTTTCCTGCTTCAAAGCCCACAGCGCCCTGTTAGGCTCTCCACCAAAGCCCCCGCTTCCTGCTCCAGAACAGGGCCAGCTCAGTTCATGCAGCCAGGATGAGGAACAAATCAGGAGCACCTCCAGAGCTAATGAATGATCTGAGCCTTTGGCTCAGGTCAGCAGTCCCCCACCAGCCTCCCTGGTCCTCTTGTGATGGCTCATTATTCCAGTATTCCCAGGAGACAGACGGAATTTTTCCCCAACACCGCCTAATTACATTCCAGCTCTACGTGATACAGTGACATGTGTCCAAGCCACACACACAATTCCCAATAAGACCGCGAGGAGAGTGTTCCTGCAGAGGTGCGAACAGCAATGTTTTAATCTTGAAGTGTGCGCTGAGAGCTGTTTCCTGGGAAGGCCCTGGGATGACACCCTCCTCTAGGTCAAGGGCAAGCCTCATTCCAGGGTGATGGCCAGAACTAGCCCTGAGGCCAGACAGGGACAGACGGGAGAGACTTCAAAGGGAGGGAAGCTGTGGGGTGGGGTATGTGTGTTTCCTGAGAGCCTGTAACAAGGAATGGGACAGGATTCTGATCAGGAATCTCAGGAGTATTCCAACTTAATGCAGGGCTCCCTTGGATTGATTCCTTCCCCATGCCAAGTGCAGTCTCTCAGCGTGTTCCCAGCCTGGCAGAGTCCCTGGGATGGGAGAGGACAGGCTGTCTTCTGGAGCCCGGTGTGGCTCTGAGTCTCAGGCACTGCCCACCCCCACCAACAGAGCCACGGGACACTATGGAAGCTCCTGGAGGACGGGGCACGCTCCCCGGCCCCTCCTCTCCCTCCAGCCTTTGTTCCATCACCCACGATGTGAGTCGGAGCCTCTGCAGGGCCCAGGCTCACAATCTTAACCAGACTCAGCTAAGGGTCCAGCTGCATCGGCCTCGTTCTATGTGGTCTTCACAGCTTTCTGTCCTGCCCCCCTCTGTGGCCATTGCAAACCTTCCCTTCTCTCCTTGAATCCCTACCCTTGACCTCCCTGCCTGACCCCTCACCTTCACAGAACCCTCAGACATCCAGCCTCAGGCCTGAAGTCCTCAGGCCTCCTGCCTGAGGCTGGCTCTGGCCCTGCCCTCTTACCATCCCCATCCCAAGGTTTCAATTCAAATACCTACCGGGGCCAAGCAGGAAACAGAAAAGGGTAGAGATAGACCCTACCTCTACAGAAAGGGTACAGGCTCAGGTGGCAATCTGGAAGCCAGGCTTATCTCGAGGGCCCCAGGCTCTGGCCAAGCGTTGCCCTGAAAGAAGGGAGGCCCTGGGTTATTAGGTCTTTTGATTTTGCCAGAGGCTGGAAATCAGGCTTTTTTTTTTTTTTTTTTTCCTTTTTTTAAAAAAATACAATCGGCCAATCGGCTGGCAGCAAATACAACAAAACAAAGAACAAAACAAACACAACTCTTACAGCCTGATTGCCCCTGAGCCAGGCTTTCTGATAGCTGCCTCCCAGTCCCGGGCCCCACTCCCTGACTCTTCAGTCCCCAGCCATGCTGCTCCCTCTCTGCCTACAGACTCGCTCAGGTCTCTCCCACTTCCAGCCTAACCAGAATCTTCCTGCAGCTACCCAGCTACCACTTCCCTCCATCCCAGGCAAACCGCAGTGCAGTGGGCCCCCTTCCTCTCCTGTCTCTCTCTCTCAAGCCCCGGCACCTGGCATTTCACCCCTTCTCGCACACAAACTCCCAGCTTGTGCCCAAATCCAAGCTTCCAGTCCCCTGCTTGCCTCAACTGCTCCTGGGGCCAAAGCGCCCCTTCAAATCTTCTCCCGCCCCGATTTCCTTGACATAGCTCTCTCCTGGGTGCACTCCGACGTGGGCCACTCTGGCCATTCTTTCTCAGCCCCTGTCCTGGCCACCTCTTCCCCTTCTCATTGTATCCACAGTCCCCGGGGGCCACCATGACCCAGGCAACTTCATCCGTGCTTGGCTCTCTCTGGGCTCCAAATCTCAGTCTCCAATGCCTCCCTGAACATGCTCCCTGGATCTCCCAGACTCTTGCTCCTAGGTATTCACAAAATAGACATGACTCTCCAAGCTTCCTCTCCTCTATCCCGGGTCGCCTTCTTGGGGGCCACTACCTCCTCAGTTTGCAAAACACCTGGATTCTGCCTTCTCCTTCTCCCTTGGGTTCAGCTCGCCAGGTCTTACAGCTTCTGCCTTGGGAGCTCTCTCTGGATGGGGCAGCTACCTCTGGCTAATCTCCTGCCTTACCCTTGCCCTGTGCTGTCTTCCTCCGTCTGAAGAGCTTTTCTTAAACTTGGCTCTGATTGCATCACTCCGAATGTCTGTGACCCTTCTTTCAGGAGGGTGTCTAACTCTTTGTCTACTGTCCCAGGTCCTAAGCCCACATTCCCCTCTGGTCAGGAGCCCAGCCATGTTGACCTGCTGTAGTCTCTTGAATACACTGCATTCTCTTCCGTTCATAGGCCTTGGGTCATGCTTGGGTCCCTCTGCCTGGGACGTCCCTCGTTCCTTCACCTGCCTGCTAATTCTCACTTGGCCAGGGGGGTTCTCCCCACTTTGGGCTTACCTAGATCACTGTGTTCACTCAACAGGGCCTCAACATTGTCAGTTTGCATGTAGGTATCTCTTGTTGTATAGAAGAGTGAATATACAAATGTCAGACCACATATATCAGCAGAACTCTGACTCCCAATCTACGATAACCAGCCCAAGACACCATCCCATTATCTGTAGTAACCAGCCCAGGAAGCCAGCCTACTCCTTGTTGGAAATCAGATCCGTAGGACATTGGACCACATCTCTAATAGGACCACGGTCACTCCTGTGGCAATCAATCCAAAATGTCCAGGACTCGATAAGCTTCCCTAATTTTTGTCCCCACTTCCAACTCAGGACCAACCAAGAAGAGAAAGCCAAACGTGGTCCCCTAACCAGTCAGTGAGAATGCCTCACTCCCCCTTCTCCCGGGTCCAGTTTTCCCCATCACGACACCCGTCCAATCAGGACACACCCGGCGACTTTTCTCTTTCACACGAAAACTTTTCCACTCCTCTGCCTGACTTTGAGCCTCTGCCAGGATGTAAGTGACGGTGGCTGACTCCCTTGGAAGAATAGCATGCTCTGAATAAATAGCCTTTCCCTGTTCTCATTCGGTAGGTCTCCGTTTATTTCCATATGTGTAACAAACCATTCTAGATTTGACGGCTTAAAATAAAACCATTTTATGACCTCATGGCTCCGTGGGCCATGGGTTCCACAGGATGCTTCTTCTATTGTTCTCACTTGGGGTTTCTCACGTGGCTGCAGTCAGATGGTTGCAAGCACTGGGGTCACCTGAACTAAGATGCTGGGACACCTTAGCCTCTCCCCGGCTCCGAGTGATCCCGAGAGTTCGCTCAGTGCGGTTCCTGCATGTGACCTTTCTAGCAGAGCAGCCCTACGTCTTCCGTGGTGGCTCGATCTCCCAAGACCACAGAAACGAGGCTGCTGGCTCGCTTCGGGCTGAGGCCCGCAAATGGCACAGCCTCCACTCTATTGCCTCCCACTGGCTACATCAAGACGCAGGCCAGCCCGATTCCTTGTGGGGAGGGACCCTCACAAGGACACAATAGCCCGGAGCTCGGGGACTGACACTGTTCTTGGTCTCTGGGCCCTCGGCATCGAGCTGGGGGCCAGACTGAGTCAGTGCTCAGCAAGGCTGAATGACCCAGTGAATGGATGGAAGGATGGTGGGCCGGTAGATGGACAGAGAGGCCTCATACTGGCTTCCCTGCCCCCCGGCCCACACCGCCACGTTTCCTTCACATAAACACTGCTCTCTGCTGCTTAATTCTCCTCTATTTTTAAACCTCTCAAGCAGTGAGTAGTGCTTAACATTTTTTGCATCAGGACCCCTTAGGGAATCTCATGAAAGCTGCGGGAGACCCTCTCCCTAGAGAAGAGCGCCTCCATAAAATCCCTCACACTTCTGCAGCACACTAATGACAGCTGCGCGTCTCTGAGATCTTTACCGCGTGCTGCCAGCGACGATGTGCAGTGCGGCGTGACTGTTACCTGGGCTTCTCGCCCCAAACGTGCTGCAAGGTGGATCCTACCATTTCGTTCCATTTTATAGATGAGAAAGCCGAGGCTCAAAAAGGTTAAGGAATGGGGCGCCTGGGTGGCTCAGTGGGTAAGTGCCTGACTTTGACTCAATTCACGATCTCACGGTTTGTGAGTTAGAGCCCCACATCGGGCTCTCTGCTGTCAGCACAAAGCCTGCTTGGGATCCTCTGTGCCTCCCCCACCCCCACCCCCACCCCTCCCTACCCCTCCCCTGCTCATGTTCTCTCTCAAAAATAAATAAACATTAAAAAAAAATGTCGGGGCGCCTGGGTGGCGCAGTCGGTTAAGCGTCCGACTTCAGCCAGGTCACGATCTCGCGGTCCGTGAGTTCGAGCCCCGCGTCAGGCTCTGGGCTGATGGCTCAGAGCCTGGAGCCTGTTTCCAATTCTGTGTCTCCCTCTCTCTCTGCCCCTCCCCCGTTCATGCTCTGTCTCTCTCTGTCCCCAAAATAAATAAACGTTGAAAAAAAAAAATTAAAAAAAAAAAAAATGTCAAGGAATAAGTAAAAAGTGGCCCTGGGACTCAGAGCAGGCAGTTCTGACCCCAAAGCCCCGACGCACCCCAGCAGTGCACCTTATAGTTTCAGGGGGTTCCAGGATGCTCTGAAGGCCAGCTGTGAACCTCGGATTAAGAACTCCTCTCTAAGAGTTCCTAGAGTCTTACTTCCTTTTTTGTTTTTCTTTTCTTTTTTTTTTTTTTTTTTGAGAGAGAGAGATAAAGAGTGAGCAGGGGAGGGGCAGAGAGGGAGAAAGAATCCCAAGCAGGCTCCACACTGTCAGTGCAGAGCCTGATGCGGGGCTTGAACTCAGGAACCGTGAGAGCATGACCCGGGCCAAAACCAAGAGTCGGACGCTTAACCGACTGAGCCACCCAGGTGGCCCCAGAGTCTTACTTCCTGACTGAAGTATCCTACCTGGCCTCAAGACCCTAAATAAGCCAACCCCACACTTTGCTTCCCACTGGCTGGCTGGCTACTCTGAGCATACCTAGTGCTGCCTTCAGCCTGGCCACCTGACCCTCCTCCCCTCCTGGCCCCTCCTCTGAAATGCTCTCTCTCCTCTTGGTCATCACCCAAAAGTTGAGGCTGTCTTCTTCTGATGCTTTCCCTGATAGTCTGCCCCAGACTTATTCCCTCATCTGCTTGGGGGTTCTTATCATTTCCTGAATAAGTGCTAACTTCCCAACCTAGTTGTGATCACCTTGAGATCAGAGACCCACCCTCCTCCCATCTTTCTCGCCTTCCTAGACAGACACTCATGTAAACACTAACTGCTCACAGACTCCCCCCAGGCCTATTTTCTCTGTTCTTTTTGGTTTCTGGATCCTCAAACCCCAGAGCTGAATGAGACCCCAGAGTGGACCAGGCCAGAGAAAGGATGTGTCTCCTTTCAGCAGAGAAGCAACAGCTGAAATGCAGTTTTGGAACCTAGCCAGGGCCCCATCCCTGCTTGGTCACTCCAGCAGGGATATCTCGTGGCATCTGTTTCTTTCTTTTGCATTCTCAGGGGACAGCATGTTGCAGGAAATCCGTGCAACGTGGATTTCCCGATAAGAATGAATACAGATGGAAAAGAGTGTGCCCATGTTGGTCAGACGGACAGCTTCTAGGAGAGATCACAAGACAAAAGAAACACCAGCTTCCAGAATCCCATGAGATTCTGTTCGTATGGCACCCTCCACCCACAGTGGGTCAGCGGTGCTCAGCTGTGCCGAGTTCATGGACGGAAAGCAGAGAGCAGAGTGTAAGACTACCGGAGACCCAAGGACAGAGGTGACTGACACCCCCCCACACACAATTCCTACACCTCATATACACCATTTCTGTCCTTGTGGGCTGGCCCCTGCCCCTCATGATCAGCCTGGAGGTTAAGGTTACTATTTTCCAGGCCATGGGTCAATCACGCTGTACTCATTACAACAACACAAGCAAACAGTTTTAATAGTAAAATGCATTTTGTAGGTGAGGGCCACAAAGCTCTAAGTAAATGACTTGCCCAGGACCGCTGTTTTAGTCGAGTGTCATTAGGTGCTCTGAGGACAGTTTAATAGAGATAATTGACAAAGGTGTAGGCAGGGCCTAGGGAATCCACGGGGATAACAGATAACAGGCAAGAAAGCACCGGTGAGTGTCACCACCCCTTAGCCTGGCGTGGGGAGGGAGGGGACTGGCAATCAGAACCCAGAACAGAGAAGCTGTGTGGAGAGCACCCCTTGACAAGAGCTGAGAGCAGCCTGTAGGGAGGGGGATAAATACCCAGCAACCACTCTCCTTCCTCCCTCTGATCACCTGCCAGTGCCTCCTGAATGGGAAGTCAGAGGGCAGGAGCCCACAGGTGTTGATACACAGGCCAGCCCCGGGGCGCCTGGATGGCTTAGTTGGTTGAGCATCCAACTTCGGCTCAGGTCACGATCTTGCGGATCATGAGTTCAAGCCCCACATCGGGCTCGCTGACACTGTCAGCTCAGAGCCTGCTTCAGACCCTCTGTCCCCATCTCTCTCTGCCCCTCCCTGGCTTGTGCTGCCTCAAAAATAAATAAAACATCAAATATATATGTACAGGTCAGCCCCTGGCCATAGGGAGGGGGCAAGTGGAATCCTGTAGCACCTGCACCAACTGGGAAGTGGCAGAGACGGCCACGAAGACTTGACTGCCTGCCAAGGCCAAATATTTAACCCTTCCACTGCCATATTTCCATGGGCTGGAAGCCAGAGAGGCCCAAGGGGGGTGCACACAAGTCTGAGGGCCCTCACTGCCCCAAAGCGGACTTTCTAGTGCTTTGAGAAGATGTGGTGTGGGAGGTTTGAGGAAGTCCCCAGCAGAGGGGAGCTGCGCTTCTACAATTAACCTAAAAGCCTTTTGTTAGCATCTTGGCCTAAAAGGGCCCGGACACCCACACAGAACTGGGTCTCCCCCACCCTGACTGGCTTCCAGCTTGGGGTAGAGAAAGGGTTTCGGCACAGGTGTGGGCTGAGGCTCTGCAGTTCAGAGAACGAGCACATGGCACAACCCCTTCAGGGGCAGGGTTAGGCTGCACCCCTGTGACAGGAAGCTCGGGGTGACCTAACGCCACATCATCTCACAGCACCCCATTCCATTTGCAGATTTATTAAATCGAGAGCCAATTCTGACACGGTTTCTTTCAAGCACTTCTACCTTGCAGGTGTGCAAAATTTATTTGAGATAAAGAAAACCATTACAGAGAGAGCCCGCAACCTTCAAAGCCCACCTCTGAGACCAGAAAGAAATAAAAACAGTAGCCCATACAAACGTGCAATTAAGTTTCCAAATACTTGGGAGCCAAGAGAAACACCATCCCTGCGGAGAGCAGGTCTTTAAGGCAATTTTCTTGAACCCTATTCAGCACTCACTCAAAATGCCTTTTAAAAATAACATATGATTTTCCTCCCTCTCCAAAGGCCCCCTTGTTCTTTCTCTTCCAGGTAAGAATGAGCCAGCTCTGGAGTGAGAAATTTGCTCATTTTGATAGTGGATGATGGACTATGTTTCCAGGAAGGCAGATAAGAAAGCCAAACAAACATCCCTGCCCACTGGTGCAGGAGGCTTGCTGGGTGTGGGGAGGCCCACGTACTGGGGGCTGGCCCCCCCGGGACCTTCCCTGACCCACAAAAGGCCACAATGCCAGCCAGCAGACCTGGCTCTGAGGAGGTGTCTATCCACAGCCAAGGCTGAGTTCAACAAATGCCCACCTCTCTCAGGGTATATCTGATCCCCTGCGAGGAGGAGGGGGAGGCTTGTTCGCTGTCAGGTTTGCTCAGAATAAAAGATTCCTTTTTCTTTTCTTTTTTTCTTTTTATTTTTTATTATTATTTTTTAAAGCTGCAGAGTTTCTTTAATTTTTTTTTAACGTTTATTTATCTTTGAGACAGAGAGAGACAGAGCATGAACAGGGGAGGGGCAGAGAGAGAGAGGAAGACACAGAATCCGAAGCAGGCTCCAGGCTCTGAGCCGTCAGCCCAGAGCCCGACGCGGGGCTCGAACTCACGGACCGCGAGATAATGACCTGAGTTGAAGTCGGACGCTTAACCGACTGAGCCACCCAGGCGCCCCTCTTTTTCTTTTTTAAAAAAATATTTATTTACTTTTGGAAGAGCACAAGCAGGGGAGGGGCAGAGAGAGGGGGAAAGAGGATCTGAAGCGGGCTCTGTGCTGACAGGCTGACCACAGCGAGCCTGATGTGGGGCTTGAACTCCCAAAACGTGAGATGATGACCTAAGCTGAAGTCGGAGGCTCAACAGACTGAGCCACCTAGGGGCCCCAAAAGATTCCTCTTTCTATACGAGGTTGAATGAGGTACAAAGAGGTGCAAAGCGCACTCCCTCTGAGCGCTGCAGAGGGAGACAGGACACATGTTCCAGACTTGCCACTCTGCAACAGTGTGACTTTGGGCAGGTGGCTTGGCCTCACTGAGCTTCAGGCCTCTAAGCCGTAGAATGAGACACTTGACAGGGCTTTGGGGAGAAAGTGTGGTTTATCTGTTAGAGCACCTAAAGGGTTATACTCCCCGAGGACAGGCAAAAACCACTGCAGCTGGGACTCTCAAATCATCACCCCGCTCCTGGAAAGGGCCACCACCCAATCACCAGGGCAGGGAGCCAGAGATGGCCACTATGCAGAAAATAGCACAGGCCATGGCTGAAAGCCCAGGTTTTGGATGGGACTCCGCTTTGAATCTCAGCTCATCATTCAGTCTCTATATGCCCCATGACCCTTAGCTTCTGTGACCCTCAGTTTTCCCATCTGTGAAATGGGAATGTTAATATGTGGTACCAAATCAAATGAGCTAATTCATGCAAAGTGCTTAGCTCCTGCCTGACACAGCATAGATGCTTAAGAAGCAGTTCTTCTGTTATCATTATGGCCCTTCCAGATCAGACTTAATGTACTAAAATTTAATAACATTGTTTCCTTGTATTTATTTTTGTAGTTAGTTTCTATTTATGGCAAGTGATACTGAGTTTCCATTTATAGAAGTGTTATCCTTTCCTTTTTAAACACATTCATTTAAGCTAAAGTGGGTCAACATAGAGAAGGAAAAAGAGTGAAAAAATAGTGCCCCGTGGTGCAAAGATGGGTGAGACGCTGGGAAGGTGTGCGGCAGAGGCTGAAGTCTGAGAAACCCCAAGAAAATAACCTGCGTGTAAAGCCAGAAGCGAGGCCCAAGCTGTACCCCACGTCTACCCCATGGCCATCCCGAGGTTGTTCAGAGGCGGGGGACCTTGGAGTCTCCCCTTCCTCCCCTTCTTTGGACAGACCATCTCGTCCAGGTGGAAGTCCCCAGCTTCCCTGAGGATGACTTTCTCAAAATGAGGGCATCAGTGAAGAGCCGCCAAGGGGCCCCTTGCCTGACTGTCTCTTGGGGGGCCTGGGCTCCAGGAGTGAATCACGGATCTTGAGGCGAGTCTGGCCAGAGACCGCTGGTCTGGGGATTGAGGACAGGGGGAGTGTGCGGGATGCGGTCCCTTTCAGGAGGGAAACCAAATGCCATCCTTCTACAACTTCTAAGGAGAGACTTGGAGCAGCTAGGAAATAAAACACCATCCTGGCTCTCGCCACCGAGGTGTTACAACTCAGTCTCGGTTGCCTGGCAACCGCGCAGGTGTGTGATAGGGCGAGCGGCGCTCCCGGGGAGCCAACCGGCGCCGGCCGGGCCTGCCCAGGTGGGGGCCGGTGGGGGGAGGGGCCCGCAGCCGCAGCCGCCCGCGGCACCCCGCCACCCTTCTGCTGCCCCTCCTCCTGCCCCCTCCGAGAGGGAGGCGCTGCCGTTGCCTCCGGCGGCCGAGGTTGGGGCGGCTGCCAGGCCCCGGCACCCGTGTTCCTGTCTCCACTGCCGCCTGTAGCCGGTGTTGGGTCACACCGGCTTCAGGATCAAAAGCCAGGAGCCCTGACCTGGTGCAAGGCGGCCTCCTGCCCGCCCCCTGCACACACACTTGAGCCCAAACCACGCATTTCAGAGAAACCCAAGAATGGGGACAGGCGACACCTCCCTCTCTGGGATCTGGACTCTCGTTTAGCACATAGATACACTTCCCTCCGTCCCCAGAGAAAGTGCTTATGGAGCAGAAGCCTTCGGAGGGGTGATCTGGTGGACTCCTGCAGAAGCATCCAGGTGGTTCTGCAGCTTGCCTCCCAGCACCAACAGCTAGAAATGGTGGCCAAGAGAGCTGGCTTGAAATTAGGCCTGCATTCGGATTCCAGCTAGGCGCTGACCGGCTAAGTAACCTTAAGCAAGCCATGTAACCTCTCAGTTTGCTCACCGGTAAAATGGGGGGGTGGCGGGGGGGGGGGGGGAGGAACAGACCTTACAGGGCTGCTGTGCAGATTAAGTTATACATACAGAACATTAAGCATGGTGCTTGGCAAATTCTTAGTCCTCATTTTCAGAAAAATGGTTCCATTAGGGCCTGGAAGCCATTGCCACCAGGAACAAGTCACGGAGTTGCTGGGGAGACTCCCACCCCACCCCCTCTTCTAGTCACTTCTGCAGGTGGCTTCTCAGTGGTGGGGCCCAGTGAAGGACAATGGGTCACTCTGCTCCCCATGTGGTGACCAAGCCCAGGCAGCAGAAGTCAGGGCCCCCGCATTGGCTGCCTCCTATAGAAATGCTAAATGAGGGGGCAGTGGGTGTGGGCCCTCGAGATTTCTGCCTGACTCGCTCCACCCTCTCCTGGCCCTGCCTTTTCTCTCTCCAAGGTGGCAAGCTCCACGGGGTCCTCATCAACCTGCACTAATGACGCTCCTTCCCTCTGCAGAGGCTGCTTACATGCAATTCAGCAGGACCGGCCACTTTCCCCCAACACATACACACACACACCCCTTCAGGAGAGAAAAGGGAACACAAGCCCACTCCCATCCTTTGCCAGGTGGGGCACTTCTCTCTGGAGACTGCCTCCCCCACGCTCTTCCTTCCAACTTCTACCCTTTACTGCCTTCCACTTGCTGACAGGCAGGCACGCAGGCAGGCCAAGTGTGAAAGCGCTCCTGCCGGGAAGTGCGTGGAGAAGGAAATCAGTGACTGAGGCCAACCTCATCCAACCTTCTGGAGTCTCCGGGGAAGCCTTGCTGAACCCCAGGGGCTGAAGACCCAGACTTTGTCCCGCACTCCCCTGCCTAGGGGTGCCTCCAAATCCCTGAACTCCAGATCCACTTGGCTCAGATGTGTTTTCTTAAAAAGATTAATCCATGGAATCCCAGGCAGTCTTTGACATTGATGTTTACATGGGGTTTCTAAAAGCTTCTGCTTTTCAGTGGGAAGCCAACATATTAACATGTTAACAGTTGTGCTTGACTCTGCTTGGGTGTATGGGCTTCTCCTCCCTGCCTCTATCGTTTTCTGTACTTTTCAAATGTTCCACAGATGGCATGTTTTACTTTTGTAGTCAAAATAAACAAACAAAAACAAAAGATTAATTACTGGGCCCGCTCAGCAACCTGTTCAAATCCTTATTGGAAATGTAGCAGGGTTTCCCCAGGGGGTCAGAACCAGTCCCAGTTCCTGGCTCTGGGATGCTTCCTGGAGCCACACGGGGCAGGAAGGGCAGGGAGGCCCTGATGGGACAAAGTGCTCCAGATGAGCCTTGATCTGACCCCAGCAGGAATGGCTGTGGTCACAGTGGGTGGCAAGAGGTCAGCAGTTTCCTGGGAGTCACCTGCCCAGGTCACCAGCCAGAAACTGCCCTCTTATGAGGCCTAGAAATGAAGCTGACTCCATCCTGCTATTTCCCTTTGCTCAGCCCTGTCTCTCCAGGGACGTTAGGGAAATGGGCTGCTGCTGGGGGTATCCCTCTCTCATCCCTGAAGCTGCCTCATCTGTCTGTCCTGAGCCACTCCACACAGGTCTCTGCTCCTTCCCAGCTCAGCCTGCCTCCAGCCTGATGCGGCTAATGCTGCCTAAGACGCTGCCCCAGGAGATACCAGCCTTGACCAGCCTTGATGAGCCTTGACCCAGGAAGCTCTGGGACCCTACAGAAAAGGAGACTTACCAGGATGCTAGAGAGGAAAGGGTGTAAACTTCTCAGCTCTTCCAAAATAACTGTAGGACAGGCACTGGGCTCAGCCCTATGTATGTGAAATCCTTAACTTCCCAATACCCCAGCAAGGTGGGTGTTATTGTTTGTCTTCTAGATGACAAACTTGGAGCTCAAAGAGAATCAGAGGCTGCTGTAATACCCACAGGTAGAAAGTGGAAGAGCAAGAGCCAAAGCCAGATTCTCTGGGGTCACCCTCTTGCTCACGAACGTGAGGAGACTGAACAAGGCAGGGACGGAGGCAGCCCACGGTTTCTACGCCCCAACCTTCCACCTTCCAGTGGACCCGCCCAAAGCCTGGGCTTGGACAAACAGCCATACTGTGCTCAATCCCAACAGAGATGAATGGAAGGGGGTTAAGCACAAACACGGAGACCCTTCCGTGGATGCCCGGCAGGAAGCCCTCGCCTCTTCTTGCTCAGAGGTAGGCTGCCAGGGCTCCCCCGTATCACCAGTCTGCTGAGAGTGGAGTGAGGGAGGCCAGCAACTTGCTGAACTAGGGGAATGTGGAAGGGGGAGGCTCAGCGGGCAGCAAAGTGAAAGCAGAGGAGTAATGGCTGGTAAGTCATTGTTTACTGGTAAACTGGGTCTCCCTTTACTGGGAGCTTCTTGAAGGCAAGGCTGGTCTTTTCACAATTCAATCTCAAGTACGCGGGGCGGGGGGGGGGGGGGGGAGATTGGTGGGGGGGGGGCAGCAACCAGAAAACTGGATAAATGCCTCTGGGGGCCAACAAGGGGCCATCTGGTGGGTGAGCTATGCTGATATCCCACATTCTTCTGAGGACACTTGTCCAGCTAATGGCACCAGTGAAGGCCAATGCTAACAGCAGCCACAGCCCCTCCCAAGGCCATGCAACCTAATTCTGTATTCATGACTTACTTGTGCTTTTTCATAGAAGGGGCCCCTGAATTGTCTAAGCTTCAGGCTTCATGAAATCTGGATCTGGCTCAGGATGCCTAAAGCTGGAAACTCCCTCTGCCTGTAACGAGGCCCACACCCTGCTCCGTGCTGGCACGGGTTCGCCAGCCTTCCCAGGGAAAGAAATTGAAAACCACGCCCTAATGACAAGGGTTGGTGGGGGCCCTGAAGCCCAGTGACAGTCAGGTCTCAGTCATAATTGAGGCCATGTATCCACCAATACAGACCCTCATGTAGTCACATTATCAGAGTCCAGTGGGTTCTTAATCGTCTCGAGTGGGGGACCTTCTTGAGAATGAAAGCCCTGATGCTCTAAGACGTACCCGCACATGAAACAGTACTTATCATTTTCGGGGGTTATGGATGCCTGAGGACCATCAGTTGAGTCTCTAGGAATTGGAGAAGGCCGGGCCGGGCCCCTGCTATGGAGACAGCATGATATGACCATGGACAATGGGTGATGTGGGCTCCATCCCGGCTTCTAAGTTCCTTCACTTCCCCAAACCTCCACTGGGCTTTGCATTAAGTGTTCCCTAAATTCGGGGCGCCTGGGTGGCTCAGTCGGTTAAGCGGCTGACTTCAGCTCAGGTCATGATCTCGCGGTCCGTGAGTTCGAGCCCCGCGTCGGGCTCTGTGCTGACAGCTCAGAGCCTGGAGCCTGTTTCAGATTCTGTGTCTCCCTCTCTCTGACCCTCCCCCATTCATGCTCTGTCTCTCTCTGTCTCAAAAATAAATAAACGTTAAAAAAAATTAAAAAAAAAAAAATAAGTGTTCCCTAAATTCCTCCCAATTCTAGAATTCCGATTTCCATGATATACGCAACAAGCATTTTTCATACACTGCTCATTTAATTCTCTCAATCACTCTGTGGAACAAATATCCTTTGCTCCAATTTGTAGATCAAGAGATCCCTCTGTCTGCATGTGGGGTAAAGGAACTCCCCCCAAGGTGTGTGGCGAGTGGTGGGGCTCGGATGTGAAACTGGGTCTCGGGGCTCCTGGGTGGCTTAGTTGGTTGAGCATCCAACTTTGTTCGGCGCAGGTCATGACCTTGCAGTTTGTGAGTTCAAGCTGTCAGCACAGAGCCTGCTTGGGATCCTCTATCCCCTTCCCTCTGTCCCTCCCCAGCTTGCTCTCTCTCAAAAATAAACATAAAAAAAAAAAAACAAAAAAAAAACGATACTGGGTGTCTTGAACTGCACAAGCCTGTGCCTATACCAGTGGCCACAACCAACCCCTTTGGTCCCCTCCTTCTCACACCACTGTCAACTCTGCATTGAAATATGGGGCTTTCTGTCTACCTCTTGCACTTCTTGGCTTCAAGTCACCTGCCTCCCACTTTCTGTCCTCAGGGCCTGCTAGCTACCTGGAAGAAACGAGGACCCCATTCCCTCCCAGCTGGATCAAACCCTACTGAGCCTGACTCCTCCCAGGCCTTTGCTTCCTTGGGGGACAATTGACGGCTGGGGGTTGATTACTGGACACTTAGGCACAGAGCAGCATCAGCCTGGTTTGCATCCCCAGCTTAAAAGCCCAGATTAATCTCCCTGGGCTGGTTCTGTCACACACACGGATATATTTTCTTCTTGGAATTTACAAGTAGTTCCATCGGAGAAATAAACAACCAGAGATAAAAATTACACTGTCACAGTGCAGGTGTGATAGATGTAGGTAGCAAGCCGTCGTGGTCGCCGAGGAGGTGCTCTGCCGACAGAATCTACCGAATGAGACCTGGAGGGGCCCCAAGGTAAGGGGAATGAGATGCTGATGGGATCTCAGCCCAACACACGGAAGCAACAGAAGCGTGGAATCTGCAATTTACATCTATCGCTCTAAATCCTAGGGTTCCCAAGCTAGCCTGGCCAGGGTGAGAGGTTGATTGGCAGGAGGCCTCCTCAGGCTGCCCCGCCTCCCAGCCTCAAGCCTGGGGAACAGGGTCTGCTCAGACAACAGGCCTCACGGAGGAAGCAAGCCTAAGGACACCAGCTTAACCTTGACAGCTCTGTCTCCACCAAGATGTCAACTCCCTGTCTTGTCTCCACAACTACTAGCTGAGGGGAGGTAAGCCTACGTGTAAAGAAAGGCACCTCGGAGAAGGAAGAGCAGGCTGGACCTGGAGTCTGAAGACTATAACAACAGCTAACATTTACTGAGCACTTACTAAGTGCCCGGCCTTCGGTGAAGGACTCAACAAGGATGATCCCACACAATAACCTTATGAAGTAGGCACTGATATCATCCCCACATTATAGCTGACAAACTGAGGTTTGAGGAGGTTAAGTGACTTCCCCAAGGTTCCTGGAATGTGTTGGATGGTGGCCTCCAAAAAAGTATGTCCACTGGAACCTGCGAAATAAACTGTTAGCTTATTTGGGAAAAAGAGTCTTTGCAGATGCAGTTAAGGATCTTGAGATGAGATCATCCTTGATTACCTACACGGGGCCCAAATTTAATGACAAATGTCCTTATAGAGACAGAAAAGAAGACAGAGTGAAGCCTCGGGAAGACGGAGGCAGAGATTGGAGTGACGTGGCCACAGGAAGTGCCAACCACCACGGGAAGCTGGGAACAGCAAGGAGTGGAGCCTTTGAAGGGAACACGGCCCTGCCAGCACCTAGATTTCGGATTTCTGGCCTCCAGAACTGTGAGGGTATAAATTTCTGCTGTTTTGGGGGGGCACCTGGGTGGCTCAGTCGGTTAAGCATCTGACTTCAGCTCAGGTCATGATCTCACGGTCGTGGAATTAATCCCCACATCAGGTCCTGCACTGATAGCCCAGAGCCTGCTTGGGCTTCTCTCTCTCTCTCTCTCTGCCTCTCCCCCACTCGTGCTTTTTCCCTCTCTCTCAAAATAAAGTAAACTTTAAAATAAATAAATAAATAAATAAATAAATAAATAAATAAGGTGCCTGGGTGGCTCAGTTGGTTAAGCATCTGACTTCAGCTCAGGTCACGATCTCACAGTTGGTGAGTTCAAGCCCCGCGTCGGACTCTGTGCTGACAGCTGGGAGCCTGGAGCCTGCTTCCGATTCTGTGTCTCCCTCTCTCTCTGTTCCTCCCCTGCTCTCACTCTGTCTTTCTCTCACTGTCTCAAAAATAAATAAAGATTTAAAAAAATTTTTATAAATAAATAAATAAATAAATTTCTGCTCTCTTAAGCCCCTAAATTTGTGGCAATTTGTTACGGCAGCCCTAGGAAATGAATCCAGCCTCCCAGACAACAAACAGCAATGCCAGAGGATTCAGATCTGGCAGGCTGACCCCAGACTCAGGTCTGTCCCGCCAGGCGATGCTGCCAGGCCCCAGGACCTGGGTGCCAGTCCTGTCTCCACCGCAATCGAGCTGTAGGGCCTTGAGAAAGTTGTTAAGCCTCAGTCTGTTCATCTGCAGAATGAAGGGGTTCGACAGCAAAAGTGGGGTGCCTCAGGGGCTTCCAGAGCAACAGGACAAATGGAGTTCTGAGGAAGACGGGTACAAAGAAAGCACTTAGCAAACCACCTAAAGCCTACAATTTGTGTGGGTTTCTGGCCGCCCACGGTATATTCCCCTCTTTCTGGATGCAGCACCCTGATTTTACCTTCGGGGAACTGGTTCTCCTCAACTTTCCACCCAGGAGCTGATCTCGGCACCCACCTTCCAGGCAGGCACCCAGTCAGCACAGGCTCCCAGGCCTCAGGACTGGTTTGTGGGCCGATGACAACGGGCCCACAAATATGTTCTCAGTGTTGGGGGGGGGGGCGGGAAGAAGCTCTCTCTTTCTGAGGGGAGGGAAATGTGAACACAGAGCTTCTGGAACCTTCTGAGTATGATGTCAAATCAGGGGAAGTCACGCCAAGAAGCTGAGAAGAAGGGACCAGGTCCTGGTGATACTGCGCGATCAGGTTGCACCTGAAGGTGAATCTTTTTAGTTTCAGGAGCTTGTAAGATCCCTTGTTTGTCCCAACAGTTCTGGGTTTCTGTCATTTGTAACCAGAGACTCCCAAACCTCAGGTTACCAGTCATGCCCATTTCCAAGCGTCTTTCTAGCTGTGAAGTGTGTGATTTCAGGGCCAGAAAAATCTGCAGTGCCTGCAATCCATACCTGTGGATTGTGGGTTGTGTGTGAGCTCACAGGCATGCACGGACATGTGTCCTTTCCACACACGATTCCCCCCAGCATCTCTGACAAGAGATCATGAAGCCTGCACTTCTTGACAGCCCTCTTAGGAGGCTCCTGGTCACCTGGGGTCCAGATCACGCCTGACCAAACTCTTCTTGGAGTCTTCGAGGTAATACCCAGGAGCCTCTGTGCCTAGCTCCTTTTTTTTTTAAGTTTATGGAAGTTTTTTTTTTTTTTTAACGTTTATTTATTTTTGAGAGAGACAGAGAAAGTGCACACGTGCATGCGCACGCGCACACACACACACACACACACACACACACACACACGAGCGAGTGGGGGAGGAGAAGAGAGAGAAGGAGACACAGATATGAAGTAGGCTCCAGGCTTTGAGTTGTCAGCACAGAGCCCGATGTGGGGCTCGAACTCCTAAACGGCAACATCAAGACTTGAGCCGAAAAAGGATGCATAACTGACTGAGCCACCCAGGTGCCCCCCACAAAAAAATTTTTTTTAAAGTAAGCTCTACACTCAACATGGGGCTTGAACCCACAACCCTGAAATCAAGAGTCACATGCTCTACCAACTGAGCCAGCCAGGTGCCCTTGAGTTTAGCTCCTTTATGCCTCTGAAGATGGTGGCCCCCACGTGTCTTCTTCAGGGCAAGCACTTACTCGGCTCCTTCGGGAGTTCCTAAGATAACCCAGGCCATTCAACAGGTATTTACTGAGCACTTAATACATGCCAGGCCCAGGCGAGAGCTAGGGATACAAAATACATAAGCGGATATAACCCCCGTCCACACACAGCTCACAGTCCAGAGGTGTGCATGACTAATTATAGCACTAAATAGATACCACCAAGTGGCTGCTGGTCCGAATGACCACTCTCCTCAGGGACACTGTAGTCCCTGTAGTCGCCTAACTTTTCTGTTCTCTTCCATTCTTCCTCCTCAGAGTCTCTTTCCTACTTGGCAGTCAGGGTGGTCTTCCAAAAATATGAAAATGTAAACCAGCCTTTTCTATGGCTCCCCATCATACTGAGCATCAATCTGCAGGATCTGACCACACCGACCACACTGCCGCCTTCCTTGCTCCCCTCCCAGCCCCTGGGGGCTGTCTTGCTGGGACGCACCAAGCACACACGCTCTCAGGGGCTTTGCGCTAACCGGTTATCTCCTCAGCCCCGCTCCTCTCTTGGCCCGGCCTCCATAGGCTCCTTCCTTCATCTCACCAGGTCTCTGATCAATGTCATCTCCTCATGAGGCTTCCTTGAGCACACTGTCCCAAACTCCCTCCCTCACTGTCTGTGCCCCCACCTCCCTGGTCTTCATCAGCCCTACCTTTGCTTTCTCGTCCATGACTTGGCCCCCTCTCCACTGCTACAGGGGTGTGAGCTCCAAGGAAACAAGTGGTGTGAGGTGATGTCAAAGGGCTAGCAGGGGCCCTGCAGACATGAGGCCTCGAAAACCCTGTTAAAAATCGGGTGTCTAGGGGCACCTGGCTGGCTCAGTCAGGGGCACCTGACTTTGGCTTGGGTCATGATCTCACGTTTCTTGAGTTTGAGCCCCACATCGGGCTCTCTGCTATCAGCACAGAGCCTGCTGGGGATTTTCTCTCCCCCTCTCTCTGCCCTTCCCCTGCCTGTGCACGCACGCACACGCACCCTGTCTCTCTCTCTCTCAAAAATAAACAAACATTAAAAAATGAGTAAAATAAAATATTTAAAAGAAAAAAATCAGGCCTTTACTGCCAAAGTTGTGAGAAGCCTGAAGGAGTTTAAGAAATCAGAATGATATGATTAGATTATGTTCCCTAACATCACCTGTCTGCAGCATGGAGCCTGAAGGCAAGAAGCTAGAGCACCATCAGGAGGCTACTGCAACAGTCTAAGCAAGAGATGTGGGACCCGGGTTTGAGATGGTAGAGGCAGGGGAAATGGAGAGCAGGGGATGAATTTAAGGATCGTGGTGGTGACGGACTGGATTGGTAGAAGATGGCAAGAGAGGATGACTCACTGGGTGCTCAGCAGAGAGGGAAGCAAGTCCTTCACGTCCCGGATTTGAACGCTTCTATTAATGTGACCAAAGATTATAGATGATGTTTTGGTGGGGGGTGGGGGAGGTGGGGGTTGTTTTTGGAAGGCACATCAAACTTTCTGACTCACTGTGCCTGCAGGCAAATGCTTTCTCATCATAATAACCCTTACAGGACAAGAAGTCTTTGCTGTGAGTGAGCTGGTTGGGTCCCGGGGCCGTGGGGAGCTGCTGGATCACAGCCTGGAGAGAAAGGTGCCAGGACATCACACTCTGGCTGAGGCCAGAGAACCACTGGGGGAATTTCATTTCAAGAATGAAAAATAGTCATGGGCAAGAGATATACACTCTCTCACTTCCTCCAGGCTAGTGAATATTTGACATGAGAAAAAAGAAATAGTAGGAGAAATGTCACCACGCTATACTACCTAGATCTCTGCTTCTAGAGGTTTCCATGACCACTACCCATGTTCTACCGGACTGCCAATGCACTCCATGATTCCAGACGCCAGAGAAGGAATTCATTGAGGTGGAGGTTCCAAAAGCTGGCGTGTGGAAGATGTAAGTGGAACGCTGGCCAAGTCTGAGCAAGGATACCCTCCTTAGGCAGAAATCAAAGGCCACAGAGGCATTTCTCAGGCTTTCCCTATTAACAACTTTGCTAGTGGCACCATTATAACTGATCATCACGGGTTGCACAACAATGTGACTGTACTTTATGCCAGAGAACTGGACACTTAAAAATGGTTTAAATAGGGGGGGCGCCTGGGTGGCGCAGTCGGTTAAGCGTCCGACTTCAGCCAGGTCACGATCTCACGGCTCGTGAGTTCGAGCCCCGCGTCGGGCTCTGGGCTGATGGCTCAGAGCCTGGAGCCTGTTTCTGATTCTGTGTCTCCCTCTCTCTCTGCCCCTCCCCCGTTCATGCTCTGTCTCTCTCTGTCCCAAAAATAAATAAAAACGTTGAAAAAAAAAATTTTTTTTAAATAAAAAAAATAAAAAAAATAAAAAATGGTTTAAATAGGGGGCACCTGGGTGGCTCAGTTGGTTGAGCGTCGACTCTTAAATTTCGGCTCAGGTCATGATCCCAGGGTCATGGGATCAAGCCCCATACCAGGCTCTGTGCTGGGCATGGAGCCTGCTTGGGATTCTCTCTTTCTCCCTCAAGTTTAAATGGTAAATTTGGCGTTATGTATAACAAAGTATATAATTAAAAAGAACCTTATAGTCCATTGAAATAATCAAGTACCTCATGCTTTCATTTCTCCCACAAAATGCCTGTCAGCTGGCTGTCTTCCGGCCTATGGTTGAACAACCACCACAACAGACAATTCACTACCATGCTTAGTGGATTCCATCTTTTGTATCTCTATTAGAAAGTTCTTAGAATAAACTGGGTAATATCACACAGGCTAATTTTTTTTTTTTTTTTTTTTTTTAAGCCATCGTGGAGCTTTTGGACCTCACCACAGATGTTCTTCTGAGGCGAATCTTTCCAGAGCTGGGCCTTCCTGCCTATCACACCGTGTTCAGTACTGCCTCCTAAAGTCACTCTGAGTTGTGTCTCCAGGAAATGAGAGGGTGTCCCCACCTTATCCCGCACTCACCCTCCATCCTTGCACATGGGGGCACTCCTTCCCTCACGACAGTGCCCATGGGAGCAACCTAAGAAAGAGCCAACCTATATGGGATTTGGATGTCTGACCTTGGCCAATTAGTACCTTGCTCGGTGTAACCAACCGAGTCACAGATTCAATTCAATTCAGCAAACATTTATCAAGCCTCTCAGCGCCAACCGATTCCTGTCTGTTCTAGAAGTGCAACGAAGCTCAGCCTTGTCTCCATATTAGAGTTATTTGTATTTCAAGGTAAAGGGCAGGTTTTAAGTACTTGTAAGAGGCGGTAATGGATGCCTTGGGGAGTGGTGGCCATGGGCTGGGGCCGAGGGAAAGGAGCTGAGAAATGGCCCCGAAGTCAGGGCGGCAGGACCTGGCTGCAGACAGGGAAGGCATGCAGACTGAAAAGCCAGATAAAGCCTGGAGATTTCTTTTTTTCTAAACCTCCCCCTACCTCCTTTTTAATCGAAAAGATAATGTATGCACATAGTAAAAAAAAAATTTTTTTTTCAAAGAGCACAAAAGGGTATACAATGAAAAATAAGTCTCCTTTCCTCTCCCAGACCTCCAGTCCCTCGTACCTTTCTTCAGAGGCATCCTACTGTTAACAGTTTCTTTTGTGTCTTTCCAGAAAATTTCTATCACGTACAAGTATATCTTTCTTTTTAAAAGCAAACGGTAGTGCAGTATATTACCACTGCTTTTTCACTTAGCAATACATGTTGGCATCCGTCCCATATCAGTGCATACAAAGTCATCCATTCTTTGGAGCACGGAATCCCGTTGTGTGGGGGTATTGTAATCTACCCGATCGCTCCCCTACCGATGGACATTTAGGTTGTTTCCAGTTTCTGCTATTATAGTCAATGATAACATGCCTGCTCTTGTATATGTGTTTCTGCCCACAGGTGCAAGGGTATCCGTAGAATAAATGCCTGGATGTGGAATTGCTGTATTTAGACAGCTGTGTCTGGGATTGTGGTTGAGGAGTCCTGTTGGAGCTGTTGTCTCTCCAGGAGAGGAGAGGGTATGTACAGAGCCTCAAACCACCAGCCTTCTAGTACACACGAGCCTGTCACATGCAGCCACGGCATCCAGGGAAAGAGCCCCTCTCTGGATTCTGAGAGAACCAACCTGTGTGGCTGGGGACCCAGTGGGAACTAAGAGTATGCAGACCCCCTCCAGTCAGGGGCCAAGAGTGTGTAAAGGGATCAAAGCTTAATGGTAAGACATTTAACACAATGCTCCATCAGCGTGAGCTTCTACTGGTACCATTATCATCATCATCATCATCATCC
The DNA here is from genome assembly GCF_028749965.1 of Puma concolor. Lineage (NCBI taxonomy): Eukaryota > Metazoa > Chordata > Mammalia > Carnivora > Felidae > Puma > Puma concolor. The sequence goes on along the minus strand of NC_141680.1, from coordinate 15,467,784 downwards.
AGAAGGAGCCTTGTCTTGTCAGTGGTCAGGTAAGCTCCCAGAGTTTGTCTGTTCAACAGTCCAGTAGACTCAAAGCACCAAACCAGAACCTGCCCAGCATTTGGGGCTGGGTGAGAGCTGAGCCAGCCCGTTCCACTCATCACTGCTTGGCATCCAGAATTCCCAGGCCTTTGCCAGAGTACCTAATAAACACCATACTTCATTCCTTGCCATTGTCACCCACGCATCCCCCGACGCCTGCTGACGTCTGCCACGGCACACAGTCAGCATTTCGCCTTGGCACATGGCTCCTTTATGACCCGCTTTCTTTTTTAAGGGGTGAATACAGCCCGAATGATGTCGCCGTGACATAATGAAACTAAATGTGTGTGTTATCGAGGGCAAGGAGGAGTGTGGAAGGTATACCAGAACTCTATACACCCCAAAAAAAGAATTGGCCTTGAGTGTGGAGCCAGTCAGACCTGGGTTCAAATCCCAGTTCTGCCACTTACAAGCCCTGTGGCCTTGGAAAGGTGTTTAACTTCTTTGGGCCTTCATTTCCTCACCTGTGAAATGGGCTAAAGTGCTTGTTCTAATAGGATTACTGTGAAGAGTAAACAAGATAATGGATTATTTATGATTTTTTTTATAGACTGGCCTTATTCCAAAAATGATTTCAGGCAGTTGAGATAATGTATGTAAAGTGTCTGGCACATAGTAGCGGCTCAATAAGGCATCAGTTCCCTTCCCCTGAGCTTCTAGCAAAGTGGTCACTTTCGGATCCAAGCCCCCCGTTTCAGGGTGCTGCCATCACTGGAAACACTTCTGGAACGTCCTTGTGAGAAAACTAGCTAAATACTTGAGTCCCATCTTGTTTTAAAACCTTAAAAAAAAAAAAAAAATGAATCCCAACAACAAAACAAACCACACTCTGCAAATTGCTCATTCCTTTTATTCACAACACACAGCTTCAAATTACTTTTGGCCTTTTCCAAAAAATCAAACCGACCCTCAAAGGTCAAGGATTCGCCACCACCGAGGCTATTAAGAGGAAAATGTTGTGAGATCTGAAGCAATTTCCCAGGAAGGACTCGTCAACTGTTTTGAGCTGGCGCAGCAGAACTGGAGTAAGAGCGAAGCTCTCCACCCGCTCCCGACTACTTTGAACCGGCCCCTTCCTTGGGACACTTACAGTCGGAAACCTCTTTGTAGGAAGAACCAGCTCCCTGCTCCCTGGCCCCCCTCTGTGGCTCACATTGCCCTGTCTCTGGGGTAAAAGCAGATGTTGCTGCCTCTGAAGTATGGGCTCGGGTGGCAGTCGGAGACACTGGGTGTGAGGAGAAGGCATTGAGAGGGAAGTGGCGGGCAAGAGTTTGAGGGGATGGAGTGGCCTCCCCTCCATCTTTAAGGGGATACTGACTAAGGAGCCAGGGATTCTGGGTTGGAGATGGGATGCTTCAGGGAGCAGAGAACGGCATCTCCCCTGTGCCCACACCCACTTTGTTACAACAGCCCCACCAACAGCCAGAGACCCTCTTGGCCCCTCCTAGGGCAAAGGCAGGGCAAACATCTCCTGTGTTCTGCGTTTCCTCAGCTTCATCCCCAGATAGTCTCAGGCCAGAAAATGCCAAAGGACCCACTCACTGCATCCTCTCGTTGCCGGCTCACGGGCTCCCAAACCCACAATGTGCAAACAGCCCCTGCCCCTGGCTAACCTGTAGAAGGCCGCAGGCAGCACAGCCAAGCGAAAAGACACTGAACTCCGGAGCAGCCATGTCGGTCTGTGTGCAGATCGCTCGGGTGGCACAAGTAGGGTCTGCGGCCTCCCACCTCCAGGCCTGTTTTCTCATCTAGGGAAGGACATAATACCTACTCGGGTTGGGGGTGGCTGTCAGGAAGGGGCTTATAAAGATTAAATGAGATGATGCATGCCCTCCACCCATGGCAGCAAATACCCCCGAGGCCCTTGGATGCAGGCCCGGTACCTGCAGTGTGTGGCTCCTCCCTCTCACAGGAAGCCTGGGACCATGCTCTGAGCTGACAGGGACGAAACGAGCCACCAAGGTCCCAGCAGCCCACTGGGCTCTGCGAAAGGAGGGCAGGGGAGGGGAGCCTCCACAAGGAGAGCACAGAACTGGCTCTGTGAACACAAGACCTTTGGCCTTCCCCAGCTCACCTCCCGGTAGGCTCATCCCAGACATGAGGGGGCTCGACTCTTGCTGTCGATGGGAAGTACATCTTCCAGAAAGCAGTAGGGCACAATGGTTATGCCCCGTACTCAGCCCTGAAAAAACACCTCTGTGTCTGTATCATCCCGCTTAGATGGTTTGCTGCAAGATCTACAGTCTATTAAAGATAAACAAGTCCTTATCCTCTTGCTAATTGGTTCAAATCGATTGACCTTATAAGTGGGTCTAATGTACAATGGGGTGGCCTGTATGCTGAGCAACCCGTGCACTTAACTAGCTGTCGCTCAAGCGACTGAACAAGGCACATTAACCCAAATTTCTCAGAACACCTTCCCTGATAGGCTGCCGAACCAGCGTTTCCCCCATTGGGCTAAAGCATTTGCTGGGTCAACAGGCCTGCTTGAAGGCATCGGATCCTATCAGGCGGGTGGTGATAAGCCTAGTGTAGACTCCTTGGGGAAGCAGAGGGAGCACAGAGCCTGTGACCAGAGTCCCTAGGCCTTGCCCTGCCCTGGTTCAGGCCGCCTGGCAGGAGAAGGGACTGCGTCCCAAGTGCTGGCAGAAGACGTACAGGAAGGCACTCTTCCCGGCACTCTCATGATCTGGCTTACATTGCCTTTCGATCTGTTTCCTCACTCGGCCTTTCCCCAGGAAAGCTCGGCTCTATCTCACTGAACCCATCTCTGAGGCTGGGTGACCGCTGCTTTCCAGGTGGGAGCTGACGTTCAGCCTTTTGTTGTTGCCAGTGTCTGAAACGGTCTGGAGACTGGTAAAGACAACACACACCAGGAGATGGCCTAGAAGTCTTGGCCAGGGTGGGGGTGGAGAGCAGCCCTCCCAACCTGCCCTCACTCCCCAGTGCCACCCTGTGGAGGGCTAGCTGCTGGCCAGGAGTGCCTCTCACCCTCCAGAGTGGTGGCCAGCCACCCCGAACTTTCCTCTGCTCTATTAATAAACCTCAGCTGAGATCCTTCTGAGCCCCCTCTTTGGGGTTTGATCCTCACCGCTTTGCCTTATCAGCCTTGCTTTTCACAAGCACTTAAATTCATGAGAAAAGGGAAAAAGTGAAATCAGATAGAAATGCAGGTCTGTTTGCTGTTTTCTCCAATGAAATGGTTCTGGGTAAACAGCAGCCGCCTTTGATGAAATCCCAGCAGGCTTAAACAATAAAGCTGGTTACAAACTCAATCTGGCGGAGATATCAGATCTGAAATTGTTTCAAAAAACATGTCAACATTTTCTAATGCTCCTCAAAAAACTTCCTGGGCTGCCCACTGTGGAGTCTGGGTCTGGGAGATAGGATGGAGGCGACTCTGGTCTTGGCCTCTGCTCAGGCCCCATGGGACTTTCCAAGTCAGGAGCCCAGAGGCTCAGGAGCAAGCTGTTCCTGCTGCTGGGGGGCCCTGTTATTTGTAGAAGCTTAAGTGGCCACTTAATAGGCACTGCCCAAGCCAGGCAGGGCCCACTCTCCCTCTCATACACCACTGCTGTTACACCTCCCCCCACCAAACTTGGCCTCTCTGCCTCCACCCTTAACTCCCTACCTTCTATTCTCCATACTGCAGCCAGCGGAAGCTTTTAAAAATGTAAATCAGATCATGCCATTCCTTTGCTTAAAACCTCTAATGCCTTCGTACTGCACTTAGAATAAAATCTGAACTCCTCCCGTGGCCTACAGAACCCTCGGGGATAAGCCACTGCTTAGTTCTCCCCCACTCGCTACTGCCTCCCCGGCCTTCTCCCCAGACCTAGAACACCCGTCTCTTTTCTGTCTCTGGGCCTTTGCACTCCCCGTAAACTGCCTGGGATGCTCTGGCCTCAACCCACTGTCATGGTTCAGCTCTCAGACCACGCCAGTTAGTGTTGCTGTCCTCCCTAGCCAAACACACGATCATAATACAGTTCCTTGTCTGCACGAAGTTCAGCCACTCTCTGAAATCACCTTATGTGCTCACTTATTAGCTGTTTGGAATGTAATCTCTCTGCAGACCCAGACTTGTGGGCCTCCTTGGGTACAGCCTATGACCGGCACATAATAGGTGCTCAATAATTAACCGCTGCATGAAAGAACAACAAGATGTCTGACCTTCCAGGGCAACGCCCAGGAGGCCTGGAGCACACCGCGGCAGAAATACCTTGCCAGCCCCTCTATTTGGCCTCCCTGGCTACCCCGCTTCCACCTCACGGGAGGCCCCTTGCAGGCTTTGGGTTCTGGGCCTCGGGAGGCCAGGTCTGGCCTGGGAACTGGGATGTCCTTCCGCTTTCACGGCTCCCTTCCCCAGGGCTGCCTCTTCCTCTCCGCCTCCGCTCCCCCAACAAGCGCAAACAAGGACTCTAGAATGGGGGTGGGCAGAGGCGGCTGGTGGGGGGGCTCTGGATCCTAAGCCCTCCTAAGGCCTTCCTGGAAAAGCATGGGCATTGGTCTGCTCGGGCCTCCCGGGTCCGGGGCCTGGGGTGGACAGCGATGCCACCCGAGGGCACAGGTCCCCCACCCTCACCCCCACACACCCGGGACGCGATCGATCCCTGCCACTCCGGCCTTATTGCCGAAGAGAGCTGCCGGGGCTGGCAGAGGAGCCAGACGGCTGCGGAGGGGGTGGGGAGGCCTCCTTGGCTCCCTGGCCCGGATTAAATATTTACTATGTTTTGTTTGGCCTTTGGGGGAGGGGCGGGGAGGGCGGTCTCATCGATCCCGAGCTGCGGGCGAGGCCCGGCCGGGCTGGAGGCGAGGGCGGAGCCCAGGCCCCGAGCCCCCGGAGCCTCCCCGGGGCGGGCCGGGCAGAGAGCGCCCCCGGGCCCGGGCCCGACCCCTCCCGGGGCGAGGATCGCTCACTGCCGAGCCGCCGGTCCGCGCTGACAGATCTGGGTTACCGCGCGGGGAGCCGCCGCCCGCCCTGGAAACGATTCCCACCTCTCGGGCGCCAAGGCCGGGCGAGGGCCGCGAGCGACGCCCCGCGCTCTGCTAACCCCGCCGCCGCCCGCCCGAAGGTCCTGCCGGCGGACTTGGGAACCCGGCCCCGGCCCCACGCGACCCGCCCCGACAGGCCACGGTCCCCAGAGCCCAAGCTATGCTAAACCGCACCACTAGTGCGATCTCTCCTAGCCCAACAGCAGCCCCCAGAGGGCTCCACTCTCCCATTCTACAGATGTGAAATCGAGGTAGGGAAGGGTCGATGCGGAGCCAGACTGGGCACCCAGGTCCACCCCAAGGCCCGATGGTTTCCTCATCTGGCTCACCCCACGCTCTGCCCACCGGCCTGGCAGGCTTGGAAGCAGGGAGTGAGAAAGCAAGTGGTCTAGCCTGGCAGGGACCCAACGGGGAGGGGGTGGCTCTGGGAGTGCTCCGAAACTGCCTGCCGGGGGGGCGGGTTTGACACCCTCCTTCGGCAGCCAGATAGGACCCCGGAGTCCCTTTACGTGGGCACACACACACCTGCTAGTCACCCATTTACTATTCCACACATGGAATAGGCCCATGGGAGGTGGAGAACACAGCCGTGCCCTCCCCCAGCGCAGTGAGAATACACACAGTAAGAGCTGCCCTTCTGGTCCCTCCACTCCCACATACACTACCACACTAACTCCCATGCACACACAAGGGCATGACCACCCTCCCACAATCCTATTACATGGATGTACACTCCCGTAAAGAGCTGCTTACACCACATTCTACACATGGAGACACACACTTGTCCACACCACCCCTCTATACACATATGGGTACATATGCATACACACACGCACACATCAATTAAGGAGAGGCCGCCCGACTGTCTCGCGTGTGCCCACCTTATAAACACGCTCACGTGCATACATACTAAGAGCTGCCCCATCCCCTATACGTGCATGTGTATATGCCAGCACACACACATTTACACCCAAAGAACACCCATCTGTACCTCTGTACATGCTGGCATAACATGCACACAGAGCGGACCATTCCCTCATCCCGGCACACACTCACACACGTGCACCAAAGTGTCCACCCCCACTCCATCCCTATACATGTGTGACACCCCTGTGCACGCACAGACGTGAGCACGCGCGCGCGCACACACACACACACACACACACACACACACACACACACAGCACGCATGCGCTCTGACTACAGGCGGCTGGGGAAGAGCTGCAGCCTTCAGCCCTGCTCCTATTTAAAGAGAAGCATTGCTGGAAAAGGAACAAAAGCAAAGCTGGCTATAAATAGCCACCTCCCTCCCAGCTTTTCCTGCCCTCCGGCCTCCCGGCCTTGCCTCTCCTCTCCCAGCTCAAGCCCACAGCAGCGAGGGCAGGGCTGTCCCCGGGGGCTGGCAGTGGGGCCCTAGAGGCCATGTGGCCAAGCACTGACTACTGGAGCAGGCCAGGGGCTCTGGGCCTGGGTGGGTGCAGGGACACTGGGCCCCCCCGTCTGCAGCCAGCCCTGTGTGCATGTGCCCAGCTCGGAGGGAGGAAGGCCGACTTGGGCCTGGGCTGCTGCCTCAGCAGAACTGGAAGGCTGGCAGCTGCAGGGAGAGGAAGGCGGGTCCACCAAGCATCGGCCACGGCCACGCCTGCCCTGGTCTTGGTCTTCCCAGCCAGGCCAGACCTTCCCTAGATTGGTTCCTGGTTTCGTTCTTGGGCCCAGAGTGGGGGAAACTGGGTGGCAGGAAGCCTCACAGGGTGGAGGAAAGCATATCAGGACAGGAAGTGGAGGAGGGGATACAAGTCCCATTTTAAGTTCCAGTTCTGTCACCTACCAGCCCCAACATCCTCGAGCAGGGCTCCTAACACACCACCCAGCCTTGGGTTCAACCCCCTCTGCACATGGTGTGGGCAATGCTGCGTGAACAATAGGTGTGCCTGGCAGGCCCTTGGGAACGGTGGAGCACCATGGGATGGGGGAGATTACTGATCAAAGTAACCATGATAACTTATTTCGTTTATTTGGTATTTACCATGTGCTAGGCACTGGGCTGGCTTATTTGATCCTGTTAGGTAGCTAGCTTATATTTCCATTTTACAGATTGAGCGACTGAGATTCAGTTGCTTGCCCCCAGGTCACACAGGCCCCTAAAGTACAAAGCCAGGTTGCAGAGCCAAGCTGGGGCTGTCTGAGACTAAAACCCTCTTTCCTGCGTCCGATACTCTGGGGGACTGGGGGACCCTGGTCCTCTGGGCAGAGGAGGGTGGGTGGGGCTGCTTCTCCCAGGCTAGCCAGAGACTGGAACTGGATGGCTGCAGGGAGGGAGTGTGGCATGGTCCCCAGTTCCAGAGGCCCCCACCGGCCCCCATCCCTCCCCCCACCCCACTTGCTGCATCCACCCACCGCCTCCTCCCTCCCCCCTCCCCCCCTGTCCCTAGCTCCCCAGAGGGGCCTTTCTCCACCAGCCCTGGGGAAGGGGAAGGGAGAGGGTGGGGGAGAGCTCAGGCAGACCTACTTTCAAGGCTTTAATCCTTTTTGCTTAAAGGATTTTTTTTTTTGCTTGGGGAAGACTTGGTCTGATCAGAGGAGAGACGCAGGGAGCTGACAAGCTGTGGAGGATGGAGGGGGGGTGGCGAGGAGAAAGAAATACATATTTATTACCCTCAATTATTAAAAAATAGATAGTACCAGATCTTAGGTCCTGACAGACACTGCAGCAGTATTTGCACAAGGACTATTTTCTTTTCTTTCTCTTTTCTCTCTCCCTCTATTTTTTTTTTTTTTTTTTTTTTTTTGGTTAATTGTGTTGAGATTGTAATGTGGCTAGCCTGTTAGGAAAACCACCCTGGCCAGTTTCCAGTGGGTGGAAGAAGGCTGTGGTACTAGACAGGTGAGCAGAACCTCTACACCCCAGGTACAGGGAAGAGCCCACGCTTTATCGCAGTGGAGGGAGGGGGTGGGGTGGGAGGGGTCGGTGTGTCCCATTTTGGGCTGCATAGGCTGGACCCGTGGCAGGCAGGTGTCCTTAGCTCTTTCTCTCCCTCCACTGCTCTCAGTGTTCCCGTTCTTTTTAAGGAAGTAGCCAGAGAGAGAAATCCATTCTGGGCTCCTTCCTAGGGGAGGTGACAGAACTCGCCCTGGAGCTTCTGCGGGCTTCAAGCAGGGCCAGCTCCCCAGACACACCCTTCTCCTCCCATGATTGTATCAGCCTGTTGAAAAGGGGTCAGGTGGTCAGCCTAGTGCAAAGATACAGAGGCATCCGGCAGTACCAGGGCCCCCTAAGGCCTGATACCCAAGAGGTTAACACCCCCATCTTCCTAGGTGGGGCCTAGAAGCAAGCAGAGAGGGATCTACAATGAGGAAAAAGGCCATGAGAAGAGGACTATAGCATTCGTTTCGGTTCTCAGCGTCCCCACAGAGCCTGGCACACAGTAGGCCCTGGCATATGGCTATTGAATAAGAGGCATTGGATGATAAAGACAGAACAACAGCATTGTCTCACTGAGGCCTTGCTACATGCCTGGAAGGCACTTTACAACCATTTGTCAAGAATTCTCATGGGGCGCCTGGGTGGCGCAGTCGGTTAAGCGTCCGACTTCAGCCAGGTCATGATCTCGCGGTCCGTGAGTTCGAGCCCCGCATCAGGCTCTGGGCTGATGGCTCAGAGCCTGGAGCCTGTTTCCGATTCTGTGTCTCCCTCTCTCTCTGCTCCTCCCCCGTTCATGCTCTGTCTCTCTCTGTCCCAAAAATAAATAAACGTTGAAAAAAAAAATTTAAAAAAAAAAAAAAAAAAAAAAAAAGAATTCTCAGAACCCCAAGAGGCAGGTCGCATTAGCCCCATATTTCAGATGATGAAACTGAGGCCCGCAGGATTAAAAGCATTTGGTCAGGCAAGGTCAGGCAGCTGGTTAAGTGGCAGAGCAGGGCCCTGGTTCCCACTTGTCCTACTCCACAGCTCTTGGTCTCATCTACTTAGCTCAAGATACAGAGACAGCAAGGAAGCCTGGGAAGACCAGAAATAAGTTCCAGAGGAACCAGGCAAAAAACAGTGACTATTTCACAGATCCGGAGATGAAGGCCCTGGGCTGGGACTGGGTTTTCCTCTCTGACTGGGGAGACCTTGTTTGGAAGAGAAGGAAGAAGCCACTGAGTAGAGGTGAGGGCTTAGGCAGGTGGTTGCTGGGTGATGCTTTCCATTGTTCCCCCTGCATTGTCTCAGGGGCCTTCTCCTGACCCTAGGCAGAGGGGTCAGGGAGGTCAGGACAGAGTCAGTCCTCCCCCGACAGAGTAGCCCTCTCTGCCCAAGGTGAGCCATCCCCTCTGGTCCTGAGACTCTTGCTCCTGGCCACGGCTGGCCTGTGTCAGCCTGACCACTCTGACTCAGCTCTGGTCACAAAGAGGCAAAACTTCACAGGGTATTGAGATCTGGTCTGCAGGAAGGATGACACAGGATGACACAATGTTACTACTAACATTGAGGGCATTTGCTGAGCCCCTGTCTCAGTCAAGTGCCAAGAACTTTATCAGGATTAGCTTGTTTCATCTTTACCACCTTACAAGGCAGGTACTCTTTTTTTTTATTCTTGACAGAGAGAGACAGAGCACAAGTGGGGGAGGGGCAGAGAGAGAGGGAGACACAGAATCCGAAGCAGGCTCCAGGCCTGACGCACAGAGCAGCACAGAGCCCGACGCGGGGCTCAAACTCTACAGACCGCGAGATCATGACCTGAGCCAAAGTCGGACGCTCAATCGACTGAGCCACCCAGGTGCCCCAACAAGGCAGGTATCTTATCAGTTGTCCCATTTTGGAAAAACTTAAGTTCAGAGAAATCAGGTCATTCCCAGGACTTGAACTGGGTCTGGCCAGATCCTGTGTGCCTAGCCAACCCACTAGGAAGGGAAGGGCTTGTCCACTGACCCCTGCAACGAGCCCTCCCTACTGGCCTCCACTAAGCAAGGAGAGCCACTAGCACTGTGTCCTCCGCTGGGTTACAGGAGCAGGAAGAGACTGGGGACAGGGTCCTGGATAGATATGGGGCACGTTACTAATGTTACCGGCCAGCAAGCAGCCTGCTTTGGACATTCTGGAGTACTCATCAGCCAACCACTCCTAATGTTGTACGATGTTGGGCAAGCCACAGCCATTCTCTGGGCTTTGGTCTCCTCAGCTGAGCTATATAAGGTCCCTTCCAGCACCAAATATGAAAAGGCCTACAAAACTGTCAAAACCACACAAATCCCCTGGTCCAAATCAGGAGCAAAGAGAATGCTCTTCCTCAAAGTCCATCCTCAGGAGTTTTTGGTTCTACCCCAAACCCAAGGAAAACTAAAGCCTCTATACATCTTCCCCTCTGGTTCACCCAAAGCCTGTTTCACTAGAGACCTAGGCCATGTTCATGGCCACAACACACGTGTACACACACAAACACACACACACACACACACACACACGGACCTTCCTCCTCTGCAAATAGCCAGAAGGCTTCAGGTCTAGCTGGCTGCTACTTGGGGTAGTATCAAGCCTGCCCACCTAACAGGTGTCACTGACACTGCTCGATGGCCTCCACACACCTGGCTGTCTGTAAAGACCTTGACCTCTCACCCTTCTTTCCTTCTCCAGCTCAGCAGTCCATACATGGACTAAGGCATGGGCACAGGTGTTGGCTAACACCTCTAACAGCAAAAAGCTGGAAACAGCCTCTGTGCACAACCTGAGGGGATGGGCAGTCATACAATGGAACATTTTGCAGCCATTAAAATAGGTTTAGAATTACCAACCTAGAGGGGCGCCTGGCTGGCTCAGTTGGAAGGGTGTGCGACTCAGTCTCGGGGTTGTAAGTTCGAGCCCCACGTTGGGTGTAGAGGTTACTTAAATAAATAAAACTTGAAAAAAAAAAAAAAAAAAAAGAGCTGGGGCACCTGGGTGGCTCAGTTGGTTGAGCGACTGACTTCGGCTCAGGTCACGATCTCGTAGTTTGTGAGTTCGAGCCCCGTGTCGGGCTCTGTGCTGACAGCTCAGAGCCTGGAGCCTGCTTCGGATTCTGTGTCTCTCTCTTTCTCTGCCCCTCCCCCACTCATGCTCTGTCTTTCTCTGTCTCAGAAATAAACATTAAAAAAATTTTTAAATAAAAAAGAGAGAGAGAGAGAATTACCAACCTGGAAATTACTCACCCTAATGTTTGAGATACACTGTAGATTCAACAAGACAGGGCCCATTTGCATGAATGTGGGGAAGCGGCACAGGATACCCCACACTTCATTCTCGGGGTGTGGGATTACAGTGATTTTCTTCCTTTTGCCAATCCAATGTTTTCTGTCATGGGTATGCATTATTTGGGGAGTTCAAAAATTCTACTCAGTGGCTGATGAGTCAACCGACCCTCCTCCTCCCTGGTTCTTAGGTTTCTGCAACAATCGGGCTCCCCCATTCTGTTCTACAACTGAGAGGCCACCGCCCCATGCCACGAACAGCCATCATGGTCTATGTACACTTGTCCCTCGCTCTCCAATCTTTCCAACCTGCCAATTCCTTCCGGGCCCTCCTCTGCCCACAAAGCCTTTGAGCCACCTGCCTCACGGGCTTGAAAACACCTTCTCTGTCACCCTACCCTGGCCTTTCACTTCCGGTGTGTGGCTTCTCTCTCCCATCAGATGGTAGATTTCCTGAGTGGGGATGGGTCGCTCACTCCCCACAGTACCTGGTCCAGAGTGAGAGTTTGGTTATTTAGGAAACAAATACAAGAGAGCACAGGGGCTCAGGCCTGGTCTGAGATGAGGGTCTAATTGGGGAGAAAAGGCTGATGTATAAAATGAAAAAGACAAGACCATACACAGAATTAAGTTCTGTGTTTCATGCTTTGGAATAAAAGGGAAGAGCTTATGGGAACTGATCTGTGACCTTGTACTCAGGCTGCAGACTGGGCCGCGTTAACGGCCGATAAGGAGAGGTGTCTGATCTCAGTGAGAAAGAGGGACGCCTTAGACCCACCACTCCTCTTCCTGCCATAATGTTGCTTTGGTTTGTGCTTTGGCTCCTCCCCCTAGCCAAGTGGCTAACGGACTTGGAACTGACACCAAGCTCTAGTCCTCTCCAAAGGAACTTGAAACTACTCCCCGGGCTATACCCGAATGCCAGCCCTGCCTACAGCCCCAGCCCCAGCCCCAGCCCCAGCCCCAGCCCCAGCCCCAGCCCAAGGCAGCCAGGTATTGTATCAAGAACACTCCCACCTCAGGGCCTTGCACTTGCGGTTCCCTCTGCCTGGAGAGCTCTTCCCAAGCAGAAGGAGCTCAGATAGCTGCAGAGAGCCCTCCCTCACTTTACTTGGGCCTCTGTTCAAATGTCGCCTTTATCAGAAAAGATTCCCAGTCATTCTAAAATACCTCTCTGGTCACGCTCTGTTCCTTAATTAACCCTCTAACAGGCTTTTCTTTTCTTTCTTTTTTTTTTTTTTTAATGTTTGTTTACTTGTTTTGAGGGAAAGAGATAGTGCGAGCAGGGTAGGAGCAGAGAGAGAGGGAGAGAGAGCGAATCCCAAGCAGGCTGCGGGGTTCAATCCCATGGTTCATGAGATCAGGACCTGAGCCCAAATCAAGAGTTGGACGCTTGATCCACTGAGCCACCCAAGCGCCCCTAACAGGCTTTTCTCCTAAGCACCTATCCCTACTTGACAGAAAAAAGCCATTCATTGTCTCTCTCTCCCCCCACCAGGAGGCTCAATAAGAAGAGAAGACTTGGTTTTATTCATCCTTAGAGCCACGCCAGCAGTAGGGAGGTACTCAATGGCTGTTAAATGTTTGTCAATGGAGAGACCCTCCCATACTCCTCTTGGCTGGCAGGATAAAAGACAGCCAGCACCTCCCTGGATAGATAGACAATTCATAGGTGACTGGGATCTATAACATGGTAAACGTGGCTGGCTCAACTGGGGTCTTCCTTCTGGGATACAAAGAATGTGAGGCGATTAGCAGCGGGAGGAGGTAAAAGGCCATCTTAAAGAGCAAGCAGCCCTGGGAGACCATATTGGGCTTTGTCCAAGGTGACAAGTCATGGGTGCAGACAGTGGGGCAGAAGCCGGGGCAGCTGGGCTGGGGGGAAGGAGAGGCACCACAGAGAGGCCGCGGCCTCCTAGAGCTCCTCCCTTTCCTGGAGGCTTCTGGAGTCCCACTCTCTCATCTCCTTGCAATAACCTCCCATTTCCAGCCAGCTACCTTGAACCCCTGCAATCAGATCTGTCCACTGGAGGGAGCAGAAATAGCAGCCCACCAGGGGCGGTGGGCCAATTACAGGAAGATGCGAACCCGCCGCTACCTCGAGGCAGCCCCAGGGCCCACGATTTGGTGGCACAATGTCCCCCTTGCCTGGTGCATTCTCCTAAGTGTGGCCCCGTGAACTGCCTTGGCCTCTCCCTCTGCTCAGAGGTTTTATTTAGATTGCAGGCCTGGGGCCTGGACAACAACCTGGGAGCCCTCCCTCCCTTCGAGGAGAAGAAGCAGTTCAAAGTAACAAGTCATTTTCACAGATGGGAGAGAAGACAAAAGAGGCCGGCTCCTCACCCCAGGCACCACCTGAGCTGGGCTTATCTCCTCGTGTTCGGCCAGTCTCATTTAAACATTTCAGATCTCTGAAGCCCAGAGCGTCCACAAGAGGTTTTTATTTGCCACAGAATCAATAGTGCAAATTTTGTTCTATAAAAATCTGCCAAGTACAACCTTAAACTTTTCAGAGTGAGAGTGCTATTTCTTTTCCCAACACAGCTCCAGTCCTGTTAGATGTCCTCTGTGGTCCAGCTGGCCCGTCTTTCTGTACCTCCTTGCTTCCTGGGGCCACAGAGGAACAGAGCTGGGCTGGGGTGAGGCAGCAGCAACCCTGGGCCCTGGACCAGCCATGTAGCCCCTCTGAGACTCAGTGTCCTCATCTGTAACCTGGGGCCAGTAGGACCTGCCCTGCCTTTTCTGCTTTTAACGAGGCACTGCGGGGGCACCTGGGTGGCTCAGTCAGTTGAGCACTTTGGCTCATGTCGTGATCTCACAGCTCGTGGGTTCCATCCCCACGTTGGGCTCTGTGCTGACAGCTCGGAGCCTGGAGCCTGCTTTGGATTCTGTCTCCCTCTCTCTGCCCCTCCCCCCACCACCATTTTCTCTCTCTCTCTCTCTCTCTCTCTCTTTCAAAATAAATAAACGTTAAAAAAATTTTTTTAATGAGTCACTGAACAGGGAAAGCTGTAAGACTTGGGGAGAAAAAAATGTGTGTCTTCTTGGTTGCTGGTACTAAAGCCGTAGCCCAGAAGCAGTCAGGTATTGTATCAAAAAATGCTCCTGCCTCAGGGCCTTTGCACTTGCTGTTCCCTCTGCCTGGAGAGCTCTTCCAAAGTAGAAGCAGCTTGGATAGCTGCAAAGAGCTCTCCCTCACCTTACTTAGTCTCTGTTCTTTTTTCTTTTCTTTCTTTTTAAATATTTATGTTTTTATTTTGAGAGAGAGAGAGAGAGAGAGAGCATGAGCAGGGTAGGGGCAGAGAGAGAGAGAGAGAGAGAGAGAATATCCCAAACAGGCTCTGCACAGAGCCTGACACAGGGCTTTATCTCACAAACCATGAGATCATGACCTGAGCTAAAATCAAGAGTTGGATGCTTAACCAACTGAGCCATCCATGTGTCCCTCTTTTTCTATTTTTTAAGCTCCAGATTATCATGGTTTGATTTTTTTATGGTTACAGAACAATTTAAAAATTAGGTTTAAAAAAATTTTTTTTAATGTTTATTTTTGAGAGACAGACAGAGCATGAGTCAGGGAGGGGCAGAGAGAGAGAGGGAGACACAGAATCTGAAGCAGGCTCCAGGCTCTGAGCTGTCAGCACAGAGCCCGACGCGGGGCTCAAAACCACAAACTGTGAGATCATGACCTGAGCTGAATCAGACGCTTAGTCAACTGAGCCACCCAGGCGCCCCTAAAAATTAGGTTTTAAAACAACTTAAAAGTTAGGTTTTAGTACTAAGTTTTTTGGGTTCCAACTTATGTGTACAATATTGAATCAACATTTCTTTCTTTCTTTCTTTCTTTTTCTTTCTTTCTTTTTTTTTAATTTGAGAAAGAGAGAGTGTGTATGTGATAGTGGGGGAGAGGGGCAGAGAGAGAGAGAGAGAGTGTGTGAGCGGGGGAAAGGAGCAGAGGGAGAGAGAGAATCCTAAGCAGCAGAGGCTCGATCCCACAACCCCAGGATCATGACCTGAGCTGAAATCAAGAGTCAGACGCTCAGCTGACTGAGCCACCCAGGCTCCCTTGAATCAACATTTCCAAACAATTCATGAAGACATGACATTAGTTACTGATTCAACACTATTCACCAAGTGTCACTATGTGCTACATTTTATTTTGTGCCCGATGCTGTTTTAATCGCGTCCTGATAGGAACAGCAGAGCGCATGCTCAGATTAATTAGATGAGTGCATAGTAGTCAGAGAACCTGGGTAGGGAAACCCCAAGAGATAATGCCATTCGCCCCACCTCCACCCCACCCTGGGGCTGAGGGGAGGAGGCTCTCTTGGACCTGGAGCCTCCCTGGCAGGAGCTGTGTAGCAGATGCTGTGAAGGCCTGCCTATCCCTGGCTTTCAGCATTTCAGCACGCACCAGCCTGACTTCCAACTAGCAGAACCTGCATTTCTTTGCCGGAGGGCTTTTTCTAGCAGTGGGGCTGGCTGTGCTCACCCACAGAGCAGGCCAACAGTGAGGGGGGAATGAATCCCTACACCAGGAACAACACTCAGCCAATGATGGATAGGAGCCGCGTATAAACACCCCTACTCCCTCCCTCCCTTGTGTGGAGGGAACTTTGAGGTGCGTGTTCTAAGACTGTATCCCCAAATTCCCCGGTGGGCTTGAGTTCTGGTTGCCCACAGTGTTAATTTGCTCAACCACAGGCCCATTATTGGCTTCTTCCCTTCTCTGTCACACTTCCGACTCGCCTACTGGCATTTTCTAGGATGCCTCCCAAATATACATCTTAAACTTGAATCCTCTTCTCAGGCTGCGCTTCTGGGAAAATCTTTGGGGGATGATGGAGGGACATTAGAGCTCACAGTGACTCACCATGGGTTGAACCCAACTGGAAGCGAGAGGGTGGGAGCTCATTTGCTGACGTTGGACAGGCCAACCTCCTGCGACAGAGAGCAGATCTGGAGGGCCAGGGGGTAAAGAGTAACCGGTCTCCTCACTGAACTTACCTTCCAATGAGGAGGGCAGATAATGTAAAAGCAATTGTAATCAAATAGGTTGAGTACAATGACTAGGAAGCACAGAAAATGATAGGACGCCCAACTGAAAAGTCTGGACCATCCCCCGAAGGAAAAGAAATCCCTGAAGGTGTTTAAGCATGGGAGGGGATGAGAGCAGGTGGCATTGTAGAATGTGGCCACAGCGTAAAACCTGGATTGGGTGAAGGCAAGAGAGGTGGCAGGGAGCTGCCCATAAGGTCAGGGAGAAGAAGGCAGTCTGGGCTAGGGTGGAGGCAGGGAGAGGGGCAGGTGTGAAGGCTGCTGAGGGGGGAAGGGTGGCACTTTGAGACGGACTGATGGGAAGGGGTGAGGTGAGAGGGGTCATCATCGTGGGCCCGGTTCTTGAGCTGAGGGTGCCTGGGAGGTTGATGGTGCCAGATGCCAAGATGGTGGGGGTATGTGGGGAAGGAGTGGGTTTGCTGCGAGCTCAGGTAGAAGTAGGAGGAGAGTTTCAAACACGTTGAGTAGGAGGGGTCTGTGCGGCTGCCAGCGGAAGCAGCGCTGGGCGCAGGGGGGTGGGCGCGGTGGAATGGATGGCCCCGGACAGCAGAAGCAACACCTCGGCTGAGATGGATGTGCGGGAGTTAGCAAGCAGGAGCTGCGGCCATGGGCATGCAGAAGTCCCCCCAGAGGTGAGAGAGGGGGTGAGACAGCGCCCAGGGCGATGCTTGGGGAGGCGCCACGCTTGAGGATGGCAGGAAGTAGTGGGGTTGGCAAAGTAGGCTGAGAAGGAGCAGCCTGCTCTGTGGGCGAGCAAAGTAGGGAAAGACCAGGGGAGCTGCCATCAGGGAAGCCAAGGGGAAACTGTGGCCAACAGAGTCAAATGCCACCAGAAGGTCAGATGAGCCCAGGAAAATGTCTGGTAGGGTCAGCATCAAGCCACAGTCGAGTGACAGAGGACACAGCGGAAGTCTGGGTGGAGGAGTAAGAGGGAGGTGAGGGCAAGGAGACACCACGTGTAGACAGCGCCTCTCAGAGTCACAGCGGGTCCAAAAGGAGAGCGGGGAAACAACCCCTCCCACGCAGGAGAGCGCTGGGCCTCCGGTCCTGCAGGCAGTGTTGGGTCCCTTTGTTAACACGCAACACACAGCACACCCAGTGGCCTTCCTGTGGGCGCTGCCTTGCCAAACGGGACCACAGGAGACTCCCTGATCTCCTGGAGGGGCTGTTGGGATGGCAGGGAGGCCAGAGCTGGAGGCCCCTGTCCCCAGCTCTGATCAGGGCCACATACGCTTATCTGTTTTATACTCTGGGCTCTGTCAGTGGCTATCATTCGAGGAAACTGCTCTACTTCCAAAAAACACTTGAAAAGTCATCAATCTAGTCAGGTTACAGATGGGGAAACGGAGGCCCAGAGAGGAAGAAACGTACCCAGGGTCCTAGGGAGTCAGCCACAGAGATGGAACCTAACACAGCCCTGGGACTCCAACTTTGGTATTCTTTCTACAACCCCACAGTCCCTAGGAAGAAAAGGGCCACGGCCAAGCCGAAGCCGGGGTCACACAGAGCCGCTGTTCGAGGCAGAGCCTGGGGGCCGGTGAAAATAGAGACAGACAGGAGAGGAAACACCAAATGACACACTGAGCACAGCACATACCAACGAGGTGGCCCTTGGCGCGGGAACAGAGCCGCTGGCCCCCAGCGTCAGGCCTGCCCAGCCTGCCCCACATCGGCCACAGCGTGACCTACCGGGCCCTGCCGCCCCCTAGGCTGGCCAGCCTCAGCCGGGCAACCCACTGCCCTGCACGCTCCTTCCTTCTCCCAGCCTGCTCAGACAAGCCCATGAATAGAACATTAAAGGCAAAACCTTCTAAAAGAGAAAGCAGCTCCCTGGTAGGAGTCGCCCCACTAAATGTCAAATACAGAGCAAGCCTTCCTGCCTTGTGTGCTTCTCGCTAATGGAGGCACCTTAGCCTCCATATCCCCATCATCCAATCGCCCTATAAATAAATCATTCTGAGAAGAATGCCAACTTTCCCCCCAGGGCCTCATGAATCTCTCTATACAAGCATATGTAAAGGCCCCCTTCACTATGTGTTGGCACAAGAGCCCGGAGAGAGATGGCAGGCTCTGCGAGGGCAATTTTAGAGGCAGAAGCAAACTTTCATACCACCTCAGTGGGCTGAGAGCCGGGAGCCCAGCTTTTCTCTGACGTGAAGAAGGCTCTTCCTCCATTTCCCGTGGACGCACCCTGACTATGCTGCCACGGCCCTCTGGGATCAGCCCAGGGAGCCGCCAAGAGGCCCAGGTCCAGGGCCTGCGGAGGTCTGTCCCCTAGAAGCCACTTGGCGCCCCCAGCCGTGCAGGGGAGCCACATACCTGCTCCCCGAGCCTGGTCACCGACGTGCAGTGCACGGAGCACTGGCCCACTCACCCCTGGAGTCCCCCACTGAGCAGTTCGCCAGCTCACCAACGGCACCAACGAGGCACCGGCGGACCCAAGGTGCGGGTGCTGACATAGGCTCCAGGGCCAGTAGGTCGGGCACATGCACTCAGCACACTTCTGGCTCGCACACGTCCGGAGCTTGTTGCACACTTGCCAGGTGTGTTTCTGCGCGCACACACACACACACACACACACACACACACACACAGTATTGTGCCAACACGGAGGCCTCCAGGGCAACTCTTCTGAATCAGATAGCAGAGCTGTTTGCTGTTTTGGATCCCAACTTCGCTGACTGATTAGACAATAATCACAGGCTCAGAAGCACCAGCCTATCTGTGAGATCAGACACCTTGCCTCACCATGGTGGATGAGAGCTCTCACTCAGAGGATTCAAACATGTTCTGAAGGGGGCAGGAGAAGTCCCTTCTAGAAGACCACTCTGAGCTCTGTATTACAGACCAGCTAACAGACTAGGGCTGGGCCATGGGAGTGCCACCCCAGGAGGGAGGGAGAACCCCAGAGGTGGGGGGCAGATACAGGTGGAGGGACCTGCCACTACCATCCACCTGAGCCACATCCTGGGGCCGTTGCTCTCCACACAAGCACCAGCCAGTCTGGAGGGTGGCTGTTCACAGGTCTACGAGGTTAGCCAGGAAGAGCAACATAGTGGCAAGATCCAGCCCCCAAATAAACCACGTCCCGGCCTTTCTCAAGGGCAGGAAAGCAGGCAGGATGGTGCTGGCCCACTGTCCCATCTGTGTCATGAAGAAACCACAGCAGAAGGCAGTAGGTGAGGGCGTATCTGCCCAAATACAAAGAGGGGCAGGGAAGAAGAGGACAGGTGGGACAATGACTCAGGGTCCTCGAGCCCCAGGCCCCAGCCGGAGATGCTCCTGGGGGTAGACCAGAAGGGGAGTGCCTGGGAACTACCAGGGAGCTCTGTAACAAGATACAAATGATTCATCAGTGTCCAGCATCCCGCAAAACAAATGTCATAGGAATTCAAGGCAGATGGGCACGTGAGACAGTGGAGTTTAGGGGTCAAGAGAACAAGTGAAAGAGTGTGGTGGCAGACAGATCTGGGATTGCATTCTGACTCAACAGTGTGCCAGCTGAGTGACCCAGGACAAGGGACTTCATTTGTCATGCCTCAGTTTCCATATCTGTATAGCAGGGGCAAGTACAGACTGACCTCAAAGGGTGATTATGGAGATCACGTGACATAAGGTGTGGCGTCACTTAGCCCGGCCCATCAGTAATTACAAGCAGCTATTGCCACTGCATGGACACGGATGGGCACAAGTGGATCTTTGCTGCCCCTGTTTCCAGCCAGCATGCATACCTCCTCCCAGTGGGTTCAACCATGCATGCTCTAAGACCCAAGGTGGCTTTGCCTTGCTGTGGTGATGGACACCAACCAAGTCAGCGTGCCTCCTCTCCCCAATTCAAAGGCATCCAAGGAAGTCCCTGCTCTGGGCCCCTTAACCTTGGAGCTAATGTCTCCCTGGGTCTTCTCCCAGGCCTTGAGGAAACCCTCACCCTGAAGTCCCTGTCCCACTCTTCTCTCCGACTCACTTCTACTCAGGGTGGCCTGGCCAGCGCACCCGAGAAAGGGCTGCTTCCGGCACTCTGCGCGGAGGTCCTGCCTTCTGCTGTCCCTGGAGGCTCTGTTCCTGTTTCACCAGCTATTTTGCTTCCTTGGCCATCTGTTCTCTCCCTGTCATCTCCTCTCTGTTTTAACCTTAACCACTACTTTGCTGCAGATGGTACCAAACAGATCCGTTCTTGACATCCTTCATGATGCCTGCCCCCTCCTTCTCATCTCCAGCAAGGGAACTTCTGCTGTGTCCTTTTTCAGGCTGTGACTCCAAAGCTCAGAGTTGAATTCACCCCACAAGCCTCCCTCCTCAGCCTCATCTGCTGTCAACTATGCCACAGGTCAGGGGACAGACACCTGCATTTTCCTCTTCCTAACAAGACTTCCCCTTTTCGAACCTGGCCAAGAACCTCTGCTGGTGTCAAGTCCACCGTCTGCTCCAGTTATCTACCTGGTGTCCATAAATAGTGCCCTTGAACCCTCTAGAGGGCTCAGGAGCAGCAGCCCGAGATGGAGACCACAAACTCCGGGATTCCTTCCTGCAGTGCAGGAGCCTGTGTGCCCATGCTCGGAGTTTGGGTCTGGAACAGCTTGTCTGTCAAAAATGGACCTGAGAGCTGCAATGAGGATTTGGCCACGTATTGGCATGACAGGAATCGAACCAAAACACATTTTCTGTGTGGTCTGAGCTCACAAGGGAAACAATACGCTGCCTTCCTTGCTTTTATTCTGGCTCCTGATGAGAAAATGCATGCATGGGCTTTATTTAGCAACCCGCTCTGCCTCTCTTCTTCTGTTGGTTGTGTCCCGGTGCTCCCCTAAAACTCCTCCTCTTGGCTTCTCTTTCCCGGCACAAGGACGAGGAACTTTGAGGAAAGAAGCAGCCCAGAGGCTCCCAATGATAGAAGCTGTTTTGGTGACATTGGTTCCACCAGGCTGCATTCCCTGAGCGGGACAGAATTAGGCTGGGAAGACCGAAATTCCACTTCTGCACCGGGGTTTGGGATACAAAAGCCTCATATCTCAACCCTCTCCAGCAGGGCTCTTGTGTTTCCGCTCTACACTTCCTCTGCAGCGGAAAGAGAAGTGTCTTGGCTGTTGGTGGAACACTCCTCCCTTCTCCTCTCCATCAGAGCTAAAGAGGGCCATGTTATGGATAGCTCCAGGAGATGGAGCCTGCTCACCCCTGGCCACACGGAGACTCTCAGGTCACCTAGGGAACCTCAGGGATCAAATGGACGAAGCACTGACAACCCCATGGTCCCTTCCTCCCTCGGCCTCCCCTCCTTCTTTACACAAAGGAGACCCAATCCAGCCACCAGGCCAGCCCATCTGGCTATGGAAACCAAAAGAACAAAATGCATCTTACTGGATTGCAGACCTTCATCTAGCTCTTGCTGAATTATTCAAAGATGGCATTAACTTATAAATGAGTGTGTTTGACTGATTTTGTGGTTGATGTACAGATAAATTCTAATGAAAGACAGCTACAAGATTTTAAATTATTAATTAGACTGCCACTTAACAAAGCCTATTTGGCACTCTATTTCCTTGCTTAACAAGACAAAAACTTTAAGGACAGGTTCTTTATTAGCCCAGAGGCTGTTGATTTGCATTCTGTTTTTATAGCTCTAAAAATGAAAACCATAGATCCTGACCTTAAGCAGGCCACTTCTGGCAAAGCAAAACCCCCAACAGGGCTGCTCTTTCTTCCTGGATGGTGCTGGGTGGCTCGGGGCCTGGCTTGCTCTGCCTGCCTCTCATCTCTGACCAGAGGCTTGCTTTTTATATCCCTGGTTCTGCCAGGGTAGGCCAGGAGATGGAAAAGAGGGCAGGCAGCAGCTGAAGCCTTCAGCTACTAGCACTGTCAGCAGCAGGATCCACTGACGACTCAGGCTGTTCTGGTTCACAGAGGTGGGGCTGTGGCCAGTAGAGTCCTTTCCTGAAGGGATGCAGCGCACGCAATTCCTAAAATGTCCTGCCAGAAGACAGGACCCAGCTTGCTGTAACAGGACAACCAGAAATCAGAGCAATGACCCTCATGACCGAATGCCTACGCTCACTGCCTTCCTCCTCTGGGGCTTCAGACATTGAGCCTCCTAAATCCACAAAGCACTCCATTGTCAAGCCCACGAGCCCAACCCTTTACAGAAAAGAGGGTTTTTCTCTTCCACCCTGCTCCCAGGATCTAGGAATGGCAGCTCTTTCTTTTTTCAAACCCTCTTCCAAAGCTGGACTATAAAACTCCCTCCGGTCTAGGACCCCATGCAGGGCCCTGCAGCTGATAGGCAGGGAAACTGCAACAATTGTCTGAACCCACCCTGTAACATTTTGCTTGGAGCTTTGGGGAACAATCCGAGAAGCAAACACTTCAATGGCCACCTCCCTTGGCATTGGCCTCAGGCATACCTTTGGCTTTCAGCACATACCTAGAATCCACACGGAGAATCCAAGTGTCTTGTACATGTGTGCAAAAGAAACAAGTCCTGGTGATCACAATCAGGGACAGAGAGAGAAGAGTGTCCAGCAAAGGACCAAAATAAAAGTACTTTGCCCACACAATGTCCCAGCAGAAGGCTGCAGGCCACTGGAGTCGAGCATAGCCCAGCAAAAGGTTTTTCTGCTCTGTTTTCCCCTGGTCAATCCAGGTGGAAACCTCTTTGCTGGAAGAAACTCTCTGCTGGAAGAAACTCTCTCATCAACCAAGCCATGAAGGAAGGGAAAAATAGCCCAAGTGGTGAACACATATGACTGCCAAGCCTCCAGCAGCCACCTCTTGAGCAGGGTAAGTGAGTCTCCTCCAAGGGGAGCAGCCCCCAGGATGCACTGGGCTCATTCCAGGTTGGGTCTCTGGATGGGAAAGACAGGCTCCTGGAGGTTACTCAAGCCTCCCTGGGCACCTAAGCCATATAAATGAAGTGCATGGGCTGCTTTGTGGCTCACTTTAAACTAGAAACTGCCAAAAGACAACACAGACCAAAAGGAAAATGAGATGTCAGTTTCCCTCTATTATCTCCATCACAGACGAGGCAACCCAGACATGGCGGCTTTTTAAAACTGCCTGGGAAGCCTTACGCACCAGGGCAAGTCTACACACTCCAGGCCGAAGCTTCTCAGACCTGGGCTTCTGCTCAGTTCTGTAAAAAGCCCCTTCTGTGTGCACTCAGGCCAGCACCGCTAGCTGCTGAAAGGACTTTTAGTCTCTTTCTGCAGAGAAAAGGAACTGGGTGTATCCGTGAAGTGGTTTCTCCAAACAGCCGCAGGGACTTTTCCCACACCACGGTAAAAGGCAGCCAGCGTTTCCCCCGCACTGCCCAGGCCCACGTGGAAGACACAAGTCACACACAAGTTTGTGACTATTGACACGATGGGGCAACCAAGGCTTCCCGGTAGGCCTGAGCAAGCCTGGACCACCACAGAGCCTTTACTGCGTCCAGCGAAGGTGTGGTTTCTTCACCCACCTGTCCCACCTGCTAGTGGGGTCTCCTCCGTGACCCCCACGCCTGCTCCTCTCCGCCCATCTTGAGGCTTCGCTTCCCATTCCTCCGCCACCTCCCCCTGCCCGTTTTCTCCTTCCCTATCCTACTGTGAGGTCAGAATCCTGTGCTTACGACACCTCGGTCTGTTGCCATGGAAACAGGGGCGGATTAAGGCAGGAGCGCTGAGCGCAGGGATCAGGCCCCTCAGCTACCTGAGCTCTCGCCTCAACCGGCTCCCGCAGGGCCCGGGTCGCCAGACACAGGCGCCGAGACTCGCCGGCCACCCGGCCGGGTCCAGGGACGGGAGGGTCCCGGCGGAGCGCCGCAGTTCGCCCGGACCTGGAAAGGGAGGGAGGCAGACGCAGAGGCCGGGGTAGCTGGAGACGGGGCTTGCGGGCTCACGGCGTGGTCACCTGCCCTCCCTGGGCCCTGGGGACAGCTCCCCGCGCGGCAGCCACGTGGGGGCGCGGCGGGACTTCCCCAGCACCCGCGCCAACTTTGCAACGCTCTGCAATGAGCCGGGCGGCGGAGGGAGAAGGAGGGTCGTGGTTAGGTGGTCGCGCGGGGCCAGCTCCCCTCAAGTTGAGCCTGGCACCTGCCGCGCACGCAACCCGCGCTGCCCCCCGCCTTCGCTTTTTTCTGCTCCAGTCAGAGAGGAAACTTTGAAGAACCGGACATCAGGCGCTGGCCACCTTCCCTCGGCTGCTGGGTACCCAGAGCCCGTCCCTGAGGACCAAAGCAGACTGCAGGAAAGGTGCCCGTGTCCGGGCCCCGCCTGAGAAGCGAGGGCGCGCAGTGAGCGCCCGGGCCCGCGGTCACTGACCGCTGGCCGCACTGGAGCGCGGGCTACACCCGGCACGGTCAAAGCGGCAGAACTGGCAGCATGTGCCCGCGCAGGGGATGGAGCCTGCAACTGCAAAACTTTATAATGGCAAAGCAAAGGTCCCAGAAGGCCACCTCCCCTTCCATCATGGGCAGCTCACTGTGGTCTCTAAATGACCTCGCCGAGCCAGATCCCTAGGCCTGGCCGCTAGATCCACGGAGCAAATCCCGTGTCTCGCAACTGGTCACCGACAGGGGCTTGAGCTCCAGCAGCAACCCCTCCGCAGGTGCGTCCCCGCAAAGCCCGCCAGCCCGCCAGGGGCTGCTTCCCCGGCCAGGAGCCCCGGCGCCGGGCAGCTCTCAGGCGGCTCCCAGCCTCGCGGCTCTGTCCCGTGCACACTCAACTCCAACTTGCCCCTTCAGCTCCAACTCACCTTTGCGAAGCATGTTGGCCGTGGGGCCGCCACTCCGAGGTCGGCCTAGGCGCGCTCCCTCCCGGAGTCCGGATTCAAATCCTTGGGCGCCGGCTGCAGCTAATCCGAGCGCGTCGAGGCGGGGGCAAGCCGGGGATCCGCTTGTGCCCGGCAGCCAGGCCCCTCAGGGGCATGGTGAGCCCGAGCCCCGCGCCGAGGGCACCGGCGCCCACTAGCAACCGCGGCGCTGCCTGGCAGCCCGGCGCGCTCGTTCAGCCCCGGGACAAGCGGCTTGCTCCGCGGAGCCGGCGGCCTGCCTCTGCAGCCCCGAGCTCTTTGCAGGCGGTTTTGAGAGGGGACGCCGCCCCCCGGCCGCCCGGCCGCCGGGCTGCGGCCCCCTCCTTTCCGCCCCCTCGGGCCGCCGCCGCCGCGGCTGCTGCAAAAGGGCGCTCGCACGCACCGCCGAGCTCCGGGGAAAGCGCCCGGCGCGCGTTTGCAGGACCCGGTGATCGGCGGAGCGGGGCGCCTCCCTTCCTCCCCCCAACCCCCCGGCTTCCCCCACCTTTCCTCCTCCCTCCCTCCTTCCCTCGCTCGCTCGCTAGCTCCCTCCCTCTCGCTCCGCTCCCCGCCCCCGCTCACGGAGCGCCTCCCATACAAAATTTATGAAAGTGCTCTCAGCTCGCGGTGCCGAGCGCCGTCCTATTCCCAGGGCAGCGGCGCTCAGCCGCACGGCGCCGCCTCCCAAGGTGTTTTCGCGGCGCCCGCCCCCGGGGACGATCTTTGGCCCGCGTTGGTCCAAGTACCTGCCCCAGCCCCGGGCCGGCCGTCGGGTCACTCGAAAGCCCCTCCCGGGCCCCTCGGGCTTCCCGGAGCTCGCACCCGCAGCCCAACCCCCGCCCGCTCGCCCTTCCCGGCTGGAGGTCACCGAGACAGGCGGCTGGAAGCGTGCGCTCTGCCCACCAGCTGGGGCAGGAAGACAACCGCCATGAGACCCCAGTCACAAGTCAGCACCCCTGCCCATATCCTCTCTAGCCGGCTCCGCTTGCTTCTCGGAGGCTCGACGGCTCCTCCTCGCCCAGGACAGCTTCCGCGGACCCAGCCGCTTCACATCCACCGTCCCCCGATACTATTCTTTTGGCGGGGGGAGGTGTGGCGAACGCCCAGGCTGGTCTAGTCCATTCAGCAAGCATTCAGTGAGGCCCAGTTGTAAATCCTAGAGAAAGAGAAGAACCAAAGTGGGGCTCAAGTAGGCTATCCCCGCCTAGGGGGTTCCCTGGTCTCCTTCAGTCTACACAGACCCCGCCCGGGGCTTCCTGAAAGATGGTGGAGGCACCGCCTAGAAAGCTGGCCCCATGGGGGGCCAGTTGAGTTGAGCTGAGAAGGTTCAGGCCTGGAGAGATCCTGGGTGGAGGCGGCACCCCCTACTGGCCTGGGATAAGAGGGGTCCTAGGAAAGGAAAAAGTGGGCTAAGTCACTCATTCAATACACATTTATTGAGGGTCTATCCTGTGGGACACTACTATTCCTAGGGATTCAGCCAATGGAAAAGACAAGGTCTCTGCCTTTTTGGAGTTTATAGTTAATAGAGAGCAAATGAAAAAAGTCGAGATCAGGCAGTGCTTGGAAGAAAAGCAGGATATAGTACAGAGTTGATATGAGGGGGTCAGGGAGTGCTGCTTTGAGCAGGTGATGTCTAAGAGAGCTAACTGAAGTGAGAATGAGTTGTGATTCCATGGAGAAAAACTTGGTATGATAGGAAGGTTCAAAAGAAGGCCAGTATCATTCATTCACACGTGCATTCAATGGCACCCAGGCTCTGTATTTGAGCTAACTACATAGATACGGACTTCCAGAAGCTTATGGCATAGTTTAGGAAGAAAGACCCACAAGCCATCTTAGAATATGACGAGGAGACATCAAGTGTGGGAGGGGGCTCTGCTAGCTTTGTAAGGGGGTGAAGGACCATCAAGGAAATCTTCACTAAAGAGATGCCATTTAGGTTGGGTCTTGAGGGCGGAGAAGGAAAAAGGACATTCCAGGCAGAAGAGAATGTGCAAATGCTTGGTAGTGGAAAAAGTAACTCTGTTCTGAAGATTAAGAAGATTGGTCCATCATGGGGGTGCCTGGGTGGCTCAGTCGGTTAAGCGTCTGACTCTTGGCTTCAGCTCAGGTCATGATCTCACAGTTCATGAGTTCGAGCCCCATGTTGGGCTCCACACTGACAGTGTGGAACCTGCTTGGGAGTCTCTCTCCCTCTCTTTTGGCCCCTCCTCTGCTCACATGTGCTGTCTCTTGCTCTCTCTCGCTCTCAAAATAAACTTTAAAAAAATAAAAAAAGGGGCGCCTGGGTGGCTCAGCCGGTTAAGCGTCTGACTTGCCCTCAGGTCATGATCTCATGGTTCGTGAGTTCAAGCCCCACATTGGCTTCTCTGCTCTCAGCACAGAGCCTGCCTCAGATCCTGTCTCCTCCTCTCTGCCCTCCCCTACTTGTGCTCGCTCTCTTTGTCTCTCAGAAATAAAACATGAAAAAATTAAAATAAAATAAAATAAAATAAATAAAAATAAAAAAATAAAAAAAGATTGGTCCATCTTGGGATGAACTGAAGGTGAGGCATTCTCTTAGCTTTGACCAGCTGCAGGGCTGGACTGACCTCACACCCTGCCTGAGCCCTGCCAGGCAGACATTAAAGCTGAACTTAAGGCACTGGGCACTGCAGAGGCTCTCCATGAGTTAACTGAGGCTCAGGGAGTCTGAACAACTTGCTCAATGTCACAGAGCAGATCAGTGCCAAAGTGTAGGCCTGAATCAGGGTATGCTAATCCTCCTTCCAACTCCATGAGCTGCCTCCCCATAACCCCCTTGCCCCACAAACTCTAGCATCTTAGGCAAAGTTGGCTGGGGCTGGGCGTGAGTGTGAGAAGCAGAGTTATTTCAGGCCTCAGGAGGGCTGGATGCTGCTTTGGAGTCCAGCCAGGGGGTGGGGGTGACTGTAGGCGGGTGTTGTGGTGTAACGTGGGGGTGCACTGTGCCTGCCTTCTTGTCAGGCAGTAATTACTCAGACTGCTGAGTAACTCAGGCAGGGAGACCCCCCACAAACAGATGGAGGTGTTCTCAGCCCAAGTTGAATGGCAGCCCTCAATGTCCTTCACTGCAGTATCTTGGGGGACATGTTAGTTCTTCTAGACCTCACCTGGTTTCCTAATGGGTGCAAGAACAGCTCATTCAGCACAGAGGCTGTAGGGCAATGTTATGAGGATGGGGGCCTTCCATCATCAACAGGCCCCACCTCTGCCTAGGGAAAGACCCTAAGGGGTGGTGTGCTTGCTAGGGAGAAGCCACTACTCTGCTAGAGTCAATCCCCACCCACCCCCTTGCCAAACTCACAGCTGCAGCCCGAACTAAAGCTGCCCGTTGGCTGGGACTTCGTGTCCTGAAGGGGGAAGGGCTGGACTCAGGGGATCCCTGGAATTGAGATCTTGCACCCTCGGGGTCCAAAGAACCAGGGACATTCCGGGCTGCACTCTTATCAAGGCAAGAGGGGTGTTCCTGAGACCGATGTTGGCCACAGTTCAGTCCAAAGTTGTAACTGTCCTAAGAGCATCGGTCAGTGGCCTGAGGGGCAGAGCATCGACCCTTTCTGGCCCTCCTCTTGGCTGCTCACTCTCAGCCAGCCCATATATCCCTCTTCTCTGGGCAGCCTCCCAGGCAGGCCCTGTCCCTGGCTGCTTGTTTTTCACTTCTCCATGCACTTTAATTAGGAGTTTCCAAGCAAGGAGGGCCTCCAGGGGAGCCTGAGGCCACAGAGCTACCTTAAAGGGCCAGCAGTGCTCACATCACCACCACCAAAAGAGGAAGATGGTGCCAGAGGGCTGGATGGGCAAACAGCCCTGGGGGACCTTTGCTCTCTAGGGCAGACCTTGTTGAGGGCCAGTCCTGCAGGTACTCTGCTCTTCCAAACGTCAAGGCTGCCTCACTGGCCACTCTGCCTTCTCTTTGGGATCACAGGAGCCCAGGCCCAAGCCAGAGAAAGACTATCTAGGCTTGTGGGGCAGCCTAGGCAGAGCTATGTTGGCCAGAATCCAAACAGTTTAGGCTGTTCAAATCCTTGGACCGTCTCCCTGCCCCAGGAAAGCACCCTCAGATCTGGGGTCTTCCCAAATTGGTAGTTTTTCATATGGGAACCTTCCACACTTGGTTCTAAAGGTAAGAGCCCTCTGGTGCTCCTGAAATCAGCACCAGGACTCAATTTGGAGCTGGGCTGAGTGGAGCTGAGTTCTGTCTTGTTTGGGCAGTGGGGTCCTCTGAGTTAGAGAATGTGGCCTACCTACATGGCCTCCACTGCTTACCAGGAGGGGATACTGGGAGAGGAGCAGAAGGGAGACTTGGGGGGGGGGGGGGGGTGTCACCATTCACAAGACAGACTGTAGAATTCGGGCAAGGAGTCGGCAAATAGAGGAGCACTGGCCTGGGAATGCCAGGTCGGGCGGGCCGGGAGCTGAGCGGAGGAGCCTGGGCAGCCAGGAGAGCGTAACTGCTGTGTTCTGGAGGCTTGGGAGAGCCCCGTCCTTCCGGGCTAAGAGGGACTTGCGATAGCCCCGCCCCTATCATCTCCTTCCTGGTCCCCGCCCAGCAAATTCCCGCCCCTCGCTAGCGATCGGCGGTTGATCGCAATGTCTGAGCTCTCCGCGTTCTTCTAGCGCTGCCTTTTTGATCTCCACGTGGGCAGGCCAGTGATGGCGGCGCTGGTGGAGTCGGTGGCTGCAGAGTCCGGCGGTCGAAGCGGCCCTGGCAGAGGTAAGTACTACCATTCTGCGGCCGCAAGACCTCACATCGCAGGTTAGGGCCCTCAAGTTAGGGACAGAACCAGCCCCCTCTAACAGCGGCGGCCTTTCTCCACCGGACCCCGAGGGCCCCGCGGTCACTGGGTACCGCGGCTTTCGCTGGAGCCCAGAGGGACCGGTCTTCCTTTTTGCAGTCTTCGGGCTCGATCGGGAGCAGCCCTTCCTAGGAGCCTGTAGTGCTCACGCCGGAAACGCTGCCCTCCTGCCTTGGCGGGCAGACAGGCTCAGGAGGACTCACGGATAAGGCGGACCCGACCGGGAGGAAAAGAACAAGTGGGCCCTCAGGCAGTGCTTTCAGGAAAGAAGCGGGTTTCATTCACCAGGCACTTACTGAGGGCCCACTGAATGCCAGGCCTCTACTGGATGGAGGGACTAGACGACAGTCCTGCCCTCCAGGACCTCTGTCTACCGGAGAATGCTGATGTAAACATAAGATTACAGGCACGTGATAAAGGAGGAGGAGCCTACTGGTCCTGGGGACTAATTGAGCTACTAAGGCCAGCAGCTCCCACACCCCCAAGACCACAAAGGACTTGGCCCTGTCAGAGGAGCTTTTGTGAGGGGCCCAGGGTTCTGAGCTGGTTGTTCGAAGGCCTTCGAAACAACTGAACAAAAACGATGGCAGGGGTAACATTCACCTCTGGTCTCAGGATCCCAGCCTGCCATGCTAATTCTCCACTGCACCATCATCACTACCACCATCCATCCACAGGCAGAGGGTGAAGGGTCATGTCTAGGAGCAACCCTCCCATAGTAGTCAAGGGCCCTAGCAGAAGTTCTGGCACAAACTACAGGTTCAGTAAATATTCATTCAATACATTTCTTGCCTTCCTTGTCACATTCCCAAACTATCTGGTTCCTAAAGATATAATAGGGGTTGAGCTAAACTGAACTGTGGAGAGTAGGATGCAAATTAAGGGCTGCAGTTTTGCTATGGGCTACACTGTTTTCTTTAATCAAAGGGTTGTAATTTGCATACCTGCATTTGCTCCCACTAGACTACCAGCCCCTAAAGGGCAAAATCACTTCTCTGTCTTTACCTGTTTGCCCCCAGTCCTAATTAGAGTGTGTTCTTTCCATCTTTCCTGGGGTGGAACTATGGGACTAGGGAACTTGTTAAGTCAGTTAAATGTTTGTTGTTTGTTTCCCTTTTTTAAAAAATTTAATCTAATTTAATTATCATTATTATTAACTTTATTTCATTTTTTTTAGAGAGTGCAAAGAGGGGCAGAGGGAGAAAGAGAATCCTAAGCAGGCCCCATGCTCATCGCTGAGCCAGATGTGGGGCTCAATCCCACAATCCTGGGATTATGACCTGAACCAAAATCAAGAATCGGATACTCAACTGATTGAGCCCCCCAGGCGCCCCATTTATTTCTCTTTTAAATGAGGAGAGGGAAGAGTGTAGGAATTCATCCGTGTAGACCTAGTCAGTGGGACATGAGTAAAGAGAGCAGTCTTTTGGGGCGCCTTGGGATTCTGCTGGCTTGTGAGCTCTCTCTCAAAATAAATAAATAAACTTAAAAAAATAAAAGAGGGTAGTCTTTTAAAATAGTACTTGTAGTACTTGTAACAGTTGGCTTATACATCTCATATTTAGGACCTCAGAACTTCAAGGTGTTCTCAGGGACTAAGGGAAGAGAGACATTTTCCCAGGGTGCTAGGGTGGCTAGGCTTTCCCTCAGAGTTGTTCTTTATCAAGGAGCAGTTGTGTGGACTTTTTTCTGTTTGTCCTCAGTACAGTCTCCTGGTATCATTTCTGTTCTCCAGAGGTAAGGTATGAACTATGCCCCATTCATGGGCTTAAGTTTCTGATGCCAGTAATCTCTCAACCTGGAAACTAATTATGCAGCTGTCTTCCTTGCTTAATGGATTCTCTTTCCAGCTTCAGAATGAATTCAGTGGGGAAGAAGGCTGGGCCAAGCCCCTTGGCATCTGGGATCTGGGCTTGAAACTTGGGTGGTGTTAACAGCTTAGCTGGGTCTGGCTCTGTTTTAGGCCAGGAGCCAACTCAGGCCTTGCGTTGTCCTAGGTCGAGCACCTCGGGGACGCTTGGCCAATCAGATCCCCCCTGAGATCCTGAACAACCCCCACCTGCAGGCAGCCATTCAAGTCTTGCCTTCCAACTATAACTTTGAGATTCCCAAGACCATCTGGAGGATTCAACAGGCTCAGGCCAAGAAGGGTGAGCCCTCAAGCTTTGAGATGGGGTAGGGGTGGTGAGGTTGCTTGGCTCAGTCAGGGGTAGTAGCCCCATCCCAGCATTTTTCCAGCCCTCGGCTCTCATGTCTCTGCTCTTGTCTTTCAGTGGCCTTGCAAATGCCTGAAGGCCTTCTCCTTTTTGCCTGCACCATTGTGGATATCTTGGAAAGGTGAGGCCTGGGGCACTGGAGAAGAAGCTGAGCCAAGGTTTTCCCCATGCCTGTTACAGCTCTGCCTGTTGACATTTTTTTCCTTCTGGACCTTGACCTTACCCTATCCCCTCCCATAACCATACACACACAAAGGGAAAAAGCCAAAACTAAACTCCCAGCCTGCTGAGATCCCAGCCTGTCCTGCTTGGTTTTGTCCATATAACTCTCTTTCCCTAAAATATTTAGGGGGGAGGAATGAGTCAATTCCAGTATCTTCAAAGCTGAGTCCAGAGCAGGTGGTGGGGTCTGAAGAGGAACCTAAGAATCCTTGGTGCTGACCCAGAATGAGCTCAGTTGTCAGCATCAGGTCTAGCCAGGGTGAACTTTTTTCTCTGGCACACTTGCGGGAGTAGGGCAAAGAGGGGCTTGGTGCGGGAGAAATGTCTAGGAGATGGTATTCAGTTCCTCTTGCCTCTAAGTTTCTTCATTACAATGAGACATCCTTGGGGGTCGGGGGTGGAGAGTGCTCAGCCATCTGGAACCAGCACTGGAACAGGGAGGGGGAATGGAGAAAGGGGAGGTCATCTCGTGATGGGAACCTCCCACTTCCCTGCTGCTGCCCTCCCCCACCCTGCTTCTCATCCTGCTGCCACAGACTCACTTCCCAGCTCCCACCCTCTTGCCCCTTGGGGATGCTCTCTGGGGCTCAGGCCAATTTGCATACATTTTAATCTATAAAAAATTAAGTGCTCTGGCTGACTCAGATGCCTGGGCTGCATTTTAAGGAGTTGAATAATCTGCTTCTGTGCACAGACTGATTTGGGGAAGGGGGAGGAGGGGCGGATGCTGACTGACAGTAGCTCAGCTTTCCCCACCACACCCCCCAGGAGAGGAATGGGGAGACTCTGGTCACCAAGCCAGGCCCCACGCCCCAGGGGTGGGTCTCTCAGGGAAGAACTGGTCCTCCAGTTGCATTACCATGGTGAATTTGGGGAGTGTGGGGTCTTCCCCACCCACCCCTGTCCCCTAGTGATTCAGGCCTGGCAGCAGATCTTATGGCAATGTGTTGGCCAGAGCCCACTCTTTCTGACGCACGAGGTATGTGGGTGGTGCCATGTGCTGTGGGGGAGCTGTTCATGGGTCCCCCCATCCTGGGCACAGAGGGCCCTAACTAAGGGTGGGGATCCCAGCCTGTAGCAGGGGGTCTGGGTGACAGGGAGGCTGTGTGTACCCATACGTGCCTGCCCGCGCACACCACAGTGTCAAGGCCTGGGAGTGGGTGCCTTTGCATGTGTATACGCACTCATTGCTCTGGGTGGGATGATCGGGGCATCAGAGGTCTGTATTTGACCCCGTGTATGCCCAGCTGAGGGGTGGGGGTCCTTTCTGCAATCTGAGCTTGGACAGAGGAACTGGGTGCTACAGAGACCATCCTCATAGAGCTACACAGTTCCAGGAGCTGCTGCCAGGACTGGGGGATGTGGCAGCTGGGTTCCTCCTACTCTTTGTTGGCAGAAGTGGCAGCTGCCAGCCCAAGTGATTGTGGGGGGTAGGGAGAGAGGAGCTGGGCCCTGAGATACCCCACAGGGGTAGGTCTCTCTCCCACCTCACCCTTGTGTCACCATTTCATTGTTCCCCCTGGCTCCACTCCCCCCACCCCACCCCGTCCCCCCCACAGGTTCACAGAGGCCGAAGCGATGGTGATGGGTGATGTGACGTATGGGGCCTGCTGTGTGGATGACTTTACTGCAAGGGCCCTGGGAGCTGACTTCCTGGTGCACTATGGCCACAGCTGCCTGGGTACGGTGGGCCAGGATCTTGGCAGGGAGGCAGAGGGGCAGAACTGCATGCTAATCCTCCATCACAGTGCCTTCTTGTCTTGCTTGCAGGCAGGAGGTCCCTCCCAGTTTCTGGGATGGCCTTGGCCTTCCTGCTCTGCAGGTGGATCTTTCCTTTGGATTTGGTTGCCTTGGAAACAGTGTTGCTGTCCCAGATGTGGGTGTTTGAAAGGCTGTTGGTGGTAGAGCAGGCTGGGCCCCTGGCCGAGTGACAGAGAAGGAGCTTCTGAGGGACCTGTGACCGCCACCCCCCTCACACCCCCTCCTTTTATCCCTAGGCTGAAGCCACTGGTCCTGGCTGCACAGAGGCTTTGGCCCTGGCAGGCCCTCTGCCCCTCTGGCTTTCCAAAATAGTCTCCTGATCTCTACCCTCCTCCCAGTTCCCATGGACACCTCGGTCCAAGACTTCCGGGTGCTGTACGTCTTTGTGGACATCCGGATAGATACTACCCACCTCCTGGATTCTATCCGCCTCACCTTCCCCCCAGCCAGTTCCCTTGCCTTGGTCAGCACCATTCAGTTTGTGTCAACCTTGCAGGTAAGTGGACAGATAGCACCATCCTCCAGGCTATTCCTGGGGTCCCATGTGAGGTGCTCCAGGCTGGTCATCTGGCTCTGGCTCTCTCCCCTCACCCACTTGCTTCCCTTCTGTCATTATCCCTACAGGCAGCTGCCCAGGAGCTGAAAGCTGAGTATCGTGTGAGTGTCCCACAGTGCAAGCCCCTATCTCCTGGGGAGATTCTGGGCTGTACGTCCTCCTACCTGCCCAAAGAGGTGGAGGCTGTTGTGTAAGTGAAAAATGGGGGGCCAGTTATAGAGACATAAGAAGTGTACCCTAGAAGGGAGCCTGATGTTCATCATATAGGAAAGAAAACGGAGTCTAAAGCTCCTTAACTGTTTGCTCAAGGTCACCATATAAAATGGGGACCACATAGGGTTTCAGGTTTCCTGTCTCCCTCTCAGGTGCTCTGTCCATCTAGGAGGCTAGGCCCAGAGTGGGCAGGAGTCAGGGGGCCTCACAGCAGGGGCTGAAGGTGGGCTAGAAATGGTGGGAATATAATTGGAGAAGATAGATGGGCACGCCCAGGCTGCAGCCCCATTAATTTAGCATCCGGACAGCTAACAAGCAGGAGCAGCATGTCTCCTGCTGCCTAATTATTTTAGGTAATGGAAATGCTTAATGTTGTGTGAATGCAGCCAGCCTC
This sequence comes from Puma concolor, assembly GCF_028749965.1. Taxonomy (NCBI): domain Eukaryota; kingdom Metazoa; phylum Chordata; class Mammalia; order Carnivora; family Felidae; genus Puma; species Puma concolor. The sequence continues at coordinate 15,432,507 of NC_141680.1, read as the reverse complement.
AGAGCCGACAGCTCCCCCGGCTGGGACTGGGGAGGGGAGCCCCATTCCTGGCTAATGGAATGAAACAGGGAGGGGCACTCCCCTGACTCAGCCCCACCTCTGGGGCTGCAGATGCTGGCCCCACAGGCCTTGCTGCTCCCACACAGAACACTCCTGCCCCTAGACAGGCCCACATCAGGGCCTTCCCCAGCCCAGACCTTGCAGCCCTACTCCCCAGGGGCATTCCCCCTGTGCCTGTGCCCGCATAATTCTGAGCTCATAGACACCTACCCTTGGGGGCTTCAAGGTGTGTGTTGGAGGGAGGGACACTCTTGAGTGTTGGCCATTCATCACAATTCAGTGTGCTCTCCAAGAAAGAAGGAGCTGCCATGGCAGATTGTCCTTTGTCTCTGGCTTCTCCATGGCCTGGGAAGCTACTTTTAAGGACAGTATCTCTCAGGGCATGCTTGAATACATCCTGGTGGTTAAACCTAGAATCAAGTCCAAATAGACTGCTTAATAGCTGTGTGACTTTGGGCAAGTTTCTTAACATCCCTGAACATCCGTTGTATCTCTTGTAAAATGGAGAGAGACACTATAGGTAGCTTGGAGGATTATTTGATAAGACTGAGTGAAGTCCTACATGTCAAGTGCTTAGCCCAGGCCTGGTGTGCACAAGGCACAAATCCAATACGGTAGTTGTTACAACTCAGTAACAGGACCTGAGAGCCAGTTTGGGCGGAGAGACCCAATGTCTACCCTGAAACCATGTTTACAGCATCATTGATACCCTGAACACTACTTGCCAGGTTTGTGTTGAGCTAGGTGAGGGAGAACCTGTCCTACCACCTCCAAGTTAGGATCTCTGGACCCCTGACTGGCCTTCCCATGGTCCTGGCTGCCCCTCTACCCTTCCTCCATAAGGTTGAGCAGTGGGGAGCAGTTCTTAGATTCTGCATTACATAACTAGAGGGGCCTTACACTCCTCTGATTTAAACTCCTTATTTTGCATGTGAGGAAACCAAGGCCTCACGGGAGGTGAAATAAATGCCAGTTCCCTCTGTCTCTCTCTCACACACACACACACACACACACCAGCACAGCTGGCCAAGAACTCAGTCTGGACCTCCAAGCCAATGCCTTCCTTTCCACTCCACGCTTACCATCCCCTTTCTACCCATTGCAGATATCTTGGAGATGGCCGCTTCCATCTGGAGTCTGTCATGATTGCTAACCCTAGTGTCCCCGCTTACCGGTATGGGCTGAGCTGGGATGACCCACTAGGGAGGGGGTGGGACTCCCTGCCACTGAGGTCCTCAATTGGCCAAAACTTCCTCATTCTCTGGCACTTCACAGCCAGCAGCCCTAAGGATCTAAGGTACTTGGGTTCTGAATCTGGGGGTCGGACCCGGGCTGCTGCTCCCCAGTACCCACCCATCCCCTGGTATTTACAATGAGATCGTAAACCCCTCTCCCACCTTTGCCTGTTCCAGCTATGGGACTGATCTTTCCAATGACCGTCTCTGCTCTTGCCTCTGTTCCTAATTACCTGCATGGAGCCTGAAGGTTCAGCAGACCAAGGAGCTGGGCCAGGGAGCTATGTGTACAACATGTACTGTGAATGGCTGTCACTGTGACCCTGATAACTTCTTTTCCAGATATGACCCATACAGCAAAGTCTTATCCAGAGAGCACTATGACCACCAGCGCATGCAGGCCAACCGCCAAGAAGCCATAACCACAGCCCGCTCAGCTAAATCCTGGGGCCTTATCCTGGGCACTTTGGGCCGCCAGGGCAGCCCCAAGATTCTGGAGGTCAGAGGGTTTGGGATGGCCTCTAGAAGAGGGAACTGACTAGAAACCCAGCTGGGAAAATGAGTAGGCTAACAAATTTAGACTTGGCTGCTTGATTATGGTGACCTGAGCTTGGCCTCCCTCTTCCAACAGCACCTGGAATCTCGGCTCCAAGCCTTGGGACTTCCGTTCATGAGGCTGCTGCTCTCTGAGATCTTCCCCAGCAAGCTTAGCCTGTTTCCTGAGGTGGATGTGTAAGTTTCTTCCCCTTACCTCTCTAGCTATGACTCTGGCTAAGAAAGCTTAGATCTGAGTCCTGCCCAGCACACATTGAAGGCTGGAGTGAATGGGAATTGCTTCCGTGAAATTTTAATGTTTACAGAGCACTCACTCAGCAGGGGCTACCCTTGGCTATGGGTCACCCCACTCTAGCGTGGGGGCTCACAGGTAGCTGCAATTATAACGTGCGAGATGAGTTTGAGGAGTGGTTGGCACCTGCAGAATTTGATTCTGGGGATATTATCACAGATGAGCTGCCCAGGCCCTGCCCTCAGAAAGCTCATAGTCACTGGAGGAAACAGGAGAAAACAAGCAATGCTGGAGTGTTATTCTAAACAGCATTAGGTGACAATCTTTACTTTAGAATGAATAGTAAGCATTCATTGGGTGTGCTGGGGACACAGTCATGTTTTTCATCCTGCTGCCCAGGAGAAGGAGAGCACTCCCCTCCTTGGGTTTGACCTGACTTCCCTTTCCAGGTGGGTGCAGGTGGCATGTCCACGCCTTTCCATTGACTGGGGCACAGCCTTCCCCAAGCCACTGCTGACACCCTATGAGGTAACACCAAGTTGTGAAAATCCCTGAGGTAGAGTGGGCTTTGCACTGGTTCTGTCAAGGGAGGGATCTGGAGTGGGGTGGGTGAACAGCACTTAGTTACAGCTGAGTCACTTCCTAGCTATGTGGCTTTGGGCAAGTCCTTTAACCCCTCTGAGCCTCACATTTCCTTTCTGTGGCATGGGGATAATAGGACCTTCATAGGCCTTCGTGAAGACTGAATTAAGAAATCCTGCCCAGAAAAAGTCAGCAAATGTTATTGTCCTGTTGTCCCCCACTAGGCAGTGGTGGCCCTGAGGGACATTTCCTGGCAGCAACCCTACCCCATGGACTTCTACGCCGGCAGTTCCTTGGGGCCGTGGACAGTGAACCACGGACGGAACCGCCCCCCCCAGGCCCTGGGCCGGCCGTCGCTGACGAAGGTAGGCAGGGACTGCAAGCAAGGAGGACAGACCAAAGGCGCGGCCTCGCACTGGCCGCCTCCCTAGCGACGCGAGCCGAGGCCGCCGCCGTGCGGCCGCTGCGGAGAATGCACGGGAGCAGGGTGGAGGACGTCGCAGAATTGAGACCCTGACCAAAGTCTGGGACCTCAGATGCAGGAGGAGCCCACGCGCCCTACTCCAGCAGCGGCCTGCGACGATTGCAGCTGCCGAGAAGAAAAGGGAGCGCCCCTCATTCCGTAGACCCTCCTTGGTCTCAGGTATCCACCCCTCCTCCGGCCACACCTTTCCCCTCCGGGTTGTTCTGGGAACGCCCGCTCGCTCTATGGCCCGCCTTCGGGGTGGTGCCAGCATTTGATCCCGCCCCTTACATATTCGACTTCCGCTCGGGGAAAGTCTGCTTCCGGCCCCTGGCGCGTTGCCCGGCAAGATGGCGGCGCGGCGGCCGCTGCGGGTGTTGGGGCTGGCGGGCTTCCGACAGAGCGAGCGGGCCTTCCGCGAGAAGACGGGAGCCCTGAGGAAGGCGCTGCGGGGCCGCGCCGAGCTCGTGTGCCTCAGCGGCCCGCACCTGGTCGCGAATGCCGCGGGCCCCGAGAGCGTCGGGCCAGCCTCCGGCGAGACGGCCCTGCCCGGTGAGACGGCCCTGCCCAAGAAAAGCACGGAGTCTTTTATCTAGCGTCGTCTCCACGACACCCTTTGGCATACCCCCACGCTGTATCCTCGCCTCATTCCTTCCCTCTGCCCGTACCCTTCATTTCTTCCTTCCCAGCCTCACAGGCTTCCGCCTTGATGTGCCATCCCCCTTTCTCCGTGCCACCCTGTTCTCCACCTCATTTCCCCCAGACTTTCTCCCTTCCCCTCAGCCGCCTCTCTTTCCTGTCACTCCCAAATCCTCTGTGCCTCTCTTTTTCATTTCTTCTCCCCTAGATACCCGCTTGCTCTAACCCCATCCTTTCCCCTATATCACTTTAGAGCCCTGCCTTCCGGAGGAGCAGCCTCGAGGCTGGTGGTTTTCAGAACAGGAAGCAGACGTTTTCAACGCCCTGAGCCATCCCACAGTGTGCAGAGGTCTGGAGGAAGCCTTGGGAACCGTGGCACAGGCACTGAAGAAACTGGGGCCTTTTGATGGGCTCCTTGGTTTCAGCCAGGGGGCCGCGCTAGCAGCCCTTGTGTGCGCCCTTGGCCAAGCGGGAGATCCTCGCTTTCCCTTGCCAAGGTTTATCATCCTGGTGTCTGGTTTCTGTCCCCGGGGCCTTGGACTCAAAGAACCCATCCTGCAGGGCCCCTTGTCGCTGCCTTCCCTCCATGTTTTCGGGGACACTGACTGTGTCATCCCCCCTGAGGAAAGTATGCAACTGGCTAGCCGATTCACTGGAGCCATCAACCTCACCCACTCCGGTGGCCATTTCATTCCAGCAGCTGCAGCCCAGCGCCAGGTCTACCTCAAGTTCTTGGACCAGTTTGCAGAGTGAAAGATGAACAGGGGCTCTGCCCCTACATCCCCTACCCCCACATGACCTTGGGGCAGCCTCTGGACTCCAGCCTCCCCGTCTTTCCCCTGTTCTGGGAGCTCAAGTGCTGTAGTGTTCCTCACTATCACCAATTAAGAGACATATCAGTTTTTTAGACTCAAATTATTATAAGCCCAGCTCTGCACTCAAGAAAAAAGGGAGCAGGATACTCAAACATGACATCTGATACTCAAATGTGAAAAAGGCCAGTGGACCCCTGGATGAGTGGAGGGTGGCATGGGAAAAGCAGGGGCTGGCACTGTGACTGCCACATAATAAAGTGGTGATTTGGATTTTGAGCATCTTTTCCTTATACAGAAAAACCCATTTTGAAACCGAAGTCTGGATTTCTGGCCTTCCATACAACCTCCAGGGAAGCACCAAACAGGGAAGTGTTTGCAGTTGTGAGTCTCCAGGACAAGCTTGTGAGTGCACACGTTTGGTAGAAGTCTTAAGTCCCAAGCTGAAGGGAAGGAGGCCTTGGTGGCTGAGTTGGAAGAGTTTACATCTGAGAAGTTTTGGGAAGAGGTCCCCTGGCATGGTTCTGCCTGGGCTACAGAGTTAGGGTTCTCCGTCCTGATCCCTGAGGGTTGTGTGCTAGTCTCCTGTCAGACTCTGGTGTCTTGGGTTCTCTGCTTTCTCCTCCAGAACTGCTGTAGACCCTCTGAACTACCAGCTTGAAGGGTGGGATGATGCTCAACCTTGGGTAGAGGCCCAAGCCTGCACAGAAGAAACCCTATTACAGCCCTGACCTCATCTACAGAGTTTCTGGGGTTGATGTTACTCCACAAGGATCCAGCCAAGGCCTAAGGAGCCCCTCCAGTTTTTGAGTACAGTTAGTTGTTCCTAAGCTGTCACTAGGTCCACTTTTGCTATTTGCCCTACTTCTGGTGCCTCCACCTGTGGCCCACCCTGCACTGATTTCAGCCCTGCCTCTGCAGGTTCACCAACCTGTTCCTTTTCTGAAAGATTACAGGAGGCCCTGGTCTAACCCTCATGCACGGTTGCCCCCAGGGAGGTTAGTAATTGAGTAGGAATTAGGATTAGGGGATACAGCACAAATACTCCAGCCTGCCCTGAGCCAATCAGACTAACATCCCTTAAATTGCCCCTAATCCTGAGTTCTTCACTACACATAGCACTTGTCTAAGATGAAAAAGCTGGAGTTACCAACCCCCCTTCCCCCCAGTCACCACCAGGCACCCAGCTTACTGGATTTAGGACCTTTACAGCAGAAACAGGATGGGAGGATAGTTCTCCCTTGCTACAGTCTAACTCTGCCTTGCTCTTGGTGTTTAAAGGGATCCCTTTTTTGGCAAAAAAAAAAAAAAAAAGGAGACTCAGAAATGAACTGAATTGCTCCTACAGACCTGTTGGATTTGGCCTATTGGATTTTTAAAAATACTCAATTTTTGATACTTAAGGTTTTCAGAATTTCACCCACACAAATCAGATTCCTGGCTTCTCTGGAAATAAGCAGTTCAGAATGGAATACAATGGATCTGCAGTTCAGAGCTCACATGCCCCCATGGCAGTCGTGGGCTGCCCCTTTTAGCAACGTCCTGAGGTATGAAAATGATGACAATTGCTACCACAGCAGTTGCTACTTTGAATTATTTTGAGGACTAAGGGAGAGAGGGCAAGGTAATAGTGGGGAATGAATTTTTAGTCAGGGCTTAAAATTAGAAGGATGACAGTAGAGAACAGTATTAGGTGGGGCGGAAGTCTTCATGTTCGGTGTGAGGAGAATTCTCCTTCCCTCACCTCCTGCTTCAAGAACAGAAAATGTCCCCTGGTCCCAAACAAATGAGATACATCCTGTCCTGTCATGTCCTTCAGGAACAACGGAGTCTGTTAGGGGTTATTGCCCCCCACCACACACACATTCTGTGGACCACTTGTGTCAGAATCATGTCAAAACTTAGATTCCTGGGGCCAGCTCCTGACCTACTGAGTCAATCACTGGGACCCAGGAATCTGCACTTTGGCAAACTCTCTGGATATTACCATGCAACACAACTTTTGAAAACCACTGCCTTAGAATAAAAGCCTGGTAAATATGTGCTATTGGTGGAGGGGGGAGGAACCCACGTGATTGTCATGCACTCTACTAGGGAGGGAGAGAAAGCTCTCCAGGTAAGAATTATTCTAATAGTTTCAATTTATAACTAAGGGAAATGTCCAGAGGACAGAAAAGGGAATACCATTTATTGAGTGCTAACTGGCCAGATACTGTGATAAGCACAATCTTCTGAGTTGCCCAATTTAATCTCACAACTTCCTGAGGTGGATACTGTTATTAATTTTACAACTGAGTAAACAGGCACAGAAGCTAAGTAACTTACCCAATCTTGGATTCAGATCCAGAACTCACATTTCCTGACCTTTGCTAGTCATTGTTTTTCTATCCTGCACCATAGAAGATGAACAGAGGGCACCCACCACTCACTACTGTTGGGCTATATGTGGTCTGGGTCTCACCTTCCTACCATAAAATAGGTTGGGGGTGGGGTGCACTCGATGAGTTCTAAGATACTAAAAAACTGTACTATCAGTCGTCTGGTTTCTCCTCCCCTGACCATCTTCTCCAGATAGGTTAGAATTGCAATCAACTTGGTATTTTCAGAATATCCCTACCATTTCTCTTTTCTACCTCTCACTCCATCTTAGATACCTAAAGCTCTTGAGAGAGTCCCTGAGCAAAGAACCCCTCAACAGCCCCAGTCCCAGATCTGCTCAGAAAGGTGTGCTCCCCTCCCGTTATTCTGCCTAAGTGCCCAGTGTTGGGGTCTTGCCAGTGCCACCACACCCTCACAAAGACATAGCAGCCCAGTAGAATACTTTAGGTTGAAATTGCATTCTGCGGTTTCCAAAGGCTTTTACTCACCTGATCCTATTTGATCCTCACAAGTCTGCCAAGAAGGAAGGATCATTATCCCATGTTGCACAAGGCTCAGAAACAACATGGCCCCTTAAATAATAACCAGTTGGTGATGAAGCCAGGTTGGACCTCCTATTTCCCAGTGCACTACTCATATCTGCATACACTACAGTCTGCCCACAGATGTCCACTGGATTCCAGAATCAAGTACCTTTAATCTAAGACCAGGGTCCTCGAGTGGGAGGAAGGAAGCATGTGGGCATTGACTAGCTATGAGACCAGCACCAATTGTCTTAAAAGTAGTTTAGCAAAGGAGGGGGTATGGAGAAGTAACAAAAAATTGATTAATGAGCGGCAGGACTAGGTTGCACTAACCACTCCCCAGCACTGTCCCTAGGGAGGTCCAGCACCCAATACCCATCAGTCAACCCCTGCAGTGGGTGGTGATGGTGGTGGCAGATGACATAAGCATGGTTTTGAAGAAGTCGTTCCTCACACTTCCCCGGACCAATAGGACTTCAGCCCTTCTCACATTCGCTCCCCCACTTTAGGGCTAATTTGAGTCACTATCTCAAATTGGAATCCAGCACAGATTGAGGTGAGGCTGCTGATACATTCAGACAATGCTTTACTGACCGGGTTACCTTTACAAGCACACTGGCTTCCTGAGGCTTGGGAATCCTTATCATCCTACACGGAATAGAGGAAGAACGAGTGGGGAGAAGAGTGAGGGAAGGCTGTGACTCCATCAGGAAATGAGTTCAAGGATTAGTCTTGCTTTCTGCCTACCCAGCGAGGGGGTCCTGGAAGAATGAAGTTGTGGCATATTTAGAAAAACTTTCCTCCGTCTATTCCATTCAGTCCCCAGGCCTTCAGGTCCCAGTAGTCTCCCTCCCACCGAGGAGATAAAAAGAACACAAATCTCAGAGCTACCCCTTCTCTCGCCATCCCCTGGCTGCAACCCTCTTGGCTAAGAAAACAGGATGGTCACTGAGGCGGACGGTCAGACATACGCCCCAGACCGTGCCTTCTCTGCCTTGGTAGATGCGCAAGCAGTCAGACCCCACGGTAGCCCGCCCCGCAGAACCGCACCTCCCTCCGCCCCGGCAGATACATCCGATCTTGACTTGCCGCCCCCGCTTCCTCCTGCTCCTCCTGGTCTCCCCCCTCCGGGGCTGGCAGATCCCAGCGCGGTGCGGCGCGTGGGCGTGCTGCGGGGCGACCATGGCTGTAGACTGTTACCTCCGGTTCCCACAGTAACAATCGAAAGCCACGGTTGCCCTGGAGACGCGGGGGCGGGGCGCGCGCTGCTGACGGCACCGCGGCAGCTCCCGTTAGGCAGTCGTCAGGGCAGAGAATTTTGGGGAAGGGGGGAGCGGGGGTAGCGCGCGCGACGGGGACCTGGCTCGGGGGCTGTGCGATGTGCGTGTAAGCCGGCCGGCCCTCGCAGCCTCTGGTGACCAGGGACCTGACGGCAGGATCGTAGCCCCTGCGCTGGATCAGCACCGCGGACAGCGGCGGCGCGGGCAGCGCGCGCAGAGCTGAGGGACCCTGGGGGACAGAGGGGCCGGGGGCGCGGCAGGTGGCCGGGTCCGCGGTCCTGGGGCGGGGCCAGGCGTCGGTGGCCGTGACTGGAGACTGTTACTGAGGGCGGCCCGGGCAGTAAGCAGTCTAGAGCCAAGGTGCCGGCGCGCTGCCCGGGCGGGGGTGCCTCCGTCGCCCACAGCTGGGGGCGCTGCTGCTCTTCCTCCCCCGCGTCTCCCGCCTTTCTCGGCCCAGCGCTTGCAGACAGGCACGCGGCCCTTGACGTCAAAGCCCTGTGACGTCAAATATGTCCCTGCGGAGAGGCACTTCCGGCGGCGGGGGAGGGGTCAGTGGGGGTGGAGCGGGGCAGTCCGTCTGAGGCCCCGCCCCCGCCTGGTCCTGAGAGGACAGCTCCTCGCGCAGAGGCGGGAATTCGGGGGCGCTAAGGGACTAGCCCGACGGGATGGGACGGGGAGGGGGTGCCCGGCTGGATGCGGGGTGGGGGTCCCGAGAGAGCCGTGGCTGGGTCGGCGGGAAGGTGGGCGTCTGTCTTTTGCCGGCGGCCCGGCTCAGCCGGCCGGGGGCAGCAAGGCTGAGTCACCGCGCTGCGGGGAGGGGGAGGAGGGGGCGCCTCGCCTGGGGCGTCAGCACCTTCGCCCCACTTTCTTGGGAGGATGGCGCAGGAGCCCCAGGAAATGTCGCGGGGACTCTGGGGTCCGTCCTCTCTTCGATGCTCCTCCGAAGTGGCTGCGTCTTCATCCGGGCGCGGGCAGGTTGCTGCACGGGGTTCTGGGTACGCCTCCGGCCGGCTCCACCAGCTGCGTGGGGATCCTCGTTCCCCACCCTGCTCCCAACCCCACCCCGTAGGGGGCCTCCAACCTGTCGCCTGCCGGTCTCCTCATTGCCCTCCCGTCCGTGTCCGTACATCGGTCCATCGGTAGCCCGTCGGCCGGTCAGTCCCACTTACCTGTCGGGCCGCGTCGCGCCCGCTCCCGCTCGCCTCCTGCAGCCGGGCTGGCGCCGCCGCTTTTATAGGCGCGCGTAGTACTCGTGCGGCGGCTCATTCATGCGGCCGCGGCTCCTACACACTGACGCGCTGCAGACGTCAGCAGGGAATTTAGGAAACGGGAAGAGGGGCTATTTATAGTGGCAAGGCGGGGGGTTGGGGGGGGGGACCAAGGCGACGGGGAGCTGGGAGGGGGAGGAAGGCGCACGGAAGCAGGAACAGGGAGGGGGCGCCCGGGCCCCTGTGCCAGCCTACAAAGGGTTAACTTTCCGGAACTGCGGGCTGGGGGCCGGCTGGAGGATGGTGCAGGGAGGGCGCACGGTCCGTTACTCCTTTATTCACTCAGGGACACCTGGAGGTGCAATCCCACCTAGCGCCCTGCCTTCCGGGTAGCCCCCATTCCCACTCCTCAGTTCCTGAACCCGACGGCTCTGTGGCGTCGCAAGATGACCCTCGGCGGCGTTATACCCCGCATGGCCACTGCAGTGCCGTCACCTTGGGGCAGGAGGTACAGGAGAGGAAGCTACATCCGAGGAGGGGCTAAGGCAGCATGTAGAACTGTGGCGTCGGGGAGATGAGGGAAGAAGAGTGGAGGAGCCCAGGGCTTTCAGAAGCTTTTAGAAGGAGTCTGGGCCTAGAAAGGAAGGCCTATTGGGGGGGGGGGGGGCGGGGGGGTTGTCCAGGTACCAGTCGGGAGCTGGAGATCCCACAAAAGTTGAGGAAAGTGGCTTGGACCCCCCAGAAATTGAGCAAGGGGTTCCTCCATGGGGGATCTGTGGGAAAGGTGGCAGACGGGGGTGAGTGGAAGAGGAAGCCTCAGCAAATGAAGGGGAGGAAGGCAGGTTGGAGGTGTCAGTTTCAGAGCCTGGCCCCGAGCAGACCCCATTTAGGACCCGTTTGTGGGCACTGGCAGAGCTCATATGAGGGTTATAATGAGTGAGGGAGACCAAGGGCTCAGCAGCTTGGAGGGCAGAGAGAGGTCTCCAGAGGGTGGAGGGGCAAGACCACTTCCCGGAGGAGTTAGAATTTCTGGAGGTATGAGTTGACAGGAAGGGCCTATGCCATGTGGGGCAGAATTCCCCTGAACAAGAACAGGGAAATGTATGATCCTGGCTCCATCAGTTGAGGGAAGTTCTAAATGTTGGAGGGTGAATGTGTTCAGAGGGAGGAGATGGATTGGGGGCCGGGGGAGCAGTGCCAGGCTAGTAGGGTAGGTAAAAACTAGGGAGGGAGGGAAAGGTCAAAGACTGAAGAAGAGTGAAGGCCACAGGAAGACAGCAAAGCTAGTGGCAGGGCTGTAAAATCCTCCCATACAGATGTAAGGACAGCTTGAGGGTAGGGATGGAGCCAATGAGTCGACTTAGGGAGTGGGGATCCCTGGAGAGTGTTGAAGAAAATCAAAGACAGTGGGCACAATGGACACTGCACAAAAGAGACACTGGGCTGAGGGGCTCCTTTTGGGGCTAGGATCTGGTCCCCTCAAGATTACAGGAGAGGTCCTGCACAACCTTTGGAATCTAGCCTCCTGGAATCCCCGCCCACCCCGCCCCCTGTTTTTTGTTTTTTGTTTTTTGGTTTTTTTTTTTTTTTTTTTTTTTGCCTCCAACCTTTGTCCCTGTGGTTCTCTTCTCCAGGACTGCCTTTCTACCTGGGGGGAGAACTCCTATTCATCCATCAAAGCCCATCTTTAAAGAGTGGTTTTCTGAGGAGCCTTTCTGCCTTTCTCCAGCACTCCATACACCTTTTTATTTTTCCCCCCACCTCAGTGCAGAACACATCCATCCCTCGGCCAACATGTTGGGGGCCATCTCCCCTAGAGGCGGCAGCTCCGGAACCTACCGTTTTCATTCTTGGAAGCTCACTGCAACCCTAGCGAGGGGACCGTGGGGAGATGGAGGAAAGGACTGGACTAAAATGAATCCAGAACACGGAGTAGAAACAGGGTGAGGGCAGAGTCAGAACGCAGTGGGAGTCTTTAGGACCGGCGGGGACCATGGCCCCGAGGCCGTGAAGATGGCAGCGAAGGAAAGAGAGCCTCTTGGGGGCGCCCGAGACCTTAGTGTCTGTCAGGGACCGCGAGTGGCCGCGCCAGCGGCCCCTCAGTGAGTGACTCAGCTACTACTCTGGCGGGGGCGTGGGGGTGGAGGACCGCGCGAGGGGCGGCAAGCGCGGCACCCACCCGCCCAGCGGCCCTAGGCGGTTGCTAAGCTCTCCAAGGCCTTAGAGAGACGCGATCTGGGCGAACCTCATCGGTTACTATGGTAACTCTGCGTCCCAGCCTCTCGCTCGCGACAGCTGAGAGAGGCGCAGCCAATCAGAAGCTGCAGGCGTTCTCCGGGACCCACTACCCACCCCCCCACCCCCCACGTGTGGGCAGGGGTCAGAAGGTGCGGGGAGGAGGCGTAGCAGCGGCCGTGGAGACCTGGCACTCACTCACAGGCCCGGTGCGGCGGCGGGGCCACGCGGGGCCACTTCCGGAGTAGCCGTGCGAGTGCCCACGCGCCAGTGCGGGATCTCCTCCCTCCCAGAAGGGGCATCACCTCAAGAACCGGGCCTTCTCGGTGGGGTGCAGAACTTTGCCCGGGGATCCCCGGTTGCCGGCCCTGCTGTCACGTTTGGGGTTAGTGTGTTGGAGACAAGTGCAAGCAGGTCCCTCAAAATGGCTCACACGGGGAATCTATGGGCTGGGGTCGATTCTGCGGGACCACCAAGAGGCGCTGTCCAGCTATTCCCAGTCGGATATCCTGGGGTCTCTCCAGAAACCTACAAGTTCAGGGGGGGCTGATTAGCTCTACCCAGGCTCGTGGAGGGCCCTATGTGACGGCCTCCTGAGTATCCCAGAGAGCCAGGACTTGAACTTAAGAAGGGGGCAGGTGTGTGTTTGTGCCAACATGCGTGCCCGCAGGTGTCAGTGCCTGGAGAGGGTCTGGGTGCAAATAGGTTTATTCTGTCTGTGTGTACCTAACTCATGTGGCTGAGTGAAGCTGGGTGTGTTGGGGGGTGGGGTGGGTATAAATGGACAGTCCCATCCAGGAATGTGTCAGGAGAACCTCCGAAGATCTTGTCTACCTTCTTTTGTCTTAGGACTTCTATAACCGCGCCCTCCTCCCCCCCCCCCCCCCCCCCATCTACTGTCACCAGTGTCCCCTCCATGTGGGCAGGACTTCTCCAAGCCGAGGCAATGTACATGGGAGCGTTTAGCTCAAAACCCCAGAGTTTGTGGGGGCTCTAAGTTCTGGAGCCTGGGTTCTCACGTGGGCACATCTGGGGGGTGAACCTGCGAGTAGACCTCATTCCCCGGTACAGCTTCGCAACCCAGGTGCACGGGAGGGAGGTGGCGGCTGTGTCGTGCAGAGCCTCGCACGGCCGCGAGGTGGCGCCATAGCTGCAGCAGCGCGAGCTGGCCCGGGCCGCTCCAGATAAGAGTGTGCGGAAAGCGCGGCGGGGCTGAGACGCGACCAGGACGCGGGGAGGACGGACCATCAGGACAGACCGACCGGGGGCCCGGCGGGCGGAGGGCAGCGCAGCGCAGCCACGTCCCCCCTGGATCCGCCGGCAGCCGGGCCCGGGGCTTCCGACATGCCCCCCAGGTGGGTCCTCAGACTCGGGACCGGGAGGGACAGGGGACCCGGACAGCCCGGTCCTCACGCGCTGGCCGCCTCGGGCGCATCCTCCGGCGCGGGAGCCCCAACGCGGCTGGCGTTCAGGACTCCGGGTGTCGCCCCTAGAGGACTCAGGACTGCCGGGCTGCTGCTCTGCGCCGGGTTCACGGCGGGGTCAGCGGCCCGGGGCCGACTCTGCCCGCACATGGGCTGGAGAGGCGAAGGGAAGGGAAGGGGAGCTGGCGGGCGGGGCTGGCAGGGGCGCTGCCCTGGCACAGCTCGGCGCCTGGCAGCGGGGCGGGTGGGGCGCCGGCTAGGAGCTGCCACCGCCACGGGGAGGGAAGCCGGGTCGGGCAGCGGCCGCAGGTAACGGGCCGCGAGGCCCTGCGGGCCAGGCGGGGAACAGGGTGGGCAGACGAACGAGCGGGCAGGGGAGTTCAGGGCTCGGCCCAGGCCCCAGGGCCGCCTGGCTGCCGAAATTGGGGGCCGAGAGGAAAAGCTGAGAGTCGAGGGACTGGGGCTGGCGCGCTTCTCCCGGCCTGTCTGAAGTTAGGAAACTTTTCCCCAAGTTTGGGGCGGCGGAGTTCCCGCGGAGAAGGGGCCGAAGGGAGCTGGGGAGGGAGGCGCGGGCCCGCGAATGCAGAGCTGAGGCCGAGGCCGGGGCCGGGATGCGGGTGGGGCGCAGGCCGGGGTCAGGGCCGCAGCCGGCTGTGCGCCGTGCCCGCCCGGGGCGCTGCCCCCTCCCTCCCCTGGGAGCTGCGTGGCTCCCCCCTCCCCCCCACCTGCTTCCTGCCTCAGCCTCCTGCCCCGATATAACGCCCTCCCCGCGCCGGGGCCGGCCTTCGTGCTCTGCCCGCCACGGCAGCCTCTGCCTCCGATCCCCGCGCGGCGGCCGCGCCCCGGCCCCAACTGAGGGCCTGACAGCCCCCAGGCAGGGCGGCGCCACGGCGGGCACCGCGCTCCCCTCCACTGGATCACTTCCCCCAGCTGGGGCAACTTCTCCCGAGGCGGGAGGCGCTTTTTACTCGGCTCCCTAATATCCCAGTTGGGCAAACTTCTCGGCCCTGAATGACTTTTCCTGAAGCGGACATTTTCCTCAAATCGGGTAACTGTCTCCGAAGGGGTCACTTCCCCCAAACAGTTTTCTCCTCGGAAGTCCCCAGGACCCAGCCCCTGGGCCCGGTGGCCTCCGGGCCTGGGCGTGCAGGCCAGTCTGGCCCCCTCTCCACCAGCCACTCTCCTACGCCTTCTTCTGGTCCAGGCCACCGGCCCAGGCTTCCACACTAGGAGGCCGCCGATCCTCTGCTAATGCCCAGGCCGCGGTGCTCGATGCCCCTGCCTAGCTGAGGGGACGGGGAAGGGGAAGTGGGTGGGGGGTGGGGGAGAAGTGCCCAGCTGGATACAGGCAGCGGGGGCTCCGTGAGGCTCTGACCCGGCTGCTGTGTGTCCCTGCAGGAGAGTGTGCTGGGCAGACGATGCTGGACACGATGGAGGCGCCGGGCCACTCGAGGCAGCTGCTGCTGCAGCTCAACAACCAGCGCACCAAGGGCTTCTTGTGCGACGTGATCATCGTGGTGCAGAACGCCCTCTTCCGCGCGCACAAGAACGTGCTGGCGGCCAGCAGCGCCTACCTCAAGTCCCTGGTGGTGCATGACAACCTGCTCAACCTGGACCATGACATGGTGAGCCCGGCGGTGTTCCGTCTGGTGCTGGACTTCATCTACACCGGCCGCCTGGCTGATGGCGCAGAGGCAGCGGCGGCAGCGGCCGTGGCCCCGGGGGCTGAGCCGAGCCTGGGCGCCGTGCTGGCCGCCGCCAGCTACCTGCAGATCCCCGACCTCGTGGCGTTGTGCAAAAAGCGCCTCAAGCGCCACGGCAAGTACTGCCACCTGCGGGGCGGCGGGGGCGGCGGCGGCGGTTATGCACCCTACGGGAGGCCGGGCCGTGGCCTTCGGGCCGCCACGCCCGTCATCCAGGCCTGCTACTCGTCCCCAGCCGGGCCTCCGCCGCCACCCGCCGCCGAGCCGTCTTCGGGCCCCGAGGCCGCAGTGAACACGCACTGCGCAGAGCTGTACGCCTCGGGCCCCGGCCCGGCCTCGGCGCTCTGCGCTCCGGAGCGCCGCTGCTCCCCGCTCTGCGGCCTGGACCTGTCCAAGAAAAGCCCGCCGGGCTCCGCGCCTCCAGAGCGGCCGCCGGGCGAGCGCGAACTGCCCCCGCGCCCAGACAGTCCTCCCAGCGCCGGCCCCGCAGCCTACAAAGAGCCACCGCTCGCCCTGCCACCGCTGCCGCCGCTGCCCTTCCAGAAGCTGGAGGAGGCTGTACCGCCTCCGGACCCGTTCCGTGGCGGCGGCGGCAGCCCGGGACCCGAGCCCCCGGGCCGCCCCGACGGACCCAGCCTTCTCTATCGCTGGATGAAGCACGAGCCAGGCCTGGGCAGCTACGGCGACGAGCTGGGCCGGGAGCGCGGCTCCCCCAGCGAGCGCTGCGAGGAGCGCGGCGGGGACCCGGCCGCTTCGCCCGGGGTACCCCCACTGGGCCTGGCGCCGCCGCGCTACCAGGGCAGCTTGGACGGGCCAGGCGCGGGCGGCGACGGCGACGACTACAAGAGCAGCAGCGAGGAGACGGGCAGCAGCGAGGACCCCAGCCCGCCCGGCGGCCACCTCGAGGGCTACCCATGCCCGCACCTGGCCTATGGCGAGCCTGAGAGCTTCGGTGACAACCTGTACGTGTGCATTCCGTGCGGCAAGGGCTTCCCCAGCTCGGAGCAGCTAAATGCGCACGTGGAAGCTCACGTGGAGGAGGAGGAAGCGCTGTACGGCAGGGCCGAGGCGGCTGAGGTAGCGGCGGGGGCCGCCGGCTTGGGGCCCCCTTTTGGAGGCAGTGGGGACAAGGTCGCTGGGGCTCCGGGCGGCCTGGGAGAGCTGCTGCGGCCTTACCGCTGCGCGTCGTGCGACAAGAGCTACAAGGACCCGGCCACGCTGCGGCAGCACGAGAAGACGCACTGGCTGACCCGGCCCTATCCGTGCACCATCTGCGGGAAGAAGTTCACGCAGCGCGGGACCATGACGCGCCACATGCGCAGCCACCTGGGCCTCAAACCCTTCGCGTGCGACGCGTGCGGCATGCGCTTCACGCGCCAGTACCGCCTGACAGAGCACATGCGCATCCACTCGGGCGAGAAGCCTTACGAGTGCCAGGTGTGCGGCGGCAAGTTCGCACAGCAACGCAACCTCATCAGCCACATGAAAATGCACGCCGTGGGTGGCGCGGCAGGCGCAGCCGGGGCGCTGGCGGGTCTGGGGGGGCTACCCGGCGTCCCCGGCCCCGACGGCAAGGGCAAGCTCGACTTTCCCGAGGGAGTCTTTGCTGTGGCCCGCCTCACGGCCGAACAGCTGAGCCTGAAGCAGCAGGACAAGGCAGCCGCGGCCGAGCTGCTGGCGCAGACCACGCACTTCCTGCACGACCCCAAGGTGGCGCTGGAGAGCCTCTACCCGCTGGCTAAGTTCACCGCGGAGCTGGGCCTCAGCCCCGACAAGGCGGCCGAGGTGCTGAGCCAGGGAGCGCACCTGGCCGCCGGACCCGACGGCCGGACCATCGACCGTTTTTCCCCGACCTAGAGCGCCTCATGCCGGCCCGACTTGCCGCCGCCGCGTGGCCCCGGCCCGTGGCCCTAGGGAGCGGTGGCGGCAGCCGCGAGCAGGCACACCGCGCCGGACAACTGTAGTAGCAGCGGCAGCGTCGCCGCGGTGGCGGCGGCCCCACCTGGCCTCACTGCTTTGTGCCTTAGCCCGGGGGTTGGGGTGGGGGGTGAAACCCCGGGACGGGGGTGGGATGGGGAAGGGAGATTTATATTTTTGATATCAGCTTTGACCAAAGGAGACCCCCGGCCCTTCTCCGCCTCTTCCTGTGGTTCGTTGGCCCCCTCCCCTGGCTCCGCGCTGCTCTTGGAGGGAGGGGTGTCACTGATGGGGCGCTCCCAGCCCTACCTCCGGCCCTTGCGACCACACCCATTCTCACTGTGAATCTCCCTGCTGGGGTCGGAGCGTCGGGCAGAGTTGGGGAGTGGGGAGGGGACTGAGCCGGCCGGAGGGCCCCCCCTCCGCCCCCCGCTCCCGCCCGCCCCGGGACTGATAATGTGAAGTTCCTCATTTTGCACAAGTGGCACTAGCCCCAGGGCCAACCCTTCCCTCCCTCTGGAGTCCGAGGGCTGAGACAGCCCTGGCCTACCGGTCTCCCACTCCCGCGGTGTCCTCCCCCCTCCCCTGGGGCCCCGGACCATATTTATTGCATGCGCCCCGGGCGGCCCCCCACCTCGAGCCCAGGCTGGGCTGGGCTGGAACGTGGTCTCTTTAGCTCCCTCCTCCCCAGTTTGTATATTTCCTACCTTGTACACAGGCTCTTCCAGAGCCGCTTCCATTTTCTATACTCGAACCAAACAGCAATAAAGCAGTAACCAAGGACCCTGGACCCGGCTCCTCTCTTCTGCCCTGCATAAGGACCTGGGTGGGTGGAGGGGCCAGACACACCCCTCATACAGGTGCAGAGAGAAACTTGCGCCTTCTTCCCTCCCCGATCCCAGAGACAGATGGGCAAGAGGTCAGGCATGTTCATAACTAAAAATTTATTAAGGGAAACAAAACCAGTGCTGCAAATGGGGCAGAAAGGAGAGACAGGTCTCCCACCCACCCAGTCATTGGCCTTCATCCAGGGGAGAGGATCTCAAAGGAGAGGCTGGGACCCTGTACCCCAAAGAGTCCGTCTTCTGAGGCTCTGGGGCACTCATCCCCCTGAACCACTGGTGGCTCTCCTGCATAGTACCCCCTTATTCAGGTATAATCTTGGGGCCTCAGGGAGGGTACAGCTTCATTCCCATCCTCTGGCCAGGCTGTACAGTCCAGACAGGGAGCTTTGGGGGATTCCCCCTCTGGTCCCATCAAAATTTACTCCTGGCTCCTCCTCAAGGCCCTGTCTTCCTCCAAGTTCCTCTCATCCCTGTCCCTGGCTTGGGAGAACCCATTCCCAGTAGGAAGCCTCTCGAGTGAGGCTTTGGACACAGGTGCCAGCTTAAGAGGCAACAAAAACCTCAAAGGCCAAAAGGCCCCTGTGTCAAGTTCTTCTAGGGCAAAGCTAGAAAGGGTGAAAACTCCAGGCTTGGCAATGCCCCTCTCAGGCACTGGCCCATCCTACCCTCACGTGGTGCTGCAGGAGCCTGGAAGTTTCTCAGAGCACAGGGGCCTGAGAAAGGTTTGGGCAGGAACACTTTATTAGGGTCCTGCCACAGAGAAGGAAGAGGTATCAGAGGAGGTACCAGAGGAGGAAGATTCAGAGTGGGAACCCCCATGGCAAGGACCTGAGGTGAAGAACTTGAGGGGATCAGGGAGGTGAGAGGCATCACCAGAAAGGGAAGGGGGGCAAGGGGAGGATTCAGGAGAGAGAGGGGGAAAGAGAGAGAGAGAGAGAGAGAGAGAGAGAGAGAGAGAGAGAGAGAGAGGAGGGGGGGAGGGACTGAGAAAAGTCTGAAGAAACTTCATGAAATGGGAACTAGAACAAAAGGAAGGCCAATGAGGGAGAGGAGCAGGCAAAGGCCACCCAGGAAGCATGAGCCTGAGACCATATGTCCCCTCCCTCTAGACCCATGACCATCCAAGGGGAAACGAGTGGCAAAGTGTAACGGACTCCGATGGATAAGGACAGGAAGAGCAGCAGGATGGATGTGTGTTTGGGGGTAGGGGGTAGGAAAGGTGGGGCCTAGGGCTGCTGTTTGGGATCTAGTGTCCAGAACCCAACCTGGGTCCCTAGGGGAATCCAGGCCTCCGAGAGAGACACACACCCTGGGCACTCTCTTCATGGCATGACCAAAGCCTCGTGGGACACATTCAGGACAGGGGTTCTGAAGATTGAAGGGACCCATCATTTCGCCTGCACCTGATGGAAATGCAACCCCTACCCTATCTCCAGCTGAGAAAGTGTCTGAGTCCCTGTGCTGAGAAGGCCTTCCCCCAGCCCTTGAACTAGACAGGGGGAGGGAGAAAGGCTGAGACCATGGGTGGCCTATCTGGCTCACCCACCTGCTGTCACTGCAGCCAGCCACCTCCCTGCTAAATCTTGGCAGCCCAGGAGGGTCCCAGCAGCTTCCGCCTGACCCTCAGGAGGGGCTCTGTGAGGAGCAGCTCCCCCACAGCACGGCCACGGCGTGGGTTGGAAGAGGATGGTTTATTGTCTGGGTGGATTGGTGGCTCAGGCACGTGGGCATCTTCGTTGCTACACTGGGCGCCTGGTGGCCTCTCAGGAATGG
Organism: Puma concolor; assembly: GCF_028749965.1. Classification (NCBI taxonomy): domain Eukaryota; kingdom Metazoa; phylum Chordata; class Mammalia; order Carnivora; family Felidae; genus Puma; species Puma concolor. The sequence continues at coordinate 15,412,641 of NC_141680.1, read as the reverse complement.
TTCCGGGGGGAGACCCCGATGCGGCCCTCTCAGCCCACCTGGGCCCACGTGAGGAAGGCCGGGATGTCCCGCACAGGCACATTCCTCGTCAGTGCCTTCACACGCAGGTTGCGGTCATCCGTCAACAGCACCACCTCCCGCAGTAGCCGGATTGGCTCCTCTGTAGGCAGGAGAGAGCAGAAGGACTTCAATGAGGGCAGGAGGCAGAGGCACAGGCTGCCTCTCCTCTCTCTGGAGGTTGGGGTGGGGGGCGGGGGGATGTGGTCCCGTAGGGGTCAGGGACGGTCATTTCCTGGCCCTTCTGTAAGTCTTTCCCTCACGCAATCGGCTGAGGGTACCCCTCCCCTATCGGCTTAGAGAGGACCATGCTGGGCCAGCGCTGGCCTTGTGCTTCAGACCCCCGCCTCCAGCACAGGGCTGTGTTGCCTCCTGCCTAGAGATCTGCCTGAGCCACTGGTCTCCACAGACCCTTCTCCCAGGATGCTGAACTGAAGGGGTAGAAGGAGCCCCTTTCCTTCTACTCCTTCTGACTGTATGGCTGGTCCTGGACTCACAATTACTACTCTCTTTTTGCACATCCTCTCCCTCCGAGGCTAGCGGGCCAATGCTTTACGTATTAAGAGGTAGAAAGCTCAAGATGGAATCCACAGTGTATCCAGGCTCCCAGATGTGAGAAGAGGGGTTAGTTTAGGAGAGCTCTAAGGAAAGGAGGGCCAGGGTCCCTGGCAGAGCCGCGGCCAAGGTGGCCCTGAACTAGAGTCCAATGATTTCCTCCATTACATGAAAGTAATCCACGTAAATGGTGAGAACCTTGAACAGTAGAGAAGAGGACAACAAAGGAAAGGAAAAGTCACAGTCATCCATCCAGCTGTCTCCCTTCATGTGTCTCTGTCTTGCTCCCGAGGGCTCGATCTGTGCGTGCTTTCGGATTTCTTTATGCACATGTGAGTACGTATACTTGTTACATAAGCTTTTTTCCTACATTATAATCATACTAGCCATATTTACTTTATTCAAATTTTACATATTTTAAAGCTCTTTCTATATCAGCACAGGCAGCCTTTGTTCTTTTTAGATGACCTCTTAGCAAGATGTCTTCCACTACCTCTCTTCCCCTAATTTCCTAACCTCTTAATGTACTGGGGAGATTCAACCAGGGCCAAGTACCCACACAAGTGACATCCCCACCCCTGGGCAGGCCGCTTGGTGGCAGGCCCACCCCTCAGTCCCAGGCTGGGTATTTCCTGACGGAGGTCCGGCAGACAGTGAGGCACAGGAAATGTCCTGCGGGGCTTGCTGACTGCGGGGGGCTGGCGGGGCTGGGCAATCGCAAATGTCCAGGTCAGACCTGAACGGTTTCAGGCTTGCCAGCTCCAGGCAGGGAGGCTGAGAACTGGCCGTCAGCCTGGGAGGAGTTTGGGGGAAGAGGGAGGGAGAGGCTGAGGACGCTGGTGAGCAGAGGGGAGAGGTGGAAGGAGGAGGGGTGGGGAGCAGAGGGGAGAGGTGGAAGGAGGAGGGGTGGGAGGTGAGGGGCTGCGGTGGGCAGATGGGGAGAGGATGGCCGCCTGAGCAGAGAGGAGGCCTGGAGCTGGAGCTCAACTGCCTGGGCCTGGGCCCTCTGGCGTGGTGGTGCTGGCCTGTGCTAATGTGGGGTTCCCAGCTGGCTGCTCAAGGCAGCCCCACCGCTCCTGCCCTGGGGCTCGGACCAAGAGAGTCCCAGACCTTAGGTCAGTTGACTAAGGCCCTGCGTTGCCGGCAGGGGTCTGCAGGGGTTTCTGTGGATACTTTCAGACATTTTTAACAATAAACATCCTCTGTTTTGACACTGGTAACTTCACTTTGTTAGAAACCAGAGACTGTCATCTTGTCAGGCCCCATCCGCCATAATCCACATGATTTTAAAATTCAACATCGTTTACACATAAACATTTAGTGACGGTTTCTCTGTGAATCTGACAAGTTAATCTGCTAAGAATTCACACTGACAAATGGGGTTTGATTACACTAGCCGTTGCTGATGTAATTCTGATAGGGGCGGTCCCCAGGATGGCAATGGGTTCCTGTAGGCTGTTTAGGGTGAAGTGTGTGTGGGGGGTGGAGAGACTAGTAGGGTGAAAGCCAAAATTTGTCTCTGCTGAGAAAGAAACAGCTCTGAGGCTGGGTGGGGCCGCAGCAGTATCTGAACTACACTTCCCAACAAGGCCTGCAGTCCTGCCTACCTCTCTCTCAGAAGGTGCCCCTCTAGGAAGCTGCCTGGGAGCAGAACACAAGCTCCCCCGTTTGGTTCAGCCAGGACTCCTTTTTATCACTTCACTGCTCCAGGTCTGGCTCTGAGGGCCAGAATGTACAAGCCACATGGCAGGACCCCTCTGAACAGCACCTGTGGGTTCATTACCAGCCCCTGGTGCAGAGACTCGGGTAGGGGCAGCAGGGGAGAAGACAGTGCCCTGACTAGTCTGGAAGCCAGGGTAGGAAACTGAGCAGGGAAGGGAGATGAGCAACAACGGCTAAAGGAAAAGGACAGGATGTAGTTACCTATACATAGACAGAGACCAAGTGGTAAGAATGACCAAGTCTGTAGACGACATGGAGCTAGGACATCCTAGGAGGAAACATCAGACCCCTGGAAGCCAGGAGCAGAAAACACCTGAGCCTTGCTGACTCCGAGGGGCCATGCAGGAAAGCATTCTGGGTTGAGAATGAGGTGCTCAAGCCCCTGGAAAAGCATCCCAAGGTGGGTCTTTGGGCCAAAGACAGGACTCCAGTCACCAAAGAGGTCTTGAAAATTGGGCTGAGGGCTCAGTCCTCAAGCTGTCACCTGCCCCCAAAGTGTGATGGCATATGACACCGAGACAGGAAGAGAAGGCCCACTACTCACTAGGGAAGTACCTCCGTCACCGGCCTGACAGAGGGCAAACATTCAGGGATGAACTGAGAGTGTGAACACGGCCAAGAAAAGGGAGCTGGGCCCCAGGGACCACTGGGGACTGTCCTCTCAGAGCTGCAGAGGGCTGGGCTCAGGAGACCATGGCCAGAATAAGCTACACTGAATCATAAAGACATTCTTGCTGTCAGAGAACTCACTGAGGACCCAAGAAAGGAAATGGATCCATGCCGAGTGGGAAAGCTCCCTGCCTAGAGCCTTGCTTCCTGGGCTAGGTCCACCCCTAGTTGGCTCAGGGTCCACCGGGGAGTGGGGGAAGCTGTGACAGGGAAGTTGGATTTCCAGAGTCTGGCCTCAGGCTTGCATCAAACCTGACCTCTGATTTATCAAACTTCCCAGGCCAGAGTTGGTGGTGGAGGAACCCTTTCCTAGGGCTGAGGATGGTAGGGCATGGGGGTGGATGATCCCGAGGCAGAGGCAAAGCTGTACCTTTGTTGGTGGGCATGAAGTCCTTAGCCTTGTCTTTGCAGTAGTGGAGGCAGCAGGAGAGGATCAGGTCATCGTTGTTACCCTGGAGGAAGAAAGTGTGAGAAGGGCCATTGGGCAGGAGGGGGCGCCATTCGGAGGCGGCACAGGTATACTTTTTGCCTCTGGGGTTCCTGGGGAGGATCACATCCCGGAGTCCCTCCCATACACGTCAGGCCCTGCTTGGTTGGGTCCAACTGTGCCAAGAGTGATCTAGGGGACACAGAACTGCCCCTCCTGGGCCTCAATGGTGGCTGCCCCCCTCAGCTGCCTAGGCTGCCTGAGCTGCCTGACTTCCCGGAGACCCTGTTCTGAGGTAGACTGTGGGCTCTCCCTTTCTGCCACAGGTCTTACCAGTTGGCCAGTAATGTCCTCGCTGCGGAAGGCGATGGATTCCAGTTCATTGCCACGGCTGGTCAGGGCCCGCAGACAAGAGTCCCGACTCTCAAATCGCCGCTCGAGGAACTCGATGGACTTCCGGGCCTTTTCCTGCACCACACGGGCATAGCCCCCAGCCCGGTGGTCTGTCTCCTGCCCCTTGGCCAGGCCATCCAGCTCATTGATCACTGATGAGACATAGTTCCACAAGTTTATCAGCTCCCTAGGCTCACTCCCAGCCAGCCCCTTCCCAGACCACAGAATCCATCTTGCCCAAAGGAGTCTTCCAATGATGCTTAGGAGAACTTGGGAGGCAAGAAGTGTCCCAGACTTTACACAGAGTTCTATCTTTCTGTGCCTTCCCCCGGGCCCCGCCCTCCTCCAAGAAGGAACTTACACGGATTTTCTGGAGCTGCTGTATTCAGAAGAAGAAACCTGGCCCCTCCATCACATTCCTTAGTTATAGGATCAAATTGAAAGAGTTTCTCAAGAGAGGCAAGGGTAGCTGCTACAAGACAAGAGGCAGCCCCCTCATCAACCTGGACCCCCAACCACAGAAGTTCACAAGGGGCAGAGTTCTACACACTATCCCCTGGCACAGTGCAGGCAGGTCACCAAGTGGGAAGCAACAGTCACGGCCTTACTTGCAGGGGCCGTGGTATTCCCTCAAACCATGCCCTTGGCACAGACACTCTGCTGATACTGCACGTGTTTGTGTGTGTGTATGTGTGTGTGTGTGTATGTGTCTGCCTGCCTATGTGTCTGGGACACGGCTTCATTTTCTGGTGAAGATTCTTTCCAAAATTCCAGCCAAAAGCCTGAGGTCAAGTGGGAAATATGCACTCCTTGGGGGCTCCGGGAGAGTTTGGGGTCTGAGGCCTCTCCTCAGTGCAATGATTCATGGCTCGGGGAGTCGGCATGAGCATGCTGTTCCATGGTGAGCCTGGCACTCACTGTCTGGGTATTCAGAGACACTTTCTGGAAAGGGCCCATGTGGGAATGCACACACACACACACACACACACACACACACACACACAATGCCCACGCTTTCAGCAACTTGAGGCTGCTACATGTCCACACAATGTATGGTTGAGGCTGGGAAGTGGTGGTGGACGGGTGTATGGTACGGCAAACAGAACATCAAACACGAAAAACTGGTATTCCATCCCAAAATCTCCTTTCCTGCTTCCAAACTAAACAGGCTTCAAAGGGGAAGCTTGTTTGTGCTTCTGCACCAGGCGGGGCTTCTTGATGCTAGGGTCAGGCCTAAGGAGCAGGAGCAGGTTAAAGAGCACAAGAAACAAGCAGGGAAAGCTGTCTGCTTAACCCTTTGTGCTCTGGACACGGGGCGGGAATCCACTGAGGGAGCCTCACTGAACAGGAGTGCTCTTTACAGCTCCTGAGATTCGAGGGCCCTGCCCAGCTGAAGAAGGTTCAAAGAGGCTGGCCCTCACTGCTGTAGTGGCGCTGTCATTTCCCAGCAACAACGGGGGCCATCAATTTATTCTACATGTGTCCCTCTCCTATGGGTTTTCTCATATATTTGCTCCCTCCCTACCATATCTGGCTTTCCCTACTGAACCACAAGCTCCTCAAGGCCAAGGTCTTGAAGCTCTGCCTTCCGTGAGATCCCTCAGGGACAAGGAGCCTGAGCACACCGTAGGGGCACAGATGGTGCTGGTGACCAAAACCCCTGCTAGCCTCGGATGGTGTCTGAGTCTCCTTCCAAGTCTTAGGGGGGCTCCTGAGATGTCAACCTCTGTCAGTTTATACCATTTCCTGACCATTAGCAAAACAAATGACCACTTACTCACTTTCTTCCCCCTAAAACTCTCCTGGATAGGAAAGCACGAAGACATGTTATCCTGATAGCCGCCCCACCCCAGGACGCTGTGAGGAAAGAGGGAAAGCTGGAAAAACTTGATGGTCTTGCTGCTCTACTTTTGAAGAACAGAAAGCCTTCCCTTAGGTCTAAAGGCCTGGGTTTTAGAGGTTCTGGCCAGGCCACATGGGGAGGGGGAAGGAAGACAGGGAGGGTGGAGGCGGGACGAGGGCTGCTTCAGTGCCAACATTCTCAGGTGGTGCTAACGTGTTTCCCACAACCCCCCAGGGTTCTATAGCCTCTGCAGGGGCGGATGTTTCCTGCCCTTTGTTTCCACCCTCATCTGGCACTAAGACACTTGGGACTAGGAGGGGAGGCCCAATGGAACATCTTGGCATGGATGTCAGAGGTGGCTTGGCAGGCAGACTGCCAGTCTGGCAGCTTTTCCAGAGGACAAGGATCCCGAACTGGCTCCCAGCAGCTGCTGAGAAGGGGACACTGAAAAGCCAGTCACCTTCCAGGCCCTCTCCCTCCACAGGATGGCCATAAGCTATATGAGCTCTATTAGGGATACCAGGCGCCCAGAGCCCACAGCCCATCCTCAGGCTGACCCACCATAGAGCTCCAAGAACTAAGACAGTGCCTAGACAGTCCCTTGGAGACAGCCCAGCTGGGCTCTTCTGGCCTGAGGGTGGAAGCAAGCTAGCTGGGTCCTGAGATGCTGACCCTGCACCAGCACCAGTGACCAGACAGCGGTAAGGGCCCAAGTGGCAGGAATCCACAGGCATGAGCCAAGGGCTTGCTCTGGAGGGTTTCCATCAGCCTGGCCTTAGGGTGACACCGGCCAGAAGAATGCTACCTCGAACCAACAGAATGATCATGAAAAGCTACAAGACAATCAGACCAAAGGCATCTAACCACTTCAAAATCCTCCCAGCCTCCCTGCCAGACCACCCAGCAGCACTGCCGTTATCTGCCAGGGCTGAGTGTTTACCAATAACGGGAACCAGCTTTGCTGTTTTACTGCAAGCTTTATAAGGATAAAAACAAGGGCTGGGCTCATGCAGCCTCTGGTTGCTGGGACACAGGAGTCCATTTGCTCAAGCAGTTTAAGCCATGGATCAGCCATAATAATTTGAACTGCTCTGATTATTAAACAATTTTCCTTGCCCCACGCACACCCTACTTCCCTGCAAATCCTGTCATACGCACGCCGCGGGGCTCCCTTGCCTGTGTAGCCCCCTGGGCCGTGGGGCATGTGTGTAGAGGGGCCTGCTGCGCACGTGCAGGGTTGCTCAGGCCTGACTCACCGATGAGGGGCACCACCAGGATGTACTTCCTGCTCTCCAGCAGCCGTGCCAGACTGGCCAGGTGGTCAATGAAGCCGTTGGTGTCTGGTACAAGGAACAAGGGTCTGATCTCGAGCTCCATCTGCCTCATCTGACTCTGGTCCTCCAGGACAGCCTACAGGGACACAGAACGGTGAGTGAGCCAGAGTGAGTAGGCAAGTGGGTGGACGAGCCAGGGCCCTGACTACACAGTGTGTCAGCATCCTGCCTCCTGAAACTCTCCCCGCTCCAGAGGGACAGCCAGTCCCTGTCAGGCCTGAGGGACGGGCCCAAGGACTGGGCAAAGTACTGGAATAACAATCAACACAGACTAGATGGCCTGAGGAACAGCGTGTGACTAAAACCCTGCCTCGGCCAGAGAAAGCCCCGATGGTATTAAAAGTTACAGGTTTCTGAAAGACAGACCCTGGGCTAAAAATCACCAAGGGGGAGTCAGCTTCCCTGGATAGGAAAGTGGTTTCACACACATTACCTAGGCAGCATATAGAGGGGTACTGCTCAGCGTGAACACTGTATATAGAGTGCATTTGTTATTTCAGTTTACTTCATTGGATGGCCAGAAAACAAAGGTTATGCTCAAAGGCAATATAAAAACAGTGATGCTGACAACGAATTATTAATGCCCACAGCAGCAGGAGTCCATACGGTGTGATGGATTTGGACCCAACTCACATGCTCACAGAGAGCAACACCCAGGCTGATGAGATCAGCCGCCCCCCCGCCCAGCAGCAGTGTTTCCTCAACATCAGTCCTGTGTTCTACCTGTGCTCCTTTGCCGCTGCTCTGCACAACCTGTATGATTATTTACTTGGTGTTTTTTCATGAAACTGACTTTAAGGCAACTATTTTTGGCTTAGCCTCTTCTTAAGCTTACTAGTGCAAGCTATACTTGCACAATAAAAAGCCAAAGCATCTCCTGTGCGCCGCTAAAAAACCAACTCACTCAGCACCAGTGGTCTGGGCACCACCCCTCGAAGACCACATGGCCTGGAGGCTTGTCTGTCTGATGGACGTTCACATCTTTCAGGGACGCTCCACGCACATCTGTGAAAGCCTGACTTTCTCAAGTCTGACACAGCCCGGAGTGGCAGCGGCCCTCTGAGATAGGCCCTGGGTCTGTCACTACAGAACATGGTCACTATTGTGCTGCTTCCTCTTGTGGCGACCATGGCCAAGAAGCAAAATGATTTGCTGGCATCTGCCCAGACGGTGTGCTCCCTGGGTGCACAGCAGGAGGGCACCGACACAAATCTGGCAGGGACCAGGCCAGCAGGTCCCGGCCCTGTCCCGCCCTCTCCTGATCTTCTGCCACACGCCAACCAGCAAGGACACAGACACAGGCTCAGAGCAGGGGGACTGGTGTGCGTGCCAACCGAGACGGGTCCCACAGTGCTGGCCCCGGCCGCTAACAGTCAGGGAGGAAGGCGCTCAGGTTTCACTGGCAACGACAGTAAAACTGAAAGGGCATGCCTCTGAATGCTGGGGGTGGCTTCTCTGTGACCTACTGGGGACCTCTTCCTATGAGTAAGTCGTTGCTGCCACTGCCACCACAGCTGGTGGAAGGCACAGGCCACAGGCCACAGGCAGGCATGAGAAACGCAGCTGAGAGGCCCAGTCTGACGAAGTCATCCTGCTGCTGTCGCCTCAGCAGGGGAAAGCACCCCCGCTGCCGGCCATCTTCTCGGGGGATTCGGGTGGCAGTCCCTCCCTGTGGGGTGACCAATTGCACGATGATACCCAGTCCACTAAACTCCCCTTGTGGCATTTTTTTAAAATTTTATTTTTTCTTCATATCGAATTAACATAGGCCACTATTTAGCGGCACGGGTGTTCTGTAAGAACAGGCACTCTAATGGGGGCGCCTGGGTGGTTCAGTTGGTTGGGTATTCTACTTCGGCTCAGGTCATGATCTCGCAGTTTGTGAGTTTGAGGCCCACATCGGGCTCTGTGCTGACAGCTCAGACCCTGGGGCCTGCTTAGGATTCTGTGTCTCCCTCTCTGCCCCTACCCCGCTTGTGCTCTCTCAAAACTGAATAAATGTTAAAAAAAAAAAAAAAATTAAAGAAAGAAGAAGAACAGGGGCTCTACTCTTCCTCCTCATGGGGAGCGGTGGCATTCCAGCTGTTCATTTCCCCAGATCTTGCTGTTCTCTATCCAGCTTTTCCACTGCCAGGAACATTCTTCCTGGTATCACAAGCCCCCAAATCTCTGTGTTTCTGGGGGAGAAGGAACAGAACAGAGACCTGGCTGGGAAGAGGACAGGGGCTCAGGGACCTGAGCACTAGATCTCTGCCACCGCCCCACCGAGACTCTTCACATCTTAGTTTTCCTGCCTGCAGAAATGATAGGCCAGCTCTGCTCTGACTCTAAAGAAGAGGACCTGGCTGCCATTCCTCACCCTGAGTGAACAATAATGAGCTCCTGAGACCCTGAACCATCCCACCTTTAGAAAGCTGGCCTTTTTAAGCCAGGTGACCAAGGGAGGCCGAGGGCTAACAGCCTGCTTGTGTGTTCTGATGACAGGACGGAAGAAACACCTAGGAGCAGGGTACAGGGAAGCTCTAACTGTCTGAGTTCTCAGACCTCTGGCTCAGGGCCAGAAAGGTGAACAAAGGCCGTGCGGGCTCTCAGGGAGGTGGCAACCTTGTTGGTTCCCCAGGGGTGGGGTGGGGTCAAGCTGTATGAGGGTGGTTGGAGCTGTGCTGCCATCATCCGGTCCCAGGGACGCCCGCAGACAACTTCCCTTAACCTGGCTCTGCCTAGTGAGTCACCACACAACTGCTTCCTGTTCCCCACATGCCCTCACGGAGTCTCAGGAGGTTAAATGAAGCTGCTCCCCCTTCTCCTGGGGTACCTGTGGGCCTCTGGGGGGTGTCATACCTGGGTCATGAGACTGGCCCAGTACCTTTCAAAAGAATGGCAGACGGAAGAGGGACCGGGAGTCTGCAGGCCCTCTTCTGCGGGTGTCTGTGTTTCCGGCCCTCTCTGAGTGGTGCTGTGTGTGTGTGTGTGTGTGTGTGTGTGTGTGTGTGTTTAGCATTTGCCCTCCTAACTTTTCCAGATTTTACCCGTCAGATTCCTGGCAGCTGTGCACGGCGCCTGTGCCGGCCGTCACGTCCCATTCCGATCTCTGGGTCGCACGGTGAGAGAAGGACACAGGATGCGCAGGGAGTGAAAAAGTGATGTCGGTGGGGAGAGTGCCAAGTCCCCACTCACAGCCATGGGACGCTTGGGGAGACGGGGGAAGCAAGCTGCTGTGGAGTTCAGAGGCCGGTAGTGAGATTTATTTTTGTTTGTATGAGTAAAAAGCTGCAGAAGCCTCTGGTGGGGGTGAGGGGGGCTCAACTGGAATGCTGTGATTCAGACAGACTGGCCCTGGCCTGGAGTCAAGTGTGCTGACCCGGAAGGAGAGGTCCACAGGAACCCTTCTCGTTGCAGCTAAGGTTGGGCCACGATGGTCCCTGGATAATGAACTGGGAACCCAAGGAAAGCACGGACACTTTGAATCACACCAGTGGTAGTAGGAACCGAGTTGTCATCAAGTGTGGAAGGAAAAAAAGAACTCAATTCTGTTTCTGGAAGGTGCTAAGTAGCCAACTTTCTCTGAGGTATGAGAGCATCCTTGAGCAAGGCAGTGGGGATCTGGGAAAGAGATAATCCACAGTAACATCTAATGAGGAAGCTAACAGGCTTGGGAGAAGGGCTCTTTATAGGTTAAGTTCCTTCTAGACTGTGGGGATGTTTTGGGGATGCTGACCCACTGAAAATTGGGACACTGAGAATTACAAATAAAAGGTATTGCAATTAGCTCACACAGGAGCTGTGGAACTTGAAGAACCCAAGTCACGAAGCAGAGCCACATTGAGAGAAGGCCCTCTTAAGTCTTCCTTCCGCTTAGGACTCCACAGGGAGTGTGGCTGCTCCCGTCCCTCTACTGGGTGATGGAATCATTTATCCCTGGGCCTCTCTGGCCAGAGCAATGTCTTCACCAGAAACAAGAAGTTCTGTGCCACAGCAAATTTCTGTGCTCATTTTGTATGTGAAAGTGTCTAGGAAACTGCCTGATACATGAATTAATAACCTCACAAGTGTCAGTTTCCCTTCCTCCTGACCAGCTCCATTTTTCACCTCTTAGATTATCCAGGAGGGTAACTATCTGGGGAAACCACTCGGGAGCAGAGCTGGAGATGGGGAGGGGAGAGAGACAGGGTTGTTTTTTTTTATTTTTTTTTTTATTAAAAAAAAAAATTTTTTTTTCAACATTTATTTTTGGGACAGAGAGAGACAGAGCATGAACGGGGGAGGGGCAGAGAGAGAGGGAGACACAGAATCGGAAACAGGCTCCAGGCTCTGAGCCATCAGCCCAGCGCCTGACGTGGGGCTCGAACTCACGGACCGCGAGATCGTGACCTGGCTGAAGTCGGACGCTTAACCGACTGCGCCACCCAGGCGCCCCGAGACAGGGTTGTTAACTTCTGTGATAAGATGATAAGACTCATGGTACTCTTATTGTCTTTTTTTTCTTTAATGACATAGAAAGCTTTTTTAAAAATGAAAAATGGAAAAATGGAAATGAAATAAAAAATAGGAATAGTTGGTGAGATAACCACTGACAGTGCAGGCAGGCAGTTCCTTCTCGAGCCACAGAAACCAAAGGGAGCAGATATTGCATTTGCTATCAAAAGAGAGCAGGCAGCACCAGGGGCTGGTAAACCCCTGGCATGATAAACATCGTCATGTAGGGTGGGTGCTCATGGGGAAGTCTCCGTTTAGGATCCCTTCTCTGGATGTTCAGTCAGTGCCACAGAACTTAACGTGTGCCTGCTTTCTTTTCAAAAGTTACAATCAGAAAAAACAAAAACCAAACAAAAACCAAACAAAAAAACCAAAACAAAAACCAAAAACCACCCAAAAAAGTTATGATCAGGATGAGTTGCTTGCTGCTTCTTATAGTTTTATGAGGACTGATTTTATTTTCAAACTAGACTGTAAAGAGCTCAAAGAGAATGGTCTTCTTTTCCTATAGTTTCTTCAACAATACCTCGCTCCACGAGCTCAATCACAGAATCTCAGAGCTGGAGGGCATCTTATGGCTAATCCGACTTGAATTTTATCTGATAACTCTCTTGTTCTGAGAATGCCCAGGAGGTGTGCCTTTTCCTGACGGAGAGGGAGTGGCAGGGTGAGCATGACACCTCTGGGCTTGCTCCAAGCAGTACTAGCCTAAGGGTGCTGCTCCAGCCAACAGCCCATGGGTTCATTCTGTAGGAGGTCGGGACCTTGTGGATGCTGCAGGAGCCAGGGAGGCGAGAGTGGCTGCAGCAAACTGGAGACCCAGCGCCACGGCTTGTGGAGAAGCTGGAGCGGGCTCTGGAATGGCTTGAGTAGGGCGGGTGGCTGCCCGGCTCTGCAGGCTGATGTGCTTTCCTGCCTTGGCGTGAACGTGCCCCTGGCCTGGTAGTGCAGTGGCTCCCACCCTGCCTCCGACAGCTAGGAGCCAGGGCTGAGTGTCTGCCTTCCGCTAGCTTCCATACAGGTGTGGGGGGCTCTGTGTGTGCCCCATTGTTCCACAGCACCACCCTCCCCCAGCTGGGTGGCAGTGTGAATGGGCCGCAGCTATATTTAGAGTGAAACTCCTGGGGCCACCACAAAGGAGTGACTGCATCTTCAGGAGGGTGGGTGGGCGGGAAGGGGACAGGGGAGCCAAGCTATTTTCAGAACACATGTCATTGCTGGCTACAGAGCAAGACTGTGGCCATAATGCCGAGGGAAACAATAGCTGTGGCCAGAGGAAGAGCCTGTTATGTTTCAGGTGGGATGTTTGCAACTGCTCAGGAAACCCGACCCCGCCCGACAGCAGCACAAATCACAGCAAAGCCTCGTGGAAGCAGGGGGGCGGGGGGGGGGGGGGGGGGATTCACAGGGCCAGGATGAGGTGCCAAGAGGCCACGCCTCATGCCTAGAGGCGGATTTTCAGTGACTGCTTAGCCCTAGGGGCCTGATTAGGACTGAAACACCTCAGACCAATTGCCCAGACAAACCATGTACCTGGCACTCTGGTCTCCAGACACCTCCCAAGAATGGCAACGGGAATGAAAAGGACTCGGTCAGAAAGCATCCAGGTGGGCAGAACCGACCTAATGTGAAGAGGTGTCTCAGGCAACAGGCAAAGCCTGGGGTGAGCCAGAGAGCATGGCCTCAAAGTCCCAGGTGGGCGGTCTTGGCCCCTCAGTATTCAGGGACTTGCCTGGGTGCCGTGGCTCCAGCTGCACAGGCCCGGAGAGCTGCCCACACCCCTTTTCTGACCTCCAGTCGGCCCCACTCACCAGCCTCTGTGCAAGGCCGGAAGCGGGGAGGGACAGGCTGCAGAGGGAGGCTAGGCCTCACCTCCCCCATCCCACAGATGAGCTTGGGCCCAGGGGTCTAGGTGGGAGAAGGGAAGTGGGGGTGTGGCTACAGCCCCAGATCTCAGTTGGACTTTATAGCCATCATGGGGGCCAGGAGGATTTTTTCAACTCCATCTTCATATCCCCTTCCCCAAACATGTGTGGTTCCTGTTTTGCTGCATCTGTAAAAGGCGCCGGGAGCTGGGGACTTGCCTTACACCTCTCGGTTAACACCCCTGGAGACTGATGGAGTTCAGAGCAGTGTAATTTACAGCCCATCTCTCCAATCTTAATTCACCCGATGCTCCTCTCTTCCTTATTGTATTAGTGTGACCCAGGTACCTGCCAACAATAATGGCCTCTCCAGCTAGGAGCCTCTCCCCCACTCCCAGGACAATTTATACCTTTTCCTTGGGATTTTCCCCCCTTAAATTAAACAAAAAGAGGAAAAATAAGAAAAGGTTAACATGGGTTTGGAGTGCTGCAGCCCCGTGGTTCTGGGCAGGGAGCCAATGGCCCGAGGGCACACACATGTGTGTGCTCTCCCAGAAGGGCCTTCACCGGCCCTGTTTTACAGCCACCTCGGCACAGACTCCAGGGTTCACGCATATGGCCAGACAGATGTGTCTGGCTTACGTTCAAGGCTGGAAAATGAAGAATTATGGAAGTGAAGGGCCCCGGGCATTAAAAGGGGGGGTGAAGGAAGGGGGGAATTTTTCCTCTGCTGAGAAATCCTCCTGTGGCTGTGAGGCTGGAGGAAGAAGGCTGACAGGAGGCAGGGCCGCCAGCAGTGGTGCATGTGGGGCCTGTTCTTAAAGGGGCCACAGCAACCCAAACCCCAGCTGGCCCATAGCAGGCCTGTGGTGCCCAGGCCCGAGCAGCCTGCTCTGAAGGAGGTGACAGGGGAACAAAGCTCCCGAGCAGGGGCAGCCCCAGGCACCAGACGTCAAGCAAGATTCATACAAGACCTCCGGTTTGCAATGTACTGCCTGTTGCTGGAGAGGCCAAGCTGAGCAAGGCGCTCTTGACGAGGCCATGTCCCCGTGGCATGTGCTCCCACAGCATCCTGTACTTCCCTTTGGCCACAGTGCACGCTGACGCCTCAAATCACTGGCTCCTCCATTCACTGTACACCCTGCACCTTCTGCGGCAGGACTTCTTTGGTTCGGTCCTGTGTCCCCCGACCCCTAGCCTAGCAGATGCTCCACTACCACTTATTACACACTGAGATGGAGACATGGTACTTGCTTCTAAGGAGTTCACAGTACAACAGTGGGGGTGGGGTGGGTGGGGAACAAGTCCAGAAATAACTGTAATACGAGACATGATACAAGTTTCAGAAATGAAGCATAAATCAGTGCCACAGGAACACTGAGCAGAGAGGGATGAATTCCTCCTGAGGGGTATCAGGGAAGGCTTCACTGGGGAGATGAAGTTTCATCTGAGGACTGAAGGAAGACTAGAGTTTCAACAGGTAATAGGAAATGTGGAGCAGGAAAAGGGTATTCTGGTCTGAGGGAACAGCATGGACTGAGACCCGAGAGTGGGACAGGGTAGAGCACGTCAGGGGACAGTGAGAGGAGAGGACGGTTAGTGTTGTGGTCCGGGCAGAAGGGCACTAGTGTCTGGACAGGCACTTTACACGCACTGTCATTCTGAGGTAGGTGCTGTTACCACTTTCGTTTCATAGATGAGGAAACAGTTTTAGAGAAGTTAAATAATTTGCCCAATGCCACACAGCCCGTAAGGCTCACGGGCGAGAGAAGAAGAGGCTGAGAAAACACTGGGAACAGACAAGAAAACCTTAAATGCCATAGGAAGGAATTAGATTTTACTAGTGAAGCAGAGGCACAGATGATTTCTGAGCAGGGGAGCAGTTCTTTTGGGAAGAGAAGGATGACCACACGTAAGGTGCCCTGGAGGCAGCGAGGATCCTGGTGTGCGGACGGCACGTTCGCAGACTACCGAGTAAACAGCACCCCCTGGAGTTGTGCAATGCGTGGGCTCTGACTGCTCTAATCCAAGTCAGTACATGGCCTAGAGCAGCAGCTGTGGCAATGGGAACAGACAGGAGAGAAGGGAATAAATGAGCAGAAGGGGTTAAAAGCCAGTGAGGAATTTAAGAGGATTGTCTAGTTGCTACTGTCTATTAAGTCACTGAACAAATATCTGCTGAGCGCCAACTCTGCACACTGAGACTAAGAAGTGACAGGAAGGAGGAGGCCAAGAAGAGAATGGTGGTGAGGAAGCCTAGGAGGGAGGTGTGGCCAACAGAGGGCTTGCTTGTGCTCGACTGCGGCTGCAGGAAGGGGGCTTCAGGGCCTAAAGCTACAGGGACATCAAGTATGACGGGGATCGAGACTCGATGAAGACAGGTACTTGGTGACTTCTGACACCACGGTTCCCATAACTGCTGGGTTGAGGGTCAGGACATGGAGGCGGCGAGTATAGACAGAACCTTTGGGAAGACTGACGGTGAGGAAGAAAATAACCACAGGACAGGAAGAAAGACAGCCTGAGGATGAAGCTGCCTTGCAGGCCACAACAGAGGGTTACACACAGACCCCAGAAGGGCTGAGGAGGCAGCCACACCGTGACAGTGACCTGGTAGGAGGTACCACACACTTGATTTCAAGCAGCCAAGGGACACGAATACGTCAAGAGCAACGGATCCCAAATGGTATTCATTCCCCTTCCCGGGGCAGAGTTCTGGTCAGTGTTTAGACAAGTATCAGGCCACAGTGACCACTTACGGAGCACACACCTTGTGCCATTCATTGTGTTATGCGCTTTACACGCACTGGTTCCTGTAGGCCTCACGGCAATTCTAGGAGGCAGGCGCTACTACCACTTACATCTTACAGATGGGGAAACGGGCTCTGAGAAGTTAATGTCCCCGAAGTCACAAAACCAGTAAGTGGTGGAGCCCAGAATGTGATCAGGTCTGCCTGACCACAGAACATTAAGCCCTGTGCCAAAGGCAAGGGGCGGCTGAAGCGAGGACTAGAAACAAGACATTCCTAAAGAGGCCCGATGCTTCCCCATGCTTACGGTCTTTAAAGTCTTTAAAGGGAGGAACACGACTGGCTCTTCTCTGTCTGCCCTGAGCCCCAGATAAGAGGAAGTGAGCTTACACAGTGTAAAAGGACAGACTTGGGAGAGCCATAGAGAAAAACTTGCCGCAAGTGCAGGTATGGGTCCACAGCAGAGCTGATGGTGGAGGAACCGTGTGTGGAGATGAAGTGGTTTCTCTCCAGGAGGGTTTAGTGTGTCCTGTCCAGAGGGGCTCAGCCATTACACTGGGAATCCAGATAAGCAGACTGTGGCTATGACATTCTCTTCCCTGAGAAGTGGTGTTCTCAACAGAGCACCTATGACCTCTCCAGGAGTGCCTGGATAAGGTTTAAGGGGACTCTGAAACCCTGAAATTGTGTGGAAGACTGTATATGTGTAGGTGTGTATTCAC
This sequence comes from Puma concolor, assembly GCF_028749965.1. NCBI lineage: Eukaryota > Metazoa > Chordata > Mammalia > Carnivora > Felidae > Puma > Puma concolor. The sequence goes on along the minus strand of NC_141680.1, from coordinate 15,395,828 downwards.
AGATCATCACTGGAGAAGAAGCTTTCAGCAGATTCTCTGAGAAGAACCTGCTTCTGCCTTGGAGTCCACGAGAAGGGAGACTCCAGGCACCAAAAATGCTACCAGAATTTGGTGATGGAGAAAGAAAATGGGTGGGACCAGTAAGGACACTGCAAGACCGTCTCTTCCTGAGAGGGTCCTTCTTATCTCTACTTGTGACTCACACTCCCCCCCCCCCCCCCCATGCCCTACACAGCCACCACCCTGATGGGAACCACCCTCCCCAGGCAGGCCCCACCTGGATCTTTTCTTGGCGACGCTGCTGCTCGGCTATCTTCCTGGCCAAAGCCAGCTTCTTGGCCCGAAGTTCCCTGATGTCATCCTCACCCCCGCTGCCTTCGGCCTCTGAATCTTCCTCAAAGTCTTCAATCACCACGTCCTCCTCCTTTGGGCGGTGGAGCAGACCAGGGGAGAGAGGAGACTGTGAGCCCATGGCCCTTCCCAGCCCCACCCTTCTGTCCTCCTAGCACTCCCAACTCCATGGAAAGAATGGCCTTTCCTTACAAAGGACCCCAAGGTGTGTGCTTCCTTCAACTCAGGCAGAGAGGGAGTCGACAGAAGCTGCCACCTTGCCCTACAGCAACTGCTCCCTTTTGCACTCCAGGCTCTTTCCTCTTGGAGAGTCATATGTCCACAGGAGAAGTGACTCACACACACATATACTTCCATGCTTATACACACAGCTCTCCATTCTCCTTTGCACACACTCACCAAGTCTTGCTTAGAACATATTTTCCTTTTGAAATCACCAAAGGGGAAAACAACAGAGAAAGCTGAACCACTCAATTTAGACCTAATTCCTGCTAACGATCTGATAGGAATCAATTCTGGCCAAGAGCTGTGAGTTAGGCGTGGAAGCTCCCCTGCCCCCGAGATAGCTTCAGGGAGCAGATGCTGTAGCTCAGCAGACCTTGCCCTGGTTTCTTTTTAAGACCACAGCCTGGCGGTGTGGGGGCTGCTGAGCCCCATTACAGGAATTCACATGACATGACCTTGCTCGGCTGCCCTCTCGGGTCTGGGCAGGCTAGGAGATGGCTGGCTAGCTTCAGGAGCCTCCTGCCAGGCTGGTGGAGCCTTCCCCAGGGATGGCCCCTCCCCGCCTGCAGCCTCAGCTCTCAGAAGCCCCCACTCCCCGGGTGGTCCCAGGCTCCATTCCTCACTCTCTCACTTCTGACCTTGGTCAGCAGAGAACATGCAGCTGCCCAAGACAGTGTCCTCTGAGGGACAGCATTAGCATGGGTAACAGGGAGTGATTTAGTAGGAGAAGATTCCTGTGTTTCTAACTAGATGATGATAATAATGACAATGATTATGACAATAACAGCTACCATTTACTGAATGCTTATTGTTGGTCAGATAACTAGGCTAAGTGTTTTTCACGTATCAACTCATTTAATACTCACGATGGTCTGTGAAATAGGTGTCACTATCATCCCTTCTTTATAAATGAGTACACTGAGGTTTAGAGAGTTAAACAGTTTGCTCAAGGTCAAAGGTAATAAGTGGCAGATCAGGGATTCAAATTCCAGTGGGACAGACTCCAAAGTATGTGCTCTTACCAACAAGGCTGGGGTCTTGAATCTAGACAGTAAGGCCAGACCAGCCCTGAATGGCTCAGGCTTCCACTAAGCCCACCCGGGACCTGTTCATTAGAGTCTTGCTCTCTCCTCTAACTGTCCATCTCAAGATGATATTCTGAAGGATTCTTTGGGCTGAAAGTGGTTGGTATAGTGTGTGGGTGCATAGGTGATACTTTTGTCTTGGGAGCAAAATCTAGGGGCAGGAAGACAGGTGTTTTGGTAGCATCTCTAAGGAATGGGACTCTCTTCTGCTCATGAAGAATGATGCCTGAGGAAACAAAGAATCACCGTCTCCTTCTTCCTCCCCCAACCAGCTTCAGTGATCCAGTCTTTCAGTTTAGGGAGAGATGGGGGTCTCAGGATGGGGTTAGAACTGTCACTATCCAAGAAGTCTCAGGGGTCTGGGACGCTGTCCACAGTCACCATGCATCTGACGACCCACAGACTATTCATTTCTGGGAGGCCCAGGCCATGAGGAGGAAGACTCGGTCTACACATTTGCTTCCTTGTTCGTGAGGTTAACCTGGACCAGAGTCAGTGGGACAGGATGGCTAACTAACCTGTTGGGGGAACACTGCCTCTGCCTGCTCTGATCAGAGATCCACAGGGTTATCACGGGGCTTGGAGTAAGCTTGACTGAGGTCAAAAGGGGGTCAGTGAGGCTTGTCTGAGGTTCACTCAGCTCTCACAGCAAACGAGGAAGTGTGGGGTTATGAAATTACAAAGACCAGGGTAAGCAGGGTTTCCCAGGGGCCACTAACATAAAGGAACCCAGGAGGCTCGTGGGAAAAGGAAGAAGTGGGCAGCATGGTGTGGGTCATAACCTTTGTTTGGTCAATAAGCCTTAGAAGGAGAGAGAGAGTGGCACAGCCAAACTCTGGGCCTGGAGAGCTGGTCTGATCCTCCTAAGAGTGGAGGAGGCCCCCCTTGGCATTTACATTGTGCCCTTCTCTCCGGGCCTCACTTGAGGTGAGATTTGGTACCGGATTTGGTACTGTGGGCTCCACCGGCCAGAGGACATCTCTCACAGCAGTCCTGGATGCTGGCCTTGCTTACTTTCCACTGTCTGCCTCAGCCTTGAAGTGTGGGTGAGACAGCTGGCTGAGGCGCTGCCCCACCCATGCTTCCCTGCACAGCACCCAGGGCTTGGGTGGCATGCTCCGTCCCACCTCAAGCCTGGACACCCCGATGGCTTTAGCAACCCACCGCCTCCTCCCATACTGACAGCTCATTCTTTCCCGTTATTCCCTGCCCAGGTTTCATCTGGAGTCTGGAATCATGGGCTCAGCTTTATCCCTGGAACCACCTCTGTCCTGGAAGCTGAGCCCTGTGTCATCAGGGGTGGGGTGGGGTTCTCCAGCTATTCTAATGAAGCCAGTCCAAGACTCTGCTGCTCTGAAGACTCTGAACCAAAGGTGGCCACTCTATCACTGCTTCAGATCACAAACGACAGCTTCCAGCTGACATCTGGCTTCCCTGGCCTGTTGCTGATTTCATCCCTGCACCCCACCCTGCTCCACCAGGCGCTTGAGACTGCTGTGGGCCAAATGACTGTGTTGGCCTACGGGTGACCTGGCCTCTGGCTACAATCACTTCCGTCCCTTCTTGAAGTCCCACGTTCCTTCCCACCTAAGTCTCCTCTGTCTTTAACGCTGCAGAGGAAAAAAGGAGAGTCAACCTTCAGGCATAAGTGAACTGTGTGTGTGTATACACCCAGACAGAGCTACCCACACCCAGACAGACAGCAGGGCAGCTGGCAGCTATAGGAAACGCATGCATGTGCCGGCATCACCACACACTCACATTTACTCAGAACCCACAGCCAGCAGGGCAGCCGGCGGCAGAGTTCTGTTTCAACTAACACACAAACCCAGCACACACAGACCTGTGACAACAATCCCCCTCAAGAAGACACATACGTGGACAGGAGGGCAACCGGTGGTGGGGCTTAGCAGGGGTGTGTACACGGTCTCGTGCGCACGCGCATACACACACACATATACACATGGTCTGGAGTGAAGCAAGGGCTACAGGAACAACCAAGGGCAAACAAACAAGAGGAGAATTCCTTAATCACATCAGGATGTGCAGGAGGGAGGGAGGGAGCGAGTGAGCGAGGGAGGGAGAGTAGGCCGGGGGAGGGGGTGATTTTCCACACGGGGCCAGCAATGTCAGCTCTTCCTGTATGTGTGCTGGAGGCTGGAGTTCAGGCCTGTGCTGCGCTGAGCTCCACACATCTATAAACTTGATCCTCAGCCTGAACCCTAACACCCCCCACCCCCAACTCCCTTTCCTAAGCCTCCCGAGCTGCACATTATTAAACTCTTTCTTTCCCTCCCTTCTCCTCCAATGCAACATTAAAAAGAAGCATCTGGAACTCGTAGCAGAGTGAGATGGAGACACTGGGGTGGGACTGGCAGGAAGGGGCACCAGCAGAGTGCACTCTTGAGAAGTTGGCTGGTCACGTCCACATCCATACTGCTGTGAGCGGTTATAAATAACCAGGGTAAGAGCAGCAGCCATGGGCAGAGCACGGTTGGGGGCGGGGAGGGGAGCCTTCCCTCTGCCACAGCGGGCTCTCCCCGCATAGTACCTCATCTTCCAGTTGTTTTCCCTCTTGGCTTCCCATTTCCTTTCCCATGGTGTCTGGGACGGGTGCCACTGACACATATTTTCCACCCTTGAATGCCAGCAGAGGCTCTTCTTGTCCACAAAGGGCTTCCAGAAAATACTTCAGCACTGTGACCCTTTTGCAGTCGGCTGCAATAACCTACAGGGCGAGAGGGAGAGAAGCAAAACAGCATTTTTTGAAAGGGAAGATGAAGATGACAGGCACTGTTTGCTGGCAGAGGGGCACGTGACAAGTGTGTCAAAGTTACCCGACAAGGCTGTGGGGTGAACGAGCGGGAGTTTGAGCGTGTGTGAGACTGTGAAGGAGGGCCAGGGCAAGGGGGTTGAGGTCAAGGTCCTCTGGAGGAAGAGAGCACCACTACCTCTCTTAGGTCATCTCTGGGGAGCAGACAACCCCACGATCAAGGCCCTCTGGGCTTTGCCTTTCTTCTACTGAGGTCCTGATATAAAAAAAGAATACACTAGATTCTTCTAAGTTTAGCATTTAATTGATAGAAGGAAGGAGGGAGCACAGAACACTGGCTTTCACAGAGAATACAGCTTCCTGGTACCCTCACGGCCACTCCATTCTCCTCCCGGCTCCCCTCTCTCTCGGTTCCCAAGAGGAGCCCTTCTGGCCTGAGTGCAAAATGAATGATGAGGGCTTTCTTGGCTGTTTCATTTCAGCTAGATCACTTCAGGCTTCCCCTGACAGGTTCCTGCTCCACCTAAGAGCTTCTCGTGCTCAAGAGACTGGGGCCAGGCAGGAAATTGTTGTCAGGAGAAGGGAGACAGGCAAAGCAGGTAGGGGGTGTTTCACCAAAGCTCTGCTCCTCCAGGGGTCCACGCCATCCTGCTCCCATGTGGCCACATCAGCACACAAGCCAGTGCTGTCAGAGAAACTGGGGCTGATTTAGCTGAAATGAAATTCAATATCTTGAGCAATTGTCAAATTTGTAAGTGTCTTAGAGGAAGTTTCCATAGTCACTCTGTCTGGGGTCCTTCTCCTGTGAGACCACACAGGTGTGTCCTCACCTGTAAACCCGTCTGCATTGCTGGCACCCTCGCATGCCCTGCTCTTCATCTCTGGCCTCTGGGGTCCTTTCCTCCTTACTGGCAGGGCATGTACCAAGGAAGTGCTTGATCTGGAGCTTGGAAACTGGTGAAGGCCATCACTGCTTCATCAGCACTAACCTTAGCCCCTGGAGAGTGCCCTCCACCATGCTTTCCCATTCCAGACCACGAAAGGGACCTCTACGTCTGTATCACATAGTAAAGTACAAACTTGGAGACTGGCTTTGCTTGTTTGTTCCTTGTTTTACAGGTGCATATGCCCCTCACCTGGACAATAACCCCACTGGTAGCAAAGGGATACATCTTGCACTTTTTGTGCTTCTCTACCAGGGGGTGCTAAGGGCAAGTGGGGCACACAGGAGGCTCGCAGTAAGGACCGACAGGCACAGGGGAACATGAGGCAGGTGTGATCCAAGTCTTCTAGGACACTGTGGAGCTGAGCGCTACTGTGCCAGCTGGCTGGCCAGGGCAAGTGCAGGATGCACCAGTCAGCTGTGACTCCAACTCTGTGACTCTATCCTTTGCTGCCTCTCCCAGCCAAACCTGCTATTCTCCCTGCCTATGAGTGCCCCCTGCTCACCCTCACCAATGGCCCTGGTAGCGTTATAGGCCTGAATCTCAGGCTAAGTCTCGACCACCTCCACCTGAGAAGCTGACTTAACAGGTGCTCAGCTACCCAGAGAAAGCTTAGGAAAGGACAGCCATCTTGAACTTGGGGTGCCAGGTCCTGGACTTGGGCCAGGGCAGGTAGCCATAGGTTCCACTGCGTGTGTTTGTTCAAACATGTCATGAGAAAGGCTAGGAATACAGAAGCAGGGGCTAAAAAGCATTAAAGAACAGAGCTGCAGTGAGTAATGGCCTGGCAGGCAGCACGCACAGTGGCCTCCCTGCATCCCCAGCCTCTCACTTGCAGAGGAAACTTCTGCATTTCCACAAGACTGCCAGTTTCCTCTCTGTGGTCTAATTTTAACCACCTTGTCGTTACAGTGTGTGTCAGCCACCTGACCCCACTATGACCTCTGACCTTATGCCCCAGCTACTGCTTGCACTATGGAGAATTATGTAATGGGTCCAGGACTTTCCTTTTTCAGTGTGAGGCTGCTACCAGTGAATGGAGAGGAGGTGGGGGTTAAGGGGTGAGAGGAAGACAGAGGAAAAGCTTGCCATGGTCCTTGGCATCACCTGGATGGTAAGAAGTATGCCAGGACTCTTGCTGAATATGCAGCAGAAATGTGCCCAGAAGAGCAGAGCATGTCCATGGCTGTGTGTGCCCGCTGATAGGCAGTGAGAAGAGTTCCTGCTGTTTACAGCATGGGCTTGGTGGCATGCTCAAAGGCTCAGGAAGAAAGTGTGATTAGTGGCCAAGAGGGAGAAAGGGCACATTATGGACGTGGGACTCCTGAGATGGGGATTTCCAGGGCACAGCAGGGGGGCCCCAAGGATGCAGACATCCTGAGTCTGCCTGCAGCACATCCTTAGGGGATCAGTGGGGATTGTCATTCACACGGACACAAAAGCAAAAAGACGTGTCGTGTCCCCCCCACCCCCTTTTTTGATTGTCCCTCTAATGTTTAGAAGGAACAAGGTTTCTTTGGGGATTTTGTCTGCTATGGCCAGTTAGTTCCTTCCCTAGGGCGAGGGCACTCCTGGATGATTCTCAAGGGTTTCGATCCACTGGGATCTCTGAGATGCCACTAAAAGATCTAAAGAGAATTCTAGGTGTCTGCAGAGAGACAAGCTACCCAGCCTTTTGGAATTGCAAACTCCCTCCTTTGCAATCCAACTAGCAGGGAGGACAGCCAAGGTTGTGCTGTCTCCTTAGGTTTCCAAAGTGAGTGAGAAATGGGCTTCTAGTTATATAGTAGATGGGGGAACTGAGAGAGAAAGTCTAGGGCTTGCCCAGGGGCATAGAGAAACTTCTGTCTCCAGCCTTCTGGCCTATCTGGTAAAGCATTCCACTTTAAGGCCAGAGGAATGAGCCCAGCAGAATGAGGACCACAGTTCTCTTGGTCCTGTAGTTTACAAGAGGGTTATGGGAATATTCTCCCAGACAAAGACGCCAGCACTTGAGTTGGGGAAAAAGTTTAAATGTGGTTAATAAGGGACACCGTGATGGAAGAAGCCCTTCGAACCACCCATAAAGAGCCAACTCCAAGATGCTCTTTGGCTGGCCAAGAAGGACTTCCTGGTAGGACAGGGGTTAAAGCTGGGCTCCCTGCTTGGAGAGGAAGGAGTCCAGCTGAAGTCTATGACATAATCCTCACAACAGCTCTGTTCATGAGTACATTTTTCCGTTCTATATCAATGAAAAACACAGAATGTAAGCGGCCTGTACATTGCAGCTCTGGGCAAACTCTAGATTCTCTAGAGGAGACAGAGCTGGGCAGGGGAGGCCTCTGTCATGGGCTGTTAACAGGCTAGAGGTAAGTAAAAGGGCTGCTGGCCAGGGACTACCCCAGGGAACCTGGGACCCAGCACCTTCTCAGTAGCAGTTCTGGCCCTTCTGGAGGGAGACTCACTGTGTAGGAGATTACCAGGAACTCCAACACTGATGGACAAAGTGTCTCACACAAATCACTCTAGTCAGCTTTGAAAAGAAAACTGGGGTTTTAGGTCAGGGAAGAGCTAAAAGAAAGGCGCCCAGAGAAAGCCCCTTTCCGTTCCCCTGAAAACCATCTGAGGCAGCGTGCCCCACCAGTGGGAACTGAAACCTCTAGCTTCAGGGCTCCGGTTATCACTGGATCAGGTCCACACGCAAAGAACCAAGCAGAAAGGAGGACTGAAAGCAAGATGTGGCAAGGCCACACAGGAGTCTGTCCTGTCACAGGCTCAGTTCCTTAGAGGTATAATGAGAGCATGCATGGGGTAAGTGGAGCTTGGAGCTATGTGGAAAGTTAGGTCTTGTGGAAAGCAGGAAGAAACCTCTAGGTCAAGAGAGAAGAGGGAAGGCAGACCGAGCTACTGGTCTGGGGTACCTTAGGTGGGGTTGATAAGCAAGGAATGGAGTGTTCTACAGCCACTTGGCAGGAGACAAGCCCGGCCTGGGCAGAGATGCCCTGGAAGGAACAGAAAAAGAGATCTGTCTTATGGACTGTGGGGGAGGGCGACAGACAGAGAAAAGGAACTGAGCACCAGGTACCACAGACTGACTGATGTCCTCTGAGTTGCAAGACTCAACACCTCAGAGCTGCCACAGAGAAAGGAGAACACTCCTCCCTTCCCTGCGCCCGTGTAGCCAAGAGAGCTCTGAGAACCAGGCCTCTGGATGCAAGTTCTAGGGAATGAGGCACTCACTCCATCTTTATTGGGGTCCCTGTTATCTCCAAACGGGCCTCTTGGAAGGCACAAGCACAACAGGGGCTGGTTTGATTTTGTAGTTTCTTTTTTCTGAACTCTTGGTTTGGGGGAACCAGAATTTAAACCTGTACTATCAGCCAGTTCTCTATTTTTTTCTGGTCTTAAAAAGTCCTGCTTGCTACTGCTCCTCTGGTTAAAGAGAAAAAATCACATGGGTTTTCCTCTACAAACTGAAGTTTACAGGTTGTTTTTCTTGTTTCTCTAAATGGAGCCAATTATTCTCACATTTGTTGAAACCTTCAATCAAATTTTATAGCTTGTTAATTTTACAGAATGTCCTTAGAGCAAATAAGATGCAGACAGAAAGTGAAGTCTTGCGGAGATTATTAAGAAAGCTTAAAATAGCCTGCAAATCCACCACCAAGGCTGGTGAATATAGGCTGTTTGGCTGGCTTCTGAGGTCAATTAGCAATGGGTTAATTATCATCTTTAATAAGCCAAGCCTACAGATTGGCTACAAGAAGCTAAAGTCAGACTAAAGCGTTTTCACAAACTGGGAACCTCTGGTTATTCACGACTCACCCTCACAGGAGACTACAGGGTGGGAAGGACAATTCTGTAGTGGCCAAGGGTGGGTCAGCCTACAAAGAGGCCTGCCAATGAAAGTTCAGACACAGGGAATCCTCTGGAGCTGGGAGGACAGAGGAAGTGGTTCATTCACATTCCTAGAGGGAGGGGTTTCCAGGCAGGGAGCGGACTCCAGAGGCAGGAGGGAGCTGGCCATAAGGATGCACATTCACTCTGAAGACACAGGGAGTAGCTTACGATGGGGAGACAGACATTCGCAGCCTACCTGAATCAGAGTGAATTGGTACTGGACTATGAGAGATGGTGGCGGGTCAGAGGGGAAAGAAAGGAAGAACCTGTGCAGGTGCTGAATGACAAAGGGGGCAGAGGGAGAAGAGGCACGGGTCCCTGTGCTAGACACATAACCTGAAAAGCCCTGGGCACACTGTCAAGGGAGTCACTCAGCACTTCACCATTTCCCTATCCCTGCTGCAGCGGGGCCCCATTTCTATGCAACGCAGCTAAATGCAGGCCTCTCTTGCAGTCACTTTCGATCCCAATGTCCAGACCCAGCACTCCTTAGTCCTATATGGTTAGTCTGTGTTAGTTGAGAGGTCAATGAATCACAAAATGAGATGTTAACATCGTCGACCAGCCCACAGCAGTCACCCCATTCCACATGTCTGGTCCCAACAGCTGTGTTTTTTTCACAGTGGAGGCAATGGGGGGCGCTACCCATCGGCTGACAACACGCAGATGCCTGTTCAGAGTGGTATGGCAGCCGCTCGCCACACCCACCTCTACTGTGTGTGTGTGCGTGTGTGTGCGTGTGTGCAGTTGCACCCCTGCACTGCCCTGAAGTCTCCTAGAGAGGGATGGGTGGGAACTGGAAAATGGTTAGGTAGAAGACTTCAGGGACAGGGAAGAGGCTACCCTAATAGTCTTACTGTATATTCCAAAAGGTGCAGGTACCTGGCTACTGGGAGGCAGATTATGTTCACCCTGGAGGGAGAGTCGAGGGAACAGAATTGTGGAGCATACCCTGGCTATATTCCAAAAGGTGCAGGTACCTGGCTACTGGGAGGCAGATTATGTTCACCCTGGAGGGAGAGTCGAGGGAACAGAATTGTGGAGCATACCCTGGCACTGAGAAGATAAATACAGTAGAAACAACGGGTCCATTCTGGAAAGAGGCAAGTTGAGGCAATAAACGGGGTTGATCAAGAGCGTGGGCTTCACAGTCAGAGAGACTTGCGAGACTTGTCTTAACTACGACTTCCTAGCTGTGTGTCTACAGACAAGTTACTTAGCATCTCTGAGCCTCTGTTTGCTCAAGTTGTTCTGAGGTTTAAAAGAGATAATGCATTATCAAACATTCAGCAAGGTGCCCGGGCCAAGTGCTCAATTAATGAATGGCTGTTCTTTTTTCTTCTTCCTTGCTGCCTCACTCTGCTCAGACGTGCGTGGAAGCCAGACTCAGAGGTAATGAAGAAGGAAACATGGGGCTGGCACTCCTCTGGAATGTTCACCTGGCTGTTGAGGCTGCTGGAATATCTTACTCAGAACTAAGGTGCTGGATCCAGGCTGCTGGGTAGGCCACTTGGTGGAAGCAAGGCCTGGCCTCTCTCTAGCTGTCCCTCCTCCTAATCTCCACAGAGATTCTTAGGCCTAACCACAGACACGCATTCTGTGGGACTCTAGAGAGGCCTCGAGGACCTGGGCTTTAGGATAAACAAGGCATTAGTGCACACAACAGAACTAAAATCCTGTACTGAATATCAAGACTGCCTTGTCCATCTAGCTACTTCATACTGGGGTTGTGTGGTGGCTTTGTCTTTTTAGCACTATCCTCCTTAAATGAGACCCAGCTGGATCCTTGCTCCAGGTTCCTCAATACAAAAGAAATGATGAGAAAATCCCCAATGTGGCATTTTCTACCCACCTGAATTTCCTGAGCTTGGAATTCTGAACAAAGCCAGAGAGAGGAGTCTGGATTTTCCTGTGTAAAGTACAGCTTGCTCTTCTCCAACGGTTCCCTCGTGGAAAGAAACTATTCTTTTCTAGAGCTCTGAGCTCCGGCTGTACGAGCAAGGTGCATTCTCAACATGAGCCCGTTGCAGAGAGCAAACTATAGGCAGCAGTAGCTTGGGCTGCAGTCCAATCCGCTTCCCCTGCAGAGTGCTCTGAGAGCAGCCACCCACATCGGCAGGAGTCAGGGGCGGATACTGGCACTGCCAACACAAGCCTTTCAGGTCTGGCTGGCTTCAGCTGGTCTGAAACCTGGAACACAGGCGCTGGGGCCCTCACTTACTGAACCAGCAGGGGAGGCTACAAGCTCAGCCCCTGGGGATGAAAGTCCTCATGTCTGTCTCAGTCTGCAAATACCCGCATGCAGTCTGTTTCTACATTGCCAGTTAGTTCTGGGCTAGGAGCACTTATCTTGGGCTCCAGTTACGCTGAGCTACATTCTTATTTGCTTCCAGATGGCCAGGATCAGGAGACCACCCTTTAGGTTTGTGTTCAGGTTCCTTCACCAAATTTGTTCCTAGTTTTACTTCACGTGTGTGGGGGAGAATACCCTCTCTGAGATATCTGCAGCACTCGACACACTTAGTCAACAGTCAATTCAACAAATATTTTCTAAATGCCTACTGTGTGCATTAGGCACTGTTCCAGGCCCTGAGGATTCAGTAGAAAACAAAGTCCCCGGTGGCTCCAGTGGGTGGTGGGTCACATTCAGATCAGGTATATGGAAGACTCTCTGCCTCTGTCCTAAGAGAGAAATCCGTCACCCTGGCCTTATGACCTGCAGCACGCAGGGTGGCAGAATCCTCATTCCTCTTCCCTCAAGGAGGAGGAAGAAACAGCCCCAGGAGACCTGGCACAGCGCTCCTTTATCCCTTTTAGGTGACGGGTCCTCAGGAAGTCAGGATGGAGAATTAATTCCCTCGGGCTCAGCCTCACTACTAGATGAAATCCCGATCTCTCTTAACGCTTTCCCTGACTTGTCTGAGCCCTCTGCCACCCACCGTCCCCTCCCCACTGTGTATCACCACTCTCCCTTCTTGCTATTATTCCCTAATCCTCAATTCAAGGCCCCAGGCAACCCTGTTTGATATCCCCCCATATGCTGTTGGCTCCCTTTTGCACCTCTGAGGTTTTGCTGTTATTCAATCAGTTCATTCCCTCGTCTTCCTTTATGTTTGATACAAAGTCTTTCTTAAGAAGTCTTACTCAATGTGCCAGCCCACCGCCCACACATTTTTCCTAAGGCTCTACTATGTGTTAGACATTTTGGGCACATAAGGGAGAACAAGGCAGACGCCATCCTTGACCTCACAGAACTTTCAACTAGAGAGGGATTCCACAGCAACCTATGCTAACTCTCCCAAGTCCACAGGTGGTCCCTTCAGCACCTGTAGCCTAGGCCAACACTTCATTCACCTTCTCTGACCTCACTAGCAGCCCTCAGCATGTGTACTGCTTCCACGAAGAGTCGCCTGTCTTTCAGAGCCACGCTGCCACAACCGGAACCTCCTCCATATCATCTCCCAGTGATCCAACCCTTTCCTGAATATTTCAAGTGGGGAGGATTCAAGACTGTGGATTTAAAACCATCAAATGCTTAAGAAACGTGGGAGTAATTTTTATTGTTACCTACTTAATGGATTTCTTTGTTTTTCCTGTTATCTTCCAGTATTGACGACGCTGTATGAGAGGTCTGTTACTATTCTGACTCTACAAGGGGGTTCATTTTCTACCAGGGAGCCCATTCCATTTTTGGACTTTTCTAATTGGTAGAAACGTCTATCTCTTTTAAGCCCAAATTTGCCTCCTGGTGCTTCTAATTCTGTTCCCGGGGGCCACATAAAAACCCCCAAATTCTGCTTCTACCTGACTGGCCTCGGATGGTTTGAAGTCGATTGTATTATACCTTCCCTAGGCTGAACAGCCCCACTTCCTTCAACTGCTCTTCACTTCAACTGTCTCAACATCCTGCTTATTCTTTCACCAAGACTTTCACTGAGACTAATGTGTCTTTGAGAGCGAGTGCCCACGTGTGAGCCGGCAGCTGAAAACAGACGGAACATCTCCTCCTTGTTCCATTCTGGATACCTCCGTCCTATGAATTGAGGCCAAAACTGTACTGGTTTTCTTGTTCACCACCTTGTACTAAGGACACATTGTGAGCTTTTTAATCAACAAATCCCCAAAGTGTTTCCACATAAATGGCTAAATAATCTCTCCCCCCACTAAGTGCAAGTCCTCCACTGTTCCCTTTTAAACATTCCTTCACTGAGGCCTCCCCATGCTATTAAAAAAACCCCGTTTACTTATGATTGCGCTGCGTGCTACTTGCTATGTGCAGCTGACTTTTTGGATAAGGTAGGATTCTACCTTTATTCCTAGTTGATTTCATCTTGTTATTTACTTCTTTCATTGTAACCTATCAAGTTTTATTTGGATCCTACATTTGTCACCTGAGAATGTGTTCCCTCTCAAATTCATGACATCTACAAATCTGATCTGTTGATTTGTTAATGCTTCTCAGTATCTTTCTCCCATCAGTCTGTCCTGTTTTCTCCCCTAAGTAAGATTCCTGAAGGTAGGCACCATAATTTGTACACACACACACACACACACACACACACACACACACACACACACACACATTTAAAGAAAAATCTATCTGTAGCATCTAACACACACTGAGTACGTGGATAGTGTGGATGACATGATCACAGATGGGAGACAGCCACACTGTACAATATGTGAGTCATACTCTGTGTTGTGCAACACAGACACCCTGGATAAACTCAGAGATGCTACTCTCTGCTTTGGATAGTGCTCCCTGTGGAGGTTTGGGCTCAATAAAACACAGGTACTCTCTTTTGACAGGTTGCCTACTGAGTTTTGGGTTTGAAATAAGATACCACAACAAGCCAAGCTCTGGGCACGTTTTGCCTTGTCTTAACTAGAGGCTGTTGCCCCTGGACAGGGTATAACACACCTCAGCAAGGGGTAAGACCTAAGTTCTTCAAAGCACCAATGTGGTGCTCTGAGAAAAAAAACTGCAGCCATATCTCAAGAATCCTCATGGCATATTAAAAATATGGCACACAGAAATTCTGAGATTAGGGCTGAGGTAGAAAGCCACTTTAAGTTGTATTTTCAGATTCTACACCCAGAGTCCTGAATCTTACACATGGCCCATGCCTCAAGCGTGGCTAACTAAAGCTAACTAACTAAAGTCCATCCATAGTTTGAGATAAGGTGTAAGTAAGGTAAATGTCTGGGATGCAGAAGAAATTCAATAAATATCAGTTCCCTTTTCTATACCTCTAAACACTAAAAAGCATTTTTTTTGAGAGACAGAGAGAGAGAGAGCGCAAGTGAGTGAGGGTCAGAGAGAGAGAGGGAAAGTGAGAGAAAGAGGGAGAAGTGGGGCTCACCCAAAGCAGGGCTAGAGCTCACTTGATGTGAGACTCGAACTCATGAACTGTGAGATCATGACCTGAGGTGGTCAGAGCCTTAATCAACTGAGCCACCCAGGCACCCAACACTAAAAGCGTTTTTAAAAACCACCTGCATCTTGGGCGCCTGGGTGGCTCAGTCGGTTAAGGGTCTGACAAGCTCAGGTCATGATCCTGCAGTTTGTGGGTTCGAGCCCTGTGTTGGGCTCTGTGCTGATAGCCCGGAGCCTAGAATGTGCTTCGGATCCTGCGTCTCCCTCTCTCTGCCCCTCCCCAGCTCTTGCTCTGTCTCTCTCTCAAAAATAAACATTAAAAAAAAAAACAACAAAAACCCCAAAACAAAACCACCACCTGCATCAAAATCACATAGTGAGTCTGTTAAAAATGCATACTCCTGGATTCCACTTTGCACTAAATTAGTGTTTCTAGGGATAGGGGCTTGGAATGTGTACTCTAAATAAGCGAACACTGAAGTTTGAGAGTCAGTGCTTTAAAGGGTGGAAGACTACAGGAAGTCCCCATGGACCATGAGATCATGACCTGAGCCAGAGTCGAGTTGGATGCTTAACTGACCGAGCCTCCAGGTGCCCCGGAAGCAGTTGTTGTTGTTGTTATTGTTATTATTTAAAGGTTCTACTTTCAAGTAATCTCTACACTCACAACCCCAGGATCAAGAGCTGCACGCTCCTCTGACTGAGCCAGCCAGGTGACTCTGAAGCAGCTACTATTACATTCAGGTACTGATTATAGAGAAGAAGAAACTGAAACTTGAGTAAATTAAATGAGATGTGAAGCCAGATGAAAGGAGTTCCTAGCCTTGTGTTCATGCCCCCTCACCAGAGCCACTTCCCGGGACAGCTTTATGCCACAGGGCTTTAGCCATAACAACAAAATCCGCTGCGTGCTTCCTTCACCCTGACAGCTACAGCTAACGCTTAGTGAACGGCTGCTACATGCCAGGCACCGTGCCAGATACGGTCCATACACAACTCCTCTAATCCCCACGGCCCCATGAAGCAGGTGCTGTCATCATGTCAATTTTACAGACGAGGAAACCAAGGCACAGAGAAGTAACTTGCTCAAGGCTATACAACTAGTAAATGGAGGAGCTAAAATGTGCCTCTGCTCTTTTTTTGTAATCAAGGTTTTAATTTTAATTACCCTATAGTTAACACAGTGTTACATTAGTTTAGGTGTATAGTACAGTAATTCAACAATACCGTGTATGTTATTCAGGGCTCCTCATGGTAAGTGTACTCTTTAATCCGCATCCCCTATTTGCTCCGCACCCACCCGTGTGCCTCTGCTCGTAACCAGCGTTCCAACTGCCCGCAGCTCTCTATGAACCCAGAAGGTCTACCTGTGCTTCAGGCAGAGATTCTCACAATCCCCGCAAGGGGAAAAGTCTGATTTCGTACAGGAACTCAGAGCGGGCAGTCTCTTCATGCTCACTGCTTGAAGACTGACCTCCTTTGGGTGAGGCACTCTTCCCACAGGCGGCTGACATGGCATGAGTCTGGGGAGAGCAGGGTCTAGAGGAAAGTTCACTTCATGCTTTCCTAACTCATGTGATCTTGGCTAACTTACTGAAGCTTGTTTGCAAAATGCAGATGATTCTGAAGGTCTCTTTCCATTCTTAAACGTTTCTATGATTCTGGGCAGTCATCTTGGAAAGGAGGAGAGGAAAGACAGTTCTGCCACTGACCTTGATGCTGGAGTTCAGCTCTGTCACAGGGGTCAGTGCCAAGAGTTGGGCTTGGCCTTCTCAGAAGGGCTGAAGCTTCAGAATCTGAACTAACAGTGAGAGGCTAGAGACAACTCATGATGGAAAAAGGTGGTATCGGCTCTTCTCATATGATAAGCCACTCAGGAAGACTTGGAGGGTTTTATGGAATCATTAGCACAGAGCTCCCCTCTGGCCACAGAGCAGAGGAAGAAACAGCAGACCAGTTTATAAAGCTCCAGAGCGGAAAATTTCTGTTGGTGTCCAAACTAAGTTTTTGGCTTTCTGTGAAGTTTGGAAAGACTCATACTGATGTTTTAATCACCTGTTTAGTGTTCTGAAGACTCTTGTCGGCGGCCTCACTGAGCTTTTGCTCCAGCAGGCAGTGGGGAGCTGCTGGCTCACACACCGTCATCTTTTTGTGAGCCATTTCTTTCCCATGGCCATCTCCGACACCCTGTAACTCTCTCCAGGCCACTTGGAGGGTATGAGCCAAAACTACGAGCCTCCCCACGGGAGGCGGAGGGCAAGCTTTCTGGCTAACTTCTCGCCAGATCCAAAGCCAAGAAGGGCCCTTTAAGAAAAGTCAAGGGGCAAAGAGGTAAGAAGTGGTCTCTGGAGATCAGAATACAAACTCAGGGTAGGGCACATTCTAGAAGCAAAAACTCATGAGCATGCAAGAAACCCATCAGGGAGGTTCAGGGTAGCAACATGTAGAACAAGTCGGCATTTTACTTCCTCTGCAATTTTCACTGCCCACAGCTTCCCAGTGGCTGAAATATCCCATTGTACTGGGAAAGCTGCGGTGGAGATGAACTGGTAACTGCTGGTTGCCAGGCATTATGTTATTTCATTTGACTATCACAGTAATCCTTTGAGACAGAAAGAGGAAGAGGAAACTGAAGCTCAGAGGAAACGAACATCTAGTAAGTGGTGAAGCTGGGATTTGAACCCAGATTCGTGTTATTCCAAAGTCTGTGTTCATTATACTTTGTAGCCTCTTAGAAGGAAATGGTACTTTTGGGGAAGAGGACTTAAGTTCAAGTCCTTTTCACTAAGGGATGCCTCCCACCCCCAGCCCCGCTCAGCAGCAGCCCAAAGGCCCAATCCCAGGACAAAATAAACAGTTCTGATGAGGCTGCGTTCAGATGAACACAAACCAAACGGATGCTTGGTTAAGCCATAGGCAAGAATAAAGGTAATGCAATTTAACATTTCTCAGCGTACCCGTCTTAAAAGGAGTTACATCCTTCAGATTAATTCCATTTCTCTGGACACAGTAGGGGCAAGACCTTAGCCGGTCAGTTGATGAAATGAATGGATATGGGAAACTAGTCACTGCTGGGTGCCAACTTAAGACCTACATATGAGTGCCCCCAAGTTCTCTGTACTACACAGTCTTGAACTCTGGATGTACTGTAAAGAGGCAAGTCCACCAGGGAGCATGGGGACAAGAAAAAGGAAATCAAAGTCGTCTCCTTCCACCTGGCACCCCAAGGCTCCACGAATCCATTGGCCTGAGACACTTTCACTGTGCAAGCAACAGGGTGTGTTGTTCATCTGGCAGCTCTTGGTCTTGGAGCAAGACGTGAAGGCAGAGAAGAGACAGAGCAATAATTTGGTTCTCAGTCGAAAGATCAGGCTTAGGGAGGAGATGCTGATTTCTGCCCGAGTTCTCCGGGAGTACCGCCCTGCCACAGAATTTTGTCTTTCCTTGCCTTCTCTCTTCTTTTCGGGGGAAGCCTCCTCAACTGTCTGCTCTCTCTGGCTAAGAGTTAACTTCCCTTTGTCTAGCCAGGACGCTACACACATGCCATTGTTCCCTGCCCCGTTATGCCTGAGTTCAGGCAGAGAAGCCGCCAACATGGCTTTCAGCAGAGGAAGGGAAGGGGTCTCTCAAG
The DNA here is from genome assembly GCF_028749965.1 of Puma concolor. NCBI lineage: Eukaryota > Metazoa > Chordata > Mammalia > Carnivora > Felidae > Puma > Puma concolor. The sequence goes on along the minus strand of NC_141680.1, from coordinate 15,377,563 downwards.
GGAACTCTGCTTACCGAGGAAAAAGAGACTCCTATAGTGGCAAATGGCACAGACTGCCCTTCCTCAGTGACCTCAGAGGAACTGACTTACAAAGGGTACAGTTAGAGGGGGACAGAGAAGGAAGGGAAAAGAGAGGGAGACCATGATCAGAGAGGTTTTATGTCCCACAGGAATAACTGTGAGGATGAGGAAAAGGCTGTCTTGTCATGAGGGCAAAATTAACCAGACCCATCTGATTAGGACAGAGGGAAGGAGGGTGCTGGGATAATGAATGGGGGCAGAAGCTTACAGACCATTGCATGCACGAAGGGATGTAGGAGAAAAGTGTTCCAAAGCTGATGACAAGGCAGACAGGAAACTTACATGTCCTTGCTGACAGGAAAGAAATAGTGAAATTCTGGGTCTCCTCTCATCTGCAGGATTTCTAATAGGCGTCTGAAGTTCACCCTCTTCCCAAGGATGTGCTGACAGCTGGGAATACTGCCCTTCAGGTCAGGCAGGGCAGGGGTCTAGACCTCTCCAGGAGTTCACAAAGAGGTTCAGTAAGGACTCAAACCACGATCCAAAACACAAATGGGACTGCCATTTCCTGTTGGGTTTCCATGCTGTAAAAAAGTGGGGGAGAAATGCCAACTACAAAGTGCTCTGTCTTCTGTGGAAAATGGAGTATGCAATGTATCCGGCTCCAGGTTCTGACTTGTAAATCTAAGTGAGAACTAGTTGCTAGCTGCTAGAGGATTATACTGTTAAAGAGATATTCCACCACCCAACCTGCCAGCCTTTCTGCTCACTGTCCATGGACTTCTAAAGAGCTGATGACAAAGTTGTCTTGGACCTCTGTAGGAAGGGCAGCCTTGGGCTTTGGCAGCTCCTTCTGGACCCCAGTTCACTGTCCTGTGTTCTTAAACAGCTCTGATGGAACAAGCCATCTGTGAGGGTTATTTAGCTTGGAACTGGAAGAGGGTGAGGATGTGGAAAAAATAAACTGAGCAGCCAAAGGATGGGGCCAGAGAGAGAGAGAGAAAGGCAGGTGGCATGTTCGTGAGACTACGTGCCAGGGCTGACAGTGGGGTGGGATTGCAGAAAGGAATGGTGCCGGAAGGGGGCCAGTATGGGAAGCTCTGGAACACCCAGGACAGCACGATTTTCTTTTCAAAGTGTTTTGTTGTTCTCTGAAGGGCTCACATACCCTCACTTGAGGGTTACCATTATAGGAGGGTCCTGGGATAACGCAAGTGTAAGCACACCTGCCTTGCCTTCTGAATCCTGCCTAATTTCACACTGGGCCTGAATCCTAGCTTCAAAGGTAAATCCAACAGGTTTTCTACATCCAAAGCCACAAGATAATGGCAACGGCTGAAAGGGTAGAAAACGGAGACGGTGGAAGGTCTGAGGAAATCTTTATGAATTACAGAAAACAGCAACAGAGACTGCAGGATGATCTGGAAGAGATATGGGAATCTGGTGTGGGACTAAACTGTAACTGGTTATTTGTTTAGAGTCTTCTTAACTGCCTCTCCACTCACTATGAAGAACATATAAATCGAGAGACTTTTATTTTCAAAATCTAGACATTTTCACTTATAATATCTCATTTAATTCTTAATGAGCTATCATGATGGGACAGACTACTTTCACCCTCTATTTTATAGAGAGTAAACTTAAGCCCAGACAAAATAAATAACTTACATGGAGTTTTCTTATGACCAAAACAGAACAGAATGAAGACTGTGACTTCCATCTAATTCAGGGAGATTTATTTTTCTGCAGGTCGTTCTGGCAAAACAACACTGGACTTGATGGTATCTCACCTGACCCATTTCTGATCACCAAGCCTATGTAGTATATCCTCATAGGATTTGCAAAAGAGTCCAAAAAGCTGTTGTCAGAATATATTTCCGGTTCTTTACTAAATAACTCCAGGTCATTGGACTAAGAACAGGCTTGGAGGTAGCAAGCCAGTAACTATGAATGCTGTGTATCCTACTTCTAAAGCACATACACAGAAATACATGCAAACAATCACAGACTGCAGCTGACCCTTGAACAACACAGGTTTGAATTGCGTGGGGTCCACTTATATGCAGATTTTTTCTGATAAATACAGTATAGTACTGTATTTTCTCTTATGTTTTTTTTCCCCTTATTTCAAGTTTTTATTTAAATTCTAGTTAGTTAACATATATGGTATATATGGTTCCTTATGATTTTCTTAACATTTTCTTCTCTAGCTTACTTTATTGTCAGAATACAATATAGAATACACATAACATACAAAATACGTGTTAATCGACTGTTTATATTACTGGTAAGGCTTCTGATCAACAGTGGGCTATTAGTAAAGTTTGGGGGGGAACCAAGATTTTTTCTTTTTTAATGTTTGTTTATTTTTGAGAAAGAGACAGAGCATAAGCAGGGAGGGTCAGAGAGAGAGGAGACACAGAATCTGAAGCAGGCTCCAGGCTCTGAGCTGTCAGCGCAGAGCCTGACGCAGGGCTCGAGCCCACAAACGGTGAGATCATGACCTGAGCCAAAGTCAGACGCTTAGCCAACTGAGCCACCCAGGCGCCCCTGGCGAGCCAAGTTTTATGCATATTTTCAACTGTGCAGGGGGTCAGCAGCCCTAAGGCCTGTGTTGTTCAATGGTCAACTGAACTTTGTGGTACAGTTTCACTGCTTCACACTGGTAAGACAGACAAAATTTCTGTACCAGCGTGTACTAGGGAAGCCCCACACAGCCTCACCTTTTTTAAAACTGACAACACAGAATTAAAAGCTATCAATGAATTCTGCTATTTAGACTAAAGCCACTCTTGCTGCTGACAAAGCAGAAGAGAAGCTCAATGAGAGCATCTTCTAGGAGGCACTGAAGATATGGTGGCATCTCGGCTTCCAAAGTGGCTTCTTCCACTGAAGATACGGTGGCACCTACAGGCCAAACTGAAGCTGCTTAGTGATGTGTAAACACATGGCACATGGTAAAAACAAACAAATAGTACAAAAGGCTGAATTTTAAAAACAAAATCTTCTCATTCTGATTTCTAGACCCTCTGTTCCCCAGCCCTGTGCCAGCTTCTGTCGTGTCCCTCAGAGATATATGCATATACTGCCATACATGATGAACTGTGGGCTCTCCCTATACTTCTTATAAATATATTGATATAAATGGTTATGTACTTTGCCATGTTTAAAAACTTAACAGCATATCTTAGAGATCATCAACATCATTTGTGAAACACATTTCATACCAAATGCTAAAGATCATCAACAATAAAGTTCTGGAACACATCCAGAAAACTTAACATGTTTATTGCAACAGAGTTTCTCTGTGTTGGGAGGACTAAAAAACCTAGAAAAGGAAGCAAAACAAAGCAGACTGGAGAAAATAGCTGTTTGTTAGTCAAGTCCATCAGGTCTGGGAGTGGTCAGTAACAAGAGACCCCACAACCCGGCATGGTCTCAAATGACAAAGAGGTTGGGCCAAAGAAGCTGCATTTACATATCACAAAAGATTATGAAGTGTATGTATGTGCTCCAGTCTGCATGCTGCCCAGAAACAGTGCTTTTTCTGAAGCACACACATAGACATGCAAACAATCATCAACTATAATCCTTGAAAAATACAGGTTTGAGCAACATAGGTCCACTTATATGCAGATTTTTTCTAATAAATACAGTATACAGTATTGTAAGTGTACTTTCTCTTCCCTTATGATTTTTTCTTAAGTTCATTTATTTTGAGAGAGAGAGAGAGAGAGAGAGAGAGAGAGCAAGTGAGCATGCAAGCACTGGAGGGGCAGAGAGAGGATTTCAAACAGGCTCCATGGTCAGGGCAGAGCCCAACACAGGGCTTGAACTCACAAGCCGCCAAATCATGAGCTAAGCTGAAACAGAGTCGGACATTTAAACGAAGAGTCGGACGTTTAAACGTTTAAATGACCGAGCCACCCAGGCGCCCCTGATTTTCTCTAGCTTACTTTACCAGAGTAAATCAACATCAGGAGGGTCTTCATCAAATGTGAAGGCCAGAAACAAACACTGTAACATTTTTTACTGAAACAGTAAATTGTGTTAATTTCATCTCTAAGTGTAACCCAGATGTTATGGCAAGAAGCACTTGTACATCTGAAGGCTCAGGCATCGCCTGCAAGTACTAGTCTCAGTTAGGGACAATATGAAGCTACTACTGAACAGAAAGTAAGATATTTGAGGTGTTTCAGGCTGGTCTCACAGTCTGAGGTTCCACTGTGTAAAAGTACCCTCTACTAGGGCAGGCTGTAACTTTTTGCTACATTTTAAGATATTCCACTGAATTCATTCAATAAATATTAATTAAGTACCTGCTATGTGTGCCAGCCTTATTCAAGACATAAGGAATAGAGCAATGAATATAACAATATTCCTGCTGTCCGTAAAGCTTACTGTTCTTGTGAGACTGAGAAACAAATAAGCAAATAAACACAGGACAAGTGGGAAGTCCTATGGAAAAAATTAAGTAGGGGAAGAGGGCCAGAGAGTAACAGGGTGGGGAGAGGACTGCTATTTTATAGAAGATGAGCAGGGAAAGGCTTCCGGAAAAAGTGCCATTAGAGCAGACGTGAAGGGGTGAGCCACTAGGCAGAGACAGCCTTAGAAGGGCTTGCCAGCCACACAGGGTAAAGGGAGAACAGGCTCTTCTAGCCCAGCTGCGTGAGAGAGGAGAGGCCTTTGTGAGTTTATGCAACTTGCACGCCCTCCATGCAGTTTCTGGATAGTTTCCATCACAGATGAGAGTTTTATGTTGAATTTTAAGTTGACCACAAATATTTAACTTCCCTGGACCACAAATGCAGTATCTTCTCTGCGGTTTAGCTGGCACCAAGCACATATTTACGAATCTCTATATGTCTGCCTGTTATTTAAATTTCTTATAGAAGTGCCAAGGTTTTTAGTTGTGATTTACCCCCTCTCACTCTGTATTACTGAATGCGAGCCCTAATCAGGCCTAATTCTTGGAGAAAGAAGATATCTTTACAACTGAAGTATAGGGTCTTCCTAATTAAATATCCTATTACTGCTTTCCTCCTCAAAAAACATCACTGGAGGGTCAGTTCTGAGTTCTTGTATTTGAATTACAATGTAAAAATTAAAAAACTTCTGTGTTTCCCCCCACTAGAGGATAAAAAACAAAACTTAGTAACTATCTACATACTCTTCCCACATTAAAAAGCAACATGAATAAACAAAAGAAGCCAGGTGTAATGAGCTCCAAGCTTCTAGATGTACGTCCTTATTTACATACCAATTCCTAAGAATTACAACCAGTGCAAGAGTTACAGAGTGACTTTTCTCCCCAGCTGCATCTCCACTAGCTGGCTTGAGCAAGGGCTCTGGCTCCGCAAGAACGCAGAATTCTGGGTTATCCCTCATCCCAGGGCCAGTGTCTTTCACCCAGCTGGCAAGAGATCCACGCAGGATCAAATAAAGGCACACAGGCACATCATCTGAAACTCTTGAGTTTCAAAACAACCATTCCTACCCCATTCTGGATACCTGACATTGCCTTCGTCTTTCTCAGTGCAGCTTACTGAATCTTTGGGCTACTCACATGCAGGCCAAGAGACTTGGGTCCCAACACAGAAAGACTTAAGAGACATCTTCATGAACCACTGGATTGTTTCTTCCTGCATTTTACAGGAGAGTAGTACAGCTACTTGCTATGAAGTATTAGGTCACACACACATAAATACACGCAAGTACGTTTTAAGAACAACGCTCACCTTAATAAAATGAACATGACTTTCAAAGTCTTCAGCTTGGAAGGCCAAAAACTTATTAAAAAACAAAACAAAACTAGCACTGGCTTGTAATTAGAATGGCTTTAAGCACATGCTTCTAAATATTTTGTCCATCCTTCCAGTTTTCCACTGACATGAATATATCAGACCTAGGCAATCACATACCAGAAAGTATAAGGAATTTTCTGCAAGACAAAATGCAGATGGGACTGGAATGTAGAAAAGCATAACTGATGTTCAATCCTCTGCCTGTTTGATAAGTACGGAGATGAGACCTTGGCAGCAGTGCCCCGTTAAATGCCCTCATCTTGGAGCAACTAGGACAAGAGCCAAGATGGGTCATGGTACACTTAGAAGGGCACAACTGGATCCTACCAGGGTATCAGAAGAACTTAGCAGTTGCTGGCTTATAACTGGTGTGGGTGCCCACGTGAGGCAGAAGAAAGACAAAGCTGAGGTTGGCTTCTTTCTAAAAGAGGCCAACAACCCAAAACAAGAACGCTAAGTTAAGAGACCTTGTCTACCACAGAAAACAAGGGTTTTTTGCTCTCAGCTATAACTATCTCTGCCTCTAGTTTCCCTTCTCTACTCCACCAGAAAATGTTTCTCTTTATCTGTACCTGAAAATCTTGAAGAGACCCGTCAAAATTCCCAAGGGACTGCTCCAATAAGGATGAAACAAACAAACAAACAAACAAACAAACCACAAAAAAAGCCCAACCACCTAACATATGAAAAGGTGTTACAGTTGGGGGCGCCTGGCTGGCTTAGTCGGTACAGCATGTGACTCTTGATCTCAGGGTTGTGAGTTTGAGCCCCACACTGGGTGTAGAGATTACTTAAAGAAAAGAAAAAAAAAGAAAGAAAGAAAAGGTATTACAATTGAACAGAAGGATACAAAAGTAAGAAGTAAATATCTCTCTAGCAGAGTCACTGTGAAAATTTTGCAGACTTTTAAATTAATACTAATTAAGAGTTAACAGTAATTGCACAAAGACAGATAAACAGACCATTGAAGCAGAACAGAAAGTTAGAAAAAGACCCAAACATACACAATCACCCAACTTATGACAAAACACTACTGCAGTTTGGTGGAGAAAATGGAACTTTCAATAAATGGTGCTGGATCAACCAGGCATCTGGGAAAAAGTAACCTTCCTTCTACCTCATGCCTTAAACAAAAATTTGACATAGACTACAGACCTAAATGTTAAAGATAAAATAGCTTATAGAAGAAAATACAGAATATCTTCATGATCTTGGAGTAGGCAAACATTTCTTAAATAGGACATAAAAAAAGGAGCACCTGGGTGGCTCAGTGGGTTAAGCGTCTGACTCTTGGTTTTAGCTCAGGTCATGATCTCATGGTTTTGCGAGTTCAAGCCCCATTATTAGGTTCTGTGTTGGCAGCATGGAGCCTGCTTGGGATTCTCTCTGCCCCTTCCTCACTCATGCTGTCTCTGTCTCTCTCAAATAAATAAATAAACTTAAAAAAAAAAAGACATAAAAAGCACAACCACAAAAGAAAAAAATTTGACTTCATTTAAATTAAGAACTTGTGTTCATCAAAAGACACCACTGAGAGTAAAAATATGAGCCACAGACTAAGAGAAGATATTTTTTTAAGTTTGTTTATTTTATTTTTTGAGAGAGAGAGAGAGAGAGACAGAAAAAGACAGAGAGAGTGAATCTCAAGAAGGCAATATGCTGTCAGTGCAGAGCCTGAGGTGGGGCTCAATTTCACTAACCATGAGATCATGACCTGAGCCTAAATCAAGAGTTGGATGCTTAACCAACTGAGCCACCCGGGTGCTCCATGAGATATTTTCAATATATACAACCAACATAGGACTTAATATTCAGAATATTAAAAAAATAATCCTACAAATCAATAAAAAGACAAACCACCCACAGAAAAAAATGGGTAAAAGGCAAGAACAGGTACTCCATAGAAGAGGATATCCAAATGGCCTACAGCAGAAGAAAAGGTACTCAGCATCATTATTCACCAGCGAAATGCAAATTAAAATTACAATGAGAAGGGGCGCCTGGGTGGGGCAGTCGGTTAAGCGTCCGACTTCAGCCAGGTCACGATCTCGCATGTCCGTGAGTTCGAGCCCCGCGTCAGGCTCTGGGCTGATGGCTCGGAGCCTGGAGCCTGTTTCCGATTCTGTGTCTCCCTCTCTCTCTGCCCCTCCCCCCCCCCCCCCCCCCCCCGTTCATGCTCTGTCTCTCTCTGTCCCAAAAATAAATAAAAAAACGTTGAAAAAAAAATAAAATTACAATGAGAAAAAAAAATTACAATGAGATATTTCTACATATCCACCAGAATGGCTAAAATAACCAAAACCAAACAAGTGTTGCCAAAGATGCAGAATAACTGAAACTCTCATACACTGTTGATGGTCCTGTGTATTGCTACAACCACACCGGAAATCTGTTAGGCGGTATCTACTAAAGTAACATACACCTACCTTATGCCCGAACAATCCCATTGTTAGGTATATATCAAAGAGAAATAAATAAAGAGTGTAAGTCCACCAAAAGACACATAAAAATGTTCATGGTAGCTTTAGTCATAATAGCCAAGACTGGTAAAAGAAACACATTTTCATCAATAGTAGAATAAATAGGGATGCCTAGGTGGCTTAGTTGGTTAAGTGTCCAACTTCGGCTCAGGTCATGATCTCACGATTTGTCAGTTCGAGCCCCGCGTTGGGCTCTGAGCTGTCAGAGCCCATCTGCAGTCCCATCTGCAGCTGTGCTGACAGCTCAGCGCCTGGAGCCTGCTTCCGATCTGCGTCTCCCTTTCTCTCTGCCCCTCCCCCACTCATGTTCTGTCTCTCTCTCTCTCAAAATAAACATTAAAAAAAACAGTAGAATACTATAAAGCTGTAATCATCAAGACAGTATGGTATTGACACAAAAACAGACACACAGACCAATGGAATAGAATAGAGAACCCGGAACTGGACCCACAAATGTATAGCCAACTAACCTTTGACAAAGCCAGAAAGAGTATCCAATGGAAGAAAGACAGTCTCTTTACCAAATGGTGGTGGGAGAACTGGATAGCAACATGCAGAAGAATGAAACTGGACCACTCTCTTACACATACACAAAAATGAATTCAAAATAGATGAAAGACCTAAATGTGAAGACAGGAAACCATCAAAATCCTAGAAGAGAAAACAGGCAACAACCTCTTTGACTTTGGCCACAGCAACTTCTTATTTGACACGTCTCCGAAGGCAAGGGAAATAAAAGCAAAAATGAACTACTGGGACCTCATCAAGATAAAAAGCTTCTGCACAGCAAAGGAAACAATCAACAAAACTAAAAGGCAACCGACAGAATGGGAGAAGATATTTGCAAGTGACATATTGGATAAAGGGTTAGTAACCAAAATCTATAAAGAACTTAACAAACTCAACACCAGAAAAACAAGCCAGTGAAGAAATGCGCAGAAGACATGAATAGACATTTTTCCAAAGAAGACACCAAATGGCTAACAGACATATGAAAAGACACTCAACATCACTCATCATCAGGGAGATACAAATCAAATTACATTGAGATACTACCTCACACTGGTCAGAGTGGCTAAAATTAAGAGCTCAGGAAACAACAGATGTTGGTGAGGATGTGGAGAAAGGGAACTCTTGCATTGTTGGTGGGCATGCAAACTGGTGCAGACACTCTGAAAAACAGTGTGGAAGTTCCTCAAAAAATTAAAGATAGAATTACCCTACGACCCAGCAATAACACTACTAGGAATTTATGTAAAGGATATAGGAGTGCTGATTCATAGGAGCACATATACCCCAATGTTTACAGTAGCACTATCAATAATAGCCAAATTATGAAAAGAGCCCAAATGTCCATCAACTGATGAATGGATAAAGAAGATGTATGTATGTATATACAATGGAATACTACTCGGCAATGAAAAAGAATGAAACCTGGCCATTTGCAACAACGTGGATGGAACTGGAGGGTATTATGCTAAGTGAAATAAGTCAGTCAGAGAAAGACAGGTATCTTATGTTTTCACTCATATGTGGAAGTTGAGAAACTTAACAGAAGGCCATGGGGGGAAGGGAAAGAAAAAAAAATTAGTTACAGAAAGGGAGGCAAACCATAAGAGACTTTTAAATACAGAGAACAAACTGAGGTTGGAAGGGGGGTGGGCAGGGAAAACAGGTGATGGGCACTGAGGAGGGCACTTGTTGGGATGCACACTGGTTGTTGCATGTAAGTGATGAATCATAGGAATCTACTCCCGAAGCCAAGAGCATACTATATACATTGTGTATTAGCTAACTTGACAATAAATTATATAAAAAAAAAGAATAAACAAATTGTGGTATATTCATACAAAAAATATACTACATAGCAATCATGAAGAATGAACTACTTATAGGCAGCAATATGAATGAATCTTTCACAGGGGCTGTGTTGAACAAAAGAAGCTGGACACAAATGCTATGTACTATATGATTCCATTTATATACAGTTCAAAACAGGCAAAACAAACTGCTCAGAATGATGGTTACCTGTATGAAGGAGAGTATTCATAAGAGGGGGCATAAAGGAACCTACTAGGATGCCAGAAATATTCTAAATCTTGATCTAGGTGGCAGTTAGCATGATAGAAGCACATATAAAAATGTACTGAACTTAAGAATAGTGTGGGGCATCTAGGTGGCTTAGTCGGTTAAGCATCCGACTTCAGCTCAGGTTGTGATCTCAGGGTTTGGGAGTTCAAGTCTGCATTTGGCTCTGTGCTGACAGTGCAGAGCCTGCTTGGGATTTTCTCTCTCTCTCCCTCTCTCTCTGCCCCTCCCCACTTTTGCTCTCTCTCTCAAAATAACTTAAAAAAAAAAGAAACCCTTAAGAGGAGTGTACATTACTTTATGAAGGTTAAATCTCAATTAAAAAAGTCAAAAAAACCACACATACTAAATTGCATTAGTCATGTGAAAATGATCAGGAAAAATTACAGGTAAGGCAGTAAGTAGCAGTTAAATATAACAGAAAACCAAAAACAACAAAACAGAACACTTGCTTGAGCCTCTCCTACAACACAGAATTAGAGATGAAAGTCAAGTAATGTGGAGACAGATCCCTAATCGTATGTATGTATGTATGTATGTATGTATGTATGTATGTATGTATTTATTTATTTATTTATTTATTTATAAAAAGAAACTTTAATATTTATTTTTGATAACAAGAGACAGAGTGTGAGCAGGGGAGGGGCAGAGAGAGAGGGAGACACAGAATCTGAAGCAGGCTCCAGGCTCTGAGCTGTCAGCACAGAGCCTGACACGGGGCTCGGACCCACAAACCGTGAGATCATGACCTGAGCCGAAGTCAGACACTTAACTGGCTAAGCTACCCAAGTGTTCCATATTTTTTTACGTTTTAAGTAGGCTTCATGCCCAGCATGGAGCCCAACACAGGGCTTGAACTCATGACCCTGAGATCAAGAACTGAGCTGAGATCGAGTTGACACTTACTTGACTGAGTCACCTAGGTGCCCCAGATCCCTTATCTTTAAAAGACAATCCAGAGAGGGGCAGCTAGCTGGTGGTTAAGTCGGTTAAGCGTCTCTTAATTTCAGCTCAGGTCATGATCTTGCAGTTCATGAGATGGAGCTCATGTCGGCTCTGCTCTGGGCTGGGAGCCTGTTTAGATTCTCTCTTCTCCCTCTTCCTCTGCCCCTCCCCTGCACTCTCTCTCCAAAAAAAAAAAAAAAAAAAAGCTACTCCAGAGAGATCAAGACAGGAAAAGAGCATAATCTCAAAAGAGAAAGAAGGGGCACCTGAGTGGCTCAGTTGGTTAAGCATCTGACTTCGGCTCAGGTCATGATCTCACGGTCCATGAGTTCGAGCCCCGCATAGGGCTTTCTGCTGTCAGCATGGAGCGCTCTTCGAATCCTCCGTACCCTCCCTCTCTCTGCCCCTCGCCTGCTTGTGTGCGCTCTCTCAAAAACAAACATTAAAAAAAAATGATGTGGGGCGCCTGGGTGGCGCAGTCGGTTAAGCGTCCGACTTCAGCCAGGTCACAATCTCGCGGTCCGTGAGTTCGAGCCCCGCGTCAGGCTCTGGGCTGATGGCTCGGAGCCTGAAGCCTGTTTCCGATTCTGTGTCTCCCTCTCTCTCTGCCCCTCCCCCATTCATTCTCTGTCTCTCTCTGTCCCAAAAATAAATTAAAAAAAAAAAAGTTGAAAAAAAATATTAAAAAAAATGATGTGAAAAATGAGAAAGGGTTAAAAGAGAGAGAGAGAAGGAACTTCTGAGTGAAAGATTTAGAGCCTGAACATCCTAAGGGCATGTTAAGAAACTTAATAAGAGACCAACACCTTCATAAAGGGTGGCAAATCTGCAGCTTCCGTTTGTGTTCAGCTGGGAAAGAGTGCTGGGATCAATTTGTAATGCCTGTATCGTTGGCATGGAATGAAAGGACACCTATTAGCCATCTGCCAGACATATCTTGGTTCAGTCTTTAATTTCCAAGGATAATGAGAAAAAGATAATCCTATAAGTATTAAAAAAAAAAAAAGAGCACACACACAAACCTGATTGGCCTCAGACTTTTCTGCCCAAATGCTAGTTAGCCATGCATGTAGAGGGCAAAAGAAAAAGCATTCTCAGATAAACTAAGATTTAGAGAGATAATAAACATTTTTCTTTCAGAAAAAAATCTTACTTAAATAATGTATACCACTAAAACAAGATATCAGTAAAAACCCAAGAACATTGTTGAAAAAGAAATCAAGAATATCTTCAACAAATAGCATTAAATGGCATTTTAAAAAGGAAGGCGGGGAAACTTACACATTAAAAGGGCCTTGATATCCTATCACCCAAATACAAAGGTATGGAGCTTGCCTATCAGATCTTAATTCTGATGAAGCTACTGTGAAATGGCACTAAAAAAAAGTTTAATTCCAGTATAGTTAATATTCAGTGTTATATTAATTCAGGTGTACAATATAGTGACTCAACAGTTCTATTTCTCATTGCTCAATGTGACAGGTGCACTCTTAATCCCCTTCCCCTATTTCACCCATCCCCGTCTCCACCTCCCCTCTGGTAATCATCAGTTTGTTCTCTACAGTTAAGAGGTTTTTTTTTTGGTTTGTCTCTTGTTTTGTTTTGTTTTTTAAATTCCACATACAAGTAAATAAAATCTTTTAGCATTTGTCTTTGACTTATTTCACTCATTCTATATATCCACCCACGTTGTTTTAAATGGCAAGGTTTCATTTTTTATGGCTGAGAAATATTCCAGTGTGTGTGTGTGTGTGTGTGTATACACACACATATATATAACCTCTTCTTTATCTAGCCTTCATCTATCAATGGACACCTGAGTTGCTTCCATAATCTAGCTATTGTAAATAATGCTGCTACAAACATAGGGGTGGATGTATCTTTTCTAATTAGTGTTTTCATATTCTTTGGGTAAATACTCAGGAGTGAAATTACTGGATCATATGGTAGTTTTATTTTTAATTTTTTGAGGAACCTCCATACTGTTTTCCAGAGTGGCTTCTCCAGTTTGCATTTTCACCAACAGTGCACAAGCGTTCCTGTTTCTCCACATCCTCACCAACACATGTTTCTTGTCTTTTTTATTTTAGCCAGTGAAATGGCATTTTTGAGATAATCTGGAGAATCTGAAAATGGACTTAAAATTAATTTTGACATGTATAACCATATTATAGAAGTTATGTTAGGGAAAAAAAAGCCTTATAGCCTTATAAGATAGCTACTCAAGTATTTTAAATGAATGGGGTTTGATTTAAAACTTCCAAGAATAAGGGGCGCGCGCCTGGGTGGCTCAGGCATCCGACTGGTTGAGCGTACAACTTCGGCCAGGTCATGATCTTGCAGTCTGTGGGTTCGAGCCCTGCATCGGGCTCTATGCTGACAGCTCAAAGCCTGGAGCCTGCTTCAGATTCTGTGTCTCCCTCTCTCTCTGCCCCTCTGCCACTCATGCTCTGTCTCTCTCCATCTCTCAAAAGTGAATAAATGGTTAAAAAAAAAATTCCAAGAATAAAAATTTGGCAGGGGGACAAGGAGAATGATTGAAAATACTGGCAAAATGTTGACACCTGCTCAAGCTACATGATGATTCATTATATTATTCTCTCTACTTTTCTTGTATGTCTCTCTACTTTCTTGTATGTCTTGTATGTATGAAAATTTCAACAACAAAACCCAACAGAAAACAAAACCCAAAAAAAGTAAAAAAATTTCATTCTATATTAGCGATATTAACAGGATTCTAAAAATAGTACAAGTGTTAAAGAGTACAAACTTTAAAGAGATGATACACAATGTACACACAGTATAAAAACATTTAAGGACAATAGAGTTGAGTGTGTAAAATGGGTAATCTGAACACTACAGCATGGGTTTGAATTACTAGATGTATGCCCTTAGGTAAAGTGCTTAATCTGAGTCTTAGCTTCTTTAACTTTAAAATGGGAGCTATAACAGTACTTACCACTGTTGTGAAGATTAAATACTGACACAATGTAAGCCTAAATAAATAGCTACTATTATGTAAAATCTCACTGACATCTATAAAAATTAGGAAGTGGAGGAGTGGTGAGAGAAGGGGGATATTTATTTTATTTTATTTTAAAATATTTTATTTATTGAGAGAGAGAGAGAGAGAGAGAGCGCGAGCAGGGGAGGGACAGAGAGCATCCTAGGCAGGCTCCATGCCCAGCACCATACTCAACCCAATGTGGCTCCATCTCACAACTTCAAGATCATGACCTGAGCTGAAATCGAGAGTAGGTCCTTTAACCGACTAAGCCACTCAGGTGCCCCGAGGAAGTCCTACACATATGCAAGGGAGGTGTGACAGAAACAGCAAGTTGTTTCCTATGATTTTTTCTGCTACTCTTTCTCTGTAATTGGACTCTTGATTTTTCAGTTATGCATACAGTTGCCTAGAATAAAACTATTTCCCAGTCAACACTGCAACTAGGTTTGGCCATGTGACTCAGTTCTGGCCAACAGAATTAGGCAGAAGTGAGTATGCTCTCAGGATAGGTACTTAAAAGGAGAGGCATCTTAAAAAATTTTTTTTTTTTTACAATTACATTCCTCCTTTTAACTGTTTCTACTTCCCACAGGATTGTATGCAGATGAAATGGCTGGCATTCCAATAGCCATCTGAGACTTCAGGGGCCCTTGGAAATGAAAGCCATATACAGCAGAGGAACAAAATAGAAAGAGCCTTGGTCCATGACACCAGGAAGTGCCAAGCCAGAAAACCTCTGGGCTTCTTTCACTTGAGGGGAAAATCTACTATCTTATTTAAGTTACTATTACTGTATTTTGGAATTTTCTGTTTCTTGCAGCTGAACATAATCCTCACTAAAATGAGAGACTGTTATATCCTGCTTAATTCTTCTACTTAGTAAGTAGGAAAAAATTATTTAAAGCATTGTAGTATTTTAAAAATTAAAGCTAAATGAAGGGAATTAAAATGCAATGACTATAGAGATAGTGGTTGCACAAAACCATAAATGTTCTAAATGTCAGTGAATTATTCATTTAAGTGGCTAGTTTTATGTTATATGAATATATGAAGTTCATCTTAATAATTTTTTTAATGCAATGTTGTAAATACAGTTTAGAAGAGACATACCTAAACAATGAAATTTAGAGGGGCGCCTCAGTGGCTCAGTTGGTTAAGTGTCTGACTCCTGATTTCGGCTCAGGTCTTAGTCTCATGGTTCATGAGATCAAGCCCTACATTGGGCTCTGCACTGGCAGTGCAGAGCCTGCTTGTGATTCTCCCTCCCTCCCTCCCTCTCTTCTCTCTCTCCCCCCCCCACCCCGCTCACTCTCTCTCTCTCAAAACAAATAAACTTAAAAAACAACAATGAGATTTAGACAAAAGGGGGTGAAGGGGAAGATAGGACAAAATCTATCAGGCAAAGACAAATACCAAAACAAAACAAAACACCAAAGTAGGATTCAAGGTTAGAATGAACTGAAATGAAAACAAAAAAAACCTTTGAAATACAAGAAGAAACTGACAAAAACACAATTGTAGTGGTAGACTAATTACTTTCATTCTTTAACATATCAACCAGGTAAAAATAATACAGACAATTAGAATAGTGTAATTAATGATAATTCAATAGCTATATACTGAATTTTGTATGCTACAAAAATATATTCTTCTCAAAATACATAAAACTTCAAAGAAAAAAAAGTATTACCTACTGTGTCACAGAAATTAAAAAAAAATTTTTTAAGTGTTTATTTATTTTTGAGAGAGACAGACAGAGCATGAGCAGGGGAGGGGCAGAGAGAGAGAGGGAGATACAGAATCTGAAGCAGGCTCCAGGCTCTGAGTTGTCAGTACAGGACCTGATGCGGGGCTTGAACCCACAAATGAGTCACAGAAATTTTTAATTTTTTTAATGTTTATTTTTGAGAGAGAGAGAGAGCGAGAGAGAGAGAGAGAGAGAGAGAGAGAGCAAGCACGGGAGAGGGGGAGGAAGAGAGGGAGAAACAATCTGGAGCAGGCATCAGGCTCTAAGATGTCAGCACAGAGCCCGATGCGGGGCTTGAACCCACAAACCGCGAGATCATGACCTGAGCTGAAGTCGGACGCTTAACTGACTGAGCCACCCAGATGCCCCCACAGAAATTTTTAAAAACATCCCCAAGTAGAAATTAATAAAAAAAAAGTTTAAGAAATCTAACTGAAAAAAAATCCATAAAATTTTCCCAAATAACTTTAGAATCAAAGAGACAAAAAAATCAAAATGATAAAGCCTATTTAGAAAACAATCATTAGAATACTACACATCTAAATGGATTAGAATGTGGCCAAAGTATTAGTAATGGTATATTCAAAGCCATAAAGTTTTTAAGTAAACTAATAAAAAACAAAAAGATTCAACAAAATAGAACCATGTCTAAGACAAATAAAAGAAAATAAAGATAAAAATAAAAATTACAGAATAATAAATATAAGAGCTAGTTTTTGAAAACTAAGAAATGCATACTGCTAACGAATTTAAGAAAAAAACGAAAGAACATAAATTAGCAATGGAACGTGGATATCACAATGTAGCCTTAATTTTTTTTGTTGTTGTTAGTAAGGACATTAAAAAAATGTGAAGATCTTAGACAAATGGATGATTTTCTGAATAAAGTAGGTTAACAAAATTGATACAAGAAGTGATGACAATGTTCCATATCACGATTGTGGTGGCATTTACACTAATGTATATTTTTGCCAGACTCATCCAATTGAACATTTTATTTACTTATTTTTTTTGTACTGTTTTATTTTATATTATTTTAATTTTTTAAATTTACATCCAAATTAGTTAGCATATAGTGCAACAATGATTTCAGAAGTAGATTCCTTAGTGCCCCTTCCCCATTTAGCCCATCCCCCCTCCCACACCCCCTCCAGTAACCCTCTGTTTATTCTCCATAGAGGGTTTGTTTTGTCCCTCTCACTGTTTTTATATTATTTTTGCTTTCCTTCCCTTATGTTCATCTCTTCTGTGTCTTAAAGTCCTCATATGAGTGAAGTCATATGATATTTATCTTTCTCTAATTACACTTAGCATAATACCCTCTAGTTCCATCCACACAGTTGCAAATGGATCCAATTGAATATTTTAAAGCTAGTGAATTACTGGGGCATCTGGGTGGCTCAGGTCATGATCTCACAGTTTGTGAGTTTGAGCCCCACATCAGGCTGTCTGCTGTCAGCACAGAGACCCCTTTGGATCCTCTGTCCCCTTCTCTCTCTCTCACAAAGTAAATAAACATTTTTAAAAAGCTAGTGAGTTACTTATTCTATGTGTTTGTTGTATCTCAATAATTCTGCCTAAACATTTGACACAAGAACTAAAAAAACCTTTTGAAAGAATAAGGGAAAAAACAGAAAAAGGAGGAAGGTGTCAAAGTTTTTCTTTCCAAAACTACTACAGGCTGAGTTCCTTCAATTCATTCATGTGTTCAGTCAATAAATATTTATTAGTGGTATAGGAAGGGGTCTAGTCTCCAGGAACTATTTTAAGCACGGGAGGTGAATACAGTAAATAAAAATAAAGTTTTTACATCCTACTGGGGGACAAAAGATAAGCAAAGCAAAAGCAAAAACAAAGCCTGCTGTCAGGTGATGTTAAGTGCTAAGAAATGAAGTAGGGGACAGAGAGTGCCTGGGGTAGAGTGTTCATTTCTATAGATCACGGGTAAAGAACTTTTTGATAAGGCTGACTCCTGAACAGAGACCTGAAGGGCACAGAAAGTAAACTACGCAGTGGGATAGCAGTGAATTCAGCAGAAGTGCAAAGGCCCGGAGCGTGACTTGTTTGGCATGACTGAAGAATGAGTAGGCGGGTTTGGCCAGAGAGGAGTCTGCGAAAGAGTGGTAGGAGGTGAGGTCAGAAAGGAAGTAGGCCCCAGTCAGTACTTGATATTTCTCTTTGAGTGAGAGGAACCCTCTGGAGGGGCTTGGAACAGTGGTGTTAAATAATCCAACTTACATCTTAAAAGATCACTGTGGCTGCTGTGTTGTGACTCAATGGAAGGGGGCAAAGATCAGAACAAGCTTCTTGTAATAAGAGAAAGGAACATTTTAGACCAGGGTGGTGCTGGTGGAAATGGATTCTGCATGTATTTTAAAGGTGGAATGATACCTGTTAAGGTAGAATGATAGGTAGAATGTTACCTGCTAAAAGCCTGAGGCAGAATCTGAGAGAAAGAGTCAAGAATGACTCTCAAAGTAATGTGCACCTTCCAGGTCACAGAAAAAGCAAAGCTGCTTCCCATTCTTTTTATAAAGTCAGCACAACCTAATACTCAAATGAGAGCAAACATAGAAAGAAGAGACCAGGCCCACTATGGAAATGGATGTAAATAACCTGAATAAAATAACAGCAAATCAAATTTAGCAGACCATTAAAATACAACTACAACGACACCCAAAAAACAAACAATCCAGCAAGAAATGGGCAGAAGACACGAATAGACACTTTTCCAAAGACGACATCCAAATGGCTAACAGACACATGAAAAGAAGCTCAACATCACTCATCATCAGGGAAATACAATGCAAACCCATAATGAGATACCACCTCACACCTGTCAGAATGGTTAAAATTAACTCAAGAAACAACAGACGATGGTGAGGATGTGGAGAAAGAAAAACACTTTTGCACTGCTGGTGGGAATGCAAACTGGTGCAGCCACTCTGGAAAACAGTATGGAGGTTCCTCAAAAAATTATAAATAGAGCTAACCCCATGACCCAGCAATTGCATTACTAGGTATTTATCCAAAGGATACAAAAATGCTGATTCGAAGGGGCACATATATTCCAATATTTATAGCAGTGCTATCAACAATAGCCAAATTATGGAAAGAGCCCAAATGTCTATTGACTGATGAATGGATAAAGATGTGGTGTGTGTGTGTGTGTGTGTGTGTATGTATATTTTTTTAATGTTTTTTTAAATTTATTTTTGAGACAGAGAGAGACAGAGGCAGTGGAGGGGCAGAGAGAAAGGGAGACACAGAATCCGAAGCAGGCTCCAGGCTCTGAGCTATCAGCACAGAGCCTGATGCGGGGCTTGAACTTACGGACTGTGAGATCATGACCTGAGCTGAAGTTGGATGCTCAACCGACTGAGCCACTCAGGCACCCCTATATATATATTTTTTTGATTGCCGAGCAATATTCCATTACACACATACACACACGTCATAAGACAATGGACAGACATGTGTAAAGTATTGAAAAATTTCTATATTGAGTGAAGACACCTTTTAAGAAGTGAAATAAAGACATTTTCTGATAAAAGTACACTAAGAGAATTTGTTGCCAGCAGACGTGCCCTATATGAAAAGTTAAAAGCTTTTCAAACCAGAGGAAAGTGATATCACTTGGATACTTGGCTCTTCACAAAGACAACAATTTTTCCATTCTCTTAAATTAAAAGAGATATATAGGTATGTTTATTATTTTTTTAAAAGTTTATTTGTTGATTTTGAGAGAGGGAGAGACCGCATGAGTGGGGGGAGGGGCAGAGAGAGTGAGAGAGAATCCCAAGCAGGCTCTGTGCTGTTAGCACAGAGCCCAATGTGGTGCTCGAAACCAGGAACTGTGAGATCATGACCCGAGCCGAAATCAAGAGTCAGATGCTCAACCAACTGAGCCACCTGGCGCCCCTACAAAAGATATATAGATATGTTTAAAACAAAATTATAACATGTTACAAATGGTGCTGAGAAAACTGGATATCCACATGCTAAAGAACTCAGTTGGATCCCTACATAACACCAAATACAAATGTGAACTCAAAATGGATCAAAGATCTAAAAAAAAAAATAAAAAAAGGATCAAAGATCTAAACTTATGAACCAAAACTACAAAACTCCTAAAACATAGGGGAAAATCTTCATGACACTGGATTTGGCAATGATTTATTACATATGACACCAAAAGCACACACAACAAAGGAAAAAACATAAAATGGTAAATTTTATGTTATGTATATTTTACCACAAACAACCTTATCAGCATGGGCTTTAGTGTTATTTAACACATTTTCTAATTTTAAATTAGTGGGAATAAAGTTTGCATGTCTTTGAAACAAAAACAACAAAACAACTTCCTGACACTGTCATGTGGGGTTTATAATGTATATGTTGTATACATATGTATGTTCTGGTATATACTATACAGCAACCATAATAATAAAATACAGAGCAGGTGCTAACTGGAACTGTATGGTTACAAGGTTTTTATGTGTTATGTGCAGTGGTACAACAGTATCTCTAAGTAGACTGAAAAGTTAAGGATGTCTGCTATGATCTACAGACCCACAACTAAACAAATTGTAAAGAGATATAGCTAAAAGCCAGTGAGTAAGTTAAAGTGGAATCCTAAAAAACAATTCAAATAATCTAAAAGAAGTTAGGAAAGGAGGTAAAAATGGTACAAAACGGAGGAACAATGGGGTGCCTGGGTGGCTTAGTTGGTTAAGTGTCTGACTTCTGCTCAGGTCATGATCTCACGGTTTGTGAGTTTGAGCCCTGTGTAGGGTTCCAAGCTGTCAGTGCAGAGCCTGCTTCGGATTCTCTGTATCCCTCTCTCTCTGCCCCTCCCCTTTTGAGAGAGTGCACTATGCACTCTCTCAAAAATAAATAAATAAACATTAAAAAAAAAGAGAGAGAACAAAAATCAGAAGGGACAAACAAAACAGATAACAAAACTGTAAGTCTAAACTCAATCACAAGGATAATTGTATCAAATGTTAAAAACTAAATACCCCAATTAAAAAGAAGAGATTGTCAGGATGGATTAAAAAGTAAGACCCAACCATATGTTGTCAATAAGAGACATATTTTATTTATTTAATTTTTAATTTTTATTTATTTTAATGTTTATTCATTTTTGGAAGAGAGAGAGATACACAGTGTGAGTGGGGGAGAGGCAGAGAGAGAGGGAGACACAGAATCCAAAGCAGGCTCCAGGCTCTGAGCTGTCAGCACGGAGCCCGACGTGGGGCTTGAACTCATAGACTGCGAGATCATGCCCTAAGCTGAAGTTGGACGCTTTACTGGAACGCTTTTTACAGGAACCCCAATAAGAGATGTATTTTATAGGGGCACCTGGGTGGCTCAGTCGATTGAGCATCCAACTTCGGCTCAGGTCATGATCTTGCTGTTCACAGGTTCAAGCCTCACGTCTGGTTCTGTGCTGACAGCTCAGAGCCTGGAGCCGGCTTTGGATTCTGTGTCTCCCTCTCTCTCCATCTCCCACTCACGCTCTGTCTCTTTCTCTCAAAGATAAATAAACATTAAAAAAATTAAAAAAAAAAAAAGAGACACATTTTATATATAAAGACACAGACTGGTTAAAAGCACATGGATGGGAAAAGATACACCATGCAAATAATAAACTTAAGAAGGCTAGAGTGGCTATGTTAATACCCAAAAAGAAAAAAGAAAAAAAAAAAAAAGATTTCAAGGCAAAGTATTACCAGAGAAAAAAGAAAGATATTTCACAATTATAAAACAATCAATTTATCAGGAAGCTAAAACTATCATAATTGTGTATGTGCCTAGTAACAGAACACCAAAATATAGGAAGCAAAAATTGACAGAACTAAAAAAAGAAAAATATCTACAATCATATTTGGAGATGTTGACACTCCTCTCTCAGAAATTAATAGAGCACCTAGATAAAATATTAGTAAAGACATAGAGGATCTGACCACTATCAACTACCTTGTTCTAACTGGTATTTCTAAATCACTACACCCAGTAATTATGGAATACATTCTTTTCATATACATATACTATGTTCTTCAAGACACAAATGTACTGTCCCATAAAACAAGTCTCAATAGTTTTTAGGGAACTGAATAATGAAGAGTATGTTCTCTGATCACAGTGGAATTAAATCAGGAATCAGTAACACCAAGATACCCAGGAAACCCCCAAATATCTAGAAATGAAGTAACACACTTCTAAAAATGAACATGTCACTATAGATCCTACAGACATCAAAATGACAGCAAGGAATTATTATGAATCATTTATACCAACAATTTGACAACTTAGATGAAATGGACAAATTCCTTGAAACCTTCAACTTATCTAAGGTTTTTATACAAGATAAAACAGAAAATATGAATATTTACATACATTAAATAAATGGATGGAATTCATTATCAAATTATCCTGTATCCATTACAGGAACTCTAGATCAAGGAGGTTTTAGCAGTAAATTCTATCAAATATTTAAGGAAGAATTAACACCAATATTACATAAACTCAGAAAATGGAGAAGCTAGAAGTTATACTTCCAAGTCATTTAATGAGGTCAGCATAACTCTAATGCCAAAACCTGACAAGGTTTAACAACAACAAAATTATAAAAATCTCTCATGAACACAAAGATCCTTACCAAAAATGCTGGCAAATCCAATGTAGCAAATAGGGTTTATTCAAATAAGCCAAGGTTGTTTAAACATTTAAAAACCCAGGGGCACCTGGGTGGCTCAGTTGAACATCCAACTTCAGCTCAGGTCATGATCTCACGGTTTGTGAGTCTGAGCCCCGCGTTGGGCTCTGTGCTGCTAGCTCAGAGCCTGGAGCCTGCTTTGAGCTATTCTGTGTCTCCCTCTCTCTCTGCCTCTCCCGCACTCACACTGTGTATCTCTCTCTCTCCCAAAAATGATTAAACATTAAAATAAATAAAAATTAAAAATTAAATAAATAAAATACGTCTCTTATTGACAACATATGGTTGGGTCTCTGCCCCTCCCCTGCTTGTGTTCTGTCTCTCTCTCAAAAATAAACAAACATTAAAAAAAATTTTAAAAATCCATCACTGACTCCTAAAACTTAATTTTGGGAAAACAACCAACACAATTAAATGGGCAAAAGACCTGAACAGACACCTCACAGAACTAGATATACAGATGACAAATAAGCATATGAGAAGATGCTCAATATCATAAGCCATTAAGGAATTGCAACTTAAAACAAACACAAGATACCACTGTACAGCTATCTAAACAGCTAAAATCCAAAACACAGACAACACCAAATGCTAGTTAAGGATGTGGAGGAATAGGAACTTTCATTCATTGCTGGTAGGATGCAAAATGGTACAGCTACTTTAAAGGCAGTTTGGCAGTTTCTTACGAAGCTAAACATATTTTTACTATATGATCTAGCAATTGGTAGATTTGGGTAAAATTAGGTATTTACCCAAATGAGTTGAAAACATATTCACACAAAATTCTGCACATAAAAAGAGCAGCTTGATTCATAATTTACAGCAGCTTTATTCATAACTGCCAAAATTTGGGAGCAATCAAGACTTCTTTCAATAGGTGAATGAATAAAAAACTGGTTCATCCATACAGTGGAATATTATTCAGAAATAAAAAGAAATGAGCTAACCTTAAATGCATATCACTTAGTGAAAGAAGTCAATCTGAAAAGACTACATACTCTAGGATTCTAATTATATGGCATTCTTGAAAAGGCAAAACTACAGAGACAGTAGTTAAGATGAGTGGCTACTAGGGGCTGGAGATGATGGAGGGAAGGAATGGATGGGGAGAGCACAGGGTATTTAGGGCAGTGAAACTATTCTGTATTGATACTGTAATGGTGGATACATGTCATTATACATTTATCAAAACCCACAGAACTCACAAAACACAAAGAATGAACCCTGATGTAAACTATGAACTTCAGTTAATAATAATGTATCAATATCCACTCACCAGTTGTAACAGATGCACCACACTAATGCAAGATGCTATTAATAGTAGAAACTGTTGGGGAGGGGGAGGGGGGTGTGGCAGGGGAGAGAGTGTCTATGATTTGAGTCTTTTAGCTCTCACAAAGTAATAGCCCTAAAAGAAAAACATGATAAACTAGATTTCATCAAGGGGAGCCTGGATGGCTTGGTTGGTTAGTGCCCAACTTCGACTTCAGCTCAGATCGTGATCTCATGTCTCGTGAGTTTGAGCCCCGCATCAGTCTCTCTGTTGTCAGGGCAGAGCTTACTTCAGATCCTCTGTACTCTCCCACCCTCTGTACTTTCCCCACTTGCGTTCTCTAAAAAATAAATAAACATTAAAAAAAAACCTCGATTTCATAAAAATGAACAATTTCTGTTCACCAAGGCAACGTTTTAAGAAAATAAACAGGGGGTAGCTCAGTCAAGCATCCAGACTCTTGATCTCGGCTCAGGTCATGATCCTGCAGTTGGTGGGATTCAGTCCCGCTCTGTGCTGACAGCATGGAGCCTGCTTGAGATTCTCTCTCTCCCTCTCACTCTGCTTCTCCCTCTCTCAAAAAAATTAAACATTAAAAAAAAAATAAAAAAGAAGTGGCGCTGGGTGGCTCATTTGGTTAAGGGTCCAACTTCAGCTCAGGTCATGATCTTGCAGTTCATGGGTTCGAGCCCTGTGTCAGGCTCTGTGCTGACGGCTCAGAGCCTGGAGCCTGCTTTGGATTCTGTGTCTCTATCTCTCTCTCTGTCTCTCCTCTGCCTGTGCTGTCTCTCTCTCTGTCTCTCAAAAATAAATAAACATTAAAAAAAAAAAAAAAAGACAACTGCCTACTCTGGATTAAAAAAAAAGGAAAGAAAGAAACAGATAAGCCATGGACTGAGTGAAAATATTCACAAAAGATATATCTGACAAAATACTTGTTTCCAGAATATATAAAGATATCTTATAACTCAGTAACAACGAAACAACTCAATTAAAGAAAATGGGCAAAAGATATGAACAGACCCTACACAAAGATACACAAATGGCCAATAAGGTGATGAAAAAATATGCAGCTTCCATATTAGTCACCAGGGAAATGTAAATTAAAGCTGAAATGATATTATCAACCCCCCCAGCCCCAGCAACTACCACGGGGATATAGAGCAACAGGAACTCTTACACACTGCTGGTGTGTAATATGGTGCAATCACCTTTGGAAAAAGGGCTAGCAATCTCCAATAAAAAAACCCCAAAAAACCCAAACAAACAAACAAACAAACAAAAAACCCCCCCGAAAAACCATACATCTATCCTTTGACTCAGCAATTCTAATCCTAGGCATATACCCAAGAGAACACACATGTCCACAAAAAGATTTGTGTCTAACTATTCATAGCAACTTTATTCTTAATAGTCCTCAAATGGAAATAGGCTAGATGTCCATCAAGCAATCCATCAGTTAGAGAATGGATAAACTGTGACATATTCATAAAATGGAACACCACTCAGCAATAGAAACAAATAAACTACCAATAAATGTAAAAACACGGAAGAATCTCACAAACTGTACAATAAACAAAAGAAGCCCTTCTAAATAGATTATATGCCGTATGATTCCATTTATATGAAATTCTAAAAAAAGCAAATCTAAGCTATGGTGGAAAACATTAGAATAGAGCCTGCCTCTGGGGATTTAGGCAGACACAAGGGATCATGATAGGAAGATTCTATATATTTTTTTTTTAATTTTTTTTTCAACATTTATTTATTTTTGGGACAGAGAGAGACAGAGCATGAACGGGGGAGGGGCAGAGAGAGAGGGAGACGCAGAATCGGAAACAGGCTCCAGGCTCTGAGCCATCAGCCCAGAGCCCGACGCGGGGCTCGAACTCCCGGACCGCGAGATCGTGACCTGGCTGAAGTCGGACGCTCAACCGACTGCGCCACCCAGGCGCCCCAGAAGATTCTATATTTTGATAGGTTTTGGATTACATGCATTTGTCAGAACTTAGCAATGGTACACTTGATATTTGTGCATTTCATTTTATGTAAATTGTACCTCAAAAGAAAAAGCCATAAGCAAATACTGAACTCTAGTTAATGATCTATATGCATGCTGAAGGATTTAGAGAAAATGTATTGATGACATAAATAAAAGGGTAATTGACGAAAGGGGCGCATGGCTGGCTTAGTTGGTAGAGCATATTACTCTTAATCTTGGGCTGTGAGTTTGAGCCCACGTTGAGTGTAGAGATTACTTAAAGAAAAAAAGGCACTGATGGTGGATGGAGAGGGAGATGTATAGATATATGACAAAGCAAGTATAGTGAAATAATGAGAATGACAGAATCTAGATGCTAAGAGTAAGTGAGTTCACTGTAAAATTCTTTCAACTTTGTAGTATAATAAAATGTTAGAAATCTGTTATATCACTAAAAAATAAAAAGACAACATACATTTGGATGCAGAGGACATGGCTGTTTGGATTAAAGAAAATCTCTTTATCCCTGTCGCCTTTCCCAAACATTGGCCTCACTAGCTATTAAAGAAAACACAAGTGTCAGAATGCTGGTTTTGCCACCTAAAAGAAGTCTTCAGCTGTTTGTGTCATAACATTG
The DNA here is from genome assembly GCF_028749965.1 of Puma concolor. Taxonomy (NCBI): domain Eukaryota; kingdom Metazoa; phylum Chordata; class Mammalia; order Carnivora; family Felidae; genus Puma; species Puma concolor. Next base: position 15,350,856 of record NC_141680.1, on the reverse strand, counting down.
GCTCTTATATAAATCTCCAAATTCTAAAGGCCAGAAATGTTGAAAATGAAGAGGCAGTTACAATATCCTGAGGCAGGACTGGGAATTGAGAGATATAAATTTGGCTCTAGCCTTGGGTAGGGAGGAGGCAACAGCTAAGCTAGGCTAGAAGTGGCTGGTCACTTCTCCAGCAGTTCTGTGTCTGGATGTCAGCCCCACATACTGGCTTAAAAACCTCCAGAAACTCGAAGATCTCACCAGTGGGATCAGCCAGAGCAGCTGAAACACGTCCCTGTAAACAATAAATGTTTATCTGGGCAGATAACCTGGCAGATAGCCGTGTTCTGATCTTAGGCAACTTGAAACCCCACAACGGGAGGCTGAACACAGAGGCCCTTTGCCATTGCCACACGGGTAGGGAGGCAGCGATGGAAGGTGGTCCTGGCTCCTAGTCTACAAGAGAGGCAGCAGGAAGCCACTCTGCTAATGCCAGCTTCTTCTCTACTGAGCCATGGCCAGATTCCCTTAAACAGAGGGTGGGGACAGAGAAGTCAAGTCAACCAACACTAAACAATGCCACCGCATAAAGCTGGCTGTTACACCACAGCCTGAAGGTATGAAGAGCTCTGGCGTATTTGGCTGCTCCCACAGGAACCACACTGGCTGAGGGTTTCCCCAGGCCTGGGTGGGAGTCTCATCACTGACTCTGGCCACACACACAGGCTCAGTCGCCACCTTGGTCAGTGGCAAACAGCTGCTGAGAGGGGAGAGGCAGACCCAGGGGTACTGTGCTCTGCGCAGCACAATCTGCCACTTTCAGACACTCCAGACAAGATTCATTAAGAGCCATATGGCTAAAACCCGACGAAGGTACCAGGTGAAAGGAAAAGAAGCAGCTGGAAGGAAGGAATGAAGTATGTTGATGGGACAGAGATTCCTTTCACTGACAACCGTCTCCGCAAACAATTTTACTACCAGTTCTGAAAACCCCACTCCCTAACAGAGAGATTAAATCTTGGCATTGGCTATTCCTCCCATCTATATGCTTCTGCCCACACTCCTCTTGGAAAGGAAGAAGACAGGGAAGTGGAACCCCCAGTTTGCCTAAAGGGAAGTTCAGCCCTCATTCAGCAGGCTATGGCTAAATTCTCTTCCAGGGAAGAGAATGGAGATAGTTTAACAAAGGTTCTTTGCTCTGAAATAGCAGCAAAGTTAAGTCCAGCGGAACAATAAGGGTGTGGACCTGGGATGGAACTTAAAGGAGTGTAGGAGTGTGTGTGTGTGTGTGTGTGTGTGTGTGCGCGCGCCCTCACGCGTGCGCCAATCCATTTTTTTTTATTTCATTTGCACTTATAGCTGCTTTATAATCATTTCCTGAAGACACAGTAGGAAGACAGTGGTATTTGCTCACCCCGCCCTCCATCTAACACTGGCCCAGTAATCCAACTATGTGCTTTAAACTGAGGCGAGGCCAGCTTTTTGCCTTTGGCAGCGCTGAAGGCCAGACATTACCAGCACTCCTGTGAACAGCTCAAGGCTCCACCCAAGTAAGACTGCACATACTGAAATCCAAGAGGAATATCATTCCAGCATAACAACCCAGGAGAGGGAAGAGAGCTGAGGAGGCTGGGTGGGACACTTGGGACACTTCTACGTTCTGATACCAGAACACCCAAGTGGTTAGCATAGGCATTTTGGTAGAGTGGTGATAGATTAATTCCAGTGTGGGAAAACCCAAACGCTGTAATAAAGAGCTTTATCTCTGTACAAGGAGAGGGGTGAGAATGAGGGTGGGGTGTAGACTATAGGACAATAAGGTGGAGAAATCATTTTTAGAGAACTGGGTGCTTGCTGAGCTAGTCTAATGCTGCATACACAGGGATGTTCCAGCCTCTTTGCAGGAGAAGCTGATGCAGAGTGGTTATGGGCAGGCCAGGACATGTAAGTTCCATTTTTGGTCTAAGAACTGATTGCAGGACTCCTCTGCAACAGAGTCATGACAGAATGTTTATACAAAACACCACAAACCTACTGTTCCTGACTGTCCAAGGCCAAAGGCATCTTCTTCCTAGAGAGCTGTGTCTGACAGCCTTTAGGTTTTAAGACTCCCGATTTTATTTATTGAGTTTTCCTGTTTACTTCAAGAAGGTCTACAGATCTCCCTAGGGAGTCTTTAGAGCGACACTACAGAGGGGGCGGCAGGGAGACTGCTGTGAAGAGTACTAAGGACCTAGCTGTTCTGTAACTTCATATTACTTCTTACCTGGCAGGAAAAAGAAACAGGGCAAGGAGGTTTCTCAGTTTAACAAAGGTACGAACTAAAGTGTCTATCTTCTGAAAATGGAATTGGATGCACAATGCCTAAAGGCGTTCTTTTGTTGTTGTTCCCATAAGAACAGCAGCAGAATGATGAACAAAGTGTATGTGCTTTAATATAATCATCATGCTCATTTAGAGCAGGAATTTCTTTTAAAATACCCCATTTAGGGTACATGGTCTCTGCTTATACGGAAGTAGGAAAAGGCACAAGAAATTCCATTTCTGCCACAGGTAGAGTTTGTCTTTCTGCTAATTTCTTTTGAAAGCAATAGGTTCTCTGCTTCTGGAGGAAGGCAGATTTTTCAAAAGGAAAACAGAGGAAGAGACAGAGTCTGGTGCAGTGTGACTTGTGGCCATCTCAGATCTCCAGGTCTCTCTAACCATGCTTTCCATATGGTGCAGTTATCCTGAGACCAATGATGATTCATGTACTACAAAGTCTCTGCAGATGTTACTGTAGTTCAATGTTTTAGAAAGAAAAGTAAATCTGAAGATGAGTCTCTAGAGCCATGCTATCCAATATGGTAGCCATTAGCCACATGGGGCTTTTTATAAACTTAAATTTAAATTACCTAAAATTAAATGTAACTAAAAATTCTGTTTCAATAAACAGAAAGATATCCCATGTTCATGGATTGAAAGACTCAATGTTGTTATGATAACAATACTACCCAAAGTGATCTACAGATTTAATGCAATCCCCATCAAAATCCCAGTGGCATTATTTGCAGAAACAGAAAAAACAGATACTAAAATTCATACGGAATTTCAAGGGACCCCAAGTAACCAAAACAATTTTGGAAAAGAAGAATAAAAATTAGAGAACTCACATTTCTCGATTTCAAAACCTACTACAAAGCTACAGCAATCCAAACAGTGTGGTACTGTCATAAGGACATACAGACTAAACAGAATAGAGAACCCAGAAATAAACTTTCACTTATACGGTCAATAGATTTTTGACAAAGGTGCCAAAGCCATTCAATGGGGAAAGGACAGCTGTCAACAAATACTGTTGGTAAAGCTGGATATTCCTATGCAAAAGAATGAAGTTGGACCCTTTCCTTACACCATATTAAAAATTAATTCGAAATGGATCAAAGACCTAAATGTAACAGCTAAAACCAGGATTTTTTTTAAAGTGTATTTATTTATTTTGAGAGACAGCGTGAGCAGGGGAGGGACAGAGAGAGAGGGAGAGAGAGAGAATCCCAAGCAGGCTCCACACTGACAGCGCAGAGCATGATGTGGGGCTCGAATCCACAAACTGCGAGATCATGATCTGAGCTGAAACCAAGAGCTGGATGCTTAACTGACTGAGCTACCCAGATGCCCCTAAAACCAGAATATTATTAAAAGAATACACAGGGGAAATCTTCATTACACTGGATTTGGCAATGTCTTGGATCTAACACTAAAAGCATAGGCAACAAAATAAAAAATAAATAAAACAGATTCATCCTCTTGAGGCAAGGAAAGCAATAGCAAAAAAAAAAAAAAAAAAAAAAAAAAAACTATTGGGACTACACCAAAAAAAAAAAAAAAAAGCTTTTGGATAGTGAAGAAAACCATTAGCAAAATGAAAAGGCAACCTACTGAATGGCAGAAGATATTTGAAAATTGTGTAATCAATAAGGGGTTAATATCCAAAACATATAAAGAATGTACACAACTCAACACCAAAAATATAATCTGATTAAAAAATGAACAGAGGACCTGAACAGACATTTTCCAAAGAAGACATACAGGTGGCAAACAGATATATGAAAAGATGCTTAACATCACTAATCAGGGAAATACAGATCAAAAATACAATGAAATATCACCTTACACCTCTCAGAATGGCAAGTATCAAAAAGATAAGGAATTACAAGTGTTGGTGAGGATGTAGAAAAAAAGGAACTCTCATGCACTGCTGGTGGGAATGTAAATTGGTGCAGCCATTGTGGAAAACAGCACAGAGGTTCTTCAAAACATTCAAAATAGAAATACCATATGATCCAGTAATTCCACTATGGGGCATTTACCCAAAGAAAACAAAAACACCAATTTGAAAAGATATATGCTCTCCTATGTTTATTTCAGCATTATTTACAACAGCCAAGATATGGAAGCAGCCCAAGTGTCCATCGAGAGATGAATGGATACAGAAGATATGGCATACATATTCAATGGAACATGACTCAGCCATAAAAAAGAATGAGATCTTGCCATATGAGACAACATGGATGGATCTAGAGGGTATTACGCTAAGTGAAATAAGTCAAACAGAGAAAGACAAATACCATATGATTTCACTTATATGTGGAATCGAAAAAATAAATTTAAAAAGTAGACTCATAAATACAGAGAACAAACTGGTGGTTGCCAGAGGGAAGGGGCTAGGAAGATAGGCTAAAAGGGGTGAAAGGGAGGGGAAGGTATAGGTTTCCTTCCAGTTATGGAATAAATAAGTCATGGGGATGAAAGGAACAACATGGGGAATATAGTTAGTGGTGTTGTAATAGTATTGTAGTGACTGATGAAAGCTACACTTGTGATGAGCACAGCATACTGTATAGAGCTGCTGAATCACTATGTTGTACACCCAAAATTAATGTAACATTGTATATCAACTATACTTCAATAAAATTTTTTTCTTAATTTTTAGGAGATAACAAATTAAAAAAGACTTACCAAAATTAAAAACATTTGTATATCAAAGCACACTAACAACAGAGTGGAAAGACAACCCACTGAATGGGAGAAAATATTTGCAAACCAAGTAGCTGCTAAGGGACTGATGTCCAAAATATATAAAGAACTCCTACAACTAAACAACAACCACCACCACCACAACAACAAAAACAATCTGATTCAAAAATAGGCAAAGGACTAGAAAAGACTTTTTTCCAAATAAAACAGGCACATGGCATAAGTATGTAAAAAGATGTTCAACATCATTAGTCATTAGGAAAATGCAAACTCAAAACACAATGAGATATCACTTCACAGCCATTAGGATGTCTATTATGAAGAAAACCAAAAAATACTGAGTTTTGGAGAGAACACAGAGAAACTGGAAGCCTTGTATGTTGCTGGTGGAAATGTAAACTGATGCAGCTGCTGTGGAAAATAGTTTGGTGGTTTCTCAAAAATTTAAACATAGAAGGTGCTGGTGGCTCAGTCAGTTGAACATCTGACTCTTGATTTTGGCTCACAATTTGTGGGATTGAGCGCCGTGTCGGGTTCTGTGCTTGGGATTCTTGATCTCCCTCTCCTCTGCTTGTGTGCACACTCTCTCTCAATAAATAAATAAATAAACTTAAAAAACAATTTAAACACAGAATTACCATATGATTCAGCGATTCCACTTTTAGGCATATACCCCCCAAAATACTGGACATCACGAGGAGCACCATTCATAGGAGCACCATTCACAATAGCCAACATAAAGGCAACCCAAGTGTCCATCAACATATAAATGAGGAAACAAAATGTGGTATATACATACATTTGATTATTACTCAATCATAAGAAGGAGCTAAATTCAGGGTGCCTGGGTGGCTCAGTTGGTTAAGCATTGGACTCTTGGTTTCAGCTGAGGTCATGATCTTGGCAGTTCGGGGGACAGAATCCCGCATTGGGCTCTGCACTGGCAGCTTGGAGCCGGCAGGGGATTCTCTCTCTTCCTCTCTCTCTGCTTCTACCTCACGCACGCACACACTCTCATTCTTTCAAAATAAATAAACGTAAAAAAAAAAAAGAAAGGAGCTGAATTCTGACATATGGATGAGCTTTGAAAACATTATGGTCGGTTGACATATGCACAGCAAGGGGTGCCTGGGTGGCTCAGTCGGTTAAGTGTCTGACTTCAGCTCCAGTCATGATCTCAGAGTTCGTAACTTCGAGCCCCGCATCGGGCTCTGTGCTGACAGAGCCTGGAGCCTGCTTTGGATTCTGTGTCTCCCTCTCTCTGCCCCTCCTCTGCTCGCTTGCTCTTTCTCTCTCATAAATAAACATTAAAAAAAGAAGAAATATGAACAACACAAAAGGATATTATATGATTCTACGTTTTTTTTTTTTTAATTTTTTAATGTTTATTTATTTTTGAGAGAGAGACAGACAGAGTATGAGGCGGGAGGGGTAGAGAGAGAGGGAGACACAGAATCTGAAGCAGGCTCCAGACTCTGAGCTGTCAGCACAGAGCCTGACATGGAGCTCGAACCCACAGAACAGCGAGATCATGACCTGAGCTAAAGTCAGATGCCTAACGACTGAGCCACCCAGGCGCCCCTATATGATTCCACTTGTATAAGGTACTTTCAACAGGCAAATTCATAAAGACAGAAAGTAGACTAGATGCTACCAGAGGCTCGGGAGAGGGAAGAATGAGGTTCTTGTTTAATGCATACAGAGTTTTTGTTGGAATGATGAAAAGGTTCTGGAAATGGACAGCGGTGAGCACTGTGCAACACTTAATGTCACATATTGTACATTTAAAGATGGTTAAAACGGTAAGTTTTATGTTATGTATATTTCACCACAATTAAAAAAAAAATTTAAACCATTTCCTCAGGTGGCGCCAGCCACATTTCAAGTGCTCAACAGCTACATGTAGCTAGTAGCTACCATATTGGACAATATGGAGTAACTTATTCCCATCACTGCAGAAAGTCCTATTGGAAGGTGCTGCTCAAGAACTATCTTAAAGACCATCTGATCCTGTTTTCAGAAGCACCACCCTACGTACTACCTCTAGCTGCCTTGTCCCTCGTTCCAGCACACCACTATCCTGCCTACTCGTCTAGCAGCCTCTTTAACCACTGTAAACTCCCTTAATATTGTAAATTTGAAAGTTTACAATATTATTTCCCAAATGCCATTTCACTTAATATTCAAAACAACTGACTGGTGGTGGTGGTGGTACTACTTTTTCCTAGATATAAAAACTAAGGTCCATAGTTTTGTAAGTGTGGTTGGGATTCAAACTCTTGATTTTGAATTTTGTGTTCTTTCTACCTCCACATCGCACTGCCTCTCAGAGGGATTTGTTGTTTTCATCATGCTGACATTACCAAAAAGCATTCACTGAGCTGCTATGAGAATATCCTGGAGGCTGTACAGAGGTGATCATCATCAACTTAGGAGTATCCAACCTCAAACATGTATCCCCAAAGGCTTCCTTTTCCAACTTCCCCATTTTAATCAACAACAGTGGCTCAAATTTTCTAGCTATTTAGCCTCAAAATTTTGTGAAAATATTCACTACTCTCCTCCCTTATCCTATTTATATTTAAACAAGTACCAAGTTATACTGTAATGCAGCCCTCACATCCATCCCCTACCTTTTGTTACTATGGATGCTAGTCTGAGCTAGACTGTTGTCACCATAATCCTAGACCTTACACTGCTAACTGGCTTCTTGCTTGTACTGTTCCTCCCCTTCTAAATATTGCCACCAGATTAGTCCTCTGTATCTCCAATTCTGTCATGCTATTCCCCAACATTTGTTTTTATATACAAATATTTTTTAAGGATAAACTTGTTGTTCTTAAGTAGGCTCCATGCCCAAGGTAGGGCTTGAGCTCATGACTCTCAGGTCAAGACTCACATGCTCTACCGAATGAGCCAGCCAGGCACCCCTAAAGTATTTTTTTAACACTTTTTAAAAAGTATTTATTTTGAGAGAGAGAGTGTGTGAGCACACACGTGTGCATGAGAGTGGGGGAGGGGAGAGAGAGAATTGCAAGCAGGCTCCGTGCTGTCAGTGCAGAGCCCAACGCGGGGGCTCAATCTCACAAACTGTGAGATCATGACCTGAGCCAAAATCAAGAGTCAGATGCTCAACTGACTGAACCACCCAGGTGCCCCTCTTTTTTTATACCTTTAAAATTGATTTCCCGGGGCGCCTGGGTGGCTCAGTCGGTTGAGCGTCCGGCTTTGGCTCAGGTCATGATCTCACAGTTCGTGAGTTCGAGCCCCACGTCGGGCTCTGTGCTGACAGCTCAGAGCCTGGAGCCTGCTTCGGATTCTGTGTCTCCCTCTCTCTGACCCTCCCCTGTTCATGCTCTGTCTGTCTCTGTCTCAAAAATAAACATTAAAAACAATTAAAAAAATAATAAAATTGATTTCCCACAAATCCTCACTAAGCTAAGGTTGTCCTTTAACTGTAGCATACCCCTATTTGATTCAGGTTTCTTCTCTTCTATTCCCTTAGCACAATGAATGGTATAAACATATAGTTGTCGCTCAAATAATATGGACAGAAAGAATAAATGGCAGGCAGACAGAATAAAACACCTAAGAAAATAAATGAAAAGATTTATCACCTATGAAAAAAGTATGGTAAAAAATATGTTCTTTTTTTAAAAAATTTTTTTTTAACTTTTATTTATTTTTGAGACAGAGAGAGACAGAGCATGAACGGGGGAGGGTCACAGAGAGGGAGACACAGAATCTGAAACAGGCTCCAGGCTCTGAGCTGTCAGCACAGAGCCCGATGCGGGGCTTGAACTCACGGACCGCGAGATCATGACCTGAGCTGAAGTCAGACACTTAACCGACTGAGCCACCCAGGCGCCCCAAGAATATGTTCTTTTGGGGGATGGGAGAATAAGGAGAACACACTATTTTAGGAAGGAAATGATAGTTATGTATTAGAAACTTATTAATTTATATCCCCATAGTAATAGGTCAAAAAGGAAGACCACATGATCATCAATAGATGAAGAAAAATATTTAATAAAATTTAACCCTCATTCATTTAAAATTAAAAATAACTTCAAAAAAAAAAAAAACTTCAGCAAACCAGGAATAGAAGGGAATATCCTTTTTTTTTTTTTTTTTAATGTTTTAATTTATTTTTGAGATAGACAGAGTGCGAGTGGAGAAGGGGCAGAGAGAGAGGGAGACACAGAATCAGAAGCAGGCTCCAGGCTCTGAGCTGTCAGCACAGAGCCCGATGCGGGGCTCGAACTCATGAACTGTGAGATCATGACCTGAGCCGAAGTTGGACGCTCAACCGACTGAGCCACCCAGGCGCCCCCGAAGAGAATATCCTTAAACTGATAAAAGATATTTATCAGAAACCCATGGCAAACGCAGATTTAATGACACAACTTTAGAAGCATTGCTATTATGGTCAGAAACAAAGTAAAAAATTTCTCTAATGGCAACTATTATTAGAACAAATTATAGTAGAGTTGGTGGACAGAAGATCAACAGAAAAAATAGCACTCACATTTATACCATTAATAGTCAACTGGAAAATATAATATTCAAATTAGTAACAAAAGCTGTGCAGGGTTTTTATGGAAAAGATCACAAAACATCCTCAAAGATCTGAATTAAATCGATAGCATATCATGTTCATGGATGGAAAGACTTAATACTATAAATATGGCAAGTCTCCCCAAATTAATTTTTTAATGCAGTGCAATTACAAACAAAATCCCTACAGAGTTTTTGGAGGAATCTGAAAAGTTGATCTCATCTGGAAGAAGAACTAGGAAGTCCAGACATTTCTGTAAAACAAGAAAAAAGTGGGAAGACTTGTCCTTGTAGTTTTAAAGACTTATAAACCAGAATGGTGGTATTGACTGGCCCACTGGCTCAATGAATCAGAACAGAGACAGGGTGCCTGGGTAGCCCAGTCGGTTAAGCATCCGACTCTTGATTTTAGCTCAGGTCACAATCTTGTGGTTTATGGGTTTGAGTCCCACATTGGGCTCTGTGCTGACAGTGTAGAGACTGCTTGGGATTTTCTTTCTCCCTCTCTCTCTGCCCCTACCCTGCATGTGCGCGCTCTCTCTCTCTCTCAAAATAAATAAATAAACATTAAAAAAAAAAACAAAAAAAACGAACAGAGAACCATGAAAGTGACCCACATATAGAGAAACCTGATTTACAAATATAAATTCCAGACAGATCAAAGATGTAAATGTATAAAGTAAAATAAAACTTAAAGGAGAAAAAAATGTACATATATGTTTCTTGTGACTGCAGGGTGGATAAGGCTTTCTTTCTTTCTTTTTACTTTTTTTTTCAGGTAGAATTGCAATTCTTCTTGTCGACAATTTAACCTAACAACAAAGTGATTTTTAAAAAAAAAGATCAAGTGACAAATTTTATACAGAGATCAAAGTAACCCTTTTACCTCACCAAATTACAAAATTTGGCTTATTAGCAGGGCAACTGATTTTTCTATACGATAAAACTTAAAGCACATTTGCTACTAAATGCATTCCGGCGGACTTATTCTAAATTTTTTAATTTTGGAGTATTTCAAACATATACAAAAGTGGGAACTATTATAATAAGTAAATCTGATGACCACTACCCAGCCTCAATTAGCAACACATGGACAATACTGTATGTATATCTGGGAAGAATTTTTAAAATTTTTTTTTTTTCAACGTTTATTCATTTTTGGGACAGAGAGAGACAGAGCATGAACGGGGGAGGGGCAGAGAGAGAGGGAGACACAGAATAGGAAACAGGCTCCAGGCTCCGAGCCATCAGCCCAGAGCCTGACGCGGGGCTCGAACTCACGGACCGCGAGATCGTGACCTGGCTGAAGTCGGACGCTTAACCGACTGCGCCACCCAGGCGCCCCTGGGAAGAATTTTTTAAATAAGACATAAAGCATAAAGGAACTAATTGACAAATTTGTCAGAAAAGGAATTTCCATACAAATGAAAATAGGTGAATTTAAAAGATAAACTATAGGTTGGAAGATTTGCAATGCACTTAGCTGACAGAGGATTCATATCCATACCTGCAAATCAGTAAGAACCAATCAGAAAATTTAAGTAGAGAAAAATGGGTAGAAAATATAAACATGGAATTTTTTTTAAGTTTGTTTATTTATTTTGAGAGAGACAGAGACAGTGTGTGTGGGGGAAGAGGTCAGAAGGAGAGGAGAGAGAATCCCAAGCAGACTCCCCAGGGCCAGTGCACAGAGCCTGACGCAGGGCTTGAACTCAGGAAACCGTGACATCATGACCTGAGCTGAAATCGAAAGAAGGATGCTTAGCTGACTAAGCCACCCAGGCACCCTGTGAAAATGGAATTTAACAAGGGAATTCAAATCGCTAATTAATAAATGAAGAAATGTTTAACCCCTCTAGTAATAAGGAAAACAAAAAATAAAGCATGACAGGTTTTAAAACCATCAAATTGGCAAAAATTAAGTTTGGAAAATGCCTAGTTTTGGTGAGAATGTAGAAGAGTTGGAACTCATCTGCTTTTCTAGGTAGTGTGAAGTGGTATGATCACCTTGAAAAGCAATCTGGCAATGGCTAGCAAAGCTGATGGTGAGCATGCCTTACAACGTGGCAGCTCTGCTTCCAGATACATTTTTTAGAGAAGCTCCTATATTATACCAAGAGACTGCAGTATTGTTGGCAGTTCTAAAAAATCATGCATCTGTAATACAGTTCAATAAGTTGTGGTATATTCATACAATGGATTAGTATACATCAGTTAAAATGAAAGAAACAGAACGACGCACATCAACATAAATAAATCTAGAAGTTGTAATGCTGAGTAAGAAAAGCAAAGTAGATGATAATCACAGTAGGTCATGTGTATAAAGTCTAAACATGCAAAAATCATACTATATTGTTTATGGATATATATATTTATATATATAAATATAAAAGATATACAGATACAATGAATTCAGGATGGTGGCTACCTTTAGGGAAGGAGAAAGAGAAATGGGATCCTAGAGGGATAAAGAAGGAGTTTTAACTGTATCTATAATGTATTATTTCTTTTAAAAATGAGTGGAATGTACCCAGGTGTTTGTTAACTATTCTGTTTTTTCTTTACGTAAGAATTGCTTAAAAAAACAAAAAACCAAAAAACCAAAACCAAACCAAAACAAAAAAAAAAATCCCAAACAACTGAGTAGAGATCACGACTGTTACCAAGATAGTTCTAAGTTGCACCAAGGTGGATGGAGGTCAGCCTCTGCTTGTGATCACCATTCACCATCAGCTCTTCTACTCTAAGGGTGGTAAAACAGTAGCTCAAAGTAGTAGGTTATGTGGAACAGGTTATGTGACAGATTCAATCCACTCCCCCAGTCAGTCTTTCATCAAATTTCCCCATTTTATTTCCTCCATGGTATTTAACATAAGCTGAATTTATTTGGCTTATTTCGGGGTGCCTAGGTGGCTCAGTCGGTTAAGTGGCCGACTTCGGCTCAGGTCATGATCTCGCGGTCCGTGAGTTCGAGCCCCGCATCGGGCTCTGTGCTGACAGCTCAGAGTCTGGAGCCTGTTTCAGATTCTGTGTCTCCCTCTCTGTGACCCTCCCCCATTCATGCTCTGTCTCTCTCTGTCTCAAAAATAAATAAACGTTAAAAAAAAATAAAAAGAAAATATTTGGCTTATTTCTTTACTAGATTTTGCCTGTCTCCCTTTAGGACATAAGATCCATGAGGTAAGAGACAGTATCTGTCTCATTCACTACAGAATTCCTAGTACTATGAATAGTGCCTGGCAAACAGTAAGTGCTCAATAAATATCTTATGTTCAATTAATGTCAGGAGTCAAGACTACCAGAGTATGTTAAGGGGAGATGTCCAGCCCTTGCGCAGAAGCCCAGGTTAAATATGGACTGTAAGTTCAAGCACCAATCTCTCTGGGGGGTCCATGGGAAGAGTCCAGCCACAGTCACAACTAGAACACTGAAACAGGGGGCTTGAGAGTGAAGAGAAAATACAAATGTAAATTTGGAAACAAAATTTCTAGTAACAAGATATAGAAACTTCAAGCCTCTGGATTCTCTACAGACACCTAATTAATTTCCCAGCACAATCTTCTCATGCAAGTTCCAACATGAGTTCAGGGATATGAACTTTCTAAAAACCTAAATAAAGCATGCCACTTAATCTCTTTTTCCAGGCTCCGGTTTTGGAGAAGAACAGAAGAGGAAAGGGAACAGGGAATGAAAAAACAAGAAGACACATCAAATGTATTGCTTTTATTAGCACAGCTTCCGAATAATCCCAAGGAGGAGAATGGCATGCCTGTAGGATGTGTCTGGAAAAGCTCTTCCCCTGGGCTGTGATGGGGGCCACCATCCACCTTTAGGCAATTACGGCACCTCCTCCAGAAGCTCCGTACAGTAGCAGTGGTTCAAATGGGCTCTGGGGTTAGAGTTCTTGGGCTTGAATTCTAACTCTGCCATTTTCTACCTGTGCAACCTTGGGCAAGCCAATTAATGGTTCTATACTTCAGTCTCCTTAAGTAAAATGGTGGCTAATAAAGGTACCTACTGCATAGGGTTGTGAGGATGAAATGTTTTCATGCATGTAAAGCTCTCAGAATAGCAAACCCTCAATAAATGGTAGCTTTTATTGTAATTGTTCATCTGGAAGAGAGGGGCCTTATGTTTAATTCTTTGGAAGAACTGCTTGCCCTGGAGACTTGGATGACTAAATCATTAGCTAATGAAACAGAGGCAACAGGAAACAGTGCAAAAGCACTAGACCAAAATTCAAAATGCCTGTTAGGGCAGAGATTGCCAGTTAACTCCCAATACCCAGTCTCCTCCTCTTTAGTAAAAGAACTTGTCCTCTTCCTCCATTGTGCTGCCCACTGATGCCCTAGCAGCCATCCTGGGATGAGGCCACATCCTAGGATATTGGCGTAGTGAGCTGCAAGAGGCCTCAGCATCTCCCAACTTGGTGGAGCCTTCACACTAGCCTTGGACTGCCTAGTTCTGGACTCATGTGAGAGAATAAAATTTTATGTGTGTAGGACTTTGGAGTCCCACACACATTCAAACTTAATGATATATCTCGGTTCTGACCTATTACTATAATACACTTGTAGATAAACTGGTCTTAGTTTTCTCTCCTATAAAATGTGGATAATACTTTATAGAGTAGTGGAAATCAAGCGAAACAACACATCATAATAACACTATGTAAATGGATAATGTAATTGTTATCAATGGAAACAAGAGAGACACTCAAAAAGGAAACCAGGTATGATAATGATAGATGGGAAACACAAAGATACAGACTTAGAAAAGGATTAGAGGGGCGCCTGGGTGGCGCAGTCGGTTAAGCGTCCGACTTCAGCCAGGTCACGATCTCGCGGTCTGTGAGTTCGAGCCCCGCGTCAGGCTCTGGGCTGATGGCTCAGAGCCTGGAGCCTGTTTCCGATTCTGTGTCTCCCTCTCTCTCTGCCCCTCCCCCGTTCATGCTCTGTCTCTCTCTGTCTCAAAAAAAATAAATAAACGTTGAAAAAAAAAATTTAAAAAAAAAAAAAAAAAAAAGAAAAGGATTAGAAAAAGTCCAGGAATAGACATTGTGCTTATTTGACTATGAAAAGTTCTTACAGAAGATCATGAAAGCTGATCACTCAGGAGAAATAACCTGTATCCTGCATCCTATAAAATACATTATTAAATTATCTCAATAGGAATCTCGTTATCTACCATTCTTTGGAGTCCACTATCTGTGATCCTGAATCATTCCTAATTAGATGAATTTTGCCCTTCAAATCCCAGTGTCTCCCTTTCTATATTCTTCCTGTCATTACCCCCAATCTTAACAATCAAGTCATACTTCTTGACTTTATCACAAAGCAGAGCTGTCTAACAAAACTTTCTACCAATGATAAAAATTTTCTATGCCTGCTCTCAACAATATGGTAGCCATTAGTCACACGTTGCTATCAACCACTTGAAATGTGGCTAGTGTGACTGAAGAACTAAATTTTGAATTTTATTTAATTTTAAGTAATTTAAATTTAAATAGACTCACATGGCTAAGTGGCTACTGTTTCTGGAGAGTGCAGTCTGCAGAGAAAGCTCTAGGAAAGAGAAGGAAATTGTGTCATTTCCTCATTCCTATTTGATCTCATTTCTTCACAATACCTATGCTAAAAAGCTTTTTCTTAGCCTATTCCTGATGGCCCTAAATCCTTGGAGAGTCCCAATTTCCCTATTTGGGATTTGGGTAATTATTACCTTCTTTTCAGAGGGATAAGCACATTTGTCCAATACGCACGCGCGCGCGCGCGCACACACACACACACACACACACACACACACACACACACACACAGTCCTGAGTGAGACAAACGTCCTTCCGGAAAGCTTTATCAAACATGCCAGAATGACTGGATTCAGTGAATCCACCAAAAAATGTACAAAAGAGGATTACTTCCCTGAAAAGGATAGACTCTTTTTAGGCTCTGTGGTCTATTTATTATTTAATTTATTTAAGAGAGAATGCACAAGTTGGGGAGCGGGGAGGAGAATAGTGGAAGGGTGGGGGGGAGAGGGAAGGAGAGAGAGAGAGAGAGACAGAGAGAGAGAGAGAGAGAAGCTCAGTGCAGAGCCTGACATGGGGCTCAATCCCACGACCTTGGGATCATGACCTGAGCTGAAAAAAATCAAGAGTCAGATGCTCAACTAACTGAGCCACCCAGGCACCCCTGGCTCTGTGGTCTAAAGACATCAGAAGTTCAATTACCCTTCTTGATAAGTCCTTATATATCCAATATACGTCTAGTATGTTTTTAAATTAAAACAGGTGGAGAAACAGGCACCTGTTTCTCCTGCTCCTCAGAGCAGATCAGAGCAGAGCTTCTCTGCTCCTCAGAGAAGATCAAACTAAAAGAAATGGCCTGAAGCAATGTTACTGACCATGGAAGGCTTGGTATAGTAAATAAAGCTGTCAAAATAAGCAATCTGTCAAGTTGAGGAATTAGTATCTTCGTGATGGGGGATGGGAGGTTGGCTAAAATCATAGTGCAGGTAATTTAAGTTCCTATGAAGGACTGGTACCTCTCAACAATGCAAATTCAGTCTCATGAAGTAAAACTCAACAATTTACTGGCTTGCTCTGTCTGCCTGGACAACTCTAGGCATTTCTAAGTAAGATCGATATGTTTCATTTTAGGACTAGGAAAATTCTCTTAAGTGTCTACTATTAATCTGATGGGCAAGACAGAGAAGAAGCTCCAGAGGAAGAGGGTCCCAGAGGTGGTGATAATACAGACAAATGTCTTTCTAGTTTCAAAAACACACACTAGAACAAATACCCTGACCCTGATGACCCCTCCAGGCTGCTACTCAGGTGCTCATGTTTTAGATGTGAGCAAAAGTGTAATTCCTTCAAAAACTCCTTGATGTGAATCCAAGAAATGATGTGACAGTACTTGCTGCAGATTTCCCTTGGAGGCATACCAGTATGACCTTTTTCAAATGCAAATTAGCTGTCAGGTTTCTTGGGGAGGAGTTTAAAGAAAAGACATCACTATGCTCTGATCTGAAGAGTATGGTGAACCTGGACTAAGTGAGGAGGGACAAAGGACACCCGGAGAATGACCCCTGTGAGAAAAGTCCACAGGACTGGTTGGGACAGAACTTGATAAGAAATGGAAATCTGTGGCTTTGCAGATTCTTGCTTGAGTTGGACCAACTTGATTTTGGCAACCCCTCCCCCTCCTAAGTTAGCTCAGGTATTCGTTGATCTTCGTACAGAATCCAAAAGTCCCCTAGACCTCTAAGCGAGCTCTCCCTGGTATTTAGGGCAGGAGTGCCTGTAAACCATGTCATCCAGTTATGCCACACTGGCTCTTACTCACATAGAAAATATTTATCAAGCCCTCCTGAGATCTGTAGCACCACACTAGACACTCAGGGATGTCTATGAGAGAGCAGTTTCAAGGAACTCGCAACTTAATGTTCTGTTTGTAGTCTTAAAGGCAGATGCAGGCAGAAAGGGGTGAGAGGGGACCCAGAAGAACTGTGTCCACACTCAGAAAATACCGCTGATCTTTCTAGGAGTTGTTGTACCACAACACGGAAACAGTTATTAAGTAGGAGGTAGTGGGAAACCCTGGAATTTGAGAAATGAGAGGAAAAAAATGTGGAGTAAAGGCAGGTAGTAGTTGGGATTAATGAAAATGACAGAGTGGAAGTTTTAGACTCTCAAATATAAAGGCCAGTGAAAGGAGGAGGCCTGGAAATTGAAACATGCCTAGATTAAGGAGCCCGTCCCATCTACAGGAAGTTTATCCCTAACATCTAAATAGTCATGTTTTAAAATCAACAAGTTTGCTGGTTTTCAGCTGCCACTGACCGGAACCCCCAGTGGCTCTGGCCCACAGTGTAGACAGACTGTGCCCAGCCGGACTAGATGAAGACATGTAGCCGGAAGTCAGCCAGCCAGCCCAACCCCTCCCAGCCTTGGGAGGGGTTTGAGCAAAATGCTACCCGGCTATGAGTAGTAGGCAAGATAGTTTAACCCTAGCGGCACGGAGCTATACCTAGGCCCCCGCATCTCAATCAGTAGATTCAGAGAGTGGACTGAGACCCAAGGGGACTCCAAGAATGAGAACAGAACCCCACCAGCAAAGTGCACCAGGACCTGTGGTCCTCCAATGCTTTCCCTCCTTGTCCGCTGCAGTTGCATATTCACGTTCACAGTCACGTATTTTTAAAAATTGATATAATTATCTCCTAGAAATTACTGTATGTAGCCTCTTGGGATCTAAAGCAATTAAGTGAAGATAAATTTCTTTCATGGAGCAAGCTGTCAAAGGATGAAGCAATTTCATTCCCCATTTGAAGTGGAAGCTTTGGGTCATGCATGGTTTATTTGAAACAATGCCATCACCTAAAGCTGCTGATCTTATCTCTAACTCCGTTCTCCATTTCAAACTGCTGGAGATATGCAGCGTGGCACTGCCTGAAGTTATGACATCTGGCTCAAGGCCAGCAACAGAACAAGCCAGCTCCTCTTCTAGGGTTTAAGTATAAGAGGACAGAAATCATATTAAAAGAAGATAACTATATAGGTGAAGTCTGTTAAACCCTGAAGAGGGGAGAAGTTTCCAAGGCATCAGTTGTGACTACGGAGGCACCCTAACAAAAGGGAAGTGGTACAAGAGCAGGCAGGAACGCCCCCCAAAGGGGGTAGGGTGAAATACATGCTGAGGAATGAGCTTTTTCTCTTCTGGGAGACAGACACCAAACCCAACCAACAGTGGGGCCTATTTCATGAACCCCGGCCTGATAGGTGGAAAGCATACCAGGCTGATAATCAGAAGCTCCGGGTTCTAATTCCAGCACTATATAAGACTGTGTGTGAGATTTATAGGAAAGTTCTCATTAACTGTTCTTCTTTTGAATCGCAGCTGGTACTTTATTTAAAAAAAAAAATTCTGCATAACCATGTTTTATTTATTTTACAACATACCAGTCAATGTGCTATCTAGGTAATAGTATTCAAAGTATTTTTTAAGCCACTGAAACATTCTTCAGGTGAAATCCACGCACGTCAGACCATGTCTGAGTGTTGCTTTCAAAAGGAACTCTGAAGAACTAGAATTAGCTTTCAAGTGTCATTGCACTGGAATCACCAGAAGAAACTTGTTGAAAGTGATTGCTGGGCTCCCCTGTCAGAGTTTCTGATTCACGGCTCTAAAACATTACACATTTAACATGTTCTCAGGGGGATCTCATGCTGCTGGTCCTAGTACTACAATTTGAGAACCAGTGGTATAGAGGAATGTGGCCAAGAGAATTTCAATCTAGAATTGAAATGTCCAATACACTAGCCACTAGCCACATGTGGATATTTCAATTTAATTCAAATCTCTGTTTGTCAGCTGCACTAGTCACATTTCAAGTACTCAAGAGTCACAAGTGTCTAGTGGTTACCATATAGGATAGGATACTGTGGAAACAGATCAGTTCTATTATCACAGTTCTATGGGATAGTGTTGGTCAAGAATCTATTTGATTTTGGGGCACCTGGCTCAGTCGGAAGAGTGTACAACTCTTGATCTCAGGGTCATGAGTTTGAGCCCCATATTGGGTATAGAGATTACTTAAATAAATAATAATAATAAAAAAAAAAGGATCTATTTGATTTCTCTGGTGAATGTTTAGCCCAAAGAAGAGAAAACTTAAGGGGAATTTCACATTTGCTAAGACGTGTCAGTATTAAAGCCTGGGTGGCTCAGTCGGTTGAACACATGACTCTTGATTTCAGCTCAGGCCATGCCCCATGTCAGACTCTGTGCTGATAGCACAGAGCCTTGCTTGTGATTCTCTCTCCCTCGCTCTCTGCCCCACCCCTACCTGCACATGCATGTGCTCTCACTCTCTCTCTCTCTCTCTCTCTCAAAAATAAACATTAAAGAAAAAGTCTTTGTAACACCAAAGTGCAACATAAGAAAAACTAAATAAAATAGATCTCATCAAAATTTAAAAATTTAAAAATTTTCAACAAAGTGAAAAGACAATCAGCCCATTGAAAGGGAAAAAATATTTGCAAATCATATGTCTGATAATGGACTTTATCCAGAATATAAAAAGAACTCCTACAACTCAACAATAAAAGACAATGCAATTTTTAAAATGGGCAAACTATCTGAATACACATTTCCCCACTTTTATAAAATCTTTACAAAATACTTTCACAGACCTTATCATCCCTTTTTATCCTCTTTGAGATCGGTAAGGTAGTTAAAGGTTTCCTAGTTTTATTCAAAAAGACAAAAGCCCAGAGAGGTTATATAAATTGTCCAAGACCACACAATCAGCCTATAGCAGTCAGGATCAGAGCTCACATTTGACACTTTCTTTTATTCTACTTTGCCTTCCTTTGGCTCAGAGGGAAAAAACTAATGCTAAGGTATCCCACAGGCAATCAAGTGAGAAAGTAGAAACTGTATTTTTTAAATGTATACAATTAAGTAAGCACATAATAAAGACATTCAACATTATTAGTCATTAAGGAAACGCACGTCAAAGCCACACAGGGATATCACTTCACACCCATTAGGATGGCTATTATCAAAAAACCAGAAAATAAAGTGTTGGTGAAGATGTGGAAAAACTGGAATCCTTGTGTACTGCTGGTAGGAATTTAAATGGTGCAGACCCGTGGAAAGCAGTTATGGCAAGTCCTCCAACTCAACACAGAAGCACCATATGATCTGGCTATTCCACTTCTGTGTACACATCCGAAAGATGTGAAAGCAAGGGCTGGAACAGGTTATTTGTATGCTGGCCATGTTCACAGCAACATTATTCACAATTGCCAAAAGGTAGAAGCAACCCAAACGTCCATCCCATGGAACAGATACAAAATATAGTGTATATACACAAGGGAATATTACTCAGCCTTAAAAAAGGCAGAAATTTTGACATGTACCACAACAGGATGAACCTTAAAGATGTTATGCTAAGTAAAATAAGCCAGTCACGAAAAGACAAATATTGAATGATTTCACTTATATGAGGTTTGTAGTCAAATTCAGAGCAGAAATAAAATGATGGTTGCCAGAGGCTGGGAGAGGGAGGAAATGGGGAGTTGGTGTTTAATGGGTATAGTTTCAGCTGGGGAAAATGAAAAAATCCTGGAGATGGATGGTGGTGGTGGTTGCAAAACAACATGAATATATTTAATGCCACAGAACTGTACACTTAAAAATGGTAAATTGTGTATTATGTATATTTTAACAATTACAATTTTAAAAATGGAATAACTGTCTTTTTTTTTTTTTGAGAGAGAGACAGCACGTTTATATGAGCAGGGGAGAGGGAGAGAGAGAGAGACGAGCAGGGGAGAGAGGGAGAGGGAGAGAGAGAGAGAAACAGAGCATGAGCAGGGGAGGGGCTGGGAGAGAGGGAGACATAGAAATCTGAAGCAGGCTTCAGGCTCTGAGCTGTCAGCACAGAGCCCGACACGAGGCTCAAACTCACACACTGCGAGATCATGACCTGAGGCCAAAGTCGGATGCTTAAGCCATTGAGCCACCCAGGTACAGAGAGAGAGAGAGAGAGAGAGAGAGAGAGAATCTTTTTTTTTTTTTTAAACGTTTATTTATTATTGAGAGACAGAGAGACACAGAGGAGGGGCAGAGAGAGGGGGAGACACAGAATCTGAAGTAGGCTCCAGGCTCTGAGCTATCAGCACAGAGCCTGACGCGGGGCTTGAACTCACAAACTGTGAGATCAAGACCTGAGCCAAAGTCGGCCACTTAACCGACTGAGCCACCCAGGTGCCCCGAGAGAGAGAGAATCTTAAGCAGGCTCCACACTGAGCCCCGACATGAGGCTTGATCCCATGACCCTGGGATCGTGACCTGAGCCGAAATCAAGAGTTGAACATTCAATGAACTGAACCACCCAAGTGCCCCAAAATGAGCTTGCTTTAAATAAAACTTTGATTAAAGGAAAACCTTCCTTCCTAGTTCCTCACCCTCTTGAAATGTCTGGTATAGCCATTTTCCAGCTCCTGGCATTGACAACGTAAGGAAGAACAGACTAAAGCTATCAGTGAACCAACAACTGCCCTATGACCCTGGCATATTTGGAGCAAAAAAGCAACCTATGCAGGCTTGTAGTTACTCTTTGACTTCATGGTCTGATTCTCAAGGCCAAAAACGATCTTCGACTCTTGTCTGTGTGAAATTCCGAGTTAAAGGAAGGAACGACAAAGCCTCTCTTCAGTCATCTGCTTATGAGTTGGGCCCTCCAGGAAACAGAGCTGACTCTTAGTTCTCAAAGGCTAAAACTTACCTTATATCAAAATGTAAGCCAGTGGCAAAACACTAATTCCAATATTTAAGTTCCATGTCCACAGGACTTTAACATTCTCACAGGGAGGGTCCTGCTCATGTTGGTAATTCTGAAAGGCAGAAATGCCTGTTCTTTTATGTTAAGTTTAACCCAAGGGCTAGAAAGGACATAGACTGAATTCTGAGATGAGTTCTTGGGGGGTGGGGGACAACCCTTCCATACTCTTGAGCATCGAGGGCCTAGTATCAATGCATCAGACAGATGATGTTAGAACTTTTTATTGTGTTCATCAAGATCCCCCAAAAGAACACAGCTGTGTCCCCACCTAGTCAGGAGTAGCTAGTCGTTCAGAAGGTTTTGTTCTCTTGACTCCTAGATGCTATGGAAGTGATCAGACCCAACTCTGATGGCCATCTCGAGATATTCTTTATACGCTGTTCCTAGAGTGAGAAGGCAAATCACTACAGATCTCTGCCTATACGAAATTTAACTCTAAGGTAGTAAGACATGTTTTTAAAAAATCAAAAATGAGTATTGGCGTAATCAGGCTATACTTGGTAGTTACACCTCATACTGAGGTGGTGAAATACTCTTTCCCCTAACTTGCAAGCCCAGATCTCACTGGAGTGTGGAGGAGGATTTTTTTTTTTTTTTTTAATATCCATAACCCAGCTGTGACACTTCCTTCCATCTCTACCTGTACATCTGTTTCCTACAGAGTGCTGCTGCCTCAAGTGAGATGCGTGAGGCTTCTGTAGATGCTGGGGAACAAGATGGAACAAAAATGCTTCACACCTGGCTCCCAAATTACAGGAACGCTGGACTGGGGCCAACATAAGCTGGCACAGCACCAGCTGAAATGGACATCAATTAAGAAGCCTGTCATCTTTCAAGACTGCAGGGTCTTTTTTCACTCTGCGATCCGCACTGCTCCACAAACCAGCCGCGGCACCACTGGTAGAGTTTTCCAGATGGGATCATTTCCCTTAGATTCCACACTTGCAGATTTATTGCAGAACTTGTTTTTAACCCCTCCCTTTGTTTTTAAAGCCTGAACTGTTATTCTACAGTACAATTTTATCTTTAATTGAATTTATTTGTCCTTAGTAAAGTGAGAAATTTGTACCTACGTGAGCAGAAACAGTTGTAAGCCTGATTAAAAGATGTTTTGTTTACAAAAAGACATTTGAATAAATGTATTTGAATAAATAACTGAGATTAGTAACGGGTCAGAAATTCTTCTCTCTCTATACATCACTCCTCTTGGGGTCAAAAGCCACAAAGCCTTGACCAGACTACATTATCCTGGAGAACTGGACAGACCTCTAGAGCTAAAGCAGGCTTTCTCTGACCATCACATGCAGTGTGACCCATGTCATGTGCAGAAAGGAAAGAAACTCTGCTAGCGTCTAGTCAGTGGCAAATGCTCTT
This sequence comes from Puma concolor, assembly GCF_028749965.1. Taxonomy (NCBI): domain Eukaryota; kingdom Metazoa; phylum Chordata; class Mammalia; order Carnivora; family Felidae; genus Puma; species Puma concolor. Next base: position 15,327,579 of record NC_141680.1, on the reverse strand, counting down.
TAAGAAAAATAAAGACTTTAAGAGTGTCAGCAATTAGGGGCCACCTGACTGGTTCAGTCAGTGGAACAGGCGACTCTTGATCTCGGGGTTGTGGGTTCGAGCCCCACGGTGGGTGTAGAGATTACTTAAAAATAAAAATTAAAAAAAAAAAAAGTGTCAGCAATTAAAAAGTGGCAAGAGTCCGGGAGCAAGCCCAGCCGATCAGGATGATCACAGAAGTGCAGCTCGCCTTTTTCGCCAACGTGCTGGGTGTGTTGCTCATCCTGCTGGTTGTTCTCTTATCACTACGTGGCTGTCAACAATCCCAAGAAATAGGAATGAAAGTGGCTTCTCTGCCCTGGGGCTCCAGGACGTAGTCTGAGGCAAGATGGAGGGTGGGAGGGGCCTTCACACTTCACTTCATCCCTCCACCCATCACAATATACAAAGCAGCTATAACTGGATCTTTCCAAACAACCTGCATTTCCTCAAAGTCTTCCTGAACCCTACAGAACAAGAAGCTGCCGCCAAGTAAGGTCCTGTATAGAGGCTTTCTTTTCTACTCCCTCTCTGCAGTATAAAAATATAGATATACTTTTTCCAAAAGGGACGAGATTACAAATACTACCTTTTCTTGTCTTTTGTCCAATGGGGCATGACATATCTCCTCCCCTGTACCTAAGTGGGCTGCCTTGTGGAAAGAATTCCATGCAACATGAAAGAGTCCCATGATAAATAAATATCTCGTCCACATTTAATGCATGTTCTAAGAACTGAATTCCACTGCCTCAGGGGGCTGCCTGTTGCTGCCAATTTGCTTCTCATGGCAGAACCCTGTGTGGCAGAGCCCTGACTAGGCTCTGCCGATGCTTGTTTGGAAAAGAGTCCAGCTGGAGATGAAAGAAGCTCTTCAAAGTGGGTGACTCCTCGGAGGCTATCACTTTAGGGCTTGGGAATGATTACTTATCAAAACCGCCTTCAGTCTGGAATACATTCTGGGGAGGCAGCTGGTCTGCCCTCTTGGGCGTTCCACTGGAGTGTGCAGAGCTGGATTTGGAGTGATGGCAGAAACTGAAGAACCCAGTTGAAGGCAAGAGCCCCAAATCCACATCGTAGGTAGGGACAGGAGAGAGAGAAGGGATTTTAAAAAGCTTCAGACATCTGTCTGCACAATTCCATCTTGGCCCACCCGTCTCCCCCTTCTTTTATTTTAAATAAACAGCTTCAAAAGGGGTGGTCCTCACATCTTTCTGCTGACTAAGGTCTCGATTTCCTTACTTTCCTCTACCAAGAGAGCCTGAAACCTCTAGCTCTCAGCATTTAATCAGTCAAAACCTAGTCTCTAAGTGAAAAGACAAGCTAGACCAAGAGAATATTTATGACACATATATAGCAGATGAAGGACTTGCATCCAGATTATATAAAGACCTCTCAAAACTCAGTCAGAAAACAAACAATACAATTTAAAAATAGGCAAAAGATCTGAAGATACTTTACCAAAGATATACAGAGGGCAAATAAACACACGAAGAGATGCTCAACATCATTAGCCATCAGAGAGATGCAAATTAAAACCACAATGAGATATCTAGTAGAATGACTTAAACACATACACACACACATAAAATGTGGAATCAAGTGCTGGCAAGGCTGTGGACGAACTGGAATTCTCATACACGCCTGGTGGGAATGTGAAATGGTACAGCCACCTTGGAAAAGTTTGGCAGTTTGTAACAAAATTAAACATACACTTACCAACTGACGCACACATTCATTCCTAGCTATTTACCCAAGTGCAATGAAAACTTAAGTTCCCATAAAAACCTATACATGAATGTTTGTAGTAGTTCATTCATAATCGCCTAAACTGCAAACAACCCAAATGTTCATCAACTGGTGAATGGATAAGCAAATTGTGGTCTATTCATATAATGGAATACTACTCTGAAACAAAAAAGGAACGGATTACTGATCTAGGCAACAGCATGGATGAATCTCATATGCATTATGCTAAGTGAATGAAGCCTCGAAAGCTAACTACTCTCCGGTTTAATGTATATGACATTCTGGAAAAGGCAAAGTCATCCCTATGACAGAAAAAAAGATCAGAGGTGACTAGGGGTGAAGGGGTTGGTTGCATGAGGGGGTTTTTGTGGATGACAGAAATGCTCTGTATCTTAATTGTGGTGACAGTTACATGACTGTATGTCAGAAACTGTGTAACAAAGAATCGATTAAAAAAAAATGTTTTTAGGGGCGCCTGGGTGGCGCAGTCGGTTAAAGCGTCCGACTTCAGCCAGGTCACGATCTCGCGGTCCGTGAGTTCGAGCCCCACGTCGGGCTCTGGGCTGATGGCTCAGAGCCTGGAGCCTGTTTCCGATTCTGTGTCTCCCTCTCTCTCTGCCCCTCGCCCGTTCATGCTCTGTCTCTCTCTGTCCCAAAAATAAAAATAAAACGTTGAAAAAAAAAATTAAAAAAAAAAATGTTTTTAATGTTTATTTGTTTTTGAAGGCGGGGAGGGTTGGGGCAGAAAGAGAGGGAGACACAGAATCCAAAACAAGCTCCAGGCTCTGAGCTGTCAGCACAGAGCCCGACGCAGGGCTCGAGCTCACGAACTGTGAGATCATGACCTGACCTGAGCCGAAGTCAGATTCTTTTTTTTTTTTTTTTTTTTTAATTTTTTTTTTTTTTCAACATTTATTTATTTTTGGGACAGAGAGAGACAGAGCATGAACGGGGGAGGGGCAGAGAGAGAGGGAGACACAGAATCGGAAACAGGCTCCAGGCTCTGAGCCATCAGCCCAGAGCCTGACGCGGGGCTCGAACTCACGGACCGCGAGATCGTGACCTGGCTGAAGTCGGACGCTCAACCGACTGCGCCACCCAGGCGCCCCCGAAGTCAGATTCTTAACTAATCGAGCCACCCAGGCGCCCCACAAAGAGTGGATTTTAATGTGTGTAAACAAACATATTTGGGTCTCTGGGGATGGGAATGAACTAGGGACACATCGCCGCACTCTGTGATCAGGGACAACTGGGAACGCATGCAGTTAAAGTGTGACAGGGCTGGACACAGAGCCCATTTTCACCCTGAAATTAGAGGCGACATTAACACAGACCCAGATTTCTGTTGGCATAAAAAGAACTTTATATACTCTTTGTCCCCAACACTTTTCATTGTTGCTGGGACAATGCAATCTTCTTTAACGCAGATAAAAAGATACCAAGTCCCGGCCTGGTTTTCCTCCTCCCCTTTCATTTCCTGTTTCATTTGGGCAGAGATCTCTGTTTCTACAGAGGGCAAAGTAGACTCAAGTTTAAAGGTTGTGGGAGAAAGCAGAGATCTAGGCTAACTGGAGGCCTCTTGGTCTGAACAGGTTAAGGTGCACAGAACCTAACAAAAAACTAAATCCTGAAACATTTTTTAAAAATAATAAACACCTGTCAAGCTCTAATTAAAAGTATTCTCCACGAAATCTCTGTTGTGTTGCCACTGAGTGAGGTCAAAATACAAAGTATACCTGTAATAATAAAGTTTCCTTTCATATCATTATCTAATAGTGAAATGATGGGGATGGGCACCTCCAAAGGGGCAATATTTTCAAAGGAAAATTATACCTCTTATAATGTGGTCACAGGTCCACAGGGAGCGACAAGGTTGAGTGGCTAAAGATGTGTGTTCCATCAGTACCTGGAGAGCCGTGAAAGCAGTCAGCTTGGAAAAGAGAGCACATTCCTGCTCTTGTCTTAGTAGCTTATCTTCACACCTCTGCTTCACAGCTTAATCCTTAGTACTACTTCTTGGGTGCTTCAAGTGAGAGGAAGGAAAGGGTACTTGGAAACTATAACTGAACTAGAAACTCTTAGCTCCCGCCTCCGAAGAGCCCAAGCATGTAAGGATAGGCACACATACAAATGCAGAGAAGGAGCTTTTTCATTTAAATGGAGGAAGCTGCCATGTCCACCTCTATAAGCAAAAATATTAATCATCCACCGTCTGGTTTTAATCCACACGCTCCTGATCCTGCATCTGAATGTATTGTTATCAGGGGAAGAAGCATTTCTGCTCAATCTTATTCACCAGCCAAAAACCTGAAAATGTGAAAACCACATTGGTAAAGTGCCTTCTTGGGGACCCAGAAAACTCTGAGCTGCTGCTTTTTTTATTGTTTTCTTTCTTTTTTTCTTTCTTTTAAAATGATGAACAAATGTGAATTTCAGAGGGTCTGGAGGGGGAAAAAAGAAACAGCTCAAGTTACAGGGCCCTCGTATCTTGGAGTGACACTATCCTCAGGGAAATTAGTACTTTCTCTTCTCTATTTCCCAAAGGAGATCCAGCCACACAACCTGATTGATATCAGCCCTTCAGAGACAAGCTTGGGCATCCAGGTGCATCCCTTACGGAGCATTTACAAATGAAATGGCAAGCCCAAACGTAAGCCTTTGCCTCTGGTCTCCGTTCTTCTGGTTTGTGCTTTGCTAGAACTAAAATCAGGGACTAAAAACGCCATCTGAGTGAGTCCAAGCACATTTGTCCCACCGTCTGTGCTGGAGACCCTTCCCTCTCCTGAGGGTCACCCTAGAAAGGGTCTCCAAGCCAGTATGTGGGCTTGAGTGTCTTCAAAGCCATTAGTCACCACCCTTGCAGCCTTGCTCCAAACTGCGAAAGGGGCCACCCGTGACACAAAAACTCTGGCAAGATTAGAGGATAGCAAGAGCAGAAGAAACCACAATACGCCTGAGACTCCCAGGAGAACAATGACTAGTGCTGGTGGGGAACAGACTGACAGACAGAGCAGACAGACTCTAACCAGGCCTTGCTCTGTTTTCGATGCAACACAAATGTTTTCCATTAGAAGTTCCCTGCCCCACAAACACTCATACATGCGGCTATGAAATCCACATACTTAACTTCTGCTTTTCTGGCACTCAGACCCAACTACCTCTCCTGTTCCCCTGGAACAGAGCAAAATTGAGAGAAAAGAGTAGTACCCCCAGCACAAAGGTAAGGGGAACAGAATCAGAATCAGAAGCATGCTTACTAAGTAAGTACTATCTAACACGAGTATCATTGAGCAAGCTAGAGGGAAGAGGGAGAAAACAAGGACGTTTCCTTGGCCAAGAGAGAAATAAGTACTGTAAGGCTCCAGCTCTTACTGGTTGGCTCCTATGCTTTCAGCTTAAAGTTTGGCTTTACCTTCTAGTAAGTCTGCAGCTGAGCTCCATCAGGAGGTGTCGGTCGCCATTAAAGCAAAACAGGCAAAAACCTCAGAAAACTCATTACAAAATGTGCAAAATTCCAGTACTGAAAAACGAATGCTGGCTGATCAGGAACCCATATTTCAAACACTCAGAACCAGCTGAGTATTGCAACTGTGAGAAGAAGCTGAACCAGAAATCTTTAAACCATCAGCAACTGTCTGTAGAACCTGGCCCAGGTTCATTTCTAATCAGTCACAGAGGTAGGGACATGTGGATGTACGGCTAATTCATCTCTTCCTTAGAAAAAAGAAGAAAACTACAAATAAGAATTCAAAGCAACAATTAAAGAAAAAAAGAATGAACACTGAAAAGAAGGGAAAAAGTGAATTTTTAAAATGGCATGTAAGAAACAAAAGGAAATCCCCTATTCAGGCAGCTCTGGAGTTCCCTAATTGCACAAGAGCAAAGGACACCCCCCAATGTGGACGCCTTATTAAGCAATTGCTCAGCCTTCACTCATTGTGCAATTCCAACCCTCCAAAGCTTTTTGCTGCACATATGCAAACCACGTTTTCCACTGCATTCTAGAATTAAGAACAGTTTCTGATTTTTCTCTTCTTCACTTTAGGGGGTCTATGTGCACAAGGAAAAAAAAATATCTATTGCTAGATAAGCATTCACTACAAATGAGGTTTTACATTATTTCATCTGGTTGTTTCTGAGTTTACTGGGAGTTAGGAAACATTTGGATTTACTCTTGGACAGCTAAAGATTCATTTTTTCCTGTCACTGACAATAATGATATCACAAAAAATTGTCCATGAAAACATTAGACCTTCAAAATCCTTTGTTCCAAATGGTTGCCATTCTGGAATATTTGGAGTACTTAAAAGTAGCAGTCCCTACTTTACAGCCAAAATTCCAACAGCAGCCTGGGTATATCAAAGTGTATTTTATTAACTACAAACCTTTCTTTTGAGAGAAATCTTGTTAAGCGATCAGCAAGAACAATAACAGGTGTATACAAAGATGAGGAAAGCATGACAAGAAAACCCAGAGGTCATGCAGGAAAAGATAGATTTGACTTCATAAAAATTTTAAGCTGTACACTGTAAAAAATATAAAGAAGATTATAAAACAAGCTACAAACCGGGAGATAATATTTGCAACATATAAAATAAAATATAACTATCTACAGTGTATAAGAACTCTGCATATCAATCACAAATAACAATATAAAAACGAGCAGGGCCATAAATATGCAAGTCAGAATGGAAAAATATAAACAGACAGTAAATATACAGAAAGATCCTTTATTCCACTAGTAAACAAATGCAAGCTAAAGTGAGATGCACTTTTTAACCCAGAAAATTAGCAGAAATTAAAATATTGCTGTAATTTTTACAAATACACAGTATTTGTAAAAGTATGAAAAAACAGACACTTGTATACTGCTAATGGGAGTGTAAATTGGTATGATCATTTTGGGGGCACTTTGGCAGTATTTGTAAAAACAGTAAAATTTATATATCTTTTGACAAAGCAATTTCACTTGTAGGAATCTATTCTAAAACAACAGTCTTATAAACATACAAGGATTTAAGTATGAAGAAGTTCATTTTAGCACTGTATGTGATGACAAAAAAGGGACATAACTCAGTTATCACCTAAAAGACAGATGGTGGGAATGTATACTGGTGCAGCCAATATGGAAACCACTATGGAGGTTCCTCAAACAATTAAAAATAGAACTACCCTACGATCCAGCAATTTCACTTCTGGGTGTTTATCTGAAGAAAATGAAAACACCAATCTGAAGAAATATAAGCACTCCTATGTGCACTGCAGCATTATTTCCAACAGCTAAGATATGGAAACAACCTAAGTGTCCATTGATACGGAAATGGATAAAGAAGATGTGATGTATGTATACAATGGATTACCATCCAGCCATAAGTAATGAAATCCTGCTATAGTGAAATGAGTCAGAGAAAGACAAATAGTGGATGATTTCACTTATATGGGTAATGTAAAAAACAAAACAAATGAACAATCAAAACAGAAACCAACTCAAAGATACAGAAAACAAATTGCTGGTTACCAGAGAGGCGAGGGGTTGAGGAGGGAGGCGGACGAAACAGGTAAATGGGATTAAGAGGTACAAACTTCCAGTTATAAAATAAGTAAGTCACAGGGATGAAAAGTACAGCGTAGGGCATATAGTCAATAATATTGTAATAACTGTGTGGTGACAAATGAACTAGACTTATCATGGGATTTCACAATGTATAAAAATATCAAATCACTTTGATGTACACCTGAAACTAACAGAACACTGTATGTCAATTATACTTCAATAAAATAAGATGTATAAATTGTATCTACACAATGGAACATGATGCAACTTGAAAAAGAATGTAGATTTATACACCGTGATTCAGAAGCAGTTACAAGGTATGAATATTAAGCAAAAAAAGAGTAATGTATCACAACATGCATTTGTATGAGAAAAGTTAATATTCTGTGTATGTATGTTCGCAAGAATGGTTACCACACCGTTATTAGCAATCGTTTCTGGAAGGGAAAGAGGGGCTGGTATTCTCATTTTCTACAGTTCTATATGATTTTAATATTATTTCAGAGAGCATGGATTACTTCTGTAATTAACAAGTAAGGACAGTCTGCCTTCTGTTTCTCAGCATGAGATGAAGTAGGTGGTACTGGACTAGTCCTCCCACCATAAACAACTATACAATATCTGAGGCAGCTGTTTGTAGGCAGTGAACAACAGGCAGTGCAAAACGGTGATCCCTAAAACACCAAACCCATGGAGAAAGAGTTCAGATCTGTGGTTATCAGAGGTAGGGGTAGGGAGAGGGTGACTAGAGGGAGGTGGCCAAAAGGTACCAACTTCCAGTTATAAGACAAGTAGTAGGGATATAACGTACAGCACAATGACTACAGCTAACACTGCCGTATGATACATCACAAGGAGAAATTTTTCTTCTTTGCTTTTCATTGTGTCTGTAGGAGAGCATGGATATTAACTAAACTCACTGTGGTAATCATTTTAAAATATACGCAAATCAAACCATCGTGCTGCATACCTTAAACATGTACAATGATGTACGTCAATTAGTTCTCAATAAACGGGGAGAAAAAATACTAGAAATATTTTTTTATGATTAAAGTCTGTTCCCCTTTCATGAGGGGGGAAAAAAAGGCTGTGACCTCTGAGAGAAGAAAAACTCACAAAATGATCTCTTGATCACTTAGTCCTCTGCTTGGGAATAATTTTCCAACCATGATACAGAAAGCTGAATCCCAAGGAAATTATGGTGGTCCTGTTGAGTTGAGGAGGCAGAGGCAGAATTTGAGGTAGCTGAAGGGGCCGGAATCAGCAAGTAGGGAAATGGACAGGAAGAAGTTATACAAAGAAAGAGCATGAAACACATGTGAGAATCTTCAGTGAATAATGGGGTGAAGGCTGGACTGTACCTATGCAGCCAAGACCACCAGGGGCTGACCAGAAGGCAGCTGCTACAGGGTTGAGAGTGGTACAGAAAGATGTTAGAGATCCAACAGTGTAGAAATAGCACTGCCTTAGGACGGAGGAGTTGGGAGTTCCAAAACTGCCAGAGTAGAGAGGTTTTAACACCTTGTTAACATGCCCTGGCAACCAGCTGAATCTCCAGAGAGGCCACACCCTAGAGTGGGAGTTAATCTAAATTTGCATTAATTAGATCCTAAAACCCAGACTAAAACAAAATCTGCAGGGAAGACAGGGCTTGGAGGTTGACTATCACCACATTGCTGGGGCTTGGGGACATCCTAGGTTCCTAAGTAGCTGCCCTAATAATATGTAAAAAAACCAAGCATACAGAAGTTCAAGATGATCAAGCAGTGATGTAATTGCCTTTTTAAGGAAAAACAAACGAACAAAAAAAAAAACCCTCCCGCCCAAAAAACCAATACTCTCCAGAAGAAGGTAACAAGATCCAGAATCTAACAAATTAGCCAGTGCCAATGACTATAAACAAAACCCACTAGACACAAAGAAACAGGTAAATGCAATCTACATTCAACAGAAATTGAATGTGAGATGGCCTACATGTTGGAATTGATAGGCAAAGACTAAAACAGCTAATTATAAACAAGTCCAAAGTATTAATAAGATGTTCAAAGAATTAAAGGGAAATATGGCCTTAATGAGTAAACCAATAGAAAATGTCAGCCAAGAAAAGTAATTATCAAAAAGAACCAAGTAGAAATTCTTAAACTGAAAAGTAGTGAAATAAAGAGTTCACTCGATAAGTTTTACATTATATTGAAAATGGAAAAGGAACAGTCCATTAACTTAAAAAGACAGATCAATAGAAACTAAGTAATTGGAAGACTAGAGAGAAAAAACACTAAAGATAAATAGAGCCTCCAGGTCATGATCTCCCGGTTCATGGGTTTCAGCGTCACAGAGGGCTCTGTGGTGACAACTCAGAGCCTGGAGCCTGCTTCGGATTCTGTGTCTCCCTCTCTCTCTGCCCCTCCATCTCTCACGCTCTGTCTCTCTCTCTCTCAAAAATAAACATCAAAAATTTAAGGGGCCCCTGGGTGGCTCAGTCGGTTAAGTGTCCAACATCAGCTCAGGTCATGATCTCGTGGTCCATGGGTTCAAGTCCCGCGTTGGTCTCTGTGCTGACAGCTCAGAGCCTGGAGCCCGCTTCGGATTCTGTCTCCCTCTCTCTCTGCCCTCTCCCACTAGCGCGCTCTCTCTCTCAAAGATAAACATTTTTTGAAATTAAAAAAAAGATAGAGCCTCACAAATGTGTGAGACTATCTAAAAATTTCTAACATATACATAATAGGAATTCCAGAAAGAGAAGACAGGGTAAGTAGGGCAGAAAAAAGAATAATGACTGGAAGATACCCTGAATTTGATGAAAAACACCAACTTACAGATCCAAAAAGGTCACTGAACATTAAGGAGGATTCATGTAAAAAGAACTACACCTGTGCACATCTCAACCAAACTTCTGAAAACCAAAGATAAAAAGAAAATATTCAAAGCAGCCTCCCCCCACAAGATACATTATACAAAGAGACATATGAATGCTGATTTCTCACGAGAAAACAGTGGGTGCCAGGTAATAAGAGAACCACATTTCAAAGATGCTGAAAGAAAAAAACTTCAATCCAGAATTCTATATCCAGTTTTTTAAAAAATCCTTCAGAACCAAAGATAAAAAAGAGAGAGAGAGAGAGAGAGAGGCATTTTTAGCTAAACAAAAGCTACAGGAATTTGTCACCAGCCACCTGCTTGTGTCCTATAGGCTCAAGAGAAATAATTATCAGCTGGAAACTCGGATCTACTGAAAAGAATGAAGAGCACCAGTAAATAAGTAGATAAATAGAAAAGTCTGTATTTTCTTTTTGTTTGTAATTTACTTAAAAGAAAACTATTTAAGTAAAAATAATAATAGGGTATGGTAGGATTCATACCATATGAAAAGTCAAACAGAAGACAATCACACTAACCAAGAGGGAATGGGTAAATGGAATTATACTGTTTAAAGATTGCTACATTTGTTTTTGTTTTTTTAATTTTTTAATGTTTATTTATTTTAGAGAGAGAGAGAGAGAGAGAGAGAGAGTGCACAAGCAGGGGAGGGACAGAGAGAGAAGGAGACACAGAATCCAAAGCAGGCTCCAGGTTCTGAGCTGTCAGCACAGAGCCCAATGCAGGGTGCGAACCCACGAACTGTGAGATCGTGCCCTGGGCTGAAGTCAGATGCTCAACCAACTGAGCCACCCAGCCGCCCCAAGATTGCTACATTTGTAAAGTGCAAAGCAGGAAACAAGAAGAACAGGTGTGTAGGTGTGAAGTGTAAAAAGGTACAATACTGTGCTTGTTTCCACAGCACATGTACTAATACTGGAACGAAACAGAGAAGACCGGCATGGCCCCTGCGCAAGGATTACACACAATTCGTGAAGCGTTCCATATTTTTATATTTCCATACCCACTTCTCCCCATGTGTCTCCTCCCCAAACATCTCCATGAATCTCCCCTGCACCCCCTGCCTTATTGCTACCCATCATGCAACCTTACAGTTGCCATTTTACTGCCTTTTTAAAAATATTCAACAGAAACCAGGTGCCTTCAGAGGCTCTCTGATAAAGCAGAGCCTGGAGCCTGCTTCAGATTCTGTGTCTCCCTCTCTCTCTGCCCTTCCCCCCGCTCGTGCACTGTCTCTCTCGCTTTCTCTCTTTCAAAAATAAATAAACATTAAAATTAAAACAAAAACAAAACAAAAAAACAGAAAAGGTGATAATCCTTAAAGGAAAATCTTAAAAAACTGAATTTTATCAAAATTAAAAACATTTGCTTTCCAAGATTCTGTCTTAAAAAAAAAAAAAAGGCTAGCCATACACAGTGAAAAAAATATTCACAGGACACCTATCTGACAAGGACTTGTGCACAGAATACACAAGGAACTTTTACCACTCTCTAAGAAAACATCAATATCCCAAACTTTAAAAATGGGCTATAGATTTGGCCATTTCTCAAATGAGGATGAAGTACTAACAAACCACATGAAAAGATGCTCATCATTAATTACACAAATGCCAACAAAACTAGCATAAGACCCTGTCACACTTTACTAGAATGGCTAAAACTCTAAAGACCAGAAATACCAAATGTTGGCAAGGATCTGAAACAACTGGAATTCTCAGGCATGGCTAGTGAGAGTATAACGTGGTACAATCACGTTGGAAAACAGTTTGGTAGTTTCCTTGAAGTTTACAATATACTTAATCATTTGAGCAATTCTACTTCTAGCTATTTGCCCCCAGAGAAATGAAAACATTATGTCCACAAAAAGACTTGTACATTTGTTCACAGCATCTTTATTCATAACAGCCAAAAAATAAAAACCCAAATGTGTCTGAGCCCAAAGTGAATGAATAAACAGAATGTGATATATCCATATAATGGAATACTACTCCTCAATAAAGGGAATGAATTGCTAGAAGAACACAACATGGATGAATCTCATAGATATGCTGAGTGAAAGAACAAAGACATAAAAGCATATACTTTATGATTCCACTTATATGAAATTCTAAAATAGGCAAAACTAATCTTTAATAAGAATAATTAGATCAGTGGTTGCCTAGGATGGGGAGTTGGACTGAGGAGATTAACTGTAAAGGGGCACTTAAGGAACATTTTGGGGGATGGAGACATTCTGTATTTTGATTGGGGTGGTCATTACACAGGGATATATATACTATCAATACATTCGAATGTATGATTTTATTGTATGTAAATTATACATAAACAAGTTGACTAATAAAAGTAAAAGTATTACCAATAAAGATTACTTTTTTCAGATATCTAAAATTATGAAGTAAAAACAATATTCTTTTACATATATGAGAAGTACATTAAAGAAAATAAAGGGTGGGGCAGGAAGTATAGAGGCAGAAGTTTATGTCAATAGCAAAGTCCTCTCTCTAGGTATCATACTTTTTCTTCTTACCCGTTTCAAAGTTATTTTTTATTATGGCCCATATTCATTAAGTCTTGAGCCAAAGATGGTTTATATGTATGCATATAGATAGGTAGGCAAACTTCCATTGCTGACCTTCAGGTTTTTATGCATCAGTTACCCCCATCAGCCAAATCCATGAATCCCTGTTCATCTACAAACAATCCTGGCGGCAAAGTTTGTAGCCCAGGACGTTGTTCCAATTTTTTGGTCCTTACAAGTTGCACTATCACTACTCTTAGATTTTTTTTTGTCCTCGGACACCCTTCCAAAATGATGTAGATCATCCTTTGCATATATTCAGTCCCTCTTAGAGAACACTCAAGGGTTTGCCAAAAATAAATCAAGTTCTCTCTCCAAAGACTCATATTCTAGACACTAAGGTACTTTTGGACTCCAGGGCATTCCAAGATTTGAAGAACATCCAACACAGAGAGAAAGAAGTAGATAAATTCATTCTGAACATCCATTCTCCTGTGAACTTTTCCTTCTTTGTTCATTTTGAAGAACTATTATGGGAGATCAGGTAATATCCCTAAACCAGGTAAAAAATTCCCAAGCTCATGGTGAGGAGTCAAGTTCCAAGTGAAAATAAAAGAACTGTCAAAGTTATGAAGAGAACTGAAGGTACTAACAACTGTTTGTTCAACCAGTGTATTACTGCATTTTTATTCAATTAAGAGTGTGTGTGACTTGCTTGGATTTGATTCCTTCATTCTTACCTGTGTCATCCTGGGCAAGTTCTTTCATAAAGTTCAAATTCCCATGGGGCTTTTGTGACATTTAAATGAGATAATGTAAAGCATTAAAACAGTATCTAGCACATGAGAGACACTCCTTAAAAGTCAGATGGTTCCCTCAGGGTCCTCTTGGGAAAAGAAATCCAGACATGTGACTCTTCATATATACTCAGGAAAAACATATTTATAGCATTCTGAATATAACTTCTTTCTGAAGAGCTCAGAAAGCTGTCTGGCAATATGGAGGCAAAGTATATGCACTCTTAGGTAATATGCCCTACATTCCAAAGTTAAAGATAGAATGAGGAAGACTATTTTTTTTTTAATTTTTTTTAATGTTTATTTATTCTTGAGACAGAGACAGAGTGTGAACAGGGGAGGGGCAGAGAGAGAGTGAGACACAGAATCTGAAACAGGCTCCAGGCTCTGAGCTGTCAAGCACAGAGCCCGACGCGGGGCTCAAACCCACCAACTGTGAGATCATGACCTGAACGAAGCCAGACGCTCAACTGACTGAGCCACCCAGGTGCCCCGAGGAAGACTATTTATAACAGAAATCTTTATTATTTTTACCTGGGCCCAAATCTTTGCCTGATAACTACAACCTTGGAAGCTACCAAGTTCCTAAAAACCAGTGGTTCTCAAAGTGTGGAACCCAAACCATCGGCATCACCTGGGAACTTGTTAGAAATGCAATTTTTCTACCTTTTTTCCTCTCAAACAATCAAAAAAACACTGGGGATTGGGTCCAGCAACTGCGTATTTTAACAAGCCCTTCAGGTGATTGTGATGAATGCTAAAGTTTAAGAATTACAGAAAAGAACACCTACTCATGACCTATCCACAGCATGAACGTAAGGTAGCCGAGTTCAACAGAGCCCGTTTGGGGAATGAGATTTGTAATTTGTAAATTAGGGAGTAACTAATAAATCTGAAAGTACTGGAGTAAATGGAAGTAGTAATCAGTAATTCTACAAATTTAAAAGCAATTAGTAAAGAGGTGAGAGAGAGCACAAAAAAGGTGAGGGAGGGCAAAAATGAGGTAGGCAGAGATATACATGATACAAACAGTTAGTGCCAAGGGGCCACTGGTGGAATGAATCATCAAATAAAGTAAGCCATCGAGGTATTTACTGCACTTACAGTGAGAAGGGGAAAAAGTTTTACAACATTTGCTAGATAGAAACCAGAGGACTTCTCAAAACACCATACAATTTTACCTAGTTTATACCCATCTCAAGGGCTCCTTCAATTAAATAGGCAAAACAGAAAAGGAAGTAGATACAGTTCACAGTTTATTCTAAATATCTGGCTGGACATGATTTTTCTTTAGATGTCTATGGACTGATAGGGAAGTATGAGGAGAAACTGACTCAAAGGGTGAAAACAAACAAAAGATCTAATCTAGCATGGTGTGACAAAGGGACATCCATGTTCTTATTACCTAAAAAATAGAATGCTGTGCCTCTCCAAGTATCCAAAAGTTCTCATCTCATTCAATATACAGAGAAAACACCTCCTGTACAAGGGTAACCAAAGAAAAGTTCAAAAGTTATTCGTATACAGCTACTGCAAAACATTAAGAAAAAAATGGGTGATGGGGTGCCTGGGTGGCTCAGTCGGTTGAGCGTCTGACATCGGCTCAGGTCATGATCTCGCGGTTTGTGGGTTTGAGCCCTACTGTGCTGACAGCTCAGAGCCTAGAGCCTGGAGCCTGATTCAGATTCTGCGTCTTCTCCTTTCTCTGCCCCTCCCATGCTCATGCGCTCTCTCTCTCTCTCTCTCTCTCTCTCTAATAAATAAACATTAAAAAAAAAAAAGAAAAAAGAAAAAATGGGTGAGTATTCTAATAGTAAAATGGGCAAAGAACATAAGGCAGTTTATAAGAAATATAATACCAATTATATAACCAATAAGCATAATACTTTTATTTTTTTTCAACTTTTTTTTTTTTTTTTTAAATTTTTATTTTTGGGACAGAGAGAGACAGAGCATGAACGGGGGAGGGGCAGAGAGAGAGGGAGACACAGAATCGGAAACAGGCTCCAGGCTCTGAGCCATCAGCCCAGAGCCCGACGCGGGGCTCAAACTCACGGACCGCGAGATCGTGACCTGGCTGAAGTCGGACGCTTAACCGACTGCGCCACCCAGGCGCCCCAAGCATAATTACCCTATTGGTAATCAAAGAAGGAAAATCAAAACAATGAAATATCGTTTTTTGCCCATCTCTGGCAAAGTCGGGAAAAATTAAATCATTCAACCTTGATGAGGAAGCTAGAAAATAAATACTCTTATATTCTGCAGTTTACATGGCATACAATCTTTTTTTGGAGGGCAATGTAGCATTATCTATCAAAAGTCTTAAAATCTGCATACCCTCCTTGACCTAGTAATTGTACTTCAAAAATGAACAAAAGGTGTATATAAAGACTTCTGCCTGAGAAGGCATCATTTATAAAACTGAAAAGTCAGTAACTTCCCAAAATGCCTAATGGTTGAGGACTCAGCAAATATTATGGTATGTCCATGCCAGTTAATATAACACAGCCATTAAAATTCATGTTATAGGTGAACATGGAAACATATGCAGAATATATTTATTGCTAAGTGAACAAAGTGGATTACAAAACAGTATATATATGGTTTGATCCTATTTCTGCTAAAAAGCAAAAAGAGTTCACATGTCTGTCTGTCTGTCCATCCATCCAACCAGAAGGATCACAGAGTCTTTTCTTTCCCTTATTGATAATCTTGATTTTTCTAGTATTTCTAAGATGAACACCTATTTTATAATACAAAGAGAGGTTATTTTTTTTTTTTAATTTTTTTTTTTTCAACGTTTATTTTTGGGACAGAGAGAGAGACAGAGCATGAATGGGGGAGGGGCAGAGAGAGAGGGAGACACAGAATCGGAAACAGGCTCCAGGCTCTGAGCCATCAGCCCAGAGCCCGACGCGGGGCTCGAACTCACGGACCGCGAGATCGTGACCTGGCTGAAGTCGGACGCTTAACCGACTGCGCCACCCAGGCGCCCCGAGAGGTTATTTTTGTAAAAAAAACAAAACACTTAAAAACTATAGACCTCAGAGTTAAATAATTCTACTTCCAATATCTCAACTGAAGTGCCCAAACTGAATACACAGAATAGCTCCTCCATATGCCTTGTGATCCCTCCTTTGTCTACTGTGTTTGCTGCTATGGTTGTGGTATCCAGAATGGTGCCTGATGCATGGCAGACAGTCAATAGCTCTTAAATGAGAAAATGCCATCCATCTCCCATAAATCATAAAGAATTACTGCCAGATGGATAGAAGACAATTGGAAGCAGGTCATTAAGAGCCAATTGACAGCCTGCATTCCTAACAAATCCACTTTTATTTTCTATTTTTTAAGAAATCAACTTAAAAAAAATTCATTTGATGTCAGTATGTAGATATGGAATTGATTTTTTAAGGTGCTGGTTTGTTTGTTTAGAATGTGTGTGCATGTGAGCAGGGAGAGAGAGCAGGCAGAGAGAGACAGAGAGAGAGAATCCCAAGCAGGCTCCATGCTGTCAGCATGGAGTCTGACACGAGGCTTGATCTCAGGAACCACAAGATCATGACTGGAGCCAAAGTCAAGAGCTGGACGCTTCACTGAGTGAGCCACTCAGGCGCCCCTGGAACTGATTTTTGTATACTGACTTTATGATCAATCAACTTTGCTAAATTCACTTAATCCTATTAATTTATCCTTATTTTCTTTCAGATTTTCTAAGTATTCATCACATTATTTGCAAATAAAGACAACTTTTTTTTCCCTTTCCAATCACCTTTTTAATACTTTCCTTTTCCTGCCTTCCTGTACTGGCTAGGACCTCCAACATAAACTGAATGTAACTGATAATTACTACCCTTGTGTTGTTCTATTTCTAGACCGGCTTGGTGGTTATATAGTTCCTCACTTCGAATTCTTTTTGTTTAATGTATTTCCACATGTATCTTGCATAATTAAAAAGGTTCAAAAAGAAAAAGAAAGTAGCGGGAGAAGTAAACAATGAAGAGACTGGCAAAATTCTCCAGTATGGAAGGGTATGTTAGTTTCCTATTGCTGCAATACAATGTATTACCTTACAGTTCTAAAGGTCAGAGATCCTAACATCAAGGTGTTCACAGGGTGTTGTCAGTTTTGTCAGTCGACGTGTTGACAGTGTTCTTTCTGGAGGCTCTGCAGGAGAATATGCTTCCCTGCCTTTTCTAGCATCTAGAGGCCACCTGCATTCCTTGGCTCACAGTCCCTTCCCCCATGTTCAAGGCCAGCAGTATACTGTCTCCAAATCCCTCTCTCTAGACCACTAGTTCCATCATCACATCTCCTTTTTCTGACTCTTGACACCCCTGCCTCCTTATAAGGACTTTTATGATTACATTAATCAACCTCGGAAACCTAGGATCATCTTCCCACCTCAAGACACTTAATCACACCTGCAAAGGCATTTTTGCCTTGTAAGGTAACATTGAACAGGTTTCAGGAATTAAGACGTGGACCATCTTTAAGGGGCCATTATTCTGTCTACCACAAAGTGTGAGGACATGGGGGCAGAGGCAGAATGCCACTTGGCAGCTTTTTCACCACTATAAATCAGTACCACTCACAATCAGCAGTTCAGACAAGCTCAAGGGAAACTACCATACTAAATGGGAAGTGACCAGAGAGTAGAATTTCTTCTTGACATGGTAGGCTACAGCTCCAAGGAGGAGGTCAGAAACTGCCATATCATTTATGTGAAACAGAAATCAGACACAGGAAACAGCTCTGGTATAGTAGCTCCACTTTATACAGAATAGAAAATGTAGAAAATAAATTCATTTGTTAAGATTGCATACCACCTGACTTCCTCCCCACTCTCTTCAGGGTGGTGACTCGGTAATATAAACTTCTATCAAGCAGTTGTAGACTTGAGAAGGAGATTCTAAAGAGTATTTGTAGACAAAGAAGGAGTCACATAAGAATCAACATAATCTGGGGCGCCTGGGTGGCTCAGTCAGTTGAGCGCCCGACTTCAGCTCAGGTCACGATCTCACGGTCTGTGAGTTCGAGCCCCGCGTCGGGCTCTGGGCTGATGGCTCAGAGCCTGGAGCCTGCTTCCGATTCTGTGTCTCCCTCTCTCTCTGCCCCTCCCCCATTCACGCTCTGTCTCTCTCTGTCTCAAAAATAAACATTAAAAAAAAAAAATTAAAAAAAAAAAAAGAATCAACATAACCTATTTTGGAGCAAATATGAGATCTGAAGAAACCTTTCTTTGTTCAAAGAAATATAAATGGCCAGAATCAGACTGTAGAAATCCAAGTTGGGGTCTATGAAAGGAGTGTACCACAGTTTGTGGGAGGTAATGTAAAATGAAAAAGATATTCTTATATCTGATGTTTAAAATCATAGACATTGTGAAGTATGATAAAAGAAAAATGACAAACCAAAGTTAAAGGGACCTGGAGAAAAGGCAGGCAAAAATATAAAGGTTATAGGATAAGACGGGGAAATAATGTAAAAGAACATATAATGCAATAGCAGTCTTAAAAACCAAATTAGAAGCAGTGAAAAGTAGAATCAGCATTATAAAAATCCGAATCAATTACAGAAAGGATAAACTTGAGAAGCTCTTTGGGGATGCAGCGGCAAAGCAAAATGAGATTACAATGATGACAGAAAAAGAGATGTAGAAGACAACGAAGAAAATAATAAACATAATATTAGCAAATAAGGACACAAGAAATGAAAACTTTTCTAGTCCAAAGACAGAACTGTATCTGCTTATTAAAAAGCTCGTTTTGGGGCACCTGGGTGGCTCAGTCAGTTAAGCTTCTGACTTCGGCTCAGGTCACGATCTCATGGTTTGTGAGTTCGAGCCCCACGTGGGGCTCTGTGCTGACAGCTCAGACCCTGGAGCCTGCTTCAGATTCGGTGTCTCCCTTTCTCTCTGCCATCCCTCCCCTGCTCATGCTTTCGCTTTCTCTCTCTCTCTCTCAAAAATAAACATTAAAACATTAAAAAAAAACAAAAGCTTGTTTTGGGGGTGTCTGGGTGGCTAGGTTGGTTAAATGTCCGACTCTTGATATCAGCTCAGGTCATGATCTCATGGTTGTAAGATCGAACCCCACCTCAGGCTCCCAGGCTGAGCATGAAGCCTGCTTGGGATTCTCTCTCTCCCTCTCTCTCTGCCCCTCCCCTGCTTGCACATGCTCTCTCTCTCCCCCTCAAAATAAAACAATTAACTTAAAAAAATAAAGAAAAAGGTAAATACCAAATTGTTAACAGCAGTTATCCCTGGAGTGTAGTCTTTGACTTTAAATATTTTTGTGAATCATCTGATTCCTTTGCATAAGTATGTGTATTACTACTACATTTTATAAAAGTCACCTTAATGTTTAAAAAGCATCCACGTTGGGGCGCCTGGGTGGCGCAGTCGGTTGAGCGTCCGACTTCAGCCAGGTCACGATCTTGCGGTCCGTGAGTTCGAGCCCCGCGTCGGGCTCTGGGCTGATGGCTCGGAGCCTGTTTCCGATTCTGTGTCTCCCTCTCTCTCTGCCCCTCCCCCGTTCATGCTCTGTGTCTCTCTGTCCCAAAAATAAATAAATAAACGTTAAAAAAAAAATTTTAAAAAGCATCCACGTCATCTTTGATGAAAACATTCCTCAAATGAATAACATTTGAATAACAGGTGAATCAGGACACCTGGGTGGCTCAGTCGGTTAGGCATCTGATTTTTGGCTTAGGTCATGATCTCACAGTTTGTGAGTTCGAGCCCCACGTCGGGCTCTGTGCTGACAGCTCAGAGCCTGGAGCCTGCTTCCGATTCTGTGTTTCCCTCTCTCTCTGCCCCTCACCTGCTCGCATGCTGTCTCTCTCTCAAAAATAAATGAACAGGGGCGCCTGGGTGGCGCAGTCGGTTAAGCGTCTGACTTCAGCCAGGTCACGATCTCGCGGTCCGTGAGTTCGAGCCCCGCGTCGGGCTCTGGGCTGATGGCTCAGAGCCTGGAGCCTGTTTCCGATTCTGTGTCTCCCTCTCTCTCTGCCCCTCGCCCGTTCATGCTCTGTCTCTCTCTGTCCCAAAAATAAATAAACGTTGAAAAAAAAAAAAAAATAAATAAATAAACATTAAAAAAATAATAATAACAGATGAATCAAAGAACATAGTAAGAATGGAAAAGCCATAGAGTAAAAGGACTGATGGTGAGCACTGAAAACACTTAATATAAAATTAATTCTTAATAATTATTGTAAATTTAGAAATAAAATACAATTGTGTGAAAAAGAAAATACATATTGGTAAGCAGTCCTAATTTCTACGTCTTAAGTATAGGTCAATAGTTTTGGCTTTTCAAAAATTCCTCATGTTGATACTTTGAAAATAGAAGATCAAGTATGCTTTTCAATAAATTAGTGACTGGTAGCCCTGAAAATAAATATTTTCAAGACAACCAAACAACAAAGGCAATATTTCCCCGAAAACTATGTAGATGTGTGTGCATGTACGTGGGTATACATGTATACACACACACACACACACACACACACACACACACACACACACACAAAGAGTATATAAAAAACATTAAAAAGGAACAAAGCATATACCGTACAGTCCCAATTTTATGAAAAGAAAAGAGTAAGTACAGATATATAAGCACAAGGGGGAAAAAGACTGGAAGGATATAAACTAAACTATTAACACTATTTAATTTTAGGTGGTAGTTTGCAGGTGATTTTTACTCTCTTGTGCTTTTCTATATTTTCCATTTAAAACATTTTGGGGCAATTATGTATACAATAAACATCACTCCAAAGATGTCATTGAACAAATAAACAAGGAGACAAAAGCCAGCAGTTCCAAAAGCTGGACAATTTAAGCCCCATCTTTAATCTCAACAACCTATTTTATGAATGATGAAGTTTCCTAGGCTCCTACATCCAGAAAGAAAGTAAAGATGCCTGGAAGGATGAATGGGATGTGACGTGAGACTTAAAACACTGACTTTATAATGTGACTTACAATAATTCATTCCCCAGTCAAGCCAGAGTGGCTCCAGCGGTAGCTTGTTGAAAAGTTCTTCACTTAGTTCTTGGTCAGACAACATGGGGAGGAAGACAAAGAAGATCACAAAGCTTAATCTACCTGGGGATGCCAGAATAAGCACTGCTTACATCTATTTATGACATAAATGCTTGGTACCATTAACTAATTAGAGCTTTAGGAAAGCTCTTTAGAGTCTAAGGAAAGAGAGGACCTGTTGCTAAACAGATCCTTGGTTAGTATTACCTAGAGCTATACAGTCACACACATGTATTTTGAAGATGATAATTAAGCTTTTTTTTACACTAAGCCATAACATGAACTCAACATCTTTCCTTTTCATCATTTCCCCAATCTGCATATAGGTTTATTGGGGTTTCAATGAGAAAATGCAAGTAAAGAGCTTAGCACAGTGCCTGGAAAATGGTTAGTGCCTACAAGAGCTTAACTTCATAAATACTATAGTTCAGTTATTTTCCAATCATTTAGGCACTATAATGCAGCAGAAAGGACACAGAATTTTGTTTTGCTTCCTTTCAGGATGACTATTTATTACTCCTTTAACCACAACTTACTATAGAAAATTTCATGCATATACAAAAGTAGAATACTATAATGAATTCAATGAATCCATTACTCAGATTTAATAATCAGTATTTGGCCTCTTTTTTTCATTTATACTTCTATCCACAAATTTTATTTTATTTTATTTTATTTTATTTTATTTTATTTTATTTTATTTTAGACAGAGAGAGAACACGAGCAGGGGAGAGGGGCAGAGAGAGAGAGACAGAGAGACAGAGAGACAGAAAATCTTAAGCAGGCTCTTCGATCAGCAAGGAGCCTGACATAAGGCTCGGTCCCACGACCCTAGGATAATGACCTGAGCCTAAATCAAGAGTCGGACACTTAAGTGAGCCACCCAGGTGCCCCTATCCACAAATTATTTTGAAGCAAATCCTAGACATCAAACCATTCATTAGAACATGAGGGTTTTTTTTTTTAATTTGTTTTAATTCCTTTTTTTTTTAAGTTTATTTACTTATTTTGAGAGGGAGGGCGGTCAGTGTCAGTCAGAAGACACTGTCAGTGCAGAGCCCAAACTCACGAACCATTAGATCATGACCTGAGCTGAAATCAAGAGATGGATGCTTAACTTACTGAGCTACCCAGGCACCTCTTTAAATTTATTTTTCTTAAGTAAACACTATGCCCAGCGTGGGATTCGAACTCACGACCCTGAGATCAAGAGTTGCATACTCCACCGACTGAGCCAGCCAGGCACCCCAGAACATGAAGTTTTAAAGTCCAACAGAAAAGGAAGGGCTCGGGGCGCCTGGGTGGCTCAGTCGGTTAAGCGTCCGACTTCGGCTCAGGTAACGATCTCGCGGTCTGTGAGTTCGAGCCCCGCGTCGGGCTCTGTGCTGACAGCTCAGAGCCTGGAGCCTGTTTCAGATTCTGTGTCTCCCTCACTCTGACCCTCCCCCGTTCATGCTTTGTCTCTCTCTGTCTCAAAAATAAATAAATGTTAAAAAAAAAGAAAAGGAAGGGCTCTAATCTTCCACTGCTTTACTAGCTCCACGACCTTGGGTAAATAAATTACTTAACCTTCTGAATTTAGGCACCTAGCAGCCACACAAGTGATCTAAGATCACCTTCTTTGCCCCGGTTGGCTCTAGTTGGTTTCAACGTCTACGATGTTTCTCTCAAAATGTAACCAGCTCTACTCTACTGCTTTTACCCTCATCTGTACTCTTTATTTTACTTCTGGATAATCCCAATAGCAACTGTCTTCTAACCTCTTGCTCATCCCACACCCAGGTTTTTTACCTTTTTTTTTTTTAATGGCTGAATACTGAATATATCCTGCAAGATATTCAATAAATCAAAAAAGATTAAGGGTGAAGAAAGTTCGGGAAAGACTGTGAAGGCTATTCTCACAGTGTACACTATAGTAAAAGCTTCAATAAGTCTTGCAGTATTGGATTCTAACATTGCTTTACCATAACTTAAATGATTATGAAACTCTTTTTCTTTTACCTAACAACTAAGAACCTATAAAACTAGAGTTCCATACGACATGCTTAGGAAATATAATATGTTAATGCTAAGTCAGCGCTCCTGAAGCACTGCCTTCACTGGAATGCTACCAGCTCAACAAAATTTCAAGAGTTCCTCCTTAATTACAAGGTTCAAATTAACTTATGTTGCTTCTCACGTCTTCGTACACGCCACAAACTGCCTCCCAAACTAGGACGTTTGCCTTACAAGTCTGGATCTTTCTTGTTGTGTGTGCAAGACAGTATAATACAGACATGTTCAGTAAGTATCTGGTGAATGGGCA
The DNA here is from genome assembly GCF_028749965.1 of Puma concolor. NCBI lineage: Eukaryota > Metazoa > Chordata > Mammalia > Carnivora > Felidae > Puma > Puma concolor. Next base: position 15,303,714 of record NC_141680.1, on the reverse strand, counting down.
TCAAGGAGGGGCCGAACACGTGACCAATCTGGACCAGCAATGAAATTGCACATGTTGCTGCTACTGACAAGTCCTTGAGACGTTTTATGTTTCTTAGTATTGACCACTAGAAGCTGGAGAAAATCTCTATCTTTTAGGGTTTCTAAATGGTCAAAGTTCCTACAGATTCTCTCTGATGACACATCCATATACTAATATTCTAGGTCAGCCATGGAGATGCCTCGTATGAGTTTATCATCAGTTTTCAATCTTCTCTTGAGCCTCAGTCACCTCTTTTAAAAAAATCAAAGGGGGTAATACCTACTTGGCAGGCTTATTGTGAGAACTTCATGAAATACTATATACAAGTACCTACTCCAGGGACCAATACATGCTAGATATCCAAGAGTTGTTATTTTTCCCTGCAATGGAGAATAAGGCGGAGTGAAAAGTAAACAAAGGAAGGGAACATCTTATACAAAGTAGCTAGGGAAGACCCTCTAACAAGGTGACACTTAGAAGGGAGTGTCACCCTTACAGCCACACAGCGCTCTGCAGACACAGTGCTACACGTTAAGAGGAAAGCAAGCGCAAAGACCCTTAGACATGAGTGCTTGGCTTGTGTGAGGAACAGCAAGGATACCAATGTGACTAGAGTGTATCAGGTAGGAGGAGAGCAGCAGGAGCTGCAGTCAGAGTTAAGGGGGATGGAGTTGGTCTCAGATCATTCAGAGCGTTGCAGGATGTTGTTAAAGCTTTGGCTTTTACTCTCAGTGAGAGCAGCAGCCATCAGAAGGTTTTAAACAAAGAAGTGACATGACCTCACTGATGTTTTAAAAAGATCATTCCAATTGTGGTGCTGAAAACAGACTGGGGAGCAGGAGGAAGGAGGAACTCGAGAAATTAGTCAGAAGGCATTGTAACGAGTTAGCCTAGAGTGTGGTGGTAAGAAAGAGTTGTATCTGCATTTATTTTGAAGGTAAAGAAGACATGAGCTGCTGATGAACTAGCTATGGAGGTGTGAGAAAAAGGAGTCAAGGATAACCCCAAGAATTTTGACACAAGCTACCCAAAAGTCAAAGCTGCCATTTACCAAGATGAGAAGAATAAAGAAAGACCAGATTTAGGGGAGAGTATGGATTTAGAGATGTTATGTCTGGGGCGCCTGGGTGGCGCAGTCGGTTAAGCGTCTGACTTCAGCCAGGTCACGATCTCGCGGTCCGTGAGTTCGAGCCCCGCGTCGGGCTCTGGGCTGATGGCTCAGAGCCTGGGGCCTGTTTCCGATTCTGTGTCTCCCTCTCTCTCTGCCCCTCCCCCGTTCATGCTCTGTCTCTGTCCCAAAAATAAATAAACGTTGAAAAAAAAAAATTAAAAAAAAAAAAAAAAAAAGAGATGTTATGTCTGACATACCTATTTCACAGTCCTTGGGGTGGAGACTATCTTAGTCTCGAGCTGCCATGAGCTGCAACTGCCCTGGGGTAGCCTGTAAATCACCACTATAGGCTGAGAGCACGGACTGCTAGTTCTGTAGTCTTCTCTGGCCAGATCATATACTTATCATATGTTGCAATGTATCATATGCTGTATCATATACTGACATTACCACTGGGAGAGTTGATGAGAAGAGAAGGGTCAGTACGGCTGCAGCTGGTTAGGACTCCTTCCTTGATCTGCACCAAAAACAGCTAACCCAACAGCTGACTCCCAAAAGTACCCTCCAGAGTCCAGCTCATCTTGTGATCACAGAACAATAATACTAGGATCCCACTGCCCAAGCCATGCTTACCCAGTTTCTCTTCTAACTTACCATCTTCCACAAAGTGTAAACATTGTGTTAGCTGTCCTCAGCCTCACATACTACAACTCCCCATCATCACCCCCTTCTGAAACCGGAAGAGCAGGATTTCACTCCAACTTTTCATTGGAAAAGCATAAAATGAGTATTCTTCTTGAGAAAGAGAGGCTCCTACATTCCCAAGATCCCTATCAGTCACCCAACACACCCAAAGTATGGGTTTTTGATTCGTCAATATATTCAACCAAAGGCAATCTATGCAACAATTCTGCTATAAGGAACCACGTCACTGTTTGCAGTAAGGCAGAAGTTGAGAATAGTCCCTTGGTTCAATAAAGCAAAGACTGGCTAAAGAAATCTTGGCATATAAAGGAATACTAAGTGATCATCAAAAATGATTCCATGTAAGAATACATTAAAAAATATTGAGTGAAAAAAACCAGATTACAGGGGCGCCTGGGTGGCTCAGTAGGTTAAGCGTCTGACTTCGGCTCAGGTCATGATCTCCCAGCTTGTGATTTCGAGCCCTGCATCGGGCTCTGTGCTGACAGCTCCGGGCCTGGAGTCTGCTTCCGATTCTGTATCTCTCCCTCTCACTGTCCCTCTTCCACTCGCACTCTGTCTCCCTCTCTCTCAAAAATAAATAAACATTAGAAAAAATTTTTTAAAAAAGGGAAAAAATCAGATTACAAACAGTATGTATAATGACCCCTAGCTTTGTACAAAAAAAGTCGTGTATGTGTGTACACTAGAAGTTAAATATGATTATGATTAGCAAAAATTAACAGTGATGTTAGCACTGGGTAAAAGGACTGCAGATAAATTTTCCTTTTTCCCTTTTTGTTTTTTTTTTTTTTACTTATTTACAATGAACATATACTCTTTTCTACTAAGCACATGTTTAAACATTTAAAATATTCAATACAGCAATATTTTATATTCAATACAATATCTCTCATATTCGCAGTTTATGGTTGGGATTTAGTTTTTACTGTCTGGCATTTTCTGAGAAAACGCTTACCTACGTCTCTATACTTCATCTAGGTCAGAAGGCTTCCACCTAAAAAGCCGTTTGAGGACTCTTCCCCAAGGGCCTCTCCCCCAGGATGTGACGAGGTCAGATACAGGGTTCCCCGGCTCAGCACAGGAGACTCTGCTCCCAGGGTGTGCGGGTGCTACTCCCCCAGCCTGGCAACTGCTACGTGGGAATGCGAAGCAGAGCAGACTGCCCTACTCTCCACACCTGGCCAAAGACCCAACTGTTAAGCAGAGACTAAGAGTTCCACAGTCCCCACCAGGGCAACAGGCAACGAGCTTTGTTTTCTATAAACAGACCAGAAAAAAGTTCAGGTTAAAACACAGTCTTTAGAGGAAGAAAAATAGAAACCAGGCAGCGGGGAATGCTTCATATTCCTAAAAGCTTTTTTTGTAAGTTAACACATGGTGTCTGCTTCTCTCTAGTCACCTATTTATCACTCTCCTCCTTAGAGAAGGGAAAAAGCCCTGGCTGTTTTCCTAGTGCAGAGTTTTGTGGCTGGGGGGAAGGAGGAGAGGGGGGAGGAAGGAGGGTGCTTTAAGCATGATGCAAACCATTTGGAGCCGAGTGAGAGCACTGCCAACACAAGCTGCACTATTTAAACAAGTGAGGAAATGATCGTATATACAACATGCCAGCGAGCACACACACACACCAAAGGAAGTCGAGAGGGCTTTTTTTTTTCAGGACACAGAGCTGGATGTCAGCGGCTAAAAGGTCGATATTTTCCCTTAACACCCTTCTCAATGACTTAATCATGTTCCGTTTGCACAGAAAACTTCCCAAGAATAAAAAAGTCTGGAGAATTAAGAGGAGGGGTGAATGGGGAGGGATGTTTGGCCTGGGGCTGACCTTATCCGAGGTTTTCTCCACGTAGCAGGGGTCCTGAGGGGCAGCCAGCAAGGGGACAAAGCCCGAGAGAAGCCGATCCTCTTCCAGGATAAGAAGGGTGAGGTCATCGTCCGGGTCCTTGTACAGTGGCACCTCAGACTGATTCACCGCAGTCAATATGTTACAGAAATCAGCCAGCATCGACCACACATCCATAGCAACCCTGTGAGAAATAAGGTAAGAAAAGAAGAACAGCTGTAAAGAGGGACCAGTTAAAGTATTTTAAGCACTGCTGAGAACAGAGGTACTGGTGGCAAATGCTGTCTATGGCTGGCATCTGCCAGGAAATCTTACCCAAAAAGCTAGGGCACAAAATTGCATCCATGGCAGCAATCTGGTGGGCAAGTGTCCATCTATGCAAAGTTGAAATTGATTAGGGGGAGTTTTTAAATCCTAACCAGAGAGGAAAAAGAATTGAGAGAATCAGTTGCCTAATGCAGGTCCTGTCACCTTTCCAGACAGTGTGCCTGAGACACTTACTCAAACACTCTAGACACCCAGGGCCTGAGGCAGCTCCCAGAATTCCCCCACTTCTGTCCAGCCAAGTATATGCCACAAGACAGTAACAGAGCGCCAATCTCCCCTCCTCCCATACAGCCAGAGGGGCCAGTCACGCCATGGGAAGAGTCACGTGTGTTCCCCCCCCACCCCCCACTTATAATGCTTTAGAAATCTCTTCCTATATATAAGCAGGAAAACAAACAAACACACAAACACAAATAGGTGAAGGGGATTAAGAGTACACTTATCTTGATGAGAGCTATGTAATGTATACAATTGTTGAATCACTATATTGTATACTTGAAACTAATCTAACACTGTATATTAATTATATTGGAATTAAACACATACACACATACACACACACACACACACACACACACACACACACACACACACCCCAACAAAAACCTCATTCCTGGCCTGCCAAGAGCATCCCAGGACAGTAAAGCTTCCCATGCATCCCAGCAGACGAACCAGTATCAGTGCTGTCTTGGCCATCCCACAACCCCCCACCCCCTTCTCTCATTTGTGGAAGGTTAGACACAGGATGACCAACCATTCTGGTTTGCCTGGGACTGTCCCAGTTTTCACACCCTGTGGATGCTAAGTTGTACTTCAAAAGGAGTGAGTTGCATAGGAGAATTATAATGAAAGGCTTTACAATTAGGGTCAAGAGGTGGGGTGGCAAGAGGCGAGAAGCAAAGAGAACTACGAATGAGCTACATCCTGGAATCTTCCCAGAGGAGTTACTGCGCATGAGCCAAATCTGCTAGGGAGGGGCCTCAGCCTTAAGCAATTTGTTTCTCCTGGAGACTAGGAGCCTTTGGGAGATGGCAGAAAAGAGGGCATGCAAGGGACATGCCACTGAAGGTGATGCTGGGGGAGAAAGTGGAGTAGGGTGTGGGGACTCCCTGACTGGCTCCAGGTGGAAGGAGCCTGCACTGGTTTATTTACTGTAATCACTGCACTAGGAAAAGGCAATGAAATGAAACATCTTGTTTTCAAGAGTGTCCTGGGAACCAGGCGGAACACAGCCCCATTAATCACACAACGGCACATAATCAACACACGTGTACTGCAGAAGTAACTTGCTTCACAGGCTTTGCCCAGGAAAAAGAACATGTTTGGGAAGAATCACTGGAGGGACAAGAGTTTTCTAAAGCCTTCTCTCTGCACAGACACCGACAACCAGACTCATTCACAAAGCTCCATCTTTTGGCTCAGCTGAGTTTGGCTGTCAGAAATGTTTAAATATGGAAAAAAATAAACAGTTGCAACACGTTTCTGTGCAGAGATCTGCCTGAGCCCCTTTGTGATGTAATGGGAAACGCGGCATTGAGGCTACCAGCTGTAGAATAAACAGAACTTGGAGGGTTAAAAGGAACTGAACTCTCCACGACCCCATCTGCAGAGAAGAAAATAATAAGAGGAATGATGCACTGCCCCACAGCTCTGATAGTTTATCCTCCGGTCCCGGCTGCAGAGACAAGCACCGGATGTGATAGGGCTGCTCAGGGCCGCCTCCGAGGTTAGCGCTGCCCATGGGAGACGCACAGGGAGGCTCTTCCAGCTCCCCACTTCCTCCCCCAGTGCCCTGCTGGCCACTTGAGCCCACTGCCTGAGTCCAATCCCACAGCGCTCGTGAGCTCTGGCCAACAGGCACTGCTCGGCTGCAGAGCAGCAATTTGGAAAATAAACAGGAAAGACGACAGTGAGAAGGAAGAAGGTGAAAAGTCTCCCAGCTGAATTCTTGGCTTGGGGGCCTTGGTTGGTGCTGTGCAGGTCAAGGACCCGACTGCTTCAGGACATAGTTGGGGGGTAGGGAGGTGTGGGCAGCAGCATCCCCAGTCAGGGAGAGGCAGAAGAAAATTACCCACGGCTGCCACAGTGGGAGGCCCCACATCCCTCTCTCATCCTCCCACCCCTACCATCTTGGATCCAAGACGAAGAAATATGTGGTACCATGTGGTTCTCATTACCATGCTCCCCTGTCCCCTAAGGCTCAGATAAACCAAAACTGACTCCTCCCAGAGACTGCTGGCCACCACAAGGGACCCCTGCCCACAGCTGCCTTTTGCCCATTACCACCCACCTTGTGCCAAGACCTTAAGGCTCACTGCAAAAATGAAGTGGAGGAGAGTTCCTACCCCAGTGCTGGTTTGTAAGATAGCAGCTGGTGCCAAAAGACATAGGAAGTGTCCTGAGTTCCCAACTCAGAACGAAAAAGGGGCCCAAGGGCCACGCTAGACTAAGCAGAACCAAGGGAATACACAAAATGCTTCAATGAAAGGTCATTTCTGTCCCGATCCATTCAGACCGGTCTTGTGTTTGGACTCTGATTCTGAGTAGCTGCTTTCTTCTGGTATCTCAGTGGGATTGCCCGAGATCACTTCACATTTCATCACTGGTTATCTCCTCTCTCAACTGAGAACCATGGACATGAACACACTGACTAGGCACCCATGTATCATCCGGTGACTCTCCACAGAGGGAGGGGAAGGGGAGTGGCAGGAAAACTAGTTCTAAAAGGGAGAGGTACTTAGAAAAACTAGGTGAGATGCCTGAGCTCAAAAGCTAAGATATTTGCAAAAGGATGAGGTAATTCCTGGAACCTGGGCATCATCACCTCAGCTTACCCTCAACCAGGCCTCTAGGCTGAGAGGTCAGTTCTGTGGGTGAACATAGGGTTTCCTGTATGAATAGAAGGGGAAAAGCTTGGCTTTTTCCTGCTCTAGCTCGTTATCCCCAGTTAGGAGTGCCTCACAACCTTCATGCCTTGGGTTCTAAGGGTTCAACGTTAGCCTGGACCGAGGAGCCCAAAGTTAAACTCTGGTGGCTACGAGAAGCTTTTTCCCAATCTTCTAGAAACACTGGGGAAATGACTCTCCAAAAGGTTTTTCAGACAATCTCAAATAACCTTTGGTTCTGAACAGACCCTCTAGAATGCTATGAGCCTGGGCAAGTGCCTCTGGCTTGTTCTGGTCCCAGCTCATATTTTGGGGAAGCTCCAAGAGCCCACAAAATCCTACGAAAGTTAGGATGCATTCTTTACCAAGCAGATACAAAGCAGCCAGAGAATATGAAACTGTGTCCAACAAGTCCGTTTATGGCTCTCAGAATGGTGGCAAGGGAACCTCTCAAGCAGCTGTAATGTGATTAGTGAGCAAGGATCAGCAGTTGCTGGGTGACCCACTGGCCCAACCCCACAGAAACACCACACACCAGGAAAGCAGACCCCTGGCTGGAGTCTGAACACCAGATCCTAGCTTGGGACAGACCAGCAGTGGCTAGTTAGAGGTATGTACTCAGGACCAAGGCTCACTCACTTCCCTACAGACATGCATTCACTTACTCCACCAGGAAAGGAAAAAAATAAGAGTTAATTTACTTTTTATTGCCTCAGAATTCCAAGGTTTAATGTAGCTGTCAGTTTGAGTGCAGTGCAGCTGCTGGCCGATACAATGCAGCCCAGGCCAGCCCAGGTGACTGGGGAAACACATTTCACAGAAATGAACCAACACACACTCTTGGCTGCTTGTTTGGGGGATATTGACTTGGGGAATCATATTAACCCTTCAGGCTGAAGTTGTTTTCTGCATACAGCCCTAGAAAAGCAGCTTCAGTCCAAGGAACTGAGAAGCCCTGGTGTCAGACAGACTAATAGGTTTCTGTGTTCTTGAGCTTTTGGAGTTTTGAATGGCACACAAGGTGTCATTCAACACCTGAAAGGTTAAGGTGTGAGATAGGTGAGCAAGTTATACCACAATATATCTCCTTCCTAGAACTCAGAAAGCAAGGCAGATCTGCCAGCTTTATAGGGAAGAGGTCAGGTGAGAACTTTTTTGCAAGTTCCATCCGGGGCGGGGCCAAGGGAAGGAGAGTTTGGAGAGTGGAGTGCTAAGGTCCAACCAGGGCTCAGGCCATCCTTCTGGCAAGTCTAAGGAGGACGGAGCCCTCACACACCCCTTCATATTTTTACTGGGGGAACAGGCTGACTGGTGATTAATATCAAGTACAATGACCCCATGTTACAAGCCTGCAGGGGCCTGTGGAGGTGGCCATTTCCTGTGTAATACCAGCTTGTTTAAACACTAACATTCAAACTCCACAGCTGCAGAACAAACCCGGAAAGAGTTGAGTGAGAAGAAGCCCTGCATTGTGTTTCAGAGCTATGGAAGATCAGAGTTGTGGTACAGATGGGAAACAAGTTGGGTCTTTTGGTTCCTGGGATGAGGAGCTCTGGAGATGTAGCCAAGGTGGCACAGAAACTAGACACAAGGAAGCTGAAAAAGACAAAGCCTGTGGGCTACAGAGACAAAGGGGAAAGACAAAAGGCCACAACAGGAGACATGCTCATAAGATATGCAATATGTACCTTTAAAAACCTGTTTGCCTATGGACCATTATGTTCCAGCCCACAACTCTCCACAGGGGGTTCAATGGCAAACATGAGACCATTGTAGCCCCAAGGACTTCCCACCCAACCAGAGAAAACTGCAGGCGGTGAGCAGCTAATAGCAGAAATGGACCTGAAGGAATCCAACAGGGCTGGCAGAGTCAAAAGGATAGTACCTGGGCTTAAATAGCATAGGAAGCCCTTAAAAGCTGAGATGTCAGGCCAACTCTGTTTTCAGTGGGCTGAGGATCTTGTCTGGTATCAATGCTAAAGTAGCTCAACAGGTTCAGGGATGAGGTGGAGGTGAGGGTGGTGGGAATCTATGCAGCTCTCTGAGATTAGGAACTAGAGTGTATTTTCGATGCCACCACAGTATGAAGAGGAGACAAGGCTGTCAGAGATCACTGTTTTAGCAGGTAAGACATGGGCAGCAAGATGTCATCCTCCGAGAATAACAGCTGTTTATTAGGTGACCACTAAAGAATAGAAGACTCAGTAAAAGATAATCCCTTCTGCCTTTCTACTTTATACAAACAAGTCGACTTGGGCCCCTGGGAGACTGTCCAACTTAAATGAAGTCTGCCCAATAGGGCAAATTGAATTCTGAAGCCCAGTCACCCTGCACTACTCCAAGAATACAAACTTCTTCATGTTCTAAGCAGTGCAGCTGGAGCCCTATGGCCAACGACAGGTCACAGTAACCTCATTCCAGGATTTCTCAAGTACCTCTACTGTGTCTCCCTCAGCTTCTATCTAGGTCAGTGCCTTGTTTGATTGCACTTTTCCCAAGCTACGTTCAACACGTATAGCCTCTGTTGCATCACTATGGTGTGTTAAACCCATCAGCACTGTGTGTTTGGGAAAGAGCAGCCCCCGGGGGACCTCAGCATCTCCACGGCATGAGTGGAGCCCTTGGTGGCCTCCCTGGTGCGGATTCTCACGGTTCCTGCCTCTCTTAAATTTTTAGCTGTAACCACTCCAACACGTCTTCTTAGTTTAGCACACACTGGACCCAAATAACCTCAGCCCAGAGCTGGAAAGTACTCTCCCTGGGGTCAGCTGCTGTACCCTGTTGGGGTCAGACTGGAGCCTTAGGCCAACACCCCTTCCTCTCACAAGTCCTGTGAGAGGAGTTGGGAGGGGACAAAGACTCCTGTCGTGGGAGAGATCACGTGTGTCTCACACTCAGCACTTGGAGGAAGAGGAACCCCCTGGTGCCAGGCTGTAGTGCTGACGCCCCAACCCGGAGCCAGGGAGACTGGGTGGGGAGCCAGGGTAGCAAAGGGGCTTCCCACAGTCACCACCACTTCCTTCAGGGAAGTGCTGATGGACCATTACTTAGTGACCTCCTAAAATGCCCTTTTGGGAAGACGTATTAAGCGTCCTTGAAGGGGTGCCGATTAGACTTGGGATTAGTTCTTATTCCAGACCTGCCCTGTGAGGGTGAGTGAACTAGCTGTTTTTCAACTCAAGAATGTCTATCTCATCTACAGGGTCAACACATGTAGGCTCCCTGAGGAAATCAGCTTACTGCATACTCCCTACACATCCCCACGTCTCCCTATGTGACAGCACTCACAGGGCTCCCTACAAGCCTTTTCCAGCATGCTCTGTAGACTATACAAGACAAGGCATGGAAAGTAGCAAGTCCAGGAATTTCTGGAGGGTTTTTTTTTTTTTTTTTTTTTTTAACAGTACTCCAATCCAACAGTGTGATAAATGCATCGGAGCTACAATTAGGAAGATATATAGCATCAGAATGCGAAGGTCTGGGCAGCCTGGTGAAACGCGGGCTCTCCAGAGCCCCAGCTATGTTTCCCATTATGTAACCCTGGTCATGGGCAGACAGCCAGACTCCAAATGAAAAAGAGACTCTGGCTTGGCACTGGTTCTATTTTCCTATCCTCATTCGGGGTCAGCGCAGTGTCATACAGCTGCAGAGAAAGCTCTGGGGATTAAACCTGGGAAAGCCTCCAAGACCAGGACCTGGGTTCAAGTACCAGCTGAAAGCAATAAACCAACTGCCACAGCTGGGCTAGGTTTGGATGTTCTCAAAGTCCCCTGACTCTTTCACTTACTGAGAACTAGAGATCAAGATGAGGGAAGATTTGGCTTCGGCAGAGACTATGAAATGAGGTAGGCTGTCCCGCTGCCCTAGCTTGCCAAAGGTCTTGGGATGTGAGGGGTCACTATGCTTAGGCTCGTGAAAGCCTGCTGCTCTGCTCCTCTCCATCACCTGACAGTCATGGCTTACTTCACGCTCACTTGGTAAAGCGGGGAGCAGCTACCTCTCCCTGCTAACAAGAGGCCTAGTGCAGAAACCACGTTCCCCACTCCTCCCCCACACCCCACAAGTAGATGGTCCCTCCAAACACTGTGGTCTGTTCTAAACAGACCAAAGCACCCTACACTGTCTTTTACAGCAACCCAAGGCAAATTTCCACACTCGGCTACAATCCTCTGCACCAAAATCTCTTGGGATGTAAAGCCATCCTATCACAACTCCTAACAGGTACAAATGGGAAGTCAACCTACTTACATGCTGACTCCAACACACATACCTACTAATGCCACTGTGCGGGAAGGCACAAGTGGCCCTGAGATCCTGCCCTTATCACTCTGCAGTGTCATCACCAGCCGAGGTGTTCCATACGTGCTAGGTGGCTACTGCCTAGGGAAAGCAGATGTGACTGGAAAGAAGAGGAATATGGGCAAAAAAGGAGAGAACCAAGGAGACTTATGATGAGCTTTGGAATTCCCCAAAGAAAGCTTTGGAATGATTCTCTAACTGTACAAGGAAGGAAGGCAACGAAAAGAAAGGGAGGGAACAAAGGGAGCTAGATTAATTAAAGGTTCAAGTGGGTCAGGGAGATAATTTGGGAGTGAGGGTTTCTGGAGGAGAGGCAAACTGAAATGTAGGCTATCTGATCACCTTATGTTAGGATCAAGGATGGATCTGTCTTTGTAGAGAACAAATACAGGCAAAAACCAAGGAAAACATGCAAAGGAGAGATGTCAGGTAGAACCCATTTCCTTCCTAGTCTCTTGAGTGCATTTCTAAAACCTCCAAAATGAAGATCAGCACCTGGACCTTAAGAGTGCCACAGGGATTACTGTTCTGACATCTGCAGAACTATCTGGAGTGTGTTATTCCCTAGGGCCTTAAAAGAAAAGGCTCCAGAGTATGAAAGATCAGTGAGCATAAGAGAACCACCATACCTTGCCAATCTCTCCACCATGGTATTTACTCAGTGAGTGTTAGCCAGCTATAGGAGAAACTGGACAGGAGGGAAGTAAACTCTCATTCCACTTTTCCAGCACCTGACAGCTATGAGGTGGGACTACCCTCAGTAGTGGGCAGGCCAGGTTTGCGCTGTCCAACAGAGGCCCCAGCCCTCAAACCACCATGCCTTGTGGCCAGGCCCCAGGACAGCAAGAGCTCCTCCTTTATGCTTAAACTTGCATTCCAGAGACAACCAGCTGCTAATCCTGGTTGCAGAGACAGTGCAGAAGGGGACTCCATTCTCTACCACACTGGCTGCTCCAGCCTAGACTGGATTCATCAGTGGTGCCCACTGCTCCAGGAACTTGTTTACTAGGCAATCAGATTCAATATTTATTATTTGGTCAAATCTGCTCTCCCTGTGAAGAACGGTCTGAAAAGAAAAAGCAAATTTGTTCAAGTGTCCCAACCCCCTCTGCCTCTCTGTGGCCTTAGAGGTGAGGCCTAGCTGGGGACGGCTGTAGCTTGGACCACGTGCCCAGCTGCAGATTGAGCCCTTGCCCAAAGATGGGCAGCAGCTTGCATATGCCGGCAACGGGCCATTTGCTACAGCATCCAAAGAGAAAACAGACTCGGCACCTCAAGCAAATGAGGCCCAGCACTTCCTGCGTGAGCTTTCTATTTCCTCAGCCAAACAAAAGCCAAAGGGAGTGACAGAGGGAGGAGGGATAAAGGGAGACGGGTCACAGAAGAGCGTTAACAGGACTGATGGCTGGGATATGGATAAACAGGGGCTGGGTGGACCATATCTAAGGGACCTGTGGTTGTGAGGTGAGGTGACCCAGAGAAGGCCCAAGCTCCAGGGACAGATGGTCTGCCTCCCCACCCCCCGAGAGGAAGGGAGGAACACTCTGTGACCCCTGTGCATGCTCAGAAGCAGTGGCTTCAGATACTTGGAGAGCTGAGCCCTTCCTTGTCAGTTTCTTTCCAAAACTGCAAATTGCCTAGTCGGCATTATAGATTAACAGCCTGAAAAGTCTGAGGCTGTACATGTTAACTCTTTAGGGAACACTGCTGGGAAACAGCTACCCCTGGTCAGCAGATCAGTCCATTCCTTTGCGTGGCCCCAGCTGCCCCACTCAGGTCTCAACCCTGGCTCAGAAGGCGTCAGCCTGGGATACATGTTGGGAACCTAGGAAGGTTCACAGGAGAATGCAGAGAACTGTCTGATGTTGTGAGCATCACTCACACAGTTACAGAGCCAGAGCTGGAAGGGAACTGGGGAGAGAGGGCCTGACAGTCCAGGGGTGCTTCCTGATGTGAGGAACAGGGAAGAAATTTGAGGAAGAAAAGGGGGGAAAGAGGCAGACAGTCCACACAGAAAGGTCAATAACTACTGGCCAGAAACCTCTGCTGCAGCCTTCCCTCTGTGGATCACCCATGAGTCTAGAGGGACTCATGTGGGCAGCACCCAGCCCAGAGAAGTGCCCCTCTCCATTCCCAGAAGTGCCATCGGCAGCAGCCTAGGTCTCCATACTCTACCCTCCAGTGTGTGACCTTCCCAGAGAAGAGCAGTGGAGAAGAATGGTGGTGTGTTGGCTAAGGACGCTCGCACCCAAACACACACCCTCCCCCAGCGCAGCACCCAGAGCTCTGAGTATGCCGCACCTGCCAGAGACCACAAGACAGCACGGGGCAGGAGGGCGAGAGAAAGAGAGAGGAAAAGAGAAACAGAGAGGCAGAGGCAGAGACAGGAAGAGAGAGAGAGATGGACAATCAACAGAGCTGACCAGAAACAGGCATCAATATGCACACGCGTTAAAAAACTACTGTGCAAACGTGAGCACACGCAGTGACGCTAACACAAGAAAAGAACGGGACGCATGGGAACATAGATATACACCAAGAGCCGGCAAACTTTCTGTAAACAGCTAGAGTAAACATTTTAGGCTTTGCAGACTATAACGCCTCTGCTGTGACTCCTCAGCTCAACTGCTGCAGTGTGAAAGCACCCATAGACAAAGTGTAAACAAACAAGCATGGCTGTGTTCCAGTACAACTTCATGGACACGGAGATTTGACTTTTCTAACAATTTTCACAAGTCATGAAATAGTAGTCTTTTGATTTTTTTTTCAGCCATTTAAAAGTGTAAACCGTTCTTAGCTCATGGGCCATAGTTTGCTGACCCCTGATACAGACACACACAAACCCCAGAGGCAGATAAACAGAGGCAAGCAGGCAGGAACAAGCCAAGACAAGCAGAGACGGGCAGGCAATAGGTGAAGCGGGTAGGGAGACACAGGCGAGGCAGGCAGAGGCAGGTAGATACAGGCAGACCCTCATACACAGAGATTTGCTTTCCGACAGACAGATGCAGACCTACGCGCAGAGGCACAGTCACGGACAAGCAGAGACGCAGACACACGCAGTCTTGAACACAGATATTCAGGAACACATACAGACACTCCCACAGGACACAGTCACACACACAGACACATGGACAGGACTACAGCACACATGCACTGACACGGACCTACAATCAGAGAGAGACACAGAGAGACATGGAGATGGACAGAGACACACACTGAAAGAGCCCCTTCGTGGAGGCGCACGAGCCCTGCAAAGAGACCACCCCCCCATCCCCAAGAACAGAGAGACACAGACACAGATACGGACACAACGCAGAGAAACATATGGACACGTATACATGGACAGACATGGACGGGTACACCAAAGACCCTTAGACAGACCCCTAGACAGACAAAGGCCCTCACACTCAGACACACACAGACAACCAGAGCCAAAGAGGCACATACAGAGATAGAACCCACACACAGATACGGACGTAAGAAACAGCCATGCATGGCTACATAACTATGTAAATATAATATAGCACTGAATTGTATACTTAAAAATGGTTAAGATGAAAAATTTTGTTACATATGCTTTACCACAGCTTTTAAAAAGAAGGAAAAAAGTCACACAGACACATCCACTCCCCAGACCGACACACCTCACAGCGACAAATGCTCTGACAGACAGCACACTGACACCCAGAAACAAGGAGATGGGAAGTGACGTAAACAAAAGAGAGAGGTGTGTGCAGTCACCCTCCTCATACATCACAACGTGTGAGAGGAAGGCCCGAGCAGCAGCATGCGTAAGACAGCAAAAGCAGCAGCAGGACGAGAGCACGACGGATGCGTGGAGACAAACTAGAAGAGAGAGGAAGAGATAAGGCCTCTCCTCACGCCACCGACACACGGCCAGACTCGAGAGGCCGCTACAGAGACGGTGGGCATGAACAACATGAAGTGAGAGCGAGAGAGCAAGGGCAAAGACAGAGAACAAAACAGCAACTTCGGAGTGAGAGAGGAGGGCAGACTGAGGAGGAGGAACGGGCCCGAGAACAAGGGAAAACAGCCTAAAACATCAGGGGACAAGGAAGGTGTTCAAGGAAGGGGAAAAGTAAAGTTCAGATGAGGAGGGACGAGACGAACAAACAGGTGGCGGGTGGGAGGACACACGGAGGACCAGGAGGGGAGCCGTGGGAGCACAGGCGGGCCGAGGTCAGCAGTGCCGAGAAACGAGCGGGCCGACTCACTGTGAGGGCAGGTCCAGGGACGTGGGCGGAGGGTTCCAGGTGTCTGGGTAGCCGAGCATCCAGTCTGACCAGACTTTCACACTGGGGAGCAGTTCCTTCAGGTCCGGGACGAAGGAAGACACCTTGATGTCATCTTGGTCATCCTCGTCCTCAGGAGAGGACAACTGAGCTGCAGAGGCAAAGGGTGAGAACTGGGCCTAGGTCTGCTGTGGCCCACGAGTGAGGCCTGGGGCGCTGGGACGGCAGCAAGCTCTTAGGGAAGGGAGACCAAGTCCACAGGAAAGCTGGGCCCAGAAGCGGAGGACAAGTGCCAGCACCTAAGAGGATTCTGAAAAGCAGGACAAAGAGAGAACCAGTGCACTGGGTCTGCCCCTGCAGACAGCTGTTTCTGCTCCACCTGTGGCCTGGCTGAAGTCGCCACTCTGGCCTCTAGCCCCCCCCTTTTAGCTTTCCTTCAGCACAGCTCTGACATGGCACCAGGGATCCTGCCAAAACGGCATAACCTGAACTTGACCATGAGGAAATATCAGACAAACCGAACTGTGGGACATTCGACAAAGTGGCCTGCACACTTCAAAAATGTCAAGGTCATGAAAAACAAAGGAAGACTGAGAAAGCATTAAAGAAACCATTCAATTCCAGATTGAAGGAAACTAAAACGGACACGACATCTAAATTGCAATGTGTGATCCTGGAGTGGGTCCTATACCAGAAAATGACTTTTTTTTTTTTTTTTTTAGGACACTGATACAAACTCAATACGGTCTGTAGATTCAACAACAGTAGTATATCATTGTTGGCTTCCTGATTTTGATAACTGCACTGTCATGTAAGGGAATGTCCTTGTTATTTGGAAATATTTAGTCAAGTATTTGGGGGTAAAGGGCTAACATGTCTACAACTTACAATCAAATGGTTCAGGACAAAAATAATAATAAGCATAAATATTTGCATGTGTATAGAAAGAGAGAGAACTTAAAAGGCAACTATGGTAAAATGTAAACAAATGGGGAATCTGTGTGAAGCGTATGTAAGAATTCTTTGTATTATCCTTGCAACTTTTCTATATATTTGAGATTGTTTCAAAATAAAAAGATACCCCAACCCTCCCTCCAAAAAAAAAGCAGCTCCAGGGTCTGGAGGCACCCACAAAGTTGAAGTGGCAGAGGGACAACAGCATGGCCTCAATACACACCAATACTGATCCAGGAGCTGAGAGAAAGGGGCAACCTTCAGCCCTACCTTATACGGCTCAGCAATCAGGCTTAGATTTCTAAGGGCAGCCTTAATGGATATGGGGACACTGCTCAATGCAAGGGCTAAAAATAGCCCCTGCTCTGGTTCAGTGAGTCTCACAAGGTGGCTGGTCCACAGTGGTTATAGCAATCACCAGTACCAGACAAAGAGGGACATAGAGATAGAGGGGGGAAACTAAAACATCAATTATGAACAAAAAAGGAAACGCTCTTTGCTGGTTTTCTAAAGCTGCAGGAACCCGCAGCAGCTTTTAGGTACAGTGAAAATCTTAACTACTAGAGAAAGGGGGGAGGGGATAGTTCCCCCAAGGACAGAGGGCCACAGAGGTACACAGAATGCAAAAGGAGGCAGGACTAGTTAGGTGGGCAGAAGGAAGGGGATTGCTGGGAGGAGGAAGAATGTCAAGTAGAGGGAGGAGACGCTGGAAGGCAGCGTAGCATCCTGAACTTGTCTGGACAGGGCCCAGGCAGGGGAAAGGCCATCAGTCAGGGGGCCCCTCATCTCCTTACCTTTGGCAGACTCCTTAAGTAAGCAGGTGCAGCGCCGCACCAGGAGAGAAAACATGGCCAGGCCCAGCGCTGCCGCTTGCTCCTGGATCACAGAGCGACACTCCTCTGAGAAGCAGTCTGAGGAGAGGCAAATGACACTCCATCAGTGCCCTGGGGGCCAAGGGCTACTCTTCCCTACCTCACTAGGTGCACATACTCGGTCACGTCACTCGGCTCCCTTTCCTCATCTGAGACTAGGGCCAGCAATATTTCCTCCCTCGAAGGATAGCTATAAGGTTAAATAAAATCATTACTGCGATGGCTGGTGTATGGGTAAGCGCTTGATAACCTTATTATAGGGACCCCCTGTGCAAATTCTGCATCACTTCCCCAAGACCAGGGGCCCCAGGGTGGACAGTCTGAGCCAGAGCTGCACGTCACTGTACTTAGTAGCCTACTAATAATGTGAAGCTATAGTAACAAGAAGTCATATTTAATGAACTCAGTCTCTCTAATGTATAGATAGCAGGAGTACAAACATCAATTAAGAGAAGAAAAATACAAATTTAAATTATCTTCTTGAATCACCAACTTTGGTTCCATCCTTACCTCCTGTTAATCCTCCACTTACAAATAACCTATTTTCACTGAATGAGTTCATTTTACATAGGAAAATGGGCATATAATAAGCACTCAGCCAGAAGTACTTTCTTTTTTCTTTCACAAATTCTTTCCCCTAGGGCTAAACAATAAATCTGGCTCCCAATACCAGCACCTTCTGCCCCTCACTTTCTCAGCCTGGTTAACTTCCTTCTAGCTGCAGGTCTCAGTGAAAGGAGCCACCTTCATGGTGGCTAGAGCCATTCTTTGGCAGAGGCGACAGACACACTCTCAAACCGTTGTCTGTACCTCTTGCTTGTCAGTGGACTGCCCTGATAGCCACTTCACCCAGACCTGAAAGGAATCGGAGACAAACAGAAGGCAAAAGTCCAACCTGCAGCCTCAGAGGAGGAGACACCGAATACACACACGAGATGAAATCGGGTGCCCGGTCACTTGCTCTGGCAGCAACTAATCTGTTAATTCCCTCTGTAATACATGAGAACTCTCTGAATCTCCAAGTGTTAAAAGGATAATTAGCCACATGTTTGATCTCTGTGCCTGCCTGCATTTTAACCTCAGTAGCCAGAGGAAAGCCCTCTTGACTTTCTCCTCATTGACACTAGTCTTGTCAATGGGGCCTAATTGAAGTCTTTACTCCAGGAGATGCTACACAACCACAGTTATTCCAAAACCGCCCTAGCCACAGGAGCAAACATGATTGGAGTATACAAAGCCAGCCCCAAACCACTTTAGAGAACCCTGGGAGTGAGAAGGAACAGGCTGCTGCTCAGAAGATCCCAACATATGAATAGCATCAGTGTAGCAAAGTATTCATCTATTGTGGCTTTCCTGCCATCCCTCCAGATGCCCACTGGTCCCAAATGTCACCCTCTAACTTTCCAACCCAACTGCGGCAGGCAGTAAGGAAGTGGTAAGAGTCCATGCGATTAGAATAGGTCACCACTCTGATTCTTCTTCTGGTAAGACCCCAAACCTCTGCTAGAGAGACCAAGATGCAAGCATCCAACAACCAAGGGGAGAGAGTGTAGAAATCAGGGAAGGGGAAGATGTGCAAGCCATCCTAAAAAAACCTTGCCAACTTCTCCCCTCCACCCCTAACCAGGGGCAGCAGCACTGTCTGTACCGCCCCAGCTGAGCCTAAGGGCTTGCCAGGCACTGCCAGCAGCCTGCCTCTAATTAGCAACGAGGCCAGCCCAGACTGGGGCAGTAAGTACAGAACAGAGGAAGCTAGAACAGGAGAAGGGGAGGCCACATCTTGGTAGCTGACATTAGTGTCCCCTTATCAACTGGGCATCTTAGGCAGAAGTTACCTGCACACAGAAGGTCCTTAAAAGGCATGAAAGGGGGTGTCTTAGCTCAAAGAGACTGGCATCTTGAGAAGCCCAAGACTACAATAAGATACTCTCATTAGCCCGGATAAGGTTAAGATGGGCAAAGGGAGATTACTTTCACCAAGCCCATTTCTATTTTTAGGACAAATGGCAATCTCAGGCTAGGCTATTTCTCGAGCGAAAGTTTGGACTAGGGCTCAAAGGGGGAGAACGAACTGCTTAAAAACAATGACATTTGTGGCCTCTGGGGAGTCCAGGTTGGCTCCCTTTTTAAGCCTCCTGCAATAAGGTCTGGAGACCATGCAGGGTAGCAACAACGGGAGCGTCTTTGCTGTGAGTGCAGAAGGGCTCAACTACCTCTCAGAGCAGCAGCTGAAAAGGTAGCTTCATGAATGCTCTGTTCTTAGCCATGGTTATGGCACCTTAAACCTTTACCTCTTCCCGCCTCTCCATAAAGGGCCTGTCAGTACTTCCTGCAGTGGTCTGGGAGTTACAAACCAGGAAGCTGTTCTGCTCTGATCAG
Organism: Puma concolor; assembly: GCF_028749965.1. Taxonomy (NCBI): domain Eukaryota; kingdom Metazoa; phylum Chordata; class Mammalia; order Carnivora; family Felidae; genus Puma; species Puma concolor. Next base: position 15,284,062 of record NC_141680.1, on the reverse strand, counting down.
GCAGGTGATGATATCACAGCTCTATGGGGGTCAGAATGCCTAGGTCTCAGTCAGTCTTCTGGCCACGTCACAGAGAGCACTTTTTGGAAGGCCTGTCCTCCTCCACGGCTCTATGGTACCACAAGCACACACTGAGCATCTATGGTGAGCTTTACCCTGTGCTGTGTATTGTGGAGAACACAGCCACAAATAAAACACAGTCCCTGCAACCTTAGGAACTTTCAGTTGGGTGGGGAAAAAAAAAAACTGCTATTTACCTAAGTAACCATGGCAATGCAGACCCAGTGCCTCCAGTGAGAAATACATTGAGTGTTATGGCATCTTCGGAGATACTCTTTGCTTTACTTAGGCTTTTGCAGGCTAGAAGCCCTAAGATGCCACTCCTTGAGAAGTACTGATTCTCATACAACTGAGTAGGGAAAACAGTAGCCAGATTCCCAGAGCCCACCAATCTGGGGCTAGAGCTAGGGAACTGGCCCGAGGCTTGACAGATACCCACACATATCCCCAGAGTTGGGCTGGGCCAGACCGACAAATGATGTGGGGTGGGGAAGGAAAGAGCATTGTTTGCCTTGGTATTTGCCTGGGTTCCTCTGGCTCGGTGTCAGGTAGCAGGAGGCTGACATGAGCTGAGGAACTCATTAACACTGTGAAACAGCCTTTCCCCTTCTTTCCAAAAGCAGGCTTGCTCAAGGGTTTAGGGGGATGGTTTTGGCTACGCAAGTCAGACAGAAATGTTTCTTACCAAGAAAGTCACCTGAGGTCTGAACTTGATTCTGCCCCTTCTTCCCACATGCTCTTGGACGGGCAGGTGACCACAGCTCCCACTATTCCTGTGCCCAAATACCTGCTCAGGCAGAAATAGTCTTCTCACTCCTGTGTAACAGGGAGACTTTCTCATTTTTCTCAGAACATATTCATGGAAAACATAAACCAACTGTCGTCAAAGTTGTATGAAATCAGGAAATGGAGCGGCCGGGAGAAGGCTGCCATGTGGCCGGATGTTATGTATTTCTAATTAGTGCTATACATCTTTCAACAGCAAGTGTCCTTCTGCTGGGAAACACAACACACTGCCCTTGTTATTGTAACTGTCAGAGAAGTGCTTAAACAGATAATCTCCAGGAAAAGTGATAAACACGTCCCCTCTCCCACCAGTGTGTGCGCGACGGTGCTGCCAAAGCAAAGCTGTGCTTGACGGCTCCAGGATGGCAAAGCATCCTCCTGCAGGAAATGGGAATGAGGCAGGAGGAGGGGGAGAGGGGAGGGGAGTGGGGGAGAGGCAGGCCCACCTGCCGGGACCCTCCACGCCCAGCCAAGGGACAGTGGTTCAGAACCATCACTTCTGATCAACTCCTAGGTCAGGGAGAGATCTGGAGGAAACTAGTACCGGGAGGGATGAGGTTTGGCTGGTCACAGAAAAATCTGGCAGCACTGAGACCAGCAGAGTTTCCCTGATGCGCACAGCCAGCTTCCTGGCAAGACGATGAGAAGAGCGCTGACGGGGAGGCACAGGACGGATGACACAGAGCTCTGGTACCCTGAGAGCAACGGACGGATTCGGCAGGCACTGGGGTCCACTAGCCGTTTCGGGAGGGAGAACCAACTATTTGCTCGGCTGCTTCACTAATAGCTGGAGAAAAATGCAGGCAAGACCACTTATTCACAGACTCCCTCCCCACCGGCTCCTCCCAAAGACAGGAAATGAATGGTCAGTCACCTCCAAACTAACACCACCTGGAGGCGATTTGCTGGCTCTTATCTTTCAGACATAAGGCTGCTTTTCTCATGAGTCAGTCACCAGTCAGACACAGGGCTGGCACAGTTCCTGAGCAGCCCACCAAAACCTCCTAGTGTACAGGAAGTGGGCAGTGAGAGCATCTTGCGACTGTTGCTGTTTGGGCTACAGAGTTCCCTGTGGCAGTTGCTGACTGGAGGGGTGGGGTTGGAGGGGTGTGTGTGGAAGAGGCAGCCATTGTAGAGAAACCAGATAAAATCTCAGAGCAAAAGCAGAGATGTCCATGCCATCAGGGCATCACTTTATTCCCTGAGAAATAAAATAAATGAATCAGAAAAGTCAGGCACTAATACACCCAAGCAAATTATTCAAGCATAATGGCAGAACAGTTAGGCTGACTGAAGGCCGGTCATGAATGACATATCCCCAAACAGGGTAGAGCTGCGAAAAGACAGAGGAACGTGGAAGCCAGTGTTTCCTCCCTAAGAGCCCCTCCTGTCATACCCGCTACTTTTTTGGGATTTTCTAGGATTGTAAAACTCTGTAAAACTTCTTTTAGTGGGTACTTATGAGGGCAAAGGAAATCCAAACCTCTTAACAAAGTGACCTCTCCCACTGGTTCCAAAGTTATTTATTCATCCCAACGGTGGAAGATACAAAGGAAAATGGGATCCATCCGTAAGAAGATGATAATCTAACGAGGAAGACAGGAAGGATACACAGACCCAAATAACTATAATTCAAGGAAGATGGAAGTAAGATGCTTTCTTTGACCAGAGGGAGAGAAAATCACTTCCAGCTAGAATATATCAGAAAAGGTTTCATGGAAGAGAGCACTTATGAGCAAGGCTGCAAAAAATGAACAAAGATGGAATTGGGGGATGAAGGAGAGATGGGAGTGTTGTTAAGGAGGCGTGCAGATAGGGGTACATCAGGCAGACTCCCACAAGACAAGCAAAGCAATGCACTAGGGTGCCACACTTTGTGACAGGGACCACAAAGCAGAGGGTCTGAGATGCCACAGCAAGGAACACAGACCTGATTTGGCAGGCAGTGAGAAGAGCACTCACTCAAGGTTTCTTTCATTCTTTTTAATTTTTTTTTAACGTTTATTTATTATTAAGGGACAGAGAGACACAGAGTGTGAGCATGGGAGGGGCAGAGAGAGAGAGACACACAGAATCTGAAGCAGGCTCCAGGCTCTGAGCTGTCAGCACAGAGCCCGACGCAGGGCTCGAACTCACAAACTGAGAGATCATGACCTGAGCCGAAGTCGGTCGCTTAACCAACTGAGCCACCCAGGCACCCCTAGCACTCACTCATGGTTTCTGAATGAAGCACGGGTGAGTGTTTCATGAAGGATAATCTAGTTAAAACATTTAGGACAGATTCGGGTAGCTGGAAAAATAGAACAGGAAGGGAGACTGGCTGGGAAGCCAACAGGGCATGAACTTGTTTGAACTGAGAGAAATTCTATGTAGTGCACTTCGTAAACTTTTTAATGCCAAGTAAACGTAACATCTTTCTTATAGGAGCTAGAAGAGGGAATGGACAGGAGTGCACGGATATGAGAAATGCTGCAGAGAGAAAATCAAAAGAAGGTGGAGATGATGTGTGGGAGGGAAGGGATTCACTGAACAGGCCAAGGACTCTCTCTCACTAATAATCTCGGCAGATTCCAGAGGATCCTGGGGCCTCGAAAAGGGTAACACCTACCAAAGGAGACCCAGGAAAGGGGCAGCAGTTCGGGATTGCAGAACACCTGGAGGGACTGAGGTCTGCATCAAGGAGTCCCCAAGCTCCTGCCCACTTGGCTCTCAGCCAGTTCTGTCTTTCCAGAACAAAGACACTTCAGGGGGTCAGAAATACTTGAGGAAGACCTTGCAAAAGGAGGCCTGGGAAGTCTGAACTGGCTCTCCCTGTGGAAGCCATTAGATATTCAGCACTTCATTTGTTTCCAATTCTTGTATGAGTGCAGCTCCAGGCTGTGGGGTGAGAGGCTCCTCTCTGACGTAATCAGGAAGCAGCTGCAAAATTAAGGAATCCCTCATGACATCATAAAAAGGGTCGATGGTTTACTGGGGAAAGTATAAAAATTAATTACATATTCCCACATGAATCCCTTCCCCTAAATCTGTACACACCCCCTCCCACCCCCACACTCTCTCATCAACAACATCCCAAAGCTACCTCACTGAACAGGGTACAAAAGAGCAAACAAAACCCAGGAAGACAAAGTTTTCTGATGCACCCACTGTCTGCCCCATACATTTTGAACTCACAAGTGATACCCTGTCCTGGAATTTTTATACACACAGCATGCTTCCTCAACAAAATTATAAGCCCCTTGAGGACAAGAGTTATGTCAAGACTTCACATCCTTGAAAATTAGCACCATGAAGGGTTTAAGACTGTTCACAACAGTAGGTACACTTTGCCTCTCATTTGTGAATCCTAACCATAAACTACACGATTCCACTGTAGCCTGAACAAAGTTATATTGAGACCGGTGTTTGGCGTGCGCGCAGACACACACAAACACACACACACACACACACACACACACACACACACACACAATCTCAAAGCTTTACAAAAGATTTGCACAGGAGGTATTATTTTCCCTCTGACAATTGAAGAAACAGAGTCAGAGAAGTTAAATGACTTGCCCAAAGTCACAAAAAGCCAGTAGTGTCAGAAGTGGGACTTAAATTGGAGTCTGTCTGCTTTTGTACTCACACTATTTCCATACCTGGTTTTCACAATGCCTGTGATTCAAGCCACAAATTTCAACTCTTCCTCTCCCCTTTCTATGAATGTGAAAACCTCAGAGTACTCCATAAGTTCTGCACAAAAAGCTCTGAGATAACAACTATGTGGAATAAAATAAAATACACTATCCCACTTATAATAACACCAAAGGACACAAAATACTTAAATATAAAATATTAGATATTTTAAATATTAAATTTAACAAAATATATACAGGATCTCTTTTGCTGAAAATTACAAAAAAAATGAAAGAATCACAGAAGATCTAAATAACTGGAGAGATTTACCACGTTCATAAATTGGAAGACTCAACATTGCAGAGACGTCAAATCTCCCCACACAGATCTACAGATTTAATGCAACTACAATCAAAATCTCAGCAAAGTTTCTTATAGACAAAGACAACCTTATCCTAAAATTTACATGGAAAAGCAAAGGACTTAGGATAGCTAAAGAACAAAATGGGAGGGATCATCTTGCCAATGTAAAGTCAAAGAAGGTTAGCCTTTGCAACAAATGGTGCTAGACCAATTAGACATCCACAGGCCCAAAACTGAACACTGACCTAAGTCCCACACCTAATACAAAAAAATAACTGAAAATGGATCAAAGACTTAGACTTAAACATAAGACCATAAAACTTGTAGAAAAAATTGAAGAAAATCTTCAGGACCTAGGACTAAGTGAAGAATTCTTGGACCTAATGCCAAAAGCACAATCTATAAAAAGAAAATTGATATACTGAACCTCATAAAAATTAAACACTTTTGTTCTGCAAAAAAACCTGTAAGAGGATGAAAAGGCTGGTTACAGACTGAGAAAATATATTCGCAAACTATGTATCATACAAAGGGCTGGTATCTAGATTATATAAAGAACTCTCAAAACTCAACAGTAAGAAAACAAACAATCTAATTAGAAAATGGACAAAACACATGAGCAGACATTTCACCAAAAAAGGGGATACAGATGAAATATAAGCACATGAAAAGATATTCAATATCATTAGCCACTAGGAAAATGAAACATAAAACTACAATGAGACATCACTAAACACCGATCAGAATGGCTAAAATAAAAAAATAGTAACAACACCAAAAAGCTGGTGAGGATGTGGAGGAATTGGGATCACACATTCCTAGCTGACTGGAATGTAAAAATGGTACAGCCATTCTGGAAAATAGTTTGGCAGTTTCTTCTGAAACTAAAAATGTACTTATGATATGATCCAGCAATTATCTTGGGCATTTATCACAGAGAAATGAAAACTTATGTTTGCACAAAAATCTGTACACAAATGTCCAGAGCAGCTTTATTCATAACAGCCTAAATCTGGAAACAGCCCAAATGTCCTTCAATGGATGAACAGTTAAACAGGCTGTGGAACATCCATAGCACAGAATACTACTCAGCCATAAAAAGAAAAGTGATGCACACAACAACTTAGATAGACCATCAGGGAATTATGTGGAGTGAAAAAAGCCAATTTCAAAAGGTTACATACGGTATGATCCTATTTATAGAATATTCTTGGAATAATGTAAGTATAGAGATGGGAAAACAGGGGTTAAAATCTGGGGATGGAAGGGGACAGAAGTGTTTCTAAAGAAGTAGCCTGAGGGAGCTCTGCAGTGATGGAACAGTTCTGCACCTTGATTGTATAGCAGGTACATGAAGCTACTTGTGTGATAAAATTGCACAGAACTATACATACACACAATCACAAATGTATAGCTGGTGAATGTGTAATTGTATAAATGTAGAACTGGTGAAATCTGAGTCTGTGGATTGTACCAATGTCAATTTCATGGCATTAACACTGCACTACAGTTCTACAAGATGCTAACATTAGGGAAGGAGGGATGAAGGGTGCACAGGACCTCTCTGCACATTTTTTTTTTTTTTACAATTTCCTGTAAGTCTATACTTCTTTCAAACTATGCACTGTAAAACAAGTAAACAAAACCCCAAGATCTAACCTAGGATTCCAGAAACATTTCTCTTTTACAGAGAACAGGGCTGCTTAGCCATTTGGGGGACATTTTCCCAATTAGCTGATTACTCTGTGCAGATGCTGCAGTCCCTCGTTCTCATCTTGTGCTGCCTGGCCTGAGCTACTGGAGGCTACTGTGGCTTCTTATCTGGACTGAGCAAGAAATTGCCAGGGGCAACCAAAAAGAAAATAAGAAGAAAGAAGGGAAAGTTCACTGAAGACAGAACTTCTGTCTAAGGAATAAGGAGTAAAGCAAGAGAACTTCATTTTCAAGGCTATGACTCATTGGATCAGTAAAATCCATGTCAAGCAGCACAAAGTGAAGGTGATGAGAAAGCGAAGAAAGATGACAAGAAGAACAAATTGCAGAAGCTAAATGAGCTGTTTAAACATGTTCTTGCTGCTCAAAAAATAAGGAAAGGTATAAATCTCAATCAGTGGTATGTGCAATCTTCAAAGAAGGACAGTAGGAGGGAAAAGTTACTTAAAACGTGTTGCTTGGCACTGTTTTCTTCATAAATGAAGCTGCTTGTGCATTTTCAGTGTGCGATGCTCTGGACCATCAAACAGACAGAAGTTTACTTTTAATTGGCAGTTATCAGCTTCAATACCATGATAAACTGTCTTTGTGAATCAATCTGTAGACCAAACCTTAAAAAAAAACTTCATCAAAACACACACACACACTTGTCTTCAAAAGACAAAAATGAAGACAGAAGCCACAGAGAGAATTTTCTCACTGGGAGAAAATATTTGCAAAACACATACCTGACAAAAGGACTCATATCTAGAAAATATAAAGGACTCTTTCAACTTAATAGTAAACAAAAAAAAAAGGAACAAAGAAGATCTATGGATGGCAAATAAGTGCATGCTCAACATCTTCTTATGATAAAATGCTCAAAGTTATTATCTTTATGGAAATCAAAACCACAAATACTCTATACCCACCAGGATGCTGCAACAAAAAGAAAATAAACAAGTGCTGGTGAGGCCATGGAGAAACTGGAACTCTCATGTACTGCTTTGGGAATATAAAATGATTATAACCGCTTTGGCAAACAGCTGGGGAGTTTCTTAAAAAGTTAAAACAGGGGCGTCTGGGGGCACCCTGGCTCAGTTGGTTAAATCTCTGACTTCAGCTCAGGTCATGATCTCACAGTCTGTGGGTTAGAGACCCGCGTTGGGCTCTGTGCTGACAGCTCATAGCCTGGAGCCTGCTTTGGAATCTGTCTTCCTCTCTCACTGCCCACCCCACCCCTTGCACTCTGTCTCTCAAAAATAAACAAACATTAAAAAAAAAAAAAATTTTTTTTAGGGCCGCCTGGGTGGCTCAGTTGGTTAGGTGACCGACTTCGGCTCAGGTCATGATCTTACAGTTCGTGAGTAGCCTGGAGCCTACTTCAGATTCTGTGTCTCCCCTCTCCCTATCCCTCCCCTGCTCATGCTCTGTGTCTCTCTGTCTCTCAATAATAAATAAATGTTAAAAAAAATTAAAAAAAATTTTTTTAAACAGGGGCGCCTGGATGGCTCAGTCGGTTAAGCGTCCAACTCTTGATTTTCGCTCAGGTTATGATCTCGTAGTCCACAGTGGAGCCTGCTTGGGATTCTCTCTCTCAACTTCTCTCTTTCTTTCACTCTCAAAAAAAAAAAAAAAAAGCATTTTTAAAGGTTTCGTACTCATGTACAAAATGACCTAGCTATACCACTCCTAGGAATTTATTTAAGGTAATGAAAGCATATGTCCACACAAAGATTTACACTCGAATGTCCACAGCAGTTTTATTCACAACAGCTAAAAACTGGAAAAAACAAACTGTGGTATATCCATACAATGGGAGACTACTAGCGACAAAAAGGAACAAACTACTGAATCGTTCAGCAACACGGATAAATGTCAAAATGATCCATGTGGAGTAAAAAAAGACCAGCCAAAAGACAGAGAGACAGAGAAAGAGAAAATACTGTCAAATTCTAGAAAATGCAAACTAATCTACAGTGACAGAAAGCAGATCAGTGGTTGCCTGGGGACTGGGAGGAAAGGTTAGAGAAGAATGGATTAGAAAAGGGGCACAAGGAAACTTCTGTGAGTGAAGGATATGTTCCCCATCTTGATTATGGTGATGGTTTCACAAATGCATACATATGTCAAAATCCATCAAATTGTACACTCTACTATATGTATAGTCTAAAATACATCAACTGGGTCTCAATAAAACTGTTAAAAAGACTTTTTTTTTAAAAAACAGGGGAATCACATTAAAAGGCCATTAGTCTGACTCATCATTTTAAGACTAGGAATTCATAACTTAGAGGCTGATTTGATAAAGCTGGACATCTACTGAGTGCCTAATACATAATTTGACGCTCAGAAAAACCTTGCAAACTAGCACCAATATTCACAGATTACAGACAAGGAAACTAAGCCTCAGAGAGGATAAGTTAATTTTCTTCATCAAGGTCAAACAGCTGGTAAATGGCTGAGAAGAGAGTTCAGATCTTTGATCTGGATGATTCCAAAGCTCTTTCTTTATGCCATTACAATACAACTGCTACCTTCTAAAGGTGAGAAAATGATCTCCAGAAGTGCTGGGCCTTCTCCAGAAGACAGCTTGGCTTATCCTCCTCCTTTATATGGAGCTCTAGGGCCAGGAAATGTCCTGGGGGCTCTATCAAAACATCTTGGCAAGACAGACAGCAAACCATTTCTACTCTCTACAAGGAAAAATGAAAACAACTCCTAAATGAGTGCTTAGCTCTTTCCAGATTATACCCATGGATGGATGGATGGAAGGATGGGAAGGAAGGGCAGGGAAGGGGGGGGGGGAGAGAGAGAGAAGAAGGGAGGGTGAATGGGCAACCAGTGAAAACACACTCTGGCCATTTCCAATTTAGCTATGTCTCTGGATTGATATTTTTGTCACTCAGAATTTCCTGCCTGATTCCAGGGTTATTCAAATACATGTTCCCTCCTGGGCAAGAAGACTGCTGCAAGCAGAATGGCATGCTGGCACCAGCCAAGTCCCTCAGGGATGGGGCCCAGCATAAGTGGGCCTGCCATTCCAACATCTCATCTGGAAGAATTACAAGTAAGTCTTGAGGGGCAGAGTTTCTGTTTCTACACTGCTTACTAGAGGTTTTGCAAGCCTTGCTTCTCTCACAATATTTGGGGAGAGCAAAGGAGGAGTAAAAAAAAAAAAAAAAAAAAAGAGTAGCAGCTTCTTAATTACATCAGCCAGGTAAGTGTCCCTATGGAATCTTACCAGGAGAACTAGGGTGACTTGTGTCAGAAATTATTTAGGGTTGTGGAGGAGAAGAGAAGTGAAGGAGGCTTGCTCAAAGTCATACCCATTAGCCAACCTAGAAGGAAACTTTTGCTGCAACAGTGAGAAGGCATTAACACAGCTACATCCCTTCTGACAGAGTATGCAGGTCTGGCAGCTGATTTAGACAAACAGCTTGAACCCTGTCTCTGTTGGTATGAAGCTTCAGGAGCACTGTGAGACTAAAGTTAATGAGAGATAATGTCTGCAGACAACCTGATCCAGAGAAAGCTCCTCTGATATGGCAGGCAGAGGGCAGAGAGAAGTGCTCAGCTTCTCTTTTAACAGATTAACTCAATTTCTTTTCATTTTATGCCTTCCTAAAGCGTTTTTTTAAAGGACACTCTGCTTTTTTTTTTTTTTTAAGTTTATTTATTTATCTTGAGAGAGAGAGAGCATGCACATGCAAGCAGGGGAAGGGCAGAGAAAGAGGGGGACAGAGGATATGAAGCGAGCTCTGTGCTGGCCAGCAGAGAGCCTGACTTGGGGCTCGAACTCATGAACCGTGAGATCATGACCTGAGCCGAAGTCAGATGCTTAACCGACTGAGCCACCCTGGCAACCCCCTGAAGCATTTTTAAAATAGTATGACAGTTTGTAAACAATGCTAAAATAAGAAAATTCTGAGATAGGGAGGGCACAGAGGTACCCAGGACAGGAAGGATCTCTTGGACTCCTGAGAAGCTTCCAGAATGCAAAGATTAGAGCCATCAAACAAATCTTGAAGAGTCAGTACTAAAAAAGAGGCCAGTGATAAGACATAATTCTTGTGTGGATTCCTTGTGAATATCCAAATCAGCACATTCACATCCTGCTCTGCTCCAGCAACTCACTCTTTTAAAAAAGTTCCTTGGGGCGCCTGGGTGGCGCAGTCGGTTAAGCGTCCGACTTCAGCCAGGTCACGATCTCATGGTCCGTGAGTTCGAGCCCCGCGTCGGGCTCTGGGCTGATGGCTCAGAGCCTGGAGCCTGTTTCCGATTCTGTGTCTCCCTCTCTCTCTGCCCCTCCCCCGTTCATGCTCTGTCTCTCTCTGTCCCAAAAATAAATAAACGTTGAAAAAAAAAAATTAAAAAAAAAAAAAAAAGTTCCTCAAAGCTTTATAATCCAAGATCAATGCCCAAACTAGATCGAGTAAGCAATGACTTCATCCAGCCCCATCCACTGTGGATCATGTAGTTTTAAAGTAGAAAGGAGATCAGCAGGATAACAGCTAAATAAAGCAATTATGCCAAGGAAGGTAGGACTCAATGAAGGTGACTGGAAATCCAATGAGGCATCAGCTAGACCTCTGACGTAGAGGCTCTACAAAGAACATCTCCTTTAGTAACAGCCCTTCCAGATTTGTAATCAGTTGGCTGACTGGCTAATTTGCCAACAATACAAACTAAAACCTATAAACATTATTTTAAACTAAATTTAAATTGTTTTGTTTATAATTATTGTTTTATACCTCATTCCACAAAAGACTTGTGACAGCTTAGGGCAAAATCACCTACAATTAAATAACATTAAAGTAGATGTAGAAAATTAGGACCTAGAAAAATAAAAATACTAACATGTCGATCATGTGCCACGAATGAACTTTAAATTTGCCTCTGATTTTTCTGGCAGCCAAAGCAAAAAGGGAAACACCAACAATTATACAGCTGTCATTATTGGAAAGGAATATATGTATCAGTTCTTTGGGAAAAACAAATCTTTTCTCAGCACTGAGTCCTAAAATCATTTTTTTAACTGGACTCTCTGCAAGGGATACTGTGTGAAAAAAATGAAGAATAATCTTAAAAGGTCTTTACAGCCTATGGCCTTATACTGCATACTGTTAAAAGATACCCAAGAAAAATTATCATGAAGTTATCTGTATGGGGAGACAAGATATGTAAGTATCACAATCTAAGAATGTTTTTCCAAAAACATAGATATAGGAATATTTTACATACTGATAGGTATATAGTGCTTTAAGAAAATCTTTAAAACTAAGTTGAAATAACAATTCAATTTGAGATGATGATTCTTATTTCAAAAGAATCTGTGTAGATTCTTGAAGCACAGAGACCCAGGATGCCCAATGCATTTGTTTGCCCAACATTAAGTCTGTGACAATCAGAGAAGCCCAAGTGCATATGCTATATGATGACTAAAGACTGAAGTATTCTAAAATCTTAAAAGAAAATCCCTACGAATGAGAAAGTGACATATGCTATAAAAGATTCTTGTTTTAAAGGACCAAGTGACATATTAAAATATATGTGCTATTAAAAATAAATGTACATATAATAAAAATATAAACAATTTAATTTATAATATAAATATATATAATTATATATATACAAACAGATATAAAAGGGAAATTGTCAAATCTGTAAAATTAGATTTATGTACATTTTGGGGTATTTTCAAAACAGAAAGTTCAACAGCATGCTATGAAGCAAACAGATTTAAAAGCTAAACTTAATATTTGAACATTGGTACAGAGAACAAAGCTATATAATTTTGGGATTAGCACTCCCTACCAAATAGACAGTTTTTAAACACCAATTCATTCATTTTCTTGGTGAGATTTCCCACACTTGGAGGACAGAATTGACCTGCTTCTGCCTAGTTCAAAAGACCTAACATGTATTACACGGCCTTGTCCTATTTCTTAAGAAGGACTTACTAAAAGGCTGTTTCAAAGGGACACATGCATCCCAATGTTTTCAGCAGCACTATCAACAATAGCCAAAGTATGGAAAGAGTCCAAATGTCCATCAATGGATGAATGGATAAAGAAGATGTGGTACATATATACATTGGAGTATTACTCAGCAATTAAAAAGAATGAAATCTTGTCATTTGCAACTATGTGGATGGAACTAGAGGGTATTATGCTAAGCGAAATTAGTCAGTCAGAGAAAGACAAATATCATATGACTTCACTCATGAGGACTTTAAGACACAGAACACATGAACATAAGGGAAGGGAAGCAAAAATAATATAAAAACAGGGAGGGGGACAAAACAGAAGAGACTCTTAAATATGGAGAACAAACAGAGGGTTACTGGAGGGGTTGTGGGAGGGGGGATGGGCTAAATGGGGAAGGGACACTGTAGAGTTGTTTCTTTGAAAAGATAAAATTGGCACACTCTTCTTAGCTAAACTAATCAAAGAAAAAAGAGAAAGGATCTAAATCAATAAAATTATAAATGAAAAAGAGACATTACAATGATAACACAGAAATTCAAAGGATTGTGAGAGGCTATCCACCAACAAATTGGGCAACTTAGAAGAAATGGAAAAATTCTTAGAAACCTACAACTTACCAAGACTGAATCAGGAAGAAACAGAAAAGCTGACTAGACCAATTACTAGCAAGGAGACTGAATCGGTAATCAAAAATCTCCCAGCAAAGAAAAGCCCAGGACTACATCACTTCACTTGTGAATTTTACCAAACATTTGAAGGAGAATTAACACCAATCCTTCTTCAAACTGTTCCAAAAAACCAAAGAGGAGGGAATACTTCCAAACTCATTTTATGAGGCCAGTATCATCCCGATAGCAAAACCAGAAAAGAAGACTACTGAAAATAAAACTATAGGCCAATATCCCTAATGAATATAGATGCAAAAACTCTCAATAAAATACTAGCAAACCGAATTCAGCAGCACATTAAACGGATCATTCACCATGATCAGGTGGGATTTATCCTCAGGATGCAAGGATGGTTCAACATATGCAAATCAAGCAATGCCATACATCACATTAATAAAATGAAAGAATCATATGATTATTTCAACAGATGTAGAAAAAGCATTCAACAAAATTCAATATCCAGTCATGATAAAAATTCTTAATAATTAGGCACAGAAGGACATATCTCAACATAGTAAAGGCCATACATGACAAGTCCACAGCTAACATCATACTCAGTGCTAAAAGGATGAAAGCTCTTCCTCTAAGATCAAGAACAAGATGAGGGTGCCCACTCTCATCACTCCTATTTCATATAGTGCTGGATATCCTAGCTAGAGCAATTAGGTAAGAAAAAGAAATAAAAGGTATCAAAATTGGAAAGAAGAAGTAAAAGCGTCTCTATTTGTAGACAACGTGATTTTATATAGAGAAAATCCTAGTGACTCAATAAAAAACTGTTAGATAAAATTAATAAATTCAGTAAAGTTAACATACAAAACCCAATAGCATTCTATATACAAACAACAAAATTTCTGAAAAATAAAAAAAATGATCCCATTTATAATAGCATGAAAAACAATAAAATACTTAGGAATAAATTTAACTAAAGAAGTGAAAGATCTCTACACTGGAAACTTAAGAAAATGATAAAAAAATAAAAGAAGACACAAAAAATGGAAAAGGTATCCTGTGTTCATGTACTGGAAGAATTAATATTGTTAAAAAGTCACTACTACCAAAAGCCATCTATAGATTCAATGCAATCCTTATCAAGATTCCAATGGCATTTTTTATAGTAGGAAAAAAAAAATTTATATGGAACCACAAAAGACCCCAAATTGCCAAAGAAATCCAGAGAAGAAAAAGAACAAAGTAGGATTATCACACTTCCTGATTTTAAGTGTATTATAAAATTAGAGTCATCAAAACAGTGTGGTATTGGCATAAAAACAGATAAATGGGCCAATGGAACAGAATCGAGAGCCCAGAAATATACCCAAGCATATACAGTCAACTAACATTTGACAAAGCCAAAAATACCCAATGGAAAAAAGTCTCTTCAATAATGGTGCTGAAGTAACTGAATATTCACCTGTAAAGGAATGAAACTGGACCCATATCTTACACCACTCACAAAAATTACCTCAAATGGATTAAAGCCATAAAGAAAGAAAGAAAGAAAGAAAAAAAGAAAGAAAGAAAGAAAGAAAGAAAGAAAGAAAGAAAGAAAGAAAGAAATGAAACGAAACAAGAAAAGAAAAGAAAAGAAAAGAAAATGGGTCAAAGACTTAAATGTAAGACCTGAAACTATGAAACTCCTGGAAGAAAACACAGGTACAAAGCTCCTTGACATGGAGTTTGGTAATTTTTTGGATATGACACCTAAAGTACAAGCAACAGAAGCAAAAACAAACAAGAAGGATTACATCAAATTAAAAAGCTTCTGCACAGGGGCAAATGGGTGGCTCAGTCAATTAAGTTTCCAACTTAGGCTCAGGTCATGATCTCACAATTTGTGAGTTCAAGCCCTGCATCAGGTCTGTGCTGACAGCTCAGAGCCTGGAGCCTGCTTCAGATTCTGTGCCTCCCTCTCTCTCTACCCCTCCACCACTCATGCTCTGTCTCTCTGTGTCTCTCAAAAATGAATAAACGTTAAAGTTTTTAAAAAAAAAAATTTAAATAAAAAATAAAAAACTGCTGCACAGCAAAAGAAATCATCCACAAACTGAAAAGACAACTTAAGGAATGAAAAATAAACCATATATCTCATAATGGGTTAATATCTAAAACATATAAAAAACCCATACAAAAATAAATAAAATAAAAATTAAAAACTCATATCACCCAACAGCAAAAAACCAAATAAAACAATTAAAAAATAGGTATAGTGGGTAGGGGTTGGGCTAAATGGGTAAAGAAAATTAAGGAAGACACTTGTTGGGATGAGCACTGGATGTTATACATATGGGATGAATCACTGGAATCTAGTCCTGAAATAATTATTCTACTCTATGCTAACTAACTCGGATGTAAATTTAATATAAATTTAAAAATTAATTAATTAAATTAAAAATCTTTATGGCATCAGAATAAAAATAAATAAATAATAAAAAAATGGGCAAATGACCTAAATAGACATTTCGCTGAAGAAGATATAAGAAAGGCCAATAGGTCCATGGAAATTGCTCTACATCACTAGTCATTACGGAAATACAAATAAAACCACAATGAGATATCACCTCACACCTGTTAGAATGGCCAACATCCAAAAGACCAGATATAACAAATGCTGATGTGGATGTGGAAGAAAGGGAACCCTTGGTGCACTGTGGAAACCAGTATGGAGGATCCTCAAAAAATTAAAAATAAACTACCATATGACCCAGCAATTCCTTTCTGGAAATATCGTATATCCAAAGGTAATGAAAACACTAACTCAAAAAGATACCTGCATCCCCATGTTCAAAACAACATTATTTACAACAGTCAAGACATAGAAACAACCTAAGTGTTCATCGATAGATGAATGAATAAAGTAGTATATACACACACACACACACACACACACACACACACACACACAGGAATAATATTCAGCATAAGAAAATGGAAATAGGGAATCCTACCACTTGCAACATGGATGGACCTAGAAAGGAATTATGCTAAGTGAAATAAATCAGAGAAGGACAAATACTGTACAATTTCACTTATATGTAGAATCTAAAGCAAAAACAACAACAAAAAAAGAAACAACAACAAAAATGCCACAACAAGCTCATAGAAAAAAGATCAAACTTGTGGTTACTCCAGGTGAGGGTTTGAGGGGTGGGGAGATTGGAGAAGGTGGTGAAAAGGTACAAACTTCGTATGGTAAGATAAATAAGTACTAGGAAGCTATGTACAACCTGATGACAATAACTAACACTGCTGTATGACTTACAGGAAAGTTGTTAAGAGCATAAATCCTAAGAGTTCTCATCACAAGAATAAATTTTATTTTTCCTTAATTCTTTTCTTATTTTATGTTTATGTTAGCTGAACCTACTGTGGTAATCATTTTGCAATATATGTAAATCAGACCATCACGTTGTACACTTTAAACTTATACAGTAATGTATGTCAATTATTTCTCAATAAAACCGGGAAAAAAATTAGAAAGGGGAGGCACACCAAAAGATAGGGAATGACAAGAGCCAAGAAATAAAACGGCAAACCTGCCTCTGTGGCCCCAAATGGCATTCTCCCACCCTTATTCTCCAAACCCCGCCTGTTCCCTCCTCATTATCTAAGTCCTTTCTTTAAGTTCTTTCTCCCTCTCAGCGTCCTCCATCTTCTCTCCAGACATTTTGTGTTAACCACTCCTCCTCCCTCTCCCTGCAACTCAGCCTTGCTGTACTCACAGCCCTGTGCTGCCTGGGGACAAGGTGAGAGACACAATCCCTCACTGGTTCTGTCCCAAATATCATTCTGCCTTCTCAGTCCCCCAGGTCCTAAAGATCAGGAACTAAAAGGGAGATTTCATGAAAAGGGAAATTCTGGAGCTAAGAACCAAACTATCCAAACAAGAGAGTCTCCTTCAGAGCCCAGCTGAGCTTCTGAAGACTGTCGGCCAGCAGAAGGAGGGAATGGAGTTCATCTTCAACCAGGTGACACTTGGTGTTTTTTGAAGAAGGCCAGGGCTAATGTGGAGGTATGGAAACCACTGCATCAGTCAGAGCCATGGAGCCCATCCCCAAACTATTTCCATCTGTCTTCAGAGTGTGCAGGTGATCCCTGACCTGCCCTGACCTTCCACGAGAAGCTTTCCAGTCCACCTATAGGACACAAGTCCTCCATAAGCATCTTTTTAGCCTTTCCCTGTCATCCATGCCACCATTAGCCCCTCCCCTGCCATCTCTGTTCCCTCTCACATCGTCACCATCTTCTCTCTTCACTCCACTTATCCCTCCTTTGGGCCAAGTCAGGAGTCTAGAGAAATGCAATTCAGTTGGTTCTCAGAGTCAGAGGACATCCGGAGTCTACCTTTGAATTAGTGTCCAGTAAAGGGGTCCTGGAGCCAGTTATATGTTCTGGTGCTCCTTATACGGCTTTCTGAAAAAATAAACACAAAATTCCCCCCCTCGACCCCTAAAAAGAAACCTGTACTGGGCCGCCTGGTAGGGCTCCTATTCTCTCTACAACACACAGTGGGCACATGGCTCAAAGCTGTCCTAGAACAGGATTCACAATCCATCAAGCCTCCCTCACTAGGCTCAACAACCCACTGAGGCAGGATACAGACTCCAGGAACTCCCAAACACTTACTTGCCACAGGGCCTAGTCACTGAGATGATCTGTTCTGGGTGGTACTTCACTAAGTACTGGATCGGTTCAATTCCTTATTCACACAGTCAGCCTTTACTAAGTGGCTACTATATGCAAGGCCCTGTGTTAGGCATTTTGCTTTCAAAGATGAATCAGATATGAACTGGACCCCCAAGGAGTTGGAGTCTAACAGGATTCACACAAGTAGCTAACCATAAATCAAAAAAGAAAGTGAAAAATATCTTTAGGTGTAAAGATAATGTATGAAATGATATGAATGAGGAAATTCACTACTACAGTTTGGACAAGAAAAGCCTGCAAACAACCTAGATGTCCATGAATAGAGGATTTCTTAAATAAATACAGGACAGGGGCACCTTGGTGACTCAGTCAGTTAAGTGTCCGACTCTTGATTTTGGCTCAGGTCACGATCTCACAGTTCATGGGATCGAGCCCCGTGTTGGGCTCTGCATTGACAATGCAGAGCCTGCCTGGGATTCTCTCTCCCCCTTCTCTCTCTCTGCCCCTCCCCTGCTCATGTGCGTGCTCTCTGTTTCTCTCTCAAAATAAATGAATAAACATTTTAAAAATTAATTAATTATAGGACATACATACAATGGAAGAGAGAACCATTGAAAAGGGTGAAATAACTTTATTTGTAAAAATGCATTACACAAAAATGATGTAATAATTAATATGCCAGGAAGGGGAGGAAGTACAACAGCAAGAAATACGCAGAAGGAAGCAGAGGAGAAGAAAAAGCTTTCCTGGTTCCAAACCCTTCGACAGGCCTAGCTATATCCTTGTCCTCAAGTTCTTCACTTGAATGTATTCTTCACAATACATTTCCTTTCTTGTTTAAGCTATTTCAAGATGGTTCTTGTTATTTTCAAACACTCCTAACATACAGGGTAAAGGAGAAAAAGAATAAAAAGTGGGGTTGGCATTTGTAAAAACCCATCAAACTGAACACTTAAAATCTGTGCATTATTGTTCTGCGTGAATTACACCTCAACGTAGTAGAAACAGTGAGGCTGAGACAGCCTGAGAATATGGAGGACGTGGGGAGGAAGAACAGAAGGATCGTGCATGGGAGAATGGTTCTGGTGGGGCAGGAGATGGTTTGGTGCACTGCCCAGGACTACAGCACTCATTCTCCCACTACCAAGAGTGTTGGCAGCAAATCTCAGATGATCCTTCTCCCCGGCTCACTCTCAGCTAAAGAAATGTGAATCTCCCCCCTTCCCAGGGGTAACTCTTATCCACTCGCTGATTGATGGAGGGGGTATAAAAGGGCATAAAGGTCTAGCCCCTTTGGTCCAATTGGGACTATTCTGAAGAGATCCCTATAGGAACGCCTCTGTAACAGCTGCAGTGCAGTTCGACTTCTCCCTGCGCCTCATCCTGCTTTTTCCATGTCCTCGCAGGTACTGACCCTGAGAGCATTCCCCAATCAGCTTCCGGGGGATGCAAATCTACACCTCAAGAGTTTGCTTCCTGGGAAGCCTGACTTACAACACATGAAAAACAGGATGTACAATTTTTGTTTAAGTTTATTTATTTTTTGAGAGACAGAGAGAGCATGAGCGGGGGAGGGGCAGAGAGAGAGGGAGTCACAGAATCCGAAGCAGGCTCCAGGCTCTGAGCTGTCAGCACAGAGCCCAACGCGGGGCTTGAACTCATGAACTGCGAGATCATGACCTGAGCCGAAGTCGGAGGCTTCATTGACTGAGCCATCCAAGTGCCCCAGAGGATGCGTAATTTTTTAATAAGCTTGAGATTCCTGGTGATAATGTCCCAGAGGGTAGAAATGTGGGCTAAAGCTCAGGAAAAAGATCTGGCAGAAAAGAGATTCGGGAGCAATCCACCGAGAGGTGACAGTTACAACCATGAGATTTTACAATACACCAAATAGGGAAAAGACTACAGAGAGGAGAGCCAAGGGGATATCTTTAGTCAGTGCTGACATTTAGGATGCTGGATTAGAAAGGGAAGACCCAAGAAACAGGTGAAGAGGAATAGGAGAACACAGAGAATATTGTTATGATCACTGAAAGCCTTTCTGGAAAGTCTGCAGTCAACAAAGGCAAATGCCACCAAAAAAGCTAAGAAGAATGAGACACAGAATGGATGCTTAACAAACCCTTGTTAACTGAATTGAGTGGGACATGCAGCCTGAAGGATGCTCAGCTTTTTGTCGGGTTGTCTTTGGCAGCCTCTGTCCTATGGCGGCAGGCACAGAATCCACCTGAACACCCTGCAGCAGGCCCCCTGTTAGGCTGACAAGCAAAGGAAAGTTGAAACGTCATAGTGCATAAATCTAAGTGAGCCAATACAAAGTTGAGATGCTTGAGCAATTTGGAAGAAACCCCTATCTGAAAGGCTTCTTTGAATAGCATTCCCAGCGATCTTCTGAACAAACAGCCAGGATCCTTGAGAAGGGCCACTGTCCTTATGGACCAAATTCAAACCTCAGTCAAACCCACAGATGTTTAAATACAGAGGACTGGTTCTAACTTTTTTTTTTGGCACTGGCCTAAAGGTATAAAAAGGGAGGAGTGACATAATCACTCATAGACATTAGAAATATCATCACTGCTTTGAATACAAAGCATTCTAAAGTAAATAACATACCACACAAACAGGTGTTATTTGACCTCCAGTCCGTGGCTGGAGTAATAAAAAGAAAAAGACTTACCTTCTATGAATAGAAGGAATTTACCTTCTGCTTCTGTGCACAACAACGCTATGCAATATTCATCAGTGACTCACTGACTTTCTCTGTTTTTCTCTGGGTGTGGCTGGGGGGAACCCCACATCTACATCTCTTGCCCCAGCTCCTCCTGCCCAACCTGCAATCAAAGGCCATGGCACAATGCATCATGGACTCCCCAGGAGCCAGTGTAGCTATATATCCTGCAGAGATCTATAAACCTGTTAGCGTCCCAAAAGTCAGTACCAATTTCAAATCTGATCAGCATCTCTAAAAGTCACAGTTACCATACAGCTGAATAAAATATTTTTTCATAAATTTAACGCCAGCATGTCTGTGTTTGGAAACTCTGAAAATACATGTTGTATGGTTTACTGCACTGGAAAAGGTGCCAACAGACTTTCAAAGGAAGGGAAGTGTATAACTGTTTCCTTTCAAATGCATTTTCCAATGGGATCCATTCAGGGAAAAGGCTGGAACTAACTAAAACATTATTAAAAACTGTTATGGAAAGAGACAGGGAGATGGAAAAAGATAGACTCAAAAAAGTGAACTACATAACCAAGAGTGAGACAGACATACAAGGAAAAAGAAAGGGGATCTGGGCAGAGACACAGGTTGGACAGGGAAATGGGGTGAAATGGAGTTTTGTCTGGCAGTTGCTGTTCGTGGTCTCATACTGTTGCAGATCAATCGATCAGGGCTGCAGTGCTGCTGGCCCAGTGGCACAAGACAAACCACAGAGTTGGCTTTCAGTTCGGCACTTGCGAACTGCTGACCTTCAGTTTTCAAACCAAAAATATTCTTTGGGAAACGGTAATACCAGGTTCAGCCCAACCAGCCAAGCAAAAACAAGGACTACTAACCTGAAGTAACACCCTATTTAGTTACATCAGGCACCAACCCTTCACAGGCATCAACCAGGAAGTCTGCAAACCTGAAACCACACCCCACGAAAAAACGAACTCCAGGTTCTGACTCAACCAACTAGGCAATGATAACCAGAAGTGCTAAAACAAGTGACATGGTGTTTCAAAGTTGGCTTTACCAGGACCTACTCAAGCAGAAGGAAGGCCAGTCCTCACTCACAGAGCCAGAGATATAGCAATTCTTTCTGAGGTCACATGTGCATGACTCCAGTGGAATCTGCATGCAATGCTTAGGGCAGGGTTTGGCACTGACTTACAATCCATTACATTTCTAGACAAAGTCTTAACAGTTTGTAGCAAGTGACTTATTTTGTTTGTTTGTTCTTTGCTAAATTCATCTAAGCTAGGGTGATGCTAAAATTTATCTCCTAAACTGGGATATTTGTGAGATCTAAATGGTGTGCTGCTAAATAATTCCTAAACAGGGTCTATGTCTGGGCAAACCAGGGCTTACTGTCACCCTCGCCCAAACCATAGGAGCTTTTTTTCTCCCCGGGTCAGTGTTGTAAGATTTTAGCTCACAAGAGTCTTTTTAAAAAGCCAGGACTGCTCCTGATTAGTGCCAAAGCACTTTCTTTCGGAGCTCCTCCAATGGAGAGGTAAACAAATCAATTAAGTTAACTGCAAAAACTAACAAGAAAGATCGAGCTGACAATCAGGATTCTGGAGAAGCTAAAAATTCCAGGCGGCAGCTTCAGGGGAAAAGGGAAATGTGCCACAGATGGAGCTGTTGAGGCTGATCCACCAGACCGCTCAGTGCCGGGTCCTGGTGCCTCAGCCAGCTTCAAACAGCCGAATGGAGGGCGGGCAGACCCTGGTGCAAGTTTGCTGAGTTCCAGGCCATCATTCTTGAGGGTGTAATAACCATGGGCTGTAGCACACATGTTGAGGGATGAGGGAAAAAAATAAACAGAGAGACAAAAGAATGAGGATGCACTGCCAATTTCAATTGTGCAGCTTTTATTTTTAAATGCTTATCAAGCTGAGAGAGAGCAGAGTTCTTGGAAAACAAGGTTTCCTTTTTTCCAATGCCAGCGTAAAACACCCTCAAGGACGGGCACTGCACAGACTGTAACAACAAGGAACGTGGCTCTGCATCTCTCAGCAGCCAGTCTGCCATGGGTCCCACGCCGCTCTGATTTCGGCTCAGCTGAGGACTCGAAGTAACAGGCCCGCTGCCTCTGGTAAAAACTGCTCTTTTTAAATTTTTTATTAATCTCCAAACTGGCTGTGTTAGAGTTACAGCCCATTACCTACCAACTCTCTTCACTAATAAAATAAATTTGTAAAAGGCCTAATTACTACTTTTACTGAACTACACTGCCTGGGGATCAAGTACAGGAAGCCAAGGGCTCAACTAGTTGTCAGCTAGGGGATGACGGGGAGGGGATCAGGAGAGGACCTGGAGTCACCAGCAGGAGAGAACATGAGGTCCACAGACGCGCCTCCGAACCCATGCCCAAAAAGAAACAAAAGGGCACTAACCCTGTTTTTGTTCTGAACAGCATCGTGAGGATCCATGCCATCATGGGATTTGGGAAGGCCTGTCACGAGGTACACAGGCCTATGCTGCCCACGCCCCAGCTCAGTTCAAAAAGAGAACTGCAATCCAACACAGATGGACCGTGGCCGGGCTCTCAGCAGAGAGTCTGGGGAGTCTGACCCGTAAGGAAACAAACAACCGTCCTTCCCACCTATCCATCACTCTACCCTTCCACCCCAACCCAGGCCCCCAAAGAGGAAAAACAAACAAAACAACAACAACAAATGCAGGCAATTGCACAAGAGCTGTATCACGAAACGAGGCGGACTGCAGCAACTTCTGGGCTGTGCCCTGCACCTCATCCCAGAACACTGATTACAGAGCTGGAGACGTTACTCACACGCTGAGCCAGGAAGCCCCTCATCCAGGCTGGTGCTGAGAAGTCTTACTAGAAGCCAGCAGTCAACTCTGACACACTCATTTATAATAAGAGGTGTGTATTAAACAGACCAGTCCAACTTCAGACAAAAAGTAAGGACAAAACATGACCTTCATTCTTAATTGTCCACAAAGAACCCTCCTAGGCAAATCCCATGCATCTCCTGGACTTTAATAAACGGTATTTCTCCTCCAGAGAACACTAAAAGAATCAGCCACTGCCAAAGAATCTCTTTTTAACAAAATCCTGATAAGAAAAGCTGCTATGGCAGGTGAGTTAAACCTGTGGCAGACAACGCTGTGGGGGATGACCAGAATGGAACATGGTATTTCACTGAGGCAGAGGGGTCTGCAGTTACTCTCTGCATGCCACGTGTCCAACCCTAAAGAACTGAGGAATGCTTGCTCTCAACAGGAAAAACACAGCAGCAAATGCTGTGATACCATAGCCACAACTCCACGGGCCCCTGGAGCCTCTCAAAAACTAAGCTGCCAGCTAAGGAGCTAACACTAGCTTTGGATAAAATGCAGCTCTGGTAGAGTAATTAATTTTTTTCTTAACTGGGATTACATTAATTTTCAAGGACTAATGGAGTCCAGCTGTAATGGGGAGAGCGGCTGCCGATGCACAAAGGCACTTGTGCGTACAACATTATAAACACACACATACACACACACACACAGACCTATAAAAAGGATCCACTATAACAGGATATTTTTAGTTTCTACAATGCGGCACTAAAAATATAGCCCCGGCTGATACATCATGGCAGAACTATTCTCTCTCTGTCCCTTCAGGAACAGTTTAAAACATTTATTTTTGTTTCCTTTTGTGATGGTCAGAGTAGAGAGAAAATAGCAACTCATTGATAAGAGGAAACGAGAGAGACATGAAAAATTGAAAACTACCTAAAAACTCATGGAGAGGTTTATTTTATTAGTTCTTAATAAATATCTTGCAGATTTCCTCAGGAAATACACCAGATCACATGTAAAATAGTTTGATACTGATGTCAACTGCATCAACATATGAAGTCTATTAGGGTGAAGCCGCAGCAGGGTGATCAGCGTGCTGAAAAACTCCACAGTACTTGGGGGGGGGGGATCTCACGGCCTTCCAAATTCTTCGAGAGGTAAAAAAGTCAGCCAAGACGCAGAGAGAGAGAAAGAGAGAAAAAAAAAAAAGATCCCACATCCTGCTTTCAGCTGCCAGCAATGTGAAGTGCCCAGAGATTAATTCTACGTCTGGCCTGGAAATGTGACTTTAAAGCATGAGGGAGGGGAGTTGGGGGGGGGGGTTGGTGGTGAGGAGGAAAGAGGAAAGAGAAGGGCAGGCTAACTGAGGCTGGCAGCAGGCCACCAACCCCCTCCCAAGCCATGTTTCAATGTAGACAGAAGTAAACCCCAATAGACAGCAGCGCCTCAGCCTGCCAGGGCCTTACACCAGCTGCAGCGCATCTCGCTCTCTCCACTCAGCCCCAAGTGCAGATGTTCCCTACAGCATCACTTCCGTTAGACTTTCTTTTAAAGAAATAGCACACATATGTGGAGGCACTTCCACCACTTCCTAAGAGGACTCTCTTTGCCTTTAAGGGCCTCAAAGTAAGGGTGAAACTCGGAAGGCAGGTACCAGGCAGCTGAATGAACTGCTTCAGTCTCCTTTGCAAAGGAGCATCAGTGAGTAGCTAAAGAGCATTAGTTAATTAATATGAATTTCTTTATCAATTTGGCTTCCTAATGTCTTCAGAGGGAGAGATTCCCATAGTCTGGAGCTAGAAAAAAGGGGCAAAAGTATATCACAGATTCTAATCTTGCTTTCTCAAAGCAGTCTCCTGGAGCATTACCATCTCAAAGAGAGTTCTCTGATGGCTTTATCAGCATGGAGCTTTGCATAAGGCAGTTTAAAAGAATGTAAATATAATTTTAATATGCCTAAACTCATTATATATAAACTCAGATATACAGGTATAACTTAAATATAATTTCTTATATGCTGAAACTCATTTTACACAACTCCAGACCCTGATAATCAATCAACCAACCATTATTAATTAAGTGCCTAATTTTGAAATCTGCCTTGAACACTGTTAGGGATTTGATAAAATACCTTATAGTCTTTTGTCCTCATGGAGTATATACTCTAGTTGAGTGACCTATGCACTTTATGAAGCCAAAATGATTGCACTTTCTAGAATTAGGTGAATATTCTCTAGTTCACCTATCAGGATGTTGGTTCCTCTGGAATGAATGAAGAGAGTTTGAAGAATCAGCAATGTCAAAGGAAACAATACAGTTGGTAAACCCTCAAAACCAAAGTTGCTTTGTTTGAAATTCAAAGTTCAAAAGAGAAAATAATCTCCCCTTAAGGGAAGGCGACAAATAATGGCAAATCAGTGGCAAACATACTATATACAGCAAGGAGGTTTAATTCGTTTAATACTTCTTAAACGTCTTCTATGCACAAGATACTAGGTGTAGAAACAGAGAAGTGGCTAAGTAATTTGGACGATATAGCAAAAGACACAGTCAGAATTAGAACCTAGTTTTATTTAACTTCAAATATTTTTGTCATTACAATTTCTAAGAACACACTTCTATGACAAAAATGTGATCGTGACAAAAAACTAAAAACAAACAAAAAAACAGAGAAAGCAAAAGAAAATTTAAAACACTCATTAATTCCACCATCCTAGAGAATTATGATTAAGTTCTGAGGTACATCCACCAGTCTTTTTAAGTAAACATATGTATAATATGTATAATTTTACAAAATGTGATTAATTGCAAAGTTCATAACCATGAGATCACATGACTTTCAGAGAAAGAGAGATCACATTTTTGGCAGATGACCCCACGCCCAAGATCTATCACCCAGAAAATACAAATGTCATGACCTGACTCTCCATACTGGGCAGCATACATCTGCTCCACCCCTATACCTCTCTCTGAATTCCTTAAGCCAAAGAAATTTCAGAAATATCTCATTACTACGACTCTCTGCCTGCACATCCCTGGGCCCAGGACAGTCAGGGGCACTGACTTGCTCAGCAGAAATGCTGCCCTAAATACACCTTTCATAATGCTTCCAAAGCCAAGACTAACCAATGAAAAGGGCCACCAGAGATTACGGGAAACATCTGTATGCAAATGTCTCTGGCTGAGTATGGTCCCATGAGCCAGTGTTGAGGGCCCCAACTGGCACAGCCTTACTCCCTTAATACTCAACTCAAAACATGGTTTATTTCAAGAGTTTTTACTCCAAAAGAAAGATGTACTTCCTCAGTAGAAATAGTCTATTAATGTACAGATGAATTATTAGTTAGTGAAAAGTGGGAGAGCCACAAAAGGCAACCAAATTCTTTCCTCCCTGAAATGGCAAGACAAGACTACTCACTGACATACCCATGCTAACTTTCCAAGCTTAAACTATTCCCAGCTGACAAGTTTTCACCTGGTGAGGTGAGGTGCAGTAAAAGGTCTGACCCTGACAATGCAGTTCATGATGACTCCAACCTTACCTCAGTCAAAGTAATATATACACCAGGCTTATCTGCTGGTTAGGAACTTTATATGATGCAAAAGATCTAGTTTGACAATGTTGCTATCACATTAGTAAGGATGTAGGGTTCCTCACATCTCTTACCAACTGAATGAAATTACCTGACAAATAGTGCTAGAATTCCCTCCAGCTGATAGAAATGAAAATATATTTGCAGATCTAGTAAAAAAAAAACTTCTCCAGTAGAAAGCCCTAATAAAGCTTAAGAACAATGGAATAAATTACAAAGGAAAAAGAATGACATTTTTAACTAAATAAAAATTTAAAACTTTTGTACATTTAAAAAACCATAAACATACTTAAAAAATCACACACAAATAAGAAAATTACCAGTGAACACAGAAAGGACTCATTATATTTACCATCTCCAAAGCTCCAATAGGGGTACCTGGGTGGCTCAGCTGGTTAAGCGGCCGACCCTTGACCTCGGCTCAGGTCATGATCTCACGGTTATGAGACTGAGCCCTGCATCAAGCTCCGCCTCGTGAACGTGGAGCCTGCTTGGGATATTCTTTCTCTCTCTCTGTCTCTCTCTCTCCCTCTGCCCCCTTCTCCACTCATGCTCTCTCTGTGTCTCCTTCTAACATACAGATTAAATAAATAAATGTAAAAATAAAGCTCAAATAAATTGACACGAAAGATACTAGGTTGGAATGGAAAAATGAGCAGAGACTACAAACAGAACTATAAACAATAAAACAGAAAAAAATGCCCATTCTCATCAGTAATCAAAGAAATGCAATTTAAAACAAGATAAGTTGGAAAACAGTTTAGCAGTTTCTTACAAAACTAAACACAGTCTTACCATATGATCTAGTAATCTCATTGCTTGGTATTTACCCAAATGAGCTGAAAACTATGTCCACCCAAAAACCTGCACAGATGTTTATAGTAGCTTTATTCATAACTGCCAAAACTTAGAGCAACCAAGATGTCCTTCAGTAGGCTAACTGGCAAATAAACTGTGGTATATTCAGACAATGGAGATCATTCAATACTCAAAAGGAATGAGCTATCAAGCCCTGAAAAGATGTGGAGGAACCTTAAATGTATATTAGTAAATGAAAGAAGTCAATTTGAAAAGGCTACCCACTACATGATTCCAACTATATGACAGTCTGGAAAAGGCAAAACTATGGAGACAGTAAAAAGATCAGTGGTTACCAGAAGTTAGGGAGAGGAAGAGATGAACAGGCAGAGCACAGAGGAGTTTTAGGGCAATGAACTTACTCTGTATGATACTATAATGCTGGATACATGTCAGTACACATTTCTCAAAACGCACAGAATGTACAAGATCAAAAGTAGACCCTTAATGTAAACTATGGGCTAGAGCTGATAATGATTTATCAATATATGTTCATCAATCGTAACCACTGTACCACTCTGGTTCCCAGTGTTGATAGTGGAGGAGATGGTGCATGTTTTGGGGGCAGGAGATATATGGGAACTCTCTGGTCTTCCTGATCAATTTTGCTATGAACCTAAAACTTCTCTAAAAATCAAAGTCTATTAAAAAAAAAAAAAAAGATGGGTTTTCATCTATCATTTACTCAACAAATACATGAATGTTTACATTATGCCAAGAACTATAAAACATTAAAAATACTTTAATGCCAGTAAGAGGTGGTAGCTGGGCATTCTCAAACACTCCTGTTAAAGAGTGTAAGCTGGCACAACTTCTTAATAAGTAATCCAGCATCATGTATCAAAAGCATTAAAAGACTTCAAACTCTTTAACTCAAAATCTGAGCTTCTAAAAATATGTTCTAACAAAACAATATGAAATGCAGACAACGGTTTTATGTACAAAGATGTTAATTATAGCATTATTCACAATACTAGAAAAGTGGGGGAAAATGTCCAAAACCAGGATACGGATTAAGTGAATTTTAACATATTCGTATGAGAATGATATTCAGCCATTAAACAGGATTATAAAGGATTTTATAACTTTGAATACCTCTAAGTGAAAACAGTAGAATCAAACGTCTTTATATTCAGTATTTTTTCAACTGTGTTATGAAAAGCTTGAATATTCATATATACATGTAGGAATGAATGTCATTGCTGGGAAGTTTACAGGTGGCTTCCAGCTTTTTTCCTATTTTTTTAGTACTCTCAACAAAAACAAAAATGTTAAATCTTTTTTAAAAAATATGTAGGGGTGCCTGGGTGTCTCAGTTGGTTAAGCATACAACTCCTGGTTTCAGCTCAGGCCATGATCTCATGGTTTGTGAGTTCGAGCCCCGCATTGGCCTCTGCGCTGACAGTGCAGACCCTGCTTGGGATTCTCTCTCTCTCCCTTTCTGTCCCTCCCGACCTCTCTCTCTCTCTCTCAAAATTAATTAAGTTAAAAAATTAGTTTACATAAAGAGGACAAATTGCTCTAGTTAAATGAGAATGAAAATACAGTAAAGGAGAACTAAAAGAACATTATGTGCAGGAAGAAAGGACAGAGAATAAATGATGGAAGATTTAGGAGATGAGAAAGGACAGAACTTATGCTGTTCTCCAAGAAATTTTGCTTTCCAGAGCCCCAAAGACATAGATTCCAGGATTAACAGTAAATACCAAAACACATTTAATGTATTTTAATTTAACGCCAGGATACAAAATATGTATTTGGAAATTACATTTTCTGAGGTGTCAGAAAAAAACAAGGAAAAAAGAAAAAACACGGAAGACAGTAAGATTATCAACAATGACCCCAGATAACAGATACCCAGGCCTTACCTTTCAATCTGCATTGCCCAGACTGACTTGTTGAACACGTTTATTGACAACTTATAGCACACCAGGCACTATTCTAGAGGTTCATAATGCATCAGTGAATAAAGCAGGGTAAGGATCCCTAACTGCAGGCAGTTTATGTTCTTGAAGAGGAGCAGTAGGAGAAAATGAGTAATAAACATATGCCTCCAAAACGAGTTTCCTAGTATTGAGAATATAAGCTGTGAAAAAAGAAAATCAAGCAGGATCAGAGGTAATCAAGGGGTACAGGGTGGGAGTGCAGCACTGTTGATAAGATGATTGGGGCAGGCCTCACGGTGATATCATTTCAGCAGACCTGCAGGAGGTGAGGGATCTGCCATGCAGACAGCTGGCAGCAGAGCATTCCAAGTAGAGAAAACTGCTAATGCAAAAGTTCAAAGGTGGAAGAATCCCTGGCTTATCAGAGGACCTGCAAGAAGGCCAGTGTGGCTGAAGCAGAGTAAGCAAGCCAGGGGGAGAACAGTAGCGGCAAATGAGGTCAGAGAGAGGCGATGTGGGAGGGTGGGGAGGAGGGGGAGTTTTCTTGTAGAGACTATGGCTTTGCTCTGACTGAAATGGGAAGCCAGTGGAGGATTCCGAACACAGTGACATGATCTGATGTTTCTGAAAGAATCACTGCCGTATAGAGAGCAGTGTGTGTGTGTGTCTAAGTGTGTCTGAGTGTGTGTGTGTGTGTGTGTGTGTGTGTGTGTGTGTGTGTGTGTGTGTGTGTTTAGAGGGGGATCAAGAGAGACCACTTAGGAGTTTCAAGTCTTTCTGGATTGTCTTTTCCTTCATGTTTAAAAAGAAGTTTATGAGGTATGCAGGCCATGTTTACAAACAGGATTTTCTCTTCCAATGTGGAATCTTGAATGTGTCAATGGCCTGCAATTGTGTCTTAGCAGGCATCTCAAAATAATGATTACCAAACATTTCTCTCTACTCACTGCCCTGACACGAGTTCTGGGCATCACCCTTTCTCAAGGGAGAGGTGAAAAGAGGTTATGCAGAACAAGCAGTGATAACAGGCTGACGTCACAGGTGTGCCTCAAAGAAGCCCCCAGTGAGTTCGGCTCATAACCACTCTACAGTGATTTACTCTACCCTGCCAACGCCAGCTGGAGAAGGGATGAAGAAAGCTGACACAGCCATAAGCCTTGGGCAGGCACTGTAAGATCTTTCTCCCTCCAGTCCCCTGCCAGCCCCTCCCCTCTTCAACCACTGATCCCTGCCTCAGAAGCCAAAGTGTGAACAGCACGTGTCTGGATTTCAGAAACCTGCCCAGCAGTTGGAAATTCCCTTCCGCGTGTCAACTGTTGCATCTGCTGTTGGCACTTGGGGCAAGGGATCACAGGGGCATTTTCTGAAATAAGCTTCAAGATGGGAGTCCTGTATCTGAAGAGGGCCTAAAGAAGCCAGAAAACTGCAATTACAGTAAATAAAATTCTAAATATGTGACAATCTGACTTCTAAACTGAGACATACAAGCCAACAAAACAGCTCTAAGAACAGCAGAAGTCAAGAACAAAAGCACAGAGCACCCTGACTAATGGAAAAGATTTTATGGGCCAACAAGGGTTCACCAGATATGTAATGTAATGTGGCTGAAACTAGAGAGCACTCTTTTCCAGATCTCTAGTTCAGACCCTTTTGGTAATAAATGGTTTCTATCATTTCAGCTGCAAGCCTCTCTTTACCTTCCTTCCCCACCCAAGTAGTCTTCCCAGTAGTCTACACCTTGAACACCCCTTGGAAAAATTTTAAAATGTGAACCCAGTAACACCATCTGCCATAAAATTAGACTGTAGGAGCTGGAAAAAGAGCTACTCTTTGGAAAGCAGCCCACATGCCCTTGCCACCCTGAATATGGGTGCCCCCGTCACACTGCTCCAGGCAGAGCTAAACAAATGCTCAAGTCTGATGGTAAAAAGAAAAAAGGTGTCGCAGCATTTTCTCTAGTAACATGCCCGGCAGATTAGGTACCTTGATCTACTCTCCCAAGGAAACAACTAATTATCCTGGAAAAGGTATTTTAAAAATCTTTTTAGAAAGCATACACGAGTTAGGAAATTAAAACGGAATCTTCTGGTCAGAGATTGTGTAAAGATGGGAAACTAGAGATAAAAGTGTGCATGCAATACAGGCAGACTTTACCCTAAGACCATTTGCCACCTGATGAACTTGAGCTTTGGTTTCCAAAGCTTCATGGGTACAGCTAGCCTAAGAGGGTGCCCAAAATCTCTGCCATTAAGCTGGGATCCTAGAGCACTACATCCAAGGTGTGAGAGTGAATCAGAAATAACCCTCGGCCCCATGGGGCACCCGGGTGGCTCAGTCAGCTGGTCGTCCGACTTCAGCTCAAGTCATATGTGATCTCGCAGTTCGTGAGCTCTAGCCCTGCGTCGGGCTCTGTGCCGACAGCTCAGAGCCTGGAGCCTGCTTCAGATTCTGTGTCTCCCTCTCTCTCTGCGCCTCCCCTGCTTGCACTCTCTGTGTGCCTCTCTCTCAAAAATAAATAAACATTAAAAAAAAAAAAAAGAACTAACCCATGGCCCCTTGATAAGACAGTTGGAAAACTGACTATGTTAAACCGTAGGGCTGAATAGAAGAGGAAAAATATTACACTGAAAATATGGACCATGCCCTAGCCCTCACAGGAGTATGCAGCCTGAATTCACATAACCTGAGTGGTCTGTAAACCCTCAAGCAGGTATTTTAATTTAGAGTGATTATTTTAGATTGCCCACAATGGGCTGTGGACAAAAGCAAACTCAAGTCCTTTTCCCAATTTTCATCCCAGATTTCCAAGCACTCCCAATAATGAATTCCAAAGAAAATAAGAAAAAAAATTTAATTGCACAGGAAACAAGGCACAGGAATGACAACCAGCAAAAATAAGAGTTTAGCAGAAAGTTATCTAAAAGGACCCCTTATTCATAGAGTTTTAAATAACCATGTTTAGTATATTTTAAAGAAATAAAAGACAAGCTCACAAATACGTCCAGGGAACAAGAAACTACAAAAAAAAAAAAAAAAGAGTAGATTTGAACAAAATATATCTGGAAATAAAAGCATATAACTGAAGTAAACAAAAAACTCAGTGGGGCATATTTAGCAGATTAGATACAGCTAAGGAAAGATTCGTGAACTGAAAGACAGAGTTAAGGAAATGATCTGGAATGCAGAGCACAACACAAAAAGTCATAAAACTGAAAGAGGTTTAAGACTAAAGACATAGAGTAAGGTCTAACCTCTGACTAACTAGAGTCACAGAAGGGGAAGAGAAAGCATGGGCTGATGTCATATTTTTTAAAAGCAGCTAAAAGGGGCGCCTGGGTGGCTCAGTCAGTTAAGCATCCGACTTCAGCTCAGGTCATGATCTCGCAGTTTGTGAGTTCGAGCCCCGCGTCGGGCTCTGTGCGGACAGCTTGGAGCCTGGAGCCTGCTTCGGATTCTGCATTTCCTCCTGTCTCTGCCCCTCCCGTGTTCATGTTCTGTCTCTCTCTCTCTCTCTGTCTCTCAATAATAAACATTTAAATAAAAAAGAGCAGCTAAGAATTTTCCAAAACTGCTGAAATCAACTCACAGATATGTGAAGCCCAACAAATCTCTAGCAGGAAGAATAAAAAATAAATCCAAGCTTAGACAAATCATTAGAACTGCAAAACATCAAATAATTAAAAAAAATTTTTTTTTGTAATTTTTAAAAGACCTGGAAAGCAACCAGAAAGAACAGATTATTTTTAAAAGAGAAACAATTTGACTGATGGTTGGCTTTCAATCAGCAACGGTGAAAGCCCAGAGACAATAAATTATCTTAAATGGGGACTGAAGAACAATAGCTATTAACCTAGAACCCTATTACCAGTGAATATAGATCCTTCAGGAATAAGGAAAATAGGGGTGCCTGGGTGGCTCAGTCAGTTAAGCAACCAACCCTTGGTTTCGGCTCAGATCACGGTCTCACCGTTCCTGAGTTCCAACCCCACGCTGGGCTCCACACTGTGTCAGCGTGGAGTCAGCTTAGAATTCTTTTTCCTGCTCTCTCTGCCCCTACCCCACCCATGCTCTCCATCGTTCTCAAAATAAATAAATAAACTTAAAAAAATTAAGTTAATAATTTATTTATTAAGAAAGGAATAAGGAAAATAAAGCCTTGTAGACAAATAAAAACCGAAAAAATCTGTCATCAAAAGAACTTCACTAAATAAATTCTAAAGAATATACTTGAGGCAGAAAGAAAATGATCCCAGGTGGAGGTTATGAAATGCAAAAAAGAATGAAAAGAAAAATTTACTCATAGTAAATATGAGTGGATCTAAACAAGCATTTACCAACAACATAATAACAACAACAACAACAAACAGCAACAATTTGTCTTATAGGGTTTGAAAGGAAAAAGACAATTCAAATACATGACAAAGCAGCTTATAAACTGGAGAGATACAGTATAGAATTTAAGTATTCCATGGCCCTTGTATTATTTCGGAAGAGAATGAAAATACTGAATAACCTGACTTTTGGCAAGGTAAGTGTATATGCTCTCATTCCTAGGGTTAATCACTAATAAAATAAAGAGAAACTAGTAGGGAAAGGAGAAGAAAGAGTGGGGAAAAAAATCCAAAAGAAAGTAAGAAAGAAGAAAAAAGGGAACAAAATGGGTATAAGAATGGGAAAGCATTAGGGGAAAATATCTGCAAAATATATATCTGATAAGGGGCTTATATTCAGATCACAGAGAGAAATGTTGAAACTTAATAATAAAGGCAAACAACTTGATTTTTCAATGGGCAAACGATTTAAGTAGATACTTACCAAAGAAGATATACAAATAGTAAATAAGTACATGAAAACTCACTCATCATCCTCAGTCATCAGGGAAACACAAAACGAAATTAAAACCAAAATGAAATGGCACCACATACCCACCAGAACCACTAAGTAAAGAAGACTGACAATACCCAATATTGGCAAGGATGCAAAGAAATTGGAGCTCCTACACCTTGCTGCAAGGAATGTAAAATGGCTCAACTACTTTGGAAAACAATTTAGCAGTTTCTTATGAAGTTAAACATATACTTTACTGTATGACCCAGAACATCTACTCCAGGGTATTTACCCAAGTGATTAAAATATACGTTTACAAAAAGGCTTTCATACAAACATTCGTGGCAGTTTTGTTCATAATAGCCCAACAGTAGAAACAACCCAAACATTTATCAACAGGTAACTAGATAAACAAAATGGTATTATACCCTCACAGTAGAATACTATTCAGTAATATAAGGGAATGCAGTACTGATACACAGAAACAACATGAATAAATCTCAGACACGTGAAGCTGAGCAAAACACGAAAGAGTACACACTGATTCCATTTATATGAAACTCTAGAAAAGGCACATCCAGTGTATGGTGACAGAAAGCGGGTCGGTAGTCTGCCTGGGGCCAGGGGTAGGAACGGAGGTCAACTGGCATGAGCACAAAGAAAACTTTTCAGGATGATGGAATGTTCTGTATTTTGATTGTGAACATTAGTTACCTAGGTATATAAATGGGTCAAACTCATTTAAATACATTCTTAACATGGGTTCATTTTATTGTGTATATACTTTACCTCAGTAAAAGCTTATTTTTAAAAAATAAGACCGTATAGGGGTGCCTGAGTGGCTCACTCAGTTGGGCGTCTGACTCTTGGTTTCAGCTCAGGTCATGATCTCACAGTTTGTGAGTTCAAGCCCCGTGTCCAGCTCTGCACTAACAGTGTGGAGCCTGCTTGGAATTCTCTCTCTCCCCTCACACTGTGCCCCTACCCCAGTCCCTCTCTCTCTTTCTCTCTCTCAAAATAAATAAACTTAAAAAAAGAAATAGACAGTATATATAAATCCAAATACTCTAATAATTACAATAACTGTCAACGGATTCAGTGTTCATAACAACCCCAAAGAGAAAACTCAAATGCCCTTAAACATAAGAATGGGTAAACTGTAATAAATGAATAAAATGTAGTATTGTAGCAATGAAAATGGATAAACTACAACCACACACATCAACATGGACAGAATTCACAAACATTGTATGGAACAAAATAAGCCAGAGAAAAAAAGAATGTAAATAACATGATTAAGCATGATTCCATTTATACGCAAGCAAAACCAAACTATGTTTTGTTTAAGAGGACGTACTTATAACAACACTATAAAGAAAAGTAAGGGGATGAACTCCACAGGTCAGGTTGACGATTACCTGGAAGGGTGAGGGACAATTACCTGGAAGGGTGCACACAAAACACAACAGGGAATTTCTGAGGTGCTAACAAGATTTTATTTCTTAATCTAGGTAGGGGTTCCATGTGTATTCACTTTATCATCCTTTCAAATGCTTTATTCTCTCATCCTCTTTTCTGCATGAACAATATATCCATTTTTCCCTAGGCCAAAAATAAGAATCACAGTCTCTTCTAAGAATGGCATGTGAGGGGCTCCTCAGTCGGTTAAGTGTCTGACTTCTGCTCAGGTCATGATCTCAGGGTTACGTGAGTTCGAGCCCCACATAGGGCTCTGTGCTGACAGTTCAGAGCCTGGAGACTGGAGCCTGCCTCAGATTCTGTGTCTCCCTCTTTTTCTCTGCCCCTCCTCTGCTCGTACTGTCTCTCTCTAAAATAAATAAACATTAAAAAACTTAAAAAAAAAAAAGAGAATGGCATGTTGAAAAGCCTCTTTTGAATTTATTTTAATTTTTTAAGTTTTATTTATTTGAGAGAGAGAGTGCAGGAGAGGCAGAGAGAAAGGGTGAGAGAGAGAATCCCAAGCAGACTCTGCTTGTCAGTGCAGAGCCTGACATGGGGCTCAAAATCACAAACCGTGAGATCATGACCTGAGCTGAAACCAAGAGTTGGCCGCTTAACTGAGTGAGCCACCCAGGCGCTCTGAAAAGCCTCTATTTTAAAAGCAAGAGGGATATTAGAAAAGATTGTGACAGTAAGAAACAATGCTCCTAAAAAGTCCTTTAAAAGACAGAGATAGAAACACAGGCACTACATTTCTCAAAACAAGAGAAAGACAGAAAATTACTTTTACCAATCGGTCATTAACAATGCTTTCCAGGGGCGTCTAGTGGCTCAGTGGGTTGAGTGTGTGACTTCGGCTCAGGTCATGATCTTGTGGTTTGTGAGTTCGAGTCCCACATCAGGCTCTGTGCTGACAGCTCAGAGCCTGGAGCCTGCTTCAGACTCTGTGTCTCCCTCTCTCTCTGCCCCTCCCCTGCTCTCACTCTGTCTCTCTCTCTCTCAAAAAGAAATAAACGTTAAAGAAAAATTTTTTAATGCTTTCCATTGTGAGAGGGAGATTCCCTCTTATCCATGAGAGTAGTAAATATGGAACCTCAACAACAATCTTGATATCCCTAAACCATATCCTTCTGCCAGCTTATTATCCGTGGTCCCACTAGAGGCTCAAGTAGCCTAGGAGAATTCTGACCCCCCAACTCCTTCATCTCTACTTGCTCCTCTTCAGTCTCAAATCAGACTCCAGGACCACTTTTTGCATCAAAGAACAGCAGCTGCTCAGATTCTGGTGGGGTATCAGGGGATGCTTTCATTGTTTAACTGTCTCAAATAAGTCCAGGGAAGTTTTTCTGTCTTCTGATAGGGAAGGCTGGACACTTAAGACCTGGGTGTAATTTATGTAATTTACTAGCCATGCAACCTTGATTAAGTTACTAAAACTTTCTGTTCCCTTTCAGGTCATCTATAAAGTAAGATACAAAATATCTGTCCCACCTGTCTCAGACAGCTGATAGGAGAAATCAAATGAAAATACATACATAGTAACTATAAAATGTCATCAAGTATTAACGCGGTGCCGTTTTGTTGTTGCCGTTATTGGTCACTACCTCTGAAAGCCACAATTCTTCCTCAGACCATCATCTAGTTGATTAGGATACAAAGTACAACTTACTCCCTCTAACCGCATCCCCAGAACACACCTACTTCCCCTGTGTCTTCAACACATAGTACCTATCTGGCCCGAGTCCCCTGTAACCTACCCATTTAGAATTTTTCTCCCCAGGAAAAGCTTAAAGAGAACTCAGGAAAGGCAGCTGGGAGTCCTGCTGCCAACATTCCGGTCAGTAATGTCTTCCTTTCAGAACAAGTTCTTCATGGAGCAAAAGAAAATCAAATTGGGAAGCTGTAAAACGGCAGGAGAGATGAGCTATCTGGCCCATTTCAGCTCCCGGGTTATGATGGGATGTTACACGTCAGCACTCCAAACCAAAGAACCAAAGACACCAACCCACAGTGTCACACTGGGGCAAACACAGAAATCATTTCTTCAACTGACACATAAGAGGCTTACTTTTGTTGATATGACTGAATTTTCTCATTTCTTTAGCTTTTCATAACTGTTTCTCTTTCCCAGCCTAAAGTAACAGTCGTTCTAAAAACAAGGACCCTGGAAATCAGAGTCAAGAAAGATAGGGAGGTCCCTTGACATACTCACTTCTTTAACTTTTCCTCTTTTCCAGGGAATTCTAAGGGAAGAAGGCTGTGCTAAGCAACCTGTTGATAGTTATATCTCCCCCAGAGGGATAGAGGGCATAGCTGAAGGACGTGTCCTCCTCTGGCCTGCCTTCTAAAGCCTAGCCTCTTCTGACCTCCAAATCTATTTCTCACAAAAATTTGTTGGCTAAGCTGGCTCTCTCTTTGTTAATTTACTCTAAACTGAGCAGTTCGGAAAGTGAAGGTCAGGCAGTGCTGATTACGTGGAGAAATCTACCCATAGATCCTTTAGGAGAAAAAGCCCAAGGGCTTCTAGCACTAGAGATATAGAAGGAGAAATGAGAGGGACAGTTTGTACAGCTAAACTCAAGCCTAACCCCTTATGAAAGGTGGATTTCCTGTACAACTGTTCTGACAAGCAGAGGATTAGGCACTTCATACATTTTGCTTTGGTAAGAGACTCAGACAGAAGTGAACTGCCACAGAGGAGCAGACTGCTGTACTCAAGGGCTGTAAGGTGGATGTAGCTGGAAATCAAAGGAACTTTGGTTGTGAAGCAAACTTCTCAACTAGACTCAATCTGCATACACAACAGCAGCCTGAAGGGGTGGGTCTCCACCTCAAGCATCCCAACACCTAGGTTAGCCACTATCGGTCCTAGCTGTGACTCTCCATCCCTTTGGAGACACACATGTGGCACTCCCTCTACCGCCTCCAATTTAGGATTCCTAACAAACCATAAGAGCAAGCATAAATGATAACGCCAGTCCAGCCCTACCTCAATCCCAGCCCCTACATGTTCCCTAAAAGCAGGGAGCACCGACGGCACACACAAGAAGTGTCTCTTGGGTGCCCTCTTGCTGCCACCAGAGCACCATTTCTGCAGGGCTGAAATGGAGGCCTAGTCTACGAACTGGCAGAGGAGGAAAAGGAGGAGGAAAAAGAGGGGGCCAGGGCACAGAAAAGGGAAGTTATTCCAGTGGTGGCCAATGAATAACATCCAATGATTTATAGGAAGTATAATCCAATAATACAGTAAAATAAAACAGTGTGTGCCTGAGATGGTTTTGATTCCAGGAATTATAAAACATATTTTTTTTTAAAAACAGAGAGACCAAGAGGGGGTGAAAAAAAAAAAAAAGGAAGGGGGGGGGGGAAGGCCAGATTGGACCAAATTGGGCACAGATGGGGGGATGCAATGGGTTTCAGTGATGCCCTACCACAAACGTTGCTTCAATTATTCCTCTTCAAGAAACTCCAGTTTATTTCCTTAAATTACAAAATTTTAAAAAAATTAAAATTCTTGGAGTGTTTGTGGTTTAGATCAACAGTTCACCCTCCAGCATCACGTCAGTCAGTCAGATGGCCACTGAAGTGTTAAATGCTGAGGCACGTGGAGAAGCCCCATTTCTCCCTTCAGGCTCAAGAATGCTGTAGAGACATTACCAATTGTGACATCACTCTGGGAACCACCTATCTCACCACCACCCATCACTCGCCAAAGGACAATTTTGGACATGGGCCAAGTAAGGAACACACTGTTCAATGAGAGCTGGCTTGCCCAGAACTATGGCCGCCTTCATCTATGCATTCAACAAAGGCTTAGTGCCTAATAAATAGCAGGCACTTTGCTAAGAGCCCCCAAACATCCTTCAAATTCATCTGTCCCCAATCACTTCTGTGCAGGATTCTAGACTCTATAGTTCCACTGAGGCAGAATTTTTGCAAAGGTCCATATGAGAGGAGGAGATAAAGGTCTCCCCCCACCAATGGCCCTCAACCCATGCATTTTTTTTTTTTAAGATCTTATTTTTAAGTTATCTCTATACTCAACATGGGACTCGAACTCACAGCCCTGAGATCAAGAGCTGCGTGCTCCACCTACTGAGCCAGCCAGGCATCCCTCAACCCGCGAATTTGAAGATCAATGCGGAGATCGGAAAGTTTAGATGGATTTTAAATGATGTGCCAAAACTCAATTTATTTTCCCCTGTGCAAAGAGGGCAAATCTGACCTTCATCCTCCACCTTCCTGAGCGCCAGGGTAAACTATAACCTAGGAAAAGGGGAAAGATGCCTTTAACTCACCACTTGCTAAGTTTTTCGCCTCCATTTTAACTGGGGAGGCATCCAAAGCTTTTCAACAGTTTTGTGTCTCTCTTGACCACAAGGAAAGCACATTTAAAAAGTGATCACACTACAGAGTTAGTAACAGTATCATTTCTATCCCTCAACTATTGGTATTTTGAAAAGAGGAGAGCAATACAAGGGTGGCACTGAACACACATACACAGACACACAAAATGAATTAGAGGCATTAACAAAGAACATACTTTTTAGTAAGGACGTCCCTGTTGCTCTTCAAATCACACTCCTAAGGTACCACATCTACAAGGAAGGCCCAGGCACAGACTGAAAGGATCGCGACTGCCTTGGGGGCCACAGATCACCTCTGCTTCAGGCTGGAATGTTCCTTCTCCACAGAGTCCAGGAACTGACATACGCAAACACCCACCCAGAAGGACATGTCCAAGAAGGAATGGAAAGAAAAATGATGGCCCAGATGTTCTGTAACTTGCAGTGACTGCCAAATCACCAAGACCCCAAGCACCTGGGAGGGCCAAGCAGCATCAGGCCCTTGCTTCCCGGTCTCAGACAGTCAGGGTTCCGTGTCTGGGTGGCGACTCTGACAGCAAGCAGACTGGCCTGGAGAGAAGCCTTTAGAAGGGCACCAGCTGACAGGACTTGCGGGCTGAACACTCAGGGCTGATTTATCACTTCCTTACTCATAAAAATGTGATTCAAACTGCTGCTGATTAGTGAAGGATTTAAATCTTTACCCTGTCCCCAACCCCCTTCCCTCTCCACCCCCGGCACAGATGCTGCTACTCAGCCACAACACCCCCTTCTTGCCACTGTCCGTGCAAGCACAGCACAGGGGCCCAGAGAAGATGACTCATGTGCTGGGAAATGGAAAAGTGCATCTTCCCACCAACCAGCCCCGCTGAGTGCTCTGCTCACCCCTCTCCCAATGGCAGCCCACACAGTGGGGTCTGGACGGCCGCCTCAACTGCACACCGGGTACTTGGCAGCACGTCCGCAGAGCTCTCTGTCCCAGCTGAGTGTTATATCCTGTGGCCCGGGCTGTTTTTCCCTGAAACGCTCTTGGAGCTTCTGACCACCTCAGCTCCTACTCCCCTTGGCCCCAGCTGCCTCATGGAGGTAAGCGTCAGGACGAGGCCAGAAACGAGAAGGGTCTCAAGTCAAGCACAGGCTTTGACATGTCCTTCTTGGCTAGCGGGTCCTCATTATGACTGACCACGGATGGAAGAGTCCTAAAAAAAAGAACCTTGGCCTCAAATGGGAGAACCACCTATTTTCTTCTTTCTCCGTTCTCACCATCTCACCTTCCTTTCACCCATATTTTCTTAACCTTTATGTAATAGCAGCTACAAGAAAAGGACTCACTCGTGGCCTATGAAAAGGCCAAGGCATTCCTTTTCATGGAGCAGAAGCTGCTGACAACAGATGCTTCACAGGCAAGAGTTGCAGGTCCTTTACATTCACACCTCCTGAGACCACAGGTCACCTGAGGCCGGAACCACACCTTGGCAGAGGCTGCAGTTCTGTGACAGGCAACTCCCTGAACTCCGTGTTGCTGCTGGAGGGAAGCAGGAAAATAAACAGGAGGGCATCTCCCGAGTCTGGTGAGCCTCCCACTCGACAGAACCAGCAGAGCAACGGTGAAGGAATCAATCCCCCTCCCCTCTGGACTTCAAGCCTCACGATGACAGCACTTCACAAACTTTATTTCCTCCTTCCTGGAAACTCCCGCTGCCTCCTCAGGAGTGCGTGCTTCCTCAGAGGTGTTCTCAGAAATAACGAGCCAGCCTCCAAAAGGCACCCAAGCCTCTGCATCTCGACTTCTGCTGGGAATTCTAAATGCTGTAGCAGGCAGCACGAGATGAGAAAATCCTCTAAGATTCAGATATGACTGAAAACGCAGGCGGAGCAGCAGAGGACCTTGCAGAGTGTCCCAGGAGGAGCCAAGTGTTGAGGGCAAGTGTGGCATACATTCTCATCTGGGGAGAAATCCACTCCCCCCCCCCCAAACACCAGCGAGCTGAAGCATAACCCCCAAACACAAATGGGAAGGGAAGTAAATCCACCTCAGAGGGAGAAAGCACTAAGAAGAGATATAACAAGAGAACTGGCAACACTCTGTCCAGAAAGGCCAGGTCTGTTTTACAGCAGAGTCTGCACGGGACAAATCCCACTTCTTGGCATTTCCGATAACAAGCGCTGAGACCAAACTGTCTCTGTCAATGCTCCGAAACGGTTCTTTGGCAGCATGGACCAAATAAACACACAAAACAATGTCACCCTCGCGCTGCATAGCTCCGTCAAGTCAAACCACATCATCCTTACCTAAGTGGGGTGGAGGGGAGGGATCCTGGTAACATCCTTCAACTGTGACCTGGTCCTCAGAACATTTAAAACTCCTGCCAATCAGCCCCTCCCTCCCCAGTGTTAAAAACCCCAGTGTTCAGAAAAGCATTTCAGAATGCACACCAGTATGATAGCCAAATTCTGGGCCTGGTGATTTTTGTGCTTCCAGCTTGAGTCACCAAAGCTCATCAATTCACTGTTCGTACTCCCTGGCAGGCTCCCACAAGGGATAGCCCATAGGGAACTAGACTTTTCCATATCGAACAAACAGGGTACATGAGTCCAGAAACAGCTATTCCCAATCCCTGCCAAGCGTATGGTCTCTGCAATGAAACATTTCAGCAATGCCTCTCCCCTGGGAGAGGCTCTGGGTCTGCAGCCTCCAAGAGGCCTTGCTGCTGCCTTCAGCATGGCCAGATGTGCAACAGCATCTCTGGGTTTGCAAATTAAGCTCCATACCCATGATTCCCTCCTTTCATCCCACCCAAGCACTAGAGAGTCATACAGATTTCAGAGAGTAGATTGAAAATCGGAGAGACACTGATAGAGAAGTGTGTGTGTGTGTGTGTGTATCAGGTGAATGGAGTGATATGGTACCATAGGAAAGAAGCTAGATTAATCTTTACCTGTGTAGATAAAGAAACGAGACTTTCCTTACCTTTCAACTGAGAGTTGTGCACAGCGAACATGTTGATGGTCATAAGCTGCAGCATGCGGGTACTTCCAATAGGAGAGGGGCTATGCTGCAGCAACACCTGGAACTCCTTGAGGACCTTCTCAGCTACCGCAGGGAATGTCTCCATCCTACAAACACAGCCAGCTCATTCAGGGAGGTATGTGCCCAACAGCAGTTGGCGTGTACGCGCACACACAAAATCGGCCCCCCCGTCCCATCCCACGGTGTCTCTCTGAAAGCAGACAACTAATGCCTAGGACGTTTTCTTTCACAAACCTTCCTGGTATCCTAAGGTGGCGACCACATTTAAGAGAAAGAATTGATCAGGGATGGAAACAACTCAACCTCTGAATAAGTTGCTCTGAGTTATTATGCTCTGGTATGCTATTTCCTAACCCCTGGCAGTAAGTGGATTCAAGCTGAAGTCAAAGTTTCTCTGTGAAACAATCGGTTTTTGTGAACAGTGAACGAATTTTCTTTAAGCTCTAAAACCTACATATTCCCCAAACTCTCTGGTATGAAAACTATTCTATAAAAAGAGGTTCATGAATCTAGCGAGTCCTCACTCGAGGCTTCGCTTCAGGAAACCAGACCGAGCTCTGCTGCTGTGTTTCAGGTACTATCGCACTAACTGCTCCACCTAAGGATCCCAAACTTCCCCTTGAAGAATCCCTAGCCCAAGGGCCCTAATGATGTGTTTCAGTCTTTCCTGTGTTGCTGTCCTCCTCCCTCTCACAAGCCTCTGCTCATCAGGGTCTGTATGTTTTCAGGCCAGTGGAAATATAATGCCCTGGCC
This sequence comes from Puma concolor, assembly GCF_028749965.1. NCBI lineage: Eukaryota > Metazoa > Chordata > Mammalia > Carnivora > Felidae > Puma > Puma concolor. The sequence continues at coordinate 15,239,961 of NC_141680.1, read as the reverse complement.
AACTGCCACTCCCAATACAGGAAGAGCCTGTAATGTAGGGAGGTAGAAATCCAGCCAGTGACCTAGGGCTCCTAAAGAGAGGTCATTCAAACCACTGCTTGCCAAATGTGGCCACTGGATCCCAAACAGTGGTGCATGCCTGGAGCTCCTTTGGCAACACGAACAAACCACAGCCCAAGTCCTCAGAAAATAAAAAGCAAATTCAGACTTGGTGCTAGAGAGAGAAACCAGGCACATGGGCCTTAGAGCCATGCCGAACAATTCGTGGTCAGCAAAGTATCTTTTATCCATCCTCAACCCCCACCCCCCCCCAAACAAACAAACTCCTTGTGGTACACTGGGGTAGGGGGGTGGGGGTGAGGAATAGCTCCAGGAGGGATTAATAAATAGCTTCTGGAAAGCCACAGGGAAGGGAATCCTTCTCAAAAGATACAACAGTTTCAGGTCCTAGAGAAAGGTGCTCCTGGTTTCACCTGAACCTTGGCCCTTTCCCCACTGAATAGTAGCCTCCATGGGTTAGGAAAGAAGCTCCAGAGCTTTCTGGCATTTTAGCAATCTTCATTCCTTGCCCTTGGATGGCAACTCCTATTACTGACCTCCTGGTACCCAGGAGTCATGCCACAGCTATGGGTCAATTACAGTTTATACTTCAGTTCCCTTCTCTGCTGAGCTGTCCTCATTTTCATTGGCACAAAACATGCCATGTATTTGCTTTTTTCCCCAACGTGCCATTTCAGTGCCCCTCCTCCCCAAAAAACAAGAGGGGAAAAAAAAGAACCTTGTTTTTCCTTCCAGAAGTTTCAGAACCATTAAAACTCTTGGTAGGTTTGGAATGGCAGAGAGTGATATGTTTGGGGCTGGAATGGATCCATTTTTCCCCATGGGCTATAACAAAGGTTTCATTTTAAATCTTGACACTGTGCAGCACTCTTTCTGGTTGGAGGTGGGGAGGGGGCTAGCACTTCTCATTACGAGAATAGCAGTGTTCACTCTGCTTGAAAAGCAGCCACAATGGGCAAGTTTCAGAGCCATGTGTCTCCGTGTTGAAAAGCAGTAGAGAGCCAGCACGGAATGACATGACAGAAGTGTCACGTGGGACAGTCCTGCTTCGAAGCTGTGTCTGAGGAAGCCTCTTCCCTGGGGTGGAAATTGAAACAGATCCATTAACTCCCTAGGTCAGACTGGAATCTCAAACGAGCACCAGGTCAAATGTCCACATCTTTTTTTTTTTTTTTAATTACAATAAAATCCTCCCTTTGCCTTTCAACTAGTTCAACATGATTAAAACAAAAGTAAACATCAAATACATAAGGATATAAATTAGAATACTTCAATTCTGAGCTACAAGAAGGAAGATGAATCCACTCAGACTACATCAGCTCAGGCAGTAACTGAGGGATGCACAGATAAAAGATCTTTCCTCTGGACTCAATCACAGGGTTTCTAGTTCCCAATTTTGTCACTAAATTGCTGATTTTGGCCTCAAACTACCTGTAAGCAGTTTTATGTTTCTCTTTGCTCCACCCATATCACAGAACAAAAATTATATTAAAGTGGAGATAAATACAACATACAATTTATGTTTAAAGTTTTATAAAATTATAAAAGCAGCAGCAACAGTAGCAGCAGAGGAGGAAGACAGAAAGCATAAGATGGTAATTTATAACGGCAAAAAATTGGAAACAGCCTAAAATGCCCAACAATAGCCGATTATTAAGATGGCACATCCATATAACTGAATTCTATTTTTTAAAAGTTGTATTACATTTTTTAATCATGTGGGGGTAAGTTCAATATATATTAAATGAAAACAGTTTTAAAGTAGTTTAATATCCCTTGTTAAGCATATTTGTAAAAAAAAAAAAATAAATGTGGGGGGGATATGTATAGAAAAAAATATAAAAATATATGCCAAGTGTTAAGGATGGAGAGTTATCTCTGGATAGTGAGAATATGGGCAATTTTTTATTTCTTCTCTTGTTGGGCTTTCTTAGTATTTTACACCGAGCACTATAGGCAGTAAATAGATTTTCCCTACAATGAATGTGTCTGGCCTTTGTATATAAAACATTTATAATTTTAAAAATAAATCAAGACATAAACATTGCATTTTTCACAATTCAAAGACCAAAATAAATATATCAGGCTTTGAATTCCAAGAGACCTTGAAGTTGTGCAAACAGCGTGACTAGGCAAGTAAGTAAAAGTTAAAGTGGTAACTTTAACCAAGGCAATAATGGGAGGCAAAATCATTCTATTTGTCACAAATCAAAAGTCCACAGGCTGCCGGCTTCCCAACCTCTCTCAGGGGAGTCAAGATGCAGGTCTGATCAGCCTCTCACCAGGAAAGCAAGTGTCTGTGAGGAACCATATGGGATCCCTGACTCAATCCCTCTCCTGCGCCTGAAAGGATTCGGTCCCTATCCTTAAAAACTACAGAAGATACAATAAATTTCAGGATGAGTGTTTACAGACTGCTTTCTGAAATGATCTCTAGAGACACCTTGTCTCATTTGAATGGCCGTTTCAAGAAAGTTGTCTTGCAGACAACACTGGGACCTAAATCGGGAGTGACTCAGACAGTGACTAACTGGGCAGGACCCAACCTCTCCAATGCTGAGGAACACAGAGGGGCTAGATGACACTCTCTGCAGAAAAGAATCAAGCTCCTTAACTTTTCTCAACTTCTTAATTTTTAAAAACTAAACAAGATAAGGAGCAATCCAGTAGCAAAACAAAAACAAACAAAACTAAGCCATGTGACAGGGTAAAAACGAGAGAAAAAAAAATTTCATAGTGCTGTAGAACATAAGGACTGGAGTGGACCTTGGACATCATCTATTTGAACTACTGATAAGGAAACTGAAGTCCAAGGAGGCTTTGACTTGTTCCCTCTCGAGGTCTTGTATTTAGTCAGTGGTAAAAAACAAAAACAAAAACAAAACAAAACAAAACAAAACAAAACAAAACAAAACAAAACAAAACAAAAACTCTTGTTGGCACCTGAGGCCATCTAATGCTCTTTTCCCCTGGACACTGAGGAAGGAGGGCCATGATGCACACAGTAGGCACTCAAGCAGATATGGATGCCATTTGGGACACCTGGCACAGAGAAGACACAGGCCCGGAGAGCAACGTAACCCGGGGCTTTTCTCAAAAGGCAGGCGGGACAGTGGATGTGTCTTCAGCTGCTCCCCATTACAATCTCCTCACTCTTAATTCGTTTTCAACGCCTCCCACATTTCACATCTTCTTGGTAATTAGGCACCAGTCCATGTTGTTGTGTGTGGTTTGGGCTCCCTGCTTTTCTAGTCTTACAGACTACTATACTTCTTTTTTCCCCCAATAGAAGTTACTTCTGTTTCTGCCTTCCAGAATAAATATGGGGCTCAATTCTTTTACCTCTAGGTCTGCACAAGAAGAATACTCATCAAGGGGGCTGGACTGCCTGTAATTTACATATATTTTCCTTATGCGAACACGACTGTAACTCATTTTTTATGAAGGTGAAACTAGACTGGACTTATCTTTTTGCCAACAGAATGTGTTACGTGCAAAAATGGAAGAGGTCCTGAAAAATAATCTGGACCACAACAAACCACCTCTGACAAATGAGATAATCTATTCTTTTTCAAAGGCTTCCCGAGAAGAAAATTCCCAAACATCTTCTCTCTGTGAAATTGTCTTACACCTAAACCAAGTCTCTTCAGCTGTAACATAAGCCTATTTTCTCTTGCTGTCATCCCACAGGAATCAAAACTATCTGGTTATGACTCTTTTATATTTAAATACAGTTAGGGTACCCCACAGCTGTCTCTAGACCTTTTTTTTTACCTTAATTTTTTTAAGATTTTATTTTTAAGCAATCTCTCCTCCTACTATGGGGCTCGAACCCACAACCCTGAGATCAAGAGTCACATGCTCCACTGACTGAGCCAGCCAGGCACCCCTTACCTTAATTTTCTTAAGATTAATTTCTCCTCTCAGAAATTATTTTCTAGCTTTTAAATCATTATTGTGGTTCTTTCCCTGACATCCTCCAAAATATCTATGAGAATTTTTAAAGACAACAAAAGTAAAGTTCTACCTAATACTTAAACCTGACAAAAATATATCCTAAATATTTCTACGTTCTGGACCAAGATTTATAACTTCTTTAGCCAAAATCTCTAACAGAACAGTGGTTCCCAACCAGGAGCAATTTTTTTTCCCCGGAGGGAACATGTGGCATTGTCTGGCGACATTTATAAGTATCATGACTGGTGAGAAGAGGAAGGGACACTATTGGCATGGAGTGGGTAGAAGTCTGGGATGCTGTTAAACCATCATAAGATGTGCATCGTAACGATGCACAGGACAGCCTCCAACAACAGAGAATTCTAAGGCTCAAAATATCAACGGTATGAAGGTTGAAAAATACTGACTTGGAACAACACGGTACATGAACATTTAAAGAAAAAACACAGGAAAATGAGAGAAGGAGAGAAATATGGAGTGGAAAGGTAGTAAGGGAATGAAAGATTTTTAAAATGATAATTAAAGGGGCGCCTGGGTGGCGCAGTCGGTTAAGCGTCCGACTTCAGCCAGGTCACGATCTCGCGGTCCGTGAGTTCGAGCCCCGCGTCAGGCTCTGGGCTGATGGCTCACAGCCTGGAGCCTGTTTCTGATTCTGTGTCTTCCTCTCTCTCTGCCCCTCCCCCGTTCATGCTCTGTCTCTCTCTGTCCCAAAAATAAATAAACGTTGAAAAAAAAATTAAAAAAAAATAAATAAATAAAATGATAACTAAAAAAGATAACAAAGAGATAAGGAACCATAGTTCCGATTTTAGGTGCAGCATAACAGTATTTCCTGCTATGATGGGTTAATTTTATGAAACGATATTGGTATCATCTTGCCTACCTTGTAACTGTAGCTTTACATGACTCACTGGTGATTGGACTGGGTCTACTATTACCTCCTAGAACACTAGGAACCTTCTCTCTAGTCTTTCACAACCTATCCATTTCTTGTAAAGATTTACTCATTCATTCAGTAAATATGTGCTGTAGGTACCATATGCCAGGCACTAGGGATACAACAGTGTTGAGTAAAAACTGCCAGAGTAGAGCTTACAAGGTGGGGGGGAGGGGGGGTGGGGAGGAGCTACTGACACACCTGATTTCCTTTTCACGAGTGAATTACTTCACACTTAGTTCTCCTACTAGAGATGCATCTATTAGCACTGCTCTAGGTTTCCCAAGTGATTTCAAAATCAAGAGTACCCCCTGTGCTGGCCATCACTGTCACTCTTGCCCAGGTTGGTGACAAATGAGTATGTAATAAGCACACTTTCTAGTTCACCATCCATGGAATAGTGTTTCTTAAAACGGGACAAAGCCTTTCAGCTTCTCCCACTAGGAAAATGTTCTAGAGCATCATAGATAGAAGGTTATGGCAGAAAGTGAGAGGGAAATACTAACAACAACCTGGGGGATCTATAATCCAAAAGATATCACCTCAAAGGTAGCTCCTAATAAAACCTCCAATTCAGAAAATACTAAAACGCAGTAGAAGACTGATCAGAGAGCACTGCCACTTATTCCTCTCCTCGACTATAAGGGCCCTCAGCACACCTCAATTCTGGTATGCAGGCATACATCAGACTTTAGGATCCCTAGTTTTATACAGCAAGGAAAAACTCTGATCCACCAAAGGAATACTCAAAACCTAATCTCTTTCCAGGGACTTAATGCGTGAAGTAACAGGGGTTTTGCACACACCACTTTCCCTGAGATTTATATGTAAAACCATGGCGGATGGGAAAACCATAGAAAAATCTCGGCATTTACAGGGATCAGCAATATGGGGCAGGAGCCTGAGCAGACAAGAAAGGGGTATGGTTCAGAAGGAAGAGAAAATGTTAGAGGAAAGCAAATGTTACCCTCCTCTTTAAGGGAAAATTAATGGACACTAGTCTCCCTAAGGAGGACCCCTGGGATTGAGTATGACTTCCTTAAGGAGATCACTAGGGGCTGGGCTGAAAGGCAAAGGAAAGAGAAACCAGAGGGACTAGCAGTGGGGGATGGGTGTTTAAAGGGGGCTTTAGTAAAGGTAGAGAAAGAAGAGACAGACGGATGCAGAATAATATTTCCCAAACTTCATGAGCAGAGTGAGTGAAGGGAAGAGAAGGTGGAGCCCTCTAAGAATTCACACCCTGTGCCCTCAGTTACAAACACAGTCTAGTTGCTAACAATATTAAATTCCAAAATGACTTGTAATGTAGGAAAATAAAATAAACATCCTGCACACTTACCCAATCCGGGTAAACAGCTTCCCATGGGCATGGAGAAAACTGAGGATGAACCTTTTGTTCAGCTGCATGGGAAAAAGAGAGAGGAGAAAACAATTAAACTTTCCCCAGTTTCCTGTTACTGAACAGAGTCCCTAGTGACACAATAACCTGGCCAGGGTCTAAGGGGTGGGCACTAGGGATGGGAACCAAATGAACATGCCCAATGTCTCAAACAGACCCAGGGCACATGCCCAACAGCTGCTGATCAGCTGAGCCAACATGACAGCAGGCTCGGTGAGCCGACAGCACCCTCTGCTGGCAGTGGTGCCTCTGTGCAGGGAATGAAGTGATGACTGCAGCTCTCTGAGATCTAGGAGCCAATCTGGCCCCACAATGATGGAAATGAAACAGTGAAAAGGCAGGGGAAATACTCTGATTTTGGTAAGGCCCTAATCTTATTTGTAAGCTATTTTTCTACCTACCCAAGAAAGCAGGATTCTTTTGTAACCAAGGATAAGGTAACTAACTAACTCATTTAAAAGCCCAGCTTTTAAAACAAAAATTCAAGTTCTAGGTCTGGAACTGAAAATTCAAGTTGTCTACAGGGGCCAGGTACAAAACAGGCTGGTGGGGACAGTAGTGCTCTATGGCTGTTCCAGTCCAGGTCTGCTCTTTGTAGGCCCAGTTTTATAATTTCTTCCCCCCCTCCCCACCTGCCCCCTTTTAAGGAAAAGTTAAAAGCTGGTTTTTATATGAAACCTTCTGGCTTTTAAATGTTGGCTACTAATGAAAAAAATTTACACGTTAGGCAAGTCAAAACATACATTTGCCGGTCCCATCTGGCCCAGGAGCTACCAAATTTATAGTCTTCAGTTCAAGGTTCCAGAAAATCTACTTCTATCAAAACTGAGGAGAAAGATTCCTCTGATCAAACGAAGGAGGTGAGGGAGAGGAACTCAAAGAAAGTGGAGATAATCTGAAAACCAAACCTTGTTGTCACTTTTCCTGGTCTTACAGAACCAAAATGCTTAGGGCCCTGTAGCCAGACAGAAAGAAGGGTCAAGAATCTGATGTCAAGGGGGTGCTCAGGACAAGGAATAGTCCAGCACCCCTGGATACTTCGCCTAACAGGAAAAACTCTTCTGGTTTATCCTCAAATCATGGCAGTTCCATCTACCTCATATGGAAGCTAGATGTGGGAAAAGGAGGATACTCATACGTCACCAATGACTTCAACACCAAACTCTGCATACAAGGTTTTGTATTTACAAATATCATATGATTTCACTCATATGTGAAATTTAAGAAACAAAATAGACGAACATAGGGGAAGGGAAGCAAAAATAAGATGAAAACCAAGAGGGAGGCAAACCATAAGAGAATCTTTTAAAAAAAAACAAACAAAAAACGCTTATTCATTATTGAGAGAGAGAGAGCATGAGCAGGGGAGGGGCAGAGAAAGGGGGAGACACAGAATCTGAAGCAGGCTCCAGGCTCCTAGCTGTCAGCACAGAGCCCGACGTGGGGCTAGAACCCACGAACCATGAGATCATGACCTCAGCTGAAGTTGGATGCCCAACCGACTGAGCCACCCAGGCACCCCCATAAGAGACTCCTAAATACAGAGAACTAACTGAGGGTTGCTGGAAGGGAGATAAGTGGGGGGATGGGCTGAATGGGTAATGGGCACTAAGAGGGGCACTTGTTGGGATGAGCACTGGATGTTATATGTAAGTGATGAATCACTAAATTCTATTCCTGAAAATAAAATAAAATAAAATAAAATAAAATAAAATAAAATAAAATAAAAAATAATAAAATACTGTTAAAACAAGGCCTTGTCTTTATTTTTGCTTAAACAAAGTATATTTAATCAGCAATGCTAGATCAAACACTGATTAATATAGCTAAAAAGCTCAAGATACTTCATAAATAGTAACCTATCTCTATAGTGAGGTGAGTCAGGGCCAGGGACACTGGGTACCATGAAATGAAGGGAAACTGCTAGAAAACAAAGGAAGTGCTATAAAATAAACTGCCAGTGGTTATACCACTGCTAGTGGCAAAACCTGGGCTAGAATGCAAATCTCTAGATCTACAACAAACCTCTGCCATTTACCTGCTGTGGAATCCCAGGCAACTGATCTAACCTCTCTGAGTTTTTCTTTCTACACAATGTAGGTAACAGTACCCATATGTTAACAGAATGGCACATGAGATAAGGCAAGTAAAAGCATGCTCGACATGTTGTAAACTCAGCTTTTAGCTGAACATTCTCTCCCAATGAATGATAAAGCAAGTGGTAAAATGTGAACAACTGAAGAATCTGGGTGACGGATATACAGAGTTCTTTGGATTATTCTTACAACTTTTCTACAGATATAAAATTATTTCAAAATAAAAAGGCAAAATATGTAAATTCTCTCTATATATTCGAATTTTAACTCAATTATCCCTTTTCCCACAGCTATCAATCATAATCTAGTTAACTCACCCATAACCAGGAAGAATCCTTTATAACTGGTTATATTTATACATACAGCATACTTTGGTAGGCACAGAATGAGATTAATTCCTCTCATTCAAGCCAATTACCATCCCCAAAGCCCCAAGGCAGCTCAGAAATTTAACCAACTTAAGCCAGCAAATGGCAGAATTAGAACTTGAACTCAGGTCTTCTGATTCCAAAAAAAAGAGGGGGGGTGGTGCCTGGGTGGCTCAGTCGGTTAAGCAGCCGACTTCAGCTCAGGTCATGATCTCGCAGTCTGTGAGTTCGAGCCCCACGTCAGGCTCTGTGCTAACAGCTCGGAGCCTGGCGCCTGCTTCGGATTCTGTGTCTCCCTCTCTCTCTAGCCCTTCCCCATTTGTACTCTGTCTTTCTTGGTCTTTCAAAAATGAATAAATGTAAAAAAAAAAAAAAAAAAAAAATTTTTTTTTTTAAGTTCTCCTTCCCTTATAATGCAAGTAGCTCAGGAAAAGAATGGATGAGCTTATTCATAAAGGAAGGGATGATAAGGGAGTAAGAGTAACTAAAAGCACTTCAGTTTTACTTTTAAGGTTTCCGATTAGGTAGAAAAGTCATACTGTATGGCCCATAATACCTCCTAGATTAAAATGAGAGCACCAAGAGGCTTTGTTAATATTGTGGTTCTATGTAATACTTCCCAAAGATCCTTCACTTAGGATAGTAGATGAAGCCCACTTAAGACCACAATTCATGCTTGCCATTATCATATTTCAACTGTACCTAGTAAAAAGTAGATCTCAACGCATTGTGCTTCAAGTGAGAGTGAAGCGAATCTTAGGGAACTTTTTCAAACTGCACACACATTCTCCCTGAGCTTGGTTAATGAGAACCACTGCTTTATTTTTAGTCTAGAAGTATCTGTCACCCTAAACACAGTTTCTCTCTATAGTCACCAACAATACTTCAAGTCATAAAAAAGCTAAAAAAGCAGATGTGTTCTAGAGAGAGGTAAGGCATGTTATATTGAGGAAATAGATTTGTTACATGTTGATCAACTGGGCCTAAGCAACACTGCATGTAACAATATGAAGTCAGCTAGTACTCCTGCAAAATTTTTGGGAAACTTAACTGATACTAAGTCCATAGTAGGTAGGAAAGTCTTAGTCTGAACTTCCTCCTTCTCCAAACAGCACCCTGTACTGGTTTCCATTTTGGCAACTTTCTGATTCTGAATACACTCAGGTCTCACTCAGGTACAGAAAGAAAAGTTACTCTTTGAACAGTGAGTGTATCTGCTTCCAGGTCTTCCTCACATATTTACATACTGTTCATCAAAAACTAAAAATGCTTCTTGGGTATAGCCCTAAGAGGACGTTAGAATTATTAAAGGGCTCTTGCTCTTCAGTTCAAGTTCAAAACCAATTCACTATGGACTCCTGAGCCTCTTATAAACCATCGAAAAGCAATGACCAAAGAGGCATTAATGGCGGCAGCCATTAATGGGTAGGTTCCTGGACCCTCACAATGAAGTCTGTCCTGCCATTAACTATGGAATTGTGAGTAAAATAGTTTGGGTTGTTCCTCAACTATAAAATGGAATTTCCACCACTGACACCACCTAACTCAGAGCTGAAAGGATAAAATGAAATAATACAAATTAAAGCATTCTGAGGTGTAAATGTTTGATACAAGCCCTGGCAACTGTCACTCAGAACTGCCTAAGTGCTCTGTGAACTATGGAGCAAGGAAGGAGAAAGGTGCTCAGAAGCAGCAATACAACACAGGAGAGAAGTCTGAAATCTGCCCAATTTCAATTCCTAAATAGTTGCTCCTTCTTCTGAACAGCTGTGTGGAAAACTGAATTTCTGAAAAGTGAATTATTTTAAGAACAGTAAGAGTACTCAGTATTAAAAGAAATTCCAATGTGCATTTTTATAGGGTTGTGGGGAGCATAAATTATCATTCTCTTAAACATCTGGAGCACCTCTATAGATATGCCAAGTATTAACAACAACTTTATTAGGTTTTAAAAAGTGGGGGGCTCTGTCCTCTTAAATAGGAGCCAACATGGGTGGAAACCCAAATTTCAATATTACCTGTCAGTAAATGTCCAGGACTTTCAGAGCATGCAACCAAAGCCCATTTACCGCCTCCCTAAAGCACCAAGATCACAGGGTGCTGGAAAATGTGAGCGCCGAAGTGATGCTGTCCACTTTCATCCCTGTGCTCCTCCTATGCCAGGCACAATCAGGCAGAAACCAACAAGACAGGGTCCCCACTGCCAAGGAACTTGCAGTCCAAGAGCAAAAGATAAACAAATAGCATACCAACTTGCCAATTCCCCATTTATGCTCCAAATTCTAAGACAAGGCCTACCGGCTATGAAGGTGTCTGGAAGCACTCTATTTCCCTCCTTGTTACTATACCTCAGCCAGGAAAGTCTTTGGAGGAAGTGAGATCTAGGGAGATGATACAGAAAGTGAGGAAGGGGGGCCTGGAACACAAGTGTGGAAACCTATCAGTAAGTCAGTAATGCAGTAATCATTTAATAAAGGTAAAAATTATTCATTTAGGACTTTCAGTATTTCTCCTTCCAGGATACATATAAAGAAAGAAGTACAGGCAAGCCAAGTAACATGACTCAAATGCCTCATAGGAAGACAGAGCAAATCAAAATCATGCTCCCATTTCTTACTTGGACCAAAGAGCCACACCAGGGCTGAGGCACAGCAGGGACAGTGATTACTCCTCACCTTTAGTTTCTCCACTCCTGAACCGTTCTGGGCAAAATGACAGCTCAATTAGCTCTAATTAAGAACAAGTTCCATGTAGAGATGTCCTACTTAGACAGCTGGATCTGAGCCATGTGAATTCAAGTGTGAAACGTGCCTCTTAAAACCACCTCTTCCAAGAAATGCACCCCTTGAAACAACGGCTCTCATCCTCACACTGCAGCTTAGTGCCGCCTCAACACGGTCTTACATTAAAGCAATTTACTTGCTATTACTTCATTATCTCTCCTGAAAGCCAGCAGACCGGAGGGAAATTAGGCTAAATGTCAAATCAGGAGTCAGCTCCAGAAAACCCAGCCAACAAACAGAGGGACAGCAGAACTTAGAGTCCCCGCTCGGCTCTCAGGAGGGAGAGTGGCACTAGGCATAAGAAGGAACCCCGCTCTTCCTCGTCGATGAGATGGCGGAGCGGTTTGGTGGCAGTGGCCTCGTGGCAGACGCAGATGCAGACATGCAGCCCTTTGTGAAGACCCTGACGGGCAAGACCACCACCCGTGAGGTCGAGCCCAGTGACACCACTGAGAATGTCAGAGCCAAAATCCAAAACAAAAGAGGGCATCTCGCGTGACCAACAGCATCTTACTTTTGTGGGCAAACAGCCGGACGATGGCTGCACTCTCTCAGGTTACAATATCCAGAAAGAGTCGAGCCTGCACTTGGTGCTTTGTCTGCGAGGTGGCATCTCCGAGCCTTCCCTCACCAGCTGGCCCAGAAACACAACTGCAACAAGACAATCTGCCGCGAGAGTTAGGCTCACCTGCACCCCTGCGCTGTCACTGCTGCAAGATGTGCGGCCACACCAACAACCTGAGCTCCAAGAAGGTCAAGTGAAGCCCCTCCACTGGCTCTTCCTTTGTCCCCAGGGAGGCCTCCTGCCTGAGCCCCAAAGCCCTGGGACTGTAATAAAGTTTCCCTTTCATGGAAAAAAAAAGGGGGGGGGGGAGAAGGAACCCTGAGTTTGTGACTATTCTACATTTACTGCTCGTTTGTTTATTGGGGAAAGAGATGAGTACAGAATGATATGAACAGAGACCACTAATCTTAGAATTAAAGACCTGGGTTCAAACTCTGGTTGTGCCATTTATTTGCTATATAACTGCTGAGTAGTCAGATCAACTTTCTAAGGCTGTTTCTTCAACTATAAAATGAGAAGGCTGAGTGAGATCAGTGATGGTAATTCTACAACCCTGAGTGTGTGTGCATCACAAGAAAAGCTTTTGTTAAAAAACAGATTCCCCAGTCCTACAGAATCAGAATCCTCGGGGAGGGGAGAAGGTCACTGCGAATCAGCATTTTTAAAAGGTCTCCACGTAATTCTGAAAGGCAGCCAGACTTACGAACCACTGGGCTAGATCAGGGGTCAGCAAACTACAGCCCGAAGGTCAACAGATAGAATGCCACCTGTTTCTATGTGGACCATGAGCTAAGAATGTTTTTTATACTGTTTTCATGGTTGAACAAAATTCAAAAGAATATTTCATGACACACGAAAATTATATGAAATTTAAATTTCAGGGGCGCCTGGGTGGCGCAGTCGGTTAAGCGTCCGACTTCAGCCAGGTCACGATCTCGCGGTCCGTGAGTTTGAGCCCCGCGTCGGGCTCTGGGCTGATGGCTCAGAGCCTGGAGCCTGTTTCCGATTCTGTGTCTCCCTCTCTCTCTGCCCCTCCCCCGTTCATGCTCTGTCTCTCTCTGTCCCAAAAATAAAATAAACGTTGAAAAAAAAAAAAAAAAGAAATTTAAATTTCAGCATCCACAAATAAAGTTCTATTGAAATACAGCCACACTCACTTGTTTATATCTTGTCTGTGGTTACCCCCCTACAAAGGACAAGGTGAATAGCTTCGGCAGAGAGTGTATGGCCCCAAGACCTATAGTATTTATCATCTGGCCCTTTACAGAAAAAAAGTTTGCTGATCCCTGGGCTAGATCTAGAACACTGCGGTCTCAAAAGTTTTTCTACCTGCACAACACTTGAGAGCTACCACACACATCTACTGGAAACAGTAACGTTTCTCATGGGCTGAGAGGTGAAGAAGGGTAGTGAGGAGGAGTGTGGTTTAAGAGAATCTCCACCTCCCAGGATACTCTGATACCTACTTACCTCCTACCACCTCAGGGGAACCACCAACCTACAGTGTTCCTGCCAATTCTAAAAGCCCACAAATGTATCATTCTAACTAAATCTAACCTCTCTTAATTTTGAGTAAGCACCATCCCATTTGATGACAGGACCCCCCCAAAACAAACAAACAAACAAACAAACAAACAAACAAACCACCAAATGCCCAAAGACATCTGTTCTCAAAACTTTTGAACTCAAATGCCCCAAAGGCTTCAAAGAAATATAAATGGGGCCCTCCATGTTTTCACCTTCAATGCCACTATGGGGCTAAGTGACCAAGTGGAAACAGAACACCCCCAAAGCCAATCAAGTTTTTCTTAGGCCAGAGGGCCCTTGGACACTTCCCAAAACATCCGTAATCGAGGGAAAGTGCCAGATTAAGGTTTATGAATCCATGTGTTGTGGTCTGACGATCTGTAACAACCAGCTCAAAAGTGCCACCAGCTTGACATCCCAAGGTATACAGAGAGAGAAAGTTCAGCCAAAGGGCAGCACTGTTGCTCTGACTGGACTACTTTCTGAATGACTCTTCTTTCTGACTCATCTCTCTCAGCGCCTGGGAACTCTCATGCCCATCCACCCGAAAAGTAGGTGAGCTGGGACACCTTGTGTCTGCACTGCGTAAAGTAAGAGAGAAGAGGAAACGGCTGAATCTCCCACTCAGTGATCAGGTGGGCAACGAGAAAAACAGTTCACTAAAGGCAGATACGCAAGCTCAAACCCATCTTAGAAATTCACAGGCCAACAGAGTGTGAGAGTGGTAAGGTCATCTATTCATTCGACAAAAACTTACTTGCCACCTTCTGTGAACATGACACTGCCCAAACTATGAACAAAGGCAGGCATGATCCCTGCTCTGCCCAAACTATGAACAAAGGCAGGGATGATCCCTGCTCTGTGGGTGACACAATTATAAAGTACCATGATTAGGGATGTACAGGATGCTCTGTACCTCCACAGCAGGAGCATTAGAGACCTCAGAGGAAGAGATCCTTGAGTTGAAACCTGATGGCTGAGTAAACAGTTTTGGAGCAGGTAGGGTATCTTGTCTATGTGACATAAGCAAATGGAACAACATGTATGCTGGTCCCAAGAGCGGTATGTGGTAGAGTGGCATGGCCAGGTGGGTGATTTTGCAAGAATGAGGCTGGAGATACAAGCTGAGCCAAACTGCACAAGTTGTACTCCTTACTAAACAGCCTGATCTTAATCAAGCTACTGAAAAGTGTTGAGCAGGGAAGCGACATGAACAAACCTCCATTTTTGAAAAGACATTCTGGCTATGGTTTAGAAATTTTAGTTTTCTAAGGGGTAACTGGCCAGGGTCAAATGTGCGGAGGCCAGGAGACCCCTTAAGAAGCTGCTGCAATCACTCCTCAATGGTAAGGGAGATGGAAAAGAAAGGGAAGGTAAAGGAAGTAGTCATTCCACACTCATCGACAATCATGATCCCATCCCTAAGTCCCAGGGGTTCTAGTTCTAAAGAACTCAATCTATAGAGACCAGCAGTGGCCCAGAACCAAGCATGAGTCTTTAGAAAAAGTCCCAAACTAAATGAAACACTGATTTCACTTTTAGAGATAATTTGGATATTTTTATTTCCTTTCAATATTTTTAAATGGCCTAGCATGGTATTTGGTACCTTATTACATATTCAGTAAGTGGTTGCTGAATGAAGAACATATAAAACACAGAGATTTAATAGTGATTAAATAGGTTATCCAGGTACTACATATAAAAAACTCTCAAGAAAAACAGTGCAGTACTAATATTAATGCTGTAGGGAAATAACATGTTCATCACTATTTATGAGAATTTAAATCTATTTCTTTTTGGAGGGTAATATGACAAAACCCAAACAAAAGTAGTCAAAGAAAATCAGAGTTCTATCAGCAATTAAGGAATATGATCCTGAGTAACAGCAGTTCCATCTGCTACATTCCAGCCCAAGAGACGGGACAAAAAGAGACCACAGTTAACATCAGAATAAAAGTCAAAGTTCAGGGCACCCAGCTGGCTCAGTTGGTGGAGCACATGACTCTTGATTTCAGGGTTGTAAGTTCAAGTCCCACATTTGGGACTCAGTCAGTTAAGCACCCAAGTCTTGGTTTCGACTCATGATCTCATGGTTCGTGAGTTTGAGCCCTGCATCGGGCTCTGTGCTGACCTGTGTGCAGCACAGAGTGCAGTGCAGAGCCTGCTTGGGATTCTCTCTCTCTCCCCCTCTCTCTGCCCCTGCCCTGCTTGCTCCCCCCCTCAAAATAAATAAACTTAAAAAAATTTTTTTAATAAAAATAAAAAATAAAATCTGAACACACAAAAAAAGCCATAGTCCTTACAGTCTCCTATAAAAGGCCTATATAATACTCACTCTCCACTCCTGTTGCCTCCTATCCCTTGAATGTGCCAAGCACGCTTCCAGTTGTGTCCCTAGTCCAAGGGTTCCTAAACTTTATAGCATAATGGGATGGCGTGCAAATCTTTTAAAAATACAGATGCCTGGCCTCCATCCCCAGACACTGATTTAATTCCCACAGTGACACCTTGGGGTGTGACCTGAGCATTGGGATTTTTAAAAACTCCCCAGGCGATTATACTGTGCAGTAAAGTTTGAGCAGCCCTGCTCAAGCTTATCCTGTTTTTATAGTACTTATCACCAATTTACACACACACACACCATGACAGTGAGGAGGATTCTGTGTACTTGGTTCACAACAGTGGGCTTAAAAAAGGTAATCAATAAATATACTTGGCGAATAAATAGCCTTTCTAGTCTGGCCTTTGGCTGTTCCTCCCGCCTCTATCCTTGCTAATACGGCCTACCTTTCAGCAACAAAGAATTATTTGTGGTGCCCAAAACTCACCATGTTCCTTCTGTCTACCCCAATCTCTATCTAAACCCTTCTCATGTACTTTCTATATCTAGTACAGTCCTACTTTTCCTTGCTCTGCCTGTCCTCTACCTCCAGGCTGAACCTTACACCTTATCCTGCAGCCTCAGAGAGTATTTCATTCGCCACAGTACATCTTACATACATCCGTGTCTGTCTTTAGACCAGCTCTGTCCATAGAACTTCCTGTCCAGGATGACAGATATGTTCCTTATCTTCACAGACCAATACAGCGGCCACTAGCCACATATGGGTAATAAGTATCTGAAAGGTGGCTAGTGTGACTAAGAAACTAAAATTTTAACTGTGTTTCACTTTAATTAATCTAAATAGCCAGTATGGCTACTACCGTACTGTCAGCACAGCTCTAGACCATGGCATCCTTTAGTTCATGATTCACTTCTATAATCCAGGACACAGAAATTATCAATAGTGATGGACAGGTAAATAGATGGATGGACGTGAGAGAGTTGGTTCTGAAGATCATAACACTCATACTTTTACAATTTCTGGCTTGTCATGTAATAGGAGCAAAAGACATACTTTGAAGCATAAATAAGGCTCAGCCAATGAGAACAAAGAATTGAAAGAACCTATCCAGTATTCTACCCAGCTTATAACCCACACGATGGGGGGCAAGGGTGGGGTGGGGGGAGTGTGGCCTAACACCTAATTGGACTGTACCTTTCAGAAGCTCAGGGACAGTCCCCAACTGAGGACAGGTTGAATTCACACTCTGTGCTTTAGGAGTTAAAAGTATCCCAAGCAGGGTGCCTGGGTGGCGCAGTCGGTTAAGCGTCCGACTTCAGCCAGGTCACGATCTCGCGGTCCGTGAGTTCGAGCCCCGCGTCGGGCTCTGGGCTGATGGCTCAGAGCCTGGAGCCTGTTTCCGATTCTGTGTCTCCCTCTCTCTCTGCCCCTCCCCCGTTCATGCTCTGTCTCTCTCTGTCCCAAAAATAAATAAACGTTGAAAAAAAAAAAAAAAAAGTATCCCAAGCTACTCAAACACAATTTAGACAGTAAGAACTCAAGTTTTCTAACTGAACAAAACAAGTGTGACACACCCAAGCACCTTAACAATAATAATCCAAACTTCTACAACACCTTCTATACGTATGGCACTATTCTAAGCACCTTGTCTATTAATGTATTTAACCTTACAACAATCCTGTGAGTTTAGTAATACTATAAATTCTATATTACGGATGAGAAAATAGAGCACAGAGAGGTTACGTGACTTGCCCAAAGTTAACCCGGGCAGTCTGACTCCAGACTCTGAGCTCTTCCATCTTTCGCCTTTAAAACAGGCAACCTTTTTTCTGTCTTTTACGTTTTCTTATTTTCAGGGAGAGCATGAGTGGGGAAGGGGCAGAGAGAGAGAGGGAGACAGAGAGAATCGCAAGCAGGCTCCACACTGTCCGCATGGAGCCTGATGCAGGGCTCAAACCCATGAACAGTGAGATCATGACCAGAGCCGAAGTCGGACGCCTGACCAACTATCTGAGCCACCCAGGCGCCTCACAGAAAGCAACCTTTTGGGCAGAAACAAGACAGACACCAAGGATGTTTACAAAGGCCAAAAGCTAAAGCAACCCCAAGCAAAAACCCACCAATGGTTCCAGCTATCACTCACTGAGACCACTAGTTCAAAGTCTTACAGATTAAGGGAAATAGATACTTCCAGTCCAGATCCTATCCTGCAAGTCAGTGGAAGCCCTTAACAAATGCACCCCAGGATAACGCTGGCCAAAGAGAGAAAAGAGAAAAGTAGGTAAGAGCTTGCTTTCCATAACAGTAAAACAGCAGTAATAAAACTAGTAAAACAAAAACCCTAACATTTTCTCTAGACAGATCCACAATCTGCCTGGTTAACAGAGAAATAGTTCTTCAAGAGTCAGAGAACATATGTACATTCACACACCATCATCAAGGGACGGTGCATAATCCAGAAAAAATATCTGAAAACATACTCTCCTGCCCACCCACCTACCACAATACAGGAAAACCCCCGAATCTCTCAGGAAAGGGAGGAGCACGAACTAATCTAAGAACCCAAAGGAGAACAAAGCTTCAGTTTAAGAAAGATGTGGTCACAAAGAAGGTTTCACAAACCACTCTGCTGTGGGTACCAAAAAGCAAATAATCAGCACACAGGGAGCTCTGGCAACCTCATGCAAGCTTCAGATTTAAGCAGGGCACCAAATAAGGGAAGGATTCTGGTGCGTCAACTCGTAGGAAAAGTGTTTCAAGTTAAAAATGGTTATTCAGGTTTGGATGCAAACTTCTGTATCTGTTCTTTATCAACAGAGGCACCTCTACCTCACTGTCAGCTAGCAGCAAAAAGAGAAGAAAACTGGGTTTGTCTAGCTAGCAAAAAGAGAATACAAATGGGTTACACTCAGACAACGTGAACTGGTACAGCCTGGCACTTACCTGGACGCCAAAGACAAGGCTATGAACATGGCAGCACAGGACTTCTGGGGCGCCACATCCCAGCTGGATCCAAGCGTCTCCAGAAGCAGGCAGGCCATGATGTCACTCCCCCCCCCCCACCCCCCCAACAGCCAGATAGTTCGACATTAAGGCCAAACCACAGCACTTTTGGTGAGAGACTCAGTTTCACTGTGACTGGAGGCAAGGCCTGCTTCCATCTGGTTTTTTGTCAGTCATGTCCCTTTTGGACTTGTTCCCAAGACCCAAAATATCTAGTTCAAACGATAGGGCAAACACCTTCAAAATCTCTGATCTTTACTCCAATTCTCCTTTCCTCTCAAAACAAAACAAAACAAAAAAACATTCTTATGCATACCAGAAAGCATTAGCAAGGGAAAACATAAGCATTAACTTCTTCCTCACTTATTTACAATGCTCTATCCCTGTCACTATTCCTGCTAAATGTATGGGGAAAATCTGAGTTTAGAGTTAAAAAGGAAGAAAAGAACAAAAGTGACATGAGTCAAAAAGCAATTACTCTGCTGGTTACAAAAGTATATGCTTAGTTTGTGACAATTTATCAAACTGTATGGCTTCTTTTTTTTTTTTTTTAATGTTTATTTATTTTTGAGGGAGAGAGAGCACAAGTGGGAGAGGGGCAGAGAAAGAAGGAGACACAGAATCTGAAGCAGGCTCCAGCACCAAGCCCGATGTGGGGCTCAAACTCACAAACTGTGAGATCGTGACCTGAGCTGAAGTTGACACTTGACCGACTAAACCACCTAGGTGCCCCAAATGTATGGCTTTGATATGTACACTTTTCTGTATGTATATTATAATGAGATTTTTTAAAAATCACCGCAACTTTTTCTGCTGTTCCACAAAAAGCCTTTATTCCATAGCCAATACCCTTTGCCCCAAAAGTCCTAACCCCCACACCAAGATTCTAACTCTGAGGTGGCAGAAATGAAGGTGACTGTGCTAAAAGTTTGGGGCTCCATCTAAGTGCAGAAAGCTACACTGGTGTTAAAGACCAGATCAGCTGATGGCGTAGATATATTTGTTTTACAGATGTAGAAACAAAGAAAGAGATTAAAAAATGTGTTCTCAGAAATAAAAAAACAATTTAGGAATGTATCCAGAAGATGTAACTCCTAGTCTCCATTAGCCACAAGGGACAGCTTACTGGGGATGCCAAGGGCATGCATCTATTAGTACCTTAATCAACCAAAGTGACCAATATGTCACTTTGAAGTATTTTAAAAGCCATACTGTTTTACCGATCTGTCCAGAAGTCTAAAGGAAAATCTGCCAAAAAAAAAATTCCTCAGAGAGAATGTCAACCGACTTACACATAGTTTGCTTTACAAATTAGGACCTAGTATCTCAGACATCTGTGGCACAATTCAGCTCAAAATCTCATTAGACAGAGTAAAGTTGCAGCATCCTTACCAAGAAACACCCCAGAAAAATGCAAATCCATAGACGGTATCATCCCAACTCCTCATTCCCACATGTTCAGCAGTTGCAGTCCTACTGTGCGTGTGCAGGGCAAGAACAGAACTTTTATTGCCAATGGTTACCACATAAAGCATAACTTATTCCTAAGCCAAACCAGCGCTGGCTCAGAAAGCTTCCCAGAATGATGGAAGGCATGACTTTAGGATGACTCAACTTTTGCTAATGCATAAAATAAAGCAGAGAAGAACTATCTGAAGGATCCACTTCTAAGCTTCAGCCAAATCAAAAGCCCAACATATCTACTTTGTGATGAATCTTCAGCTCCAGCTGACTGATTAAACAACATCAATGTGGACGTCTGTACTGTGGCCTAAGATATTCTAATTACAGACTCTTGGCTAGGAATCCCAGAAGCAACCACTTAGTTTCCAACCATACCACATTTTTATCTATGTTGTTGCTTCTGCCAGAAAAGTTGGCTACTCACATCTACCTAAAGAACTTCTTTTATCCTTCAAAATTAAGGACAGATCACCCTTCTTGGTAGCTTTCCTTGTTCATCATCAGTTAATGTTTTTCTCCTCTGTGTTACCCCTGTACAATGTACACATTTCTATTTTGTAACACTTTATTACAAGTATTTATTTACATATCCATTTTTCCTACTAGACTGTATCTTTGAAGGAAAGATTAATATCATTTACCTTTCTGTGTGCAGTGCCTAGAATAATAACTAATGTACAAAGGTACTCACTAAATATTTATGGGAAAGACTTGAATGGGGATAGTAAAAACCTTGATCCCCTCAGAAATGACTAGCTGACCTGAGAAAGAGGTTTTACAACTGAATAATCAAGAGAAAAAGAAAAAAATGTGCATATAAAACCGTAAAGCCCGTTATTTAAGGCAACATACAAAGGCATATACTGAACTGCAGCATAAAATAAATTGAAAACAAGAAAGAGAAATGAAAGAGAAAAAGATCAGAGGTCACTAGTAGTAAGGACATGACACAAGATGCATGCCAGAAAGTCCTTCACATTTACTAAAGGAAGTTACAAGTTTAGTGCTAACCTCTGAAACAATGAAGACAGAATCATTCTTAAAAACAAATTCATAAATGTGCATGAATTTAAATTAAAAAAAAAAAAAAAAAAAGCCCACACAGCACAACTATCTCTGACACTAAAAGCAGAAATTTCTCCCATGGGTTTCCAGAAAGAAGATACCACGTGATGCAAACGGCAATGATTCCCTAGACCTCCGTATTATTATTTGTCTTAATATAGGCTGCTGACCTTACACCAAAGTACAATTCAGTCAAAGCAATGCTACTAGAGACCAGTATGTCACCTAGGTACACACTTCTCAGATGGTTCTAGGCACGAATGACATGGCAAGAACAAAAGTAGGAGATGCCTGGTGATTTCCATCAGAGATAATAAAGTTTTGGATCAGTGGACAGAGGGAAGACAACCAGAAATATCACTGAAGCCCTCAAAAATAAAAATGTGTGGCAGATACATTTTATAGAGACCAAAGCATTAGAAAGAGTCTCCATGGTATCTTAAGTTCCTTCTGGTCTAATGTCTATATAGTAATACTTGGAAAAATAAAACTGAGCAGCAATTTCAATATTAAATATTTATGAGTAACGTGAACGGCTTCCAAGAGGGGGAAAAACCTGGAGTTTCCCCCTGAAGCCCAACAAATAGTCTGCCGACTGGGAGAAGATCGCCAGCCAAGAAAACAACTTTTTCATATTCTCTATCTCAGCCCAAACATCACATCCAAGACAGTGAAAGCAGAGTAGACAGATGAATCTCTGGAACCTTTAAGAGTAGAGAGGGATTACAGAATGATAGAACTGCAGATACATCTCCCCAAGAGTATGGTCAGAAATAAAAAACAGTACAGGAAATTGGTGAGAAAGGCAACAGGGGGAAAACAAAAAGGTCACTGCAATCTCTTACCCCAACCAACAGGCAGTATGTTACTATATAAAGTGAGCTGCTCCCACAGTAACATCAAATCACTACTCTATTCCTTCCTCAAGCAGCTGCAGAGTGACAAGGATCCTGTGTAAGGGTCTCATTCTTATTTGGAAGGCTCTTCACAGACTAGGAGCTGGATCCTAAGGGACGATTTATATAGTACACCCTCACATACATTCCAGTTGGCTAGAACTCAGCAGCTGATTGCTCCCTTGTCTAACTTGGTAAAGAGCCAAAGGAGGACTTTTCTCAGTCAACTCTCCCAGGCTGGAAAATTCTCCAACCCCAGAGTTCTGGCTTAAGTCTGCATATCAGGTTATTCACAAGATGCCAAAACTACGTCCTTACATTGGCTCTGAACAAGTCTCTCAAGTACACCATACAGATTCCCACAGATCTCATAGCGATCTGGACATTAAGGCCAAAGATGGCTACTCTTCCTCTCACACAGAGAGCAACATGCTTCTGAAAGCACGGGCAACATCAAAACAAAGCTTTCGTAAACTATATATGAATCTCAACAATCCTTTTAAGGGTGAACATGCAACATACTCATTAAACGGCCTCCTTAAAACCTCTTTATTACACCCTACTGAGAACTCTCCCCATTCCACCAGTTACTCACATTGTCTCTCACACTATGGTTGGTCCTTATGCCATGAACAGCCAAATCCCAAATCTGTTTCTCTGACTGAGAGGAAATGAAAGAGGAGGAAACCTTAACAAGGTGTTTCTGGTGTCACCAAGCTCCTGTATTGGTGATTCCCAACCAAAACGGTACCACTGCTTCCAGGGAGTGCCTGGAAATGTGTGGGGGCCACCACTGGCATCTGGTGGGCAGGTCCAGGAATGCTAAACATCCTGCAGTGACAGTCCCACAAAACGAAGAACTGTCCCCCAAAAAGGCAGTAACACCCTTATTAACAATCAGTGTCCTAAATGAAGGGCCGCCACTGTATTAACTGCCTTCGCCCTTCCCAGCTTCTAGAGCAGTGGTGGGCAAGTATTTTCTGTAAAGGTCCAGACAGTAAATAGTTTAGGCCTTGTGGGCCACATACATCTCTGTCACATGCTGTCTCCTTTTTAAACAAGTCCTTACATAAGAATGCTATAAACCACTCTTGGCGTGCAGGCCACTGGCAGTCTTTTATCTACCCCTGTTCCAGTGTGTTACCTGACTCATCACAGTCTGTTCACACTGAGACATGCTGATTAAAATAAAATGCAATGAAGTGTGTTGTAAACAACTTTAATAACGTGTACTACAATTTTAACGAATGTAAAGAGAGCTTCAGAATTGAGCCTTAAAACCTAAAAATAGGACCATTATTCACTTCTAATTAATCAAACAGTTCCCCCCTGTCCTCTCCTCCTCTGCTGTGCAAGTCTTCTCCTGAATGTTTATTTTCAAACACGTTTCTCAAAGAGCCCCGGTCCTGCCTTTCCCCCTCTCCTCAGGATGCATTACTTCCTATTCAGTATGTGTGCCACTCAGTAAGTCTCTTTAAAATTACTACTATTAACATTTTCTGAAATGTCTAAACCAAACCAAAGCCTGGAAATTCTGACTGGTATCTGGGTCCTGACTTTCCGGATGGTAGCTAAAGGTCACGTGGGGTGGAAAGTGGCCTGTGGGTAACACAGAATACACACATGCACGCGAACAGGATATGTTGGTAATCCGGTTTCCTGAGACCTGGTGAGTTGTGAGAGTTCTCATCAACACTGGTGGGGAAGATGAAAAGCCCTAAGCTCGGAAATACTGGATTGCAACAAAATGTCCATTCTTAGAATTAGATTTCTGGCTAAAGCAGAATGGGCAGGTAACACCTCTTTTCCCCCACCTTCTACTTCTCTAAAAATACAAACAAAACAAACACAAAAAAGAAATGAAGTCAGTATCTGACAAGGTTTCTTCAGTGTGGAAGCTGGTGTTTGCAGCATGGCTTATGTCACGTCTCAAGCCCAGAAAGATGAAGAGTGTGGTTTTGGTGTTTAACCAGCCTCAACTGCACCCTGGCACTCTGTTTCTTCCCCCAGAGAACTTTGCTCTGTTAGAGGAAAGAAACCAACCTCACATCTTGAAACGAAACGGCTAGGATAAAAATAAAGCCCTGAAGTGGTTTGGTGACCGAGGTCATACAGGGCGTTAAGGGTTTGTAGGTAGGGCCAATTTACTTTGAGAAACTTCCACTCACTGCCAACCACAAAGAGACAAAGAAAGACAGCAGTCCGAGAGTCCAGCAGTGGTCCAGGCTCCAGTCCCCGCCTGCTAGGGGCTGCATCTCAAAGAACACTTCACATTATCAATATCTGAAAAACCCAGTCCTGGTTCCACCTCTGAAGTACCGTCACCAAGTTCTGTTCCTCATGGCCTAAGAAAAAGAGAGCCAACCTGTAGCCCCTTCCTAAAAGAAAAAGGTCTCAGGAACACCTGTCATCCTACGTGGCCAAACAGCTTCCAGGGTGGAGGAATACGCTGCACACTACTTTACAAAAGTAAACAGCTACCTGAATGACGTGATGTTAATGGAACCCCCAAAGTAACCCTGCATAACTGTATACTACCCCCCCTACTGATAGGACATCTTTGTATTTATAAGGCCAAAAAGCTAAGCAAACTTTGATAAATACGGGGTAATGAAATAATTGAGTTACCAGACAGAAAACATTTGCCTATTAGCACAGAGCCTCAATGCTTCTCTCACTGTAGATTAAATCAGTGCTTATGCCATCCAGGGAAAATCAGGCAAAAGCTTTTTCGTGGCACTAGTTCTGGAAGTGCCAACCTAAAGGCTCACAATACTACTCTAAGAATTAAAACACTCCAATACGAGACCAGACATCTTGCCTAAGAAAGCAGGCCTTCTAAAACCGAGCTCTGAACTACAGCCATGTTCAGGGGCAGCGGGGGTGAGGGGAAGGTGGAGCTATTAGATGTGTGCCACCCACACACCACAGCTTTCTTTTCACCACAGCAGTGGCAGTGGTGGTGGCAGCAGCAGTAGCTCAGGTGCACAAACTATGCAAAGGGGCACTGAAAAGCAAGACAAATGGTCTGAAGAAAATGCCACCTGCAAAATATGGTTAAAAAAAAAAAATTAAGAAAGCCTTCAAACAACTGTAACAAGTTGAGCATGTGAAAGCTCGCGCTCTGGACCACCTGACCCAGGTTTCTCACAGTGAAGCTGTGCTCCTTTGCGGGCCAGTGTTTACTTTGCTGGACACACTTGATTCAATGCAGGAAAAAAAATATACACATGTACTACCCAGCCTCGTAGAGCCATGCATTCAGACGAAAGAAAATCATCATTCTCAACTTATGAAAGCACCTCTAAGGAAAAAAAAAAACAAAAAAAAAAACTAAACTAAAAACGTGGAAACATGGACACATGAGATTCGGGCAGGGGCAGCAGGCAAAGTGTCAGGCCAAAACTATGATTTCCAAGCCTAGAGAAACGAGGTTCTCACTCTGCCAGAGATCTCAGATCAATGAAAAAGCCTGGGGTTAGGGAAAATTACATGAGACAAGAAAAGTTTATTTTTAATCAACCAGTTTGATGGGTGGCATTCAGACTCTACTAGAACACAGCCTGAAGCTTGTCAGTTCACACACTGAGGAAGAATAACTTCTTGCTTTTCACCAAGTTTGGCTGCAACAGGATGTTGAGGAAAGAACTGTCCCAGAGCTCTGTACGTAGGCCTCCATTCCCAGAGGTACAAATTTCATTAGGAAACAGAAGTGATACCTCCAGGTTCCTTAGGCTCACTAGTACTAGACTATACACAAAGAGTAAACCAGCCTGGTGGCAGGGCACATAGCTAACTAGTTTCTGGGTCAACACCAATGACAATATCATGTGAACACATGCAAAACACTTACGCTCCTCCCTAAAAAAAGAGAAAACAAAACAACACTTATGGTCCAATGATTAAGACATTTCCAAACCGTAATCAAAATCAGGCCTGTCTGGGGGGACTTGCCCGTCCTAAACAGAATCTCTGAGAAACAACTTAAAAACCTAGAATGCAATAACCCACGTTGGTGGCACTCTTAAAGCACTAATCACAAAATCAAATGCCTACAGAGGCAAGGCAGGTGACAAAAGTGGCTGTGTGTAAGTCCAGGAGAGTTGGGGGGTCGGTGGCAAATTGGAGAACACAAGCCCAATTAAAAGGGGGTAGCTGCTACTTGGCTCTGGCAAACTGTTGCCAGATCTTGATTTTTTTTTTGTAAATTAGCTGGCAACTGATTGAAATGTTAAAACAAAACAAACAAAACCCCGCCATTTGTCTCACCTGAACCATCTGATCAGCCTTAGCATCACTAAAAGTGAGATAACCAGACACTTCCTAATGCAGTGCACAATGAGGCACACAGCTCACCTGTGAACCTGAATCTAACCAAGTTTCTAGAGCTAATTCTCATTTATAGGAATATGGGGGACAGAGGGAAAGGCTGAATGATACCACAAGGAGACAGACAAATTGAGAGTGTGGGAATTCTATAGCACAACTAACCTGCTTCTTTAACAAGCTTATAACATGAAGAACATCTTTCAAAGGGAAGGCAGAATTGTTCTTGATTAAAAGAAACTTAGAAGACGAGACAATCAAACATAACATGTAGGTCTTGATTTCAACAAACCAAATCTAAGAAGCCATTTGATAGATAATGTGGGAAATGAAGTTATGGATCAGATACAGAATGCCACAGACAGACATGGCAATGGTACCGTGGCATATTAAAAAAGTCCTTTAAAAACCTTTTTTTTTCTCTTTATTTTGGAAATAGAGAGAGAGAGGGGCGCCTGGGTGGCGCAGTCGGTTGAGCATCCGACTTCAGCCAGGTCACGATCTCGCGGTCCGTGAGTTCGAGCCCCGCGTCAGGCTCTGGGCTGATGGCTCGGAGCCTGGAGCCTGTTTCCGATTCTGTGTCTCCCTCTCTCTCTGCCCCTCCCCCGTTCATGCTCTGTCTCTCTCTGTCCCAAAAATAAATTAAAAACGTTGAAAAAAAATTAAAAAAAAAAAAAGAAATAGAGAGAGAGAGAGGAGAGGGGCAGGAGAAGGAGAGAGAGCAAGCTCCACACTCAACACGGAGCCTGACACTGGGCTCGATCCCACGACCCTGGGTTCATGACCTGAGCCAAAATCAAGAGCCAGATGCTCAATCAACTGAGCCACCCAGGTGCCCCCAAAAAAGTCCATTATTTTTTACAAGGTGTGTACTTAAGTGAAATATGTAGGGATGCAGTGATGTGACATCTAGGGTTTGTTTTAAAATACTTCAACCGAGGCAGGGGAGGGGCGGAGCATGCAGGAGGGAAAGCTAAAACAAATGTGGGAAAGTCTTGATAATTGTTGAATACCAGTGACAATATGGGGGTTCATTTTATTATTTTGTCTTGTGTGTATTTGAAATTTGTCATCATTAAATAAAACTCTTCACATCAAACAAAACAGGTCTGCATTTAGACAGCCAGTTTGTGAACTATTAAGCTTCACTGTTCACTTTAATTAGAAACAGTAAAAAAGGCAAAAATAAACCTAACAGCTTAAAAGATCATAACAAAAATGTAAGTATGTAATTAAGAACTACCACCAACAATACATGAGAAGTTACCATATGCTACTCATTGTGCTTCACATGCATTATCTCATTTAGTCTATCAGTATCACCGTCTTACAGATGAAGAAACTGCAGCTCATGCCCGAAGCCTCACTGCTGATAACTGATAAAACTAGGACTTGAACTTAGGACTTCCCAAAGCCCAAGCTGTTAACCTCTGCACTATCCTGCCTCTGACATATCAGATGCTGGACAAAATTAATGAAATCTATCACGCTGCCAGCCTCTAAGAGAGATACAAGGACTTGTAGGCAAGCACTCATGGAAGGATTTCCCAAGTCCAACAGTAATATGAAGGGGGAAAAACAACCAAAGGTGAATAACAGTATGTACGACATGCCCTAACAATGTAAGAAAAGGGAGAGAACCATGTTTATATGTACACACACACACACACACACGTTTTACCTATTTAAAAATATTGCTTTAGGGGCGCCTGGATGGCGCAGTCGGTTAAGCGTCCAACTTCAGCCAGGTCACGATCTCGTGGTCCGTGGGTTCGTGCCCCGCGTCAGGCTCTGGGCTGATGGCTCAGAGCCTGGAGCCTGTTTCCGATTCTGTGTCTCCCTCTCTCTCTGCCCCTCCCCCGTTCATGCTCTGTCTCTCTCTGTCCCAAAAATAAATAAACATTGAAAAAAAAAAATTTTTTAAATATTGCTTTAAAATATTTGAAAAGGCAATTATTCCTCTGCTAGATCTTTTTATCTCTATTCCCACTGACCTAGAAGCCACCCCCAACACCACAACCTAGAAACTTTTCCAACTAGAACCCAGCTTTTCAAACAAAGTCACAAAGCTTCTATGCCCACAGGGCCTCAAATTAGCCCTCATGCCCCAATTTATTACCAGTTCAAGATGCTTCCTCATGAAACGGACCCTTTTATACTCAATCTCTCAAAACTAGAATGAGTCCTATTAGATGTCTAATCTTTCTTGAACTTGTTCTTCTTTATTGATGTAGCTTGAGAAGTTCCTCTTTACACAGGAAAGGGAGAACATTATGGTGTCACTCACTGTGCTACTTGGATAAATAGCAAGATACAGGTATCTGTGTTTGACTTCTGAAATTAGAATACCACTTTTCCAACCCAGTTCTGAGTTGATAATTAGGCATGGATTTTTCTCTTTTGACTCCCCAGGTTAATGGGTGTTAGACATTTCCAATCTATGTGCTATGCCCTATATAAACATGCAGGAGGGGCGCCTGGGTGGCTCAGTCGGTTGAGCGTCTGACTTCTGCTCAGGTCATGCTCTCACAGTTCGTGGGTTTGAGCCCTGTGTCAGGCTCTATGCTGACAGCTCAGAGCCTGGAGCCTGCATCGGATTCTGTGTCTCCCTCTCTCTCTGCACCCCCGCCCTCTGCTCACGCTCCATCTCTCTCCCTCTGTCAAAAATAAACATTAAACATGCAGGAAAAGCAAACCCTAAGATGTTAGTAGTGGTCAACACTAGATGGTACAAACACATTGTTTGTCTGCACTTTCAAATTTTTTACAGTAAGGATGTGTTGGCTTTGTAACTTTTTAAAGGCAATAAAAATACCAAAATGAAAAGAAAAAGAGGTTTGCCCTACTTAAAGCCATTGGCAATTTCCTCCAACAACCAAGACGCAAAGAAACATCACTAGTATCTTCTGCATGTTTGAGTTCACAATGCCTAAAGCACCGTCTAAAAGAGTAGCCCTCAAATTTTAATCAACAAACTGCAGGACAAAAAATTCAGTCAATTTCCATCCTACCTAATTTAGTGAATGAAACAGTACTGCTTTTGTTGAATTAACAACACAGACATTGCAAGTAAACAATGAGAAATTCCAGAAACAAATTATTTCCAGCATCCAGAAGTACATTATTTGGGCCCAGCCCACTGACCATTACCCATACATATACCACAGCACCAAACAAGAAAGTGTTCCTGCAGAAGGCTCAGTCTCTCTCCTACTCCAACTTTCTCACATGATCCTCCAAATTACCGTATGTTTAGATACCTGCAAACCCTCTGCTGTGCCACACCTCCTCTGCCTTTGCCCATGCTGTCCCTTCTACTTGGAACACTCTCTTCTCACCTGGCCTAGTTAACTTTTCCAAGAAGTCTTCCAAAGTGACTCCCCTTTTCCTCACTACAACCCATGCTTCCACCTGGACTGAACCAAGTAGCCCTTCCCCATGCTTCGACGGTACCCAACGCACACCTCCCTCATGACCCTCATTACCACAATATACGTGGTCATCATTATTTGTAGACTTCATATTTGTGAATTCAGCTACTTGCTAAAACTTATTAGTAACACCAAAATCAATCCCCATGGTGTTTCTGCAGACACTCATGGACACACACAGAGTGGCAAAAAATTCAAGTTCCCTGATACACCTGTTCCCAGCTGAGGTCCAACAAGGTGACTCTCTGCCTTTTTGTTCAAGTTCTCATACTTTAAACAAGGGCCCTTTTCATAGTCTATTAGTGCCATGCCTTTCACATTTGTGTGCTTTTTGTTGGTGATTTCACTTTAAAATGGCCTCCAAGCATAGTGCTTGAAATGCTGTCTAGTGTTCCTAAGTGCAAGAAGGCTGGGATGTGCCTTACAGAGAAAATGTGTGTATCTGTTCAGGCACAAGTTATAGTGCTGCCGGCCAGGAGTCACCAATATATATTAAATAAAGTGACTTTAAACAGAAACCTACATAAAACAAGATTATGTACTAATCACCTGATGAAATTCTTACAACCAGAGGCTCACAGAAACCTAATTCTATTTTTCCTTTAGAAGCAATGGTTCAGTATTCACTAATTCAGTGTCTGTGGTGACTTTATAGCACATAACTACTGCAAATGACAATAACCAACTGTATGCTGAAACATTCTGTTTACATAGCCATTACTTCCAGCAGATCAGAAGCTGGCAAACGAGGCCCACAGGCCAAAGGCAGGCTGCCACCAGTCTTTGTAAATAAAGTTTTACTGGAACACAGCCATGCTCATTCAGTTAGGTACCGTCTATGGCTATTTTAGCACTACAACTGCAGAGGTGAGTAGTTGTAAAAGAGACCATAGGACCTGTAAAGCCTCAAATATTGACTATATGGTCTTTTACAGGAAAGGCTTGCTGACCCATGCACTAGACTGTAAACTCTTTGAGGTAGTAACAATGTTGTATTCATCTTTACAACCCTAGAACAGAGGCACAATAGGACAGGTAAACTAACCTTTAGTCTGGTTAAACACTGGACCCAGAAGGCTCCAAAATCTCAAGAATAACTGCAGTAAATTCTGGACTGGACATGAACAAGTCCTGGGGGGGGGGGGGAACTATGCAAAGAAATAAAATAAATATTGGAATGTGACAGAAGGAACAGGAACAAAAGGAAAAAAAAACAAGGCAAACAATATCATTTGGTGGATGAAATAGGATATGAGATTCAAATAAGGAAAGGCCAAATGATTGCTATTAGGAGCTACTGAAGTACAGTCCAGACTGAACCCCAAAACCATTCTGAAGGGCCAAAAGGAAGGAAGGCTTGTCAAGAGTTTGGCCAAATACACAATGACATTTCATTACCTAAAGCCATTTTCCACACATGGCACCAAACAAGTTATACAGTAACCACAGTCAGCTGGGAAAAGGAAATCAAATCGTGCCAAAACACGAGAACTCAATGAAGTTGGAGAGACAAACATCTGTTAACGACTCCCATTCTCACTTGCTCATTCTTCCCCAGTCAACAGACACAAGTTACATTGGATTCAAGACACAAACAGAGCAGTTCCCTGGCCTTTCAGTGTGAAAACGGTCTCTGATCCTATAATCTCCTTAATTAACTCACTGTCTGCAACAACTTGTTTGCTAAGCAGTACCTTTTTCTGATTTCCAAAGGGACCTGAGGCATAGCAGAAGGCACACCCACTAAATAAAGAATGCTTGGGACCCTCGTGACAACGATTTTGAGTAGCCTAGCTGTCAGGGGTAGAGTTTAAATAGAAGTCTCAATTAGTTTAAAAGGATGCCATTTACAGTTGAGGTTGGCAGTCCCTCCCCAGGTAGCATGTTCAACCCAAACCACATCTCAAGGCTAAAAACCAACAACCCACAAGCTAACCTCCTGCAGCCACTCAGAGAGAGATCCAAAACCTGTGCTTGGCAGAGAGAGAACAAACTAGTGGGGACTCTACTATCATTACTAACAACTACTTGAAACTACAAACTTTCTGTTTCTTATTCATGGATGTAAATTTTAGTAGTTTGTGCTAGAAATGGGAATTGTCAAAGGAGTAATTCTTACTAAGGCTAATCATCCAAAAAAGACAACTAAAATGAACAAGCAATGCTCAGCAAATATTTAAATTACACAGATAAGTTAAGCAAATGACACATACCTTCATAATGAAATATTCAGCCACACTAAGAACATACTAAGAAAAGATACTCTTGGGCAAGTAGAAATAGAGTCTGTTTTGCTATAATCCTTGTTTTGAAAATATATGTTTGTTCCATTGTGATAAATATATTAGGGAACATTTTGAGTAGAACACAAATTTTGCATCTCCTTATGCATGATTCTGTTCATGAGAAACACTGGGTGAACATAGGAAACTGCACTCAGCTGAACCCAGCTACACAGGAATATAAAACACACACACACACACGCTCACACGCTCACACGCTCACACGCTCACACGCTCACTTGCTCTCTCTCTCCAAATATCTACCAGCTACTGCAGTTCACCATGTGAATTCATAGAAGCTAAACCTACCCACCTGTGATGTTATACCTACTCGTACAATTCCAAATAACCTTCCCTCCATCACTTCACAAGAATCCATAAGCTATCATCCTTCTCTTTAAAAAAGAGTGTAACGGGGCACCCAGGTGGCTCAGTTGGTTAAGCATGCGTCTTCAGCGCAG
This sequence comes from Puma concolor, assembly GCF_028749965.1. Classification (NCBI taxonomy): domain Eukaryota; kingdom Metazoa; phylum Chordata; class Mammalia; order Carnivora; family Felidae; genus Puma; species Puma concolor. The sequence goes on along the minus strand of NC_141680.1, from coordinate 15,206,996 downwards.
GTCTCACAGTTTGTGAGTTCGAGCCCGCCCTGTATTGGGTGAGCTTGAGCCCCGCTTCAGGATTCCCTCTCTGCTTCTCACTCACTCGCACACCCTCTCTCTCACCAAAAAAAAAAAAAAAAAAAAGTGGAACGGGAAGCTTTAGTCCTTCTGAAGCCCATTTCTGTAGGCAAAGTTCATTTCTTTTTCAAAATAGTATTTTTGTACTTCTAAATTTTTTCTAATGTTTATTATTTTGAGACAGACACAGAGCATGAGTGGGGGAGGGGCAGAGAAAGAAGGAGACACAGAATCCGAAGCAGGGTCCAAGGCTCCAACCCGTCAGCACAGAGCCTGACGTGGAGCTCGAACCCACGGACTGTGGACCACGAGATCATGACCTGAGCCGAAGTCTGATGCTCAACTGACTGAGCCATGCAGGCACCCTAGTATCTTTTTATTTCTTAATCAATGCATAATGTATAAAATTGCACAACTGCCTTATTAGGTTCATATCTTTTTTTTTAATACATCACTGAGGAAGTTTTTGAGTATTGTGCCCCATCCCCATCTTCCCCATAAGCTCTGTGGTTTTTACTGTGTGATTTTACATAGTACAGGGAATTTTAGGAAGTATGTTACATTATAACAGAACCGATTTTATGTCCAGCTGATAATTTAAAAAACCAAACTATACATTAGTATATACAGTTATCCCTTGCTTTTCAAAAGTTCATGCTGTATCATTTTATTTTTACGAAAGACCTACAATAGTACCACTTTTGTTAACTGAAAGAAATCCAAAGGGGATTTTGGCTTTTATAAAAAAGCTGAGGGGCGCCTGGGTGGCGCAGTCGGTTAAGCGTCCGACTTCAGCCAGGTCACGATCTCGCGGTCCGTGAGTTCGAGCCCCGCGTCAGGCTCTGGGCTGATGGCTCGGAGCCTGGAGCCGGTTTCCGATTCTGTGTCTCCCTCTCTCTCTGCCCCTCCCCCGTTCATGCTCTGTCTCTCTCTGTCTCAAAAATAAATAAACGTTGAAAAAAAAAATTAAAAAAAAAAAAATAACAAGAAAAGAACAGCCTAAAAGAGGGTATTCTGGGGGTCTGGGAACGTCGAAAAAATTTTCCATACAAATTAATGGCAATGGTTTCTTTGCTTTATGCCATTTTGGCTTACAAAACATTTCATAGTAATGCTCTATTTTCAGATAGCAGGGGACATGTGCATAGGATAATCCCATTTTTGTTAAAAATATATTCCATGTGTCTACAGGTATGTGTGTACGTGTACACACTTATAAATGCTTGGAAAAAAGGTCTGGAAGGGCCTCCATCAAATAGTTAATAGTGGTGTCTCTGAAGGCAAGAATACAAGGGACTCTCATTTTAAACTTCATGGACACTGATTTAGATACAGTGCTATCCGTATTGGTATTACTTCTGCAATTAAAAAAAAAAATCCCCTTTAAAAAAAATAAATCTGTTCTAAGAGAAGTACTGAAAAGAGGATCATCACACAATCTGATTATGTCCCAGCTTAAAATCCTACTGCTTAAAATCCTTAATACCTGATATCCAAATTCCTCAGTATTTATGAAGGATCTGCTCCCCTCTACCGTCTCCAGCCTCATTCCTCAGTTTCTTCCATCATTTATATATTCAACTAAGATTTATTTAAATTCCTGTAAATGTGGGCACTGGGGATAAAGTAAGTGAACAACTAGATATGGACCTCTCACAGAGCCATGAATCCAGCAAGGGAAACATTTTAACCAACGACAACAAAACTGTACCCAAAAGTACTTAATTAAAAATGTGGTTACAAAGGGGTAACATCCAGGCTCAGGGATCAGAAAAAGCTTCCCTGGAAAAGGGAAATGATATTTAGACTGAGAATTTAAGGATAAGAATGGGACTGATAGAGAAGAGCACTGCAGAAAGAGAGAATGTGTGATAGCCAAGGGTCAGAAAAGAACTTGGGCCCTTCACGAAGAAACCGGTACAAGAGGGCTGGGGGTGGGAGGGCGGAAGAGAAGTATGGTGAGAAGGTATGGTCAGAAGTTGCAGGGGCCAAATCATGTGGGGCCCAGTATACTACAGTACAGATTTTGGACATGACTCTGAGAACAAACAGAAACAACTGAAGACTTTCAATCAAAAATGTGTATCTGGAAGCTCACTTAGGTTACTATCTAAAAAAAAGCCTGGGGTGCCTGGTGGCTCATTCAGTTAAGCGTCCAACTCTTGATTCTGGCTCAGGTCATGATCTCAGGGTCCATGGGATCAAGTCTCGCACTCACAGCGCAGAGCCTGCTTGGAATTCTCTCTCTCTCCTATCTCTCTGCCCCTGACTCTTGCTTGTGCACACACATATGCACTCAATCAAAATAAATAAATAAACATTAAAAAATAGTAAAATAAGGGGTACCTGGGTGGCTCAGTAGGTTAAGTGTCCGACTGTTGGTTTCAGCTCAGGTCATAATCTAATAGTTCATGGGTTTGAGCCCTACGTTGGGCTCTCCTCTGACAGCGCAGAGCCTGCTTGGGATTCTCTCTCTCCTCTCTCTCTCTCCCTGCCTCTCCCTTGCTCACTCTCAAAAAAAAAAAAAAAAAAAATTCTAAAAAAAATTTTTTTAATTAAAAAATAATAATAAAAGATAAAAAGAAAAATAAATGTCAAAGGAGGACCAAGAATAAATGTGAAAAGACCATTAGGAACTTTTTCAAAAGTCTGTGGATTACCGATGAGAGCTTGGACTAGGATGGTGGTAGTGGAAATCGAGAAAAGTATATATATAGTATAGCCTCCGGCCATACTGCCGTTCCCAAGCCTCAGGTCTGAGAGAGGAAATGCCCTTACATCATCCTTCAGCTGCAAAATGCCTAACCCTTCCAAAACCCTGCCCAAATTAGATGCCCTGACCCTGTTCTCCTGTAGCCTCTCATGCTCCCCTTTATCATAGCACTTGGCACACTGCACTATAATCACATATGTATGTTTTGGTCTTCCCCACATGACTGAGTGCTCCCTGAGGTCAAAGATCATTTTTGGTTGTTTTTGGTTGTTTTAATCTCTATCTGTATCCCCAATGCCTAATCACTAAAATGTCTGTGACTAAATCCCCACTTCTTGTCAACTATAGGTTCCAAGGAATGGAGAGAACAAGCCAAGTTCTTGGGGCCTTCTCTAAAAAAGAAAATATGGGAAGCAGACTTAGGGTCTGAGAAAGCAGGTGAAAAAGGAAGGGAGGTTTCCTGGCTGGATAAATGAAGAGCTATGAAACTGCAGACTTCTTCCCCTGGTGCTGGCAGTCTCAAACTAAAAGCCCAACCTCACAGATGTAAATTTAAGAGAAATTAAGGAAAGTAATTACCCAAGAATAAGTAAGCTGAAAATACATAAACAACATGAATAGTTACGAAAGAAATGACCACTTCACTCCGCTTATATCTTTAATCATTTGAAATTTCTACTAAACTTACATTCATATATTATTAGTAAAATTAAAAATAAAATAATTAATAAAACTTAATACACCTAATGACAGCCCATAAACTGAAAATGCCTTCTCTGAGATGCAAACAAGAATAGAAACATAAATGGGGCGCCTGGGTAGCTGAGTCGGTTGAGCGTCTGACTTCGGCTCAGGGCATGATCTCCCGGTTCGTGAGTTTGAGCCCCACATCGGGCTCTGTGCTAACAGCTCAGAGCCTGGAGCCTGCTTCAGATTCTGTGTGCCCCTCTCTCTCCGCCCCACCCCTGCTTGTGCTCTGTCTCTCTCTGTCTTTCAAAACTGAATAAACATTAAAAAAAAAAAAAGAATAAAAACATAAACTTATAAACACAGTACTTAAAAATCAATGAGGCACAATGGGAGAGTGAGATCTATAGAGTATTAGTTACAACCTTAACCTTTACACAGGATACTCCCCAACCTTGAGGCCAAGGTCAAAGAAAGCCATAAAATGCTTTCTCAAATTGCTGTTGCTGCTTTCATTTTATTTATTTATTTATTTATTTATTTATTTATTTATTTATTTATTTAAACGTTTATTTATTTTTTTAGAGAGAGATACAGCACAAGCAGGGGAAGGGCAGAGAGAGAGGGAGACACAGAATCCAAAGCAGGCTCCAGGTTCCAGACTCTGAGCTGTCAGCACAGAGCCCGACAAAGGGCTCGAACCCAGAAACTGTGAGATCGTGACCTGAGCCAAAGTGGGATGCTTAACCGACAGCCACCCAGACACCCCCCTGCTTTCATTTTAAAGACAGACAGTGGAGCTAACCCAATAGAATGACTCCTCTCTTATTCATACAGGCTTCCAATTTGGGGCTGCAATATCCAAACTAGAAAAGGGCAACAGTGAGACAGTCTACCTTCAGTCTCCCCTGAAGCACCCCATGCAAATCATGGCACATAGCAAACTGGAAGTTTCATTCATAAGCAATGTCTACTTTCCAAGTCATGCAGAAAAGAGCTAAAGAAGGACCTAAAAAGAGAAAATGGCAATTTTAAATTAAACCACAAAGAAGTCCTCCTATTCTACTACTTTTGATTCATTCTTAGCAGACAACAATGTCTCCAACTTCAAAGAGAAAAAAGTAAACATCTTTCTCCTCTAATACCCACAAACTTACCTGATCCCCAATTACCTGCCCCCATCTCCCTCAAGTGTAAGAAGGATCTCTCACCTTCAGTCAGGCTAATCTCTGCACTTGTGCTCCAGATTCTACTCCCTTCCAATCCTCTGCAAGGACGTCTCCCTGCCATCTATCTCCTTACTCTCTTAGACCTTCAGCCTATTTATCACTGTTTTCTCCTCAAGTGACTAAATCTACTCTCATGACTTCAATTCCATCTATAAGGGGATGCCTTCAAATATGTTCATCTCTAACTTAGAACACTCTCCCCACTTTTGATATGTTAGCCTTTAAATCTCTTTTCATGTCCTACAGAAATTCCAGCATGTCCAAAACTAAACTCACTGTTTTTCTCCTAAAACCAATTCTACCTCTATTCCCTATCTCAAGGAATAGACCAGTACTCACCCGGTTTCCAAGCCAGAAACACCTAAATAGGTATTACTTTTTACTTCCTCTTGTCCTTCAGCTCCCCATGTCCAATCAGGTCCTTTGGATTCTACCTCATTAATATATATCGTATATCTGTTCACTTCTCCCCATCTCCGGAGCTATTTCCTGGTTCAGATCTTTTTCACATCTTACTTGGATTATTGTAGCAAACTCTCATTCTTATTTCTAAGAAGTAATTTGTCAGATACACATTTTAGAGATATAACTCTGGCTGCTTTGTGAAAAGTTTGGAGAAGGGTAAGATTAGAAGGGTAGACAGGAGAAGGGTAAGATCACACCATCATTCACTCCACTATGAATTTTACTCTCAAGGCACAATGAACCAGCCATTTGCAGTTTTCCAACTATGCTCTCTCTCTAGCTTCACAAAATCACAACGGAATTCGAAAGCATCATATTGGTGACTCCAAATCCAAAGCAGCAAAAAATTCTCATCCTATACTAAGTAAATCTTCCTCTAGAAAAACTAGTTTTACTAAATTCTACAGTGCCACATAGTGGTGAGAGAGGGAAGCATATAATAAAGTGAAAGAAGTGTAGCTGGAAGTGAGAGATGACATCAGAGAGCCTGAAGTGATTTACCTTCCCTGTGATTAATGGTAAATGTCTGTGCACTGATTCCCAGTTGCATGTACTGGGGCACCCATGTTTACTTAGTCTTGCTCATTAGATCACCCTCAGCAACTTACATCACTTGGGCTCAGGCTGCCCAGCCCATTCTCCTGCTCAGAATCCTTCCCAGATTCAGTGCCCTGGGAGGACCGAGGATGTGATGGGTGGATCCAGATCTCTAAGCGAGTGGTGTCATCTCCAACATGCCGGAAAGTAGACTTCTTTCCTTTCCGCCATTGGTCAGGGCTCAGTTCCAACTCCTCATGTTGCTTTTTTTCCATCTGTTCTGCCTGTACAATATACAAACACATAAGCTCAGACTCTCCTGGAATTCAGCTAATAAAAAGAGGCACTCACCTCACCTGAGTTTGTTGCCTAGGGGCTATAAAAAGTAAAGACTTTGCTATAGTCCCAAAGTAGCAAAGTATCATCTGCTTTGTCTCATAGGCGTTGTTAATTCCATAAACAAGATGCACACCCAAGGGCCCTGGAGAACTTTCCTAAACATGAGTTTGGTTCTGCATAGAGGCTGACTGACTCCATCAGCACAGCCCAGTGGGACCCCTTGAGGCCATCATAAGTCATTCCCCTGAGGACACAGAGGCACTAAGAGAAACACATTCTGTTAGGAAGGAATGAGTCTGCCTGCATCCCCACTCACCTTTCGTTTGGTCTCTTCAAACAAGCTCATGAGACTCTCCTTGGCAGTCAGGATAGGGTTGCTGGCAGCTAAACTGCGCATATAGTAATAGACAGCATCAAGCTTCCTCCTCTGCAGAAAGAGGCCAAAGACATCGAGTCAACCAATTCTTTTTCTGACTCCAGCCCGAGTCAGCTGACCTAGAAAATTACTATCTCTCCCAGGCTGTGAGGAATTCCAATAAGAAAATCAGAATGCTATCCACGGAAGAAGCCATGGCAACTACATCAGAGAGCTCTTCTTGCACAGTACTGTATCTTATGAGCCAAGTGCTCACAAGGGGGAGAAAAAGAATGAAGAGCCTCATGAAATATAAAATCCAGTTACCTTTTGGTTTTAGAAAAATACAAGGTTCAGCTCACTAATTAGTATTTTAAAAATTATAAACAATGGCAACATCACTGATTAAATATAGTGAGACAAGTGACCATCAATTTATAGATTTTACCTCTAAGCCTAAGGACACTGCCCCACAGGCATTATTATTCCCATTTTAGAAATGAGGAAAAGGAAGCTCAAAGAGATTGCTGTCCAACAACCTAAGTTGTCCAACAAGGTCTCCAAGCCAAATCCCGGGTAAGCCAATATATGAACCTTGGACTGTCTGGTTCCTACGTTCACGTTTTCACTATACCACACTGACTCTACTGAGGAAGGGAAATACAAACTACTATCCAATGAATTCAGCAAATAAATACTTCAAGTCAGTTTTACAACCAGTTAATAAGGAAAAGAAGTAAAACAGAGAGGCCAGAAAGGAGAAAAAAAAAGAAAACACTGAAATAAAGGGAGAAGGAATGTCAAAAACCCTTTCTCTCTTCAAGTTCATATACACTTTTCCCTTTTTTTCTGTCTCAAAATGCATCTAGAATACTAACTTCTCTCTCTCCCCAGTAACTCATTCCTCAAAACTTGCATTTTAAACAAACAAACAACAATAACAAAAAACCTTACATCTTGTATTCTGCTAGCATGGTTAAAGATACACATTCTAAGGTCAACTGCCTGAGTTTGAACTGGTCCTGCCATTTATTAGGTATAACTCAAAAGAAATCAACCTAGAGGTTTCCTTATCTGTAAAATGGAGATGTTTACACACATATGGCTCCCAAAAAGATTAAAATTCATATAATGCATACACTTTAACAGTATATCTGACATACTATTACAGTCAGTTCAATGGGGACTATTTGTTTTTTTAAGATTTTATGTTTAAGTAATCTCTAGTACACCCAATGTGGGGCTCAAACTCACAACCCCTAGGTCAAGAGTTGCATGCTCTACTGACTGAGCCAGCCAGGTGCCTCCAATGGGGGCTATTTTTAATATTATTCTATTCCATACTAATCTCAGTCTATACCACTCACTTGATTTTAGGCTGTTTTGTCAATTCTACAATGATTTTTTCATATTTTAACATCTCTGAAATTGATTTACAATCAATATCTACCATTATATCTCATTTACAATAACTCACATATTCTTTCTTAGTGGTCCAGAAAATAACAGTGCATTTAACAATCAACGCATCACATTTCATGAAGTCTAATTTGTATCACTGTCTACACACCTCACTTGTCTTTTCAATACTTTTGTTCAGATCATATCACATATTCATCATTCAGAGTACCTAGCAAAGCACTATGCACAAGCATGTTCTCATTGAATTCTTGAGATTCACTGAAATACTGATAGAAAACTGAGAAAGTGACACTAAAAGACAAGTAGGATAAAAGACAGACAGAAAAAGAGGGACAGAGGAAAAGAACTTGAAAGGACTACTAATTTAGGTCAGAGATTTATGAAAGAAAAATATACCAATTTAATCAGAATGGGAAAAAGCCATTGAGGGAATTCAGTAAAGCTGTAAGGCTAAGATCAATGCTCAAAAATCAATTATATTTCTATACATTAGTAATAAACAACCTTTAAGAGAAATTAAGAAAATAATTCCATTTACAATAGCATCAAAAAGAATAACATACTTAGGAATGAATTTAATAACCAAGTGTAAACGTGTAAAACTTATATACTGAAGATTATAAAATGTGTCTGAAAGAAATTAAAGAAGATCTAAATAAATCAAAAACATCTGTGTAAATACTCCCCAAAGCAACTACACGGTCAACATAATTCTTATGAAAATCCCAATGACTCTTTTTGCAGAAATGAAAAAACTGATCCGAAAATCCATATGGAATTACAAGAAACCCCAAATAGCAAAAATAATATTGAAAAAGAAGAATAAAGGTGGAAAACTCATATATCCTGATTTCAAAACTGACCACAAAGCTACAGTAATTAAAAGAATGCTGGCATTGCTGGCATAAGGGTGGACATATGGGTCCATGGAAGAGAACTAAGAGTCCAGAAATAAACCATGCACCAAATGATTTTGAACAAGGATTCCAAGACTAGGCAATAGGGAAAGAACATTCAACAAATGGTACTGGAACGATTGATATCTATATGCAAAAGACAGAAGTTGGACTCTATTTCACACCAACTACAAAAATTAATGAAAAATGGATCAAAGATCTAAACACAGAAGCCATAACTATAAAAACTCCTAGAAGAAAACATAGCTTAACTCTGAATTTGATAATAGTTTCAAAGCTATGACACAAAAGCACAAGCAACAAAAGAAAAGATAAATAAATTGGACTTCATCAAAATTTAAAACTTTTGGGCATCAGAAGACATTATCAAGAAAGTGAAAAGACAGGGGCACCAGGGTGGTTCAGTTGGTTAAGCATCTGACTCTTGACTCCAGCTCAGGTCATGATCTCACAGTTTCTGAGTTTGAGCCCCACAATGGGCTCTGCACTGTCAGTGCAGAGCTTGCTTATGATTCTTTCTCTCCCTCTCTTTCTGCCCCTCCCTTGCTCCTCTCTCTCTAAGTTTATAAACTTAAAAAAAAATTTTTTTAAAGAAAAAAATGGGCAAAGGATTTGAACAGACATTTCTCCAAATGGCCAGTAAGTACAGCTCAATAGCGTTAGTCATTAGGAAAATGCAAATAAAAACCACAATGAAATACTACTTCAAAATCAATAGATTTGTAGGTTAGCAACAAACTGATTCTAAAGCTAATACAGAAAAGCAAATCCAGAATAGCCTACACAATACTGACAAAGAAGAACATGGTCAGAAGACCAAACTCCCTCACTTCAAGACTTACTATAAAGCTACAGTAATCAAGACAACGGTATGCCCAAGAACAGCCAAATAGATCAATGGAATGTAATAGAAAACCCAGAAAGAGACCCACACAGTTATAGTCAGCTGATCTTTGACAGAGGAGGAAAGGCAATTCAATGGAGAAGGGATCACCTTTTCAACAAATGGAGTTGAAACAACTGGACATCTACATGCAAAACAATGGATCTTGCACAGACCTTAAAACTTTCATAACAATTAACTCAAAATGGATCACAGAACCTAGATGTAAAATGCAAAACTACACAACTCCTAGAAGATAACACAGGAGAAAATCTAGGTAACCTTGGGTTTGGTGAAGAGTTCTTAGATATTAAATCATAAGCACAATCCACAAAAGAAAAAGTTGATAAGATGGATTTCATTAAAATTAAAAATCTTATTCTGTGCTGAGAAAATGAAAAGATATGGGGCACCTGGGTGGCTCAGTCAGTTAAGCGTCCAGCTCTTGGTTTCAGCTCAAGTCATGATCTCATGGTTTGTGAGTTCAAGCCCCATGTCAGGCTCCATGCTGACAGTGCAGAGCCTGCTTGGGATTCTTTCTCGCTCTCTCTCTCTTTCTCTCTCTCTCTCTGTCCCTCCCCCGCTCACTCTCCCCGTCTCTCTCTCAAAAATAAATAAATAAACTTAAAAAAAATTTTTTTAATTAAAAAATAAAAAGAAAGAAAATGAAAAGATAAACCACACACAGAGAAAACATTCGCAAAACACGTATCTGATAAAAGAGTGGTATTCAAAATATACTCTTGGGGGCGCCTGGGTGGCTCAGTTGGTTAAGCATCTGACTTGGGCTCAGGTGATGATCTTTTGGTTCATGAGTTCGAGCCCGGCATCAGGCTCTGTGCTGACAGCTCAGAGCCTGGAGCCTGCTTTGGATTCTGTGTCTCCCTCTCTCTCTGCCCCTCCCCAACTCACGCTCTGCCTCTCTTTCTCAAGAATAAATAAACATTAAAAAAATTTCAAAATAGGGGTGCCTGTGTGTCTCAGTCGGTTGAGCAGGTCTTCGGCTCAGGTCATGACCTCACAGTTTGTGGGTTCGAGCCCTGCATCAGGCTCTGTGCTGACCAGTTGCTCAGAGCCTGGAGCCTGCTTCAGATTCTGTGTCTCCTTCTCTCTCTGCCCCTCCCCTGCTCATGCTTTGTCTCACTCTGTTTCTCAAAAATAAATAAATGTAAAAAAAAAAAAAAAAAAAAAAAAGAAAAATTAAAAAAAAATTCAAAATATACTCTTTAAATAATTTTTTTAATATTTATTTATTTTTGGGAGATAGAGTGGGGGAGGGGGAGAGAGAGAGGGAGACACAGAATCCAAAGCAGGCTCCAGGCTCTGAGCCTGTCAGCACAGAGCCCAACGCGGGGCTTGAACCCACAAAGCACGGGATCATGACCTGGGCTGAAGTCAGACGCTCAACCGACTGAGCCACCCAGTCACCCCGAAAATATACTCTTAAAACTTAACAGTAAGAAAAAAAACAACCCAATTTAAAAATGGGCAAAAGATCAACACACCTCACAAAGAAGATGCACACAGATGGCAAATAAGCATACGAAAAGATGCTCACATCATATATCATTAGGGAACTGCAAAGTAAAATGAGATAACACTACACACCCATCAGAATGACCAAAATCCAAAACACTGATAACACTAAATGCTTATGAGGATGCAGAGCAACGGGAACTCTCACCCACGGCCAGCGGGAATGCAAAATGGCACAGCCACTTCAGAAGACAATTTGGCAGTTTCTTCCAAAACTACATCCGCTCTTACCATACAATCCAGCAATCACACCCTTTGGTATTTACTCAAATGAAATGAAAACTTATGTACACACAAAGCCCTGCACACAAATATTTATAGCATTTTTATTCATAATTGCCAAAACTCGTAAGCAACCAAGATGTCTTTCCATAGGGGAATGGATAAACCAACTGCGGTACATCCATACAATGGAGTACTATTACTCAACAATAAAAAGAAAAGAGCTATCAAGCCACAAAAATAAACCTAAATGCATATTACCAAGTGAAAGAGGCAAAGCTGAAAAGTCTACATACTGTATGGTTCCAACTATATGACATTCAAGAAAAAGCAAAACTACAGAGACAGTAAAAATTAAGATTGCTAGAGGTTCAGGGAGTGAGGGGGGATGAACGGGTGGAAGGTGGAACACAGGGTATTTTTAGGACAGTGAACTTACTCTGTATGACACTACAATGATGGATACATGTCATTACAGATTTGTTCAAATCCACAAAATGTACACAAAATATAAAAGTGAAACCTAATGTACACTATGGACTTTAGTTAGTGATAACGTATCAGTGCTGTCTCATCAATTACAAACAAATGTATTATACTAATGCAAGATGTTAATGACTGGGAAAATGGAGGAGAGGAGAGTTGAGGGAATATATAGGAACTCTGTACTTTCTGCTTACTTCTCTACAAACCTAAAACTGACCAAAAAATTTAAAAAATAAGAAAAAAAATATTAAAGAGATATCCCTTCACACTCACTAGGCTGGTCATAATCAAAAAAATGAAAAATAACAAATGTTGGTGAGAACGTGGAGGAACTGGAACCCTTGTACATTGCTGGTGGGAATGTAAAATGGTGCAGCCTCTATGAAGAAGTTTGGTGGTCCCTTAAAAAGTTAAACACAGGGGCGCCTGGGTGGCGCAGTCAGTTAAGCGTCCGACTTCAGCCAGGTCACGATCTCGCGGTCCGTGAGTTCGAGCCCCGCGTCAGGCTCTGGGCTGATGGCTCAGAGCCTAGAGCCTGTTTCCGATTCTGTGTCTCCCTCTCTCTCTGCCCCTCCCCCGTTCATGCTCTGTCTCTCTCTGTCCCAAAAATAAATAAACGTTGAAAAAAAAAAGTTAAACACAGGGGCGCCTGGGTGGCTCAGTCGGTTAAGCGTCCGACTTCAGCTCAGATCACGATCTCGCGGTCCATGAGTTCGAGTCCCGCATCGGGCTCTGGGCTGATGGCTCAGAGCCTGGAGCCTGTTTCCGATTCTGTGTCTCCCTCTCTCTCTGCCCCTCCCCCATTCATGCTCTGTCTCTCTCTGTCTCAAAAATAAATAAAACGTTAAAAAAAAATTAAAAAAAAAAAAAGTTAAACACAGAATTACCATACAACCCAGCAATTCCACTCCTAGCTTGTTTCTTTGTTTTTTTGTTTTGTTTTGTTTTTTTGTTTTTTTAGAGAGTGGGAAAGAGAGAGAGAGAGCGAGCACATGGGCAGGGGAAGAGCAGAAGGAAAGGGAGAAAGAGAGAATCCCAAGCAGGCTCTGCACTGTCAGCTCAACATGGGGCTCGAACCCATGAACCATGAGATCATGACCTGAGCCGAAACCAACAGTCACACGCTTAACTGACTAAGGCACCCAGGTGCTCCTCCATTCCTAGGTACAGACTCAAAAGAACTGAAAACAGATATTCAAACAAATACCTGTACTTGACAAAGCACTATTCACAAAAGATGAAAGTTGAAAACAACCAAAACGTCCATCAACTAATGAATAAGTATGGTATATCGATGCAATGAGAGTATTACTTGGCCATACAAGTGAAGTGCTGAGACATCCTACAACATAAATGAACCTCAAAAACTTTATGGTAAATGAAAGAAGCCAGATATAAAAGGTCACATACTATGATTCCATTTACATGAAACATTCAATAGATAGATCCTGAGACAGAAATAAACTAATGATTGCCAGAGGCTGAGAAGTGGAAGGAATGGAGAGTAATGGGTATGGGGTTTCCTTTTGGGGTGAAGAAAATGTCTTGGAACTAGACAGAGTTGATGGTTGCACAATACTGTTAATGTACTAAAGACAATAAAAAGTGAGTGAAGATATTCAATAGATTTTGAAGGAAGTGTATCTGTAAACCACGTTATTTAATCAATAATTTCAATCCATAATTAAATAGTAGGAATTTTTTGGAATCTTTTGTAGAGTAAAGGGGAATAAAAATTTTTAATTCAAAAAAAAATTTTTTAATTCAAACATTGTTTATTTGGGCAATGAATTTTACAAAATTATGAAAACGCTACCTGCTAAATGACATGTTAGCTACTTTACACTTAAATCTTTGATACCTACCACTGACCTTCCCCCCCTTCAATTCAGCTTCCTTACTAGGGGCCATTATCAGCTCCCAAGACTCTCTGTTAGAGGTACATTTAGAGAAGTCTGGTAAGATCTAGGAAGATACAATTTGGAACTAAGTGCTTCTGCTAAGGGGGCTCCTTAGGTGGAAAACTAAGAGGAATATCTGCGGAAAAGAAGGATCTGACTACTTAAGGATAGGTGAGGACTTTAAGGAAAAGTGAAAAGGATTCTTATTTTCCTTCTAGAAATGAGTAACCTCATTCAACAGGACAGGGAAGGGAAGCAACAAGATTAAGATTCAGAGCAGAAGCCTTGGTCAAAAACAAAGAGTGGTGTTTGGCTGGGGCATGAGCACTCCCTTAGGAACTGAAGGGCGATGAAAGTGGATCAAGTACAGATTCAACCGAAGTAAGGATCACTGACAACTTACCTCTGAGAGGAACAAAAGGAAGGTGAGGATGGGAGGCAGCAAAGGATATTCTTTGGGTTTAGTGTTCAGATGAATTCCAGCTCCAGGAGCTGATACTATCAAAATCCATTCTTTCTAAGATACTGCCTGGAAACACTTCCCCTGTCCATAAGATTGCTTACCGTGTACACTGCCAGCAGAGCCAACTGGTTATAGGGGCGCCCATTCTTGGGAGCAATATGCTGGGCCTTTAGGTACCAACTGGAATAGAAAAACAGTGAAAAATGCTAGCTCCACATCAACTCTTTCCATTTCATCACTTGACAGCCCTTACTGCTTAAGACATAGCTGGAGTGTTAGATGTAACGCTGGAGTGGTAAAGCCTGGTAACAGAGACCAATAGGGACAACTGTAGGACTTCCATATGGGAGGCAGCTCAGGTGGCCCATTGCTCTTAATAGGGCTTAGCCTAACGCCACAAGGAAAGAGAAGCAATGAACAAGAGGCAAAAGTACCTGCGTGCTTTCCCGTAGTTTGCTGTGTCATTGGCTTGTTCCCGATACCTAGCGATATCTCCTTGGCAAATCATACATCGCTGGGCACTGATCAAAGCATATTTTACCTTCAGAAAAAATGATCAGTTAGTAGTGTACCCAAGAAACTGTAACTTCAACCCCAAAGGACAGGGATGGGATCAAAGTGACAAGAGCAGCATTAATAAGGCACTAGTAGTCCTGAACAAAGTAAAAATTTTCAGTCTAAACTTGGCTACTAAAAAACAGCCAACAACATGATGCAAAATTTAATGAGAAAGAATGGCAGAAACAAGAGGGTGTCATTCTTATTTCAAGTCCCAAGTAAAAAGAAGAAAACATTTTGAAACTAGGAGTCAGGAAACCTATGTCAGAGTTGTATGATTTTACATAGGTCTTTGGGACTGTTTGGAGGACTCAAGTTTCTTCATCTGAATGTAGAAATACATATTCCACAGGGTAAGTGGAGAGAATAAGTGTTAAATACTCCATAAATTATAAAGTGATATACAAATAGTAAGATAACTATTTATTCTTTTATTTTCCTGTCATCATTATAGTCTCTCTCTCCTCAAACTATTAGTATCACTGTACTGTGTTACTGCCTTACACTCACTTTGCAAAAAACAGTAATATCCCCTAGAACTAATAATATAGTTAGCCTTTACCAAACACCTACAACATAGTTGTAGTTCTCTCTCCCTCTCCGTGTATGTTTTCTCACTAATGGGCTTGGAATCTGTCACTCAGTGAGAAAACAAGAGTTTTCTCAATCCCAAGACATATGTCCAACCAAAAAACCTAAGGAGCATCACTTTGTAACATACAATTCCACTCCGCTTCACCACACACAAGAAATTAACACATCACAAGTAAAGAACAAAGCTTCAAGAAGAGGTAGATTCTGATGCCTTAGCAAGGCTCATCCACGAGCTCAATAACTAGCTGCAGCACATCAGCCTCCTAATACATAACAAATGCGTGCCTCAGCAAAGTTACATACCACTACATGTCACATACCTTCAGAGTCCTCACTATTCTGCACATTCTATGAATGAACACCAAGAACCCTCGGTAGTTAACTGATAAAACACCAAAAAAACCAATTCTGTTTCCATAATGTAGCACTCTGCCATCTCAACAGGGGTGGGGGTGGGGGGGGAGACCAAATTCCAGCAAAGGCTCTCCTTAGGATGAAGTCCCAGACAATTGAGCTTCTGTTCATCTCTTCAACACCACTTCCCGCCTCTCTCTGGGCCTCAGTCAGATTAGACTTCTCTCAGTTTTCCTAACACACCATGCTCTTTCCCACTTCAGGACCTGCATATATACTACTTCCTCTCCAGAGAATGTTCTAGCATCTTCACATACACCTTCATCTGGCTAACAACCCAGGTCTTCAGCCCCAGCTTAAGCGCAACTTCCTCAGTCTTCTAGGATCCTCTAAACCCCTTTACATTAGACCCACACCATACATCCTCTGCCGAAGTCACTGCATCTGCAATTACTAATCCAACATCCGTACTCACCCCTAATCAAACTCTAAACTCCAGGAGCTGGGATCATGGCTTTCTTGTTCCACAATGAATCATGTGTGCCTAGAAAGGCACATGGCATGTAGGAAGAACTCAACAAATACTTGTTGATTAATGACAGAGTTTGTACACCGCAATCATCAGAAGAAATAGAAAAACAAGAGGAAGTCTGTGCTCCATAATTCATATGCCTTTCTCTAATGAATCTTTAACCTCTTCCTTTCTTTTGGCTCTTTCCTCCCAATATACAAATATGCTTAAGCCTCTTCCAGGTTAAAGACAAACTTCTCTTGACACTGTGTTCTCCTTTAACTACTATCTTCCCTCCTTGCCTTTGCAGCCAAGATTCTTAAAAGAATGGTCCATATTCCTCCCTTCGTTGTTATCTACTGTCCCACCTCTTATTCACTATACTCTGGCTTCTATCCTCTCCAACGAAAATAAATTGTAATAAAGTCATCCAATGGACACTTTTAGTAATCTTAACATTCAATGACTCTACAGCACTTTACCAATTTTATCCACTACCACCTAGAAATTTGATCCGCCCCTATTCTCTGGCTGACTGGCCAATATATCCCAGCATCCCAACTTCTCCTTCAACTATCACTTATACATTGATGACTTCTGAATCTATATCACATGCTTAGCTCTTTCTCCTGAGCTTCAAACAGACCAGAATACTTCTTTGTGCATTTTTAAGTTTTCCCACTTAAACACAGCCAAAACTGAACTATTAACCTCTTCCTTCCCAGCCACTCTCCTAGGCCACAAACTGGAAAATGATCTACACTCTTTATGCCTCCTGTCTCATCACTCACATCAAATCTGCCAGCGAGTTAATTATATTTCCCTTAGATCTTTCCAATTTGTTTCCTCTTTTCCACCTCCATTACTTCTACCTTAGTTCAGGCCCACAACCTGACTCTCCTACCTCCATTCTTGCCCAAACTCATCCATTTGCCAGAGTGACTGGTTCTAAGAAGAAATCCATTTACTGAAGTTCAATCAATGGTTCCTCACCGCTTTCCAAAATGAAGTCCAAACTCTTCACTATGGCATACAAAAGTCTTTGATCTATCCCTTTCTACTTCATTTGCTTTACCTTCTACAACAGCCCGACTCCACATTACAAAAACCAGCATACTGAACTTCTTGCACTTTCTAACAAGGCCTAATTCTCTCTTGCTGTACCTTGTACTGCCCCTTCCACTCCCGGTCATGTTTCAAGACTTGACAGTCTTGGGGCGCCTGGGTGGTGCAGTCGGTTAAGCGTCCGACTTCAGCCAGGTCACGATCTCGCGCTCCGTGAGTTCGAGCCCCGTGTCGGGCTCTGGGCTGATGGCTCGGAGCCTGGAGCCTGTTTCCGATTCTGTGTCTCCCTCTCTCTCTGCCCCTCCCCCGTTCATGCTCTGTCTCTCTCTGTCCCAAAAATAAATAAAAAAAACGTTGAAAAAAAAAAAATTTTAAAAAGACTTGACAGTCTCGCAGAAGTTTTCCTTGACCCCACGAGTCTGAATTAGAGCCACTCCACTCTGTGCCCCTTCAACACTGTATATATAACATTACATTAGTACTTATTACATTAGAATTGTTGGTTTAATCAGTCTGTTCCCCCGTTGGACTGTATCTTTCATTCTGTACCCTCAACACCCAGCACAGTGCTTAGCACATAACTAACACTGGATAAATGCTTACTAAATGGATGAATAAATTTAAGATATAGAAGCTGGCTTACTGTCTTGCGTAATGGCTTGCTGCGAATGGCAAGACCATCCATGTAGTCCTCCAGTTTGAACTTGTAAGTAACCTGCAGCTTCTGAAGCAAACTATCAAAGAAGTCACTACCCTATAAAGACAAAAAACAAGAAACAGCTGAATCAGGCTGTTCTGATCCAATCTACCCACCAGGAACTGGGTTAGGTAACCTGTCCACAGTTCTGCTAATGTTCAATCATCCCATGTAAATAGAGGCACACACAGTATTTACTGGTCACCAACTAAACACAAGACAAATCCATAGCATAAGCCCTCCATGGTTTTAAAAATATGAGGGGCGCCTGGGTGGCGCAGTCGGTTAAGCGTCCGACTTCAGCCAGGTCACGATCTCGTGGTCCGTGAGTTCGAGCCCCGCGTCGGGCTTTGGGCTGATGGCTCAGAGCCTGGAGCCTGTTTCCGATTCTGTGTCTCCCTCTCTCTCTGCCCCTCCCCCGTTCATGCTCTGTCTCTCTCTGTCCCAAAAATAAACGTTGAAAAATATGAAACACACACACACGCTTTCTCTCCCAACAGCCACCCGCCCTCCAAACAAGACATTCAGAAAATTTCCAAGCTCAGAACTAACTCCAACTGCCAGTTAGTTATGATCCCAAGGAAGCAACAGGGTAGGGTAGGCCTAAACCCATGAAAAGAGCATAAAGTATTTCGTCAATGTTCCGCCATAAATCATATTTCCGGTGATAAAAACCCATCACAACTACAGAATGCTGAAGCCTTTATCCTGAGGGCAAAAAGATGATGGTTTACCTCATCCAAGAGCTCCAAAAGTCTGTTCCGAATCTGCTCTGGGTTCTCAACATTCGGATCCTTGAGAAGCTGCCTGAACTTCTCAATCACCTGATAGAAAGCATTCTTCCACAGGATCTGATCCACATTCTGATTATCAGAGAACTCAATATCTAATAGGATACAGCGCTCATATAGCTGCAGCAGTTCAGCTCTGGAATAAAATACATGCAACTTCTAGCTCCAAATACACCACAGGAAAGGCTAGACCCAAGAGTTGAGCTTCTTGCAAATTAAACACCTTCCTTGGCAGGAAATCCAAAATGCCACCAGGTACAGTACTCATTTGACTTTCCACTCTGCAGCAGAATGTCATTCTAAAGACAGTTATGTCTAGGAAAGTAGTTTTTCCCCATATGCCTCTACCTAAATTTAACAGCTGAAATAAGATCTCCACCACAAGTTATATGCTGTTCACTTCTTGGCATTCTGGAAAGTTTCCTTTTCCATTTCCAGATTCCAGGTTCTCTTAAAGATTTTTTTTTTTTTCTTAAAGAAAAAGTGGGAAGCATAATCATCTCTAAGACTAGAAACTGCCCCTTCCATATACAACTCACCCAGTGACCTGCCTAAAAAGTTTCTACCTTCCTCAGCCACAGGAGCCCATATGCCTCCAGCTTATCTCCATTCCCCTCTAGCCGGGATGGAACACACCATACCTGAGCTGAGCCATCTTCTCCAGGCCCTCCGGACTGATGCGGTCCCTGGAGAGCAGGTTGCTGAGCTGCAGTTCCTGGTTGTCAGCCACCCGGAGAAGCCTATGCAGCTCCTGCTGCTGCATGTTCCTCATATGCTGTTCCATCTCCTCAGGACTCATGGTGCTGGCAGGAAGAGGGCCACAAACATACTGTCCTGCTGGAGTCGGGTAGCCCGGGTAGTAAGGCCCAGGGTACACACCATTCGTAGGGCCCACTGGGTACTGCAGAGGGCTATAGCCTGTATAAGGATACTGGGAGGCAGGACCTGGTGTCCGGGGGTAATAATAGGGGTTGTCAGAGTTTTGAAACTTATAGTAAGATGCTTGGGCCTGGCGGGAGTCACCCCAAGAAGTAGGGCTAACTTCATCATCAGTGTCCAAGAAATGTAGCTGGGGCGTCTGGCTCTTTAGAGCAGGTTTCTGATCAGGATTGTTTGGGTCCCATAATCGTCGAGTGGTGCCTCCTCGGC
This sequence comes from Puma concolor, assembly GCF_028749965.1. Lineage (NCBI taxonomy): Eukaryota > Metazoa > Chordata > Mammalia > Carnivora > Felidae > Puma > Puma concolor. The sequence continues at coordinate 15,187,062 of NC_141680.1, read as the reverse complement.
CCCAACTCCGAGATCCCTTACTACCAGACCCAAATAAAAGCCGAGGTCCCAAAGGTGCAGATTCTGGAGAACCGACTGAATTGACAGATAGGGTGGTATGGGCAGGCAGAATCAGAATGCCTCGTCCCCGACCCCGAAGTTCTTGCTTCAGGTTTTTGGACTCTTGCTTCTCAGAGCCTTTGCCCCCACTGCTCAAGCCTTTGTCAGGCTTTATCCTATCCACATCCTCCCTGGATGATCTCACCATGGGGGAATCTTTGTTCATGGTTTCTGCATCAAAAGTGACATGAAGTGTGCCTCGGTTTTCTTTGCCGTTGCTTTTCTGCTCTCCCTCCCCCCGGCCAGACCAGCTTCTTTCTAAATGTTTCTTCCTTTCCGAGCTCCTCCTGGGTCCATCAGACTCATCAATTCTGTCCTCGTCTAAAGAATCAGTTGAGGACATAGATACTTGCTTCTTCAGTCGTGGTCTCTCCTTGGTCCGATCCTGTCGGCGGCGACGACACGCGTTATCAGTCAGGCCAGCCCCCTCAGCACTGTTGTTGCTGCCAGCTGAGCTGGTACTGCAAGTGCGGTATCGGTTCCTCCGTTTGTCTGAGCGGGAGTAGCGCTTTGCAGAACCTGGCTTCCCCTGTGCCGGGTCATCATTCACTTTCTTTACCCCCTCCCCCTTTTCAATCCTCCTTCCTTTTTCTCCCTTTGCAACCCTTACTCTGTCACCATTGAGGCTCTTTTCTGCCTCATCTTTATCTGGTTTATTCACAACCTCCTCTTTCACATTTCCCCTATATTCATCTTCTTCTACTCTCAGTTGTTCTACCTGGTTGAGGATTTCTTCCTCACCCACCCTGCTAGTTGATTCTTTGGTAACAGTCTGCAAACGCCTTCCAGGCTGGTAGATCTGCATGTCAGGTTTCTTTGTTCTCTTGATAATTCTTAGACTTCGATCCTCTTGTCCAGAAGTCCTAGGAAAGGACTCCTGTGCCCGAGTATTTTCTGGATCTACAGGACCATTTTGGTGTTGATTATCCAGTTCCTTGCAGACATCTTTAATGAGCTGTGTACCATTTCCAACAGCAGAACAATCTCTGTCATTAACAATTTCATCCTTAAATTCATCACTCCCAGAAGGTTCCTTGATTTTAGGTTTGTTCCTTAGCCGGGAAAGACCAGGCTTATAGATTTCCAGATCTGGGCGCCTGTTATCTTTGCGCTGCCTGGGCTCCTTCATGTTTTCTGCAATGTTGGAGAGAGTGTTGGGGAGGAACAGGTAGAAGAAAAGAATAAAAGGGGAGGGAAGGGAAAAAAAAACACTGTCATTCCGGTCAAGTAACAGAAAAGCCTAGCAAGAATTACACATGAAAATGTTAATACTGGTGGACATGAAAGGAAATTTCTAAAGAAGCAGAAATTCTACTAGATGTACAATATTTATCCAGCAACTGGCAAGGCTAAGAACTTCATTATGTTGGAGCTACCTACACTTGGGTTAGGGAAACAGGAAAAAAAAAAAAAATCATACTCTTTTGTGTTACCCAAGTCATATCCAGATCCCCAAGACCCCAAACTACCTCACTGCCAGAATAAAAGATCTCTGATCATTTAAGCATCAGACTGTTCTCTGCTATGGAGCCCTTGGATCCATCTGAATCTTTTCTTCTAGTGCCTCCAACATTTTTCCAGGGTGGCTAAGTCCTTTTTAACATAGGAGTAGTTTATGGGAAAGGAGAAAAAGAGGGGTATGCATAACAATCCACAGTTCTGGACATCTCTGAAGAAAAAATTTGCAACTCCAGTCTCTGAACTTGGCCAGGACAATCCTCTTCTTTTAGGATACCAATTGCCCAAACATGTACCTCCTGTTGAAGCAAACAGGAAGCAGTTCCTTTCACATTCTTCAACTGCACTCATGCTTACCAACTCTCTAACAGCAGCTAGCAGTCATTCTAAGGAAATACTGCTTAGACTATCATCATTAGAATACTGGGACTAACTGCTACTATGATGTGGAATATGAGAAGGAAAAAGTTCCATAAAGGAGCTTCCTCTGGAGGATAACGGAAGTATTGTCACATGCTCGCAAAATACCCAGGTCTGCAGCACTCAAGAATAACAGTACAGGACTTTAGAAACTCCTCTCCAGGCTCCAAAAACTTAATGAATGACAGATAGGCAAGTATCTATTTTTTGTATCTGTCACTTTATCTATTAAGGGGAGAGATTACTACAAATAGACACTAAACTTTTCAATGGGAAACTGACAGGAATTAGTGAGATTACAGAGGACTCAAAACAGAATGCTACATAAAATCCCCATATTGTTCTATAAACATCAATGCAAACAAGCCCATAACAGGGATAGGGAACACCCTCCAGCATTTCATCTCATGGGTATAACAAAGCAGAAAGAAACAAAAACCCCTGAAGTGTAAGATATTGCTACAGTATTTTCAAAAGTTTAAAACACTACTTCATCAAGTACAGATAAAGGTAAAGCGGTTTACCTCCAGAATAACTCACCCTCAGCAGCCTTTGTAACTTAGGTGAGAGGTGGGGAAGAGGAATGAGAAGAGCTACTACTACTTTTCAGAGCAGAGGGAGAAAACGACCTGAATAATCCCATTCAGATGACCAACGAAAACCAATTTCACGGACTCTGGCCACAAGCATGAGAAGCACAACTCTAACACAACTCCACTGCCTAACAAACGAGAGATGAGATACTAGAATCTTCCTTGGAGCTTTCCTATTATGGATGGAGACTTTAATTTGCAAGATGGGCATTCTCTCTGATAAAAACTGCTCCTACACATGCCAAGGGCAAACCAGAGTAGAGTCAGCTCTCTACTGGAGGTCCTGGATCCCTCCAGCGGCGCAGCCTTCCTTGGGGGAAAAAGTTCAACAAGGAAGTCCCAAGCTGTCCCATCTTTCTCCTCGATTTCCCCAGTTCCTTCTCTCCAACTATAAAGAGATGACAGGGCAGGCATGCAGATGATTTCCTCTAGGAACGATACACCCTGGGGCCTCCACCAGACCCCAGCGCCCACTCCTCTCCGCATCTCCTGACGGCTGGGAAATCCAGACTGGTCTGAGAAGGCTGGGGCATTGGGGAACAGTCACCTTCGCGGTGAGAAAGGGGGCGGAGGCAGGAACTCAGGTCGAGCTCTCCCGAAAGGGGCCGGAGCTGGCGGAGCCGGACTCCACACCGGCCTCCGGGATGGTGGGGCGGCCACGGGACCGCCCTCGGCCCCCGCCCCCACTGCCGGGGGAAGGGGCGGGGGCTCCGGAGCGCCGCGGACAGAGCAGGGAGGAGGCAGAGGAGGAGAGGGAGGCGGGGCGGGCAGGCCCAGCCCAGGAGCTGGGCGGTGCGACTCACCTCTGCTCCCGGCCTGCGGAGCCAGAGCGGCCAGGATCCCTCGCAGCTCCGACGCCGAGATCCGGACACGCTCCAACCCCTCCGCCATCTTCGCGGCTGCTGCTACAGCTGCAGCCACTCCGCCACCGCCGCGCGCAGCCAGGAAACCACGACGGACGGGCGGTGCGCGCGCTTACCCACCTCCCACCCGTGTCCCCGCCCCCTCCCGCCCTCCTCCCCTAACGACGGTGGCCGCACAGGGAGGAAAAGCTCTGAACGCCAGTTCAGCCACTCCAGAGGGCTGGGGAGGCGGGCGCTGCGCGTGCGCAGAGGTGTGGTCGGGAAGGTGAGCTGAGGCTGGAGTTGGGAGCGCGGCGCCTGTGAGGTGAGGAGAGGCCAGACCGGGCCAAACCAGGCCAGGCCAGGCGGGCGTTCGTGGCAGTGGCTGCTGTTGCAGCTGTGGTGGCCATCGAGGACACCGGGACTTTGGGCTGACGGAGACACCCACAATCCGGCCTCCAGTCATCCTAGGCCAGGGTCTCCCGCCACAGGCCTGGACTAGCGCCCCAGTCTTTTACTTGGGGACCTTAAGCTCTTGTAAGAGCAGTTATTATCTGCACCCCGCCCTCCTTTTTTGTAGATGAGAAAACTGAATCCTAGAGAACCGTAGCAAATTGACCAGGGTGACACAATGGTTAGCTACCAGAGTATCAAGTCTTTTCATTTATGTCTTTTCCTTTATGGCGGACTACCTCCCCGAGACCCCTGACTTTTTTTCTTTTTTTCCTCCTGACTTTTTAAAAATACAGTATAGTTGGCTTCTGCTGAGGGAAGGGATTGTGTGGAAGTAAATCGAGGTATTGTAAGTTGATTTGGGAAGTTCTGTATCATTGTGGATTTTTGGGAGAATTAGCTGACTTCCCTGGTTCTGTGGTTGTGGTTGTTGTTTTGCTTTGTTTTTGTTTTTTGGGGTTTTTGTTTTGTTTTGTTTTTTTCATCTTTAAAATGTAACTGGATCAGAAGACTGGTACTTTAACTTCTTGTTCCTGAGCCCCTATTCAGAACTGTGGTGAAACTCCCTCCACCTGTTGCTCTTTACCAGTCCCACACAGTCTGTTGGACCTCTACACCATCAAAGAATAGTTACACATTCTTATTCCTTAGACTGGGCCTAAAAGATTTGAACAATCTCTGATAGAACTAATTCAGTCCCTATTATGTGACACAGATTTAGCCACCAGAAGGTTAAGCAGGTGGAGAAAGGTAAAAGATATGTGAAGAGATTCAATGATTCAAAAGAAGGAAATTGATTTGAGTGGTCAGAGCAAATGGCAATCTTTAAAACAGGAACAAAATAAGAAAAAAATATTAAAACCTAGCCATTTTAACATTGGAGTTAGGACATTGCATCAATTTTTTTCAAAAAATGGAAAACCAATCTGAACAATACTTTCTTAGAGAGGAAAAACATGATTGCCAAATTAATGCAACAGTGTACCGCAGAGGAGATATGCCAAAAGTTTAAACAACTCAAGAGAATTTACCAGAACTCAGAAGGGAAGTAGAACATAAAACTATAAGAAACAAGAATAGAAGACATGGAGAATGGATCCAGAAAACTAATAATAAATACAAGTTCCGGAAGGTCATAATGGAACTGACTGAGAAGGATCAGTTATCAAAGAAATAATAGAAGAAAATTTACTAAGTTGATGAAAAAATTTGAATTTAAGACTTAAATTTAGCCCTCAGATTTAAAGCATTCATGAAATACCAAGGTAAAAATAAATGAACAATCATAGTTAGACCTGTATTACAATGAAAGCTTCTGAGTTTATTTTTATTTTTTTTTTAATTTTTTTTTCAACGTTTATTTATTTTTGGGACAGAGAGAGACAGAGCATGAACGGGGGAGGGGCAGAGAGAGAGGGAGACACAGAATCAGAAACAGGCTCCAGGCTCTGAACCATCAGCCCAGAGCCCGACGCGGGGCTCGAACTCACGGAGCGCGAGATCGTGACCTGGCTGAAGTCGGACGCTTTAACCGACTGCGCCACCCAGGCGCCCTGAAAGCTTCTGAGTTTAAAAAATTCAAATGTGTTTGACATGTAACAGCAAGATGTATAATTTAAAAAAATTTTAAGCTAGTTGCAGAACAATATATAGAGTATGGTTTTATCGGGTTGCAGCAAAAAAAATTTTTTCATATGTATATTTCTCTATAAATACATCCAAAAAGGTATGGAACTATGTACATAACAAAACTTTAATTATAGTGGTTGTCTTTGTAGAAGAGAGTAGATTTAATGGGAGAGATTGAAACATCTTTATAGTTCTATGTTTTTAATTCTTATAGTAGGAATTTGGTCACATATGGGTAATCCAAAAAACAAAAAACATTTGGATAATGGGAAAGGGAGGAATTCAATTTCTAAAACCAAAAATTTTACAGGTCACGTTTGCTGAGCACAAAGTAGTAAAACTAGAAGTAAATAACCACAAATTAAGCAAAATTCTACTTAGAATTTTCTTTTTTTTTTCAACGTTTTTTATTTATTTTTGGGACAGAGAGAGACAGAGCATGAACGGAGGAGGGGCAGAGAGAGAGGGAGACACAGAATCAGAAACAGGCTCCAGGCTCTGAGCCATCAGCCCAGGGCCTGACGCGGGGCTCGAACTCACGGAGCGCGAGATCGTGACCTGGCTGAAGTCAGACGCTTAACCGACTGCGCCACCCAGGCGCCCCACTTAGAATTTTCTTAAAACATAAATTTTAAATAATTCCTAGGTCAAAAAAATAAAGCTACGAGTGTGGATTCTTTAAAAATTAAAATTAATGAAAATATTGCATAATAAAATGTATCATTAAAGCAGTACTCAGAGGAAAATTTATAGCCTGAGTGCTTTTATTACTAATTAAAATTGTTTTTTAATGTTTATTTATATTTGAGAGAGACAGAATGCGAGCAGGGGAGGGGCAGAGAGAGAGAGAGAGAGAGAGAGGGAAACAGAATCTGAATTAGGCTCCAGGCTCTGAGCTGTCAGCACAGAGCCCTACGAGGGGCTGGAACTCCTGAGCTGCGAGATCACAACCTGTGCTGAAGTTGGACGTTTAACTGAGCTACCCAGGCGCCCCTTACTAATTTTAAAAGGATGCAATCCAGTAAATGCCCTACTGGGTATTTACCCAAAAAATACAAAAAGACTAATTCAAAAGGGATACATGCACCATCCCTGTGTTTATTGCAGCATTATTTACAATCACCAAACTATGGAAGCCGCCCAAGTGTCCATCGATAGATGGAGAAGAAAGATGTGATATTGTGTGTGTGTGCGCGTGCGTGTGTGTATACACACACACGTATATGTGTATGTATATGTGTGTAAATACATAATAGAATATTATTCAGCCATAAAGAATGAAATCTTGCCATTTGCAACAACATAGTTGGAGCTAGAGAGTATAAGGCTAAATGAAATAAGTCAGAGAAAGACAAATAACATGATTTCATTTATATGTGGAATTCAAGAAACTAATGAGCAAATGGAAAAAAAAAAAAAGAGGCCAAGCAGACTCATAACTGTAGAGAACATACTGATGGTTACTAGAGGGGAGGTGGGTGGGAGAATGGGTGAAATAGGTGATGAAGAAGGATTAAGGAGTATACTTATACTGATGAGCACTGAGTAATGTATAGAATTGTTGAGTCGCTATATTGTACACCTGAAACTAATATAACGCTATGTTAATTACACTGAAATTAAAATTAAAAACTTCATTTAAATAAAAACTTTTAAGAACTTAAGATTTTTAAAGAACAATAATATGCTAAGCATTAAACAAGAGTAGAAAATGGAAGAAATAAAGATGAAATCAGAGATTAATAAAAGAAAAAGAATAGCACTTGATAAATAAATGGGAGAGTTCATTCTTCAGAAATAAAACAGACATTAAAAATAGACACATTTCCAGGTGCCTGTGTGGCTCAGTTGTTTAAGTGTCCTACTCTTGATTTTGGCTCAGGTCATGATCTCACAGTTTGTGAGTTCAAGCCCTGCATCGGGCTCCTCGCTCACAGTGCAAAGCCTGCTTGAGATTCTCTCTCTCTCCCTCTCTCTGTTCCCTCTCTGCTCCTTGTTCTCTCTCACTCTCTCAAAATAAATAAACTTAAAAAAAATAGACACACTTCAGGAGCATCTGGCTGACTCAGTCGGTAGAGCATGCAACTCTTGATCTCGGGATTGTTTCTTCACCAGTCTTATATCAGTAAATTATGCCATCATCTAAGTCAAAACCCAGGAGTTACCCTTAATACCTACCCCTCCCCCACTCCCCACATTTAATCCAATATCAGGACATGTCTCTTTTATTTCTGCAGTGGACAGCTATGGAATTAATTACCCCAACATTCTCACCTTTTCTCTTGAAAAGTGCCCCCCCCCCCTTCTCACTTGGAAGTACCTTTTCTTTTTGTCTTTCCTTTTTTTCTTATTTCATTTGCTATTTTTCCCTCAGGTGCAGAGATTTGAGGCAATCATGCTATTCGTCCACCTTGTCATCAACAAGTCCTTTCTCATTTTATCTTTTTTCCCTTCAAACCAGTTACTTATGTTCCTTCCCCCCTTCTTAGGTAGCCAGTCTAATGTGTTTGATATATGTCTTTGAATATACATGTATCTTTGAATAGTTTCATGTGCATGTCTTAAATGTGCATAATTGATACTGTGTCATAGAAATCATTGTTTCTTCTTCATGTTTCTGTAATTTCTTCTGACTGTTGCATAGTATTATCTTAAATGACTTCACACCCTTGACTGCTGGTCCTGGGCCAAGATGTGGCAATCAGAATCCTTACCCAGAATTTTTGAACTGAAACTAAGGAAAAAATCCCTTTCCAGTGTGGAAACCATAAAATGTAAAACACAGGAGCTGTCAGCAGCCAAATGTCCTGCCATGTGGAACCAGCTGGTCTGCAATGAAAAAGAATGAAGCCAACATGCAGAAAACAGCAGACGTGAGAAACAATGAGAAAGTCCTGGAAAAATCTCAAGTCCCTGGTTCCAGTTGTTCCTGAAGCTCCATATTCCTGCCCTTCCCATGTTTCAACTCTTCTTGGATTCCGTGAGCCAGTAAATGCTGTCACCTCCACCTTGTGCCTAAGCCAATTCATATTGGGATTCTGTGACTTGCAACCAAGAGTCCTAATTATAATCTCCAAAATGTATCTCTTTTGTGTGTGTGTGTGTGGTTTTTTTTTAATTGTGGTAAAGTACACATTACATGAAATATACCATCGTAACCATTTTTAAGTGTACAGTTCAGTAGTGTTAAGTGCATTGACGTTGTGCAACCAATCTCCAGAACTCTTCTTATCTTGCAAAACTGAAACTATATCCATTTAACAACTTCCAATTCCCCCCAGCCTCTGGCGACCACCATTTTAGTTTCTGTGCATCTGACTACTCTAGGTACCTCACATAAATGTAATCATATATTTGTTTGTGACTGGCTTATTTCACTTAGCATAATATCCCAAAATTCATCCATGTAACATGTCAGAATTTCCTTCCTTTTTAAGGCTGAATGATATTCCATTGTATGTATATGCCACATGTTGTTTACTCATTCATCTGTTGATAGATACTTAGGTTGCTCCTACCTTTTGACTATTATGAATCCTACTGCTCCTAACATAGGTATACAAATACGTCTTTGAAACACTCTGAATTCTTTTGGGTATATACCCAGAAGAGGAATTGCTGGATCATATGGTAATTCTATGTTTAACTTTTTGAGTAACTACCATACTGTTTTTCATAGCAGCTGCACCATTTTATATTTCCACGAACAGCAACAGTACACTAAAGCTCCAGTGTCTCCATATCCTGCCCAATACTTGTAGTTTTTTTTTCCAACGTTTTTTATTTATTTTGGGACAGAGAGAGACAGAGCATGAACGGGGGAGGGGCAGAGAGAGAGGAAGACACAGAATCGGAAACAGGCTCCAGGCTCCGAGCCATCAGCCCAGAGCCTGACGCGGGGCTCGAACTCACGGACCGCGAGATCGTGACCTGGCTGAAGTCGGACGCTTAACCGACTGCGCCACCCAGGCGCCCCAACTTGTTTGTATTTTAATAGTAATCATCCTAATAGGTGTAAGGTGGTATCTCATTGTGATTTTCATCTGAATTTCCCTAGTGATTAGTGATGTTGAGCAACTTTTCATGTGCTTGTGGCCATTTCTATATCTTCTTTGGAGAAATGTCCATTCAAGTCCTTTTCCCATTTTAAAATCAGATTTGTCTTTCCAAAATACATCTTGAATGATTATTTTTTCTACCCTCACTTGCACCATCCAAGCACCTGTGGATTTTCATGTAGACAACAGTACTTCCTAAATGGACTGATTCCAATCTTCTTTCTTTCCTTTTCATTCACCACAATGGAGCCAGAGTGAATTTCTGAAAATACAAATTCTGACATGTCACTTACCTGCTCAGAATTATCCAAAGGCATTCTGTTGCTCTTCAGAAAAAAATCCATGAGCCATGGTCACTTATGATGTAGACCTTGCCACCTTCACTCTTTCTTTCTTATCACACTCCCCTTTGATCACTATTTTCAGATACATTGGCCTTCTTTTAGTTTCTGGAATATGCCAAGTTATTTTCCTCCTTGAAGCCTTCACACATATTCCCTCCACCTGAGACACTTTTCCCTCTACTCTCCCCATTCACCTTATGGGTCATAACTTAAATTTCACTTCTCCATACAGGACCTTCCTTAATCTCCTTCATCCTTGATCTACATAACTTCCCATTATAGTAGTATCCTATCATAACACACTTCCCTAATACCACCTATCAATATTTGTAAATATCTCTCCACTAGATTATAAATTTTAAGAGCAATGACAAGTCTATTTTTCTAACACTGTATCCCCAGATCAAATATCTGACACAGAGAGGTGCTCAATATTTGATTGGATGAATAAATGAATACCAGATAGGAAAAATGCTCAGAAATATCAATATGTTCAACGTTATACTAACCCATTTGAAATTTTAAATTAGATGATTTCCCCCCAAAAAATATAAATTACTGAAATTCAGGAGAAAGCAGCAAACCCAGATAAACCAATTAGCTGTGAAGTTACTGAAAAAGTTACCAGAGGTATGCTTATAAGGTAAAGACAAATCATCTTTATTTACAGATAGCATGGTCGTTTGGAGAATAAACTATAAAACTATTATATCTAACAAGGTAATCTAAGTATCCTATTACATGATAAATATACAGAAATTATTACCTTTCATATATATCATCAGTAAGCAATCAAAAAAATATTAAAAAATACCTTATTTCAAAAGCAACAAAAATATTTTCTATTTAAGCATAAATTTAATCAGATCTACACAGGACATAAATAATGAAAATCTTACTTAGAAACCTAAAACAAAGGCTTTACTAAATTGAAGGACACCCATGCTCATGGATAGGAAGACTCAGTATTTTTATTTAAAAAAAAATTTTTTTTTAATATTTATTTATTTTTGAAAGAGACAGAGCATGAGTGAGGGAGGGGCAGAGAGAGAGAGAGACATAGAATCTGAAGCACGCTCCAGGCTCCAAGCCAACAGCACTGAGCCCGACACAGGGCTAGAACCCACGAACCGTGAGATCATGACCTGAGCCAAAGTCAGACACTTAACCCACTGAGCCACCCAGGCACCCCAAGACTCAGTATTTTTAAATGTCAATTATGCCCCCACTTCATTTGCATATTCTTAAAAAATGTTTATTTTTGAGACAGCATGTGCGAGTGAGGGAGGGGCAGAGAGCGAGGGAGACAGAATCCCAAGCAGGCTCTACCCTGTCAGTGCAGAGCCTAATGCAGGGCTCAAACTAAAACTGTGAGATCATTACCCAAGCCCAAATCAAGAGTTGGTCACTTAAGCGACTGAGCCATTCAGATACCCTTCATTTGTATATCTTAAACTGGATTTTCTGGCAACCTTGATAAAGGATTTTGAAAGTTTATGGAAGAAATGTGTGAGAAAAGCCAATACATTTTTTTTTTTCCTCTGAGAGGGAGAGAGCCCACATGTGCACAAGCAGGGGAGGGGCAGAGAGAGAGGGAGAGAATCCCAAGCAAGCTTTGTGCTGTCTACTTAGAGCCCCCAACTGGGGGCTCTATCTCCATGACCTGAGCTGAAATCAAGAGTCAGACAGAGGTTTGGGGTGCCTGGGTGGCTCAGTCAGTTAAGCATCTGACTTTGGCTCAGATCATGATCTCACAGTTCATGGGTTCAAGCCCCGCATTGGACTCCCTGCTGTCAGCACAGAGCCTGCTTCAGATCTTCTGTTCTCTTCTCCCTCTGCCCCTCCCCCTCACATGCTGTCTCCCCAAAATAAATAAATATTTTTAAAAAAAAGGTCAGAGGTTTAACCAGAAAAGCCAATACATTTTGGCATAATCATGGAAGAACGTATTAATACAGTGAACTGGAAAAAGAATTGGCAGTCTGATTAGTGGAACAAAATACAAAGTCCAGGAAAGCTCCCAAGTGTTAATAGAAATTTAATCTTTGATAAACATGGCATTTCAGAGGAAATTGATTGGGTAAGTGGTGTGTTAGGGTCACAAGAGAATGTAGCCAATAAATATATACAGAAAAAGTGTCCAATCACTAACAAATATAAATTCAAACTACTAGACATATTTCATTAAATTGACAGACTAAGGGGCACCTTGGTGGCTCAGTCAATTAAGTGTCCAGCTCTTGATTTCAGCTGTCACGGTTTGTGGGTTTGAGCCATGTGCAGGGCTCTGTGCTGACAGCATGGTGCCTGCTTAGGATTCTCTGTCTCCCTTTCTCTCTGCCCCCTCCTGCTTTCTCTCTCCCCCAAAAATAAATTTTAAAAATTGACAGATTAAAAATGACACAACTGGGTGAAGGAAGAAGGGCATTCCTTAGAAACTGCTGTTGGGAATGTAAACTGATATAATCTACAACTCCTCTGGAAGTCAGTTTGGCAATGGGTATCAAATGTCTTATAAGTGTGCATGCCTTTTGATGCAAAATACATTTGGCACAATCTACCCAAAACACAAATACAGACAAAAAGATCTTGCAACAGGTCTCTTTGTTACATTAATATAGATTCCACCCCCCCCCCCCATCAAAAAAAACTTTATGGTATTTATGTGAAAAGAAGTAGCCATCTAAAATGTTGTATATCTATTGATAAGCAAAGATTCACATATTGTCTCAGAAAAAGCAAGCTAGGGGCATCTGGCTGGCTCAGATCATAGGACTTTTGATTTCAGGATCATGAATTCAAGCCCCACGCTGGGTATAGAGGTTAAAAATAAAATCTTAAAAAAAAAAAAAAAAAGAATAGAAAAAAGAGGGGCACCTGGGTGGCCCAGTTGGTTAAATATCTATCTGGACTCGGTTTCAGCTCAGGTCATCATCTTACGGTTCGTGCCTGTATCAGGCTCTGCACTGACATCATGGAGCCTGCTTTGGTTTCTCTCTCCCCCTCTCTCTGCCCCTCCCCACTCACTCTCTCAAATGAATGAACATTAAAAAAAAAGAAAGTGAAAAAGAAAAGGCAAGTTATCAAATCTGTCAAAAAAGTTTTGTTTATATAGGTGTGTGGGCCTGGAAAGATAAATCCCAGAAGTTAGATAGCAATTGTCTTTGAGGAGGAAACAGATCAAATTCTGTTTTTTACACTGGACATGCATTGCTTTTGTTAATAAGGAAAAATAAGAAACTTAATGTTTAAATGCTACAATAAAAATAGTGAAAAATGGAAGCATAAGTTATTGAAGTAACTAAAGTAACTTTAAAGTAGTAACTAAAGAAACTTTAAAGAAATTGAGCCAACTGGAATAGGGGTAAACAAAATGTTATCTATGCTTTTAGCTGTCATATAATGTATGTATATTGAAAAAACAGGAGCTGGAAAATGAACATAATTTATCAAAATGGTAAGATTGCAAGCAATTTTTCTCCTTAAATATTTTTTAAATAAAAATTTATAGCATTTTGAACACAGTTCATTCAAACTTCACAATTATGAAAATGTAGAGACCAATGACAGTGCCAAGAAACGGATGGTGTGTATGAGGGGTGAGCTTTAAGCCTTCAAAAATCACCACCAATTATTTCCTATAAAGCTTCACCAGAAAACAACAGAACAAAAATAAATAAATAAAACCTTAACACATTTACTAAGAAAGTCGGCTTCAATGCCATTTGCAACTACGTGGATGGAACTAGAAGGTATTATGCTAAGCGAAATTAGAGAAAGAAATATCGTATCACTTCACTCATATGAGAACTTAAAATACAAAACCGGTGAACACAAAAATAATATAAAAACAGGGAGGGGGACAAAACATAAGACACTCTTAAATATAGAGAACAAACTGAGGGCTATGGGTGGAGGGAAGGGCTAAGTGGGTAAGAGGTATTAAGGAAGACACTTGTTGGGATGAGCACTGGGTATTATACATAGGGGATGAATCACTGGAATCTACTCCTGAAATCATTATCGCACTAACTAACTTGGATGTAAATTAAAAAAAACTAAAAATAATTAAAAATAAATAAAGTCAGATAATGTAGAAAAATATTTTTAAAAAATAAAAGAAAGTTAAGTCAGCTTCAAGACAAGTTTTCTATAGAGATTCTGGAGCCCCAGTACTGGAAACAGTTCCATTAACATCACAGGCCCCAGGTATATTTTCCTGTATTGTACATTTTCTTTTTTCCTCCCTCTTTTTTGAGATTTTTTTAAGAGTAATTTAAGGTTCACAGCAAGATTGATGGGAAATTAGAGACTTCCTATATATCCCATGTCCCCCACAAAAGCAGAGCCCCTTCCCCCCATTACCAACATCCCCCACCAGAGTGGTGGTGTTACAATTGAACCTGTATTACCCATCATTACCACCCAAAGTCCATGGTTTACACTATGGTTCACTCTTGCTGTTACACATTCTATGGGTCTGTAAGCCATTTTCAAAATCTTCTCATTAAACACTGTCTCAGGCTTTAACCTCTTTTTGATTCCTGGATTTCAGAACCATGTGTGCTCAGTACTGCATCTCCTTTGCTGATGTTGAGAAAGCTCGTGTCAACATTCAAGATTTTATCCACCTCACACCAGTGCTAACAAGCTTCATTTTGAATCAAGTAACAGGGCGCAATCTTTTCTTCAAATGTGAACTCTTCCAGAAAACTGGATCTTTTAAGGTAACAATCCCTTTTGCTAGTGTATCATTATCTTCTCAAACCCCTTTTGCATATACATTTATTTGATCCTCCTGACCACCCAGTAAAACAGGTAGAACTATTTTTATAGCTGAAGAAAAAGGGTTGTAGAAATTTTCCTTTGATCAAGTCCTGGTTACTTAGCATCAGTGTTTACAAGCCACTTGAACATTTACTTAATCTCAAATTTTCTTTATTTTTTTTAATGTTTATTTTTGAGAGAGAAGAAAGAGCATGACCAGGGGAGGGGCAGAAAGAGAGGCAGACACAGAATCCGAAGCAGGCTCCAGGCTCTAAACTGTCAGCACCAAGTCCCATGTGGGGCTTGAACCCACATATCCGGAGATCATGACCTGAGCCAAAGTCAGATGCTTAACCGACTGAGCCACCAAGGCTCCCCAATCTCAAATTTTCTTATAATTGGGGTGATCATATATTTTACTGTCCAAACTAGAGCGTATTTGAGAAGGGGTAACTCGGGATTAAACCCAGACAACAGACATTAACCTGGATTATTGCAAGGCAAAATGGGCAAGGGTGATCACTGTGTATATAACCTAGTTTAGGCATTCGCTGTGTGTCAGCTTGTTATTCCTTGATACCTTATTGTGAATATAAAAGATCTAAACCCGGCTAAACCTTCACACAATAAGATCTTTTTCTATAAAATATGTCAGAGCCTTCCCTTTGCATAAAAGATAGACTTTTGGGGGCATCTGGCTGGCTCAGTCAGAAGAGCATGCAACTAACTCGATTTGGGGGTTGTGAGATTGAGCCCCATGGGTGTAGAGATTAAATTTTTAAAAACTTAAAAAAATTTTTTTAAAAAGTTAAACTTCTGTGTTGATTCGCTACTATAATTTCTGACAGTTGAGCTTCTTTAAGATCCTTTCAGTTAAAAATCTGAAAGCCGCATTTAGCCCTATGCCTGACAGGTATTAGTACCCATTAAGTGGTAGCTTTAGGACCTTTTTCCCCACCCATTAATGAGCACTTTTATGTTAAACAAAACACTATTCTCTTTTGCCCTTTGCTTCTGCTATGGTTTTATTTTTTATTCATTAGACATCAAACACTTATTTTCACTTACTAGGAACATATATATACACATACACACATATATACAGTAGGTCTTGTGCTATTATCCACACTTACAAGGGAAGACAAGCTAGTCAACAAACAGGTTAATGACAAGTAATGTAAGACAGATACAAATAAAACGCCATGGATTGAAATGCCTAATTCTGCCTGGGAGATCAATAAGTTGAACCAAATGCTGTTTGACCCAAGTCTTACAGGTGAGCACTTTTAGCCAGATCAAGGAATGAAGGAAAAGAACTAGACTTAGGGGTACCAGCATGCTGAGAGGTACGGGGGTATGGGCTAACCTGGTAGGAGGGAAACTGGAAGCAATTTAGGATGGCTAGAACAGTGACGAAAGCAGGAAATATGTTTTAGAAAGACCACAACTTACAAGGAATCTGTACTTCTTACAAAATAGCCAGTCAATGAAAAAAGGTAACATTTGTTTTTATTCAACGTTTATTTATTTTTGGGACAGAGAGAGACAGAGCATGAACGGGGGAGGGGCAGAGAGAGAGGGAGACACAGAATCGGAAACAGGCTCCAGGCTCTGAGCCATCAGCCCAGAGCCTGACGCGGGGCTCAAACTCACGGACCGCGAGATCGTGACCTGGCTGAAGTCGGACGCTTAACCGACTGCGCCACCCAGGCGCCCCAACATTTGTTTTTAAAAGGTCACTTTCAGGGGCACCTGGGTGGCTCAATCAGTTGCTCAACGACTCCTGATCTCAGCTCATGTCATGATTCCAGGGTCGTGGGATCGAGACGCTCATCGGGCTCAGTGCTAGGTGTGGAGCCTGACTGGAATTCTCTCTCCGCCCCCTCTCCCTTGCCCCTCTCACCTGCTCAAGCTCTCTGAAAATTAAAAACAAAAAAACAAAAAACTAATTTTAAAAAGGCCAATTTCATAATCTAGTGGAAATATTAGAGAATGAGCCTTGGAGGATCAGTTGAGGTTTGATACAATGCAAGTTGAGAAATGAAGCTTCACCAAGGTAGTGGCAAAGACACATGAGATATTTCTGAGGTAGAATCAGTGAGATTTCGTGATGGAATGGATGTGTGGTGTTAGGAAGAGAAAACTCATGAAAGCTCTTTGGTGTTTTAAAAAGAAACTTTTCCATCAAATCCATGGATTCACCATCCTTTTCCAGATTCGTGGTGCCCTTAATGCAATCAAAGGCTTGATTCCTGCCACCTCAGAAGAGAAGCCCAAAGCTGTGGTTACTCACAGCAGTGGAAACCATGGCCAGGCTCTTGCTTATGCTGCCAAATTGGAAGGTATTTGATTAACTTCTCAGGGTACTGGGTAGGATCATCAGATAAGAGTGGAAAAGTATTCTTACTCCCAGTGAGACTGGTGATAATTGTGGGAAGGATATTTCCAAGTTCCTATCTGATTATATAAGCAAACTGACAGAAGTTTCTATTCTAAATTCTGATTTGTACTAACTACACATGGTTCTCTCTCCCAGGGATTCCTGCTTACATTGTGGTGCCCCAAACAGCTCCCAACTGTAAAAAATTGGCAATACAAGCCTATGGAGCCTCCATAGTATACAGTGAACACAGTGATGAGGTAAAGAAGAGGGCAGTGCTCAGTGTCACCTTGACTGTCAAATGAAACTTCTCATCCTAGCTTACTGGCTATTCTGTCTCCTATGTTTCCTCTTCATCTCTCAATGTTAACATGCCCAACTTTTTCTCTATACTCACTCAGGTGACATCATTAATCTACGAGTTTAAAATATCACTTATACTCTTAACTCCAGTCCTGATCTTTGCCCTTAACCCAGACTTGTATATCCAACAATTACCTGATATTCCCACTCGGAATGTCTTAATAGGCATCTCAAATGTACTCTAAAACCAAACTCCTGGGGAAGCTGGGTGGCTCAGTCAGTTAAGTGTCTGACTCTTGATTTCGTCTCAAGTGATCTTGCGGTTCATGAGTTTGACCCCTGCTCTGTGCTGACAGCGAGGAGCCTGCTTGGGATTCTTTGTCTCCCGTCTCCCTCTCTCTGTCCCTCCCCTGTTCGCTCTCTCTCTCTCAAAAATAAACATTAAAAAAAAAAAAAAAAATTCCTGAACTTCCTCCCCAAAACTGCTCCTCTTCCAGTCTTCTCTATCTCAATAAATGACAACTTGTATCCTTCTAGGTGTTCAAAGTAAATGAAGTCATCTTTGAGAACTCTCCCACACCCTACATCCAAATCTTAGTCCTACTTTCAAATCATTTCCATTATCCAACTACTTCTAACAGCCTCTACCATCAACACCCTGATTCAAACCAACATCAGTTCTCAACTAGATACAGTATCCTAACTGGTTTCTCTACTTCTTCCACCCTTGCCCCACTAGTCTGTTTTCTAGAGACCAAGCAGAACTATCCATTTAATAAGTTAGAACTTGTCTCTTGTCAGCTGAAAATCCTCCAGTGGTTTCTCTCACACACAGTAGTAACCAAAATTCACACAATTATCTAACACCTGGATGAAATGGCCCATTCCAATCATATCTGACATCATCTCCCACTATTACTGTCCCCCAAACACTCCACACCAACCAAACTAACTTATTAGCCTTTTCTCAGAAAGGCCAAGCACTTCTGTTTTGTAGTCTTTGCACTTGCGATTACTCTCTTCCTGGAATATTCTGGAGATTCACAAGACTTGTTCAAACCTATTAAAATGTCACATGACCAGAGGCCCTTCCTGAGCACCCTATCGAAAACAAACTTACTTTTCTCCATAGCAGTTAGACATACCATATATTTACTTATATGCACCCCTTCCCACCATATTGGAACATAAATCCACTGAGCACAATGATCATTTTGTTCACGGTTATATCCCCAGTGCCCAAAAATAGTCTGAAATAAGGATGGCCAATAAAATGTTAAATGACTGAATCTAACTTGTTGGGAACTCTATTCAGTATAAATGGAGTGAGCTACATTAATGTACTCTTTCAGTCCAGAGAAAATGTTACAAGAAGAATTTTGGAAGAAACAGAAGGCATCATGGTACATCCCAACCAGGAGCCTGCAGTGATAGCTGGGCAAGGGACGATTGCCATGGAAGTGCTAAACCAGGTGAGAGCTGTTAATTCTTGTTTAACCACTGGTAAAGCTGATATCTGGCTGTAGTCTATTTTACATATATATAAAACTGGTTATTGATAGACCTATTTATACTTTACGTTCTTTTCACTAAAGATACCCTTGATAGATGCACTGGTGGTTCCTGTAGGAGGAGGAGGAATGGTTGCTGGAATAGCAATTACAGTTAAGGTAAGAAAACAGCTTCTGGGGGTGCCTCGGTGCTCAGTTGGTTCAACATCCAACTTCCGCTCAGGTCATGATCTCACAGTTCATGAGTTTGAACCCCACACTGGGCTCTATGCTGACAGTTTAGAGCCTGGAGTCTGCTTCAGATTCTGTGTCTCCCTCTCCCACTGCCCTCCCTGCTCATGCTCTGTCTCTGTCTCTCAAAAATAAATAAACCCTAAAAAAAAAAAAAGAAAGAAAAATAGCTTCAAAAAAAAAAAAAGAAAGAAAGAAAATAGCTTCTGGAGGACTCCCCACTTCAGGCATAGCAAATTTTATTTTACATCATACTACACTATGGATACTTGGTTCAACATTCCTCCCAATTGCTATTCCTTCCCATCATCCCTTGGCACTTGAAATGGAAGGCTCTTCTCTGCCTCACTACCTTGTTCTTAGTCCATAACAACTGGACAGCACAAAAGCAGTTACAATGAGTGACACCCTCATAGTTCTTTCCCTGAATTCCACCTCAACAACCCACTATCCAGGGGCTACTCTTTCCCCAAGTTATCAATGGAACCAGATATGATCTAAGCAACTTAAGGCCAGTATTAGGGATACAATTTAAAATGCTTAAAGGTCTATTTTCATTACATCAATCAAAGGAAAGGCTCTTACTTAACAGAAATGTGTTACCTATGTTGCCTATTTTACTGCACGCATGCAAAGCAAAATGCTGTGGCTAGTTGTAAAATATCTAATATTCCTCTTCCCAGGCTCTGAGACCTAGCGTGAAGGTATATGCTGCTGAACCCTTGAATGCAGATGACTGCTACCAGTCCAAGCTGAAAGGGGAACTGACCCCCAATCCCTATCCTCCAGAAACCATAGCAGATGGTGTCAAATCCAGCATTGGCTTAAACACCTGGCCTATTATAAGGGACCTCGTGGATGATGTCTTCACGGTCACAGAGGATGAAATTAAGGTGAGGCTCCAATAGAAAAGGAAAATATAAAACAATGGATCAACTTCTTAGGCAAAAGAATCTTCTGTTTTAAGTAGAAACTGACTCCCTGGGGACTTGACTAGATGACTTCATGACATGTAGGAGGGTGCCCCAGATGTACTAGACAATCCTCTCAACAGAAGCAGAGTAAGGATGGGAAAAAAGCCCTGCCCTTCCCTGGCAAGCATATACATATGGCCAAGAAGAAAATTCAGACTGGGCATATAACCCCATCTGGCCTTTAACTGTAAAGGCCAACCAACGAGGCTCTTTCTCCTTCTCCCATTTCACTAATTCTTACTCCTTTTCATACCAACAGTATGCAACCCAGCTGGTGTGGGAGAGGATGAAACTGCTTATTGAACCTACAGCTGGTGTTGGAGTGGCCGCTGTGCTGTCTCAGCATTTTCAAACAGTTTCCCCAGAAGTGAAGAACATTTGTATTGTACTCAGTGGCGGAAATGTAGACTTAACCTCCCTAACTTGGGTGAAGCAGGCTGAAAGGCCAGCTCCTTATCAATCTGTTTCTGTTTAGTTTATGCAAAAGAGATGGGATTCAGTGTCTTGAGATACTTGGAAATTTTGTTTCTTGGTTACTTTAACTTCCTATCTTCCCCTCTTAAACAGCTTTCAAAATCCTACTGGAAAGTGGATGTTTCAGTAATAGTTTTGTTTTGTTTACTAAGTAAGTAGCAAGAGAAAAACATCCATAGTTTACTGAGACAACTTATCAGGGCCAAGAAAAGCCTTTTGCCAAAACTGGCAGCAGACCTCTAGGCTAAAGTAGAAAACAAACTTTGTCCAATTACAACCTGTAGGATCCCATCCCTAGAGTGCTAACTAGCAGCAATGAGACAGAATCCCAGTGAATCCATTACTCCATATCCACCTCAGGCACTGTTGAAGAGATCTCACTTTTCATCCATGGTACTGGTTCTGGTACATATGGATCATAAGTCCATTTGGGGAAAACTCGTTTATAGAGGTTCATCAGTACTGTGTCCTGAGATTTTAGCTTCCCATCAAAACTGCACTTCATGTGGCCATGAGTACCTAGAAAGAAAACAGAGCAAGTTGGTCAAATTAAAATAGAAAACGTTAAAGCAGTAGTCTTCTAACCCAACAGTCATTTAGTAGCACTGGAGAAACCTAGACAAGGTACCAAATCCCACATTCTCTTACCTAAAGGCTCCTTGATGTGTCCCCTGCGGCCCCACTTTGTTCTCAGTTCCACTGGTTTAAACCACAACACATCCTCTTAGAAAGAAACAAAGAGAAGACCAAGATGAAACATGTACCCACAAAGGGTAAACTCAACCCTCACCCCACAAAGGCAATCTGATCCCATCCTTCACACCCACCTCTGTTGAAGAACATGTAGCGCACTACTGCCATCTTAGTAAAAATTTTGAAAGGATGACCACTCAAAACAACTCTCTTGATGACCATTCTGTCTGGATCCACTGACAACAGATGGCCTGTGGCAATGAGGCTGTGCATTCCTATGCAGCAAAAGCAGAGCAACAGGAGTCTACAAGCCAAAGCCTTCACTGATTGCCCCCGTCCACTTAAAGACCCAAACAAGATCTTTTTAGAGAAACCTTAAAGTAAGGATATATTATGCTGCCCTCCTGGGTCCATGCAAAGATCATTAAATGATATTCCCTCTACGCCTGTTGTGAGAACCTATCCTAAATACAGCAGTCTGAGCAGCACCTATCAACTGGCTATGGTTTATAAGCAAGATAAAGTTCCGTTTGTCATCCTTGTCTCAGACCCAGTCTGAGGCTGAGATTGGGATATTTTGAAAACTATTATTACGTTCTTCATACCATATGACTCTCAAATCTAAATACAGGAAATAGTTTTAAACCTATTGGGGCGCCTGGGTGGCGCAGTCGGTTAAGCGTCCGACTTCAGCCAGGTCACGATCTCGCGGTCCGTGAGTTCGAGCCCCGCGTCAGGCTCTGGGCTGATGGCTCAGAGCCTGGAGCCTGTTTCCGATTCTGTGTCTCCCTCTCTCTCTGCCCCTCCCCTGTTCATGCTCTGTCTCTCTCTGTCCCAAAAATAAAATAAAACGTTGAAAAAAAAAAAAAAAATTTTAAAAAACCTATTAAGGACCTACAGGTCTGTTCACCTCTGTGAACTTAACTTACCATTGCTATTCTGTTTAAAAAGCAGTACAGATGCAGGAGGAAACGTGATTGGGCCATATACTGTCGCTACCAAGGCCACATCAGCAGTCAGGAATCTCTGAAATTTATGTTTATCCGCTGTGATAATAAGGGTTAAAAAATAAAAAGTAAAAACATTTTGAGAAGCCATAGGTAATCCAGAAGCCTGTGAAAAGCTGTATCATTGCAACTCAAATCTAAGGCAACTTATGTTTCTTTGCCCCACTAGTTCTCAAAATATTTTCCTACTTCAATACAACTGTGAGATACAACTCAGTCCTTCACAGTGATTTTTCAACAGGGAGGCAGAATCTTGGAGCTTGGACTATATTTGGGGTTTGAAAAAGTTCTCCAGGTGATTCTGACACTCATTATCCCTACCTTGTTTAGGAAGCAATGCTTTACAGAAAACACCTCCACTAAATCAAAAGCCTGTAGTCATGAGCAAGAATTGGCAAATATTTTCTATAAAGGGCAAGATAGTATTTTAGGCCTGTGGCCATACAGTCTTTCTGTTCCAACTACTACTCAGCTATGCCACTATAGCAAAAAAGCAGCCACAGACAACACATGAGAAAAAAAGGGGGAAAAAAGAAGGAAAAAAAAAACCCCAACAACCCACAACTGTGTTCCAACAAAATTTTATTTAACAAAAACAAGCAGTGGGGCAGATCTGGCCTAAGGGCCATACTTAGCTGATCTCTGATCTTGAGGACTACCTGAGCTTCTGCTTTTATCTTCAATGCAACTCTCCCTCCTGCTTAATACTGAATTTACAGAGAAATAAAATATTTTAAGGGAAAGAGAAGATAATTCCTCATTTAGATAGCATAGCTGATTAACATATGGCTAGTAAGAACAGAAATTATCCAGAGTACCCATTAATACTGCCTTCATCATCTTCCTCCAGCCACTGCTGAAAGCTGAGTGTGTGTGGTAATGTTCAGAAGCCTCCAAATATCTTCCCACTCCTAATGTATAGGAGTCCAATCATTTTTGCCATAAAAGTGTCCCTGGTCACCACTCTTCAACATCTTATCCCAACATCTCAGAAGCCACATACTTGTTTTACCCAACTGTGGGCCACCCCTATCCTTCACCCACACTGCCACCGGCCATCAGATGCCAAGGGTTCTACACTTTGTGACACCATTTTATAGAGCCACCAACTCCCATTCAAAACCACTTTGGAACAAATACTCATGGCAGAGAAGCCTCAGCACCACACAGAGGTTGCATCACTGGGATGCTTCAGACAGGTTCAGACATCGTGAATAAAAACATCATTGGCTCCTAGACCAGAGTAGTGAAAATACCCTTAACCCAGAAACCCAGAGTTTGAAATTGTGTATTCTACACACCCGCACTAAAAATCAATAGTCCCCCCAAAAGACATTAAGATGGACAAGAACCCAGAATCTTTCCCACTGCTTTACCTGCAGTGTGCTGAGAGAACAAAGGTGAGGCTCGGAAGCGCCTGAACCCACAGTGGAAGATCAGCTCCTCCTTAGCTTTCACAGGCTCAGTGTTGCCAGGGTGCCGGCTCACCACCATATTCAGTACTGACATCTGGGAACCACATAAGAAAAACAGACCTTCCTATCTGGAATAGAGCAGCCTAAACTGAAAGAAGACAAACTAAACTAGCAGATCCAAATTCGCTCTAATACTCATTTACAGTAAATAAGATTTACCTTTTACCTTTACCAACAACTGGCATTCAAGTTACATATAGGCTGGTTTTTGGGGCTTTCACGCAGCCTTCTGTGTTAGCTAACCTTCCCGTGTCTAACAATGCAGAAGCTCAACATCTGCCACAAATGCAGTGCCTTCAAGTCACTCAACTCACCACACACCTCAAAACTACTCATTCAGGACAGTTACCTCCCAAACTCTTCCACTGACCAAAGGCCAGAGCTCTCGCATACACGCAATACACACGAGTACTGGCCATCAAGAAAGAGACCTACGCGTGGCCCAACCACTCCTTCCCGCACCCCCCCCCACCCCCCACTTAAGGCTGCCAACCCTTGGTTTAAAATCTAATCTGACAGAGAAGTCTCAGAACTCAGAGTGCATCACTGAGATGCTTCAGACAGGTTCAGACATGTTGTGTAACTCCATCATTGACTTCACCATCATATTCTCTGATTCTTCATCCAAAGGCAGATTGTTTACATCCCAATGAGTAAAATGTCGGTCACATAAAATTTCAGACTATCATACAAAACTGGTTGGAAAGTTTCTCAAGTCCCCATTTCCCACAAAATACTAACTCACCTTCTGTTCATGAGGTAGTAAAGAAAATACAATCAAGGGTGCCCCTCGCTTAAAGTATTCAATCACTGAGATAGGGACTTCAGAGACATGAAGTGTGACATACCAGCCAACCTGCCAAAAAGAAAGTAGAAAATAATCATTTACCCTTAAGGTCTCGACAATGATGAAGCATTTCTCCAAATATGTCAGAAGTCTCTTAAACTACCCTAAAGCCCATCCTCACCCTTTAAAACTGCCTTTCACAGATGCCTCAACTACACAGATTAAACTTTTCAGTTAACATCTGATACCTCTTTGTTCTCAATATCACTCTCACCAGTGACTCAGTGGCTCCTCTAATTCAGCTATGGGCAGCACAAAACTAAATAAGGTACTCATGCCAAGAGGAGGAATAAAGGAGAGGGCACCTTGGCAAACAGCAAATTACAGGGATGGACAAAGTAAGGCAGATACCTCAGCTCCTTCAACCTCTTTTTCTTCAATTTCTTTAAAAATGCGTTTCCTAGTATTAGTAAAGTTCTGAAACTGAAAGATCCGAGCATAATCTTGAGGAAGGTTTTCCTTAGGATCCCATGGAGATGTCCGGAAGCTCTTGAGGCCTCTGTATTTCTGAAATCTAGATAAAGAAGATTTTAAAAAATAGTCAAATTTATATGGTGCTACTTTTTCACTCAAGTCACTTCTAAAATGGCTAAGACTCTAACTTAAAAAAATTCTCCCACTATCTCTCAAAATAATTTAACAGCCTAAAACCACACTCCAAAACAACTCATAACAAGTATTTCAGAACCAAACCCCAGCCCCTCACTGATAAAGGACAAAGTACTTAGAGTGGCTCCTTCAGGGAGTGGCTCTTTAACCTGGCAAACAAGGTCCTTGACAAAAATATTACATCCCTAATATCCAATGTAAACCCTCTGGCTTTAATTAGACTCATCTCCAGGGAAGACATCATCTACATCTTCACGCTTTTATTCTTGCCCAAACTCCCTCAAATCCCCAAAATGTTTTATACTTTCAGTATTAGCTCCTATAGGAAGCACTTGCCGATTAACCTTAGTATTTCCCCTTCGTTAAAGTACTGTGACATTGTTAGTCTGCACCACACAGTCTGGAACTTGATTACATATTACTGTTTCTGTATGTATGTCTTACCTTCCCATATAGAATGTTAGCCCTTCAGAAACGGGGACAATGTGTTGTGTTTTTTTTTTATCACACTGACACACTTCTGAGCCACGTGAATTTTAAATAAAAACACTGATTTTAGACTTGTTGACTAACCGAATTCTTGCAGCCACATCACGGGGGGTATCTACTTCATCTGGAAACATCTCTTGCAGTCTTTCTTGTTTATATTTCTCCAACATTTTTTCTTCAGCCTCTTCATCCACATTCTCATCATACAGATCATCATGCACAGACTCTCCTATAGTCATAGTTTCACATTCTTCCTCCTCTTCCTTTTCACTGCTCTCATCCTATAGAATAAAGATTACAGTTTCACACCCGTCTCTACCCTAAAGACCATTAAACTATAAGTAAATTAGTTTTACTAGACACCTAGTCAAAATCAGTATCAATTCTAATAGAGATTAAGTTATAAAAGAAAGTCTCACTTCTGGCAGCTCTAAGTCATTCCTAGGAAACTGATCACACACAACCCTCAAGGTCAGGATTGCACTTTGCCTTGCATTTGGGGCTGTACGCAGAAGTGGCCTAAGGATTCATATCTTTACCTGAGATTCCTCTTCAATAAAATCCTCATGTTCTGTATCATCATATTCATCTTCCCCACCACTTTCACCATCCTCATCCAAAATCCATTCAGCTTGGTAACTGGATGTCCCTTTGGGAACCTTCTTTACCACCTTGGAACTTTCCTTCAAGCAGTCTGTAGAAGCCCAAATGAGTTAAGTTAAATTATATACCTCTGGGAACCTGGGTGGCTCAGTCAGGTGAGCATCTGACTCTTGATTTTGGCTCAGGTCATGATCCCAGGGTTGTGAGATTGAGCCCTGCGTCGGGTTCAGCACTGAACATAGAGACTGCCTAAGTTTCTCTCTCTTTCCCTTTTCCCCTCCACCCCTCTTACGCACTCTCTTAAAAAAGTATATACATACAGGGGTGCCTGGGTGGCGCAGTCGGTTAAGCGTCCGACTTCAGCCAGGTCACGATCTCGCGGTCCGTGAGTTCGAGCCCCGCGTCAGGCTCTGGGCTGATGGCTCAGAGCCTGGAGCCTGTTTCAGATTCTGTGTCTCCCTCTCTCTCTGCCCCTCCCCCATTCATGCTCTGTCTCTCTCTGTCCCAAAAATAAATAAACGTTGAAAAAAAAAAAAATTTAAAAAGTATATACATACATATACTTACATATACGCACACACGTGTATACACATACGTACACATACACACCTTTCCCCTATTACTCCCGTATTCTCACCTAGGCAAGATGATACCAGACATTGCTACCAACACCAGAAACTCTAGCAGACACTATGAGTAGAACAGACTACTTCCAAATTTAATTCAGCTGCCTCAGAACTAGCGACACTTACACAGCCCAATAAGCTTTGCAACAAATCAAAGTTGTTTATCTGTTTATGAGAAAACAACAACACAAGTAATTTTGAAAAATGGAGCAAAGCTATGTCCAATGTTTGCTTGGTGCAAACATACAGCCTTTAGAGATAGAGGGGAAAACTAACCTCCAAATACATCTCATCCCACCCTACCCTGTGCGCAGCTAGAGAAAATGCACAATTCTAGGCCATATGAAATACAAACAAGTTTGCCAATACCAACCATTTGCCTCATTCAGTTCCTCCTCTGTGGGCCAGGTTTGCTCCCCCTCCATTGGATCTGGGATAACCTCTGTTTGCAAAGATTCTTGTCTTTCAGGGTCTGCCTTCATTAGGACCTTAAGGTCTTCCTCCATATCAACCACAGCATCCATAGCACAAATCTGAAAACCAGAATAGTTGACACCAAACGTTACCCAAAATCTACTAAATCTAACATGGTAACCAAAAAGATTCAGAAATAACACAGTCCTCAAAATAAATAAATAAAATAAAATAAAAACAGAATGAAACAGTGAGCCCAACTGGTCAAATCTTTCAACCATTTCAATTTCCTAGCATTTTAGTCCATACCTCTACTTGCTTTTGAGGCCTTTCATAATCTGCTCTCACTCCTACACATTTATTACCTACCTTACTCCCATTAAGCTGATTTCTTCAAAGAAACCATCTGATCTATCCCTGGGACTAAATTCATGTTGTCTCTATCTTCTTCGACAGTTTCATCTCTCTTCATCTCATAAGTCATATTCATCCATCTCAACACCTGGCTCAAGTCTGAGCTCTTCTGTGAAGCTTGCTAGTCTACTTTCTCAACTTACACAGCAGGTCTCTATCCCTCAACCACACTTTTTCAATCTTTGATGTTTGCCATTTTTTCTGATGTAATTAGGCTGTCCAAGGAAAGAGACTGCATCTTGTGTCTTTTATACACTCAAAGCCAATTGCTATGTGAGGTACCTATAAAGTGCTGAATACAGGATATCAACATATTCAGTTGACTACTGTCTTACTTCAAACTAGCAGTCACCTCCAGAAGCTAGTATAGTTGTCTAAGAGTGCAGACTACCTCCTCTGATGTTATTCACATCCTACACCAGTTTACACATAAATCTACAAGTCGTTTAAAAAACATTTAATGTTTACTTATTTTGAGAGAGAGAGAGAAGGAGAGAGAGAGAGAGAACGAGTGGGGAAGGGGCAAAGATAGAGGGAGAGAGAGAAAATCCCAAGCTGGCTCTGTGCCATCAGCGTTGAGCCTGACACAGGGCTCGAGCTCACAAATCGTGAGATCGTGAGCTGAGCCGAAATCAAGAGTCAGACGCTTAAGCGACTGAGCCACCCACGCACCCCTACAACACATAGTTTTTAAGAACATCACTCTTACCTCCATTGCAGCTCCAGAGTCCTGTGATTTGACCACTCTAGGATTTAAAAGGAAAGGGTCTATAGGAGCATCTATCTGTTTCATCTGGAAATCACCCTGTCCAATGATATGCAGCAAGCTATTTACATTCAAAGTCTGTCCACGAATATAGCCTGAGATTTTCAAGGTGCCCACCAAGTTATTTTCTTCACTAGGCACAAAGTCAGCAGCATGAGCAAACATGTAGGCCCGTCGATCTCGAAAGGCAAGATGTCGTTGCTTTTGGTTAGCCAACTGCCTGAGCAGCATCTGTGCCTCCTGTTGTGTGTCTAACAGGAGAAGTTTGTCATCAGGAAAGCGCTTCTCCACTGCTTTACTTAGCTTCTTTCTGGCATCTATTTGTTTCCTTGGTGGGAGGCCAGAAATCCCCTGGACAGCTAGTGCTGTGAGCAAGAGAGAAAGGGCTTTGTTACTTACTTTACCACATGTAAATCCCCACCGTAGTTCACAAACAAGCTAACAGTTCAGTTGTGAGACCAGAGATCACTGAGAAACTGAACACTGAACTACCCTAAAAAATTTTCATAGTGAAACCAAAGTTCATACTCTTCTTCCTCTGGGCAAAGAGTAGTCCAGAAATAAAAAGCAGCTTGATAGATAATTTCTAAATGATGGACCAACTTAAGCCATACATGTACAACTCGCCACCAGCCAAATACAACCCACCAGTTGTGTTCCTGTATCAAGTGTCAGACAGAGTGCCTGGAAAATTATAGATGCATAATAAATGCTAATTCACTTCCCCCCGTTACCTCTAATACTCCTAACTCACTTACTATAGGTAGGAAGGCCCTGGGCAAAAAGGCAGGAAAGGCAGTAATCCCCAGTGCTGTCCCAGCCTTCTAGTGGATCAAGGAGAAAAAGGATGGTATCCGCCACTTTAGCCATATCTAACACAGCGTGCAGATCCCCTGGAGATAAAAGACAAAGTTAGTGGGAAGAGGTGTTTGGCACCAGCACATCATACTAAAAGAATATTACTACTACTCAGAATACAACAATAGAAAACACTGTTGTATGCTCCAACCTGGCCTTGCAGATGTGAAATACCACCGATGTTTCAAGCGGGGGCATAACAGCACAAAGCTATGGGTGCTTCCCCACTCATTCAAGTGTACTGTTCCAGTGTCCTTATCCTGAAGCAGCCTAAAGGCCTCTGGCAAGGAAATCCTGTCATGCAGAGGCACTACCAGCACCTGATGAGGAGGACCATCCTTGCTGCCCAGCTGTCTTTTCTCTGACAGAACCTGAGAATAGAAAGATCAATGTTCCAGTACTTCATTTCAGTATTGCATTTCCCATAGTATGGACGCCCCTTCCTTACCCCCCACTCCCCACTCCCAGTCCACCGCATCTTTCTTGTAAAAGGCACGTAGGCCGGGAGAGTGGGCAGAAGCCTGCACCAAAACAAAGAATGTCCTAGCATGAATCTAGATCTGCATGCCTGACCTGTGCCCGAGAATTATTTTTCCATCTCCGGCCCCTTCCCAGGGTCACATTTTTCAGTTCGAGGCATTACCGCCTAGAACAGCTGTGAAACCACACCACTCCCCAATCCCTGCTCCTCTCACCGCCTCCTTCTTCTGCTTTCGGAGCTGGCTGGCGCGATGCCTCTGGTCTACTCTGCTGAGCTCTTTTCTCACTTTCCTGCTTAGGACCTTCAGTGCTAGACGGCCTAGAAGATTAAAAAGGGCTCTTATGGGGGCGCCTGGGTGGCGCAGTCGGTTAAGCGTCCGACTTCAGCCAGGTCATGATCTCGCGGTCCGTGAGTTCGAGCCCCGCGTCGGGCTCTGGGCTGATGGCTCAGAGCCTGGAGCCTGTTTCCGATTCTGTGTCTCCCTCTCTCTCTGCCCCTCCCCCGTTCATGCTCTGTCTCTCTCTGTCCCAAAAATAAATAAACGTGAAAAAAAAAATTAAAAAAAAAAAAAAAGGGCTCTTATGCAAGGTACCAGAGAGTCCAGAAAGGGGACCCTCTCCGCCCATCTTAGAGCCTTTTGCGCGCGGTCCAGGCCGGAGATAGGAACTGTCTGCACACAAAGAAAAGCAGCTAACATCTAAAATAACCCTTCTTCCTCCAACCCTATCTTCTCACCCTTGCCGTCCCGCTGCGCGGATCCCCGACCCCGATGCCGCCCGCCTTTATGAGCTTTATTCTTCTGCTTAAGAGGGCCAGAACGGTGGGCCGCCATGCCGCCGCTCACGTGTACCTAGTCAGCACTACTTCCGGGCCGGACGGAGCGCTTCCGGCCCCCTCCTTGCCCCTCCCTCCCCGTGGCGGGGCGGGGCTCACCGCGTCCTCTCGCGAGAGTCCTTCCAACCAGGCTCAGAAATAAGACTCCGGCGTCTCAGCAAAACCGCGGAGTAAACTTTTCCCACGCGGCGGTCTACGGCTGGGGGGTTTAAAAAGCTGGATGTAGACTCGAGGTTTAGCCTCTCAGCCCCGGAGGGCTTTTTTTGCTACCTGTATTTTCATTTTTTGCGCTATCTAGTTGCATCACCTTAGGCAGCTGTTGAAGTTTTTCCATTCGTGTGGAAGAGGGCTAAGCCCTTCCTGTCACCTAGATTTGTGCACTCCACGCCTCAGTTTGCAGCAGCAGGTGTTACCACTTTGAGCAATCTTTTCTTCCTCTTATGGCCTGCTGAGGTCTAGAGGGAAAATCGCGTGGAAGGCTCCGTACAAGTTCCCGCTGATCACCGTTATCCCAACCCGCGCCCCCCGCTCCAGCAGAGCTGAAGGCAGGACGGTACCAGACAGGGAGAACTGGCCTTGACAGGCGAGCCCTCACAGGCAACTCAGCCTCTTCAATCTCGGGGTGACTGTGCTCCAGCTCCTCTTCCCACAAGTCTTGCAACTGAGGGCCACCGGCTGGCAGGGGGATTTAGAGGAATGATGGAGCTCTGGCCTTTCAGCCAGGAGACTAACGCTAGTTTCCTAGAGAGCCAGACTCGAGGAGCGAATGGCCCAGCCCTTCCCGTCGGGAAAACGAGTGGGTAGAAATCAGGGAGCGTCTAGCTGGGTTGAGGCCAGCTCCGATGCGAGTGACTTTCCCTCAGCCACGGGGTCCAGAGCGCGCCAGCTACCGCGCGCAGTGCGGCGCGGAACTGGCTGCGGGAGCTCACAATGAGGGTTCGCGCCCTCGGGGCGGGAGCGGGCGCGTTGCCATGACAGCGGCCGGCTAGGCGCGCGCCCGGGGGCCCACCGCCCCCGGGCGCGCGCAGCCTCACCCCCGCCCCGACCCCCCCGTCGCTGAGCGCACCCCCCCCTCCCGCCCCCGACTGTGGGAAGGGGCCGGGCCAGCCTCCTGACGTCTGTGCGGGGCTCGGAAGATGGCTGCGGAGCCCAGCACGGGGCAGTGGCTGCGGCGGCGGTGGTGGCGGCGGGCGGGGAGCGCGGCGGACGGGGGCTCCGCCTTGCGCGTGGGGCGCTGAGCGGAGAGGCGCGGAGGAAGCGAGAGCGCACGGGGGGCTTGGGGAACAGCTCGGCGTTGCCTCTCTGCCACCCGCCACACCATGGGCAGCGCGGAGGACGCAGTCAAAGAGAAACTGCTGTGGAACGTAAAGAAGGAGGTAAAGTAGGAGCAAAGACCCCCGGAGACTCACGTCCCTGCCCGCGCTGCCCGGCGGGGGGGACGCGGAAAGGTCCGTACCCCCCCCCCCCCCCCCGCCGGCACCAGCGCCCGCGGGCCTGGGCCGGGCGGGGGCGGGGTCCTGGACTGGCTGCGGCTACCGGCTCTCTCCCGGATCTGGGGCAGCACCCCTCCGTCCGAGGAGCCAGGCCGGCGCTCCGGCGCTTGTTTGCTCCGCGATCCCGCAGTTCCCCGCCCTGTGACGGCAACAGCGCTGGGAGACCAAGGTCGGGGGAGGGGTGGTGGCGATTTCTGGAGAAGTGGTGCTGCCCTTTCATTGCCCAAGCCGAATGGGCAGGGGCGGGGCCCCGCGAGGGCCTCAGCGCTAAACGCGTGGTTTGGGGGCTTAGCTTTGGTTTGCCCTACACCCAAGATTCAGGGATCCCTCTGGGAACTGAATCGCGGCTGCAGGAGGTTCGTCGCACACCTCGCTGCTTCTCCACGCCCACCTCCCTACCCAGAGACCATGGGGGGGGGGGGGGGGAGGTTAAGAATGCTTTTTTTAAGACTCAAGATTTTTTTCCCCGTTTAAGGATTCCCGCCCCACCCCAAATGTCAGAAAGAGAAAAAAGCTCTCCCCTCTACTAACGTCCTTCACCTTGACCCTGCCCTAAAGCCCATTTCAGTTTCATCGTGTTGGGGGGGGGGGGGCGGGTACCCATATGAATGACTCACCGCACATGAGAGCTGGAGAGCTCAAACCTGCAGTATGGATTAGAATGGATTAGGCCTCGGGAACCATGAACTCCTTGCAACTACCTTTGTGGCTGTCTTCTACCAGATGTGCAAACTCCATGAGGGCAGGAAACCAGTCTGTTTTGTCCACTATTCTGTATCCAGGACCTGGCACACAGTAGACATTCAATGAGTATTTGGTAAATAAATCTACTGATTTTAGAGACTGCAAGATCTGTAGGGATGTGTAACCTTGGAATACTCTGGACCTAACTCTGTGTGACTTGAAGAAGTTACTTAACCTGAGTCTTATTTTATTCATCTCTGAAAGAAGGATGATGATATGTATCTCATATATTAAAGTGTGCCATAATGGTTCCTTTACCTCTTCCTAGAATTTCAGGATTGGAGAAGACTATGTGTTCTCATAAACTCCTGGAAGGCCCTAGATGGTTCTCCTGCATTAAGTGTGGCCTGGCTACTGTGCCCTACCTAACATTTATTTGTGCCCTTCCCTCTTGTTGGCAAAGTAGTCAAAGTCCTCACCTTTCCAGCTGTGTGTGAGAAGCTGCCTCACCACTTTTGTGTGAAGTGGCCAAGAAAGCATTTTAGGTCAGGAGTACATCAAATCAGCATTTCAACTAAACCCTGGTCTCCCCAAGCAAAAGGGAAATCCCAAGTCATAGTGATTATCCTCGGGAAACAAGCAGTCTAGTGACAGAGGCTCATATGAACAGTATAAACAAGAAGAAAAAAGTAGCCATACCTAAACCATGGATGGATGTGCCAGGATTGTTGCTGTGCTCCAAATTTAGAGTTGGTCAGGGACGTAGGAAAGATTTCTGATACCATGATTCTTTTTTTCAATACTTAGAAGGCTTTTTATACTGCTCTAAGAATGATTCCTAAACAAATATGAGAAATGCCCAAAATATGCCACAGCTATGTATATTACCTGACAAAGTTTAACCTGCTCTGAATTCTTAGTTCCCTTCTCCCTTCAGCACTTGATTTAGAGAGAAATATATCCTTCCTCTTCCACAAGTAGAGGAAGTGGGGATAATTGTAGGCAAGGCTGGACTTTCAATACAGAATTTCTGATACAATTCTAGAGTCCTCTGTATGTCCTTCTAACCCCCAAATCTGCCCCACCGGCCTGTTTCAGATGCCCGCAGGTCTTTAAACTGTGACTTTATGCTCTGTTTAATACAAACACCGCTTGGCAAGTAACCTAGGAAGCTTTTAACAATTTAGAGTGCAGGATCAATCTGATTCCCCTCTACTTAACTGCTCACTGTGAGCAGTTTCAATAGGGAGAAGCCTCCAGGTCCTCCCTACCTCCTCTGCAGGCTTTAGAAGCTTTACCACTCTCCAAACTGCAAGGGCAGCATCGGAACACTGTATGCCTTGTCCAGAGAATGACAAAGACACGCTCTGCCCAGAGCTTACTTCATATAAGATTTTACAGTGGGGTTGAGGTAATCCATCTCTCTAATCTCCAGTATTAGTATCTGTTTCTTGGCAAATCCCCCCAGGACATCAAAAGTGCTTGACTTCTATGTTGGGAGCAACTAAAACCTCATACATTGCTGATGGGAGTGTAAATTGGTACAACCACTTTGGAGAGCTATTTGGCAAAATCTAGTGAAGCGGAATATACATATCAGAAATGCCTTGTCTGGAAATATAAATGCAAAAAATGAGCACCTATGTTTACTAAAAAACATATTTTTAATGTTCATCGTAGCACTATTCATGACAGCCCCAAATTGGAAACTACCTACACACAGTTCATTGTGTGTTAACATAATGGAGAATGAACAATCCACAAGTACATACAATGTGAACACATCTTATAACAGAAAGAAATCCAGTCACAAAACACTACACACAGTGATTTTATCTATCAACAGTATGAAAACCCATAAAGAGACTCTATGCTGTTAGAAGTCAGGATAGCACATGTCCCTGAGGAGAGTAGTGAGTGGAAGGAAACATGACAGTGGGAGGTGTTCAGGGATGCTGGTCACATGTTCTGTCTCTTCATCTGGATGCTGGTTTCACAGGTGGATTCAGCTTGTGAAAATCCATCAGGCTGTGTAATTATGACATATACCCTTTTCTGTAGTTTTATGTACATCAATAAAAAAGTTGTGTGTATGTGCTTTTTAAAAAGGGCTTTCTTAAAGACAGATGTAACTGCTCATCTTACAAGGTACTTGGAAACTTTTATATCCATGTAGGAACCCAAAACATCAGGGTTCTATCTAGACAGAAAGAAGTCTGGGCTTGCAAGCGTGTGGAGAGTGTCTCTGAGGCCTGGGTGAACATTGAAGAAGTAAATGAGGGGCAGGTTGTTTATCTACAGCCTATAATGAGCTAGTTTGTTCCTAACGGACAGTTTGTCTGCCCAAAAGCTCTTCTCCAGCTAAGTACACATGAGCAAATGGCATCCTGTCCATCTTCTCCACAGCAAGGCACTTCCTCCTGGACTGGAACATCTGCACTGATTGCTTGGTGGATGACATCTCTCTTCCTGGTTGCCTTTCCAAGAAGACGCTTAGCTTCCCCACCGCTCCCATCCCTATTTACTATCTAATCTGCAAGTAGAGTAGGAGATAGACCAGGAGAGCGGAGCCAAGCTATTTACTTG
Organism: Puma concolor; assembly: GCF_028749965.1. Lineage (NCBI taxonomy): Eukaryota > Metazoa > Chordata > Mammalia > Carnivora > Felidae > Puma > Puma concolor. Next base: position 15,151,647 of record NC_141680.1, on the reverse strand, counting down.
CCCACAACCCTTTGATCAGAAAAATCAGTAAGATGCTGCCCGTTTGTCCACAGGTGAAGCAAATCATGGAGGAAGCTGTCACCAGGAAGTTTGTGCATGAAGATAGCAGCCACATCATTGCTCTGTGTGGTGAGTGACTGGGGGCAGTGGGAAGAGGGTTTAGAACTGAGGACACTGTCCTGGGGCCAGGGAAAGAGGAGTGCTCAGGTTTAGTAGTTTTCAAATGTGGCTACAAATTAGAATCAGCTGTGAAGTACTTGTGCTCTCCCTGGGCCCTGTCCCCAACCTACTGAATTAGGATCTCCAGGGCCAAAGGATTTGTATATGTATTTAGTTCCCTTGGTCTTTGGTATGCATGTGAGTCACCCAAAGAACTTGTTAAAACACAGATTCCTGGGTCCCAACCCTGGAATTTCTGATTCTGATAGGTCTGGGGTGGGCCTGAGAATTGGCATTTCTGACAAGTTCACACATGGTTCTGAGCTGCTGGTCCAGGGACCACGCCTTGAGAACCACTGACCTAGGTGATTCTGGTCTGGGAACTGCTGCTCTGGTTTATGTTTAACTTTGGGGAAGGGTTTGTGTTTTGGGATGCTTTCTGTGCCACATCTACTTTCTTTTTTATTTAAAAAAAAGTTTTTTAACGTTTATTTATTTTTGAGAGAAAGAGAACGTGAGGGGGAGAGGGACAGAGAGAGAGGGAGACACAGAATCCGAAGCAGGCTCCAGGCTCTGAGCTGTCAGCACAGAGCCTAATGCAGGCTCCAACTCACAAACTGCGAGATCATGACCTGAGCTGAAGTCGGACGCTCAACCGACTGAGCCACCCAGGCGCCCCTCAACTTTCTAACTAATCCCACTTGTGTTGCTCTGGCATTCTCAGTTCTCCAGACCCTGGATTGGGGGCAAAACAGCATGAGCTACAACAGGAGGGAAACCCAAAGCCTTCCCACCTTAAAAGGGAGAACGTTGGTAATAAACCATCACTTCCTCCTCTCCTGAAGACTTCTGCCTTTACAGGGGCAAGCTAGTCTCTATACACAATAGAGTTTTCTTGGATTTCCAGGACTTTTATCTTCCTTTCAACTCCCTTTCTAAAGAACAGTTTGCCATCTCTGTGTTGTTTTCCTTGGCTTCTGAGATTGGTGTTGGGAATTTGTGAAGAGAGGCTGTGTGTTTTGGAGTGAGAGGAGCAGACAGTAGCATGGTGAGGCATATAAAGCTGCCTGCCATCAGTCCAGCAACAAATGCTGTGGGTCCACCATGTGCTAGATCCTGTTTCTGCATAGGGAAATAGCAGTCACAAGATGGACAGAGTCTCTGCCCCCAAGGGCTTACATTCTTTGGGGACAGGAGACACGTGCACACATAAATATATCCTGTATGGTAAAGGTGTGGAGAAAATAAAAGCTGAGAGATAAGGGACAGCTATCGGGAAGAGATGGCCTGTGGACCCAGCCTGAGTGACACACTGATGCAAGTGAATCTTGGTGCTCTGCTAAGTTATCTTGGACAAGTTTCTTAGCTTCCATCACCCTTAGTTTGCTCTCCTAAAAAAGGGTGGTGATTCCTACCTCTAGGAATTTTTGGAGGGATTGAGATGATGCATGAGAACATTTCTAGCATTGGAAGAGCTCAGGAAATGTCTGTCTTTCCTTCTCCTTTGGATGTTGAGGATGAAACTAGGTTTGCAGGATTTCAGTTCCCAACACCTCCCTTTGGGTGTTTCCTGGTTCTTTAAGATATGTTATGATTCTCAGGGTTACAAGGAACAATCTCATCTCACCTTTTCTCAGGCAGAACCTATGTTAGGGGAGAAGCATGGTAGTCTTTCAGTAAGTGGCTTTGAAGAATATTAGACCCCTACTCCTTTCCACCTGTGTTGTGTGCTCCTAACATTAGCCACTATTTGTTGTTGTCACCAGAAGGGCTTTGCTGGTGGCCCAATTATGCATGGCTTAATTCCTTATCCAGAGCACATTCAACAAACAGAAAACAGAACAAAATAGTGCAAACAGCTTGTGCATGGGCGCCACACGTGGGTGGCCAAGGGGGAATAGGGGAAAGAGAGGCAGAGAGAAAAGTTGTGGGTATCTCACATTCAGGCCAATTGGGATGAGAAGAAACTGTCAGCTCTCCTGTGATCATTGATTGCAGAGGCCCCCAGGAAGCAATGGAGCTTTCGCTTTGCTTTTGTCTCTTGCCTAGAAGCCCCCCCACCCCCCACCCCCCCTCCCCGGGCTCTTCCCAGCAAGCAGGAATATTACCCTCAAAAGGAATGCTGCTTCTCCTTTCAGCCAGTTTTGGTTGCTGAAACCGAGCAAGGGTCTATGAAATAAACCCAAGTCTCCAGGATTGTAAAGTCAGCCCAGGAGCAAGAGGAGCCCCGTTCTGCTGGATCTCAGGAGGTGCTTTAGGTCTGCTAGCACAAACTTAAATAATGTCTACAGTCAGATGGAAAAGGTCCACACAAGAAGCTGTCTGGGTGTGACGCTGCAGGCAGTGGTGGTGGGGACTGGGATGGACTGAATATTGCTTGCCACTATTCAGCTCCTGCAGGAATGCCAGCCCAGGCTTGCCATGGCCTTTGTTTTTTTCTTAAGAGAAGACAGAAGTCTGGGTTTTTATATGAAATTTCCCAATTTTTATTTTTTTAATGTTTATTTATTTATCTTTGAGAGAAAGAGAAACACAAGTCAGGGTGGTGCAGAGAGAGAGGGAGACACAGGATCCAAAGCAGGCTCCAGACTCTGAACTGTTACTGCAGAGCCCAGTGTGGGGCTTGAATTCACGAAACACGAGATCATGACCTGAGCCAAAGTTGGTTGCCTAACCAAATGAGCTACCCAGGCACCTCTGAAATTCCCCAATTTTTAAAGGCTAATAACTAATTCCCATTAAAATAATTTTTTTAATGTTTATTTATTTTTGAGAGACAGAGCGTGAGTGGGAGAAGGGCAGAGAGAGAGACACACACACACACACACACAGAATCCCAAGCAGGCTCCAGACTCTGAGCTGTCAGCACAGAGCCCGACGCAGGGTTCGAAGCCACGAACTGTGAGATCATGACCTGAGCCGAAGTCAGACATTTAACCGACTGAGCCACCCAGGTACCCCAACTATTTCCCATTTTTATATACTTTATGTTTATTTATTTATTTTGAGAGAGAGAGAAAGCGCGTGTGAGGGAGGGACAGAAAGAGAGGGACACAGAGAGACTCCCAAGCAGCTCCACACTGCCAGCATGGAGCCTGATGTGGGGCTTGAACCCACAAACCTTGAGATCATGACCCGAACTGAAGCCAGACGCTTAACCAACTGAGCCACCCAGATGCCCCAACTAATTCCCATTTTTAAAAAATCTGTGGGCCAAACAAAAGGCATCTCTGAGCCTCTGCCAGTCGGCTGCCCCTGCCTTGGGCTCGGTGCATACACTGAGGAGAATGCTAGCAGTAGGGGCTGTGAAGCTAAGTATAAAGCTGTATAAAGCTAAGTCAAGCCCACAGGGAAAAGGAATCCTTAGGCTTCGTCAAAATTGGTATTCGGTGGTGAGGTAAATCCCAGTTTGGGTTCAAAATAAGATACGTTTAAAGCAGTGATTATCAAACTTTGTTCCTGTCTGCAAGCCGTTTACATGCATCACACAGTAGAATGGTAATCAGGGATTCTTGGGAAGAGGCAGGGAAGAATAGGTAAGTATTGATGGAAAACTCCACCCCTCTGGCATTTTGGAGATTCTAATATGTCGGTCTCCTTCACCCCTGGGCAAATGCTCTGAAATGAATTTCTAGTCTAAAGTAGATCCAGTCTTATACTGACTGGGTTGTGCTATTGTCCTGGCCTTGTTCAGAATCCAGCTTTGTTCTGGAAGGAATTGGAGTGCAGGGAAGATGAGGAGAGAGGTGAGCAGAGCAGAGGTTGTGGAGGCTGGATCAACCACAGAATAGCCACATTTCCTGGAGTTTGGACAGTACTGAGGCCCTGGGCCCCTCTACTCTGCCCTGGCCCCTCTGTTCTTGGCAGAGGAGGGCAAGGCCTCGGCAAGATGAGCTCCTCTGAGCTTCCTTAGAATAGAGACATTTGAACTGGAAACAGAATCTTCCTGGAGAGCCTTAGAAAGGGAATTGAAGAATCCCTGAGTTGAGTCCTGACCCTGGGCAAACCCAGGAAAGTTGCACCAGACCCCTGTTCCTATTATCCACAGGAGGAGGGAGACTCCCAGGACTGGTAAGAAATGTGTCTTGCGTGTGCACGTGTGTGTGTTGTGGTTGTTCCTAAACCTGTTTGTCCAGAAGCTGGTCAGGCTCCTATAGGTAGAAACCTTGTGAGGAAATCTTGTGTGGAAGCTTTGCTGGCAACCCCTGGTTGGCAGGGAGTGGTTCTCTGTGTGCTGTTCTCCAACCACAGAGCATGGCTGTCAGAGGATCTGGCCTATGTGACTGCCCACTCCCACAGGCAGAGGCTGAGGCTTGGAGAGTAAACCCAAACCTACCACTGATACCACCTTTTTGTCTTTAAAAAGTCTTGTCAAGTTTGCATTTTGTTCCATGATATGGTCTTTGAAACTTTTATTATTATTATTTTTAAGTTTATTTATTTTGAGAAAGAGAGAGAGCATGCATTGCGAGGGAGTGGACAGAGAGAGAGAATCCCAAGCAGGCTCCATGTCCATCAGTGAGGAGCCTGACGTGGGGCTCGATCCCATGAACCACGAGATCATGATCTGAGCCAAAATCAAGAGTTAGATGCTAAATCGACTGAGCCACCTAGGCGCCCCTGAAATTTTTATTTAAATGTAAAGACTTTTGAATCAAATTCTCCTTGTTTTCCTTGTGGCTTCTTAAACCTCCAGGTATAGTCTGATATCTCCTGCCACCCCCTCTCCCCAAGGGCAAGGTGCTTTTAACTTTTGTTTGTGGGAAACTCAAGGTTAAAGTAAACAAACTGTCCCAGCTTTAGCCTTTCAACTTTGCATTCAAAATAATAATACACATGCTTTAAGAGAACTCATTCGCTCTCTTCCTGAAGTAATTCAGGCATCAACCCTGGAGCACCAGAGAAGCCACCATTTCTCTGGACCTGCCCTTCTTTCATGTCTGGGTGTGGCTGCCTCCACAGTATTTCTGTGTGCTCTATTCTGATTGGGTGCTGAGTTTGGATTTAAAAATTTTTTTTTTTCAACGTTTATTTATTTTTGGGACAGAGAGAGACAGAGCATGAACGGGGGAGGGGCAGAGAGAGAGGGAGACACAGAATCTGAAACAGGCTCCAGGCTCTGAGCCATCAGCCCAGAGCCTGACGCGGGGCTCGAACTCACGGACCGCGAGATCGTGACCTGGCTGAAGTCGGACGCTTAACCGACTGCGCCACCCAGGCGCCCCCTGAGTTTGGATTTTAAAGTTTGGTGGGTAGAGCAGGTTTACAGAGAGGTTCCTGGCACAGCAGGTTCTCAGACTCTCAATGTCTCCTCTCCTCAGAAGGCATTGGGATCAGAGCCCAGGGGGAAGTCAGCCCTGCCCCTCAGTCTCCCAGTTCCTAGCTCTCCCCACACCGGTCTTTAGATCCTCAACCTGAGGGTTGTTGCTTCAGGCTAAAGATGAGCTGTAAATGGGAGACAGGGGTGGGGCCTATGGAGCTGGGAACGGCATCAGGGCTTTATTAACCACCCGCTCCCTGTTGCTAAGCAGCTTTCGTTAGCCTGGAAGGTCGGCTGTGGCTGCGGTGAGCTCCTCTGGGGTATGGCAAGGAGATGCTAATGAGCTGGGTGAGAAACAGGTGCTGTGGAAAGATTTGCGTTTCACCTGAGATGTTGCAGCCAGAGATACTTTCGGCACATTCTGAGATTCAGGCTCCAGGCAGTTTTTGGTCTGTCTCTTTTCAGTGAAAGGGATTCCTTTTCTCTTCTTCCCACCCATACTGAATCAACAGCTCACTCTCAGGATATCTGCCTTCTGCCTTCCATCTGGAAACAATCCAGTAGGAAGGAAGGCCCTCTGGGGAAGTGGCTCCTCTCACCCTGTCTTGGAGCAAAGCTGAGGGCATATGGTGGTGATCGGTAGCTGAGACACTAAGTGTGTGACCATGGCCACAGCAGCCCCAAAGAACTCTGAACCTACCCCGGAAGATTGGTGTAAGGACTAAAGGAGTGACACAGGTAAAGCACACAGCATGGAGCCAGCAGGTGCTCAATAAATGTTGCCATCACCACCACAATGACCCACAGAAACTTTCTTCTTTGTACTTGAAAGTGATCCTACAGGGAGCAGGGATGGGTGAATTTGGTGAAGGGGATTAAGAGTACGCTTACCATCCTGAGCACTGAGTAATGTTGAATCATTGTGTTGCACACCTGAAACTAAAATATATTACACTTGAATTTTTGTAAAAAAAAGTGATGCCTGGCTCAGTCGGTTAAGCATCCAACCAACTCTTGATCTTTGCTCTGGTTATGATCTCATAGTTTGTGGGTTCGAGCCTCAAGTCTGGCTCTGTCCTGGCAGTGCAGAGCATGCTTGGGATTCTCTCTCTGCTCCTCTCCCATTTGTTCTCTCTCTTTCTCTCTCTCAAAATAAATAAACTTAAAAAAAAAAGTGACCCTAAAACCTTCCCCATCAAGTCTCCTAGAACCTTCTCCAGGATTTCATCTGAGAATCCATGATTCTGTGAGGAGTATCTAGATAATTAGAGAAATTTGAACTCTAGGAACTCAATCAGGGAACCTTTATAATATTAGGAAATTTTTATTAATCTTGTAGGTACAATCAAGGTATTATATACATCTTTTTCAAAGAGTCATCTTTTACAGATACCTACTGAAATATTTATAGATAAAAATATATAATATTTAAAATTCACTTCAAAATAATCTGGGGATAAGTGAAAAAGTGGTTGGAGGTGATACAGCTGAAACAAGATGGGTCATGACTTGACCATTGTTTGGGTTAGGTGATGGGTACATGGGGTTAATTCTTTCGTCCTCTTTACTTTTGTATATGTTTGGAATTTTCCATAATGATTATTTTTTAATGTTTATTTATTTTTGAGAGAGAGAGAGAGCACATGAGCAGGACAGATAGAGGGGGCAGAGGATCCTAAGTGGCTCTGTGCTTACAGCAGAGAGCCTGATGCAGGGCTCGAACTCATGAACCATGAAATCATGACCTGAGCTGTAGTCAGATGCTTAACCCACTAAGCTACCCAGGTGCCCCATAATGATTTTTTTAAAGGAGGAGGGGTGCCTCGGTGGCTCAGTCAGTTGGTTGAGCGTCTGACTCTTGATATCAGCTCAGGTTTTGATCTCAGGGTCGTGAGTTTAAGCCTTGTGTTGGGCTCCATGCTGGGTGTGAAGGGCGCGAAGCCTACTTAAAAAAAAAAGAAAAGAAAAGAAAAGAAAAGAAAGTTGGAAAACCAGGGGGAGCGGATGGGAAGAGGAAGAGATAAAGTGAGTATAGACAACTGTCCTGAGAAATTTTACATAAAGGGGACTAGCTAAATGGTTCAATACCTGAATGGGGGATATAGGACCAAGGGAGGTGGTATTGGTCGTAGGTGGGTTTTTTTTTTTTTATGTTTATGTACAAATGGGTAGTATCTAATAGGGAAATATTAAAGATACAGGGAAGAGAAGTGATGTTTGTTGGAATGATGTCCTTGAGAGGTAAAAGGGGCTGGAACCCAGTGTGTAGGTGGCCTTAGGAACATAGCCAGCCCATCTGGAGAGACAGAAGAGAAGGCAGGGGATGGGCATGAGGTGCAGAGAAGAAAGCACCAATGTTCATGATCACCTTCAGTGTACTCGAGAAGAAAGCAAGGAGCCTTTTGCACCTCTGCATAGCCTGTGGCTTGTAGTCACTCAAAACCTACTGAGATGGGACCTGTTCTTTTCCCAGTTGCTGCTGAAGCTCAGAGAGATTTAGTGGTTTGGACCAAGTCAAATAGATAGGGAAAGGAGCCAGAGTTTGAACCCACATGTGTCTTGCTCCAAAGCCTGTGCTGCCCAGGAATGGGTCTATCTGTGTAGCCTACCTAGGAGAGGAGCCTTGTGGTGTGAGGTATTGAGGAACAGTTGGCCCTTATGGAGATGTAGCTCACGTCACCAAACAGTGGACTCCTGGTGGCCAGAGATACTCCGGGAGACAGTGAACCCCTTGCTGAACTGAGTGAGGCCAACGCTGGCCTGGTCCGTGGGAAGCCATTGTGAGCACTATACACTCAGATTCTGCCCTGCATCTCCATCAGGGCAAAGAAGAAAGGTGTATGTGTTAGGAATTTCATTTCCCTCACCTGCTGCTTTCTGGAATATCAGAGCAGTGCCTTCTCCTCCTAATGAAAGTCTGGAGGGGAGAGTTGCTTTCTTGTTTCAGGGCATTGAACAAGGCTGACTGCCCTCAAAAGCTGAAGCAAACAGTCAGCGTCACTAATGCAGTTTGAGAGAAAATGTACTCTAGTTACCATACAAATGCTCATTCCAGGTAGAAGCAACTGTTACAAATCCATGGGTGAAATAGCCAGCCAGGGAAGTGGGAAGGAGAGCGGTGGATGATGCCTTGCCTCTCCTTTTTGCCCTTCCCACTTCATCTGCTACATACAATACACTGACTTCTCCCATTAGCAGTTGGAAGAAGTTCCTACTAAAAATTTTTTTTTAATGTTTATTTATTTTTGAGAAAGAGTGAGTGTGAGTGGGGGAGGGGGAGGGACAGAGAGAGAGGGAGACACAGAATCTGAAGCAGGCTCCAGGCTCTGAGCTGTCAGCACAGAGCCCGACGCAGGGCTCGAACCCACGGACCGTGAGATCATGACCTGAGCTGAAGTCGGCCGCCCAACCGACTGAGCCACCCAGGCGCCCCTAGAGATTACTTTTAAAAAGTTGTTTTAAATAAAAATAATAAAAAAAAATAAAAATAAAAATTCTGCTCTAAGTAGTATCCTCAAAACTCCAGGACCCAAAGCAGCCACCTGTCTAGCTGCTCCACCCTGCACTTTCCTCGCTTAGGTTCTCTATGGCAACTACAACCGAACTCCCCCGTTGCACAGATGGCAGACGGCAGAGGTGGGGGAGCAGGAGTTACTTTCCACACCTGCTCCTCCCATTACCATCCCTTCTTGGCTCAGTGCCTTGGGCTTAGCCTTCCTGTTAGGCTGTGCTAACTCTGGATATAGTGTCCCTATATCTCAGCCAACTGGCCTAGTTCTCTGAAGGCCATTCAGTGGCTCCCCCTATTACCAGGCCTCTGGGCTGCTGAGCACAACTTTCAACATAGGTATGTATGTGATAGCCAGGGTTGCTGCTGAGGCTCCCTAGGCTGGCTGAGGACCCTTCAACAATCACTGCTGTGTGTGCTGCACAGCCATAGTTTTAGTCCATTTTTAAAAATTTTTTAAATGTTTTATTTATTTTCAGTGGGAGGTGGAGAGAGAATCTCAAGCAGGCTCTGTGCTGTTAGCACAAAGCCTGATGATGCGGGCTTGAACTCACAAACCATGAGATCGCAACCGGAGCCAAAATCAAGAGTCGGACGCTCAACCAACTGAGCCACCTAAGCACCCCAGTTTTAGTCCATTCTTGTGACATCTCAGCTTGTGCTAGCCCACTGAATTGTTTCTCTGGTCCTTGCCCAGCTCAGATCACTTGTGGCTTCCCTAAGCAGAGCCCAGGTATTCCTGTGGGGGTGGGGAACCAAGCCAATTGGGAGGAATGCTGCGGGAACTGGTGAAGGACTGGGTGCCCATGGACAGACCCAGCCTTTCTGAGTTTTGTGAGTTTTGATTTCGCAGGCTAGAAAAAGTCTCTAACATCGTCTCATGATAGAATCATGGTATCTGGGTTGGATGGTCACCTGTTTGTTATTATTCTGAATTGGTAACGTGTTACCTGGTTCAAAAATCAAAACTGTACAGGTGCACCTGGGTGGCTCAGTCAGTTGGGCGTCCGACTTTGGCTCAGGTCATGATCTCATGGTTTGTGAGTTCAAGCCCCACGTCAGGCTCTGTGCTGACAGCTCGGAGCCTGGAGGCTGCTTTGGAGTCTGTGTCTCCTTCTCTCTCTGCCCCTCCCCAATTTGTGCTCTGTGTCTCTATGTCTCTCAAAAAATAAATAAATGTAAAAAAAAATTTTTTTTTATCAAAACTGTACCGAAGAGATACAGTGAAAAGTTGACTCCTTTTCCTGCCGCCATTTACCCACTTGCCCCCCACTTACCTGTTCCCACACAGGTAACCACTACCACTTTTGTTTCTTATATATCCTTCCAGAGTTTTTTATCCTAATAAAAGAAATTACATTCTTTGTTTACTGCCCACGTACCCTTTTTGTAATGAAAAGGTATCCAGTCATAGTGTTCTGCATCTTGCTTTCGGAGACTTTTCATTGTTAGCTCCTAGAAAACATCCTCATTCTTTTGCAGAGTTGTTTAATAATCTGTTGTATGAATGCCCCATGTATACTTAACCTGTCCACATTGATGGACATGAGGATAGTTTCCAGTCTTTTGCTGTTGTAACTTAAGTACTCTTGCAGTTACATCTGTAAGCTAGATTCTCAGAAGAAGGTCAGAGGTTATTTGCAATGGTGATAGACAGTGCCACCCTACCTCCACCGGAGTGGTGCCAGTCAGCTCTCCTCCCAGTACGGTCTGAGAAGATTTAGTAACTTCCTGGGTCCCTGCCATCTCTATCTACCCGTGTCTTCTCTGTTCTAAATTGGACTCCTGGGAATGGTTAAATTGGTATGTAAGGAGTTGTGGGAGGGGCCCTTTAGGATTCTGTTAGCACTTGGGCTCTCCAGCCCATTTAGCCTTTGTTAAGCCCCATAGCTTAACAGACTTTATTGGCACATCAGAGGCTGGTGAGGGAAAGTTCCAGGGCTAGTCTGGGCTTGTAATTCCCAGCTTTTCCCTTGGTAGATAGTACCAGACCTTTTGGGAGAGGAAATGTCCACAGCAAAGTTCTTGCAGTTCCCTGGGCCTTCTTGTCAGTCGTATGGGATGACAGAGTAGAGAGGGCACCATGACTCCAAAGTTCCAAGAGCAAGGTGAGGGGTGAGAGGGTTATGCTTGTTGAATCATGTCTGTTTCTCTGTTTCAATTCATTTACCCAAACCTTTCCACCCCAACCAATGACCAAAACCAGTGTTGATTTTTATTAATTAGTACACTGAGCTGGATATTGTCAGGGATATCTCACCCCTCTTCTGGCGGATCCAGAGTGGCTGTGGGTGGTACCAGGACCCAGTGGGACAGGGGCTCCTGAACCTTCACTTAGGAGGAGGAGAGGTTCAGCTGACTTGGTGCTTGAGCCATGATTGGCATCTCCTGCCACAGGCCTCCACCCTAGGGAATGGTCATGGTGGCAGTCTGGGACAGAAAGCTGAATAAGGAGCTGGAGTTCTGCCTGGTGCTCTGGGCTTTCAGTCAGGAGAGGAGAGACATGGGCCTCTGGCTGGTTTCTGCTGGGAAAGGGTGCTTGACAGTCTGTGAGAGGCCCTCTCTGGAGACTGAGGGCAGCAGGAGAGTTGGGCCTTGTGGCTGATGGCTCTGCAACCGAGTTCTGAGTGGTGTTGCACTGTACATTGTGGGGCAGGGAGAGTATTCTTGCATCTCTGAGTTTCGACCAGTGGAACCATCTGTGGTTCAGCGCAACCCAAAAGTCTTAGAGCAGGGATTCTAGAACTTTTGGGGGTCATGTATTCCTTTTAGAAGCTAAAAATCTTGGATCCTTTATCCAGACAAAGAGCACTCACCTAGTCATACTGGAGCACACCAACAATTTTGTATGCAATATTTGGGGGTCTTTGGAAGGCCCAGAAGCCCACCCACAAACCCTCAATTCTCGATCATTGTTAGTGTTACTATCATCATATTACTGTCTTGCCTATATGCTGCACACAGTATTTTTCATTGCGCGTGCTGACTTTCTGCGGTGGACAGCCCTGTGGGAATGGGAAAGAACAAGTGTAGTTTGAACAGCCACTGGCCAAGGAGCCCATGGAACTGGATTAGGATATACCTGGCATAGAGGATCATTTACTTTGCTTGGAAAGTAGAGAGTTGAGAGGGATTTCTCCCTCCCCAGACATTGCCTGGCATCTTGCCTGCATTTCACAGAAGGAACGTATGGGCTGTGGGGTGAGCAGGAGGGTACTAGGCGTGATGTTTGGGCTTCTCTACCTGCAGTAATTGCTGAGGAATGCCTCCACTCACCCCAGAGAGCCCTAATGCCTGTGTTCAGAGGCTGCCTGAGAGGGTGGGTGAGGCCAGGCGGGATGGGAGTGCTGCTCCCTGCCATTCCCAGGCTCCCCAGCCTGGCTGCATTTGCTGTCTCCTGGGGAAGGTGGGAAGGCTAATGTCTCATTATGCCAGCAATTAGTCACATCACTGAGGCACATGATTCCTTGCAGGACTGGTGCCACCAGCTGCCACTCTGGCTGTGTTCAGTGCCGCTTCTCTCCAGAGCACTCTGAATGGGGCATACAATCCCGGGAAACGGTCACCACTTTCCTACAGGCGCTGCAGCCCCAGGACCAAGAGACTGGGACTCATTCACCTGTGTACCACAGGGCCACACAGGACCTCCAGAGACCAAGGGGACAGCCATGGAGTAGAGTATGTGGACATTTAAGCAGAGATTCCCTCACATGCCCCATACAAGTAAATATGTAGATACGTCTGTATACACATGTGCACATACGTGTATGAACGTGCTGTGAAGGAAAGGCTGTGCCTTGTAAAATAAAGTCCTCTGAGGCCCAACCAGGGAAGAGCCCAGAAGGAAACAAGTAGGAGGAGGGTCCTGTTTTGTTTCCCCTCCCTTGGGGTGTTCTCACTGGGTCTGGCCTGCAGGTTGGTCCCAGGGACTCTCTCCAACTTCTTGACTTCAGTACAGGAGCAGGCCAGACAAAGCCCTTATAGCACAGCAGTGACTGCCTTCCAGTTACTAAAAATGAAGACGAAAACCAGGTGAGAGCCCAGGGTCACTGGTCGTTTCCTAAGCTCAGGCTTCATATTCTAACAGCACTAGTCACAGTCGACTTGAGGGGCCTCAGTTCCCCTGTTCCTGAGAGAATAGCATCTCCACCCACCTCTGGACAGCCTGCGGCCCTCTCTCTAATGTGCCCTCTCCCCTTCCTGCCAGGGAGAGGTCTTGTAAAAACCCAGCCCTTGCAGCTTAACTGTGGAATAGGATCTTGCCAAAAAGGGCTGAGGGCTCAGGCACCGGCAAAGACCGAGTGCCTCCCGTGTGCCAGACTTGTGCAAGGGCTTTATGCCCTTCATCTCATGTAACGTTTCACGCCAATCCTAAGTAGCCCCATTTCACAGATGACAGTGGGCCCAGAGCATTATCACCCACGTTTCCTAGGGGTAGCGAGTGGCCATGCTAAGCTCCAGACCCTGTTCTGACTCCCCCCTCCAGCACAGCACTTGTCAATCCATGCAGAAAGAGCACCTGTGACATGAGGGGAGCCCTCCTCACACCTGTGGCACCCCCAACATACCTGGAGAAGGTGAAAGGGTCTGGGCTAGGATTTGGGGTCCTGGGTCATGGTCCTGGCTCTGCCACTGTGTGACTACAGTCAAATCCCTTCCCCTTTCTAGGGCTTTCCCTCCTTGATAATGGCCAAGCACCGCCCCCTCACATACTAATCTTTGTAGGCTCTATATATACCAGGGCAACTCCCCGCCCTTTCCCACCAAGCCCTTCCTACAGGATACAGATGGAGAGAATAAAACTAGCCCCTAAAAACATGAATGAGTGAAGGGAAATCCTCCCAGCATGGGAAATAGAAACCTCTCACTCTTGGCTGCAGGGCTCATCAATAATTCAGGGGCTGATGTTGGGTCTGATCTCTGCAGTGGCCTCATCAATATTTCAGCTCCTTCCCAGAGCTCTGTTCCTTAGCAACCACATCATCCATGCTTTCCAGGAGGGCTGCTGGGCTTTGTGCTCCCTGCAGTCCCTGTTGTATAGGTGCAGTCCGTGCTTGCCCTCGTGGGCAGGTGAGGAGCCACTCGGACTGGCAGCTTTGGGCCTCACAGTCCCAGGGGCGATGCTGCATACAGGAGGCATGGACACACCAGGCGAGGGACAGGGAGAGGGACGGTATGGCATGTCAGCCCCTGCAGGTCCACCCTGGCCAGGGGCAGAGAGACTGGGAGGGGAATTTTGGAAGGCGGTCAGGGTATGTCTCCATGGCTTGCCTCAGACTGAAACCCCTCCCCCTCATCCCTGCATGGGTCAGAGCCCGCCCTTGCCCCTCTGCTCTCCATCGGTATGAGGAAGAGGAGTGTTTCTCCCTTTCCCCCTCTCACCTGGGCTCAGGTGCTCGTTCCCTCTGTGGCTCAGGTGCAGTGGAGGCTTGCCTGCTACATCAGCTGAGACGCCGTGCTGCCGGCTTCCTGCGCAGTGACAAGATGGCAGCCCTGTTCACCAAGGTGGGGAAGACATGCCCAGTGGCTGGGGAGATTTGCCACAAGGTACAGGAGCTACAGCAACAAGTAGAGGGCAGGTGAGCCCCAGGCCAGCTCCTCCCATCCCTCTCTTCTGCTTTTTGAACTTGGCATTTGCTACTTCCCAGGTTGGCTTCCTGGGCTCATCTCTTGCCGGGCCCCTTGGGTGAAAGACCAGCCTAAGGGTGGGGGTTGGCTCCTTTTAGACACAATGCGCTGTCCCCCACTTCAACCCCTCATTTTAGTCCTCTGGGTTCTTGTGGCACCAAACTCTGCTCCCAATGCCACCAGTCCAGGGCCTACCCCCAAGCCCTCACACTTTCTTTGCAGGAAACCCTCAGCGGGCAACCAGGATGCCCTGCGGAGACAGGGCTCTGCCAGCGGGAAGGCCCCGGCTCTCAGCCTACAGGCCTTAAAACACATATGGGTACGCACAGCGCTCATCGAGAAAGTGTTGGACAGGGTCATGCAGTACCTCGTGGAAAACTGCAGGTGACTGCCCCATCCCCCAGGCAGCCCCTCCTTGGGGCCCACCTCCTGAGCAGCCCTGCACCCCTACGCCTCAGCAGGCTTGATTGTTCACAATAGTCTATAGACTTGCCCCGTCTTCCCCTCTAGCACCCCAAAGGGTGCTACACCAGGCACCCCACCTGGGTAGACCACACCAGGCACCCCACAAAGAGCTCAGTCCTTATGTACTCACTTCTTAGTGATTCACATGAATGTGGTCTTTGTGGAGATGTCCCTGCTTGGTAAGTTTGACTGCCCTGGAATGAGTCCTGCTGTCTGTCTCTCCCCCTGGCAGCAAGTACTACGAGAAGGAAGCGTTACTGGCAGATCCTGTATTTGGCCCCATCTTGGCCTCTCTTCTAGGTGAGCCTAAGAGCAGAGAGGCTGGTGCTGGGCTAGTGGGGGCTGAGGGACAGGTGCTAAAGGGGCACCGTGTGAGCTGACTGTCCCTGTCTTCACAGTGGGACCTTGTGCCTTGGAGTACACCAAGCTCAAGACTGCTGATCACTACTGGACTGACCCCTCTGCTGATGAGCTAGTCCAGAGGCACCGTATCCGGGGTCCCCCTAATCGCCAGGACTCCCCTGCAAAGCGCCCAGCCCTAGGAGTAGGTATCCCTCTCCCCACCCCTCATACTTATCCAGGCTATGCCCATGAGCCTGTATGGAAGGGCAGTTTGGCCTCCATATTCTTTGCAGACGCAATCTGGGCCTTGGAGATGCACCAAGGTACTGGTTACCTCAGGAGAGCCTTTTATCCACACTGGCACTTAACATATAAATGCCAGGAGCACCAATGGTCCATGGCTGGAGAGAAGAGGGCGGCCAAGAGCAGACCCAGGACAGAGTGGACCCCTGGGTCAGCTAGAGGGTCTGTGTGGAATCTTAACATTCCCTGAGGCTGATTCCCAGGGCTGGGGGCTGAGCCGTGCCTTTCTGCACAGATTCGGAAGCGGCACTCAAGTGGCAATGCATCAGAGGACAGGCTAGCTGCCTGTGCCCGCGAGTATGTGGAGTCCCTGCACCAGAATTCAAGAACACGGTTGCTCTACGGCAAGAACAACGTGCTAGTGCAGCCAGTAAGAAAACTTTAATGCCCACCCGTCCTTTCCCTCTCCTGAAGGCCCCAGGATTGGAACCTTCCAGTCACGTTTGTCCCGTTCTTCAGGGGTTTGACTAGCGAGAAGGGGGAGAAAGGGCCCTGCCCCCCACTTCACAGTTTCACAAGCCTTGTGCCCAGCCTTGAGTTGGCAGGAGGCAGGAATGTCATCTGCCCTGGATAACTGAGAACCAGGCTATCCAAAAGTGGGAATGGCAGCCAGAAGACAGGACGAACAGGATGGCTGGCCCAGGATGTACCTGGCATCCAGGAGACTAACAAGACAGAACCAGTAGCAGCACCAGGCCAGCCAGGGAGAGGAGGTGCCCACATCTACATGTCACTTGTATTCTCCCCTACTTCCTCCTGGCCTCCATTCCAGGATCCTGTGACTATGCTAGATCAGCCTCCCCAGCTCCCGCCTGGAGCTTATTTCCCATAGGCCTCCCTTGGGAGCCTTGACCCCTTATCACCTCTCCCTTCTGCTGTGTCTCCTCCCCCTAGAAGGAGGACATGGAGGCTGTCCCTGGCTACCTCTCCCTGCACCAGTCCGCAGAGAGCCTAACTCTGAAATGGACTCCCAACCAACTCATGAACGGGACTTTGGGGGAC
Source organism: Puma concolor (assembly GCF_028749965.1). NCBI lineage: Eukaryota > Metazoa > Chordata > Mammalia > Carnivora > Felidae > Puma > Puma concolor. The sequence goes on along the minus strand of NC_141680.1, from coordinate 15,134,980 downwards.
TCCGAGCTGGAGAAAAGGTGGGGGCTCTGGGACTCCCTCCCAGAAGCCAGGGAAGGGTTGGGGGGGGCCTGCCTGGGGGGAAAGGTGGGTGGACATACTCAGCTTACTCCAGGAGGCAGGTCTCACTCCTTATCCTGATGCCAAGAACTGCAGGAATAGGCTGCCTGGAGAGAGCTCTCTAAGATCAAGCCAGGCCTGGCATGAAGAGGTTTGCCTGAGCCAAGCTCTAGGCAGCTGAGACTGCCGGGCTCTGTGCCATGACAGCACGGGGCCCAGAGGGACATGGCTGGCTGAGGTCACTTCTCGGCTATGGTCCTCCTGTCTTCAGGGTAGTTTCACAGGTATTGGTGGTGGGAGATGAAAAAAGCGGGATGACAGGTCTTGGGACACAGTGACACCAATCTGGTTCATTTCCAGCGTTTACTGGGACTATGCCCTGGTTGTGCCCTTCAGTCAGATTGTCTGCATCCACTGCCACCAGCAAAGTGAGCCTCCCTTGTCCTGGGTACAGGGTTGAGGGGAAAAAGACCGCCTTCTCCCAGCCACATGCTGTGCATGGCCCATTGGATATCCTATCCTCCTCCTGTCATCCCCGTGCTTCACCTAACCGGGAGGCCTGGCTGACTGGGCTGTGGTGATGGCCAAGAGGTCTCAGGGAGGCCCAGCCTCACTCGCCCACATACACCCCACAGAGAGCGGCGGCACACTCGTGCTGGTGAGCCAGGATGGCATCCAGAGGCCACCACTGCACTTCCCACAGGGAGGACACCTGCTGTCCTTTCTGTCCTGCCTGGAGAATGGACTTCTGCCCCGAGGACAGCTAGAGCCCCCGCTCTGGACCCAGCAGGGGAAGGTACCTCAGGGCTTGGAACACTCTGGAGTAAAGGGATGTGTGAGGGGGGTTCTCTGCTCACCTTCCTTCCTTTCTCCAGGAAAGCCTCTCCAATTTAGAGGCTGCCTTGGGTGGGACCTTGGATCAGACTCTGCTCTGCACAGGCTGACCACCCACCCTTCCCTCCGCAGGGGAAAGTGTTCCCCAAGCTACGGAAACGCAGCAGCATGCGGACTGTGGATGTGGAGGAGATGGGCACCGGGAGGGCCACAGACTACGTGTTCCGGATCATTTACCCCGGCCACAGGCACGAGCACAGTGAGTATCCCAGGCCTCATCCGTGGAGGAAGGGAGAAAGATGCTCAGGGAGGTAGGGGAGTACAGTGAGACCCAGGAGGGGCTACAGGCAGGGTCCACTCACTGACCAGGCCAGGTTGAGAGGAGGGGTTCATTACTCAGCCTCTCCCCAGACCATCCCTTGCACATCATCCCTCTGAGAAGCTGCCTGTCTCTTCCCCTAGCTGTCTTCCTCCGCCTCGTTACCCCAAGATTCTTGGCTCAGCCGATATTGTACAGTATCCTCTTAGCCTTTCCTTCCCTGCCCCAAGGGAAAAAAAATGTGGTGAGACCAGAAATAGAAGATGGAGAACTCTACATTCCTCCTTGGCCCACAACCTGACCTCCACAAGGCAGCCTGGGTGCAGAATCAGTGCTTCTTTATGGACGGTGCAAATTGTTCACTGACTCCTCCAGAGCCAGAGCCCTTCTCAAACTAGCTACTGATGAGAAGAGCTTTAACTGGAGTAGGGATGCATCTGAAGAAGGTGAAACTTGGAGCTGCCTGGGGGACCTTGGGGACTTGGGGGCTGAAAAGGTGGCTTGGCGCTCATGGGTCCTGCCCTGCCTGCACACCTTTGGGCCCATGGGGCCTGTGCATAGGTATCTGGTGACACCAGAGTTTCTTTTCTGGTCTGAGTGCTGGTACGCCCTATAGGCCAGACTCGCCAATCGTGGGGATAAGGTCAGAGAATTTACCAGTGTGGAGCATTTGCTGCCAGCTGGACCACCTGCTCCCTGAATTTCCCAACTTGTGCCAATAAGTTGTGAGCAAGTTGTTTCTGTATTAGTGGACAGATTACCCAGCCTGCTAACACACAGCCATGGCACAACCAGCCCCAACAGGCTTGAAGGGTACAAGACGGGGGGATTCCCCTTCCAGAGGTACCTAACTAGGAGTCATGTCTTGTGTTAGAATGTGTTTGCAAACCTGGCATTTAATCTTGGGCTGTTGCTCGGCTTAGATTACTTAGTCTCCGCTTCCCCTCTTTAAGCCTTGGCATTTCCCAATTCTGGTCACTTTGCTTCAAGGACTGCTTCCCCAAAGGGCAAGCCAGGGCCCCAGGAGCTGAAACCCAGCCGAGTGACTCAGGCTCCTCAAGAGCAGCTCAGGGCAAACCTTGGAGAACTTTGGATTTACAGTCTGAAGAGGGGGTTTGGGTAATCTTCAAATTTGGTCTAGCCTGACCGTGATGCGAGCTAAAGAATGATCAGGATCCATCTGCCGACAGTCGTACCCAGCCTTGGCCAGGGCTGGGGAGCTCCTGAGCCGCCTGCCTGTCCCAACTGGTCCCTGTCTTTCACTACCCTTGCTCCCCCATCAGTTCTGTCTTCTGTTCTTCCTAGAGAGGGTCTCCAGTGGAGCTCTGGAGCTGCCGCTTTCCCTCACTTTCTTCCATACTGTCCCCAATAAATGGTCCAGAGAGCTTTCCATCCCACATCCCCTTCTCCGTGCCAGGCAGATTCCAGGTGACCCAGACTCTGCTCCCTCCCCATAAGGAGGGAGTCTGGTCCCTCCTGCCTGGACCAGGGTCCTCATGCCTCTGCCTCTCTCGCTGTTCTCTTTGAGCAGTCACTATTAACTACCACCACCTAGCGGCCAGCCGCGCGGCCTCGGTGGACGATGATGAGGAAGAGGAGGATAAACTGCACGCGATGCTCTCAATGATCTGCTCGCGGAACCTCACAGCTCCCAATCCGATGAAAGGTTTTTATCCCTGCCCCTCTCCTGCCCTGCCCCGCCCCACCCCCTGGCCCACCTGCCACCCACCGCAGGGGCTCGGACGGCAGTGTTGGCATTATGGGACTGGTACCCAGGGCGGTCCCCCATCAGGAGGCAGGTCAGGGAGGGTGGAAAGAGGTGCCGTTAAAAAGAGGGGATGGTACAAAGAGCAGGTGGCTCTGGGCTCCCCACTTGGTGTAGTGTAAGGAGAGGGCTTCATGCCTGAGAGGGAGGATCGTCTGCTAGGAAGGTCTGACTATTGGGAGCCCTGAATGGCTCTCCGAGCACTGTTCCCACTCCAGGGGGTCATGCTGGCAAACCTGAGGCAGTGTCTCTTTGTGCCCTGCTGGCAGGGAAGGCTGGACCCTCAGCCCTGGACCTCTGGTCCCTGACTTGACAGAAACAGGATAGGGGCACCAGGCCCCTTCTTGGGGGGGGGGGGGTGGAGGCTGGATAGCTCACACGAATGAGTCCTGTGGCTCAGGATGAGGTGCTGGAGCCACCACGGGAAGGGACCTAGGGGTGGGTTTACCCAGCAGGGCTGAGGGCTCCGGCAGGTACTGCCTGGTGCTTCAGCATGAAATCTGGAAATAAATGTGCCAGGGATATAAGATAGGTGTTTCCTGCCTTCACAGAGCCCGGAATCCACAGGTACAGAGGTCCCTTCGTTGTAAATGACACAGCACAGTGCCCATGGCCCCTCAGCATTTGTTCCTCTGTGTACCACCCATCTTTCTTAGCACAGAGCTAGGCTGGTAGAGAGGGAATCCTGCTCTTTTTTTAGAAAGTGACTGGCCAGGGGACCTGAGAAGGCTAGGCCGGGATGCTCAAGGGAAAATTGGTTATGAAGGGCCAGCTCTCTTGGAGTTTAGGGGAACTTCCCTGTCCCCACCCATTCCCATGCCACAGAATTTACTTCTTCTCCCCTTTCCCTTCCCTACAGAATGTATCTAAGAATATGTGACACCCCAGCCACCAAAGCAGCCATGGGTCTCCCCCCTTCCTGGGAAACCAAGTCCATGGCCTAGCACACATTTAGCACACCCTTAGCACAGCCCTACCAGCTGCCCCCTACCCACCACATGCCTGCCCTTGCACCTCCCTGCCAGCCCTCCTGGTAGGACCCACAGACCAGCCCGGGCAGGAGTGCAGGGGAGCCAGACAGACTGCCGTCTGGCCCCTTGCAAACCTGGGCTTGGGGCTGATGCTTATTTATGGGATAATGGACTTTGAGCAGTTTGGGAAGGCTGAGCCAAGAAGGACAGGGATCCCCAGGAACTGATGTCAGGCTTAGGCTGGGGGTCCCAGCAGAGGCCCTGTCCTGGCAGACTTGGCACCAGGAAGCCTGTCCCCGACTAGTCTTAGGGCCTCCAGGGTCAGAGAAGCCTCCATGTACATGGGGACCCGAGGCCTCAGGGCTTGTCAGGGCTTCCTCTTGGGGAACTCAGGAGCCAGACCAACCCAGTAGGCAGCTCCTGGGCCCCAGTACTTGGGAAAGGGGAGGAGGCATGAGAGGAGAATTGGCAGGTGGTTGGGGATTTGACGTGGGAGCCCCCACCTCCACCCCAGTCCATAATGACAACACTGTTGAGTCCGTTCTACTAGCCGTTGCTTCTCAGGCCTGCGACATGCTTGACTTGTGCATGTGATTCAAGTGGCGGGTGTCCAGACTCTCCTCCCTCTCCCCCACCTCTCCTCCTTTTCCTGCTGCCTCCCCACAGAGCAGAGATGCTGTTCACTCTAATTCTGCTCCAGGCCAGGCACCTTTCACTCGGAGTCTTAGGGGCTGTGGGGTTCAACCACCCTGATTGTTTTTGCTTCAAACTTTCCTCATGCTCAGAGGAGAGAGTCAGAGTCAAAGCTGGCCCAGCAGACCCCTCCCCCCACCCAATGTCCAGCCTGCTGCCCCTCACCCAGTCACTCCAGAGCTCCAGCTGTCTGCACTGGGTTAATTCAGAGATGTGGTGTTCAATGCTGGCTGGTTCAGCTCCTTCCTGGAGAATTAAGGTGAAGAGCATTGACCCAGGAGTCTTGCCTTGGTTGGGCCCTACTTTCTGGGCATGAGCTTGTTTCCCTGTGTGCCCCCCCCCTTCATCCTCTGCACCTGTGGCGCCCCCACCTTCCCGCCTGTTGCCTGCTGCCTGCCTGGCTGGGCCCGCTCCTGCCCCCCTCCCACGATCGGCCTCTCTCCTGCCTGCTGCAGGGGCATGAGCTGGGCTCCTGCCCCATCCCACCTGCATTTATCCCCTCCCTCTTCCCACTTTTGGGCATGGCTTGCAACTCCTCACTCCCAGAGCCGCAGCCCCCCTATACCAAATATGTTCCCTTAATTTGCCTCCTGGTGGAGCTGAAGGGCCAAATATCTACAAAAATCCCAGCTGTGGGTCTGGGAAGAGAGCCTCAGGCCAAGACAGGGCATCCTTTGAGGGGAGTGGAGAGGGCTCAGCTCAGCCCTCCCCACCAAGGCACACCCAGAGCTGGAGTCCGGCTCCTGCAAAAACCAGTCCTAGGTCTGCTCCAGACTCCTGGCAGGGCCAGGGCCCAGGCTGTGATTCGTAGGAAAAAAAGCTACTTGAAAAGTCTCTTCACATGTCTCTCTTTCCTCCTCTTCCCTCTTCTGTGCTCTCCCCCTCCCTCCTGGCGTCATCTCCTGGTCCTTACACTTTCTGCCCTCACTTTGCTTCATCTTTGTGACTCACTGGACCTGCCAGAGACCCCTTATGAGCGGTATTCTGCCCCACTCAGGCCCTGGGAGCTCTGAAGGGTCTTGAGTTCTGATTCAGACCAGCTGAGCTGGCCCAATCTGCTGGCGGTGTAGATGCGTCCAAGGAACCATCTTCTGAGGCTGCACCTGGCACATTCTTCTGGACAGTGGAACTGTGTGCCCAGCCACCACCTCCTCAGTGGCCTGGCAGCCCCGGGAATTTTGCTCTTCCTGCCGGCTCACCTGTGTATTTGGAGGAGGCCACCATGCTAAATTCAGGCAAGGCGAGGATGGAGAACTCAGGACGAACCCATGTGAGCTGGCAGTGGGGGCACCTGGCCTGGAGGGGAGCACTGCTCCTCCTTAACCACAAGATCTAGAATCCTCGGAGGGGTGAGGTCTGGGGACCAGGACAAGTGGCTCCGGGATCCTTAGGAGCTTTGATCAGGGGAGACTCCAGGTGTGGAGAGGTTCAAAGTATGCAGGATTGCAGGCACCTTCCTGCGCATCTCAGAGTTTGTCCAAGAGAACCAGGCTGAATCCTCAAAAGCCAAGCCAGCTAGCAGTGTTTTAGAGAGCTTAGGCTTTCGTTCCTTCTCTTTTTTCTTCTCCCTCTAGAAAAGCAAGCGTTCGTTCCGTTGCTGCTAGCAAGTTGGAGAGAACAGACACACTTACCCACATGCAGAAAGACTAGGTGGAGGGCAGGAAATGTCAGGCACTCCACCATTTCCATCTCTGGGCTCCGCACCAGGCAGGCACCACCCTATGGATTTGCTACCAACGGGTGACTCCGTGCTGCAGCTCTGGGCACAGAGGTGGGCGTGCTTCAGGGTGCTTGGGGGACGAGGCCTGCCAGGCCCTGACCAGGGCCCCCTTCCTGTCCTCAGATGCTGGTGACATGATTGAAATGCAGGGCTTTGGGCCCGGCCTGCCAACCTGGCACCTGGAGGCCCTGTGCCGCCAGGGCCCCTCCTGCCTCTCCTGCTCCACCAGCAGCTCCCCATATGCAGCCCCCAGCCATTGCAGCCGTGTCCCTGACCGGTGAGTGGGCAGGGCCCAGAACACCAGCTCCCTGTGGGTGTGTCTGTGTGTGGGCATTCTGCCCTTCAGGGCTATGTCACTTGTCTGACAGGGTGGCCTCAAGTTGGACAGACCTGGGTTCGAATTTCACTTCTGCTACCTATGTGACTTTGGCAAGTTATTGAGTCTCTGTGGGCCTCTACATTTCTGAGCCTCTGTTTCCTCATCTGTAAAATGGGAATAATACCACCTGGTTCGTAAGGTACCTGTAAGGATTAAATGAGGTGTATGACTCATACGAGTGCCCAGAGCTGTGCCTGGCACCACGGTAGGTACGCAGTACTTGCGAGCTCCCCTTCCTAATGTGGATGCAGATTCTGCCATCAGGCTGTACATCTGAGGACACACCAGATATCTGGGCATCTGCCAGGTGCCAGGAATGGTGCGTGAATGGCATTTGTGTGCAGGTCACATTGCCAGCACTTGATGCTTTTGCAAGGTGCTCTCTTTTACCTGTTACTCCTAATGACCTGAGGTGGTTCTCTCCATTTTCACATGAGGAAACCCAGATTCACTAACATGAAGTGAAGTTAGTTGCTCAAGGTCCCTTGGGTGGTTGGGGCCAGGCTGGGTCCCCAGCAGCACCACCTAGGGTGGCTGCCAGACACAGGGAACCCACAGACGTGTCGCTGGGCTGTGGATCCTGCTCCTCGTACTGCCCGAGCACCTTACCTGTCCCCCACACAGGATGTCCTTCTCTCTCAACCTCCCCCAACCAGAGGGGCCGTAGCCCCTCCTCTCTGAACCAAGTTATTTCCACAGGTTGCCCCTCAGGCTGCTGTGTGAGAGCATGAAGAGGCAAATCGTGTCCCGGGCCTTCTACGGCTGTGAGTGCAGGGTGAGGTGGGGTCGTGAGGGGTGGGGGCTGTGGGAGGCACCACTTGACGGTGTTCTGGCTCCCCTGCCCCCACAGGGCTGGCTTACTGCCGCCACCTGTCCACGGTGAGGACGCATCTGTCAGCGCTCGTGCGTCACAGCATCATCCCGCCTGCCCGGCCCCCAGGAGCCTCCGGGGGCCTCACCAAGGACGTGTGGAGCAAGTATCAGAAGGATGAAAAGGTGCACACTCTGGGATGCCAGGGCTAGGGGCCGGGGTGGGGTGGGGAGCAGCAGTGAGTGCAGAGCAGCCTGCTCTGGGAGCAGCTTGCATAGACCAGATGGGCATTCAGGTAAAACGTAGTAGGGCCAGGACCAATGGCCTTGGAGTGGCCCAGGTCAGACAGCTGGGTCTGTGGGTCTCCATAGGAAGGGGACTGGACTGGTTCTTGTCTGCTTCCACATTATTCTGAAATCTTGGACAAATCTCTGCCTCTCTGCTCCGTTGCCTATCCTGGAAGGAAGAGAGGTTGAACTGGATCTCATCCAGCTGTAGTCTGGGGCAGGGAGGATGTGACCCTCCCAAAGCAGAGTCTGTCTGGGCTTCAGCAGAGTGACTGAATCACTGCCCCGGCCCTAGCTCTCCATGGGATGGATGGAGATAGGGCCACCCAGCTGGGCCGCAGTTACCATGGGGGCTATATGACCTTTACCTCCTGGGTCCCACAGAACTACAAGGAGTTGGAGCTGCTACGGCAAGTTTACTATGGAGGTGTGCAGCACGAGATCCGTAAGGATGTCTGGCCCTTTCTGCTTGGCCACTACAAGTTTGGCATGAGCAAGAAGGAGATGGAGCAGGTAAGGGGACCCCCCCCCCCACCTCCCGTGGGGATAGGGAGATGAGCTGAGCCAGGGGACCCCAGGGAGGGACCCCTGAAGCCTTGGCCCCTTCCCAGACAGAAAGGAACATGGCACAGGAAGATGTTAGCAGAGAGCAGCCCCGCAGTCTTCACCCCTGCTGTCCCAGGACACCCCTCCCTCCATGGTCACGGTATGCTCTGAGACAGGTGGACTCAGCAGTGGCAGCAAGGTACAAGCGGGTGCTGGCAGAGTGGAAGGCCTGCGAGGTGGCAGTGAGGCAGCGGGAGAGGGACGCGCAGCCAGCCACACTCACCAAGTTCTCCTCGGGCAGCAGCATTGACAGCCATGTGCAGCGCCTCATCCACCGAGATTCCACCATCAGCAATGACGTGAGCCTGACGGGACCCGGGGCAGCCAGGGGCAGGGGCCACCGGCGTTTTATAGGAGTAACATGGAGTCCTGAGCACCAGCCCGACCTCTAGTAGTCACTGGCACCGGTGCCCTGGGAGAATGGCTTAATGTGTCTGTGTCTCATTTTCTTCTACTGAAAAACCGGGTGACTGTCCCCCTGCTGCCCATTTCTCTGAGTGTTGCAGGAATAAAATGAGATAGTGAACTATGTTCTGTTTTAATGGACAAGAAGGGAAAGAAGGGTATATCAGGATTTAGGGAAGCCCTCCATCCTTGTAGAGACATCTCAAGGCTAGGGACAGGCAGCCTGGGTTCGAGTCCCAGGTCCGCTGCCAACAAGCTGAGTAACTTCTTTTCTTTGGGCCTTGGTGTCCCCTGTCGCCTCTGACTGTGGAGATTTCACCAAGAGCTACTGGTCAGAGACCAGAACAGCTCTCAGGTCCCATTGGTGTCTGGAGATCTCCCTCCCTCTGTGGTGTTTTCCATCCCCTAGTGGAATTAACCAGGCAAAGCTAGTTCAGAGCCTGTGTAGTTCTTCTGGCATCACCCCTGCCTTTAGATGAACAGCAGGTGACAAAACGTGGCTTGCTGGCTGAAACAGAAAGGATAAGTTTCCGTTTTAGGGATATCCTTTTATTAACTTACATGGTTTTTTTTTTTCTCTAAAATTGTCTCTCTTGATAACATACATTCTTGTCACTTTACTAAATGCTTACCAGCGTTAACAGAAAACTGAAGCTGGAGAAATATAACTTTGTGCTCCTTTCCATGTGCTTTGTTCTTACTCCCCTATTCATGAGCGTATTCTCTTTCTCTCTGGCTTTGGGTTTTGTACAGTCCTGAGTCTGAACCAGCGCCCCAGATGCTTAGCACATGAACAGCAGTAGCTTTCCTTTGCTGGCACTAATCTGAGGCTCTGTGTCGCCTTAGAATCATGGCCTTGCCTGATTCTAACCCAACACTTCATGCTTCTTGCCAAAGTGAAAACTCCTTTTAGTATCCCTTTCCCTACATAGCCCAAATAGAAAAAGAAAATCCGTATATGTCTCTTTGATTCTCTCTGGGAGTTGTCCACAGAGGTGGACTGTTTCTAATCAGCAGAACAGGTTACCTTGCCAGTTGTCCCCTCCTGAGCATGTGTGTGAAACTAATATAACTGATTAGGCACTTGCTAGAGAAGTTTCCTGTCTTGTTCTGCCAGTCAATGGAAAATAAGGGAGAACTTGTTTTCCTAACACCCCCAGCCTGCCGCCCACCAGGCTGCCCTAGCAGCCACACCAAGTCTAGTGCCAGCCTTCATTAGTACCAAGCTCTCTTTTTTTTTTTTTTTTTTTTTTAATTTTTTTTTTTTTTCAACGTTTATTTATTTTTGGGACAGTGAGAGACAGAGCATGAACGGGGGAGGGGCAGAGAGAGAGGGAGACACAGAATCGGAAACAGGCTCCAGGCTCTGAGCCATCAGCCCAGAGCCTGACGCGGGGCTCGAACTCCCGGACCGCGAGATCGTGACCTGGTTGAAGTCGGACGCTTAACCGACTGCGCCACCCAGGCGCCCCAGTACCAAGCTCTCTTAACTGGAGGCAGCCTCACGTCTTCAGGCGTTAGTAGAGTTACATGTAACTCACATCCGCCATCAGGTGTCTAAGCTTCTAGTTCCCCTTCCCTGCAGCAGCCACAGGTAGTCCTGCAGTGCTTCACACTTTTTCTCAGGCCCCAGAGAGAGGCCTGAGGAGGGGGACTGGATGGGGCTAAAAGATGGTGTCTCCGTGTTTGCGCGGAGCCTGATTGCTCTCCCCCTGATTGTGTGGGTCAGAGGGGAGGCTTGGCAACCTGGGGGTGGTGGGTGAGGCAGTGTGGAGGCCATGGAGTTGTAGAATTCTCCATCCCTCTTGTTCGGACCCCAGGAAGGAAACGGTGAGCTGAGGGAAGGTGCTGGAGTATAGGTGTGAGCCCCACCATCTCTTCACCCCTACCAGGTATTTCTCTCTGTGGATGACCTGGAGCCCCCAAAGCCCCCAGGCACTGAAGATCCCAGACCCGAGCCTGAGCAGGAGCCGGGAGCAGGGCCCCCCGGCACCACCATGGTGGAACAGCAGCAGTCAGTGGAGTTTGACTCTCCAGACTCGGGACTGCCATCCTCTCGCAATTACTCCGTGGCCTCGGGCATCCAGTCGAGCATAGACGAGGGGCAGAGCATGGGCTTCGAGGAGGAGGACGATGGCGGTGGGGAGGAAGGCTCCGACGGGCCGGTCCTGGCAGCCCGTGTTTTCTCCGAGCCCCAAGATCCCAGCCAGGAGAAGGCCTCGCGGGCTCGCGAGCTGGAGGCAGGGGAGGAGCTTGCGGCCGTGTGCGCTGCTGCCTACACTGTATGTGGACATTCCCCAGGGACTGTTCTCAGCCAGCCCCAGAGGCCCTCCTGACATCCCTGAGGCGTGGGGACGGGCTGGTGGGTGGAAGGTGGGGCTACCCTCACTGTCCTGCAGGGGGTGCTGAGCTCATCTCTCAGCATCCCTGGGGGCTCTGTTTTCAGAGTCTCTTGGTTCCTGCCTTTGCTGCATCCCTTTATGTAGGCACCACTTCTGGCCCCCAACTCATTCCTGAGGGCCCCCCACTCTTTCAGATAGAATTACTGGATACTATGGCCTTAAATCTGCACCGCATAGACAAGGATGTGCAGCGATGTGACCGCAATTACTGGTACTTCACACCCCCCAACCTGGAGAGGCTCAGAGACGTCATGTGCAGGTGCCACTGTGGGGCAGGGTTCAGGGAGGGAGGCAGGGACCCTGCTCTGTGGAAGGTTAGGTCTGGCAGGTGCCCTGCTCCTCTGCCCTGCACTGAAGCACACTCAGCTCTCTCCATCTGGAACACTTCCCCGCTGTGCCCCCCACCCCACCCCTCTTCTTTCTTAGGGGTCTTTCAGATCTCAGCCTCGGCCATACTTCTCCAGGAAGCCTAGCTGATTGCCCTCACCCGAGCAAACCGAGCGGTGAAAGCCGTTTATTGTCTTTCCCTGAGCCCCTGGGTGCCTTGAGGACAGAGACTGTGGGTTACCACTATACTCCCTGAACTTTAGGGTCATGGAAAGGCTGACTTCTGGGTAGCAGGCCGCTCTAGGGACCATCTCCCTAGGGGTCCCTGCGGGGAGCAGAGGATGGCACACAACCACAGTGGCTCTCTCCCCGTCATTTCAGCTACGTGTGGGAGCACCTGGACGTGGGCTATGTGCAGGGCATGTGCGACCTGCTGGCACCTCTCCTGGTCATCCTCGATGATGGTGAGGGACTGGGCCGGGGGTGGGGGTTGAGAGTATTCCCAGAATGGTATTGGGATTGGGCTGAGATCAGCTGGAGAAAGGAAAAGAAGACCACTAGTTCTAGAAGGGTGGGAATGTAGGTCAACCCTGTCGTCCGGACCACAGGACACCTCCTGTGAGATGAGGCATTGGGGTCTGCTGCCTTGCCGGCCTCACTCCCCATCTCCCCTCAGATCAGCTGGCCTACAGCTGTTTCAGCCACCTCATGAAGAGGATGAGCCAGAACTTCCCCAACGGGGGCGCCATGGACACCCACTTTGCCAACATGCGTTCCCTCATCCAGGTGAGGTGTGCAGCTGCCTGTGGGCTCGTGACCAGGCACCTCCAGGCTCGTCCATAATCCACAGGGAGGCCAGGGAGCATTCCAGAAATGTCCTTTATGTATAAGCTTAATTTCTATCACTTGAGAAATCATTGTTTTCAGTGTTGCAAATTGAGGGGGATGTCAGTATGGGAATACTGTGCCCGTGAAAGTGTTGGTGAGTAGTACAGGTGACAGTGAATCAAACACCCAGAAAGTGGTATAATTGCAAAGAGAGCAACTCCCAGAGAGACGGATGGGGCAGCAGAGGGCAGCCTCCACCCAAGGAGACCGGAGGGTCTCGGGAGCAATGCCAGCAGCCCGCACAGTGGGCAGGGGAGGCTGGGAGAGGCAGCATCAGCTCAGTTGGCCTCCTTTTCTCTACTTCTGCAAGATCCTGGACTCAGAGCTGTTTGAGCTGATGCATCAGAATGGAGACTACACCCACTTTTACTTCTGTTACCGCTGGTTCCTCCTGGATTTTAAGAGAGGTAAGAGATGGGTTGATGGTGGGACTAGGGTCAAGGCAGTGGGAGATCCTTCTCCCCCAAAGTCAGTGGTTCCTAACCCTAATTGCACTTTGGAACCACCAGGGAGCCTTTTAGACATGCCAGCGTCACGGGCTCACCCAGCCCCAGACTTAATGAAGTGTGGCTGCCTGGGCATCCACAATTTTAAAAGCTCCTTACGTGATTCCAAAGTGCCGCCAGCAGTTACCCTAAGCCAGTGGTTTTGGGGACTGTTTCCAAACCAAATCTTCTCAAGCAGCAAGGCTTATAAAGAGCAGCTGACAAGAGCACAGGTGTGAAGGCTGCCCAAGTCCAGTGTGCGGGAATCACCAAGGAGAAGGGCAGGGTCTCGACCTGGGGCTTGGAACCCTCTGCTTGGACAGGGCTCTGTGGAACAGGGAGAACCCCAGGACCTAGGCCTCTGGAGTTCTGTCTCTGCATTTGGCTCTACCTAGAGGCCCATGGGGAGCCAGGCTCAGCCTTAGCCCCTAACTGTCCCCAGAGCTGCTGTACGAGGACGTGTTTGCCGTGTGGGAGGTGATCTGGGCGGCCCGGCACATCTCATCAGAGCACTTTGTCCTGTTCATTGCCCTGGCCCTGGTAGAGGCCTACCGTGAGATTATCCGGGACAACAACATGGACTTCACCGACATCATCAAGTTCTTCAATGGTAGGAGCCGCTCCAGCCATCCCGGCTGCCCCCTGCAGGGGTTTGGGAGGCTCCACTTCTGGCCCAGGAAGGGTTGGAGGGGCTCTCAGAAATCTCCAGTCCCTTCCCCGTAGGCAGATGTCCCGAGTCCAGCAGGTGGAAACAGCAGGGTGGGCCACCACAGGGCTCCTCGCAGACTACTGCCCCTGCCCCAGCATCCCCACAGTTCTGTCTCCCCCAGAACGGGCTGAGCATCACGATGCCCAGGAGATCCTGCAGATTGCCCGGGACCTCGTCCACAAGGTGCAGATGCTCATAGAGAACAAGTGAGGGCTGTGGCCAGGAAGCGGCAGCTGACTGGAGCCTGGACTCCGGGCCCCCGGCCCCCGCGGGCAGAGGCGCAGGGCAGTGCAGCGGAGACTGCCCGAGCCCCAGCCAACCCTGCCTGCCCACCCGTGTTCCTAACAAAGCGTTTGTGAGCCTGGGATCGGACTCTAGGCAGTGCTGGCCCTGCAGGGCAAGTCAGGGGCCTGGATGCCCTCAGGCCAGGGATGGGATGGGAGAGGTTGGCCTCAGGGAGTGGCTCCCCTGGGGGACACCTACTCTGCTCCCCTCTCAAACACCTGGAAATAGCCCCACTGTCACCTGCAGCCTCAGCCCAGACTGCTCCTCCTGGCCTCTCCTAGGTCAGCCTGGGGCCGTATAGATATAACGGGCCGTAGTTGCCTGGCCCCACCTGGCATGGGTCGTGTGGGCAAAGGGACTCTGTGCTGTATCTCTTCTTCGAGTCCTCTTGCAGGCATAGTGCATATGCCCAGCGCAGCCCCAGTGGGGGCAGCCAGAACAGCTGCCGGTTCGGGCATGCGTTCTGGGTGCAGGAGACCTTGAGGCAGTCAGAAGATGCGGGCCCAGTGGGAGAAGCCCACCTCAGCAGCACTGCCACTGCCTTTGGCCACCTGGGGTGACCCTGTGCGCTCCCCAGCCCGTACAGGGCACCTACGTGTACCTGTACAGTTTCACTCTCGCCACCTAGTTCTTGCTTTATGCATTAGATGCCCCCCTGAAAAATGACACTTTTGCCCACTGGATGACCTGGAAACGCAGTGGGAGCATTGCCCTTGAGAGGAATCCCAGGGTGATTCTTTAGGGAGGAAATCCTGTGATAGCCTCCTCTCAGGGACAGGCCCCAGAGCTTTGGGACAGCCCATCGCCTGTCTCAGGCACCCACTGGGTCCCTCAGTCTGGTGGGGGGTGGGGGGGGAGGGGAGGATGCTTGGGTCATCCCTGTTTGTCCCTGGTGAGGAGCAAGGCCAGCCCTGCCTGCCCCATGCTCCTCAGGATGCCAAGAAGCCTGGAGACCCGAAGCCCCCTGGAGGAGCCTCACTCATAGAGATGTCGGGAAGGGCCCAGCTCCTGATCCCAGGCCTAAGCACACTGCTTGCTCTGTCATCCCTACTTGCCCCCCCACCCCTAAACACATAAGGCTAAGGCTCTGCCCTGGGGCCATTCTGCCACAGGGGCCTGTCCAGCAGTCACTTAGGTCTGGAGACTCCCTGCCTTTGAGAAACATGAAAAGGGCCCAGCGGTCCTTGGGCATCCTGCAGTCTCCTCAACCCACCCCTGTCCTGGGCACTGCATGGCCTGTCTGAGGGCCAGCTGCCCCATTGCCTACCCTTGTCCGTGAATCCTCAGCCTCCACCAAGCATGGTGGCCATTGTGTGCCTGCCTTAGTGACTCTGGTTTTGTGAGAAGCAGAGTGTATATGTTTTTTGGTTCAGAAACTATACTCTTCAGTGTTGTTAACAGACCAATAAACACAGCATTTGGCAATCCTTGTGGCTCTGGGGGCTGCTGAGTGGGCAGTGGACACTCACTGGACAGTAAGTGACTTTGTGTACTGGCAAATTCTGGAAGCTCCACAATTGAACTGTACAGAGGGCCAGCCCCACAAGGCAAGGACGGTGAAAAAAGAGAACCAAAGTTTCCAGGAGAGAGGGACCTCAGCTGTGGGCTGGTCAGGAGCAGGGGATAGCTAGACCCCGAATACTCAGTGGGGCGACTTCACCCCAGAGCCAGTGTTCCTATCTCAGACCAACCAATGACTTGACCAGCCTCTGGATGAGTATAGGTCCCTGTCCCACCGCTTCCCCAGCCTGCCTGCCCTCTTGACCAGCTATAATGATGAGTTGGAGCCTGAATTGGAATCTGCAGGAGCTTCCCGGCCCCTCCAGCTGGTGGGGAAGGACCCAGCCCCTCTGGCCCTGGCTCCTGGCCACGGAGCACTCTGCGATGCCTGCTCCAGGATGGGGCATGAGGAAAGTGTCAGGAGGGATCAGACCTGCTGAGGGCCCCACTGGAATAGTAGGTTCCCACCTGTCTTCCCCCACCCTAGAGGGCCACTGCCGCCATCATCAACGGCTCCTGGGAGAGGGCTCCGGCCATCAGCATGTGCTCTGGTCTAGAGGACACAGGCTTTCTGGCATCAGGGCCTGTTATCAACTCAGAGCTGCCAAGGCAAGGAAACTAGTTGGCACAGGGAAATCTGGGTCCAGGGAACCTTATAAACCCCTCAAGGCAACACTTCCCCCACTGTTGCCTGGAGCAGTCTGAATTCCCGGTGCTGTGACTTCACCAAGGCTCCATATAAACTAGCCTGGGAGTGGTCTGGTTCCTTTACATACTCCCACCTTCCTCTCCACCCAGAAGTGTGGGCACTCCCCATCCTCCTGGGTCGGCTTCTAGGACCAGAGGCCAGCAGCCAAAGTGATGGGTCCACGGAGGGCAATGCCACGTGCAGAGTAAGAGCAAGAAGCGCGAGTAGGAACCCCACCTCAGGGAACCCTCCAACCCCTGAAGTCTTCCTCTCACACAGAGCTGCTGAATGGAAGCACCTGGATTCCTAAATCGGGATTTTTGTTTTCTGTTACTCTGATCACAGGCCCCCTCTTGCAGGCTCCAGCTGAGCTGGGGGAGTTTCTGCCTACCCTTAATATACAGTGCTAGCCCCGGGCGCTCAAGTCGGTTAAGCATCCTACTTCAGCTCAGGTCATGATCTCGAGGCTCGTGAGTTTGAGCCCCACATCGGGCTCTATGCTGACAGTTCGGAGCCTGGAGCCTGCTTCAGATTCTGTGTCCCTCTCTCTCCGCCCCTCCCCTGCTCACACCCTCTCTCTTTCATAAATTTTTTTTTTTTAAAGATAGTGATATCCCCGAGATGATACTGGGTCATCACTACCAGGGGCAGAGTCTTCATCTTTGTCCCCAGTGTTTGACAGTGTCTGACACTGAATAGGCACATAGGAAATACTAGTCCTAACCCTAAAGCCTTCCCTAAGGTCAGGGGACTCATCTCTTCCTGGAGCTACCAGCAGGGGGAGCCAGCATCTCGCAAGTGAAAGGACTGGCAGGATTATAGCACAGAGGGACACTGGGCCTGGCCTTTATTGAGCTGGTGCTTCTTCAAGAGAATGGGACCCAAGACATTGGTGACCACTTCCTTCCCTAAGGATAGCCCACCCCAGGAAGAGAAGTGGAGTCCATTCCTCTGGCTGGGGCTGGGAGTGGGGAACGTGTCGCTGGGGCATTCGACAAGGCAGCCTGCCTGGTCTATAGTTGGGCCTCTTCCTTACCTCCCCACTTCCTCCTGAGACAGCCTGCCAAAGGGCTGGTTTCCCCTAAACTGGGAGAGATGTCGTTATAGGGACAAGGGTCTTCCGGGCCCATCTTAGAACATGGTTCTTTGAGTCCTGACCTTCAAACTTCTTCCTCTTTTTGTTCCTTTCCCTTATGGATTCCCCAGATGACCCGTCCTAACTACAACTTCAGAAGTGCATTGCCCTCTAAGAAAGCCTCTCACCCTTCTGCGCACAGGTCTTGAGGCGGTTCCCCTCCACCTTTCCTACTGGAACTTGATAAAGTTCAGGATTCACAACTCTACAGCAGGCCCAGGGCAGGGTGGCACATGTTGGGGAACTCTGCATGGAGTTGACAGATTGGACTGCAGGCTAGCTGTGTGGCCATACCAAGCCACCTCGAACCTGTTTCCTTATCTGCCAGAACAGGGCTAGTTCTTGGCTCGTTTACTCCGCCATGCTTTTAAGAGATGAAACAAGATAGTGTTTGTAAAAATGGTTTTGAGGAAGTATGAAGTATTGCAAAAGTATAAGGAAGACCAGAATTGCAGTCCTCAGAGCCCGTTTAGGATCGAACACTGGCATCAGAACTGGAAGGCCCCAAATCTTCTAAAACTGACCAGCACCGAAGCTGCTCGAGGACCCATGCCCCTCAAATGTCCACAGGGTTAAGAACCCCGATGCTTGCTAGAGGACTTTCCCTAAAAGGCTCTGCCTCCTGTTGCAACAAAGTGACCCAGATGCTGCAGCCTGACAGCCCCATCTCTGGTTTCAGTGCAGGTTTATTTCAGTTTTATATTTTATTCCAGGCAAGTGCTTATTACATGGATAGTATTCATGTCTCAATACCTAAAGTCTTGGAGCATGAACAGCCACTAGAATACAGTTCAATAGTAAAAATACAATATGTACAAAATTAGGGTTTTTGTAGGGTTTTTTTTTTTTTTTTTTTTTTTCCCACACAGCAGATGTATCCAAACACATAAAAATCTCTACAGTCTGGGGTCGCTACGGTTTATATTTCAGGAAACGGAGACACAGTGACCGAGTCCTCACTGTAAACAAGGGCCACCTCTTTAGGGGATGGGGATGGAACCCTGGGATGGGGGAGAAGCTGTTCCTGGAGAGCAGGGGTATGGTGACCCCTAATTCCCCTCCAGGCACTCCCTGCCCTTCTTTGGCCCCCCAAGGAACCAACCTCCCCCTCTCCCCGAGGTAAAGGCTCCCAGCCAGTGAACCACTCTTAACATCAAAAAGTAAAACACGCATGAGAGGTAAGGTGTGTGTGTGTGTGTATGTGTGTGTGTATGTGTGCGCACACGCACGCGTCCCCCAGGCTGGAAAGGCTAGGGAGGGGAGGGGCAGGCGGTCCCACAGGGTGAGGACAGATATGGTCCTGACAGCTCTCAGAGGGGAGATGCCCAAGGAAGGGCTGGGCGGCGGCTGCCCTCTCGGGCACACGGCATCACAGCGTTCACAAACAACAAAAACAACAGCAACAACACCCATCGTCACCAATCTGGACATAGTCATTCGGCACTAGATTCGAAGGCCCCCACTGCTAGGGGTGGGGAGGGGCAGGGGCGGTGAACAGGCGGATGAGGTATCTGTGCAGGCCCGAGAGGCCACTGGTTGACACACTTTCTGGAATGGCCTCAGGATGCAGGGAGGTGAACAGAGCTTGAGAGGGAGGGCAGGTTCCCCAACGTTTCTCTGTTCCCTGGGCGCCAGGCTGATCGGGCTCCCTCTGCTCTTTCGGTTCTAATCACTCAAGGAAGAGTGGAAACTGGTCTCCCCAAGAACCAGGGTGGCAGGTGGTGGCTGCAGGGGCAGGAAGGCAGCGAGCTTGTGAGGTGTGAGTGCTGTGCCGGGATGGGTGTGGGGCTCCCTCTTAGAGGCCTCTAGGGTGTCCACAGGCCCTCCCTTTCCCCACCCCAGGAGAGACAAAGGAGAGCAGTCCCCTGGGAAGTCTCCAGGACCAGGAAGGGACTGAAAGGGGGTTCTTAGGTGTCCAAACCTGTTCAAGACCTTTGCCAGCCTCCTCAGAACACTGCAGGCCACTCCTCCTGCCCCCAGCCTGTCAAAGCAAACTTCACACCTAGGGACACTGGCTTCCTCTCCCCACACTGAAAGGCCATCTTGTGTCCAGGTGGGGAGCCGAGTGCACAACTGAGTGTGTCTGACACAAGGCCACTTGTAATAAATACCCACATAAAAAGAGAAGCCAAAGCGGTCTGCCGAGGCAGAGAAAGAAGCATGCCCCCCCACCACCACACACACAGGCCCCCTCCCTGACTCCCCACCCCAAGCTCAGCCCTGCCCGAGGTCCGACCAAGGACCTTCCTCAGAGGAAAGTTGTGGCACGCAGCAGCCTCCACCGAGTATACACTCAGAACAGCCCACTGGGAAAAAGTGGATGTTCAGGGGGAAAGAGAGAGATGATGGCAGAGACAGGAGTTGGGGCAGGAGTAGCAGCCCTCCTCCCTTCTCTACAGGTCCCCAGAGCAGCAGGGAAGGAGCTTGGTTGGGCCCAGGCCCTGGATTTTTAACTTCCTCAGCAGTGTGGCTTCAGGCACCTGGAACCCAGACCAGATAGCTATTAATCCACTTCTCTGAGGCTGCGGGAGGCACTCAGGCACACCCATCCCTCGGGAGTGCACAGCACTGAGCAGAGGCCAGGGAACCAGGGATGGGGACTGACGGGTCCAGAGAAGCTCTCTCCCCATCCGTACCCAGGCTGGCGGGAGGGGGGGAGGGGCAGGACCGCTAAGCCCTTCCTTCCCAGTCCCCACCCACCTTCAGCCTACCCTCCTGAGGTCAGGAGCCCAGTGGCAAGGATTGGGGCGCTCAGGGAACTTAGCAACAGCACGGGTTCAGTTGTTGATAGAGACTCCTCTTAACTAGCTTCTGCTGTGACGAGCCAGTGACCGCAGCTGGGTTGAACCGTAGGCTGGCGCCCACCTGTGTGGGTGGGACTGCAGAGCAGCCACGTCTTAGGATCTGTCACGTGACTCAGAGCAGAGCACCCCCTCACCCCACGGTACCCAGCTTTCTGGGCCAAGTTGCTTCAGTTCTGCTCCCTCTCCCCGTCCCCTCCAAAGGCCTGGGGAGAGAAGGCCGAGGCTCAGGACAGAGGACCCGGCACTCAGCCACCTCATCAGACAGCAATAGCAGCAGCAGCACAGGAAGGCAGGCAGGGTCGGGGAAGCCGGAGAACACAACACCCACTTCTCACTGGTTGCAGGGGACAAGGTGGGGAGGCGGGAACGGCACTGGAGCTGGCACCAGGCCGGACGAGTGGCACATTCACCAGAGTGTCTCATCAATTTATCAAGTCCTAGTGCAGTGGGGTAACCCCCTGCCCTGTGCCCAGCTCCCTGGGGGGGGGCCCTCCCTCCCCTGGCTCAGAGTCTCTGCACCCCCTTCCCCTAGGAGGCCTGGGGGTGGGTGTGGGTGGGGCGGGCCTTGGCCTGGCTGGAATGTGTGGAGCTGGTGGGTGGGAGAGTGGGGGACAGGTCCCCCTCCCTGCCCCCACTGGGGGCCTCTGAGTGGCCTCATCCTCAAGCCAGCTTGAGTGTGCTGACCGGGAAGGAGGGCATGGTGACCATGGTCACGGGGTTGAGCACTGTCTGGCCCACCAGCTGGGGGTGGTGCACCACCTGAGCCCCCACAGCTGGCTTTGCCATGACAGTGGCTGGGGGTCCCAGCCCCGCTGTGCCATTCACTTGCTGGTGTGAGAGGGTGTGGGCAATGTGGCTCACCGCCACGGGCTGGCTCACTGCCACGGGCTGTGGATACAGGGGCAGCTGGGAGCCGAGGTGGGCCACATGGTTGAGGGTGGCAGGGTGCACTGTGATGTGGCCAATGGGGGGTGTGGCAGGTGCCAGCTGCACAGCAGGGCTGGGGGCCGAGGGGGCAATGTGGGCGATGTGCTTGCCGCCCGGCCCCTGTAGAACGTGGTTCACAGTCTGGATGACTGAGGCGTGGGTGGTGGCCGTGTGGGCGATGACCGTGGAACCTCCACCAGCTGCAGCCACCAGATGGGCTGGAGCGGGCACCAGCGTCTGGGCAGGGGCAGCCGGTGGGGGAGGAGGGGCTGGCAGAGGTGTCTTCTGCTGTGGTGGCGGCTGCTGCCCAGGCAGGTGGACAGGAGACAGGGCCACAGGCTGGGAGTGGGGGTGTGGATGGGGAGGCAGAGGTGCGGGGGCGGTGCTGGGCGGTGGCTTCGGCAGCTCCGGGTGGGGGCGATGGCTCAGTTTAGGTGGGCCCAGGCCGGCCTGATCCTCCTCCATATCCTCGTCTATGTTGTCCTCACCCTCTGTGGGGGGACACGGGGACAGGGACAGGTCAGAAAGGCTCGCGAAACAAGAGGCTGGAGTAGTAGATGCCCCTGGGGTCTGGGGGCATGGAGCTGGGGGGCAAGGGCCTGACCAGGGAGGGGCAGGTGGGGCTCACCAGAGGCCGTAGAGGTGGAGGCCTGGTCGTCCTCCGGCTGGCCAGTCTGCCGAAGCACACGGTCGATCTCCAGCACGTCCATCCACTGGCTCAGCTCATGCTTGAGCTCCGCCAGCCGCTGCTGTGTGGCGATCTTCTCCCGTGCCAGCCGCTCCATCTCATGCTCGTATTCCTTCTCCTTCCTCTTCAGAGACTGGACAACAGCCAAGAGACGGAAGGATACCCTGAGCAGAGGCCACAGGGTCCCCAGTACCGCAATCCCTTCCCGCTGCCACCCTGGCCTCCAGGTCACTTAGCACCCAGGGGCAGTCTGCAGTGATGGGGCCGCGGGGGACCACACCCACTGCTGGTCCATGGCTTTGTCCTGTGAGGCCCTGCATCCTGGGGACTGTGGGCTCTCCAGCAGGCACCATTGAAAAAAAGCACAGATCCAGGCCAGCCCCACTCTAGGATGAAAGCCTTCCCCCACCCCCACATCAACTGTGTCCTGAGGGGCTTCATGGCCTCTGGCTCTATCCACCCTCCTGGCAGCCACCTGCCTCCATTCTGCAGAGGACAGAAGGGTAACAGACTTCTCCGTGACGCTCAAGGCCCCGCCACCACTCATACCATGCTGTCAGTCACCATGCCACAGGCTACCCTCCTTGGAACTCATTCCCCAAAGAACCCCAAACAATCCTGCCCTTTGCTCCACAGCATCATTCACTAGTCTTAACTTCAATGTCCCTGAGGATGCCTCTCAGACTTTGTGGCATGGCCTCCAACCCCCTGAATTTCTTCTTGACCTGCCTCCATCTCATCCCCAGCAGCTGTTGGCTCTGCCCTCTGCTCTGACCTGGGCTACTCTCCGTGGCACCTACCTGTGCTGCCTCTCAACCACACTCTCCATTTTCACCCTGCCCAGAGCCCTCCAGATTCCCCAGGCTGCTGAATGATCGATCCCTAAGCCCTGGAACGTGCCCCTCCTTCCACACCTGTAGCTGAGCTGCACTGACCAAGGAGAAATGGCTCAATGGCACCTCTGACATGGAGCACCGCTGGAGACACTTCTGTCCTTCACCACAGGTTCCACATTGCTCCTGCCCCCATGACACTGATGCCACCCACCTCACTAAGAACACCAACAGGGAGTTCCCTTGTCCACAGAGCCATCCCTGCCTCAACTCCTCCAGGCCCACAGCCTCTTAGGTTCACCACTCATGTTGGTGCTGGATGCCATGCCTCCCAGACTGTGGCACTGCTCCCCTATCAGAAGTGTCTCGAGGGGCATGTGGGTGGCTCAGTCGGTTGAGCGTCCAACTCTTAATGTCAGCTCAGGTCAGGATCCCAGGGTCGTGGGATCAACCGCTCAGCACAGAGCTGGCTCAACATCCTCTCTCTCCCTCCGCCTCTCTCCCCCAGTTGGCATATGTACTTTCTCTCTAAAAAAAAAAAAAAAAAAAAGTGTTTTATATCCCCAAAAGGCCAGCTTGTGTCCTATGCCTCAGCTCCTATCCTCCATGACCTCCTGAAGCTGACACTTTATTAAAACTGACTCCTCTAAGTCTTGGAGACCTCCCTGTTGCCAGTTTCTCTTTGGCCCAGACATGTCAGGAGTGCTGGGTCCACCAAACATGGATACTTTTGCCCTGCTGCATCCTGAGTCTCTTAACCTGAACTATTCCTGAGCTCCTGGCTTCTAAGGCTGGCCGGTTACGGCCAGGTACAGAACCCACCGACTCTTCCTACACCAAACTATCCAGCTTGTCTTAGTTTTCCTCTCTGAACCCGGTCTCACACACAGATGGTCCCTTCTCATCCCTCTACATCATATGTGCTTGTGCTCCGAGACCACATCCGACTCCCACCACCCATCCCATCTCATGCCCTGACCAGTGCATCTTCTTGACCTTGAGCCCTTCTTGGCACCGCACAACACTCTTGAGCATTTAATAAGACTGTCGGGTAGTACTTAATCAGACACTAGCTCATATTATCCCTAAAAGCTTCGTATTTTGTCCTTCTACCTCCATACACACTGTTCCTTGTCCAACGCTGTGAGTAAAGGCAAGGACTGTTTTATTATCAGCTTTATCCCCTGACCCAACCAGTGTCCAGGACAGAATTATGCACATCTTAGCTCCAGGGGAAGGATCTGTGAGGATGTGAGCATGTTGGTTCCCACCTCTATCCTGTCTCTCTGCTGTATCACAGAATCACAGTCACATTAGACATAAGTTTCCCCTGACTCTATTTCTACAAGCAGTTTTATAGCAGCCTTCCTGACTGTTCACTTGTCCCTCTTGGGCATGGCAATGTCTTCAAGTTCGCCCACTAAACTAGGCCCAATTTCCCTACGCTTCCTCGTGCAGCCCCAAACTCCTGTGTTTCTGACCTCACCAGTAAGAAATGCCTCAAACCACTAGTACCTGCCAACACATAACCCAGACACAACCATGCAATGTTCTGGCCTGAAACCTGGTAGTTTTACAATTCTGCTAGCAGTCCCAGGCCACACACAGCCTTCTCTATCCTGGTTTTGAGATTTAACCTGTTTCCCTCTATATTTCTGCCAGAAAGATCCCTCCCTCACACACACACACACACACACACAGCTGGCTTCTCACCTGGCTCTACCCTGAGAGGCCAGTGCTGGACATGACATCAGATGAGGCCATATCAATGATGGGGCCTGTGGTGAGTCAGCTCTCACTTGAACCTGGCTGCTGGGGGCTGGAAGTGGTGTCCTGAACTCTACCTACCAGCAGGAAGAGTAGATTTCTGACTTAGGGAGAAACTCAGAGGCCAAAACCTCTTTTTCTTACCCAGCTCAGTTATCCACAGGCCTAGAGGCCCCCGGAAAGTTTCTCCAGGGTCCAGCTTTTGTCCACATTGCTTCATTTTAAACATACTTCCTAAAACTGCTTGGATGCATAGTTTGGTACCTGCCTATTCCTCTTCCTGTTTTTGTCCACCTCACTGTGGCTTTCTTAAAATCTTCCACGCCACTCTGAGTCTGGCTGGGAGCTACAGCCTTCCCCCCTCAGCAAACAACGAATGCTTTCAGTCTACACACCTTATTGGTCTCTCTACTATTCCATTTTGACTCCTATCTAGTGCCCTGCTGCCCCCCCCCCCCAGCCCCTGGCCCATCTCTACTCTCCACGTGGTAACCCCCACGGCCACCTTTAAGTTCCAAAACTGAATCCTGCTCCCTCTTGCTGGAGAAATTTCAGCCTGAGCTGGGCTTTCTGCCCTCTGCTTTGCCCAGGTCACCCTGGAACCTTCAGGTCTCAGTTCAGATGCCCCTTCCTCAGCAACAACCTCCGGCACTCCTCAAAACAGATCCTCTGATCCCTGTCCCTATTACATTCTCATGGCACAGTATTTATAATCTGCCACCAAGACCAAACCTATGAAGACAGACCCACGCTTATTTCTTTGGTCCCTGCTTCATCCTCAGAATCAGACACAGAGCTGTCCAAAGTACCTGAGTGAATAAACGAATGAGACTGAGGATTGAGATAGCCTTGTAACTTTTGTTTCTGCTTCCATTACCAGCCCCAGGACAAATTTCTCTTATGAACAGCCTGGGTACACCTCACACCTCGCTGCCTCCTCAGCCCAGGCTCATGTCTGCTGGTTCTACTAAGTCTCTATTTCTGATTTATTTTCAAATCCAGGTATCATTGCAAGCAAGGCTTTCCTAAGTATGTGTCTATAAAGTGGAATGTGCCATCCTATTCTTTCTACTTCTCAAGAATTATTAAGTTGGTGTTTATAGAGGACCAATCTGAACATTCCTATGATGAAGATGCTACTATTTCTTCCCATTTAGCAAAATGGCAGTACAAAAGAAACTGAGAGTCATAAAAAACGTCACAGCATTTGGACAAGGATTTGCTTCCAGGACACATAATTGCCTATGACTGAAGGACCGGGAACATTCTCAAGCCCAAGTTCTGCAAAAATATGTCAGAAGTAGGCCTCCTGGAGACCCTCCGAAGCCGACCCCCTCGGGCCTCTCCTCTTTCTAAGCCAGTCAGGCCAACAGCGAGGCCCCGCCCCTCCCAGAGCACGCGCGCACCCACGCGGACCCGGCCTTGCAGCGTCACTCCCTGCCGGCTGCACCCTCCCCTCGGAGCACGGAAGCCCCGCCCCCACCCCGTTTCCACCAATCTTCGAGCCCGACCCCTCCCCTCCAGGGTGCCGGGAAGCGGCCTGGAGGCGCGCCAGCCCCTCCCCCTCACCCGCAGGGCGGGCGGAAGGGCGCGCGTTCGCGGGAGCTTGGGAGGGAGCAGACGGCTGGGAGCAGTCGCGAAGCAGCGCCTCCGCCCCCTGAACAAGTCAGGCTCCGGTTACCTCAGGGCTGTGACCCCGCAGTACTGGCCGGGGGAGGGGTGGCGCCCGGCCCCGGCTCAAAGCTCGGTCAGATCCTCTTTGCTACCCTTCCCACAGGAACCTTAATGCTGCCCGACCCCCCAGCTGTCGAAGCGCGCCGATAGGGGGACCGCAAGCTGCCCCCGCCCCCGCCAGGCAGGGAGCCCTAAGTCCCTCCCACTCCCCAACGGCTCCATTCGGACTCCGTCTCCGCGGCAGCCGAGCGTGGCCGCGCGCCCCACCCCCACAGCCTCCTTTCCGGCACGCGGAACCCTCGGCCGGTTTCCAAGGAAACCGAAACACGGGGCCGTCATGGCAACTGTCTTATCTGGAGGGCGCCCCCCACCCCGTACTGCAGAGGGAAGCCAATGTCCAAAGAGGGGAGGTCCACACAGACAGGAGGGCCCCTTGAAAAGGGGTTTTTAAAATCCCAGGCATGAGGAGAGCCTAATTTTTGAAGGTTCGGCGACCCGAGGACTGGTTACTCAGACATTTCCACAGCCTCCAGGATTAACCCCCAAAATTGAGTCGTGGCACCTCAATGCGCTCACTGGAAGGCTCTTAACCCTTTGGGGGTAAAACGGGGTGGGGCCTCACCGGCGCGCCGCCGCGTGCAAGGAGCCACGCCCAGGGGACTCCCCACCCCATCACGAGCGACAGATTCTCGGGCTAAATCCGGGTTCCCGCCCAGGCACTGCGGGCGGGCTGGAGGCGCCGGGGCGGCTCCACGCCCTTCTCACCCGCGGGGGCACTAAGAGCGCCAGGCTGTAACGCGGGCCCGGGCACCGGGTCTGAAAACCGAGCTGCGGAGACGGCGCAGATGGCGGGGCTCCGCGGGGCGGCCGAACGGGAAAAGGGGGGGGGCGGAGAAGGGAACGCCGCGGCCGCCCTCCCCCGCGCACGCGCGCCCGTCCTCCCGCCCCCTCGCGGGCGGGGAGCCCCGCTGACGTCAGCCGGGCCATGTGCTCAGCGCCCGCGTGGAGGCGGGCGGGGGAGCGGGAGAGGGAGCGAGGGCGGGGCGGGGCCGCGGCGAGGGGAAGAGGGCGGGAGGAGTGAGGAGGAAGCTGGCGCAGAGGCCGCCGCCCGCCGTCCTCTCCGCCGCGCTTCCCTCCCCCGTACCTGGATGTACCGCAGCGCCGTCCGCAGCACACTCAGATTCGACGTCTTCTTGTCGTCCACGTTGGGGATGTTGCGCTTCAGGGTCTCAAAGCATTCTTTCAGATGGGCCCTCCTGGGGAGAGGGAGAGGCGCCAGTTAGCCAGCGCCTGGGGGGCCGGGGGCCAGGGCGGGGAGGGAAGGCCCCAGGAAAACAAGGGTGGGACCTGTCCCCGGAGCGGGCAGGGGGAGCCCAGAGACACACACGCACGCACACACACCTGTTCTTCTCCAATTTGTTGTGGACTTCTCTGGTTCCGATCCTGAAACCCAGACAGACAGGAGGCTTAGGGAGGAGGGCCCAATTAGGTGGCCTTCCCGCCCCCTGCCCCCACTCCCCAAATGTCACAGGCATCTTGCCCCCCACATTCTCTGTACAAAAAGCAGCAATGGGAGATGTTCACCCTGTTCAGATGTGCTTATACTCCCTGGAGGGCACACGTATGCTCGTAATTCACAACCCATTAACCCTCCATCCTGCCCCTTCCACCTAAGAGGAGATATAAGGTCTCCTGGGGCTCAGAGAAATAGCCAGTTGACCCCAGCCCTCACCCAAGAGTTCCCCAATCCAATACTCTGTCCAAAGGCTTGGAAATGCCATCGGCCCATCCTTGAGGGGGTCAGAGGACACAGAAGCCTGAGAAAACAGAGGGCAATGGCCATTCCCCACTCCCAGGGTGGGGACAGGCACAGGCACAGTGCAAACTGTCCAAATAAAATACCGTGCTTCTCAGATAGGGAGGTAGGACATAGCTTTGAAGGACTGGCTCAGGAGAGGGCGGGGGGGGGGGGGGGGGTACTTTCTCTTCCACACACAGCCCAGGATTCGGGCAGTTCTCCACCCCACCAGCCCAGACTCTGCCACACCTCACTCACCCCCCAGGCCTCTTCTTCTGTTCGCTGGATTTGACTTCTTCTGCTGGTGCCAACTTCAGGGTCCCAAGAGTAGGTGGGGGTGGCTGCTGGGGGGCCAGCTGGGGCTGGACTCCAGGGTGTGGTGCTATGGTCAGGATAGGGGTGGGGAGGGGCTGCAGAGGCTTAGGGCTGCCAGTGGGCGGAAGGGTGGTCTTGGAGTCCGGCAGCAGGGGAGCAGGGGTGGGCACCTGTGGCCTGGTGGGCAGGGGGGCAGCCTCCTTAATGCTGAGTCCAGGGGTGCTAACCAGGGCTGGCTGGCGGGGCGCCAGGGGCAGAGGCTGGGCTGCAGGAGGCAGTGGTGGGGGTGGGGGCAGAGGTTGAGGAGAGTTGGTCACTACTGGAATAGGAATGACAGTCAGTGGGGTGGGGGTGGCAAGTGGGGGTGGGGGTGCTGGCGGGGGTGCCGGAGGGGACAGAGGTAGGGGTGGTGCTTCAATGCGGGGCTCCTCCACGGGCAGGGCATGGGCCAGCCTGGCCAGGCTGCTGGCCTTCTTCTGCTCCTGCTCCCTCTCCCGCTCCAAGCGAAGCCGCTCCTGCTCCTCTACGCAGAGAGAACACAAGGGGTTTTCTCAGTGGGCCAGCAGTCCTGGGTCCCAGCTTCTGAAGTCTTCCAACCATAACACATCCTCTGACCCTGTCCCAGTTAGTGCTCAGTGACACCCCCGCTCAGCCTGAGACACCACAAATCCCCATCCACAACCAGACAGGCACTGGGGTTAAGTGCTGGGGACACAGCGGCGAACAATTAAAACAGACCTAGTCTCTGCGTTGGGGAGCTCAAGGCCTAGAGGCGTTGAGGGGAAGGACAAGTTACAGAGGATAACAACCCAGGCTGAGAGAGGAGAGGGGCTGTGGAAAGACAGAGCAGGGGCTGTCAGAGAGGATGCTGGAGGTCTGGCAACCTGAAAGTTCAGAGGTTAGGCTGGTGATGAGCAGGAAAGTTCAGGAACAAGGCTGAGGGGAATGGGGTGATAGATAAGGTGGGCAGAGGCCAGTCAGCAAAGACCTCACAGGCTACCAGAGAAGAATGGGGGGGCGGGAGGTAGGTGGATCATAGCTTCTGGGGAAGGCCTTCGAAAGTATTTACCAAGTACTTTCCAGAGGGCAGGCGGCACCTCCACTTCACAGATGAAATAAATTAGCTCAGAGAGGCAAAGTGATTTGTTGAGGACCACACAGCAAGTCACAGGTATTACTGAAACTACACCCAGCCAGGAATCCAGACACCCGGCGTATACCTATACTTGCTGTGTCAGCATCTGCTCACTAGGTGTCTGTACACACACACACACCTGTGGATCCTCACAAGAGTCCACACCACAGGCAGGGCAGGGACATCAGCTTCAGTTCACACATGAGGAAATCAGGCCCAGGACTCCCAGGCCAGGTCCCAGTGTCTGATTTCCTCAGAGACCTTCTCTGCCCTTTGTGGTGCTAGAACTCATCGTTCCCACATCCCTCTTGTCCCCACCACCAGCGGGACAACCAGGAAGCAAAGAGGCAGGCGGGAAAGAAGGGCAGCCTCGCACCGGTCAGTTCAGCATCTCTGCTGAAAGACCTGCTGCCAGGTGAGGCCTGCTCAGGAGCTGGCTGAGAACACCCTTCCTGATCCAGAAGCACCTCTCCATCTCCACCCAGCCCCATGCTCTCTGGGCCCCACCATTCAGGTTCCCTGGCTACAGGGCTGGGCAGGATCTCTGGGGAGCAGCTGTAGCCCCCAGGCCAGGGAGCAGGCTGGTCCACCAGCCCTCCTGCCCATCCCGGATTGGCCACACTGCTGACTGACTGAGCTGACAGCAGTAGCGGGCAGACACGCCCCAAACACACCACCCCACGGTGGGTGGGGTTGGGGGTGGGGAACAAGGTTGGCTAAGAGCCCCTTGTGGAGGAGGGCATCAACCCCACACTGGCCTTTGGGGCTCAGGGCCCCAGAAAACCTGAGGCCTCAGGGCCCTTTGGCCAACCAACAATTTGAGTGTGAGCCAGGCCTGCTCCAGGCCCCTCCCTCCCGCAGGGGAGAAGAGGCGAAGGAGGAAGTAGAGAGTGTTGTGAGAGGGGAAGCACTCGGCGGTTTCCCAGCAGCACGGGGCCTCTTCCGTATCTCCCCTGCCCTTCTGGAAGGGGAGCTGCCAGGCCGGTGTGGGCCTGCTCCAATGAGGGGAGGCATTGGTCTCCCAGGCCTTCCAAAGGCCCTGGTTAATATTACAGCTCCGGGGAAAGCCAGCTCTCTGCTCTCCAGCTTCCCAGAGACTACACTGGCAAAGAGTTCCACCTACCACCTACCCAGTCCACCCCCCACCCATCCCCAAGGCAAGGCCCTGGAGGTCAGGGCCCAACACAGCCCACCTTCATTCCTTTGAGCCAGGGCCCAAACTTTCACAGGTGTGGGGGTCGGTGTTCCATTCTCCCATTAGCAGTGGGACAGAGGGGACCCCAAGCCCCAAAGACAGGTGTCCTGGGAACTCAGCCTGAAAGTAAAACTCATTCCCCATATTTTAAAGTAACTCCACACAGCTGGTCCAGGAGATGGCAACCTCCTTCTCACCTACCCTCTCTTCCAGAGCCAGGCAGGTACCAGGAAGGACCCAGGTGAATGTCCAAACTCTATCACACCTGGATTGGCATGAGAAATCTTGACTGGTGGCGAAGAAGAGGGGGTGTCCCAAGCCAGATCCAGCCCACCAAAGCTTCCTGCCTCCTCCCCACCAGCAGCAACCCTCCTCCTATGCCCTGGGGAGGGGGAAACCCAGTGGGGACAGCAAAGTGGCAGTCACTCAAGGGCCTCCCTCAAGAATACAGGTTTAGACTCTTTAAAATAATGCACCTATGCAGCACTCCCAAACATGAATGCACTCTGACACCCTCCCTGGGCTCTGCCCAGAGGCTGGCCCCAGGGAAGTTAGCCTGACCGTTCTGGGTTGATTCAGGGGCCACAGCAGGCTCAGGGCTGGGACCTGAGGAATCTACACTAGGTAGCCCCCATTGTTCAGGAGTCCTCCCCTTCTTCATGCTAATAGGGAGCTAAATACATAAGGCAGCCCCCCCTCCCCTCCCAGGGTGTAAGTAGGTCAGGTAGAAGAGGCTCCCATTTGAGCTACCTCCATGAATGCTGGAAATGACCAGACCCCCTCCCCCCCCACCTGACCACCAGGATGGCCTCTCTTTCCTCTCACACACACATGTGCACACACATCCTCAGGTTCATCACGTGAGCAATCTGGCTGGTCTAGGTCAGGAAATCCACCCTTGAGATTGAACCAGGGCATGGACAACAGGATCCCTGTTCAGAGCTGCTCATCAGGTACATACCCAGGAAAGCAGTTCTGGTCAGCAGGTCCACACACCACCCCTTTGCTCCCATTTTTCCCACCCCAAGTCAGAGGACAGAACCTCAAGGAGGAGAAAAAAAATATGAATTTGAGATTAACCACTGTGGCCAGGTCTAGCCATCTGTATGTGAGCTTTTGGAGTAGATGTGGCTTTGCACCATCCATCCCCTAAGACCTCCTGCCACGCGAAGAAGGACCTGTGACTGGTCAGTTAAACTAGGCCTCTACTCAGCTCCCTGCCCTCAGTTCTCACCACGTGGGGGAGGGGCGCTCTCTCGCGCGCGCGCCCGCGCTGTCTCTCTCTCTCTCTCTCTCTCATCACTGTCCTTCTTACAGCCAGCTCTGGCCTTATTATTTGGGAAAGGGTGGAAGAGAAGAGGGCACAGGGTCTTCTCCCCTTCCCCAGAAGGCCAATCAGCCTGAAGGTAAAACGAAGGTGATGTGAGTGTTCCCTTGGGGCAACAGCAGGGTCAACCCTGTTCACCTCTAGCACAGTGCCTGATGCGCGGCAAGGACACAATAGGTACTCCTGAATTGCACTGTGTTGATGGTGGCAGCAGGTGACTCAAGTCTCTCCAATTCTTGTGCACGCTGCCCTCCCCTCCACGCCCAGTCGCTGGGCTTGAAAGCAGGACATTCTCGGCCACCACCAGTACTGTCAGGGCCTGGCCCTGCTCAGGACCCCGAAAACAAGGGGGAGGGGCACGTGGGCTGATGTCCTGGCCCATCAATTCCGCAAAATCCAAGCATGTCAGTCTCACATATCTCGAGTGGCTCCTGACCTTGAGAGGCCTGTCGGCCGGGTTGGCCGGGCGGACCCGCTGCTCCCCCGCCCCTGGCCCGCTGCTGCTCCCCCCACCCCACCCCCTCCGCCGCTGCCGCGGCACAAGCTAGCTGCAGGGCGCGCGCGCACACAACACACACTACTACCTCCTGCATGACTCATCATTGAAGCAACAATAGGCAGAGAGAAAGGAAAGGAGGGCGAAGCACTCTCTCTACCACAACCAACTCGGCAGAAGGGTTGGGGAGGGGAGGTGGAGGGGACAGGAGTCCCCGGATACTGCACACACACCGATCCGGGTCCGAGGCCCTCGCAATGGTCCGGAAAACGGAGGTGTTTACCTCCAACCCCTATTCCTGACCCTGAAGCCTGGGACCACCGACAGGGCGGGTGGGACGGAAAGCATCTGAAATCTTCCTTTCCTGTCGAGGGAACGTCAAAGTTTGCCCCTTCTCAAGCCTGGTTCACTCCACAATGTGGCCAGGGGTATTGTCAGGAGGTCCTGGTGAGAACGTTCCCCCAAACGTCAGTGGGAATATGTGAGCTCTAAATGTCCTGTCGCCTTGCAAGTCTGAGGGTTTCCCTTGCCCCAGGATCAAAAACAGGAGGTTAGGGAGAGAATGGACAGGTGAGTTCGGCGGCTCCTCCTTCCAGCGCACAGGCTCTCCCGGGGAGGTGCCCGGCGGCCGGAGCCAGGGCCCAACCCGGCGCAAGGCCACTCGCCAGCCCCGCCCAGGCCCCGCCCCCGGCCCAGCGCGAGGCAGCCGGGAGGGGCCGGGCCGCTCCGTCCCCAGCGGGAGTGTCCCCCGTGCACGTGGTCGGAGGCGGGGCCTGTCCACGTCACCACCCGGTGTAACCAACGGGCTTGGAACGCAGGCACACGCAACATTCCAGCCGAGAGCGGGTTTGGAACGCGCAGACACGCCACATTCCACACCGGCTAAAGTGGGGCGCAGCAAGGGGGGCCCGGGGACTGCCCCCAGCGACCTGCAGGCCTTTTCGCAGACACCCAATCAGCCCGGCTCTCACCCAAATCCCTGAAGCGCGACCCAGCCCAGCTCTGGGAGGCGGGGTCAGGCGGGGCTGGCCTGGATCATAAGACACGCGATGTCATTTCATTCTGCAAAGGCCGCCTCCGCCCCAAGCGGCGCGTAGATCGTCCAGAAGCGCCCCCCGCACCCTTCCCACAGGGCCAGGGAAGCCGGGGAGCCGCTCGGCGTAGAGTAATTCCCACCCCCCACTCCGTTACACACACGCCCACTCGTGTGCACTATACACTCGCCCGTGTACACGTCCGTTCATCCGCTCTCCTCGAGGCTCACATCACAATCCCCTCTGCACACACGCACGCACACGCGGGTCTGCCACCCCCACGCAACACCATTCCGCACCCCACCCCCCACCGGCTCACACATCCTCAGCTCTACCGAGGGCGCCCCTGGCCCACGCGAAAGAAGCCCCCACGAAAGGTGCACACCGGGTGGCAGGCAGCTGAGGTGGCGCCCACAGGAGCCGGGTCCCTCACTGAATGTTAATGTATTCATTAATTAATTTTACTGCCCCCAACACTCCTCTCCAGGCGGCGGCTCTTGTGCGAACCTTGCGCTGCCCGGCTTCGCGGGCCGCTCGGGAGGGGGTCGTGTCCGCGGTTTCGCGTGGGCTCGGAGACCAGGGTCGCTCGTCTCCCCTTCCCCGGTGCCCCAGGGGCCCAACCCGGCCGCTCACCACGTGCTCTCTGTTGTTGCTGCGCTTGCCATTCCAGGAAGCGGGCCGCCTCCAGTAGCGTCTCTATGCTCATCGCGCCGAGAGCTGCCGGGGGCGCGCCGGGGCCGAGACTGCGGCCCGCGAGCCGGGCACAGGTCAGGCTGGCGGGCAGGCAGGAGGGAGGGATCACCTCCGGGGGGCGACAGGGCTGGGCGGCGCAGCGCACTCCGCAGGGAAGAACGGGAGAGCACGGAGACAAAAATTAATGTTTCCCAAAATATTTGCAAAATATAATTTGCAAATTTTAAAAATTTTGATGCAAAAAAACAAAAGGCAGCACTGCCTCCCTCCTTCCCCTCCCTCTCTTCTTCCCTTCAGATGCCTCCCGCCCCGCGGCCCCCGGGAGTCCCGCCGACAAGAAAAGGCTTTGCAACAAGATGGCGAGGAGGCACCGACACACACAACAAGGGAAGGAGCCGCGCTGCCCCCGGCCGCCGCCCCCGCTACTACACCGGGGCCGCAGCCAAAGCCCGGACCGGAGCCCCCGCCCGCAGGGCCGCGGCGTCTCAGGAAGGGAGGGGCGGGGTCCCGAGCGAGCTGGCCCCGCCCACTACAGACGGCGCGCGCACACGTGGCCGGGGTGGGGGTGGGAGAATCTCCAGCCTCGTTCGCGCCCTGCATTTCCGCTTTCTCTCCTCGCCCCGCCCCGATGGCAAGCCACAAGTTGAGCAAGGGCTGCGTGTTGCGGTCTTTCACAACGAAATTTGTCCTGCTGGAGGAAAGGAAGGGTGGAGAATTTAAGACTTAAGTTAGCTCAAATAAGGATATTCCAGGTCAGGGAAACCTTAGGATGGTACAGACTGGCCTGACCCCAGGGTCTCCGCTCCCTACCCACACGTGACCTAATTCCTGCAACCATCCGGCTGTCGCAATTCCCCCGGGATCCGCCCGTGGGCGGAGCTGACGGCAGGACTCTGCCAGAGAACAGCCGGAGGGAGCGGAGTGGCGATCCGGTTCCGCGTTTTGTCTCCGTTCCTCCCCCCGCAGTGCGTTCGCATCCTATTAGGCGACGTCACCGGGCCGCGGGCCAATGGGCGGGCAGGACAACACGGCATGGAGCAGCTCCACATGGACACCCCGCGCCGCCAGCCTTCCGTTTAAAGGGCCAGTGTCTAACACGGTCACATTCGTGGGTGCGGATGGGTCCACTGTAAGAACGGAGGGTGGGACGCTGAGAGGGAAATTCCGCAGTTGTGCCCTGGCCGACCCTTTACTTTTCACCACCTTCCCTTTAAAACCAAGTCTCTCTCTTTTCTTCCCCTAAATTCTTGTCTTTGTCCACGCGTGTCGAACTGTGCCACCCACAGGCCACCCTTTGAACTGGGGCCGGGGCGGGGGCAGTTAAGGCAAGGCGTCCACAGCCCAGACTAAGGGGGCGTGGCTCAAATCGGGAACAACAACGTGGAGGGCGGAAGCCTGGCCCTGCCAGCCGCTGGGCTAGTGAGACCGCTGGCGGGGCTCGGGGTCCGGACGCAACGCCCGGCCTCGACCGAGCTCACCCAGAGGGCGGGACCCCCGGCTGGCGCTTGCTGCCGCCTCTTCTAAAGCTCCGGTTTGGAGGAGCCTCCGGGTACAATCAGAAAGTTAGACTTTGTCAATTTACCCCAAACCTCTCATTTTGCAGATAAGGAAACTGAGGCCCAGAGATGAGAAAGGACTTGTCGAAAGTCACTCACTATTCACCCCCCATAGGGAGGAGCATTTATCCCTGACCCCGTGGACGACTCTTTTGTGAAGGCAGTTCTGGGGCAGGGTACCGAATTCGAAAAAAATCATGGAGGAATATCAAACTGCCCGCATGGGAAGTGGTCTGCCCACTTAATATATGGTAATCGGGGCCTCCAAAATCTTCACCTGAAACCCTGCTGTTCTGCTTCTTTGGTTCGGGCCACACAAACCCCAATGGTACAGTTGGTAGCAATACAAAGCCCGGCTGAAGGCACTTTTGCAGCACCCTGGACCATGTACAGCTCTGCTGCTCCAATGCCTCAAAGCCAGCAGTCCTACGGCCCCCAGGTCCTAGTCTCAGATTCCTTTCTTTGCTACCGGTTCGAACAGAGGGGGGCAATGTCAGTTGGGTTCAGGATCCTGCAGCCTGGGCTTCGCCATTATACAGAACCACAAAGCAAACCTTAATGAGGACGGCTGAGTGGCAGACCACCCTGCCAATTCATCTCGTCCCATCCCATCCCATCCCCACTGTGCCCTTAGAGGGTTATGTTCCTATTTTGAGGTCTAAAAAAGGCCCCAAATTTGTACAGAAAGCCGGCAGGGGCATAATGCATACTAAGAAAATCTGCACAGATCCTGGAAATCAAGAACCAACAGAAGGAAGGGGGGGTGTTTGCCAACAGCAGTCTACATAAGGGCTCTGATCTTTACGCAGTGTCTGTAGCTGAGCATAGAGGCCATCACACACTTCAGGTGTCACTAGCTTTGCTTATGATGGAGCTGGAAAGGAAGGTAGTGGGGAAGGGGTGGGGACAACTCAGCCCAGTTGTCCCTCCGCCCGGAGATGAATGCTTGAATGCCCTTTTCCTGGGAGGGTGAGATCTGTGTGGGTCCTGACATTGCTTCCTTTCAGGTGTCTGCCACCTGCTACTAGTGTGGTTGGGCCTGGCTCACTTGTACAACCAAAGAAAATGGTAAGTTTAAAGGCAATACATAGGGGCACCTGGGTGGCTCAGTCAGTTAAATGTCCAAAGGCTCAGGTCATGATCATGAGTTAGAGCCCAGCATTGGGCTCTGTGTTGACAGCTTACAACCTGGAGCCTGCTTCAGATTCTGTGTCTGTCTCTCTGCCTGCCCCCGCCCCCACCACGCTTGCACTCTGTCTCTCAAATAAATAAGACATTTAAAAAAAAAAAAAAGACAATACATAGCTGTGTGTGATGGGGTGGGGTGCTAAACAATATATATAATACACATAATAGTGACCTAAAATAATGTTGACCAACTTCTTGTTTTGTTTGGGGTCAGCACTACCATTCTGTCCAGTGGCCCAAGATGCTCAGAGAGCTCCATCCAGCTGTACCTTCCGCCTTTCTCAGGTGCTCATAGCACTCATGTAGCCCTGAAGTCTCTTGTAGAGGCTGAAGTCCAACTTTTGACTTTTCTTGTCAGGAATGAGCTCTATCCCATGAAAGCAGCACCCTTTTGAAAAGGAACATACTGAAGACGCCTTTTCCTTCAGGGGTGGGAGAGAGAGAAGTGGGGTGAACAGAGTCAAATGCCGGCCTCTCCCTTGCCCCCAATATCCCATCTGCTCCAGAGCTTAGTGGAGATGCTTGCTATTTAAAACAAACAGCCTTACTGGCTTCACATGATCATCTGTTTATTTGGGTCATGTGGGGACAGCAGCCAGGGGATGTTAGGCAAAAGCAAGGGTTTAGAAAGGAGGCTTTTTCTGAGCCTGCTGTTGCCTACAGCAGCCTGAAAATGGCTAAACAGAATTTCTCATCAGCCAGGGTTTCCCCAGTTGGGGAATGGACAGTTGGGGGAGATAACCTACAAGCAGGGTATAAAAGAAGAGGGGAATGGATAGAAGAGCCATTTAACATTTTAGCCCCAGCTTCCTGCTCCAAAGGGATGGAACTGGGGTAAAAGCTGGCAACTGTATTCATTCAAAGGAAAGAGAAAAGTTTTCTGATGTTTCACCAGAAAGGTGAGCACTCTGTGGCAATGATCCAAAGCCCAGCCATTTCCAAAAAGTTGCTCAAGTTTTTTTTAATGGCTTCTACGTGCTTAGTACCTTTGGAGCAGGACACTTGGGCCACCCATCATTGTGTACTTTTAGCTTTTTTTTTTTTTTTTAAGTTCATTCATTTATTTTGAGAGAGGGACAGAGGGAGGGAGAGCAAGGTGGGGAGGGGCAGAGAGAAAGGAAGAGAGAGAATCCCAAGCAGGCTCCGTGCTGCCAGCACAGAGCCCGATGCAGGGCTTGAACTCACGAACCGTGAGATCATGACCTGAGCCAAAATCAAGAGTTGGACGCTTAACCAACTGAACCACCCAGGTACCCCAATCATTGTGTACCTTTAAAGGACTTCTGTTTTCAGCCTTCCTCCTCAAATCTTGTGCATCCTGATGCCCAATTTAAATCCCTCCATTTTTTAATATGCTGAGATAGAGACATTCCTTTGATGAGGCTATCTTCCACCCATACCGCCCCCACCCCAACAAAGCATTACATACATATGCAACCCTAAGAGCTATTAAAATCAGTTTCCTGACCCCTACGATGCATACATAATAACGGCAAAAACAAAGCCAAAGTACAGGTATTTACATTAGATCCCGGAAGATGTCCTAATTGTTCAGGCCCAACTTCTCAAATTTTGCAAGTGGTTTTAGGAAGTTTTTCACATATCACAATTAAACCAAGACCAAAGGGAGATAGTCAGGATGAAGAGTAAGACACTCAGGGACACAGCAGACAACATTCGTTTAACAAATATTTATTGTGTGCCTGACATGTGCCAGGCACGGGGCTAGGTATCCTTGTAGCCAAGGCCAGCTGACATTTGGAAAGCCAGGGTGGGGTAAAAGGTCAGAGCAGAACTCAACTCCACAGTAATACCTGGAAAAGGTTAGCTTTGCCCTCTACCACCATGCTGGATATAGCTCAAGAGATCATATGACCACACAAAGACTCCTAAGAATGCTGATGTACTCTTTTAGGCTAGGTTCCCAGATAATCATACTTTTCTAAGAAGGTGTAAGAAGCAATTAAATGGACTTTAATTTGGTCCACTTAAGTGGACTGAACCTGATTCCTGACTGACTGATGAGCCCAGTCTGACTGATGAGCAGGATTCTGAATTGCTCGGATAGAGATGTATCCAATGTGGTACTCATTCAGTCATCAATGAAGCAGGCTCCTCGGAGCTGTAAGTTTCCACCGAAGTCCTCACCTACCTTCCTCCACTCCCACTGAGTAAAGGACTCCTCCTGAACCTACAGAACAGGTAAAACCAAGTCATGTACTTCCCCCTCTTCCTTGCCTCACATGACCTCACAGCTGGAAGAGTTGAGATTATCTAGCCAAACCTCCCAAGAGAAGGTGTCTTATCCAAGGTCACAAAGCTGCTTAGTGTCAGCTGGCATGAGTAAGTGGCCTGGTTCTCCCTTGACTCCATGGGACAGGCAAGCCTGGGGAAGTGCGTCCAGAGTCCTTGAAAACCTCACAGAAATGGGTGATGATAGATAACTTCACCCCTTTTGGCTACAGACAGGGATAATCATTAACTTTGCTTAGTGGTGCCCAATAAACAAGCTTAGCAGGTGAGTGAGAAGGCAAGGAAAGAGAATCAGACTGAGGATCCAGAGGCTCAGATGGCCTGAGGATACTGAACTGCGTCAGGCCACTGAGGAATTAAGAGCTTCTAACTGGCCCTAGGTAGATAGCCATTCCTCACTGGTGTTTGTGTCCAGGCTGAAAAGGTGACTGGGGGAAAGGGGGCAGATTTTTATCCAGGCAACCGCCCTGGGTGTGGACACTGAGTAATAAGGAAAGAAATGCAGCTCGGAAGCAAAAAGGGAGGAGCCACGCACTTTGAGCTTTTCTGAGAAACCAAGCTAGCTAAAGGCTACAGCTAGAGATGGGGGCTATAGAGGACTTGGAGGAGGAAGCTGATCAAACTGGAAAGGCATGAGGGAAAGGATGAGAACTTCAGCTATTCCTCTAAAGAAAAAAAAGTGTCTTTATGAGAGAAAATGAATTCAGGTCAATGGGAGTGAGACTGGGCAAGGCTGTGAACAGAACGAGGGGTAGTCTTGTAATGTGAGTCAAGAGCCAGCTGGGTCAAGTGGAGGCAGGGGGTGTCCATGACAGGGGAGGCCCCCCAGGGCAGAGGGGCTGGGCTGTGATGCCCCACAGAAAAGACAGAGGTCTACTGTCCCAGCAAACCAGGCTCACACCTAAGACGCAGGCTGCAGAATCAAGACTGTAAAACCCAAGAGAGACCAGCTACCTGTGCCCTGAACCGATGCCTTCTCAGAATAGTACGTAAGGAGTGGAGTAGTGGCCTGTCACTGGCTGGAGTGCCTAGATCCAGGGCTCCGTCCACTCTCACAACTGGACTTCTTTCTAAAGCCCCAGGGCTCACTGGGAGAGTGTGTACTGGCCAGTGGTGGGGACACTCTAGGAGCCACATACTAGCCTGTGCCTCTCTTCCCACTTCTAGGCTGGGGACTGATGATACCAGTACATGAGCCCATCCTCAACCCCCAGCGGGCTTGAGTACCTTTCCCATCACCTCAGTTGGCAGTGCTGGAGCTTACCAGTCATCTCTCTGAACAGTTACTCTGTGATAACTTGGAACCATTCGTTTAACACAGTTAGGTTCTTAAACTGCAGATCATACACCAATACAAATTCAAGTGTTACATGTAAAAAATAATGCCAAAAAGAGCCATAATAAAATACAGGCAAACATTTTTTCTGCTCCACGGGTGGTGAAAGAGATTTCTACCCTTAAAGGAAACAAAGAAAATATAAAGGCAGAGAATGACAGATTTGATTACATAAACCCTCTACAAGCCACTAACTGTAACACCGAAACAAAATCACCACAAATAAAAAGGTATAGGACAAAATGGAGGTAAATATTGGCAAATGTGTCCTTGCAGTTCAGTAACAAAAATAACACGTTATGGAAAAATGAACACAGAACATAATTTAAATTTTATAAAATATAGGAGATAAATATATAACAGAAATATGTATACGTATACGAAAATGTCTGGTCTCGCTAATACTACAAAATTAAAACAATGAAAATATTTTTGTCTATCAATTGATAAAGGATTTTTTTTTTAAAGATTTTAAGTAATCTCTATACCCAACGTGGGGCTCAAACCTACAACCCCGAGATCAAAAGCTATACACTCTACCAGCCAGCCAGGCACCCCAATAAAGGATTAAAAAAATCAGCCCTGTAGAGCTATCAAAGGAGTGGTTAAAACTGGCATGTATGGAAATGTAAACTAGCACAATCTTGTTAGTGACCAAATTGGCAATATACACAAAGAGCCTTTAAAAAGGTCATATCCTCTGCCTTCAGTAATTTTAATGTTTATTTATTTTGAGACAGAGTGTGAGCAGTGGAGGTGCAGAGACAGAGGGAGACAGAATCCTAAGCAGGTTCTGTGCTGTCAGCGCAGAGCCCGATGCAGCCCTCGAACCCACAAACCGTGAGATCATGACCTGAGCCGAAATCAAGTCAGATGCTCAACCGAGTGAGCT
Organism: Puma concolor; assembly: GCF_028749965.1. Classification (NCBI taxonomy): domain Eukaryota; kingdom Metazoa; phylum Chordata; class Mammalia; order Carnivora; family Felidae; genus Puma; species Puma concolor. Next base: position 15,093,803 of record NC_141680.1, on the reverse strand, counting down.
ACCCGGGCACCCCTGCTTCAGTAATTCTTACAGAAGTTTATCCTAAAGCAGTAAGAAAACACATCAGATTTTTTAAACTAAATTCTATACCTAATGTGGGCCTGAACTCACGACCCTCAAGATTAAGAGTGGCATGCTCTACTGACCGAGCCAGCCAGGCGACACATGAGGATTTTTATACAAACATGTCCATGAAAGCATTATTTACAATAGTGAAAAATAGAAAATTTCCAGCAAGGAACAACTGGTTTAGTGAAGGAACACTCTCAAGATGACATGTAAAGAAAACACGCTGTTAATAAACCCAAAATATAAGTGGCTGTCTCTGGACAGTGTGCTATCTGGTTATTTTAACTTTTTATAAGTCTTCCGACAGACACTAGTTTTATAATCAGAAGGTTATCACAATATATTGCTACATGAAAAGTATAAAACAGTCATATACAACATGATCCCACATTTGTTATTAAAAAATATATATGCATATAAAAATACTAAGATAACGACATGTAAAATAACTCCATTTGAGTAGTGGAAGTATAAAGTTTTATTATTTTCTAAATTCTTATAGTGAAAATGCATTACTTTTGTAACTATTATGAAATTGTTAAAGGGGAAAAAAGTTCTCCTGTGCTTTCTCAGGAAAGGACTCCTCTCTCTTGATCTCAACTGTGACCTGTTCCTACGGATCTACTTTCCATCCTGGTCCTTCTTCTGAAAGCGCTCCTGTTTCACCCCCCAAAGTGGGTTTCTTCATCTCCCTCCTCACCACCAAACCTATCTAAATCTCTTTCTGCTGCTCAGCTCGCAAGTTCCCCAGAAATGGTTCAGGCGACCCTTCCAATCCAGGTGAGAGATGAGGAAGAGCACTAAGGTGGTGGCACTCAGGATGGAGAGGGTGGGCTGATTGGGGAGGTATTTGTAAAGATGAAAGATTTTAGTCTCTGGTGGCAAAGGAGAGAGAGGAACAGAAATGTCTCATCTGGACAGCTGGATGGACTGTGACCAAGAAGATAGGAGAGAACCAGGTATAGATTGAGTTTGACACTACCATGGTCCTGGGGGAGATGTCCAACAGGTGGTTAGGTATGTGGGTGTTGAAAGTTCAAGAAAGGTCTAGACTCAGGAATGATGAATCTATAGGTGAGCAGCAGTTGAAGTCATGGGAATGGATGCGGCCAGCCTGAAGTGCTAGGAGCAAAGAGCAAACGAGGAACTTGGACAGAATCTTCGGGATTCTCTCTTAAGAGATGAGAAACACTCTAAAAAAGCGGGGGCAGGCAGGAAGCCGACTTGAGGAGCTGAGGTAAATGAGACTTAGGGAAGTGGAGGCAGTAAATATGTAAACAGTTCCACCCCCTGGTGGTGGAAGAGGTCACGAACTGACGGTCTACCAGGTTTTGACAGAATACTGAATTAACTGTCAGGATTTACAACCAAGTAAACTTCTCACAAATCTGGATTTCTGGCTTCCTGCAAAAATTCAGAACATCCAACAAACACCATTTTTGCATGGCAACAACCAACAGGGATCGAATAAAAGCTACTCCCTTTTAGTCAGAACATGAGCTATTCCATCTTGTCTGGCCCTTGCCGTAGAGGATGAGAAAACATGATTCCCTTTGTGAATGAATAAAGTCCTATTGGTGCTCACCTAGAGTTCAGAGAAATACAGGCTAGAGTTTGGTTCATAAAGCTCCACACTTGACCCTGAAGGCAGAAATCCTGGGACAAACATAGCTGAATGAAGGATCCTTTGCCAGAGCAGACTGGGAACCCCCCTTTCCCAGCAAGAGACATCAAATCTCTTGACTCGCAAAATCTACAGGGGCAGGCCCATGCCTCATCCACTCTCCCAGGAAGGGCCTGGCCCCACAGTGCTCTCTGCATAGTCTTCTCTTTTTGGACAGCAGTAGCACAAGCTGCCATTTCCCTGGGGGCTGATTGGCTGCTAAAGCCAGCCAAGTCCCCTAGCTGGGAATTTCCTGGCTCTAGTTTCTAGACTCTTGGGCCACACTCCCTGAATGGGTCCACCAGATGGCAGGCAGCCTTTTTCTTTCCTCCCGATTTACACGAGTTCATTCACCCTACCTGGGGAAGAGGACTTGCCGTTTTTCTGACGACTGCTACCTTCTCCAGTAAGATCAAAAAGCACATCAATTCTGTGAGTGAAATATTTGGAGCTGCCTATTAAACTATAAAAAAAGTAAAACCCTTCTTCCATTATTATACAATTATGTATTGTCAAAGAGTCATTACCTAATTATCAGTTATTTTACATTGATTCTGATCCAACATGTGCTTGTACTAGACATTTTATTATGTGGTTTCCCTAACTACTTAATTATCTGCACTCCTGCCAAATACAAAATTCTATGAAGATTTGGTAGCATAAATTAAGAACTAATTATAAGCAATTTCATTTATCAAATCTTACTCATTGATCATAGGCTGGAGAATAATGTTACCTTCAACTGTGAAGCTCGGTGAGAGAGGCTTTTTCTCTCTTCCCTAGAGGCAGGTCAAATGAGCCCAAAAGTCCATTTCCATATTAAGTGTAGCATTTGTTACGAATCTTCAGATCTGGTACAAGAACCTAGTCTCAGATCTCTGCGCCTGAGTTCGACCCCCATATCTCAGTGACTTAGCTCTGTGAATGACCTTAGGGCAAGTCACTTAAGCTCTCTGAGCTTCCGTTTCTTTAAGCTATCAACAGAGGGACATACACCACTGTGCTGGGTTATTTAAGGAGACAATTTATGTCAGAAGATGGCCAATCAATCTGGTTCCCTGTTTGTCACTCTGGTACATGGAAGCATGGGCTTTGTTTTTGGTCAAGTGGAACTCCACACCTGCAGTTATATACTTGAGGTCTTGGACCTTTGACGGGAGTCTACTGGTAGATTTTCTGACCAGAAATGGACAACTCAAAGAATACAAATAGAAGAGCAAGTTGAGAAGCCCACTATGCTCATGCACTCCTCCAGGTGTCTTAGTACCGCTCTCACTTTCATACTTTCACCTAACGGCTGCTGTTGTGAAGCAAGAATCCTTCATCATTTGTGTGAGGATGCCAAGGCTTAGTGAAACAGATTTACCCCTCTAGTGGAACTGGAACATAAACCCAGGTCTGATGACTGCAAAGTCTCTTTTCTGCTTTTCATTCCCCTAGGGAGGCTGGAGAAGCCTCTGGGATTTATAGATCCTTTGACCTCCTGGGAACATCATATACAAGCCAATTCTGCCAAGCCCAACTGCAGATTCTGGTCTACTCCATCTTACCTCAGCTTCTTGGCTCATAATGAGCACCCATGACCCTCCACTTCCCCATGGAGAGCCTGGAGTCCCTAAAGTTTCTGCTTGGACAGAGACAGACAGATAGGCCACACCTCAAAGGGCATGCAGAGGTGCAAGGCCTTTGCTCAGTCACAACACGGCCCCCTGCAGTAAAAGCACAGCCTCCAAAAGGCAGCATTAGCTGTTCCAAAAGGGAGCATTAGCTGTTCCAACCAGTAATTAAAAAAATAAACTGATGTTTTAGTCATTTGGGTGAGTCACAGCAGAGGATCTCAATGTCTTTCCAGAGCAGAGTGGGAACTCTCTGGTATGCGTGTGAGGCCCTGCTGCTAGTGGGGTGAGCTCCACGCAGGGCTTTCTAATATTGTGCTGGCACGAGCACCCAGACTTTGTACTTGGGAGCATTTAGAAAGGTTCAAGACCATCAATGCTCTACTCCAGAAGGCAAAAGCCAATTCTTTCTCACTAGTAAACCTCTTCTGGGTGTTACTGGGGTTAGTGCCCATTCAGCAAACCAAATCTCCTAGGCACCAACTTCTCTAAAGATGAGGTCACATCCCTTTCCTAAGGGCACCTCCTGGGTGGCTATAAATGTGATGCACCTTTGAGACTTTCCTTCTCCCAGTGGGCTCCTGACTACCAAGCTGGACCCTTTTCCTCCTACTGTGCAGATCTGCTGGGCCCATCACCTCTGATCCCTGTGCCATAATAGATGGAACTTTTCTGTGAACCAACACAGACCCGAGTTAGTAATACGTATGTTCTACACAGAAACATCCTGTATGGGAAACAAGGCCCAGCTAACCTATAAAATATATATAACACAGAGCCAACTGTGTCAACTTTTGATGTAAACAACATACTACATGCATGCTGGTCCACCAGCCAGATAAACCAAAACAAGAATTAAAAGACAAAGGAACAGTGAAATGTTTCTTAGAACTCTCTATGTTAACTCTACCTGGAACATAAGACTTCTGAAAAATTACTGTTTAAGGTAACTAAACATTCCCCTACAGTACCCCCATTAACTAGATACTAATAAAAAGTTAATCCAAAGGACTGACCCAGCCTGTATATATTTTAGAGTAGCAGGACACATGGAAATAAAACAGTCAATTGGGACCATAAAGAAACATAAAAAGGTTGAAAATCCATAAAAAAGATCATGGAGTACTAGGTTTTTCTATTTTTCTACTTTTATTTTTCAAATTTTATTTATGTGAAAATGTACTTGTTTACATAAAAAATACTCTCTGCGTAGTAAAGGGATATTTCAAGAAAATACCAAGGGCACAATTTTATTCATTCACAGCAAAGTTAAGTTGATAAAAGGGCCAAAGATGCCCCCATGTGGCTAGAAAGGAAAATGCTGTGGTTTAAGAAAGATGGAAGGGACACACACTCCCTTCTTTAAGAGGCCTTGGATTTTCCATGGGCTTTTGCATCTTTTCCACAACTTGCAATTTTATTACTTGTCAAAGCTTGAGGCTGGTGTTCTCACATCATGTCCATCAAGAGAAGAGAGGTTTCGTATTTCGAAAAATACACACTAAAACTTTAAGTAATCAACACCAACCCTTAAGATCGGCTGAAACTCCACCACGGTGACATGAACCTTGTAGGACTCACAGCAGCGCCCTGGTGTGTGAAGAGCAGGGCAAGGATGGGGGGGGTGAAAGAACCCAGTTGTTGGAAGCAAAGCAGATTCCAAAGAACAAAAGCAGCTTTAGTCCCTCTTGGAAAACAAGTTCAGCTTCTGTTTCTACCTTAGTTATCAAGAGAACAGAAGCCAATGCCAGGGACCAAAAAAGAAAATAAGATAATACCACAAAGATTTAAGTCCATACAATCCGTCAACATGAACTTGACCTCCAGACCCTTAAGGCAAGCACCACTCAACCTTATCATACATGGGTTAATAACCTATTTCTTTAAAGACAAAATTCCCTTTTCCCTTATACCAGAGGTGTATGTATCACACATCACACAATTATAAAATATACGCATAATGAAAATAATTTTTAGATGTTTTAAAAAAACGTTTTCAATGTTCTCTCATTAGACAGAAATAAACTTTTCTTCTCAGAGAAGAAAACGAAGACAACCAAGTGCAAAGAAGGCACTCAGAGCTCTAGCTGGAAGCTTCCCTCATCATACAGTTTTTAAATTCTAAAAGGGTGAGCTGACCACCTATAAAACCTCCTCCAGGACACCGAGCCTTAAACCTGGGGCACTGCAACACACAGAGACGCAAGACACATCTTTTGTGCCTCCGGTCACACCTTGGTACCAGACTCAAATGAAGGCTAATACTGTGCCCAAAGTGCACGGGCAAGGAGTGTATGTAAACATACCACTCATCTAACACAGAAAAATACAAGACGTTAAATGAAGAGAAGCGTAATATAAAATTAAATATACAGCATGAGTACAAAGTTAAACCCACACACTCATGCACCTCCCATCGACAGACTAGAAGGAAAACATTAAACACCAACAGTGGTCATAACTGAGAAGAATGTGACTGGGGTGATTTTGTTGCTGTTTTTGACTTTGATTTTCCAAATCTTTAATGAGTACACGCTACTCTTTTACAATGAAGCAAATATGCAAACAATACGTATTGACCATTTATCAAATGAATAATTACAACCTAATTCAATTATCCTAAAATTCTATCAAGATAAGACACAAGGTTTGGGGCCTGCATAGGATTTAAATGTGTCAGGACGGGGAGGTTTGGTGGGGGGGGGGGGGGCGGGGGGAGGAGGCACAAGAGAAGATTACTGAACCAGAGGAATTCAAGGGCATGAATTCAATCTTGGCTCTGTGTGAACCTGGGTATTGATTTCCTCATCCTGTCAAATGAGAGGTTGGGCCAGTGCTTCCTAATCCTCAGTGGCTCACTGACCCCTCTAAGTCAGAGATCCTTATTTCCGGAGAAGTGGTGGTGGTGGTGGGTGTTCACAGAGCTTTTAGAAATAATCCAGGAGTTTTATGGACTCTCTAGAGGTCCTTGGACCGGGTCAAGAACACTGGTTAATCTGTTCTCTTCTGCAGCTCTGTCTCCAATGACAGAGGGAAGTATAATATGGTCCTATTTTCATTTCTTGAATCTTTGCTGAGGGCTGGGTCTAGGTGTTGCCAAAATATGCCAAGGTCATCAGTTTTTTGCCCTAACCAACAGCCACTTTTCAAGAAAAAACTTTTTAATGTTTATTTTTGAGAGAGTGCGCACATGAGCGGGAGAGGGGCAGAGAGAAGGGTGGGGGAGGACAGCGGATCTGAAGCAGGCTCTGTGCTGATAGCAGACAGCCCAGCGCGGGACTCAAACTCACAAACCATGAGATCATGACCTGAGCTGAAGTCGGATGCTCAACTTTTAGACCCACCCAGGAGCCCCTAGCCACCTTTCAAAAGCATGGCTTAACTGCTCAGCCCCCATTTGCTTTGCAGATAGGAAGGAGCACCATACAACAAGTTCAGTCTAAACAGAATATGAGACTACTGGTGTAGAATCAAAATCAAGGTGTGAAAGTTTAAGTACAGCAGAGGGTAACTGAGACACCAAGAGAACAACAACAACAAAAATACTCTTTTTCCAGAGGCATTCCTGCTGAACCCTGACATTCCAGTGAGAAACATGTTTTAAGAACATGGTTACCCTGGCCTCAGAATTCTCTAAGGCAAACAGGTAAGCACAGAAGGGATTACAAGGGGACCCACAAAAAACATTATTTGATCAACTACAAATTCTCTGCCAATAGATGAGACTTTCTTAAGCAACATACTGCTCATAACTATCTCGCTCCATTTATTTGTTTTTACTTTTTTATTTTTTACTTGAGAGAGAGAGAATCTTAAGTAGGCTCTACACTCAGTGCAGAGCCCAATGCAGGGCTCGATCCCATGACCCTGGGATCATGACCTGAGCTCAAATCAAGAGTCGGATGCTCAACCGACTGAGCCACCCAGGCGCTCCACCCCCCCAATTTCTTATTTCTATCATCAATCATTTCTCCATTCAAAGCAATGAAAATATTTCCCCCAATCGCAGGATTCAAACAGGATGGACAGATTTCAATTCTGAATACTGTTACATTAAAAATAAAACAAAGCTCCACTTTGTATGTCAAAAAAACAAAACAAACTCAAACCATATATCAGTAAAACTACTACAAAACACTACTTTCAAATAGTTTGGAGGTAGGGTTATGGCTTCATTCTGTTGTATCTCAGTCACATCTGGGAGTTTTGCTTACCTAATTATTTCTGAAATAAGCAGCATCAAAACAGCTATGAATCAGGAATGTGACGTTTCCAGGAGCCCTCCCAGGTCAGCCCTTCTTCTTGGCATCACTAAGCTTTCTCCCCCCCCACCTAACACTAGGCCAGTTCCTTCCTCAGGACTGATACAGGGGTCATCAAGCCTATGTACCCAGAGAAGTCTTGCAGGTGACTCCAGAAGTGGGCACAGGGCCTATCTGCCCGCTGTACTGCCTCTATTCAGAGAATGAGAAAGCCACCCCTCCTCAAAAAGCAACTATGGATGACAGAGACAGCATGATGCTCTGTAGTTCTGACCCAGACCAGACTCCAAAAACAATCCTTTTGGCCTCGGCTAAGCTAAGGTGATCAGCTTAAGTCAGGTTTAAATCCCTCCTGAATTTACTGATGGCTTTTTATTGATGCTGGTAACCACAATTTATCCTCATGAATTACCATACTAATGCCCAGTGACTTTAATAAGGGGGATTGGGCAGGGGTTAAAAATAGATTAATTTGTTTCTTTTCTTTCTTTCTTTCTTTTTTTTTTTTTTTTTTTTAAGAAAACTGCACGTAATGACCAATGGGCCTATGGTGGAATACCTCTTGGCACACCAAGGCAAGCTACTTTATAGAAACTTCCCAGCTGTGCAAGAATTTAACTAGCAACAAGCCTGAAAATTTGGTTACGTATATAGGTACAAAGCTGGTTCATCAAATCCCTATTCTGGCCCTCAACCCAATGCATTTCAACTAAAGCATCATCTACCTCCTTCTTTACATTTATCAAACACTTGAATAGGTAATGTCCAGCCACTCCTTGGAGATGGCTTCCTTTTTCAGACACCGGGCTGCTGAACTGCTCAGATGCCTCTCGGTCCTGGGCCCCATTGCTAGAGCCTTTACAATTTTCTGAAGCCTCCATCCCTCCCTTTTCCTCACTCCTTTCATCCTCCACAGGTTCTGGGTTTTCATCCTGGGAAAGCAGATCCTGGTTTGAGGAATGGCCCTCAAGAGTGGAGGATTCGCCTTCCTGTGCAGCAGGCCCACACAGGGCGCCCTCCCGGGGGCCCTGGGCCAAATCCTGGCTACTGCCAGACTCTCTCGGGGTAGACTTCTTCTCTTCCAAAGCTTGGATGACGTCCTCAGGAGCTCGCGGAACTTCTCTCAACTGTCTCACTCGCTCCCGTTTCTTTCTCCTTAAATGAATCCAGGAGTTTTCTATTGCTGTTAGGAAAAGGCTAACCTCTTCCTTTCCACAGGGGACTCGTTTATGCTGAACCTATTCGGAGGAAAAACAGAATTTGATAGAAAATCACTTTTCTCAAAACTTCAAAAACAAAAAAGAAAAGAAAAGAAAAAAGATTATTGTTAAGGAAGTCATCAATGTGCTTAACAAAGTACCTTCAGATCGGTGAGGATTTTTTCAATCCACGTTGTCACAACTACTATGCCTTCCACTGTCTCAGAGCCCAAAGATGATGCTTTGAGGGATAATTCTTTCATCACAGACTCTAACACCACGAACGTGATGGGTTTCCTTGACTTCTCTAATTTTCTTCGCTTACTGGGTGGTGACTGAAAGAAAAAGAAGGCATGGGGGAAGAAGTTATCCAACTAATGAAATTTCATGTATTATAATGAACTCAGCTAGGGACATTTCCATGACTTCTACTACCAAATGTAGAGCACTAAAAAATGCAAAGACCTTTGCATGCCATACCATGCTGCCTATGGTCAGGCTATCAGCATATAACAGCCTCCAATTACTGAATGTCCCTCATCTATGTGTTGTGCCCAGCACACACCTGTATGATTATTTATTTCATAGCAACTCAAGGACCCTGGGGACTCTGTGTTCTATTCTATCAAGAACTGCATGGGGGCGTCTGGCTGGCTCAGTTGGTAGAGCATGTGACTCTTGGTCTCAGGGTTGTGAGTTCAAGCCCCAGGCTGGGCATGAAGCTTAGTTAAAAAATTAAAATTAAAAAAATAAGAACTGCATGGTTTAAAATTGCCTACTTGTAGTCCAACTTTATACTTGTTGAGGCTTGAAGATCACATGTGAGGAATGACCAGGGTCAACTAGGATCACATGGGCAGAGAAGGAGGCCTGCTGCATCTTGGCTAATGTTGGGACCAAGCCAATGGCTAGCTGTGCACTGCCTCTCTGCTGGAAGAAGAGATACCAGTGGTGATGAGAAGAGTGGATTTGAAAGTTGGTTCCACACAATTCAAGACTCTCATCTTTCTATTTCAAGCTTAGAAAGTGAATTGTACTCTACCCACTAGAGGGACTCAAGTTCCATTTTAAAAACTAAATGACATATATTTAAAATTTGTTTCTTTAAATATTTACTAAATTTTTTAAATGATTCTTAGTTCAGGCTAGATATATTATGAACACTTTAAGAGGCAGACTTCTACCTGTTAACAAAATTTATCAAAACTTTAAAAAATTAAGATAATTCTAAGGGTCAGGGTCAAAGTGAGCAGGTGGAGATTATAAGGAGAAAGGCTCATAAAGAGAAAACACTTTAGTCAGGTTGAAAGCCCCTTTCCTGCAAAAAGCAGTCGCCGATAGTGGTGTTGCCGTTAACTGCAATTCTGCCTGGCAATGGTGACAGAGCACATGCATATACACACTGTCAGGTCCACTTCCTGGGTGAGGTCTTGTAAGGAATAATCAGCAACTCCACATCCCACATGCACACAACAAAACAGCCAGTTTATTCCATGCTAGAAAACTTCTAGATCGTATTTCTAAGAAACAATCTATATTTTCCCTTTATACCAAGACATTTAAAAAAAAAGGGGGGGGGGCGGAATTAGAGAACACTAGAAAACAAGTTTAGAAGAAAAGGACCAAAAACAAAGGGTACATATATGAGTAAGAACCTGCTCTTGAAAAACAAATCATGGACTCCAAGCTCTAAGTCTGAACTTGTTCAATTAATGTCTCAGACAAGATGAGACAAATTCATATTGATATTCACACAGTAGTATTGCTATTAATCAATCACCCAGCCTAAGAAACATATTTTCTATAGTCTACCGAGAGCCTAACACTTTCCATTAAGGAGTTTAAAACATGACGATTAAGCTGTGGAGGAAGAAAGATAATGGTGTGTAGGGGGGGAATGGGAGAGAAGAACCAGATTCCCCATTCCACTTCCCAGCATCCAAGGCTGTTACTATGGACAGTTCACTGTAACAGGAGCATCCCTGACAGCCCACCCAGCACACTAAAGGTCACCCAGAAATATGGCTAAAAGGACAGTGCCTGCTATCTCTTCTGACAGAGATGGTAATCATTTGTGTTTACAAATTCAAACCAGCAAAGTGAAGATTTTGCCGTTTCTCGATTGGTCATGCTGGAGCTGGCCTACAATACTCTTTCTCCAAAAGAAAGAATGGACTCACCATCATTTCTAGAAATTAAAGGAGAGAAATGTGTCCTCACCGAACCTAACAAGACCTCTATCAAGGATCCACTTTCCAAGTTCCGAGGGAATCAGAAATAACAAAATAGACAATTTATTACCCTATTACCCCAGGATGAAAATGAAAACTTCTGCCTCTCAAATATGGTTCCTTTACCTTACATTCTGGTCCCAGTTTTCCATATGTAATGGCCAACTGATAAATCTGGTATTTCTGAATATTCTTAGTGAATTACTTTAATACACACATACACATACACAGTCCTCCCAAGACTGTTTTAGTTTTACTCTATTATAGAAACTAGGCACTCAAAAGACAGATAATTTATAGTCCAGAAATTCTTAGGGTTTTAAATGATTAAAGTCTAACATAGGCTTGGCTTACAGCAATCATTCCTTTCCCCCTCTTATTTGTACTGATATTCCTTTTTATCCCCCCCTACCTTCTTTTTTATAAGTTTATTTTTGGGGCGCCTAGGTGGCTCGGTCGGTGAGGCGTCCAACTTCGGCTCAGGTCACGATCTCACAGTCCGTGAGTTCGAGCCCCGCGTCAGGCTCTGTGCTGACAGCTCAGAGCCTGGAGCCTGTTTCAGATTCTGTGTCTCCCTCTCTCTCTGCCCCTCCCCTGTTCATGCTCTGTCTCTCTCTGTCTCAAAAATAAATAAGCGTTAAAAAAAAAATTTATTTTTGAGAGAATGAGAGTGGGGGAAGGGCAGAGGGAGGGGAGCAGAGAAGATCTGGAAACTGGCTTCACACTGACAGCAGAGAGCCTGATGTGGGGCTTGAACCCACAAACTGTGAAAACATTACCTGAGCCAAAGTTGGCTGCTCAAGTGACTGAGGCACCCAGGTGCCCTTGAAATTTTTTTTTTTTTTAATGTTTTATTTTTGAGAGAGAGAGAGTGCGCATGTGCAAGCGGAGGAGGGGACAGAGGATCCAAAGTGGGCTGTGAGCTGACAGCAATGAGCCCCATGTGAGGTCTGAACTCGTGAACCATGAGATCATGACCTAAGCCCAAGTCGGACGCTCAACTGAGTAAGCCACCCAGGTGCCCCTGTACTGAAATTTCTTAGCAGGCAGGGCTAGAGTAAAATACAGGAGCAGGCCTTGAGAAATTAGTAACTAAACTCAACCCCATAGGTCCCCAACAGCAGGTAATCTTATACCCTGCCACAACACTAGAAGCTGTTTTCCCCCAACAGAGATAACTTATTGCAAATATGCTTATAATCTCAAATCACAAGTGTTTTCAACAAAGGGTGCCACACTCAAACTGTCATCATCTAGTTTAAGCGGCAAAATAACATCAATAATTTAACATTTTAAAATGTAAAACAAAATCACTTATTTACCATGGTTTATTCAGTTTAATGTGAAGAACCAGAAAGTGAATTTACAACTGATTTTGCATTAGAAAATATACTACTATATTCCCCAGCTGAAAGGACAATGTGAAAGAAGTTTGGTGAGGAACTGTAAACTCCATAGGGGATACTAGTTTTGTATTTTTTGAATTGCAAGGATTTAATGAATAACAATCAACAGGGGGTGGGACCTCGAATGTTATTTTGTTGCAGCATTTAAGAATACATTAGATTGAGGGGCACCTGGGTGGCTCAGTGGGTTGGGTTGAGACCTCGGCTCAGGTCATGAGCTCACGGTTTGTGAGTTCGAGCCCCACGTCAGGCTCTGTGCTGTCAGCTTGGAGCCTGGAGCCTGCTTGGGATTCTGTGTCTCCTTCTCTCTCTCTGCCCCTCCCCCACTTGTGCTCTGTCTCTCTCTCAAAAAATAAAATAAAATAAATAAATAAATAAATGTAAAAGAAAAAAAATTTTTAAAAAAGAATACATTGGATTGAAAATATAAATAGAAAAACAGTTCTTTTTTAATGTTTATTATTTATTTTTGAGAGACAGAGACAAAGCATGAGCGGGTGATGGGCAGAAGGAGAGGGAGACAGAATCTGAAGCAGGCTCCAGGCTCCTAGCTGTCAGCACAGAGCCCGACACGGGGCTCGAGCCCATGAACTGTGATCATGACCTGAGCCAAAGTCGGAACCTTAACTGACTGAGCCACCCAGGCGCCCCTGAACAAAAACAGTTTTTAAAAAAAAATTTTTTTTTAATGTTTATTTATTTTTGAAAGAGAGAGAGACAGACAGACAGAGTATGAGTGGGAGAGGGGCAGAGAGAGAGAGAGAGGGAACACAGATTCTGAAACAGGCTCCAGCCTCCAAGCTGTCGGCACAGAGCCCGATGCGGGCTCAAACTCACAAACCGTGAGATCGTGACCTGAGCCGAAGTCGGTGCCCAACCCACTGAGCCACCCAGGTGCCCCTAAAAACAGTTCTTAAATTTTAAAATATGCTTTACCTAACAGGGCTGTAGATAAATTTCTTAAATCCTCACTCTTACTTTCATTTCTACATCTCAGTGGTGCAATCAGTCAAGAGACTTTCAAATGAGGTGTAACGTGACACAAATCCATGTAGCATCTGCTATGCTGCCAAAGCTCTGTTGTTAACTATGGCTAAGGCAAAAACTGTGTCAAAGAAGCCACAGGCTACAGGAAACCATTAAGTTCTCCCCAGTATCTGCAGGAAAAGAAGGGAGTCATTCACTACAGATGTGCTGAGCAGGTAGCCACAGCCTCCTCGTTTTGACAGAACAAGCTCCAGACTGGTCCTGAGGGGAAAGGAGGGCTCTTCTTGCTCTCGGCCACTGCAGTGGAGGCTTTGCTGTTCTGCTGCGCTCTGAATGGCTGCTGCCCTAAGTCCTCCAGAAACCAGCAGAATGCCTGTGAGCTATTATTCTGCACAGACTATCATTATCTGGAGAAACAGAGCCAAGGGGCCAACACTGACGCCTGACTAGAATACAGACAGGAGGTGTGCTGGGAAGGACAGCCAGATTACCTCACCAACTATGCCTTATTTAAATGTGTATCAGCTCTGCTGCCATGAAGTGGACTGAATATTTTGTTGTCCAAGAGTGCAGCTTTCCTATTAACAGTTCAGTGGGCATTTCTATTGCTATCTTAATCTGACAGGTTACTCTTTAAAATGTCCTGAAATTGGGGTGCCTGGCTGGCTGAGTAGGTAGAACATGTGCCTCTTTTTTTAAAAAAAATGATTTTATTTTTAAGTAATTTCTACACCCACTGTGGGGCTCAAACTCACTAACCCAAGATCAAGAGTCGCATGCTCTACCAACTGAGCCAACCAGGTATCCCAAGAAGGGGTGGTTTTAACCCTACATCTGTATTTCCTTACTCTAAAAAAACAAACAATGGAAGGATAAATTATAAAACTGTGTAAATAGCGACCCATGCAGCAGTGAGGTTTCAAACACACAAGACAAGCTAGATTACTAAGTGTGTGTGTGTGTGTATATATATATATGAGATATGATTTTGAAATCATGTATTTTTCACAATTACAAAATTGAATAACACACAAAAAGGAATCCCTAAGAAATGAAATGAATGGGCTTGGTGGCATAAACCCGCAAAGAGGAAACATTCCAAATGACTTTAAAATCTATCACGAGACAGTCCCCACGGACAAAAGAAATGAAAAAACGACAAAATAGTTACTTTCACAAGTCATTTTGTTGATGATGTTAATCCTGAGACTGTTGTGGTGAACTGTGGGTCAAAACAAATGAATAATTATGTTAGCATGGTTGAGGATTAGGCTGACTTTTTAGAGCCCCCAATTTCCTCATCTAGCAAGTGGGGACAATACTTCACTTGTTAAGTTTAAATAAAATGACATAACATGTGTGATGATTCACATAACAACTCCTCCATGAAGTCAGCTCTGACTAGCCAGCCGGAACTGCTTTCATTTTAGGAGCTCCCTAACTCCTGACCATTCATTTCAGCACTTACTCAGACATAATTCTGTAGCAATGCTGTGTGTGCGTTTCCCTCCCATAAGACTAATCACCATAAGGATAGAAAATGGTGTCTTCTTTCTTTGGTGTTATCACAATGAAGATCATACTTAATAAGATAAGTAACTAAGCAAAGGGTCCTTAGCTCTGATTTTGCTCAAAAGCTCAGTTCCTTAATCCAATCTGTTTTACAGCCTGCTGTATAGCCTGGTACAGTGCTGGTTTTCAAGCCATTTAATAGCAGAATCTCTTCAAGAAATAAAGTCAGTAAGTAATATTGATGTAATCAGATCATCTCTGGTTAAAATGACAGCAAAGCCTGAAGTTCCAACCTGACATCTGCCCCAGCTGTCATCTCCCTGTGGCACCCTACACAGAATCCCTAACCTATCTAGAACCAGTTTGCAAACCTATGCAGTAGTAAAGAGAGCACTGTCAGGAGACCCCAGCTGTGACACTAACAAGGTTACCTGATTAATTTGACCCCTTCCCTCCATCTGCTTTCCAAAAGCCTTCTAGCTTTACTTCCTTAGACAGGAAAGAAATGTCTTGTATGCAGAGGGATAATTTTTTTTTTAACCAGAATTCCAGGGCAATGGTCATAACTAAGAGTGCACAACTTGCTGGGGCCACACTATTTGTCCTTCTTGTTTTTTTTTTTTTACTTTTATTATTTAAAAAAAAAATTTTTTTTTTTCAACGTTTATTTATTTTTGGGACAGAGAGAGACAGAGCATGAACGGGGGAGGGGCAGAGAGAGAGGGAGACACAGAATCGGAAACAGGCTCCAGGCTCTGAGCCATCAGCCCAGAGCCCGACGCGGGGCTCGAACTCCCGGACCGCGAGATCGTGACCTGGCTGAAGTCGGACGCTTAACCGACTGCGCCACCCAGGCGCCCCTGTCCTTCTTGTTTTGACAAGTGTTAAACTTCTGAAAGCAAAGCAAAGCTAAAATAACATCCTGAGCAATTAGACGAGAAGCTGGGACAAAGAGGCATTCTAAGTGGCTTGTTAAATCCGTAAAGAACAGTCCTCACAATATGCTTCCTTATATACATCATCAGTCAGGAATGATTGTACAAAAATTCTATCAACACCAGGACTCATCCTTTTGTTGCTAAAATAAATCCAGCTAAGAGCAATGGACTTAGTGTAGGCACTTGAATCAGAATTTTTTTTAGCATTCAGCACCAACAGCAACGAGTTAGTGGGCCCGAGATAAGTGAAAATAGAAGTTGCCATAGTAACTTGCACATTTACCCTAAAAAGGCAGGAGTGGGGGTGGGGTGGGGAAGTAGGTCAATATTTCTACTTAACTAGCTCTAGTCCTTGGCTTCCTCTCCTCATCGAAAGCAGCATCCTCCTACCTACCCACCCCTAACAGGAGCAAGAGGGAGAAAGCCAGGTGAGCATTTCAAAATGCAAGAGGTGGGAAGAGGTCCAGGTAGATGAAAGGAGAACCAAGAAGACAGCTCACTGAAAACCTTGCCAGTGCCCTGGGACCACCCCTGGGAAAGCAGTTGCTGATCAAGGGCACCAGTGCTAAGAAACTGTTGCTGGGTTACTGCAAATCAGAAATTGCCATTTTCCCTGTAGTGGTTTAAGTGCACCTAATGGAACACTTGGGAACATGTTATTAACAGCTTTGGATTGAGGAGAGCGGTGGGGTGGGAGGAGTATTCTGGTATGGGAGAACCTGAGGCCCTTTGCAAAAGGCATTCTTTGATGGTTGAAGCTATGAACAGAGCTCAAGGATGGCCTAAAAGGGAGGGAGAAGGATCCTTTTCAAAATAAGCTGATTTTGCTAACACAGAAACATAGTGCCCTTTGATATTTTCATCTGAGACAGCTACTAATCCAAGAGGGCAAAGGGGACTCTGGGTTCTGAGATGGCATGGAATGTGCCCAGAGCCCATTATAAGCTCTTCCACCTGTGGTGCCAACAAATGTGGGAAGCAGGTTAAAGAGAAATCATTTGGAAACAGATACAGTTCCACCTTCCTGCAACTGTTAATATCTGCACAGGGATAACCCAGTGTCTGTGCAGGGACAATCTAGGGCATTACTAATGATTTTAACCATTTGGTGTGAAAGCCCCAATATTCTAGAAAATGACAGAAAGAATAATCTGTCAGGAAAGTAAAAAAAAAAAACAAAAACCCAGAAACATCTTTTTAAATAGTGAACATTTTGGGGCGCCTGGGTGGCTCAGTTGGTTAAGCATCTGATTTCAGCTCAGGTCATGATCTTACAGTTTGTGAGTTTGAGCCCCACGTCAAGCTCTGTGCTGACAGCTCAGAGCCTGGGGCCTGCTTCCAATTCTCTGTCTCCCTCTCTCTCTGCCCCTCCTCCACTCATGCGCACATGTGCTCTCTCTCTCTCAAACATAAACATTAGAAAATAAATAATAATAAACAGTGAACATTTCAGGGGCACCTAGGTGGCTCAGTTAAGCGTCTGACTCTTGATTTCTCTGAGCAGCTCAGAGCCTGCTTGGGATTCTTTCTCCCTCTCTCTCTGCCCCTCCCCAGCTCGTGCGCATACACACACACACACACACACACACACACACACACACACACACACACTCTCTCTCTCTCAAAATAAATAAACTTAAACAAAAACAAAACAGTGAACATTTCAAACACTGACCTCTAGTCTCTCTATATTGCATTGTACAGAGGGAGGCATAGGCTTCCACAGGATAGGCCATTCAAACTTGACTGGGACACTTATTTCAACCCAGCAGCGCACCTAGTAGCAGAGTACATGGAGGACAGGCTCAGTTTTAAATCTGAGCCCATGTATACAGAAACATCTGCAAATTGTCCCCTGTACTCCTCTGTCCTAGGAGAGAAGGGGAAGAGGCTCACAGACACAGCAACATTTAAGACTTGAAAGACCAAGAGCAATCAAGACTTTGGGAAAGGAGCACCCATAATAAGCCTATTGTATGGATAGGGGATCACAGACCTGAAGGACCAGGTACTAGGCCTCCATAATTACTATGGGAAGAAGGGGCACAGTGCCCAGCAATGTGTGCATAAACTTAAGACAGGAGACTCCAGGTGACAAGGCTGATCACTCTTGTGAAGGAAATGTGAGAACAGATGCTTTCCTATTATCACCTCTCAGTACAGCCCAGAAAAATTACTCAGTCTAACCACTTCAGAAGTATTGTTCCTTTACATATAATAGCACAAAGGACAGAGAAATTTGTGGAACAAATCATTTGTTAAAACGTTCTATTCCAGAAAATGTTCAAGCTTAGGCATATGCAAAGTAGAGAGACTAGGATAATAACCTATACCCAGCTTCAAAACTGATCAATATTCTAGTGGTAATCTTAAAGCTAAGACAGAACCCTTTACTGGAATAATCCCTAAGTGTTACACATCAAAAGCCTGCAACACAAAATGGCAATTTCTGTATTCACCCATAACCCCAAGAGACAGCTACCCTATGAAAGAAAGCATATCAATAATAAAGAAAAATAAACAGACTTCAATTTCAATTCTAAAGGAATAGCCAACAGAATAATTATACCTGCAAGGTATTTCTACAGGTTATATGATCTAAATTTTTAATTCCCAAAAGACGCATTTCTAATTCATTTATATTTGCTAAACAAGATTCACGGTGCTGCCCAAACCCACAGAGAAAGGCTCCATGGTCACCAGTCAGCCTTATAGGACTGTGCCTTATTTTGTAACACTTCCCATTCTGACATAAGCATCTAGGGCAAACTTGAGGGAAACAAGACAGTACAGATTTATTTATGACCTACTGAAACCCACCATGTGCTGGCATTTGAAAAAGCTATAACAAAGTCTCTACTTACGGGCACTGTAACATCATCATAAAAACTCCAAGCTAAAGCCCATCTCATTGTCCGGCCTTGACAGAATTCAGTGTAGGTGACTTTAGGAACCTGAAACCAAGAAACATGTCATCTCATCAAACTGAAGTCATTCTACCAATATGTTTTTGGCTCCTGCCTCATGTTAATTATGTGTTGGTTTTTCTTTTTATCAGTTAACAAACACTACTATCCCCAGTTATGCACAGTTATCTAACAATCAATGAATAAATTATCTCTCAACAAAGTTGTGGATGTTTTCCTCTCCTAAAACATTATAGAGAATTTACAGTTCTGGCTTGAAGGTCCAAATATACAAAACACCCAAAATAACACAACTCCTTCAGAAAACCACTGGTAAATGATTCAAATATTTTTGTTGTTGTTGTTGTTATCTTTTCTTTCTTTTTTAAGGAAAGAGAGCCACCAAAGCCTGGCTAGATACAGCTATGTAGTCTCCCTTTTATCTATTGGATTTTATGGGAAAAAAATGAAATTACTTTGCAGCTGTTACAACTTTAACAAAGAAAAGGTGTGATAGGGAAAACAGGATGAGTACAATGTCAGAGAGAAACCAGAAATCAGAACCTTGGTTTCTGCCACTGATCACACATCTGACCCCCTTCTCTGAAAACTCACCTGGCTCATGCTTACTTGTGCCAAAACTTCATAAACTGGGAGAGAAGTCAGGGGGCAGTATTAATTTGCCACCTGCTTTTCAAAACAGAAGCAAGGGTCTGAACTCATGTGGATTGTACCATAAAGGGAACCACACTTGATTGAAGACCATTCTAGTTATAGCTGATCTTTGATAACTAGGCATGTGACCTAGAACAAGCCCCTTAACTTATGTAGACTTCAGTTTCTGTAATTACAAAGGAATCCGATGTGGCGTCGGTGGCAGATGGCACCAGGTTTTTTTCATTTCTGGGAGCTCTCATCCTGTTTTCCCCATCTTTCCTGTTATAATTGTCAAAGAAGGCCTTATAAAAATAATTTATAAAAAGCCTCTTTTAGCCCCAGAATTACAAAATTCAAAAATAAACAAACAAAAAAACAAATTTAGAGTTTTAAAGTATAAAAGCAAATTCTACACTCTGCCATCACAAGTAGATACACCAGAACAGCAATGATAAAGCCTTACCCCTTGTATGCGAAGTTCTTCCTTTAGAGGAGCCAAGCTGCATTTTTTCCCCAGCATACAGCTGTACCACCTAGGGGGAAAAAAAAAAGCAGAAGTAAAACACTGTTTCATATGGTTACATTTTTTAATTAAGTATTTCTCAAGCGAACAAAATGAGAACAGACATAAAAAATTCTGAGTTAAGTTCCAAGTGACAATAGCAAAAATTATACATCATGTATTTAGGAAAAAAACAAACCTAACAAATGAAAACAAGCCCAAAGCAAAAAAAAAAAAAAACCCAAAAAACAAAACCCACTTAGCCTCTCCAAAACACCACCTATACCATTTTAACAGAAATTATAAAATCTGGCATGAACCTGTATTTTGAGATGGCTTAACCTGCAAATAATTAAAGGATATTATATTAGTGTTTCAAAAGAACACGAAGTCAATTTCTTCTATAGAAAATACAAATCTAGAAGAAGGAGTGGGGAGAAGATGGAGTGAACTGGTTAAAAGGTAAAAGAATAGAATTTAGCCTATGAAGGATTAACTACTATGCTTTCCATCACAAGCAACTAGGAAACTTGACAAAATATACGTAACAACTGTTTTTCAGACATTGGACTACAGTGAAGACCTATGATCTCAGACAGATGAGGTGAGCCCCATAATTGCCAGAGCTTACTGCCTGAAGGAAATTTTCCAAGCAGCAATGCAGGGAAAGGTCATGCAAACAGATCCCAATAATCTTGCTGAATTAATGAGGGAGAGATGGATTTCAGAAACCCACACAGTAAGAATCTGAAGGGCAAAATACAAGAAAGGAAGGAGGTGCATAGAGAATTATGGCCATCTGCAGAAGAGTTCCCTGGAATATTCTGCAGAATAATGATCTGCATGTGTGTGAGGTGGAACTCTGTGAGGCTAGGGAAAGAATTCCCAGAAAGCAGTCAGCTGAACAATTCCTAGAGTCCAGACAGAGCTGGACTAGTTTGTAGTTCTACTGGCCAAAGCAAAAAACCCTTGTTAATAAAGGGGCATCTGGCAGAGTCCTAGAAAGGATGCTGCTTTGTAATGGGGCTAGAGGCTAGTCTATCTTTACCCTAATGAAGCTTAAAATTAAAAGCAAGACTCAAAAGGACCAAAGTGATCACAGATAACTTAAGTAAACATCAGTACAAAATCCAACACTCTTTATTTTTTTTTAATTTTTTTTTTTTTAACGTTTATTCATTTTTTTGGGACAGAGAGAGACAGAGCATGAACAGGGGAGGGGCAGAGAGAGAGGGAGACACAGAATCGGAAACAGGCTCCAGGCTCTGAGCCATCAGCCCAGAGCCCGACGCGGGGCTCGAACTCACGGACCACGAGATCGTGACCTGGCTGAAGTCGGACGCTTAACCGACTGCGCCACCCAGGCGACCCAATCCAACACTCTTTAAAGGAACACAATGAAATGCAGCACCCCAAAACATAAGATTTGCAATATGTAGCATCCAACCAAAAATGACCAGACATTAAAACAGGCAGAAAAAAAAAAGGGGGGGGGGGCAGGAAAATGACTTACAACCAGGATAAAAAAAAAAAAAAATCAATTATTAGAAACAGATCAAGAAAAGAGAGATGATGAAGTTAGCAGATGATGACATTAAAACAGCTCTTAGAAATATGCTCCAAGACAAAACATGGACATAGTACGGAGTATAAAGGAAGATATCAAAACCAACCAAATGGAACTTCTAGACATGAAAATTATGATACCTAGAATTAAAATTTCACTGGACAGGATTAACAACATATGAGATTCTGCAAAAGACCTGTGAACCTGAATACATACCAACAGAAACTACCCAAAATAAAACACATGGGGAAAAAAAATACACATAGCACCTATGACCTGTGGGACAGTATCAAGCAATACACATAAGTGGCATTTCAGAAAAGGGAAGAAGAGACAAAAAATATTTGAAAAAAGGGCCAATTTCTTCCAAAATTGAAAAAAATTATAAGTCTACACACACAAAGTCTAATGAACCCCACAAAGAAACATAAGGAAAATGCTATCAGGGTACCTCACAATTAAATCACTGAAAATCAGGGGAGCCTGGGTGGCTCAGTCTGTTAAGCAACGGACTTTGGCTCAGGTCATGATCTCACGGTTCATGAGTTCGAGCCCTGAGTTGGGCTCTTTGCAGACAGCTCAGAGCCTGGAACCTGCTTTGGATTCTATGTCTCCCTCTCTCTCTCTGCCCTTCCCCTACTCACACACATACATGCTCTCTCTCCCTCTTTCTCTCAAAAGTAAATAAATATTAAAAAAAATATTTAAATTACTGAAAATCAGAGATAAAGAGAAAATCTTAAAAGTACAGAGAGGCTGGAGACACTTCTGTAAAAAAAGATTTTATTTTTAAGTAATCTATCTCTTCATGCAACATGGGGTTCAAACTTACAACCCTGGGATCAAAAGCCACAGCCTTACTGACTAAGCCAGCCAGGACCCACAAGTCTTAGAACACTTTTAAAGGATTAGAATAATACAAAATATGGTCTCAGGCTGTAATAACTAATTAGACTAGAAAACAGTAAGAGAATCATAGTTTTCAGGTCATGATCTCATGGTTCATGGGATTGAGCACTGCATCAGGCTCTGTGCTGACAGCAGAGCCTGCTTGGGATTCTCTACCCCTCCTCTCCGTCCCTCCCTGGTATATGCTCATGCACTCTCTCTCAAAGTAAATAAATGAAAAAACTTTAAAAAACTTTTTTCTTTAAAAAAAAGAGAAAAGAATTCAAATATCCAAAACAATTTTTTTTTGGAAAAGAACAAAACTGGAGGGCTTACACCACCTGAATTCAAGACTTAGTATAAAGCTCCGATAATCAAGACAATATGGTAATGGCATAAATATAGACATACAGATCAAGACAATGGAATATAGTCCAGAAACAGACTCGCTTATATGATCAGGTGATTTTTAAAAAAACTTTTTTTTTTTTTTAACATTTTATTTATTTTTGCAAGACAGAGAGAGAGCAGGGGAGGGGAAGAGAGAGAAGGAGACTTAGAATCCAAAGCAAGATCCAGGCTCCAAGCCGTCAGCACAGAGCCCGATGCAGGGCTCGAACTCACAAACCGCGAGATCATGACCTAAGCTAAAGTTAGATGCTTAACTGACTGAGCCACCCAGGAGTGCCCTATGAGCAGGTGATTAAACAAAGGTACCCAAGGCTTGCTCTTCAAAACACATGGTTATAAAAATAAAAAGGCAGACCACAGACAGGGAGGAAATACTTGCAAAATACATCCTATAAAAGACTTGTATTCAACATTATATAAGGAACTCCTACAACTCAGTTAAGATTAATAAACAGATAAAAATATATAGGGAGACTTCTAGTTTCTAGTCCAACATGTTAAGAAGCTGGAAGTTGCCACACTGTTTAAGTAAAAGGCTGAACCAACTAAAAAATTAACTCTTCCTATATCCATCACAGAAGCAACTATTCACAGGGGAAACCACGGACTCTAAAATTAGAGAAACCAACAGGTGAATACAAAGAATCACAACTCACCAGAACAAAAATCCCGGAGCAAAACCTCCATGGGAATCAGTGCTGAGGTAGGGAAACTGAACTGCAGCTGACAAATTGCTGGAGACTCAGCAGGGACAGGTCTGAGAGAGAAAAAACCCAGGAGGACTCTGTCATCAGGACCCCAAAACTTTTATCAATTTTACATCCAAGAGCTTGACCAGGTTCTCAACAGTGAATATGGGAGAAAAATTCTCTGTGCTTCCAGCAGGGAAAAGGGAAAAGGAGTAATCCTCTAGAGCATCCTGTTCTTAACGAGGCCTGCCCTCAAGAGAAACTAGTTAACCAGATCTTAACCTGTTAAGGTATTATCAGAGCCTAACTGACATACAGGAATGGCATCATCCAACTCCAGCCTACTCTAGCCATCCTGTCCCACCAGGATGGAGGGGAAGAGAATAAGGAGGGACTGAGAAGCAAGTGTGAAGTTCACAGTCCAGAGGGACAGGCTCACTAAAAGACTGATCTATTCACACTACAGAATATCTCCCCTCTCTCCATACCTCACCCAACACATTACTAAAGGTCTATTTACAGCAGTTCCTTTTACGCAGTATATTATGTGTTTCTATTAAGAAAACTAACAAAACATACTAAAAGGCAAAAAACAGTTTGAAGACACAGAGCAAGCATCAGAACCACATATGGCAAGAATGTGGGAGTTATGAGACCAGGAATTTAAAACAACCATGATTAAGATACTAAGGGCTCTAATGGATAAAACAGACAGCATGTAAGAACAGATGGGCAATGTAAGCAGAAATGGAAATCCTAAGAAAATGAAAAAGAAATGCTACAAGTCAAAACCTCTGTAATGGAAAGAAGAATGCCTTTGATGGGCTCATCAGGAGACTGGACACAGATGAAGAAAGAATCTCTGAGTGTGAGGATAGCTCAGCAAAACTGCCAAAACTGAAAAGTAAAGAGAAAAAGCACTGGGCAGGGAAACAGAATACAATATCCAGGAACTGTGGGACAACTACAAAAGGTGTAAAATATGTATAATTGGAATTCCAAAAAGAAAAGACAGAAAGGCACAGAAAAATCATTTGAAACACTAACGACCGGGAATTTCCCCCAAATTAATGCCAGACACGAAACCACAGATTTGGGAAGGTAAGAGATCACTGAACAGGAAACACACACACACACACACACACACACACACACACACAATTTACAACTAAGGCATGAGATTTCCAAAATATGGAAAACCAAAGATAAAGAAAAAAATTCTAAAAGAAGCCAAAGGGAAAAAGCCACATTATCTATAGAGGAACAAAGAAAGAATTACATCAAACTCATCTTAAGAAACAACACAGGGGGGCACCTGAGTGGCTCAGTCAGTTAAGCATCTGACTGCTGGTTTCAGCTCAGGTCATGATCTCACAGTCTGTGAGATGGAGCCCAGTGTGGGGCTCTCAGGTTTGTGAGATGGAGCCCTACACTGGGCTCTGCACTGACAGCACGGAGTCTGCTTGTGATTCTCTTTCCTCTCTCTCTCTGCTTCCCCACACCAGCTCTCTCTCAAAATAAATAAAGAAACTTAAGAAAAGAAAAAAAAGAAAGAAAAAAAAGGAGCCATGCGAGAGTAGAGTGAAATGTTTAAAATGTTGAGAGGAAAAAACCCACCAACCTAGCTAGAATTCTGTACTCTGCAACATTATCCTTCAAAAGTGAAGGTGAAATAAGACTTTCTCAGACAAACAGAAATTGAGGGAATTTATTGCCAGTTCCTTTTCTAGAGAACTTCTCTTTAACATTTGCAAGGCCTTACAAGAAGGATAATTATATCAGTCAGAAACTCAGATCTATATAAAATGAAGAACAAGGGAGAAAAAAATAAGTGGAAGTTGAAAAAACAAAAAAATCAAAACTTTAAAAATTCTTTTTCTAAAATTTTTTGTTTGTTTGTTTGTTTGTTTGTTTGTTTATAGCGAGCACACACAAGCAGGGGAGGGGCAGAGACAGGGAGGGAGAATCTCAAGCAGGCTCCACACTGTCTGCATAGAGCCCGAAGTAGGGCTTGATTCCACAAACTGTGAGATCATGACTTGAGCCAAAATCAAGAGTTAGATGCTTAACCGACTGAGCCATGCAGATACCCTAAAACTTTTAAAATTCTTAATTAAGCCACAGGTAACAGTTTGTTAAAAATAATACCATGGGCACCTGGGTGGCTTAGTCGATTAAGCATCCAACTCGATTTTGGCTCAGGTCATGATCTCGTGGTTAGTGGGATCCAGCCCCGCACTGGGCTCTGTGCTGACAGTGTGGAGCCTGCTTGGGATTCTCTCTCTCCCTCTCTCTCAAAATAAAGAAATAAACATTTAAAAAAAATCACCAACAACATATTTGATTATGTATGCTTATGAATATGCATACGTATAAATGAATGACAACAAAAATAGAAGGGACACGAGGGGAATTTTTACATTTACATCAGCTTTATTGGGATTTAACTTGTATACAGTAAAATTTTGCTATTTTATTTTATTTTTTAAATGTTTTTATTTATTTTTGAGAGACAGAGAGGCAGACTGCAAGCAGGGGAGGGGCAGAGAGAGAGGGAGACACAGAATCGGAAGCAGGCTCCAGGCTTTGAGCTGTCAGTACAGAGCCCAGTGCGGGGCTCGAACCCATGGACCGGGAGATCATGACCTGAGCTGAAGTCAGCCACCTAACTGACTGAGCCACCTAGGTGCCCCTATTTTATTTTTTTCTTAAGTAGGTTTCATGCCCAGTGCAGAGCCCAATGTGGGGCTTCAACTCATGACCCTGAGAGCAAGACCTGAGCTGAGATCAAGAGTTGGACACTTGACTGAGCCACCCAGGCACCCCCCCCTTTTTTCTGTGTGCTAGATTATTTATTTTTTTTTAATTTTTTTTTTCAACGTTTATTTATTTTTGGGACAGAGAGAGACAGAGCATGAACGGGGGAGGGGCAGAGAGAGAGGGAGACACAGAATCGGAAACAGGATCCAGGCTCCGAGCCATCAGCCCAGAGCCTGACGCGGGGCTCAAACTCACAGACCGCGAGATCGTGACCTGGCTGAAGTCGGACGCTTAACCGACTGCGCCACCCAGGCACCCCTATTTTTTTTTAAATTTACATCCAAATTAGCATATAGTGCAACAATGATTTCAGGAGTAGATTCCTTAGTGCCCCTTACCCATTTAGCCCATCTCCCCTCCCACACCCCCTCCAGTAAGCCTCTTTGTTTTCCATATTTAAGAGTCTCTTCTGTTTCATCCCTCTCCCTGTTTTTATATTATTTTTGTTTCCCTTCCCTTATGTTCATCTGTTTTGTCACTTAAAATCCTCATGAGTGAAGTCATATGATTTTTGTCTTTCTCTGACTAATTTCACTTTGCGTAATACCCTCCAATTCCATCCACGTAGTTGCAAATAGCAAGATTTCATTCTTTTTGATTGCCAAGTAATACTCCATTGTGTGTGTACACACACACACACACACACACACACACACACACACACACACACCACATCTTCTTTATCCATTCATCCATCGATGGACATTTGGGCTCTTTCCATACTTTGGCTATTGTTGATAGTGCTGCTATAAACACTGGGGTGCATATGTCCCTTCAAAACAGCACACCTGTATCCCTTGGATAAATACCTAGTAGTGTAATTGCTGGGTCTAGGATAGTTCTATTATTAATTTTTTGAGGAACCTCCAAACTTTTCCAGAGTGGCTGCACCAGCTTGCATTCCCACAGGCACGCCTTTTTTAAAATCTAATTTTAAGTATGTAGTTCAGTGAATTTTGACAAATGCGTATAATACCACCATCACAATCAAGATATAGAACATTTAGGGGCGCCTGGGTGGCTCAGTCAGTTGAGCGTCTGACTTCAGCTCAGGTCTTGATCTCGCGGTTTGTGAGTTCGAGCCCCGTGTCAGGCTCTGTGCTGACAGCTCAGAGCCTGGAGCCTGTTTCAGATTCTGTGTCTCCTTCTCTCTCCACCCCACCCCTGCTTGTGCTCTGTCTCTCTCTGTCTTTCAAAAATGAATAAACATAAAATTTTTTTAAAAAAAGATATAGAACATTTACAGCACCCTAAATAGTCCCCTTGTGCCCCTTTGCAGTCTTCTCCCATCCTACCCCAGCCTCCAGTGACCCCTGGTCATTCTGTCTTAATAATTTTGCCTCTTTAGACTTTGATATAAATGCAGGCACAGAATGTTTTTGTATCCGGGTTTGTATCATAAATACAGTGGCCATTTCATATGGTTCCAACTTAATACATTAAATAATATAAATGAAAATCTTAATGTTTACAGAAGTATGAGAAATACCATTATACTGCTCTAGAAATAGTATGCACTACTATTTTGTTTTCATTATTTGTGGGCTCAACAACAGGTGACTGCCCCTATTTTGTTTAGTCAATCATTTTCCCCTTTGAAAATACAAAGAAATAATTGTTTTACCTAAACCACTTTAAACAAACCTGGGTAAATTTACTTAAAGCACAATCAATTCCATTTGGTGGTTTTAAAATGTTTAGGACACGGGGCGCCTGGGTGGCGCAGTCGGTTAAGCGTCCGACTTCAGCCAGGTCACGATCTCGCGCTCCGTGAGTTCGAGCCCCGCGTCGGGCTCTGGGCTGATGGCTCAGAGCCTGGCCTGTTTCCGATTCTGTGTCTCCCTCTCTCTCTGCCCCTCCCCCGTTCATGCTCTGTCTCTCTCTGTCCCAAAAATAAATAAACGTTGAAAAAAAAATTTAAAATGTTTAGGATAAAAACAATATGCTCCCTTTAAGAAGACAGTATATAAATGGAGAAATCATTAACCAGGAATTAAAAGCCTTTGGTATTTTAGGAACAAGATACAAAAAAAGAAATTAAGAGCAATTAGTGCTCAAATAGTAACAGTATAAAATAGGTGAAGACCTTTCCTTTAAGGTTACCATTCCTGTAGATCAGAGTCACCAGAAACCAAGAAACAGTCCAGAACAGAGACAAATCAAAGATATTCTAAATTTCCTCAGGAGATGAAGGGAAGCAAATATTTAGATAAGTAAGGCTTGTTATGGTTAAATATGTCATCGGTAGTTAACATACACTTGGCAAAGTACATATTTCTTTTAACCCTTGCTGTAAACTGAATACTAGACTTGTGAATCTAAGATTTAATCTCATCAGTATACTTAACTGTTTCCTGAAACACTTATATTTCTTATAGGACAAAGTTATAGCATGTATTAAAAAAAATTCTAAGCTGACTTCACTTTAAGAAATGCCTACCCATCAGATCCTAGCTACTCTCACAAACATCTTGTGACAACTAATCAAAATGCAAGTAGAAAAAAGATGAACAAAAGGAAGATCTAGCTACCCAGGAGACTTTGAACCCATTATACTATTTTAATGATGCAAGTAACACTGTACTCATTACAACATTTAGTAATTCCTCTGAGATAGCAGCTTCAAGAAAAAGTATTCTGAAATAATTTCAAACATACAGAAGAGTTGCAAAATTAGTACAAATGATTCCAGTATACTCTTCACCCAGATTCATCAATCAACATTTCCTCCATTTGCTTGTTCTGTATGTGTGTTTAGTTTTGTTTTCAATATTTGAGTGTTGGCTACAGTCATCATCATGCCCCTTTAACCCTTAATATTTTGGCATGCACATTTTAAAAACAAGGACCTTCTCCTTCATAACTACAGAACAATTATCAAATTGAGAAAATTTAACACTCATACAATACTATTATCTGGAATACAGTCCATTTTCAAATTTCACCAATTATCCCAATAATGTCCTTCATGGCAATTTTCTCCCCTGATGCAAGATCTAAGATCTGCATTTCATTTACGTGTCAAGTCTCTTTAGTCTCCTTCAATCCGCAACAGTTCCTCAGCCCTTTTTTTGTTTGTTTTTGTAACTTTCATGACCCTTCTATTTCTGAAGAAATGTTTTACAAAACCCCTCCAATTGGTTTGTCTGGAGTTTCCTCAGAGTTAGGTTCAAGTTATACACGCTGGGCATGAAGAACACAGGGTGCTGTAGTGTCCTGGGTGCAGCACATCAGAAGGTGATTACCTGCTTAAGGCGGGGTCCCCCAGGCTTCTCTACTATAATGTTACCGTTATTTCTTTGTGATTGTTAAGTCATCTGTGGGGAGATACTCTGAAATTGTTAACATCCTGTCCCTCCTCAAATTTTCCATTGTTGATTTTCCATGAATCAATTATTATAATAATGATGACAAAATGGTGATTTTTCTCACTTTATTGTTCCTTCTGCATGTACTAGTTGGGATACTGTGACAAAGAACTTTTCCTCTATCCCCTTTATGTATTTCATTTGCTTATTTTATTTAATAGGTTAAAATCAATTATTATCATTATTTATTTTGAAATCATATTGTCTCAGATTTGGCTTGGGCTACCTCTTGTATGCTTCTGACAGGTCATTTTTTGAACACTCCCTTACTTTTTGATACCATAAAATATTCCAGGCTCTTCTTAAACTTATACTTACCTAGCAGTGGAATCACCCATTTCTCCAAGGCGCCTGGTTCTTTTTATTTATGTTTTTTGTTAAAAACATTTTTTTTTTAATTTTTTTTTTTCAACGTTTATTTATTTTTGGGACAGAGAGAGACAGAGCATGAACGGGGGAGGGGCAGAGAGAGAGGGAGACACAGAATCGGAAACAGGCTCCAGGCTCTGAGCCATCAGCCCAGAGCCTGACGCAGGGCTCGAACTCACGGACTGCGAGATCGTGACCTGGCTGAAGTCGGACGCCTAACCGACTGCGCCACCCAGGCGCCCCTAAAAACATTTTTTTAATGTTTATTTACTTTTGAGAGAGAGAGAGAGAGAGAGAGAGAGAGGGAGAGACTGTGTGAGCGAACATGAATGGGGAGGGGCAGAGAGAGAGGGAGACACAGAATCCAAGGCAGGGGCTCCATGCCCTGAACTGTCAACACACAGCCTGATGCAGGGCTTGAACTCACAAATCATGAGATCACGACCTGAGCTGAAGTCAGATGCTGAACCAACTGAACCACCCAGGCGCCCCTACTGGTTCTTTTTAGTGGGGACTGGTTATTTTAAAACTTTTTAGGGGCGCCTGGGTGGCGCAGTCGGTTAAGCGTCCGACTTCAGCCAGGTCACGATCTCGCGCTCCGTGAGTTCGAGCCCCGCGTCAGGCTCTGGGCTGATGGCTCAGAGCCTGGAGCCTGTTTCCGATTCTGTGTCTCCCTCTCTCTCTGCCCCTCCCCCGTTCATGCTCTGTCTCTCTCTGTCCCAAAAATAAATAAACGTTGAAAAAAAAAAATTAAAAAAACAAAAAAAAACAAAAAAAAACCTTTTTAAAACACCAAAGCTTAAACTAAAGCGTAATACAGAAAAACAGACAGAAGCAGAAGTTTGGCATGTAAAGTGGACATGAGCATAGTCTAAAAATTTCCCTAGTTGTGGAACCTAACATTTCGCTGCCTATATTGAATTACCAGAATAAATGCCCCTCGACATGCAGAACAGCCCTAATGTCCACCTGATCTCAAAATTTATCATTTAAACTACCACACATTACAAATCTACATGACTAAAAATAAACTTTTATCTTCCGTTCTTCTTAAAAAGTAGCTTTAATGATTCACATACATTTTTACAAGTACAAGAAACACTGCAATAAGATTCTCCAAGGTAGTGGGACCAAGGCTTTTCATTCTTTGGTATTCCTTTTTATAACTGCCTGATGTACTAAAAATACATGCTTGTTGATTTTAACAACTCTCTACTTCGACTACTGAAAGTAGCACTAAGCACTAAGCAGTGTCTACCTATTATAGGTAGATATGCTATGAAAGCTGACACAGCTAGCTTGTCACAGCATGAACCACTGGATTCAACCTTTTCTCCCTAAGACCTTAGAGTAGTCACCAATCAATGAGGCTCTGCCCCCTTAAAACTTGAAAGAGAATGTAACTACGCATGTATGCATGATACCTAAACTAAGGTTATGAGAAGCACATAATCTAATTCATTAAAAAAAAGTAGCCCCTTATCTTTCAGGCTGCTTAATTCTCTATCTTCTTACTTTAGCAGGAAGTAAAAAATCAAAATACCAGTACCTACTTCCTGTGGAGCTCAAAACTAAGACATACATTTTAGGTTTTTAACTGAGAAAATCGTCTTCTACCGGAGAACAGGCTGGTATATTATCTGATCCCCAATACATCCCTACATTCTTTATCTGTGTAGTGAGTTGGTACACTGGAGCAAGGGGTACATTTCTTTCTAATGACACCCAAGAAACCCTTTTACTGATCGGCAACCCTATGATGGGTCCTAATCAAAGATGAAATCAGAGGTCAAAGATAGCCACCCACGTTACAGATTCATTAGATGTATCTGTGGAGGTTCAGTAACAAATGAGAAGTGGTATGTTCTTTGTAACACTGAAAAAAAGAATATAGTGCCCAATAATAAGGAATTAGTTAATTGTGGACTGTTGTCAAGCTATTTAAAATTACTGCTATGCACATACCATTAGCCACAAAGAAACACAGGAATGAAAAAAAATCAAGAGCAGAAAACAAAATTAGTGGTATTTATGATTATAACCACGGGAATAAAAAAAAGGGGGAACTGGTAGGAAATGCACCCAAAATAAGCTAATAGTTGCATCAAAGTGCTGAGATCAATGTTTTCTCCATTTGCTAATTTTCTGTGTGATTATATTGTTTAAGAGATAAAATCACAAATAATAGGAACATCTAACATTTAGATAGCACTTCAGTCTACATGTATATTCATATGTAATTTCTCTTCATTCTCTGAACAGCTATAGGAGGTATTATCTCCAAAGTTGGGAGTCTTTCAGCTGGAGAATTAACTAAAGGCTCAGGGATAAAATCTACAATTGTACCCTGCAATTATTATTTATAGTACCCCATAACTATACTAGCATCTACTTTAAAAAAAAAAAAAGAAGGGGACGGGGAGGGGCTTTTTATTAAAAAAACGTAACAAAGTTATTTGTAACATTTTCTTTCAACATAGTGGACCAGCATGTAAATCTACTGAACTCCTGGAACAGTCGAGTTAAAATGATCCTATTTAATATGAGATCTAAAGTAGCTATTATTATCCCATTTACCAATAAAAAACGAAGTTTACGTTTGGTGATTAAGAATGTGATTAAAGAATCACATTCAAAAGGCACAGGGGTGCCTGGGTGGCTCAAGTGGTTGGGCATCTGACTCCTGATAAGAGCTCAGGTCATGGTCTCACAGTTTCATGGGTTCGGGCACTGCGTCGGACTCTGTGCCGCAGCATGGAGGCTGCTTAAGATTCTCTCCCCCTCTCTCCGCCTATCCCCACCTCACATTCTTTCTCTCTCAAAATAAATAAATAAACTTAAAAAAAAAAAAAAGGCACAGATTATTCAATTTGTTGCCCATCACCAAATATACGGACTGTATATACAAACCCAGGAAGTATCCATCATCTGGCAGGGAGTAGGGAACAGAAAGGAAAAAGCATGAAGAGGAAAAGTGGTGAAACCAGTATTAAGTTGGAACTTTGTGAGATACAGATCTCTGACTCCTGAAAAATCATAAAATAATTGCCATAAAAGGAATGAACTACAGACCTAATAAGCAATGAATTACAAGACTGAAATTCAGGTCATAAGGAGTTTGATTAAGTGAAACTGATTATAAATAGATCTGCAAATATATCGACTGATCTATTTAGAAGGTTGGGTGAGTCTCTAAAAAAGACAGTGCTCTTTTTTTTTAATTTTCTTTTTAACGTTTCATTTATTTTTGAGAGACAGAGCAAGTGGGAGAGGGGTAGAGAAAGAGGGAAACAGAATCCGAAGGAGGCTCCAGGCTCTGAGCTGTCAGCACAGAGCCCAACGCAGGGCCTAAACTCACGAACCGAGACATCATGGCCTCAGCTGAAGTGGCCACTTAGCCAACTGAGCCACGCAGGCACCCCCAAAAGACAATGGTATTAAGTAAGCTTAAGTCACAGGCACAAAAATGAAAGGTAAGGCTGAAAAGCATTTGCAACTTCATCAACAACAAAAAGGCTGTCTACTTAGAAGTCCAACTGTACGCTAGGACTGCATATGTTGCAGGCTACTAGACTAGAAATCAGGATATCTGGGTCCCAAGTTTCTAATCTGTAAAACTAAGATACTGGATACCTTTACCTCCCAAAGGCATCCCAGCTGCAAAATCCTTTAAGATACAAAATAAAACACATGCATGCAGGTGCTGCTGTGCATGACTTAGGTGAGGCATGAATCGTAACAGGGAGGTGAGGCATCTTGAGTGCCATCACGGAGATGAGTGCAACAAATTTAACTCCATAATGTTAAAAACCCTGCTGAGTTCCTACACTTTTTCAGGAATAAGAAAAAAATTCTAGATGGGTAAGAAGCAGATGGTAGGGTTAAAATACTTGTTTTTAATCCCTTATTTTTCAGAGCTTCAAAATACAAGTACACCTCATTTTAGCATGCCTCCCTTTACTGCACTTCATAGACAACTGTGTTTTTTTTTTTTTTTTACAAATTGAAGTTTGTGGCAATCCTGCATTGAGCAACTCTATTGGCATCATTTTTTCAACCACCAGCGCTCATTTTGTGTCTCTCTGTCACTTTTTGGGAGTTCTCCCAATATTTCAAACTTTTTCATTATTACAGTATTTGCCATGATGATCTGTGTTGGTACTACTGTAACTGTTCTGAGGTGCCACGAGTCGCACCCATGTAAGATGGTGAACTTAACCAGTAACTTGTGTGTGCTCTGACTGTTCCACCAACCACTGTTCCCCTGTCTCTTTCCCTCTCCTTCCTATTCCCTGAGACACTACGATATCGAAATTAGGCTAATTAATAACCCTAACAAGGGTCTCTAAGTGTTCCAGTGAAAGGAGGGTCCACATCTCTCACTGTAAATCAAAAGCTAGAGATGATTAAGCTTAGTGAAGAAAGCCTGTCGAAAGCCAAGACAGGCCAAAAGCTAGGCCTTCTGTGACTGTCAGCCAAGTTGTAAAAACAAGTTCTTGAAGGAAACCAGAAGTGCTACTCAAGTGAACTCATGAATAATAAGAAAGCAAACAGTGTTACTGCTGACAGAGAGAGAGTTTTAGTGGTCGGGACAGAAGATCACACCAGCCGCAACATTCCCCTAAGCCAAAGGCTAATCCAGAACTAATCCAGAATTTCTCTTCAATTCTATGAAGGTTGAGAAAGGTAATGAAGCTGCAGAAGCAAAGCCTGAAGCTAGCAGAGGCTCCTTCACGAGGTTTAAGGAAAGAAGCCATCCCCATAACACACAACTGTAAGGTGAAGCAGCCAAGTGTTGATGCAGAAGCGGCAGCAAGTTATCCTGAAGATCTAGCTAACATAATGAATGAAGGTGGCTACATTAGACAACAGATTTCCATGTAGATGAAACAGCCTTATATTGAAACAAGATATCATCTAGGACTTTCATAGCTAGAGAGCTTTAAAGGACAGGCTGATCCTCTTGTCAGGGGCTAATGCAGCTGGTGATTTAAGTTGAAGCCAATGCTCACTGAACATTCAGAAAATCCTACGGCCCTTAAGAATTATGCTAAATTTATCCTGTTTGAGCTCTATAAATGGACCAAAGCCTGGATGACGGCACAATGTTTATAACATAGTTTACTATTTTAACCCCACTGTTGAGACCTACTGCTCAGAAAAAAAAGATTCCTTTCAAAATCCTGCTGCTCACTGACAATGCACCTCATCATCCAAGAGCCCTGATGGAGACACACAATGAGATAAATGTTTTCATGCCTACT
Organism: Puma concolor; assembly: GCF_028749965.1. NCBI lineage: Eukaryota > Metazoa > Chordata > Mammalia > Carnivora > Felidae > Puma > Puma concolor. The sequence continues at coordinate 15,058,479 of NC_141680.1, read as the reverse complement.
AACATAACATCCATTCTGGAGCCCATGGACCAAGAAGTATTAAGGACTTTCAAACCTTACATTTAAGAAAATACCTTTCATAAGGCTATAGCTGCCACAGACAGTGATTCCTCTCATGGAGCTGGGCAAAGTATATTGAAAACCTTCTGGGGGAGCCTGGGTGGCTCAGTTGGTTAAGGATCTGACTCTTGGTTTCGGCTCAGGTCATGATCTCGCATTTCATGAGTTCAAGCCCTGCATCAGGCTCTGTGCTGACAAGTGCAGAGCCTGCTTGGGTTTCTCCCTCTGCTCCTCCCCCACTCATTTGCTTTGTCTCTCTCAAAATTAATAAACTTAAATTTTTTTTTTTTTTTTAAAGAAAGAAAACCTTCTGGAAAGGATTCACCATTCCAGATGCCACTAAGAACATTTGGGATTCACGGGAAGAGGTCGCAATATCAACATTAACAGAAGTTTGGAAAGAAGTTGATTCCATCCTGCATGAATGACTTTAAGGAGTTCCAGACTTCAGTGGAGAAAGTAGCCAAAGTTGTGGTGGAAACAGCAAAAGAACCAGAATTAGAAGTAGAACTTGAAGATGGGACTCAGTTGCTGCAATCTCATAAATGACCCTTGAATGGATGAGGAGATGCTTCTTGTGGATGAGTAAAGAAAGTAGTTTCTTGAGATGGAATCTACTTCTGGGGAAGATGCTGTGAAGACTGTTGAAATGACAACAAAGGATTTAGAATATTCCATAAACTTAGTATGTAAGCAGAAGTAGGGTTTGAGAGAACTGACTCCAATTTTAGAAGTCTGCTGTGAGTGGAATGTTTTCAGACAGCATCACATGCTACAGAGAAACTGTTTGAAAGAGTCAGTTGATGCAGCAAACTTCATTGTTCTTATTTAAAGAAATTGACACAGCACCCCAGCTTCAGCCACCAACAGTCAGTGGCCATCAACACTGAGATCGCCCCCACCAGCAGAGACATTACAACTCACTGATGTTGAGGGAAAATGCCCACATAGTCAGCATTTTTTAGCATTCAAGTATTTTTTAATTAAGGTATATACATTTTTAAAATATATAATATAATGCTGCTGAACATTTACTGTAGTATAGCTGTACATGCATGTAACTTTTATATGTACCAGGAAACCAAACAATTCATTTGACTTGCTTAATATCACGATATTCACTTCACTGCGGTGGTCTAGAACTGAACCCACAGTATATCCAAGGTATATGTGCGTACAGTTTTCAGAGTTGCATAGTGGTTTAAACATTATGTCAACTATAAAAATATGTAGGAGGACATGAACTGGTACTATGTACAAATGAAAAGTCAAAATGGAACAATGTGATATTATAAACAAGATTTATGAGCAATACTCTCAAAACATACTGCTTTATTCTCTTTTCAGTAAAAATGAGTTCTTCTCTTCCTAATTATCCCTCTCAATCTGCATGAATCCTAACAGAGTGGACAGGATTGCTGAACCCTATTTTCAAATCAATCATAAATGGGTAATGTTTCCCATCTGTGATACCAAGCTCAAAATGGTCAGCTCTCCAGAAGTATGATGAACTCTTGCAATTTATCCTTCTTAGCAAATGTGTACCTTTCATTCAATCGGGGGGCAGCCAGAACCAGGTATAGGCAGATCTGGAACATATTGATCAATTTCTCTTAGAATGGTGTTCCTATAAAACATATTTTTGTAGTTCACGTGGGACTTCAGTAACAGACCTACTGAAAACAACTTTCCTCATTTTCCTGGTTGGCTCCCATCCCCTCAAAAGCTGACAGATTCTGAAATGGCTACATGGCCCTGTGTACCTCTTTTCATAAGTTTCAGTGCTCTGTTACCTTAAGTTTACTTTACTCATTCAGACTCTTCCCAATGCTCAGTGTAACTTAAGTCACTTTCTTCTTTATACCCTAATCTGTCTTTGAACAAATCAATTTAAAGCAGAAACTTATTAACCTTTGGCTTCAACAAGGTATAAATAAATCCTCTGAGAGGCAGACCACCCAAAAATCCAGTCGCTTTCCACAAATCTATAAACTCACATTTAAAAAATTAAGATATCCATTGGTTTTGGAATTGGCCTTTTACTAAGATAAGCAGCATTAAACACATATAAATCCAAAAGAAGGAGAAAAAAAGTCTTCCTTATTCAGCAATTTCACTCTGGGTTTATACCCAAAAGAATTATAAGCAGGGTCTTACGAGATACTTGCACACCTGTGTTCATACCGTCATTATTCACAATAGATAAAAGAGAGAAACAACCCAAGTGCCCATCACCAGATAAATGAATAAACAATGTGGTATAGGGGCGCCTGGCTGGCTCAGTCGGTTAAGCGGCCGACTTCGGCTCAGGTCATGATCTCACGGTCCGTGGGTTCGAGCCCCGCGTCGGGCTCTGTGCTGACAGCTCAGAGCCTGGAGCCTGTTTCGGATTCTGTGTCTCCCTCTCTCTGACCCTCCCCCATTCATGCTCTGTTTCTCTCTGTCTCAAAAATAAATAAACGTTAAAAAAAAAAATTAAAAAAAAAAAAACAATGTGGTATATACACTATACAATGGAATATCAATATTATTCAGCCTTAAAAAGGAAGGAAATTGTGACACATGCTATAACATGGATGAACATTGAGGACATTATGCTAAGTGAAAGAAGCCAGTCACAAAAGGACAAATACTATACAAAGTCCCTACAATAGTCAAATTCATAGAGACAAAGAATGCTGTTTGCCAGAGACTGGGGTGAAAGGCGGGGAAAGAGGGATTGTTGTTTAGTTTAATGGGTAGGGAGTTTCAGTTTTACAAGAAAGAGTTCTGGAGATTAGCTGCATTACAATATAAATGTACTTAACACTACTAAACTATACACTTTATTTTTTTTAATGTTTATTTTTGAGAGAGAGAGACAGAGCGCAAGTGATGGAGGGGCAGAGAGAGGGGGAAGACAAAAATCCAAAGCAGGTTCCAGAACAGAGCCTGATGTGGAGCTCAAACCCATGAGTTGAGATCATGACATTAGCCAAGTCGGACTCTCAATCCACTGAGCCACCCAGGTACCCCTAAACTATACACTTTAAAATGTATAGTTTTATGTTAAAATGTAAGTTTTGGGGGTGTCTGGGTGGCTCAGTCAGTTGAGCATCTGAATCTTGATTTCAGCTCAGGTCATGATTACAGGGTGGTGGGACTGAGCCCCACATTGGGCTCCACGCTGAGCGTGGAATCTACTAAGATTCTTTTCCTCCCTCTGCACCTCCCCCACTTGCACAAGCTCTCTTTTGCTCTAAAAAAAAAAAAAAAAAAACACACACACACACACAAAAACCAAAACCTATACCTATAAATTGTATGTCATACATATTTTATCACAATTTAAAAAATCATCTCTACATCCCAAAGCTAAATGCTAGGGTTAAAAGACCTTTTACTTTTGAACTACCACATTATCCATCATTTCAACAACACTTGGCAGAGTGAGAAGTCAAGCGAGACAAATAGCACTTTTCGAGTACCTTATGTTGCTTAATGACAGGCGTGTTGTCCGAAATAATTAGCTTTTAAAAAGGAACAGCTTTAACTCTCCTCTGGCACTGGTTAGTGATCTCAGTTTCCCTTCATTAAGTTCTTGACAGCTCAATGTCCTCACATCTGTCATTGTTTGGGAGACTGATTCCAAGAACATAAATTGCTTCAAGGACTAGGCAACAAATTTATTCTGGTTCATGGGACAGATCTGAACCCATCTGTTTTCTAATCAAAAGCCATATTTGAATCAGTTTTGTTCCACCACAGTATCGTACCAATGGGAGCAATACAATCATACGATATTTTCCTTTCTATCCATGTAGTGCAGATGATTACAAGAAACACAAATCAATTAAGGCCACGAGAGCATCCTCAGAAACAGGGTCTTTGCGGATTGTAGGATCTGCAACCATTTCCATTTTTATCTATTTATTCTTCAGGCTACTGTGATTACATTTCCTCTAAGTGAGGTTGTTTCTTTCAGAATTACATAGGGAAAAAATAGTCCCATGTTGTAATAACTAACTTACCTTAATCTTTTTTTAAGTTGTAAACTGTCATGGATGATCCTTTTAACAAACTCTAATTCACCTCCTTCTGCCATGATTTCTGTGATACCTCCTGTATTTACAGAACTAGGTGGAGGTCTCCGAGGATTTCGAGAGTTTACTCCCTGCACAAGAACAAGAACAACAACAACAACAACTGGTGAAAAATTTTTACACCATAAGACTAACTCTTTGACTGTAATCTAGTTCTAAATAAGAATGCTTAGATGTAATTTTAGTTTCCAAATCATCACGGTAGATCTAGGATTTAAAAATCATAAAGTAATTGTAATATTACATCTTAAACAACTGCATTCACACTAATATTCTTCCCCAAGGTCTTTTACCTTCCATCTTTGTGATTAAACGAACAAAAATTTTACCCCTCTTACATAGCCTAATCTGTCACTTTTTACGTTTTGTCTTGGTACCATGCACAGAAAATATTCCACCCAAAGATTATATAAATATTTACCATGTTTTCTTCTAGTACTCTTAGGGTTTCATTTTTTAAATTTAAATATTTAATCCACTCCTACCACAAACCAAATTGAAAAATTAACTCAAACAGATCAAAGATCTAAATATAAAAGGTGTAATTATAAAACTCTTTGAAGAAAACATAGGAGTATATCTTCATGGCCTTGGCCTACACAATGGTTTCTTAGAGAAAGTGGACTCCTCAAAATTAAACTTCTGAGCTGCAAAGGATTCCAACAAGAAAGTGAAAAGACATCCCACAAAATAGGAGAAAATGTCTGCAAACAATAAATCTAATAAGGGACTTGTGATTAGAATACATAAAGAATTCTTACAATAATAATTTAAAAAATAATCCAATTTTTAAATGGGTAAAGGATCTGAATTGGCATTTCTCCCAAGAAGATATACAAGTTATCAATAAACATGTGAAAAGATGTTCAACATAATTAGCCACCGGGAAAATAAACATCAAAACCAAGATGGGATATCACTTTATACCACTTCATACCCACTATGATGGCTATAATCAAGAGGACATATGACAAAAGTGTTGACAAGGACGTGGAGAAACTGGAAATTGGAAGCCTCACACACTGGAGCTGGTGGAATGTAAAATGGCGCAGCCACTTTGGAAAACAAGTCTGGCAGTTCCTCAAACAACTAAACACAGTGATCATATGACCCAGTAATTCCACTCCTACACAAACATTTGTACATGCATGCTCACAGTAGCATTATTCGTAACAACCAAAAAGCAGAGACAACCCAAATGTCCATCAATAGATAAGGAAAATATGGTATTTCCATACAATGAAATATTATTTGGCAATAAAAAGAAATTAAGTACTGACACATGCCACAATATGGATGAAACTTGAAAATATATTATGCTTAGTGAAAAGAATCAGTCACATATTATATGATTCCATTTACATGAAATGTCCAAAGCAGGCAAATCCATAAAAACAGGAAGTCCACTGGTAGTTACCTAGGACTGTAGGAGCTGTGGGAAACTGACAGTAACTAATGGAGAGGGGTTTTTCTTAGTGGCAGAGGGAGGAGTTGGGGAGTGAGGAAAATGTTCTAAAATTGACTGCAGTGATAGCTGCAAAACTCTGTGAATATACTAAGAATAATTAAATTCTACCCTTTAAGTGAGTGAATTGTATGGCATGTGAATTATATCAATAAAACTGTTATAAAAAGAAATTTAGTTGTAGTGGTAGTCGTACTCTATTTCTTCATCTGGATGCTGGTTCCATAGGAGTGTTCACTTTGGAAAATCCAATTTACACTTACGGCATGCATACTTGTATATGTTATGTATATATATAATACGTATATAAACATATATACGTTCATATATACATAAATATACTGATTTCTCAGATATGTAAGCCAATAAACTTCCTTTATTAAGTCAATCTGAATTGACTCTTCAGGTGCTTGATACCAGAAGCATCCTGATACAGCCTCCAAAATAAAAGTTGTTCTTTGCTCTTATCTTTGCAAACATCAACAACTTAGATAAATATTCAATTGTTTTAAAGCAGGAGATATTTTACCTTGGCTTCCAACTGATTTGCAAAAAAGGGTGGGTTGCACATGCAAAAATCATAGATTATCTCAGATTCTTCTTTAAGAGCATCCATCAGGAGCGTCTTCTGTGGTACTTTTACCACTAGGAGAAAATATAGAACTGTTAACTACTCTTAATGCACTGGCAGTTTTCAAATATGACCACAGATTCTATGACACTAGTTCCTTTAAGAGGTGGAGTTTAATATCCCTCTCCTTGAGTATAGGCTGCACCCAGTGACTCACTTTTATTGAATAAAATGAATGTGATGAAGTGATAAGGTGTCACTCCTGAGGCTATGTCATAAAAGAAAAATTGCCCTTTTTCTTGCCCTATTTCTTGAATTACCTGCACTAAGAGAAGCCAGCTGATATGCCATAAGGATAGTCAACTGGCCTAGAGGAAAGATCCACATGAACGAACCAAGGCTTCCTATCAACAGCCATGTAAGCGAATGGCTTTTGGAAGCAAATCTCTACTCCCAGTGAATCCTTCAGATGACTACAACCTCATGAAAGACTGAAACAGAACCACCTAACTAGGCCATGCCCAAATTTTCGGCCCGTACGAACCATGACATAAATATTTACTGTTTTAAAGTTGCTAGATTTTGGAGTAATGTGTACTACAGGAATGGGTAAATGAAGAACACATTATTAGTATCTCCCCTTAGAATAATATGTTTAACACTAGTGAGAAAAGTCTAGTTCTTCCAGGAAGTGACATAAATTCTCTTCAATTAAAAAAAGAAAAAATGAACAGCTCTTTAAATATATAGTAAGCACAAATATTAAAAAGTAACTGGTCACTAAGGGGACTTGATTATTGGTAGCACAGTTCCATATTCTGAAATTAAAAAATGATATACTTTAATCAACAGCAGGGTTTCTCTTCTAAAATCCTGGTGATTAGGTCACTTCATATATAGTTGATACCCAACATTCATGGTAGTTACGGTCTATAAAGTCAACGTGAATACTGAATTGGAACAAATGGCTCCTGAGAGAAATATCTAGGGTTAGGTAACTGTGAACAAGCCTCTGGTCAAACAGTCTCATCAACTACTCAACATACAATGTTGTTTTGTGTTTCTGTTTAAAAACACCTTATTTAATATATACTGCTGATTCATTTACACTGAAATCACGCCCGCAACACTAGAACTCATGTCTGATGAGACTTAATCTAATACACGTATTTCCTGAAAGGTGCATCACAGTCTTCTTGTATTTAAATAACAACTAGATTGCATTTAACACTATGTTTAAACAGCAAAGTCGCCAAGAAAAAAACACAATAATGCCAAAAATGTGGCACTACATAGACTATGAAAATGACACCTGTTTACAGCAGAGAGCTGAAACAAGAAGACAGATCAGCACCCTGTACAACTTCTGCTGGAAACATGTATGTTGGGTGACTCAAAATTTTTGCCACTCTGCACAGATCTGTGAATGACCATAAAAAGTACCAGAGGTATTGATCTGGGGGTTAAATATAACGCCAAGTATGCAAATTTAGCAAACAGGCAAATTCACAAATATAAAATCCACAAAATTATGGATTTTGTGTATACAGGATCAACTGTATTTACCATATTTCCTTCTGCATTAATACTGATAACAAAGCTGTAAACTCCATTACAATGTTTTGTACCATATTTTTAAGAATTACCGAAGTCTATATATTAAAAAATATATTTTTTTAACATTTATTAATATTCGAGAGAGAAAGAGAGCATGAGCAGGGGTAGGGGCAGAGAGAGAGAGAGACAGACAGCAAGACAGACACTGAAACAGGCTCCAGGATCCGAGCTGTCAGCACAGAGCCCGATGTAGGTCTCGAACTCACAAACTGAGCTGAAGTCGGACACTTAACTAACTGAGCCACCCAGGCACCCCAAAGTCTGTATGTTAAAGCAAAAAATTAGATGTATTAAATTATAAAGACAGGTTAACACAAGTGCTTGAAAGAGGTATTTATTCTGTAGAGCTAACCTTTTATAAGATCAGATAAATTATTCTGTTCCACGTTTTTCTTTGCATAGTTGAAGCACATATCATCCACTTCCGTTGCAAGGAAATACCAGCCATTTAAGGTTGTTCCAAGTAAAGGGTAAATGCAGGATGCCCCTGTACCTAGTATAATGAAAATTCAAAACACATTGCACACACCAGAGACAGAGGTGAGAACAACAAGCCAAACACCATTCTTCCCCTTCTTAGAATTCTTATAACCTTAACAGTGTAAATCCCAAGCTGGTACCTGATCGTACACAAACGGTAGCTGCTGGGGTCTTTAGTCATTTCAGGTGTCAGTCTTACCTCATAATTGGATTCAAATTTCCTGGAGGACAGAAACCTTGCTCTTTTGTGTGTTGTATGTAATGAAGTGCACACAACTGGCTGGTGATCAAGGACTACAAAACTTATAAACTAAAAATGGTCAAAATAAGTTCATTTACTTTATACAATTTTTCATTTTAAATCTCACACAAAACTTGATTTTCTTAAAATCAATGCTTAAAAGAAATCAATGTACATCCCACTCCCCAAAAGCAGAAAAAAAAATACACAGGGTATTCTTATGATTATTTAAATGACCAATGCTCAAATATCTGTAAGCTGTTACTTGAAGGAAATCAGAAGTTAAAAACAAACAAACAACAACAACAACAACAAAAAACTAGATCTCTTAGATGCGATGACATGGAAAGACATTTGATCTAGATGTAAAACACCAATCATTGCCTTCCCCTGCTACAGTTTCAAGGGAGATATTCAAAGGCAAATGTTCCAGGCAAAGACAACTAGGGTTTGGTCCTCAACTTGTATGTAGATCCCCTAACCATGAACTGAACTATGTATATACTAACCACAAATACTGTTTTATGACCACTGACTAATCTTGGCCAGTAAGATCCAAAAGCACATGTTCAAGAGAAGAAAAGCCAGTGTTTATCTTGAAGGCCTATAGCAGTCAGCCTCTACCAGGCCACTCCAGGCCTGCTTTCCTCGGACTACATCTAGGTGCCAGTCTAGTCTTCTAAGGATGTGGCCAGAAGAGATGGGGCTAGGGATACCTCTCACCCAGAGGCAACCCAGGGTCTCTTACTGCTTCCTCATGAAGTATTCTAACAGACTGATAAAAGACACGACCATAACTAACAGCCCTTTGACAGTCACCATGATTGCTATACTTTCTATCATGTTTACCTAACAGCATCCTGGCCCTGGTGCTACTGGGCAAACACCCCCTTGGGAATGTATGAGGTAGCAAAGGAAGGGGTGGTGAAGGGAACTCATGCTCCTCTCAGAGGCCACAATTACTGAGTCCCTGCTAGCCATTCTGGTAAGTCAGAATCATTCACAGTAAGGAAATTTAAGAAGCTCCGTAGGAAAAAATATCTGGACCAGATACCAGGCCCTTGATTCTCACACAACAGCCTCTCTCTTCACACTTCAATTCATTCAAAAGCGAAGAGCAAAAAGAAGAAAGTACACTTTCCTTCAGCTACCTCCAGGATAATAAACACAGGTAAAGACCTGTTTTTTGCACCCCCCCCCAAAAAAAAATTAAGTTGCTCAATTCTTAAGACTAAAAAACTTGAATTCTAACATCCTAGTCTCCTCAGAAAGCTGAATGACATTTTTTAATGGATAATAACACTTGTAATTATAAATAAAAATGGAAAGTGTATAATCATAAAATTAGAGCAAACTGATGGAGTCTGGGGGAAGAATTTATATAAAACCCTAATTAGAATGAATGTGATTTCAGCTAGAGCGCCCCTTGTGAAGAGCTAAAATCCATTAACCTCCTATATCCCCAAGTGTTATTTTAGACAGTTTGGGGCATAATTAAAATAAATTAGTACCAAGTAGGCTCTTGAGTTTTCTATAACCCATCAACCAATCTTCTGCCATGAACATAAAAGGGCAGAGCATTAGCTAAACCCCTCATTTTTACATACTGCTTAGCTCATATGGGATGTTCAGAATTTTGAATGTTGAAAGAATGATGTATTTATCTATGAACATTCAACGAATTATTATCAGACACCTACTAGAAAGCTAGAAACTTTGTTAGGCCTTGGGATAGTATAGTAAGCAAAAAAAGTTAACAGGTTCTGCACTTTGCAATCTAGTGACCAAGAAAGACATTATTCAGACAAGTCAAAGTGTGTTAAAAATTACAACAAATACCCTGAAGGAAGAAACATGGTTTTCTAAAGCTTATAATCAAGGAACTTGTCTCATGCTAGAAGGTCAGAGAAGGCTTTCTTGAGAAAATAAGGCTGGAGTTGACAACTACAGTATATGTGAGATTCTAACAAGGTGACGATGGGGAAGTTCCAGGTAGAGGGAACAACGTGTACATTCACGGTGCCTTATTAGAAGGACTAAAGACCAAAACTGTAGAAAATAAGGAAGAAAACCACACTGGATGAGACTTAGAGAGGCCCAGAGAAGAGGGTAGGGAACAGACAATGGATGTTTTAACAGCCTAAGTCAGGATATTGGGTGTTTATCACAGAAGCAATAAGAAGCCATTAAAGCCATAAAGATGTGACCAAGTATGTATGGATTTATACATACTTTCTGGAGAATGAAATGGAGAGGCAACAGAGTAGATGAGAAGAATAGTTAAAAAGTAATCTGTAGACCAGGGGACAGAACAGTGACTTGGACTGAGATGGCTGCAGCGGAAATGGAGAAAGTAGATAATTGAAGAAATATTTAAGAAACAAAACCGGGGCGCCTGGGTGGCGCAGTCGGTTAAGCATCCGACTTCAGCCAGGTCACGATCTCGCGGTCCGTGAGTTCGAGCCCCGCGTCGGGCTCTGGGCTGATGGCTCGGAGCCTGGAGCCTGTTTCCGATTCTGTGTCTCCCTCTCTCTCTGCCCCTCCCCCGTTCATGCTCTGTCTCTCTCTGTCCCAAAAAATAAATAAACGTTGAAAAAAAAAATTAAAAAAAAAAAAAAAAAAAAAAAAGAAACAAAACCAACAGGAAATGATACACATTCTCGGTGAGAATGGAGAGACCTATCAAAGAATATCAAGGATGAAAGTGGATTGTGATCAGGAGACTATAGATGCTGGAGAGGATGTGGAGAAACGGGAACCCTCTTGCACTGTTGGTGGGAATGCAAATTGGTGCAGCCACTCTGGAAAACAGTGTGGAGGTTCCTCAAAAAATTAAAAATAGACCTACCCTATGACCCAGCAGTAGCACTGCTAGGAATTTACCCAAGGGATACAGGAGTACTGATGCATAGGGGCACTTGTACCCCAATGTTTATAGCAGCACTCTCAACAATAGCCAAATTATGAAAGAACCTAAATGTCCATCAACTGATGAATGGATAAAGAAATTGTGGTTTATATACACAATGGAGTACTACGTGGCAATGAGAAAGAATGAAATATGGCCCTTTGTAGCAACGTGGATGGAACTGGAGAGTGTGATGCTAAGTGAAATAAGCCATACAGAGAAAGACAGATACCATATGTTTTCACTCTTAAGTGGATCCTGAGAAACTTAACAGAAACCCATGGGGGAGGGGAAGGAAAAAACAAAGAGGTTAGAGTGGGAGAGAGCCAAAGCATAAGAGACTCTTAAAAACTGAGAACAAACTGAGGGTTGATGGCGGGGTGGGAGGGAGGGGAGGGTGGGTGATGGGTATTGAGGAGGGCATCTTTTGGGGTGAGCACTGGGTGTTGTATGGAAACCAATTTGACAATAAATTAAAAAAAAAAAAAAAGAAAGTGGATTGTGGTGGATCCACTGAAAATAAGGAATGAAGAAAAAGGACCAAGATGAGCAAGAAAAGACAATGAGTCTGGTCTTGGACATGGCAAAGTCTGAGATGTTCTTGAGAAATCTGTATTGCCGACATAAGAGACTACAGCTCAAGATAATCCAAGTTGGCAGAATATATAAATTTGTGGGTTATTTGATTGGAGGTGGGAAACAGTCACAGATGTGGGTGAAATTGCCCAGAAGTAGGATGCTCAATAGGAAAAGGGCTAAAGATTGAGCTCTAAGGATTCTCAACATCTAATGGCCACACAGAGGAAAGCAAGCCTAAAAGGGGAGAAGAGTGACTAGAAGGGAAAGAGGAAAACCAGAGGAAGCCCATGGAGGAACATGCATAAAGGAGAATGGAGGAGTCAATAAATGACCTAAAAAGGTCATGTATGAGGAAGACTGAAAATGTTCGCTGAAAATGCATACAAAAGTCAAAGTTAAAAAAAAAAAAGTCAAAGTTAAACATCTACTACTATCTAGAAAGTATGTTTCCTATTAACTATAGTTTGAAATAGGGCCACAGAGCTTTGCTCCCATAAAGGACTAGTAAAGGCCAAAGGATTAAAATTTATTCTTTATTTTTCTGGGGGTGTCTGGGTGGCTCAGTCAGTTAAGTGTCTGACTTTGGCTCAGATCATGATCTCACTGCTCAAACCCCACATCAAGCTCTGTGATGACAGCTTGGAGCCTGTAGCCTGCTTCAGATTCCATCTCCCTCTCCCTCTCTCAAATATAAAGTAAAACATTAAAACAATTTTTTTTTCCTTTACTTTTTATCTGGGGAGGGGAGGGGCAGAGGGAGGAGAGAGAGAGAATCTTAAGCAGGCTCCACTCCCAGCAGAGAGCAGAGAGCCTGATGCAGGGCTCGACCTCACAACAAAGAGATCTTGACCTGAGCTAAAATCAAAAGGACGCTTAACCAACAAAGCCATCCAGGCGCTATGAATTAAATAATTTTCTTAACCCTATCAAATTAAAACATTGGCTATGATATGGCACCTGGGTAGCTCAGCCATTAAGCATCTGACTTTGGCTCAGGTCATGATCTCACAGTTCCCCAGTTTGAGTTCCACAACAGGTGAGCACAAGCCCCACTTCGGGTAAACCACAAGCCCCTCCCTGTTTGTTTCTTTCTTTCTCTCTCTCTCTCTCTCTGCCCCTTGCTCACTGGTGCCCCCCCCCCCCCATAAAATAAAACACTGGCTATGATAAACATACAATACACTTATAATTGCAAAACATACCCTGGCTTTATTTCCTTCTGTATTTCCACTTAATCTCCCAAATGAACAGATAGTCCTTTCCACTGTTACAAGTTTACAACTAAGAGAACATCTTAATTTAAATCGATGACTTTTTCCCCTCTCTTTGATTTTGGATTAAATGTCCTCTATTAATAAAGAGATTCCTGGGGCACCTGGGTGGCTCAGTTCGGTTAAGCCTCCGCCTTTGGCTCAGGTCATGATCTCACGGTTTGTGGGTTCTAGCCCCGCATCGGGCTCTCTGCTGACAGCTCAGAGCCTGAAGCCTGCTTCAGATTCTGTGTCTCCCTCTCTCTCTGCCCCTTCACTGCTCTTGCACTCTCTCTAAAAGAGAGAGAGATTCCTTAAAGTATTCAGCCCACATGATCTTTTATTAAATGGCTATCACACAGTATCCCAATATGGGGACTACTGCATTAACACCAAATAATTCAGAGTAAAAATAATGCCCCAAAGACACAGACATCAATACGGTAATCTGAAAAGGTAAGAAAACAAGAGCCTCACTTGCGTTCTGCACTGTTATACCCCTGCTCCCTGTTTGGTGCTGAAAATCCCTTCTCAAGAGAAATAAATGGCAGAAAACCCCAAGTGTAGCAAAAAAGAACAGTAATATCTGTAGCCAGCTTCTTTCACACACAAATACCCAGAAGAGAAGTTTACAAAGAAACGGACATTGCAAAATTTATGAAACTTATGTTCAGCTAAAAAAGAATTTAAAACCATATATACATACCTATGTCAATTCCTCTTCGGAGAGTACTTTTGTCAGAGTCCTGATGACCAATCAGATCTTCTACCCAATGAATGTAGTTGAGTCTCAAGGGAACTGTAGGAATCAGTCTTTCCAATGGAATATCAATGGAAAGTCCAAAATCTTCCTTTAGAAGAGTACAAGTCAGAGCTCTGACTGCTTCGGGGTCTTTAAAATTAAGACTGAGGAGTGGAGAAAAAGAAACAAAACTGATTAGGAAGATTTACTATGCTATACAAGTTCTATGTCAGCCACACAATACCAAACACCCATTTGAATTTTCTAGATCACACATAAATAACTATGCGGAACATTCACAGTGGCATACATATATGGGTGTTTAATACAATTACAGTTTATGAAAGGCAGTATAAATTTCCACCAAAAGTATTGCATTTTCATACAAGGAGCATAGAGGACAAGAGTGCCTCTGTTCCAATTCCTGCCTGATTATCTCCTTACTTAGTTATGTGACTTTGGACAAGTTATCTCACCTCCATGAGACTGTTTCCTCAGCTATGGGGATAACAGCATCTATATCATAGTTTTGCTGTGAGATAAACTGAGAAAAGTAGTTAGCATCATGCCCAGTACATAGTAACTATTTTACAAACCCTAGCCTGTTTTTACTATTATTAACATCATTTGACATTAGCACTTTTTGAAAATCATGTTTAAAAGCAGAAAGCAATATAAAATGCTTGATAATGAAAACAGGATTAGAGGGGCACCTGGGTGCCTCCGTCAAATAAGCATCCAACTCTTGATTTCAGCTCAGGTCATAATACCAGGGTGGTGGGACTGAGCCCAGCGTCAGGCTTCTTGCTGAGCATGGAGGCTGCTTGGGATTCTCCCTCCCTCCCTCCCTCTCTCTCTCCCCCCCCTCCGCCTCCTCTCTCTAATAAAAAAATACAAAATCTATGGGTCGTTCCAGGTAAAATTTTAAGGGTTTATGAAGCATACTATGAATTAAGTACAATAGTACTCAAATATTTGTAGAGCAAATTATAGAGGCATGAACAATCAAGACAATTATTGAAGACACAGAATAACCAAGCAACAGTAAACATTTCCATTATCTTCCAGTCTGACACCTAACAAATTCTTTATTCTGCTCTGTGATACTAAGCATACAGTAACACTATTGAACACATATTGAGGAATATACAATCAGCGGTTAAAGATGACATGATCTACTTTTAAAAAAAAACTGTTCAGGGGCGCCTGGGTGGCTCAGTCGGTTGAACATCTGACTTCGGCTCAGGTCATGATCTCACAGTCTGTGAGTTCGAGCCCCGCGTCGGGCTCTGTGCCGACAGCTCAGAGCTTGGAGCCTGCTTCAGATTCTGTGTCTCCCTCTCTCCCTGACCCTCCCCCGTTCATGCTCTGTCTCTCTCTGTCTCAAAAAACTAAATAAACATTAAAAAAAAAATTAAAAGAAAAACTGTTCAGAGAGACACCTGGGTGGCTCTGTCCGTTAAGCGTCCAACTCTTGATTTCAGCTCAGGTCATGACCCCAGAGCTGTAGAATGGAATCCCAAGCAGGCTCCATGCTGTCAGCACAGAGCCCCACTTGGGATTCTGTCTCTCCCTGTCCCTCTGCCCTCCTCTGCTTGCTTGCTCTCACTCTCTCAAAATAAACAAACCAAAAACAAACAACTGTTAAAAAAACACAACTTTAGTTTTTTTTTAAGTTTATTTATTTATTTTGAGAAAAAGAGTGAGCACACAGGGTAGGGGCAGAGAGGAGGAGACTTCCAAGCAGGTTCTGTGCTGACACTGCAGGGCCTGACACAGGGCCTGAACTCAAGAACCACAAGATCATGACCTGAGCCGAAATCAAGAGTCAGATGCTTAACCAACTGAGCCACCCGACACCCCAAACACAATTTTAATAGTAAAAGAATTTACAAAGAGTGATGATGGGCAGGATTAGATTTTAGGAATACAGGTCTGTTTGTTATCTATACAAAAACTGCACAATATAGTTGAATATAACTATTTCTTATACCTTTAAGAATGCTTTGGGGGGCGGGTGGGGGGAAACACCTGGGTGGCTCAATCGGTTAAGTGTCTGACTTTGACTCAGGTCATGATCTCACGGCTCGTAAGTTCGAGCCCCACGTCGGGCTCTGCATTGACAGCTCAGAGCCTGGAGCCTACTTTGGATTCTGTGTCTCCCTCTCTCTGTCCCTCCCCTGCTCAAGCTCTGTCTCTCTCTCTCTCAAAAATAAAGATTAATTAAAAAAAAAAATGTTTTAGCGTACTAGTTTGTAGGAAAAAATGAGATTAAGAACAAAGCTTTCACTGAAAGTGTAAACTGGTGCAGCCACTATGGAAAACAGTAATGGTGGTGCCTCAAAAGATTAAAAATAGAACTACTGAAAGGGAGACACAGAGAGATAAACCAAGAAACAGACTCTTAACTACAGAGAACAAACTGATGGTTACCAGAGGGGAGGGGTGAAATAGGTGATAGGGATTAAGTAATGCACTTGA
Organism: Puma concolor; assembly: GCF_028749965.1. Lineage (NCBI taxonomy): Eukaryota > Metazoa > Chordata > Mammalia > Carnivora > Felidae > Puma > Puma concolor. The sequence continues at coordinate 15,042,003 of NC_141680.1, read as the reverse complement.
CATGATGTGCTCTGAATAGGTATAGAACTGCTGAATCACTATTATAGTACACCTGAAACTAATATAACATTGTATGTTAACTACACACGAATTAAAAAAAAAATACAACTACCATATGGTCTAGCAATTCCACTTGAGTATTTATTCAAAGAAAATGAAAACATTAACTCAAAATGTGAAATCTCACACATACGCACGCACGCACCCAGAAGAATATTACTCAGCCATAAAAATGAAAAAAATCTGGGGCACCTGGGTGGATCAGTCAGTTAAGCATCTGACTTTGGCTCAGGTCGTGATCTCACAGTTCACTGGGTTCCAGCCCTGCATCGGGCTGTCTGCTGTCAGCACAGAGTCCGCTTCAAATCCTCGGTCTCCCTCTCTCTCTGCCCCTCCTGACTCACGTTGGCTCTTGCTATCTCTCAAAAATAAATAAACATCTCAACGTCACTTATCATCAGGGAAATACAAATCAAAACCACAATGAGATACCACCTTACACCTGTCAGAATGGCTCACATTAACAACTCAAGCAACAATAGACGTTGGCAGGGAAGTGGAGAAAGAGGATCTCTCTGGCACTGCTGGTGGGAATGCAAATTGGGGCAGCCACTCTGGAAAACAGTATGCAGGTTCCTCAAAAAATTAAAAATAGAACTACCCTACGACCCAGCAATTGCATTATTAGGCATTTATCCACAGGATACAGGTGTGCTGTTTTCGAAGGGGCACATGCACTCCAATGTTTATAGCAGCACTATCAACGATAGCCAAAGTATGGAAGGAGCCCAAATGTCCATTGACTGATGAATGGATAAAGAAGATGTGGTATACATATACGATGGAGTATTACTCGGCAATCAAAAATAATGAAATCTTGCCATTTGCAACTACGTGGATGGAACTGGAGGTATTATGCCAAGTGAAATTAGTCAGAGAAAGACAAAAATCATATGACTTCATTCATATGAGGATTTTAAGAGACAAAACAGATGAACATAAGGGAAGGGAAACAAAAGTAATATAAAAACAGGGAGGGAGACAAAACAGAAGAGACTCATAAATGTGGAGAACAAACAGGGGGTTGCTGGAGGGGTTGTGGGAGGGGGGATGGGCTAAATGGGTAAGGGGCACTAAGGAATCTACTCCTGAAATAATTGTTGCACTATACGCTAATTTGGATGTAAATTAAAAAAAATAAAAAATAAAACAAGTTATAAAAAAAATTTTTTTTAAACATGTTACATTGACTTTGGGACCCGGTGGGAAAGAGCAGTACCTGTTTGTGAAAGCTGAAAGAATCAGGAAAGTGGTATCAGAGTCCGGAATAAAGGAAATATTGTTATGTAAAAAAGAATAAATAAATAAATTAATAATAAAAATATTCTTAGAAATAAAAAAAAATTAAAATAAACATTAAAAAAAAAGAAAATAAAAACCTGTCATTTGTAACAACAGTGAAGGGGTGAAGGGGGCCAAAATGTATACATTTTCAGTTATAAAATAAGGAAGTTATGGAGATGTAATGTACAGCATGGTAGCTATAGTAAATAATACCATATTGCAAATTTTAAAGTTGCTAAGAGAATCTTAAAAGTTCTCATCACAAAATGGGGGCACCTGGGTGGCTCAGTCAGATAAGCATCCAACTCTGTTTCAGCTCAGGTCATGATCTCATGGCTTGTGAGTTCAAGACCCACATCGGACTCCGTGCTGACAATATGGAGCCTGCTAGAGATTCTCTTTCTCCCTCTCTCTCTCTGCCCCTCCTCCTCTCACTCACTCTCTCTGCCTTTCTCTCAAAAATAAGTAAACTTAAAAAAAAAATTCTCATCACAAGAAAACAAATGTGACTATATGATGACAGATATTAAGCAGACTTAATGTGTTCATTAAAAAAAATTTAAGTCGGGGCGCCTGGGTGGCGCAGTCGGTTAAGCGTCCGACTTCAGCCAGGTCACGATCTCGCGGTCCGGGAGTTCGAGCCCCGCGTCAGGCCCTGGGCTGATGGCTCAGAGCCTGGAGCCTGTTTCCGATTCTGTGTCTCCCTCTCTCTCTGCCCCTCCCCCGTTCATGCTCTGTCTCTCTCTGTCCTAAAAATAAATAAACGTTGGAAAAAAAAAAAAATTTAAGTTTATTTATTTGTTTGAAAGAGGAAGGAGGGTAGGGGCAGGGTGTGGGGGGAGAGAGAGAATTCCAAGCAGGCTCCCCACTGTCAGTGCAGAGCCCCACGCGGGGCTCAAACTCATACACCGCGAGATCATGACATGAGCCACAACCAAGGGTACAACGTTTAACTGAGCCACCCAGGCACTCCAATGTGTTCATTTTTAACATATACAAATATTGAATCATTAGATTATATACCTAAAACGGGTATATGTCAATTATACCTCAATTTAAAGAAATGGAACTTTAATATAATCTAAAGAAGATGGCTATAGGGGAATCTCAAGAGATATAATCAGAACCTAGAAGCAATGAGCATAACTAGTGTTCCACATCTTAGTTTCCAAATACCATTCCCACTAAAATGAATCAGAGTTCCTTAGTTGAATGGCTATTCCAGGTTTGAAGTAGGAGAAAGTATAAGATAAACCTAGAACATTTCGTTGTATCAGAAAATAGGACATACTCAAAGATGAGGAAAGTCACAAGGACGTGGGCCAGTTAAGGGGGCACCCACTGACCAAATCTGGGACAATCTGAATGAAGAATGCCATCAAGGGATTATATCCCCAGAGTAAAAGAAAAATATACATGAGTCTATACTTACACAAATAGATAAATAAATGGGGGAGAAAGGACAGCTTTTATTTACAATAGAATAATTACCAAATGTGTAGAAGTAACGAAGGAGTAGAAAATTATACTTGGCAATCACAATGCTAATGTTTCAATTAAGAATCATCAGTGGCTCCCTCTCTCTGCCCCTCCCGTACTCACATTCTGTCTCTCTCAAAAGTAAACAAACATTAAAAAATTTTTTTGGGGGGCGCCTGGGTGGCTCAGTCGGTTAAGCGTCCGACTTCAGCTCAGGTCACGATCTCGCGGTCCGCGAGTTCAAGCCCCGCGTCGGGCTCTGGGCTGACGGCTCAGAGCCTGGAGCCTGCTTCCGATTCTGTGTCTCCCTCTCTCTCTGCCCCTCCCCCATTCATGCTCTGTCTCTCTCTGTCTCAAAAATAAATAAAAACGTTAAAAAAAAAAGAAAAAAAAATTTTTTGGGGGGCGCCTGGGTGGCGCAGTCGGTTAAGCGTCCGACTTCAGCCAGGTCACGATCTCGGGGTCTGGGAGTTCGAGCCCCGCGTCAAGCTCTGGGCTGATGGCTCGGAGCCTGGAGCCTGTTTCCGATTCTGTGTCTCCCTCTCTCTCTGACCCTCCCCCGTTCATGCTCTCTCTCTGTCCCCCAAAAAATAAATAAAAAACGTTGAAAAAAAAATTTTAAATAAAAAAAAAAATTTTTTTTTTGAAGTGGGGAGAGGGGGGCTCAGAGCACTTGGGTGGCTCAGTCGGTCAGACGTCTGACTTCGGCTCAGGTCACGATCTCACCATTTGTGGGTTTGAGCCCTGCATCAGGCTCTGTGCTGACAGCTCAGAGCCTGGAGCCTGCTTCAGATTCTGTGACTCCCTCTCTCTCTATGCTCCTCCCCGACCCATGCTCTCTCTCAAAAAAATAACGTTAAAAAATTTTTTAAGAAGCCGGGGGGAGCGCTCAGGTCATGGTCTCACCATTCGTGTGTTCAAGCCCCACATCAGACTCTGTGCTGACAGCTCAGAGCCTAGAGCCTGCTTCAGATTCTTTCTCCCCCTTTCTCTACCACTCCCCCAGTCAACTCTGCCTCTCTCTCTCTCTCTCAAAAATAAACATTAAAAAAAAATTTTTTTTAAATCATCAATGGATGCTAAAAATAGTACAAAGTTCAATGAGAAACAGAATATTTACATGGTCTCAAGGTACTTCCCCACAAATTATCAATTACAAAGGAGAAAACAGTAACTCTGTAATGACGAAATCTGATGGATACCACCTTAAACAAGTGATCAAAGTTAACATCATAGGCTTCAGTGATGCATAAGGACAAAACAGGACAAAGAAAACAAGACTTAAAAAAGCACGCAAAAATGAAATGGAATTGAGGAATGAGATTGTGGGGATGATGACACAATACTGTCCACAACTAAAAACTAAAAACCACTGATTTATACAGTACAGAGGGGGAATTTTACAGTAGTTAACTATATCAGAACAAATGAAATGAACAAGAAGTTAAAAAATTAGAAAAAAAAAAATATGGGAGAAGCAGATAACAGAGACCCCTCATACACTTAATTGGTCTTCCTGAATAAGAAAACCAAAGGAGGAAAACAAAGAAATTATTCAAAATAATCCCCTGCCCCCACAAGAAGATTCACTGAATCTTCAGTGAATTAGCAATTCAGAATTAGCAATACTGAAAAACCAATTCAGAATTAGCAATACTAACACATGTACCAAAAAAGTTACTAGACTTTAAGGATTAAAAGAAAAAAATCGTTTTTACACCTTGGCAAAAAAGTTAAACCACCTACTGGGGGAAGAGGGGCAACAGGGTAAAAAGAAAAAAATGGCTTCAGGGAACACCTGGCTGGTACAGTTGGTGACACATGCGACTCTTGATCTCAGATTTCTTAAGTTTGAGCCCACAATGGACATAAAGATTACTAAAAAATAAAATCTTTAGGGGCACCTGGATGGCTCAGTTGGTTAAGAGTCCGACTCTTGGGGGGCGCCTGGGTGGCGCAGTCGGTTAAGCGTCCGACTTCAGCCAGGTCACGATCTCGCGGTCCGTGAGTTCGAGCCCCGCGTCAGGCTCTGGGCTGATGGCTCAGAGCCTGGAGCCTGTTTCAGATTCTGTGTCTCCCTCTCTCTCTCTGCCCCTCCCCCGTTCATGCTCTGTCTCTCTCTGTCCCAAAAATAAATAAACGTTGAAAAAAAAATTAAAAAAAAAAAAAAGAGTCCGACTCTTGGTTTTGGGCTCAGGTCATGATCTCACGGTTTGTGAGTTTTGAGTCCTGTGTCAGGCTTTTGTGCTACAGGTGTGGAGCCTGCTTGGGATTCTCTCTCTCCCTCTTTCTATGAATGCCCCTCCCACACTTGCACACATGTGTTCTCTCCCTCTTTCTCTCAAAATAAATAAATGAACTTAAAAAATTAATAAGTAGGGGCACCTGGGTGGCTCAGTCAGTTAAGTGTCCAACTCTTGGTTTCAGGTTGAGTTATGATCTTGCAGTTCATTACATTAAGCCCTGAGTCTGGCTCTGCACTGACACCACAGAGCCTGCTTGGGATTCTCTCTCTCCCTCTCTCCCTCCCTCCCCTCTCTCTCTCTCTCAAAAATAAATAGGGGCACCTGGGTGGCTCAGTCGCTTAAGCATCCAACTTCAGCTCAGGTCATGATCTCGCAGTTCACGAGTCTGAGCCCTACACTGGTCTCTCTGCTGTCAGTACAGAGCCTGCTTCAGATCCTTTATCTCCCTCTCTCTCTGCCCCTCCCTTGCTTGCACATTTTCTCTCTCTCAAAAATAATAAATATTTAAAAAATAAAATAAAATCTTTTTAAAAAGTTTATTTACTTTGGGAGGATGACGAGAGCACAGAAGGAGCAGAGAGAGAGGGAGACAGAGAATCCCAAGCAGACCCCGACAGGGTCTCAAACTCACAAACCGCAAGATCATGACCTGAGCCAAAACCAAGAGTCAGATGCTTAAGTGACTGAGCCACCCAGATGCCCCAAAATAAAATCTTAAAAAAAAAAAGACTGACTTCAGACTTCCACGCAACAGCACTATTTAATAGCAGAAAACAGAAGGACACAGACTACAAAGCCCTTAGAGGAAAAGAATGTTACCTAACAATTTTATACTCAGCAAAATTGTATTTCAAGTATAATGACAACAGATAAATGTTTTTAAGCATATAACAACTCAAGGAACATAGGTTTCCACGATCCCTTTGTGAAAAAACAAACAAACAAAAAATCCCTAATGGAAAAATTCAACAACCAAGAAACAAACTATAGCAATAGACTAGCAGTGAGCAGTGAAGCTATTTTAACTGGAGAAAAGATTAAAACACCTGTGAACTGTGGCCACACAACAGGATATAAATGTTTGTAAACCATTAATAGCGTACACACAATTAAAATTAAGGAGGGGAAAAGGAAGAGGTAATTAAGTACATTATTTCCTCAACGTGGGTCAGAAGATTTCATCCAAAACTGATAAAGTAGGTAGCAGAGATATAAGGTATACATTTAAGAATATAAACACTAGAAAAATTAAGAGAAACAATATAATCGAATAAAATCAAGTGGTAAAGAAAAGGGAGATGAAAGCCAAATCACACAGAGTAAAGGAAAAAAAAAGAAGCAACCAAAACAAAGCACAATATAAAATAAATGTAAATGGTCAAATCTATTCTAAAACTCTCAGGTTAGATCACAAAGACAAAACCAAAAAACTATGCTGTAAACAAAGACTATGCCAAAACATAGTGATCCAGGGGCACATGGGTGTCTCAGTCGGTTAAGCATCTGACTTCGGCTCGGGTCATGATCTCACAGTTCGTGAGTTCAAGCCACGCATCTGGCTCTGTGCTGCCAGCTCAGAACCTGGAGCCTGTTTAAGATTCTGTGTCTCCCTCTCTCTCTCTCTGCCCCTCCCCCACTTGCACTCTGTCTCTCAAAAATAAACAAACATTAAAAAAAAAACAAACAAACATAGTGATCCAAAGATTGAAAGTAAAAGTTTAAGTGAAAGTAAAAGAGAAAACAGCAGGTATTACCTTACACTAGATCACCATCAATTTAGAAGGATAAAAAGCACTGAATGAGAAACAGCAGTGACTGTGCAGGAACCGTCAAAAATACAAAATGCCACAGCAAAGTTGGGAGGATGGCTAATTTCTACCTCCTGTCCCCTGCCTTTTTAAAGTAAACTCTACTCCAACTTGGGGCTCAAACTGACAACACCAAGATCAAAAGTCTGCATGCTTTGCTGACAGCCAGCCAAGCATCCCAAGCGGATACTAATTCAAAAAATAATTACCCCTTCACATTTAGGTGGGGATTTTTGAGATTTTAAAAACCAGTTTCCACAAAACAGTGGAAGTAGAAGTTTATTGTATAAATATATGCAAGCAAAAAAAGTGTCATTAAAATATATTACGTGCATTTAAAGGGGAATTAAGTATTAAGTCTATTCCTAGAAATCTAAATAGATATATATTAGTTTTGTAATTTGTGGGGCCGATAAAAGAGAATCTATAAGAAAGCGATGATGAACACATTTCTGCTTCACTCAATCACACAACATTAACACACACACACACACACACACACACACACACACACACACACACACACACAATGGGGGTTCTGGGCTGGCTCAGATGGTAGACTCTTGATCTCAAGGTTGTGAGTTCAAGCCCTAAACTGGGTGCAGAGATACAGAGATTACTAAGAAAATTAATTCGTTAAAAAAGAACTTTCATTACCTTTGTATTTCTTCAAATAAAAGCAGTACAATCTCAAGTTCAACAAGATAAATGATGTAGCATAAAAAAGGGGGTATTAAATCTATAAAAACTTTACTTTTAATTCTAAAAAGAATATTGGATTTTACTCCTGTGAAACCCATCAAGTGTGTGAAAAGACGGGCCAACTCCATTTCCCTCAGTAACAGAATGGGAATCGAATTTTTACACGTGGGTGGGGTGCCTGCGTGGCTCAGTCAATTAAGCATCTGACTTTGGCTTAGATCATGATCTCACGGTTTGTGCGTTCGAGCCCCGTGTCGGGCTCTGTGCTGGCAGCTCAGAGCCTGCAGCTTGCTTTGGATTCTGTGTCTACCTCTCTCTGTCCCTTCCCTGCTCACGCTGTCTCTCTCTCTCTCAAAAATAAACATTAAAATTTTTTTAATTTTTTACACATGGAAAGATGTTCACATCTGAGTACCAGACTAAGGCATTCAAATGAATTCATATTCTTTATTCTATAACAGTAGCCCAATCTATCAGGCTTCACTGCTAAACACACAAACAGAATTATATCCCAATATAATATCTATGTTCAAAGCCTAAAAATCTGAAATGTAAAACTTCCAATTTTTCTATCAAAGAAACTTAATAGCCTAGATACCTTATAAATAAACTTGGAACGGGGCACCTGGGTGGCTCAGTCGGTTAAGTGTCCAACTTTGGCTCAGGTCATGATCTCGTGGTTTGTGAGTTTGAGTCCTGCATCGGGCTCTGTGCTGACAGCTCAAAGCATGGAGCCTGCTTTGGATTCTGTGCCTCCCTCTCTCTGCCCTGCATTCACTCACTCACTCCCTCTCTCTCAAAAGTAAACATTAAAAAAAAAAAACATTAAAAAAAAAATAAACTTGGAACAGTATTACCTTGAACAGTGTTAACAGAAGTGAAGTACATCCTGACATAGTTACTACCCTACAACTTCTGAGTGTTACTTTGCACTGGCACTTTAAATAAAATTATGAAAATCAGGGATTGCAAACTCAAATACTTACAAGGTGCTACTCAAAATGCCAGTCCCTAACAAGATATGGAGCCTGTGCATGCCTGAAAATCAGTATACTGAAGAAAGTCATTCAACCAAAGAAATGTCTGCTAAACAGACATGTAGCATAAGGTGCTTATCTCTGTTTGTAGCTTATCTCTGTTTGTGGCAAATAGTTTGTGGCTGAGCAGCTAGTTCAATAACCACCCTTTTAGTAGCATTACACCAGATGACACAAAAGGCCAATTCAAAGGGTATGATTACCATGTAGTTCCAGGTAATTAATGTCAAGTTTGTCAGTCCAGTTTTGCCAGATCTCTAAAATTTCCAAAGGAAACCAATAACCCATAATTTTATATGAAGTTTTCCTGATTCTTAAAATCTATGTGGGCAAGAAACAACTGCAAGCCTTACAAAATTCACAGGCTGACAGGTTGCACCCCATACTGTAAACAGTGGAATTATAAAAAAAAAAAAAGAAAAAAAAATAGCTGAAATACTTGGTTACCTTATACTTTTAATGTTTTTTGTTTCTTCATTTTTTGTTTTGAGAGAGAGGAAGAGAGTACAAGTGGGAGAAGGACAGAGAATCTGCACTGACAGCAGCAAGCCTGATGTGGGGCCTGAACCCATGAACCGCGAGATCATGACCCGAGTTGAAGTCAGATGCTCAACTGACTGAACCATCCAGGCACCCCCACCTTATACTTTTAAAGATGAAGTATAAAAATGTTTCACTCTCTGGGTGGCTAAGTTGGTTGAGTGTCCAGCTCTTGATTTCGGCTCAGGTCATGATCTCGTACTTCATGAGATCAAGCCCCATGTCAGGCTCTGCACTGATGGTGCAGTGCAGAGTCTGCTTGGGATTCTCTCTGCCCCTCCCCTGCTCGTGCTCTCTCTCTCTCTCTCTCTCTCTCTGTCTCTCAAAATAAATAAACATTAAAAAAAAAAGTTTCACTCTCAGGGTGCCTGACTACCCCAGTCAGTGAGGCGTGGGACTCTCAATCTCAGGGATGTGAATTTGACCCACACACTGGGTTTAAAGATTACTTAAAATCTTCAAAAAAAAAGTTTCACTTTCTTTGAGCACTACTTTGCTCAGCTAACTTATAAGAAATAGGTTAGAATTTTTAAGAAGTTGTGACAGTGGGGATTCATTCCTTTATTCATTCAACAGATATTTATCATGTATCAACTATGTAGTAGGCATTGCACAAAATGCCAGAGACTTGCAAATACAGACATGATCTCTCCCTTCATGAAGGTGATAGTGTGGTAAAGGGTAGGTATTCATCCAAGAAGCACCCAAACACATGTAAAATTGTCACTGTGACAAATGCTGTAAAAGATAGGTACAAGGTGCTGAGGAACCTGTGTAATTAGTGGAACCTTAGAAAGGTCAGAAAAGTCCACCAGAAAACTTCTAGAACTGATTCATGAATTCGGCAAAGTTGCAGGATATAAAATCAATGCACAGAAATCGGTTGCATTCCTACAAACCAACAATGAAGCAACAGAAAGAGAAGTGAAGGAATCGATCCCATTTACAATTGCACCAAAAACCATAAAATACCTAGGAATAAATCTAACCAAAAAAGTGAAAAATCTATACACTGAAAACTATAGAAAGCTTATGAAAGAAATTGAAGACACAAAAAAATGGAAAAATATTCTAGGCTCCTGGATAGGAAGAACAAATATTGTTAAAATGTCAATATTACCCAAAGCAATCTACATATTCAATGCAATCCCTATCAAAATAACACCAGCATTCTTCACAGAGCTAGAACAAACAATCCTAAAATTTGTATGGAACCAGAAAAGACCCCGAATAGCCAAAGCAATCTTGAAAAAGAAAACCAATGCAGGAGGCATCACAATCCCAGACTTCAAGCTGTATTACAAAGCTGTAATCATAAAGCAGTATGGTACTGGCACAAGAACAGACACTCAGATCAATGGAACAGAACAGAGAACCCAGAAATGGACCCACAAACATATGCCCAACTAATCTTTGACAAAGCAGGAAAGAATATCCAATGGAATAAAGACAGTCTCTTCAGCAAGCAGTGCTGGGAAAACTGGACAGCAACATGCAAAAGAATGAACCTGGACCACTTTCTTACACCATACACAAAAAGAAACTCAAAATGGATGAAAGACCTAAATTTAAGACAGGAAGCCATCAAAATCCTCGAGGAGAAAGCAGGCAAAAACCACTTTGACCTTGGCCGCAGCAACTTCTTACTCAACATGTCTCCAGAGGCGAGGGAAACAAAAGCAAAAATGGACTACTGGGACCTCATCAAAATTAAAAGCTTCTTTCTGAATTCATGGGGCATTCCAGATACTGAGACAGCCACGGTGTCTAGAATGGGGAGGGCAAGGTAAGCATGTATAGTTTCAGATGAGGCTAAACAGGAAGATAGGAACCAGATTATGCAGGGCCTTATAATTAGGGCAACAATATCATTTTATCATCTAATCTGGGACTCTACTGAAAGCAACACTAAAACCTATTCATCACACCAAGAAAATTATAACCTATGCTAAGGACTTACGTCTGGTATGAAACACAGACAGACCAAAGTGGAAGCAGAGACACCAGTTAGAAAGTGATTCCTTTATCCGACTTAAGAGGCTGGATAAAGGTGGCAGTGGCAAAGCTTGGGGAAAGTGAAAAGAATGAAGATATTTTCAAAAGGGGAAACTTAAAAAGATTTGGTGATGGACAAGTATTCATAGATGTCCTCTCAGGTTCTGGCTTGTTAACAGGACAGACAGTGCCATTCTCTAAAACTGTGAACTCTGACAGAGAATGACTTTTAGGAGAAATATCATAAATCTGAGCTGAATCTGAGACATCTAAGCAGAGATAGTGAGTAAGCAGTGATCTCCAGGTACAGAGCCCAGAAAATTGGTCTGGGGAAACAAAAGAATAAGTGAAATGCACACAAACAAGTGAGAGATGAGTGATGAGAATTCTTAAGGGGAAAATCAGAAGCAAAGAGAACGCTGCATTAAGCCTTGAAGTCCCCTTTAATGGTTGTAGATATAATCATTACAAAGGAAGCTATGCAAGGATACAGAAAGGGTGGAATAAAGTGTGGTGCCCAGGAAGCCAAGGAAAGAGGGTGTCCATGAAGGACAGCATGGGCGGAGTAACCTGCTTCTCAGAAGTCAACTGAAAACCAAAACTGCATTTAATGACAACAGATCAATGGAGACCTTTTCAAGAGCTGCTTTGGTAGTGGTGGAATCAGAAACCACCATAGAACAAGCTGAAGGTTAAGTATAGTGTGGAAAAAATGAAGACTGTAAAATCAGACAATTCTTCAAGAAGGTGAGTTGTGCAAAATACAAGTGAGTTGTGCAAGGGAGAAGTGAGATAGGGCAGTGGAAGTGAGAGGGTTGATGGAGAGATTTTATTAATAATTTTTAAATTAAAGATTTAAACATGTTTAAAAGTCAATGGAAAGTCACAAAGACCACATATTATGATTCCATTTATATGAAATGTCCAAAAGATGCAAATATGTAGAGAAAGAAAGGAGATTAGTGGTTGCCAAGGGCTGAAGAGAGAAAGGAGTTGGGAGTGACTGCTGAATAGGTTTATTTCGGGGATGACAAAAATGTTCTGGAACTAGTGGTGATGCTTGCACAACCCTGCGAACATACTAAGAACAACACAACCATACATTTTAAAATGATTTTATAGTATGTGAATGATATCTCAAATTTCCAAAAAGTTAAAGAGAAGAAGCTAGGTGACAGAGATTAAGTCATTAGGAAAAGGAAAACCAGACTGAGGTTCCTGGGATGAGAGGAGAGTATGGGATCCAAAGGACAGCTCTGATTAGAATATAGTAATAATAATAGTAATAGAATCATGAATAACAACATTTGTCCAACAAAACCAAAAGCAGACCCATGGTCTTTTGCTGTGTTTTCCACCAATTCACAGTTATCCACAACTGATTTAATTTTTTTATTTTAACATCTCATGGGTCAAATAAGCAATTAGACAGTAACATAAAAAAATAAAGATCCTGAAACAGTGGAAATGACCATTACTGACAACCTTAGGCTAACCAAAGAACCCAAATCCTACTTGCAAAATGTTAAGAAACTACCCTGATCAAATTGACCTCTCTTTTTTTTTTTATTAAATGTTTATTCATTTTTGAGAGAGAGGGCGTGAGTGGGGCAAGGGCAGAGAGCATGGGGGACAAAGGCTCTAAAGCGGGCTCTGTGTGACAGACAGCAGACAGTCTGATGTGGGGCTCAAACTCACAAACTGTGAGATCATGACCTGAGCTGAAGTCAGACACTCACGCTCAAACCACTGAGTCACCCAGGCGCCCCTCATATTGATCTCTTAAATGCAGATCTCTGTGCTAGCCAAGAAGCAGATGACACGAAAGAAAAATCCAGTCATCCAAACACCTCTCTGGCCTTCCAAGTACCGTTAAAAGTATTGCAATTTTCTAAGCAAACCCCAGTGACTTACCCTAAATTCACTTAAAGAAAAAAAAAAAAAAGCTTTTAAAAAATTCAGTAGTAAGGGGCATCTGGGTGGCTCAGTTGGTTCAGCGTCCAACTCTTCGTACCAGCTCAGGTCATGATCTCACAGTTCGCGAGATGGAGCCCTGCATCAAGCTCTGTGCTGACAGCATGAAGCCTGCTTGGGATTCTCTCCCTCTCTCTGCCCCTCCCCCACCCTTTCTCTCAAAATAAATAAACTTAAAAAAAGTCAGTAGTAAGAGACCCTTAAATAAATTTGTTTTGTATTACAGAATTTAGGAACAATCTAAAAGTAATCATTAAGGAGTTGGATGAATAAACTATAATACCTCCACACAAGAGAATACTCTGTAATCATTAAAGAAGAATGGGCTGTGCTTTTATGAAGAGGGTTCCTTGATATATTTAAAAAAAAAAAAAGCACAACTTTGAATAAAATCACATATGTACATTATGACCGCATTCTTGTATAAAAGACAAAAACCAAACAAAAAAGATCCCATGTATGTATATGCATAGAAAACTCTGGAAGTGTAAAAGCCACTCCTGGATGTGGAAATGGTGGGTGGGGTGAATAGGGTAGACACACACCTTCATTCTCTTCATTATTTTTCTTTTATCTGAATACGTTTTACATAAAATAATTTTCACAGCAGTGTTTTCTAACTATATGCAAAATGCTTATAATGTCAAGTGGGGGTAAAAAAAAAAAGTCCTATTATTGTATCTATCAAAATTACAATCACAAAAAATACTATGTATGTATAAGGACAAAGACTTAGAAAGACACATAAAGTACTTACATCTTCTGGGGGTGTAAAAACTGTGACTTTTTATTTTATGTTTGCAACATTACCATCATAAATGTAGTTACGAAGGATATATTTCTATAATTTTCCATTAAGCGTTCTATAATGTCTGTATAATTAAAAACAAAAACAAAAACCAGGGGTGCCTGGGTAGCTGAGTAGGTTGAGCATCTGACTTCAGCTCAGGTCTTGATTTCACAGCTCATGAGTTCTAGCCCTGCATCAGGCTCTGTGCTGACAGCTCAGAGCCTGGAGACTGCTTTGGATTCTGTGTCTCTGTCTCTCTCTGCCCCTCTGCTGCTTGCTTGCTCACTCTCTCTGTCACACACACAAACATTAAAAAAAATTTTTTTAACAAATAAAAAAATAAAAAACAAAATCCTCTTTTCAAAAAAGGAAAACAGGCCCATGGTTTCAGAATACTTTTCCATGAAAGAGGGACAATTCTGTTGGAAACCAAACTAGGATTATTTCCCACGGTGACAGCAATCACAAAAGACAGTACTACAGCTGAAGCATTAATTACATAGCTTTATAAAACACTCGGAGCAAGGGAAACAGCATTATAATTAATGTTTTCTTAGTGCCTTCAAACAGAGTTGTTATTTATATCAACAATTCTTGTTATTAAAAAATATACATATATTCACCTTGATGGACTAGAGTATATAATTTATTAATAAGAAATTACATCCTAATCACCAAAATGTACAAGATATCAAGCAGAGGTTATTCTAATTAAAGAAACGGAAAAAAACAACAAAGAGCTGATTCTTACACTTTGTTAGCAAGACAAGTGTTCATTCTCTTACCTCTAAGAAAACACAGACACTACTCTGAGGGTTAGAAATCCTTTTGTAGGACAAAGTCTAGTCATTCAGCTTTACTGGTTAAATATGTAGGTCACTGTAGCACCCTGGGACATTAAAAATTCCTGAACACAGGCAAGATCTTTTTTCATTCTCGTTTCTGAGATCACAAGAACTAAAATTAGCTCTCACGTGGAAATTAGTAATTTATTCGATCAGTCTTTGTTGTTTAACACATCCAGCTTCACAAAATAGCCTATTGTCAGCAAGTCCATGTCCGATTTCCCCAGAATAACTCCTGCTCTGCTACTAATGAATACAATATTACCATTATAGATGGAGTTTGGAAGGATACATTCTGTGACCAATGGTTGAAATAACAATCATTCTAACACTGTAGGACTGAACCTCATGTAACAACAACAAAGGCTAAAGCCCCCCAACCTAATTTTCTGACTTGGTTTCTATTCATTAGATCTTCACCAAGAGGTTAAATATGTACTGTTATAGGGGCGCCTGGGTGGCTCAGTCGGTTGAGCGTCCGACTTCAGCTCAGGTCACAATCTCGCGGTCCGGGAGTTCAAGCCCCGCGTCAGGCTCTGGGCTGATGGCTCAGAGCCTGGAGCCTGTTTCCGATTCTGTGTCTCCCTCTCTCTCTGCCCCTCCCCCATTCATGCTCTGTCTCTGTCTCAAAAATAAATACATGTTAAAAAAAAAATTTTTTTTTAAATATGTACTGTTATAAAGTATGACAAAACCCTTCAATGCTGGCTCTTTGGCTTAAAAACAAATCAGTTAAGTGTCACACTCTAACCAAACTCAACTGACAGGGCTCAACTCAGTTGCATATCCCCAAGGGGCTGGTTACTGTGAAAAAGTACAAACTAAAATCTAATTGCAAAGGTCAGACATGATTACAACAAGGCAGTGATGGATGCAGAGAAGAAAAATAGAAAGGGAGATTACACTAGAAATCCTCGTCACCTTATCAATTACACCAAGCGTAACAAAAATAAGGGTACCTATCATTTGCTAAGTGTTTATAATGTGTCACTTCACATGCATTATCACTAACCCTTATGACAAATACCAAAATATGTCTTTTTATCCCTGTGTTCTTTAGATGAGGAAATTCAGTCTCCGTGAAGTTAATTATCTAAAACCTCCAGAGCTGCTAAGTGGCACCTCAAGACCAGTCCTTAGAGTGACTGACTCAGAAATACCCCCTCTCCATACCACACACACCCTGCTTAAGAGGTGAGCAAATATGGGGTGCCTCACTGGCTCAGTCAGTAGACCTTGCAAATTTTGATCTCAGGGTCATGAGTTTGAGCTCTTCGTGGGGTGTAGAGATTACTTGAATATATAAAACTTAAAAGAAAAAAAACACGCATTCATGTTTATAGGTTAAAAATTCAAAACATAAGGGCACTTGGGTGCCTCAGTTGGCTGAGTGTCCGACTTCGGCTCAGGTCATGATCTCACAGTTCGTTGAGTTCGAGCCCCACATTGGGCTCACCGCTGTCAGTGCAGAGCCTGCTTTTCTGATCATCTGTCCCTCTCTCTCTACCCCTCCCCCGTTTATACTCTCTCAAAAATAAATAAAAATAGTTTTTTAAAAGTTCAAAACAGGGGTGCCTGGGTGGCTCAGTCAGTTGAGTGTCCAACTTCAGCTCAGCTCATGATCTCTCGATTTGAGAGTTCAAGCCCCGTGTCGGGCTCTGTGCTGACAGCTCAGAGCCTGGAGCCTGCTTCAGATTCTGTGTCTCCCCCATTCTCTGCCCCTCCCCTGCTCATGCTCTGTCTCCCTCTGTCTCTCAATAATGAATAAGTGTTAAAAAAATTTTTTTAATAAAAAAATTTTTAAAAGTTCGAAACATATAATTAAATCAAATTTATTGAATGTATTGTTTAGACTTCCTATCAGCAGTACTTAATGGTTTTTGGGTCAATGACCCTTTTTAAAAGTGAAGTTCTAAATTACAGGTCAAAGTTTTGAACCCTATCTCCTCAAGAAAAAAAATATACCATTTTTTTTTTGTTTGTTTTTTAAAGTAAGCTCTATGGCCACCATGGGACTTCCACTCATGACCCTAAGATCAATAGCCTAGAGACTGAGCCAGCCAGACGTGCCTCCAACTCAAGTATTTTTATCTAATTGTTTTCAAGGCATTTGTGAATCCTCTGAAAGTCCCTAAGGTTATTTCCCTGTTTACTTTTGTCTACTTGGTTAGAAATACAAGGAAAAGTGTCTCCAAATTATGTTAAACACTTTTTAATTTTTTTAGAGAGCGCTCTCACAGCTCACAAGTAGGGGGGGAGGGAGAGAGAGAAAGGGAGAGAGGGAGGGGGAGAGAGAGAGAATGAATCTCAAGCAGGATCCATGCGCAGCATGGAGCTCAATTTGGGGCTCAGTCCCACGACGCTGGGATCATGCCCTGAGCTGAAATCGAGTTGGATGCTCAACTGACAGTCACCCAGGTGCCCCATGTTAAACACTTATTAAAAGATATTTCTGTTATATTTTTCAAAATGCTGAAGCCTTTGTTTATTTTTGAGAAAGAGAGAGAGAGAGAGAGAGAGAGAGAGAGAGAATGAGTGGGGGAGGAGCAGAGAGAGAGGGAGACACAGAATTCGAAGCAGGCTCCAGGCTCTGAGCTGTCAGCACAGAGCCCAATGTGAAGCTCAAACCCACAAACCATGACATCATGATGTGAGCCAAAGTTGGATGCTTAACCAACTGAGCCACCCAGGTGACCTTCATTTTTTTTAACTTTCAATGAAAATTATTGTTTTTATTAACATAAACTAGTCCTTTTTTTTCCAATTTGATGCTTTCTTATCTTCTATTTTACTTTTTCTAATTTGGGGGAACTCTCATTTGCCTAGAAAATTTTTGTTCATCCCTTTAATTTTCCATTAATCCATAATTTAAGTAGGTCACTTGTGAGGTGGACAGGGGGAGGAGGAGGGGTAGGCAATGGGTTAGACAGGTGATGAGTAGGCAGCTCTTTCTGTCCATAGGTCTGTCCCTGTGCTTTAATAAAATCATCTATCTGCACCAAAAACAATAACAAAAAACAGGTGATGGGTAGTAAGGAAGGCACTTGTGATGAGCACCAGGTGTATGTAAATGATAAATCACTAAATTCTACAGCTGAAACTAATATTCCACTGTATGTTAACTAGATGGAATTTAAATACAAACTTAGAGAAAAAGTAAGTTTGCCATTTGTAAATGGCACAGAGTTAGAGTTTACAGAGGAATTAACTCTCGTGAATTCAATACATTTTTTGCATGTCTATTACTTGCCAGGCACCTTTAATACATTCAGATATGCTGTAATAACAAATCTGTCTGGTCTTCTCTGAGCTATTACTTTAAAAAATATAAATCTTAAGCCATCTTAAAAATCCTCCTCTGGTTCCTCTGTGTCTGAGCAACCAAGTTAATTTGCATGCTATGACAGGCTCTTCATGACCTGTTCTTTTTTTCATCTTGTTACTCCCCAACCTGCTATCCTATGTCCACTTCAGCCCCACCTACGTGCAATTCTCCAAACTTTCCACACCCTTCACAAAATTCTGTTCTCTGTACTTGGAATTCTTTCCCCCACCCTTTTTTTTTTTTTTTAATGTTTGTTTATTTTTAAGACAGAGCACAAATGGGGGAGGGACAAAGAGAGGGAGACACAGAATCCAAAGCAGGCTTTAGGCTCTGAGCTGTCAGCACAGAGCCTGATGCAGGGCTCAAACTCAGACAGTTAACCGAAGTCAGACACTCAACTGACTGAGCCACCCAGGTGCCCCTCCTTCCCCCTTCTATTCAGTCTTCAGGATTCAGTTCAAAGACCCAAGGCCTCTACTAACATCACCCCGTATCACTGCTTTGTCCTGCTCTTCTGACTTCCATTTTCAATTGCCTACTAAATAACCGTACTCGAATATCCCACAGCTTTCTCAGATTGCATATAACCCAAACCGAAAATCTCATCTCCCCAAAAACAAGCTCATTCCCCCTTGATCCCTAACTCAATAAACCAGGTGCTACCACCTAGACTCTTGCTAAATTAGAATCCAAAGCACCACACCTGGCTCACACTCCTTAATTTCTACCACGTTCTGCTCATTCTATTCATGAATTTTTCTCAAATTCATCAGTGATTTCTATCCCTCCTGCCTCTACCTAGTTAGGCCACCAATGTCTAATCTGGATTACTGAAACCATTTCCTACTTACCTCCCTATACCTCCAATCTTAATTTCCCCTGCAACCTATCCTCCACAATGCTCCTAGACTACTTCTGTCTAAACACAATTCTGAACATGTTATTCCTCTACTTTTAAATGTTAGTGGATAAGGATGGGGGTGGGTAGCTCTGAAGATACAAGAACCCTTGATGCATGTCCTTAAAATAAATTCCAAACTCCTAAGTGGGTCTTGTAAAGTACTACCAGCATAATCATCTCCAGACTCATCTGTCCACTATATCTCAGGCACACTCTGCTTTTCCAGTTCCCCTACTGCTCAGTGCTCTGCACATACTGTTCCCTCTACTTGTAACACTCTTCTATCCGGCTAACTCCTAGTCATTCTTCAGCACAACCATGACACCACTTTTGTTTCAAATCATTCTCTAAGTCCCAAAGTCACAGTTGGGTCTCCCTTCTATGTGATTCTACCATACATCCCACAGATTCTGCCACACCAAATGTGTTTATTTGTCCACTTCCCCTACTAGCATGTAAACTCCAAATGCGAAGTCACTGTCTTTCTTCTTTATTATGGCTTTTCCAAGAATTTAGCACAAAATGGTTAATCAACAGACATTTTGTTAAGTAATTAAGTACAATGATAGGAACACACAGGAAACCAAGAATAAAAAAACTGTATCTGTCCTAAAGCTACATGGACAAATAAAACATCCACATATATAACTATGAAATGAAGATTTAAGCACGATGGTAGAGATGATCTACACCAAGAGAAATACTAACTCAATCTCTCTAGACCATCTCCACAGTAAGATGCCAAAAATAATTCTTTAGAGCATGTAAAGAAAATACTGGAACTCTTATTTAAATGCTTTTTATTTCTATTTCATATTATGGCATCTAATGTGCTTAATATAGTAACACAGTGAATTGTACAAGCATTCATATATGGGGTGGTCCTCAACTTTTAACTGAGTGACAAAAAAAGCTTGGAAACCATAGTTCTAGGGTATTTGATCTCAACCTTTGTGTATTGTTGAAGGGGGCCTTGATCGCTTTCAGAATCTGATAGAAACTAAGAATTATCTCCCAGAAAAATGAGCATAAATATACATTATTTTTAAACTTTTATAAGATTTCTAGGGTATCTCGGCCTTCAGGTTAAGTCCTGCCCTAGGGCTTCCATTTTTAAAGCCATAAAGAGACTGCTAGTAGAAGAGGTCATCAAAATGTCTCAGGCCCTATTATCCTATTATTCCTTACCTTCCCTTTTCTCCACAATCCTGCTCCTCCTCCTCCCCAGTTGAATCACCACACCTGTCCCCAAGAAGGCTTGGAATTTCTAGTCTATAACTCCCATAGAGTTTAGGAATGCAGTGAAATATTTCCTTCTCAAAGGTATAACATACACATCAGTTATTCCCAAACCATCACCATAATTTTGCTATTTCCCTAAGTACTCATATTATTATTTCCTTAATTTTAAAAATCAACATTTTTACCAAATTTAACTTTAAATCTGACGACATCCTAAGTATCTGTGAAATCAGTTTTGATGCCTGATGATTTTCCTACTACATCAAAATAAACATACACTTAAAATAAGGACTCTAGACCCTCATCAGCACCAAGTTTTAGAGCACAATCTCAAGGTTTCTGCACTTACTCTGAAATCTCTGTTGGGTAAGCAATAATTCGGAGATCAAGTTTTCTTAAAGCCAGAAAGAAACTTGAAAGTATTTGGTCCAATCCTCTCATTTTACAGTTTAAAAAGATGCAACCCAGACAGGTTAAGTGATTTGTCCAAGATCAGATGAGAAATTTAAGGAAAAGTCTAGGATTAGCATTCAGGTATAGTATTGGCCCAGTATGCTTTCCACTACACTTGTGTCCTTTCAGATTACACTAGAATAATACAGTTATCAAGAATTCTTCATCTGTTACCTACCTCACTCTTCCATTCAGATTTATCTGAACATGCTGCTTAAAATCTGGATATTTGGATGCCAGATACGCAAAGTCAGGAGGTTTGTCCTTGTATCTATTCCTTGCATGCATTGATTTACTCAGAGCCATCTTTAAAAAGAAAAAAAAAAGGAAAAAAGTCAGCATATTTTAGTTTAAAAAAAATTAGTGGGAAAAAGCTGTGGTTGCCAAGTCAACAGTTATAGCCAATATATTTCTGCTAATCAACTGAGAAAGTAGAGTTACATTTTTTAAATGTACACAGCAAATAAGCATATGAAAAGATGCTTAACATCACCATGAATCATTAGGGAAATGCAAATCAAAACCACAGTATCACTTCATACCCATTAGGATGACTATTATTAAAAAGGAAAAAAAAGAGGGGTGCCTGGGTGGCTCAGTTAGTTAAGCGTTGGACTTTGGCTCAGGTCACGACCTCATGGTTCATGAGTTCAAGCCCCACATCAGGCTCTGTGCTAACAGCTTGGAACCTGCTTCAGATTCTGTGTCCCCCTCTCTCTCTCTCTGACCCTCCCCTGCTCGCACTCTCTAAAATAAATAAACATTTTAAAAAGTTAAAAAAAAAAAAGAAAAAAAAAGATAAACGTTGGTGAGGATGTTAGGAAACTGGAGCCTTCACGCACTGCAGGGAGGAATGTGTACAACTGCTGTGGAAAGTTTGGCGGTTCTTTAAAAAGTAGAATTGCCACATGATCCAGCAACTCCCCTCCTCATATACCCAAGAAAAGTGAAAGCATGGATTCAAAGAGATATTTGCACATCAGTGTTCACAGCAGCATTATTCATAACAGCCGAAAGGTAGAAACAATCCCAAATGTCCATAAATGGATAAACCAAATGTGGTACATACATACAATGGAATATTATTCAGTCATAAAAAGGAATAAATTTCTGATACACCCTACAACATGGATGAACCTTAAAAACATTATGTAAGGGAAACAAGCCACGTACAAAAAAGACAAACGGGGGCGCCTGGGTGGCGCAGTCAGTTAAGCGTCCGACTTCAGCCAGGTCACGATCTCGCGGTCCATGAGTTCGAGCCCCGCGTCAGGCTCTGGGCTGATGGCTCGGAGCCTGGAGCCTGTTTCCGATTCTGTGTCTCCCTCTCTCTCTGCCCCTCCCCCGTTCATGCTCTGTCTCTCTCTGTCCCAAAAATAAATAAACGTTGAAAAAAAAAATTTCAAAAAAGACAAACGTTGTATTTTCCCACTTATAGTAGCAAGAATAGGCAAATTCATATAGAGAGCAGAATAGAGGTTACCAGGGTTTGGGAGGGAGGTAGGAATGTTGAATTATTACTTAATGGGTACACGGTTTCTGTTTAGGATGAGGAAAAACTTCTAGAAATGGACAGTGGTGATGGTTACACAACACTGAATGCACTTAATGCCACTGAATAGTACACTTAAAAATGGTTAAAATGGTTAACTTTTATGTTATGTATATTTTATCACAGTTTGAAAAATGTATGCAACATATGATTTTTTTTTTTTTTTAAACCATGGTAAGAAAACCGGAAACTATTCTTTTGAAAGCATCAAAGGGGTAGAAGGCAGTATAATCTACAGCCAAGAAGTAATAGTCAGAGGTACTTTTTACAGTGTTCTTGTATGGACTGAATATTTGGTAGTACACCATAAAGTCACTAATGTTTCAAAATACACTTTCTATTTTATAGATTTCAGTCTTGTCAGTCCTAGGTAGCTAAAAACCAAATGAAAACAAACAATTTTGTCTTCTTCCAGATTACAAAAAGGGAAAAAAAGTTAATGCATTTATATTGCAAGACAAACACTGGAAGAAAAGCCATTGTAGTGGTTTAGTAAATTGTGCAGTTGGTAATTTGAAAAAATAATTTTTTTATGCTTGTTTATTTTTGAAAGACAAAGACAGAGCATGAGTGGGGGAAGGACAGAGACAGAGGGAGACACAGAATCCAAAGCAGGCTCCAGGCTCTGAGCTGTCAGCACGGAGCCCGACATGGGGCTCAAACCCACGAACTGAGAGATCATGGCCTGAGCCGAAGTCGGACGCTTACCGAGCCACCCAGGCGTCCCTAAAAAAATATTTTAGTGTATATCTCAGTGGCAACTGATTTGTATTTTCTTTTTATCACTCTGTATTTTCCATTGTTTTTTATAAGGCGCATTCACCTAAACAAAATTATGTAAGTCAGAATCTTAGGCATCACTTGCTAGTTCTATACTCCTCTCATATCCCCCAAAATCAACAGTCATGAGGATTTTTACCTGCTAAATACCTCTCAAATCCATCTATTCCTCCCTATCTTCACAGGTATCAGCCCAGTACAAATTAACAACCTCCTACTTGGCCACACGAAATCAACTCTTACAATTTTCCTTTTCCACCTTGCAGAGATCATCTCCTAAACACAAATCTCATTATGTCTTCTCCTATGCTCACCTGTTCAAATCTTTACTCAGAGGATTAAAAACAAAAACCACTAGGGTGCCTGGGTGGCTCAGTTGGTTAAAGTTAAGCCTCTGACTCTTGATATCTTGATTTCAGCTCCAGTCAGGAAGGCTGCTTAAGATTCTCTCTTCCTCTGCCCCCACCCCCCACCCCTTCGCACAGGCTTGCTATCTCAAACTCATCACTTTAGCATACATATTAGGCCCAGTACAGCACGGCCTTTCCTAGTTTTTCACCATCAGTTTATGTCACACCTATCCTTGCTCTTCTTTCTGTCCCTCCACTCTGGCAACAGGGTCTTTACACAGTTTATTCCCTTTGTAATGTTCTTTCCTCCTCTTCACCTACTGAATTCCTACTTATCCTTTAAGTTTTTATTTATTTATTTTTGAGAGAGAGCACAGCCAGAGTGCAGCCAGCAAGTGGGAGAGGGACAGAGAAAACAAGAATCCTAAGCAGGCTCCACACTGTCAGCACAGAGCCTGATGTGAGGCTGCAATTCTCTAACCCAACTGCGAGATCATGACCGGAACGGATATCAAGAGTCAGACGCTTAATAGATTGAGCCACCCAGGCGCCCCTCCTACTCATTTTTACTCTTACAGTTCAAACATCTCTCCTTCAGGAAAGTGTTTCTTCCCTAATCTCACTAGTTAAATCATATTCCCTTATTATAGTGTCTCCTGGCAACAAGCACCTTTCCTTTGTAGGCTTATTAGAGATGTAACTTTACACAGTAATGGATCTAACACTCTATTTCAGGTTTTTGACAGCTTTCTACACTGAAAAAAAATTGTTAATTTTTTAATTCAAGTATAATTAGCATAATGTTATATTAGTTTCAGGTGTATGATATAATGGTTCAACAATTATAAATATTCCCCTGGGCTCATCAAAGTAAGTGTACTCTTTTTTTTTTTTTAATTTTATTTTTAACGTTTATTTATTTTTGAGACAGAGCATGAATGGGGGAGGGTCAGAGAGAGAGGGGGACACCGAATCTGAAACAGGCTCCAGGCTCTGAGCTGTCAGCACAGAGCCCGACACGGGGCTCGAACTCACGGACCGCGAGACCAGACCTGAGCCGAAGTCAGCCGCTTAACCAACTGAGCCACCCAGGCGCCCCAAAGTAAGTGTATTCTTAATCCCCCCCACCCACCTCCCCACCTCCCCTCTGGCAACCACCAGTTTGTTGTTTGCATTTAAGAGTCTGTTTTTTGGGAGGCACTTGGGTGGTTCAGTCTGTTAAGCGTCCAACTCCTGATTTCAGCTCAGGTCCTGATCTCATAGTCGTGGGATAGAGCCCTAAGCCAGGCTCTGAGCTGAGCTGAACGTGGAGCCTGCTTGGAATTGTCTCTCCCCACCCCCTCCTCTACAGACATGCACGCGCACTCGCGCGTGCTCTCTCTCTCTCTCTCTCTCTCAAAAATAAACATCTAAAAGAAAAGAGTCTTTTTTTGCTCATCTCCCTTTTTTTTGTTTCTTTAAATTCCACATGAGTGAAATCATATGGTATTTGTCTTTCTTTGACTTATCTCACTTAGCACTATATCCTCTAGGTCCACCCATGTTGTTGCAAATGGCAAGATTTCATTCTTTTTTAAATTTTTTTAATGTTTTTATTTACTTTTGAGAGACAGAGACCAAGTGCGAGTGGGAGTGTGGGGGAGGGAGGGAGAGAGAAAGAGAGAGAAAGAGAGAAAGAGAGAGAGAGAGAGAGAGAGAGACAGAGGGAGGGAGACACAGAATCCGAAGCAAGCTCCAGGTTCTGTGCTGTCAGTACAAAGCCCGATGCAGGGCTTAAACACGTGAACCACCAAAAGACCATGACCTGAGTGGAAGTTGGATGTTTAACCAACTGAGCCACCCAGGTGCCCCAAGATTTCATCCTTTTTAATAGCTGAGTAATATTCCATCATGTATATATACACCTTTTTAAAAATATATACCTTTTAAAAAAATTTTTAGTGTTTATTTATTTTTGAGAGAGACATGTGCAAGCCGGGGGAGGGGCAGAGAAAGAGGGAGACACAGAATCCAAAGCAGGATCCAGGCTCTGAGCTGTGAGCACAGAGCCCGACATGGGGCTCAAACCCACGAACCGTGAGATCATGACCTGAGCCGAAGTCAGACACTTAACCAACTGAGATACCCAGGCACCCCAACTTTCAAAGCATTCTAGGCTTTTCCCTCAAAGTTCTTTAGTTTACATTTGTCTGTCCTATCCCCCACCCCACCTCCCAAGCTGCAACCATGTCCATCTTATTGTTTATTCCATCCACCAGCAACTGGCATACAATAAATATTTGTTACGTCAATGAATAATTCAGAATTCAGGGGAATTAATAGTCACCTGAAAGCTTTTCAGCATACTAAACTACCACCTCTTGCCCCTAACATTATCACAGAAACTCACTACATACAAGTTTTAATTTCCTAACATTAATATGCCCTTACAGACTATCAAGAAAGAGGGGAGCATAAAACTAGGACAAGAACCCGTCCCCATGAAAAAGTTATATAAGGGGCACCTGGCTGGCTCAGTCAGTACAACATGTGACTCTTGATCTTGGGGTTGTAAGTTCAAGCCCTATGTTGGGTGTAAAGATTACTTAAAAATAAAATTTAAAAAAGATTAAAAGAATTGTAAAAAATTTTTTTTAATTAAAAAAATAAAATAAAGTAAATAAATAAATAATAAAATTAAGGGGCGCCTGGGTGGCTCAGTCTGTTGGGCAACCAACTCCACCCAGGTCATGATCTCACAGATCATGAGTTTGAGCCCCTCATCCGGCTCTGTGCTGACAGCTCAGAGCCTGAAGCCTGCTTTGGATTCTGTGTCTCCCTCTCTCTCTGCCCCTCCCCCACTCATGTTCTATCTCTCTCCTTCAAGAGTAAATAAACATCAGGGGCGCCTGGGTGGCTCAGTAGGTTAAGCGTCTGACTTCAGCTCAGGTCATGATCTCGTGGTTCATGAGTTCAAGACCCACATCGGGCTCTGTGCTGACAGCTCAGAGCCTGGAGCTTGCTTCAGATTCTGTCTCCGTCTCTCTCTGCCCCTTCCCCACTCATGCTCTGTCTCTTTCTCAAATATAAATAAAACATTAAAAAAATTTTTTCAAAAAGAGTAAATAAACATCAAAAAATATTTAAAAAAAAAAATT
The DNA here is from genome assembly GCF_028749965.1 of Puma concolor. Taxonomy (NCBI): domain Eukaryota; kingdom Metazoa; phylum Chordata; class Mammalia; order Carnivora; family Felidae; genus Puma; species Puma concolor. The sequence continues at coordinate 15,015,503 of NC_141680.1, read as the reverse complement.
TTTTTTTTAACATTTATTTATTTTTGAGACAGAGAGAGACAGAGCATGAACAGGGGGAGGGCCAGAGAGAGAGGGAGACACAGAATCTGAAGCAGGCTCCAGGCTCTGAGCTGTCAGCACAGAGCCTGATGCAGGGCTCGAACTCACGGACCGTGAGATCGTGACCTGAGCGGAGTCGGACGCTCAACCGACTGAGCCACCCAGGCGCCCCCCAAAAATATTTTTAATAAACAAATTAAATTTAATTTAAAAAAAAAGGAAAATGTTCTCCTTTCTTGTGATTCTGGCAAGCAACAAAAGAAAAGTACCCTAACAGTAATTTCAAGAGACATTGGTATGTAAGGCTCTGCAACACATTTAAGATTCTAAAGACTGCATGCATGACATCAGTGTACACACGACACTCTGAACATATGTGGAACAAATTAAATTACAGATACAGCAAATTCAATTCATGTCCTACATTAATCAACCCTTCTGATTAGAATACATACAGAAAAAATCAATAAAGCCACCCTTTTGCTAACCAATCTCCTAACGCAGGCAATGGGGTCTTAGCTAAATCTTATTCTTCTGAGTATCAACACTTAGCTGGAATAAACATTGTCACTTCCCACTTCTCCCTAACTTAATCTTTCTCTTCCTGGCTCATTCTTATCCAGTCACACTGCCCTCCTTGTTTGTTTGTTTGTTTTTTAATCAAATCTGGCACACTCCTGACTCAGGGCTTTTGTACTTGGTCTGTATAGACTGCTCTTCCCCCAGAAATACATACATATAAGGTGCCTCACCTTTTTCAGGCCTTTGACAAAACCTCACCTTCTCACTGATGCCTTTCCCACTTTTTAAAAATTATTATTTTTTAAAGTATGCTCCATGCCCAACGTGGGGTCTGAAGTAACCACCCCTCTATCAAAAGTAGCATGCTCTATCAACTGAGCCAGCCAAGGCGCCCCTGATGCCTTTCCTCAGTGCAGTGAGTTAACACACTCCACTCCCTTAATAGTTTCGGTACTCTACATAGAACTTACCCATCCGATATTCCATACACAGCATTTACTTACTTTTCAAAACTGCCCTGCCAGTAAACTTCATGTGGGAAAATATTTTGTCTATCTTGTTCACTGTGATATCCCCGCGCCTAAATTAGGGCCTGGGAGAGTAGACACTCGTAAGTATTTGTTGACTGAACACACGACGAAACTCTTCACTGTCCCAGAACACTAAAACACAGCACTCTCATTCTTTGTAGAACAGCCCTCAACTGGACACTCAAAAAGGATGTCTCTTGTGGGTTACCCGGGTCAGTCCAGAAAGCCAAAGGAGCACACCCTTGACACTGAGGCTTCGCTTTTCTTTGATCTTTGCCATCTCCATGCTGTTTCCTTGGTTTCTCCTAACCCTCTTAATAACAGTCTTAAACTACCGTTTATCTTAACACAAAAGAATCTAAATTCCGCTTCGAATTCAAATTTCCGCTTCCAACTCGAAATTTCTTCTGCATAAATTTCTCCCAGTTCAACCCCAATCTCCGTTTTCTCACTTTGCCTTCCTTCATTCATAACTCTTTTTCCTCTAGTTCCGCCATTGCCAGTTCTCTATCTCCTCCACTCCTCCCACACATTCATCTTATCCACCCAGTCTTCCAGCCTCAGTTTCGGATCTCTCTAAACGTCCTCAGCCCCTGGGACCTCTCTCACTTCAATCCTAGCCTCCATTCTATACGCCAACTCCTCCCAGCCGCCCCACCACCATTACCCCCTCCACGTGCGCGCGCGCGCGCACCCACCCACCCAAACCGTTCACTCACCCATGTGGTCTGTCCCCCTAGACCCAAAGTCAGTACCTCACAGGTGCAGAATCCGCGCGCGCGCACGCAAACACACACACACATACATACACCCATCGGGTCTGTCTCCCCAGGCCCGAAGTCAGCAACTCACCAGCCCAGGACCCGAGAATAAGGAACTCGGGCCGTACATTGGTTAAATGACCTCTCCTCCCGCCCAAGAAATATTAAATGACTCACATCTGAAGTCAACGTTTCTTCAAGAAGACCAGTCTGGAGTAGGCCTCTTTAACCCTAGAGTCTTAAACCACCCGCAGAGCGAAGCGCCTAGAAACGCAGATGTTACGCTCCAAGTGCGCCGCCATGTTGGGCAGCCATTTAGCCTCGTGATTGGACGAAGCACTCTCGCGCGACCTGTAGCAGAGTCTGAAGAAAGAAAGAACCGTCGCGATATCTGGAGTTTGAGGCTCCTGACACAAGGAAGGGGCGTGGTAGCAAGCGGGGTGTTTTTGCGTGGGGGTACCTGGCGTAAAATCGGTTTGAGAACTTGTTTTTCGTTTGTCTGTTTTTTAATGTAGATTTTTAAAAATGTAGCTTTCTGGGTCCCACTTCAGACTTCCTAAATCACTCTCGGGGGTTGGGCAGGAATATGAGAACGGCGGGGGGAGGGGACTTTAGGATTTGATGGCGAGCAGTTAGCGTCGTTTATTGTGCAACAGGTCTCTCTCTTCGTATGTTGCCTCATTTAATCATGACTGATGAACCTGTGGTGTGGGAAGGCGTAATCGCATTTACAGCCTCAAAACTGGGGGTCAGAAATATTAAGTCGTTTGTTCAAGATCTCACATCGGATGACACTAAGTCCGTGTTCTTTGTCTCCTCACCTGCCACTTGAGCTGGAAGCTCTATTAAATGCTTTTCATTTTTCTTTTCAACTCGGTTATACTTTCACCCTCTGGTATGTAGAGTAAGCATTAGTCTCATTTCATAATGGAGACAAAAAGATAAACCACTTTAAAAAGGTATACAACTTAAGCTAGGACTAAAGTCATCCTCTGGGCCCTCACGTAGTAACTTTTTCCATTAAAGATTGCCTGAGTCCTAGTAATTAATATGAAAGCTTCTGGCAAAGTGCTGCTGTAAAATTGAGAGACAGAGGCTAAGAAATGGAGACTTCAGCTTTATGCAGAACAAAGTGTATAGGCAGTCACCCAAGGAAAGGTGAGGAGGTGCTCTCAAACACACCACCTTAAAATATATAGCTTAAAACAACAGTTTTATTTACTCACTGTTCTTCAGTCTAGGCTGGAATTAGTCCATCTGTTCTTGTTCTGTCCTTGCTGTTCATGGTAGCATCAGCTGGTGGCTGGTTCAGCTGGAGTGACTGGGCCCCCCTCTCCCTGTAGTCTCAAATTTTCTCCCTCTCCATGTGACCTTTCCATATAATTTCTCCAGCAGAGTAGCCAGACTTCTTACATATTAGCTCAGAGATCCCAAAAAGGCAAAAGTGTAAGCTTCTGGGCCTTCTTGAGGCTTAGGCCCAGAACCGGTGCTTTCATTATTCACTAAATTCTATTTGTTAAAGCAGATCAAAGGGCCAGCCAGATTCAAGAGGAAGGTATCCTGGAGTTCCAGGTTATACTCTCAATACTGGAAGCTGTGGTTTGCTGATCTACCAATGAATAGAAAACCACAGAAAGTTTTCTCTTTAGTTGTAGTGACTTTGGTACTGGTTATTTTTACAGTATTTAGTGCTGGCTTCTGGAAAGGTGAAAGAGAAAATGGTTTGGGAGGTATGACTGGTAGGGTTGTAAGATGCTGGTGAATTTCTCTGTTAGCTCCAAACAGAGATCTGATTCCCCTGTGGGTCAGAGCAGAGAGATCCTAGCTTTATGGGGTTTAAATCATGCCCCCGATCACTTACTAACCCCATGATGATGGACAATTTACTTACAATATCCAAGCCTGAGTTTTCTCAATATTGCCAAACAGGGTAGTAATCTCATATGGTTGTTGTGAGAATTAAATCAGATAATGCATATAAAGTAGGATAGTTTCTAGCACATAGTAAGTTATCATTATTACTATTATTATTCCTTATAATTTCTTTGTCAGTTTCCATTTTTAAAAAATTATTTCAGGGGCGCCTGGGTGGCTCAGTCGGTTAAGTGTTCAACTTCAGCTCAGGTCATGATCTCACAGTTTGTGGGTTCAAGCCCCGCATCAGGCTCTGTGCTGACAGCTCAGAGCCTGGAGCCTGCTTCGGATTCTGAGTCTCCCTCTCTCTCTGCCCCTCCCCCGCTCATGCTCTGTCTCTCTCTCTCTCTGTCAAAAATAAATAAAAACATTGAAAAATTTAAAAAAATTATTTAATAATGATAAAACATGTTCACTATAGAAAATTTGTAAAAATTTTAAATAATACAGGAAAATATGAGAAAGAAAGCAAAAAGTATCTAAAAATCTCACCACCTAGAGCCAATTACCAGAAGTTGATAACCTTACTTCCAGACCTCTGTTTTCATAAGGATATATAACTAAACAATTTTTATATATTTTTTCTCAGATATAAATCTTGGAGGTTCTCCTACCTCAATTAATATAGTTCTATATTAATGCGATGGGTCCATAGTATTCCATTTTATGGATGTGCCACAATTTTTTGAAACTATTTTCCCTATAGGTGAACATAGATTGGCCTGCTCTTATGATACAATGATGACTACATCTCCTTTAAAACTTTTTTTTATGTTAAAATTGTCTAGAGACTCCACAAAATTGATTAATAACATACTCAACATCAGATTCCTATGGCTTATCTCTCTGACTTACCCTCAAATTCCCAGGAATTTAATCTTGTAAGAGAAGTCTGTCCAACTTCAACACAGTATAGGAGTTCAATTAGTCTATTACATTCTTTGCTTTTTGCTGCCTCTTTGTAGTAGGAAATTGATTCTGCACATTTAGTGGGTAATGCTGCTAATTCTGAAATTTTACATATTTGGTACCAGATCTGCTTTCAGCATCAGCCATCTCCTGGGCTGAAGTCAACCCTTGAGGGCATCATCCTGAATTCCCATTTTACTGAAGTTAATTATTTCCAAGACCTAGTTACTCTACCCTGCCACTCTCCTTTGGCCAGGACTAGACAGTCAACATCCACACATCTCCCTAACTTCGTGTCTTAGGGAGTAATGATTGAATGTCAATTCCCAGAAGACCATGGCCTCCTTATGTCAATGTATTCAGCTCCTTTTTAGGGACCAAGTTAATATTTCAAAAATCTAATGGCCACCTTAATTAAGTCGTAAGAACTATGCCCTTATCCCAAAACAATGACTGTTTCTCAGCCTTACATTTACATAACTGAGAGAGCTGCTCAAGTGATGCTTTATATTTAGGACACCATATTTTTCATTTTTATAAATGTTGAATTCTTTGAAGACTCGAAAAGTAAATTTCAAAAATTAATAGCTGGAAGAAGAACTGGATCTAAATGTACATTTGACTACTTCCTGTTCAAAGTTGCATAAAACAGAATATATTAATTTAAAAACAATAAATTCCAAATAGGACTGAAAACCAGAAATAACGCCATTGACGGATCAGAAAATTGGGGATATTCTGAAAAACCAGGACACGGATAGGAATAACAACTAAAATGCCAAGGCGTTTTTTATAGGGAAATGCAGATGATTTTGAAATATATCTGGAAAACAAAATGTGCAACAATAGCTAATAATAGTGTTTTCCACTTGGAAAAAATTATACCACACATAAAATGAACCCCATATGGATAATAAAACAATCATAAAAACAAAATTAACTATAGAAGTGTTAGAAGAATGCAGAAAAATGTTTTTATAAAAAGAATAGGGAGGGTCTCCTAAAGACACAAAGCTCAACAACCATAAAGGTTGCTAAATTTGGTTACATAAAAATTAAAAAATTCAGGGGCGCCTGGGTGGCTCAGTCAGTTGAGCGGCCGACTTCGGCTCAGGTCATGATCTCGCGGTCCGTGAGTTCGAGCCCCGCTTCGGGCTCTGTGCTGACAGCTCAGAGCCTGGAGCCTGTTTCGGATTCTGTGTCTTCCTCTCTCTGACCCTCCCCTGTTCATCCTCTGTCTCTCTCTGTCTCAAAAATAAATAAACGTTAAAAAAAATTTTTTTTTAATTAAAAAATTCAATATAACAAAAGATACTACAAATAATTGACAATAAACAGAAAATATTTGTGATATATATAACAGAGTTAATATCTAAGATACGTTCTCAAACAACATCAAATCAATAATCCAATGTTAAAATGATTGATCTATACGAAAAAGAAATTCACAAAAGACCATATGTAGTTGACCTATGAAAATATATTAAAAGTTCTCAAATGCATAAATAATCATACAAAGGTAGAGTTAAATAACTGTAAGTACCACTTTGAACACATCATATTAATAAAAATAAAAAATATTGATAATGTCCAACCATGGCAAAGGTTAGTGTGTTAGTTAGTTTTTGCTGTGTAACAAGCCATCCTAAAACTTAGTGGCTTAAAACAACAGGCATTAATTATTACAATTCTGTATATCAGCTGAGTAGTTATTGAGGTTCACTGATATCTGCAGTTTTCTAGATGTTAAGCTGAGGCTTGGATGATCTGAGATGACCTTACATGTCTGGCAGTTAGGAGGCTGGTTGGTGTAGGGTCAGGGTCAGGAAACTACTGCCAGTGGGCCAAATCTGGCCACACCAATTTATTTACATACGGTTTACGGAAACAGCAGAGTTGAGTAGTTGCAAGAAAGGCCATATAGCCCACAAAGCTGAAAATATTTCTCATGTGGCCCTATACAGAAAAAGGTTGCCAACCCCTGGTTAGGAGGCCTAAGCTGGGAGTGCTTGTCTCTGCTTCACATGGTTTCTCACCCTCCAGTAGCATAGACTGGGTTTACTCACATGGCAGCAACATTCCAAGAATGTTTATCTAATAAGAGATAAAAGAGATTTATTTCTTTTATTTAAAGAATTTACTTTTTTATTTTTATTTTTTTAATGTTTTATTTATTTTTGAGAGAGACAAAAAGAGTGCAAGCTGAGGAGGGTCAGAGAGAGAGGGAGAGAGAGAATCTGAAGCAGGCTCCAGGCTCTGAGCTGTCAGCACAGAGCCCGACATGGGGCTGGAACCCATGAACTCGAGATCATGACCTGAGCCAAAGTACAACACTTAACCAACTGAGCCACCCAGGTGCCCATGAGATGAAAGAGATTTAGAAGAGGGGCGTCTGGGTGGCTTAGTCAGTTGAGCATCTGACTCTTGATTTCAGCTCAAGTCATGATCCCAGGGTCTTGGGATCTAGCCCCATGTTGGGCTCCACACTGAGGGTGGAGCCTGCTTAAGATTTTGAGATTCTCTCTCTCTCTTTCCCTCTGCCCCTCTCCCCTGTTCACATGCATGTGCGCTCTCTCTCTCTCTCTCTCTCTCTCTCTCTCTCTCTCTCTCTCAAATAAAAAATAAAGACATTTAGTAGACATATCCAGGGGTGCCTGGGTGGCTCAGTCGGGTAAGCTTTCAACTTCAACTCAGGTCATGATCTCACATTCTGTGGGTTTGAGCCCTGCATCGGGCTCTGTGCTGACAGCTCAGAGCCTGGAACCTGTTTCAGATCCTGTGTCTCTGCCCCTCTCCCACTTGTGCGCGCTCGCTCTCTCTCTCTCTCTCAAAAATAAACATTAAAAATTAAAAAAAAATTTAATTAGAAGATATATCCAGAAGCTCTAACTCTGTTTAGTAGGAGTTCTAGAAGGTGAGAACACAGAAAATGAAAGAATCATGGGGGGGGGGGGGGGGGGAAGAATAATGGAAGAAAATTTCCTAAAGCTGAGAATGATAGAAGTCTTCAGATTGAAAGAGTTCACTGGTACTAAACTGAATGAATTTTAAATTTTTAAAAAATGTTTATTTGTGAGACAAAGGGAGACAGAGTGTGAGTCGGGGAGGGGCAGAGAGCGAGGGAGACACAGAATTCGAAGCAGGCTCCAGGCTCTGAGCTGTCAGCACAGAGCCTGGTGAGGGTCTCGAACTCATGAACTGTGAGATCATGACCTGAGCTGAAGTCGGACGCTCAACGGACTGAGCCACCCAGGAGCCCCTAAACTGAATGAATTTTAAAAGACCCACACCATGTCAAGTTGTTAGTATGGACTCTAGTCCAATGTGACTGATGTCCTTATAAGGAGAGGAGATTAGATCACAGACAACACAGAGGAGCAACCATATAAGGACACAGCAAAAAGGCAGCCATTTATGAACCAAGGAGAGAGGCCTCAGAAGAAACAAAATCTGCCAACACTTTGATCTTGGACTTCTAGCCTCCAGAATTGTGAGAAAATTTTGTTGTTAATAGGCCACTTAGTCTGCGTTAGTATTTTGTTAGAGCAACCCTAGCTAAGGAATACAGCCTACTTGGTTACATTTATTATTAAGTATTTTATCCTTTTTGTTGCTATTGTAAATGGAATTGTTTTCTTAATTTCCTTTTCAGATTGTTCGTTGTTAATATACAAAAATGCAACTGATTTTTGTGTGATAAACAGGCATGCCTGTGTGTAAAAGCAGGCACTTTTGTCTTGTTAATCTTAAAGGAAAGCATTTGGTCTTTAACCATTGAGTATGACATTAGTTGTGGGCTTTTCATACATAGCCTTTGTTATGTTGAGATAATTTCCTTCTATTTTTAGTTTGTTGAGGGTTTTTGTCAAGAATGGGTGTCAACATTTGTCAAGTGCTTTTCCTGTACCGGTTGAGATGATGTGGGTTTTTTTCCCCTTCATTCTGTTGATGTGGTGTATTAATTGATTGACTTTCATGTTAAACCATCCCTGCTTTCCAGGAATAGACCCACTTGGTCATGGTGTATAATCCTTTTCATATGCTATTGAATTCAATTTGCTTGTATTTGGTTGAGGATGTTGGCATTGGTATTTATAAAAGACATTGATCTGGGGCGCCTGGGTGGCTCAGTTGGTTAAGCATCCGTCTTCAGCTCAGGTCATGATCTCGCAGTTTGTGAGTTTGAGCCCCGCGTCGGGCTCTGTGCTGACAGCTCAGAGCCTGGAGCCTACTTCCGATTCTGTGTCTCCCCCTCTCTCTGCCCCTCCCCCACTTGTACTCTGTCTCTGTCTCTCTCTTTAAAAAATTTAAAAATTAAAATAAAATAAAAGACATTGATCTGTGGGGTTTTTGTTTGTTTTTGTTTTGTAGTATCTTTTTTTTTTTTAATTTTTTTTTCAACGTTTATTTATTTTTGGGACAGAGAGAGACAGAGCATGAACGGGGGAGGGGCAGAGAGAGAGGGAGACACAGAATCGGAAACAGGCTCCAGGCTCTGAGCCATCAGCCCAGAGCCCGACGTGGGGCTCGAACTCATGGACCACGAGATCGTGACCTGGCTGAAGTCGGACGCCAACCGACTGCGCCACCCAGGCGCCCCTGTTTTGTAGTATCTTTAATTTGGGTATCAGGTTATTGCTGGCCTCATAGAATGAATTTGGAAGTGTTTCCAAAATAATAAAGTAAGTAGAGTTAGAGAGACTTGGTGGCTCAGTCAGTTAAGTATCTGACTCGATTTTGGCTCAGGTCATGATCTCACACTTTGTGATATCTTGCCCCAAGTAGGGTTCTGTGCTGACAGTGCAGAGCCTGCTTGGGATTCTCTTTCTCCCTTTCTGTGTGCCCTTCCCGCCCCATGCATGGGGTCTCTCTCTCTCAAAATAAATAAATAAACTTTTTTTTTTTTTTTAAAGTCAAATTTTCCTTAAAAAAATAAAAGTAGCATTAACCTTGACCATGGCTGTGAAACAGATCTGGAACTTTTTCAACTTGCAAAACTAAAACCCTATATCCATTAAACAACAACTCCCCTTTTCCTCCTCCCTCCAGGCCTTGGTAACCACCATTCTACTTTCTGTTTCTATGACTTTGACTATTTTAGAAAGTTTATATAAGTGGAATCATATAGTATTTGTCTTTTTGTGACTGGCTTATCTCATTTGAATATCATTTTTAATCCACTGATTTGTCCTTTTGGTAATTCATGTAGTCCCCACATATGCTTCAGTTTATTTCTAGACTTGTTTTCTTGATCTGTCTGCCTACTTCTATACACGTACACATTTGTTTTAATTATTGCAGCTTTCTATTTTCTAACTTTTCTCACATGTTTATGCTTCCAGATAAACTCTAGAACCATTTTGTTAAATTTTCTACAAAAATCCTTTTTTTAATTTTTTTAGTTTTTTGGTTTTTATTGTCATTACATTAAATATACAGATCAATTTTGAGAAGATTAGCATCTCCACAATATTGACTCTTCCATTTGTTTTTTTGTTTTGTTCTGTTTTAAGTAGACTGCATGCCCAGTGCGGAGCCCAATGCAGGGCTTGAACTCACGACCCTGAGATCAAGACCTGAGCTGAGATCAAGAGTCAGATGCTGAACTGACTGAGCCTCTCAGGTGCCCCTCTTGCACTTATATTTAATAAGACTTCATACTAGCATACAAGACCATTTGCAGCAGAGTCCCATCCTTCCTTTCTCGGCCACGTTTAGTCTCCTTCCAGTCAAACTCACTGTGATCGGGTCCCCAAACACATTTAATGCTTCATGTTCTTTTCTGCCTCTCTTTCTTTCTTTTCTGCCTCTCTGCCTGGTCTCTCATCCTGAAATGTCCTCCTCTTCTCCTCCTCATAATTTCTACTGGTCCACATCCTTTTTTTAAATAATTTTTTTTAATGTTTATTTTTGAGAGAGAGATAGAGTGTGAGCGGGGGAGGGGCAGAGATCAAGGGAAACACAGAATTGGAAGCAGGCTCTAGGCTCTGAGCTGACAGCACAGAGCCCAACTCAGGGCTTGAACTCATAAACTGTGAAATCATGACCTGAGCTGAAGTGGGACACTTAACCGACAGAGCCACCCAGGCACCCCTGGTCCACATCCTACACATACTTTATGTCCCATCACAAATTGCCATATCACCCTAATACTTCCTGATTCCTTCATCCACATGTGACTTGAAACTCCATAGGGGTAAAAAAAAGTGTGTTACTTTATTAAGGTGCCCACCCCAATTTTCTCTCTCTTGTTATTTGTGTTGTTCTCTTATTGGTCCACAATCAACAGTTATGCATTAGAGCAACAGGTTTCAATGAAGAGGGCCCATTAGAATCCAGGGAAAGCTTTTTTAAAGACCACTTGCTTTCATCCCCTTTCAAGAAATTCTGACTCGGTAGGCCTGAGGTGGGGCTCTGACATCAATATTTTGCATGTGTATACTTAAAATTCTCCACAGGTATGCTTTGAAACTCTGCAAACCACTGTTTTTAGTTAAACTTCATGAATTCCTGAATATCATATATATGTGGCTATGGTCCTACCAAGTTTTGGTTCCTTGAGTGCAAGACCTGTGTCTGATTTATCATTACATGCCTCCCCAAGTACATAGCCCAGTAAAGATTTGGTAAGTATACGTACATTGATCAAACCAGGACTGGTATTAAATGGCAATGTTACTTTCCCTATTTTAATACTCTTACAACCATACAACCTACTATTGGCCATAGTCATCAGCCCAGGACCCTCCCTTTGCACTCTGCAGCCTGGATGCTTCAGTGGGCAAAGGAAAATCAGGAGAAATATCAGCCCTATGGGTATCCATAGCTACAAGCCTGGTGCAGGAACTCCAGGAAGCCGGGCCCCAGAAAGCAGGCAAGACTGGATTTTGCATAACATATAGCTGGACTACTCCTCTGAATCTTGGTTTCCTCATCGGTAAAATGAAAATAATAGCATTAGCCACTTCTACTTTCCAAGGATAGTGTGAGGCTCAGGAAAAAAAAAAAAAAAAAAGCAATGAGTGTGCTTTCACATTGTCCATCAACATACCCATACGGGGGATTACACTAGCTGTTAGTCCCAGGGATCCTACCACAGCCCTCCACTTCTGCTACTAGAGTCCCATGAGTGAGATCTGTATCTCCAGGAAGGCAGTTTAATCACACAGCCATTTCATATGTATCCAACCACCATCTACTGAGAGCCTATCATGTGCCAGGCAGTGGGGATACACAGACAATAGACCAAGCCCTGCCTTCAAGGACCTCACAGAGAGGGACACAGTTTGGATCCTTTGTCCACTGTTTCAAACGAAGAAAAAGCAACTTCGCACGCAATTTCAGACTAGTGGAGAAGACAAGTGAGTAAACCTACCACTGGGAACAGATGGGTTAGCGCGGAGCCGAATGTTGCCCTCTAAACGAAGGGGGCAGGGCGCGGTCAGGGGCTGTTTCCCGGCCCCCTTTGGTTCCTGAGACGCCTACAGCATCCCGGGTTCCTCCAGGTACCCCCGCGCCCTCTGCACCCTCAGGTCTCAGCACCCTTTGGCCTCCACGCCCCCACAGCCCTCGAATCCCCAGATTCCCGCCTCCTCCGGCCTCCGTGCCGCCGGCGCCCGGCTCCGGCCTCGGGTCTCGGATCCCCGTATCCCGACTCCTCGCCAGCACCCAAGTCCGTGTAGGTCTTCCCCGCGGGCCGCGCTGCGCAGGGCGAAGCAGGCTGGTGCTCCCCGGCCCCGAGCGCCGGCCCAGCTGAGGCTGCAGGACGAGGGCCGCAGAGCGCAGCAGGCCCTGTCGCCCGGGCGCCAGCTTGCCTCCTTCCTGTCGCTGGGGCGCGGTCGCGGCCGCCCGCAGCTCAGGCCCCGCGGGCACCGCTCCCTGGCAGGGGTCGGCGGGCCGGCCCGGGTGCGCTAGGGAGGCGAGCTAATGCTCAGAAAGGCCTTGGAACAGGGTCTGCCGCCGAGTAGGCGCTCAATCCATATTAGATAGTATTGTTTTTTCCTGAAATCCTCTCCTGCCACCTGCTTAATGAAACTGCTCATCCTGGAAGGAGAACGTTCCCCCCAAATAGCTCATCTGAAGGTTTACTATAGGCCTGGCACTGTGCCGGGGCTTTAAAAACGTTATCTCTAATTTTCACAAGCGCCGGATAAGATAGGGACCGTTATCTGCCCATTTTAGTGTTGAGGAAACAAACACTTAGATTAAGAATTAATTCTGGGGGCTCCTAGGTGGCTCAGTCGGTTAGGTATCGGACTGCGGCTCGGGTCACGATCGCACGCTGTGAGTTCGAGCCCCCCCCCCCCCACCTCCCTCCACCTCCCTCCACCTCCCCCCCACACCCCCACCCCCCACCTCCCCACCCCTACCACCACCCCCCGGATTGACATTGGGCTCTGAACTGACAGCTCAGAGCCTGGAGCTTGCTTAGGATTCTGTGTCTCCTCTCTCTGTGTCCCTCCACCACTCATGCTCTGTCTCTCTGTCTCTCTCCCTCTCTCAAAAACAAAGATTAAATAAAAGAAGAAGAAAAATTAATTTTGCTTAAGGTCTGGCAGCAAGTCAGTGGAGGAACCAGAACTCTAACCCCGACTGCCTGGCTCTCAGGCGCCCATTTACCGCTACAATGTACTGTCCGCCCCAGCACCTCTGCAGGTCCTCTGTGCAGGGGTCTTGGGGCCAAGTGGATCTTAGGCCCTGGAAGAGTGAAGGGAAAATAGGTACACTGGGTGGTGGTTTAAACAAACAAACAAAACAAAACAGTTTCAACTCAGAACAAATCTTATTGTTTAAGGCAGCTTGAATTGGGTGTTCTGTTACAACCAAATGTATCTTCATTGAGACAAAATTTACATAAGATAAAATTCGCCATTTGATCATGTTAAAGTGTACAATTCAGTGGTTCTTCATCTATTCACAATGTTGGGCAACCATCAGCAGAACATTTCGTCTCCCCCGCAGAAGAAACTCCATACCCATTGAACAATCACTCCTCTTCTCCCCTCCCACTAGCCCCAGGGAACCACTAATCAATCTCGTTTCTGCTTCTATGGATTTGCCTTTTCTGAACATTTCATATAAATGGAATCATACAATATGTGACCTTTTGTAACTGGCTTCTTTCACTTAGGGTAATGCTTTCAAGGTTCATCCTTGTGGTAGCATGTATCAGTACTTCCTTTTTTATGGCTGAATCATATTTTATATAGATATGTCACATTTTTCTTAGCCATTCATTAGTTTGTGGACATTTACCACTGTTTTGGCTGTTGTGAATAATGCTGAACGAGTCCTGTACAAATTTTTGTTTGAAGGCCTGGTTGCAAATCTCGAGTATATTCTCAGGAGTGGAAATGTTAGGTCATGGGGTAACTCTGTGTTTAACTTTTTAAAGTTTAAAATGTGTTTAAAATGGCTGCATCCTTTTGCATTCAATCAGCAGCGTATGAGTGTTCCCAATGTTATTATGAAAATAATCAGTATGCCTAGTTTAAAAAACTGTTGCTAGCAGGCTTATGGCAAAACACAACTGTGTTTACCTAATCCCCTGTCTCATTCCCAAGAGACCGACACTTCCAACTCTTTTAACTGTTCCTTTGCCTCGTTTTTCTCCATATTTTAAAATAATACGCATCATGTTACAGTTTCACAGTTTATCAATTTTAAACATTATGGTGACTTACAGTACTCTGTGTTTTCTTCCTTCTACAACTCTTTGGTTTTCCTGAAATTATCGGTTTCCATGTTTTCATCTGCTTAGTTTTCTATGTGCCTGTCTCTATTTCACAGCTTCTCCACAAATGCCCCAAAAAGAGTCTGTCACATGACTGTCAATAATTTTGCTATATACTCAGACACAGTTTGAAGCCTTTGTTGATTTCATTTGCATTTTTTATTCTGGAGGCATCTATCCCTGAGCCCCCTGCTCCTTCCCCAGTTTGGACTAGCTGTGCCCACCTAGGGCCTGAACACACCTTGGCCCTGCTGGACCTACCCTCACCAGCGTCCTGGGTTGGCTCTTCAGCTTGCAGGGTCCATAGCTTTCTCTTTCATGTTGTATATCCTCATTTTGCTAAAATGCATCCTCCAGGAGTATGCTAAGATTGTTTGGGAAATTAAATATTGGAACCCTTGTATGTCCCAGAAAGTCTTTATTCTACTAGTACACATGCTAAGCAGTTTAGAATAGATACAGAAATCATTTTTCTCCTGATTATTTTGGATTTTCTTTTCTTCTTTTGAAGTCATCTCTATGCCAATGTGGGGCTCTAACTCACAATGCCGAGAGTTGCATCCTCTACCGACTCTGCCAGGGACCACCATTGTTTCCAAAGCAAAGCTTCATGGTCTTCTAATACCCAACGCCTCTGAGGAAGCCCAATGCCACTCTCATTTCTTTTTTTTTTTTTAATTTTTTTAAATGTTTATTTATTTTTGAGACAGAGCATGAATGGGGGAAGGTCAGAGAGAGAGGGAGACACAGAATCTGAAGCAGGCTCCAGGCTCTGAGCTGTCAGCACAGAGCCTGACGTGGGGCTCGAACTCACGGACCATGAGATCATGACCTGAGCCGAAGTCGGATGCTTAACCGACTGAGCCACCCAGGCGCCCCGCCACTCTCATTTCTTATCTTTCTTATCTTTGGCCTGTTTTTCCTTTTTTCTCTTTCGAAGCTTTTAGGATCTCTTCATCTTCATTCTTGGTGTTCTGAAATAAAAATAATAAAATAATAAAAGTTAACAAAAATTTATCCGTGGTGAGGACAAATACCTGCATCATTAAACAAAGTCATTAAACAACAGTTTGTTGTGCCTCTTGGTGAACTCTTTCAGTCTAGAATCCCAGGTTTGTCAGCTATGGAAGTATTTCCTATAGTATCTCCTTTGATAATTTAAAGAGATTCTTGTTATCAGGGTTTGTGGAATAATCTAAACCAGCTCCTTCATAAATATCCAGCAAAAGAGGGACACCTGGGTGGCTCAGTCGGTTTGAGCGTCCGACTTCGGCTCAGGTCAGGATCTCATGGTTTGTGAGTTCGAGCCCCACGTTGGGCTCTGTGCTGACAACTCAGAGCCTGGAGCCTGCTTTGGATTCCGTGTCTCCCTCTTTCTGTGTCTCTCTGTCTCTCAAAAATAAATAAATGTTAAAAGAATTTTTTATAAATAATATCCAGCAAATGCTTCTGGATGTTTCTGTGTTTTGTGTTTTGTTGTGCTTTTCTGATTATAAAGATAAATGCACACTTATGTAGAAAACTCAAACAATACTGGAAGCTATAAAATTTAACATACTTTTTAAAGATTTGATGAAAGTGGAACTGCAATAATAAAAACATAAAGTCACTTTAAAAAATTTTTTTAATGTTGATTTTATTGTGAGAGAGAAAGAGCATGAGTGGGGGAGGGACAGAGAGAGAGGGAGACACAGGATCAGAAGCAGGCTCCAGTCTCTGAAGTGTCACAGCGACTGACTCAGGGCTCGAACTCACAAACTGCAAGATCATGACCTGAGCTGAAGTCGGACACTTAACTGACTGAGCCACCCAGGCACCCCTAAAGTCACTTTTTTGTTTTAATTTTTAATGTTTATTTACTTTTTGAAACAGAGAGAGAGTGTGTGTGAATGGGGGAGGGGCAGAGGGAGAGGGAGACACAGAATCCGAAGCAGGCTCCAGGCTCTGAGCCGTCAGCACAGAGCCCAATGTGGGGCTCGAACTCACGAGCTATGAGATCATGACCTGAGCTGAAGTCAGACGCTCAACCCACTGAGCCACCCAGGCACCCCTAAAGTCGCTTTTAATAGTTGCTTAGCATTCCATCAAAAAGCTGTGCCATTATGAATTTGACCAGGCCTCTACTAGCAGGCAGTGATTTTTGGTTTCTCTTAACCGTAAATGATGCTGGGGTGCATGTCTTGTACACACAGATGCTTCAGTTAAAGTGGTCTCCTTACCTCTGCTGCCCTCAGGGACAGTGGAGGTAGGGGAAGGGTCTTGGGAAGATGAGATTCAACTTGGCTCTCAAGGAGAAGCTGTTTGGAGACTGTCTGAACCTGCCCAGAGATGACCTTGGCCTGACCTCCCTAATGGCAGTGCTTAGAGCAGCAGTTCACAAACCTCAATGTGTACATGGATCATCTGAGAAACTTGCTTCCCAAGCTACACCTCAGAGAGTCTGATTCAGTCTGAAGAGAGTTCTGAGAATTTTCATTTTTTTTTTTTAAATTTTTTTTTTTTTTTTTTTTCAACGTTTATTTATTTTTGGGACAGAGAGAGGCAGAGCATGAACGGGGGAGGGGCAGAGAGAGAGGGAGACACAGAATTGGAAACAGGCTCCAGGCTCTGAGCCATCAGCCCAGAGCCCGACGCGGGGCTCGAACTCACAGACCGCGAGATCGTGACCTGGCTGAAGTCGGACGCTTAACCGACTGCGCCACCCAGGCGCCCCGAGAATTTTCATTTTAAACAAGCACCACAGCCGATTCTGATGTAGATGGCCACACTTGGAGAAATATTGACAGAGGGAAAAGTGCGGAGAGGTAAATAGCGTTCACCGAGGAACAGGAGGGGCTGTGGGGGCTGATAGGGAGGATAATTAATTAAGCATCTTTGGTCATCCCAGGAGATCAGTCTCCAGTGTGCTTTGGGTTAGGGCAGAACTAACTTCACCAGCTGGCCTTTGTTCTCTAAAAGGATCCAGTGATTCTGATAGTCATGTAGACAGACCTCAAGTTCCCTAGTCTACCCCTAAACTTTCCTCCCCTCCCTTGTGGTCAATGTTATTCAGTTAAGAATACAGGAGTACATAGAAACATCTTAGCATGTTCCCCCTCCCTCCTGGAGCTCTGGCTGGGAAAGGTGGGGGCCACCCCAGGTCATCAGCAGAGATAACCAAGGTTAGGGATGCTGCTGGAAAGTGGGAGAACAACACCAAGCCTTTTTTTTTTTTTACTTTTATTTTTTAACATTTATTCGTTTTTGAGAGGCAGAGAGAGACAGAGCATGAGCGGGGAAGGGGCAGGGAGAGGGAGACACAGAATCCAAAATAGGCTCCAGGCTTTGAGCTGTCAGCACAGAGCCCGACACGGGGCTCGAACTCACAAACTGCAAGATCCTGACCTGAGCCGAAGTAGGACGCTCAACCGACTGAGTCACCTAGGTGCCCCTTTTCTTTCTTTCTTTCTTTTTTTATTTTTTTTAACGTTTATTCATTTTTGAGAGACAAAAGAACAACACCAAGTCTTGGCGAGGATGTCGTGCAACAACAACACTCAGAAGTGGAACATAAATTGGTCCAACCACTCTGAAAAACAGTTTGACTCAGTGATTCCACTCCAGGGTATATACCCCAGAGAAACTCTTACACTTGGGCTGCAGGAAACATAAACATCCAGGAGTTTTTAGCAGCATTGTTGAAAACAGCAAAAAACTGGAAAGAATCCAAATGCCCTTGGATAAAAGAATAGCTAAATTCATTGTAGTGTATTCACACGATGGAATACTGTACATAGTACAAATGAACAAACTGTATACACATCAGCATGGATGAATCTCAGAACAATAATATGTGAAAAAGTAATTCATAGAATAAATACATTCCTGTTAAATTTAAAATAAAACTAGGGGCACCTGGGTGGCTCAGTTGTTGAGTGACTGACTCTTGATTTCAGCTCAGGTCATGATCTCACAGTTCGTGAGTTCAAGCCCCCCACCCGGCTCTGTGCTGACAGTGCAGAGCCTGCTTGGGATTCTCTCTCTTTCCTTCTCTCTCTGTCCCTCCCCTGCTTGAGTGTGCATGCTCTCTCTCTCTCTCTCAAAATCAATAAGATAAAATAAAATAAAACAAAAAATAAAAATAAACATTATATTGCTTGGAGACTTGTGTGTGAAAAAAAATAGAAAGAAAAGTAAAATATTGTGGGACAAATTCAGAAGAGTGGTCACCTCTGGGTCAGGCAGGGGATGAAACATTTGAGCACTGGTACTGTTCTAGTTAACTGGGGGGGTGGGCTCACAGGTGTTTGTTTTATTATTATGCACATGACTGTATATGTATATAACATTCTTTTGGCTATATCAAATATTTTAAACTATAAAAAATAGAAAGAAATTTGAAATCCCCTGGCCACTACTGTGGTCTCTCAAAGTGATTTATCCTTTGTACCCACCCCATTTCTCCTCCAACAGGCACTGTGGACCAGGAAGTAAGATATCAAGCCTGAAGAGGCCAATACAAGCTTGCAAAAATCTACCTCCATCTCACCATTCAGAGACCTATTCACCTCTTCTGCCCCATCTCAGTCTGTTTCTCATAGACCATACCTGTCACTAAGTAAAGGCCTCTTTTCCCAGCCAAATATGCAGCCAAATATGATCGCATATTTAGCTAGTATGGCATTTCTCTGTGACAATAGTACTGTGCTTGGGACATCGTTTTCTGAACAAGCAAGGCATCTTAGCACTTCCTTTTTCTTATCTTAATGCATCGCTAGCACCCACTCTTTTCCATTCACCAGTCTCACATCCGGCTGGGTCATCAAGCTTCCTTTTGAATCTCCAGTGATGGTCGTCTTCCACTCCCTTCCTCATGGCCTCTGAGCTCAGCAGCAGGCCTTGGGGTCTCCTGGGCCTTGACGGTTCTCCCTCTGCCATGTTTCCTAATTCAAAGACCACTGAGCCTTTGGAAGAGAGGCAGAGCTCCTGAGGTGAGGTTTTTCCTTGACTAATGCAGTTGAATGGATTAGGAATTCTAAATAGGCAAGTTCCAACCCCCCCCTCCACTTGCCTCCTGATTGTGTGACTTGGGGTGGGTGCCTCATTCCCAGGGAGCCTATCGTTTGCCTAAGAGACGGAGAACATTGTCTTTTGGGATGTTGATAATGTGCCAGGACCACTAAGAAGTGGAAAAGAACTTAAAGTTCATCTAGTTTAACCCACTCGTCTTAAAGAAAAACTAAGGGTAAGTTGGGGAAGAGACCTGGATGGGCTAGGAATGATTTAATGGCAGATATTAGAGTAGAAGCCAGGCCTCCTGTCTTTCCATTATCTTGTCTCCCTGTGGCTTGCTGAGGCATAAAGGTGAGGGAGGAGGACATGCAGCCACTTAACTTAGTCCTGTCCCAGCTCCATCCAAGGCCAAGACACTCAACTCTTAGAAGATGTTGCTTTTGAAACTGCTAATGAGGCTGACACGATCTGGGGGCGGAAGGAGCCTGCCTCACCTATCAGCTGGTCCATTGCATAATCTGGCAAGCTGAGACCTGAGGCTCTTCCCACGTAAGGCCCAGCTGTAGAGAGGAAAGGTCAGGGTGCAGAGAATACTAAAAAATCGGGCACTACCTGTACCTCTCTCTCAGACCCTACCCGCCCTCCCCACAGGGGCTGGGGTACATTGAGGGTAAGAGAGGCCCAAAGAGAAGCAGGGGTGGGGAAGCAAGCTCTCTGCAAGAGTTGAAGGGGAGCGGGGCTAGTCCTCCTCCTCACCGTCAAAGGGGTCTTCTATTTTGGGAAGAGAATTTATGGACAAGGTAGAAAGGAGGAGGAAGAAGCTTTTGGCTTGCTCCTTCCTTCAGCTCATGGGTTGAGAGTTCGTCTATGAAATGGAGAAATGGGAGGTGAGACAGAGGAGCTGAGTTGGCACAGGAGGCTGCCAGTGTAGAATCTAATGGAGGCAGTGGAGACTGACTCAGTGCGAAGATGTCTGGGGTCCCAATTTGGTCCCCTGACCTGTGAGGCAGCAAACGATGAGGCCGGGACTACACATGACCTCTCACAGCCCTGACACGCACACAGACTGCCACACTTCAGCCCCCATCTGAAACATAGCTATTATTCAGGAATTCCATCAAAGGCCCCTGAGCAGTTAGACTTAAAAAAATTATTTAACGGTCATACACATGACTGTAATACAAAAGGGAGTTTTTTTCACTTAATACTGCAATATATACAGCAAGTCTGGGCTAGATCTTACAATCTGAACACAGGTATTTCAACTTTTCCACGTTGTTTCTGTCTCCAATGGACAGAAGTTCTGTAATTGAGGCCTTGCTTTTCAGTCACTAGAGGAGCCTTTGTAATTGCCACAAACTTCAGCCTTCAAACTCAGTTGTATAAGAAAGAGAGCTTAGTTAGGTGTTTTTTTTGGGGGGGGTCCCATGAATTATATACTGTTTGGGGAGGATTTTTTGTTGGGGCCTCCATTGGGCTTGCAAGCAGTGGTCCCCACAGGTCACAGCGGTTCTGGCACCTGTTTCCATTCCCAACAGGGCGACATGGGACTCTGTCTCCCGGTGCAGGGAGCAGCCACGCCCTCCCAGAGGTATCACAGACTCTCAGCCCTCTGCTCTTTCTTTCTTTCCTTTCATTAGCCTGGGGGGAAACACGGATGTAGGATTATCAAAATATTTTAAAACCAGGCCTCTGACATAATAAGGTATGGATTTTTTTTAAAGTACATTAAATACCAAGATCTAGTGATGGATATAATAACTTTATACTTTTGAAGCAGTGACAAACATAGACGATATTTGAACATATCGCAGCAACCATAAATAGGATATGAAAATTGTTGATTTCGGCTGATGACAAATGCGCAGGTACCGTTAGCACAACAGTGGTTTGTCGCCTGCATACATAATTGAAGGAAATATTACATTTCAGGTACACATTGGTGAAAATAAAGATGTAATTTTTTTCCCACCCAAGTTCAAGGGCCTCAGGTCATAAGAAACCCTTGTCAGAAGAAATCCATCCCTTCTCAATCCCTATTTCTTCAATAGAAGCCACGAACGATTCCTGAGACCAGTAGCACAAGACCTATTATCTGCTTGAACGAAGGGGAAGAGTCGTGCAAGGTTAATATCTCAGGGAAACTTTCCCATTTTACCTTCACTGGGGTTTATTTTCTCCCAGTTTACGTACAATCCTATTATGTCTGATAATCTCTTTAATTACCTCACAAAAAAATAGAAGCAGTACATTAGAAAAAGGGATCGTAGGGGCGCCTGGGTGGCTCAGTCGGTTGAGCGTCTGACTTCGGTTAAGGGTCATGATCTCAACAATTTGTCAGTTTTGAGCCCTGCATTGGGCTCTGTGCTGACAGCTCAGAGCCTGAAGCCTACTTTGGATTCTGTGTCTCCCTCTTTCTTTCCTTCTCCCATGATCATGCTCTTTCTTTCTCTCTCTCTCTCAAAAATAAATACACATTAAAGATATTTTAAAAAGAAAAAGAGATTGTAGCTGCTAAGAAAACACACTTATGATACCTAAGTAGACTGCGAACAGCCTGAAATATAGGGGGATTTTTTTAAGGGAGACAAGAATTCAAAAACTATGGAAAATTGGAAGGATTTAGTTGGTATAGAAGCAAATAACTATATGTACTTTAATTTCCTTAATTGCCTCTTTGAGATTACATAATAACTGATATTCATCTCTATGACCCTATATTCTGAAGAAAAAACTAAATAATGCATGCTTGTTAACCTATACTTAGGAAGAAGGATGTAGAATATTTAGCATGATTTCCAACAAGATGATTAAAACAGGCAAGATAATTAAAATAAAAATTACTCCTCTGGGAGTAAAGGGCAAGGGGAGTGGATGTTGGGACCACTGGAGGAGAACCCATCTCAGTTCAGATAGCCACATCAATAGCAAGTTGTAGAGCATGGAGAACGGAGTCCAGTTGACTCCCACCCATCTGGTGGTGGTCAGGGAGTCCTAAACCTCAGAATTCTGAAATCTTTTCTCATCAAAGCCAAACATCCTCAACTTCCCTCTTGACCCGGGCCTGCCAGAGGGAGCATCAAGAGAGTGAATAAGGACTCACACTGGAAGACACTTCTGAGGTTGGCTGGTTCAACACCTGCCTATTACGGACGAGGAAACTAAGGCCCAGGAGATGAAGTTAGTGTAAAATCAGCATTGTTTCTTCCTCAATGATGTTGGTAGAATTCAATGATAAAGCCATCTGGGCCTGGAGTGACTTATGGGAATGTTTTTTAAATCATAAGTGTAGAATTAAAAATTTTCCATTTCTTCTTGTGTCCATTTTGTAAGTCTTATTTTTTTCTCATAATCTGCCCATTTCAACGAAATGTAGAAATTACTGGAATAAAGTTGTTTGTAATATCATTTAAAAAAAATTTGTCAACTCTATAGTGATGTGCATTTTTTAAATTCCCGATAATCGCTATTTAAACAGTTTCTCTTCTTGGGGCACCTGGGTGGCTCAGTCGGTTAAGTGTCTGATTCTTGATTTCGGCTCAGGTCATGATCTCACAGTTTGTGGGATAGAGCCCTACGTTGGACCTGCTCAGGACTCTCTCTCTCCCTCTCTCTTTCCCCTTCCCTTGCTCACACACACTTTCTCTCTCAAAATAAGTAAGTAAAACTTCAAAACAATAAAATAAATAAACATTTTCTCTTCTCTTTCTTGATCAGTTGTACCAAGGGTTTAGCAATTAGTCCTTTCAAAACACTAACATTTGTCATTATTAATATTCTCTGTTGTATGTTTGCCTTCTGCATTAAGTTCTGCTCTTAATAATTGTTTCTTCTGTTTTCTGTGGGTTTAAAATTTTTTTTTATATTTATTTATTTTTGAGACAGAGACAGAGTGCGAACAGGGGAGGGGCAGAGAGAGAGAGAGGGCGACACAGAATCTGAGACAGGCTCCAGGCTCTGAGCTTTCAGCACAGAGCCGGACACGGGGCTCCAACCCATAAACCGTGAGATCATGACCTGAGCTGAAGTTGGATGCTTAACCAACTGAGCCACCCAGGCGCCCCCCCGTTTTCTGTGGGTTTAATCTGTCATTTAAAAATACTTCTTGGGGCACCTGGGTGGCTCAGTCAGTTGACTCTTGATTTCGGCTCAAGTCATGATCCCAGGGTTGGGGGATCGAGCCCTGTGTCCAGATCTGTGCTGAGCATGGAGCCTGCTTAAGATTCTCTCTCTCTCTCTCTCTCTCTCTGTCTCTCTCTGTCTCTCTCTCTCTCTTCCCCCACCCCCGCTCCTCTCCCTTGTTCACACACTCTCCCTGTAAAATTAAATAAACAAACATATGAATGAATGAATAAATAAATAAATAAATAAATAAATAAATAGGAAAAAAGAAAAAAAGAAAAATACTTTTTGACATGACTGCTTCAAACATTGATTCTTAGTCTTTCTTCCTTTCTAACATATGTACTCAGGCTATACACTTTCTGTTAGCACAGTTACATCCCACAAGCTTTGGTATGTCATATTTATATTATCATTTAATTGAAATTATTTCTCATTTCCATTGAGAGTTCTTCTTTGACCTATAGATTATTTAGAAGTGTATTTAAAAATATTTAAGCATACAGAGATTTCCTCATTAAACTTTCTGTTATTCATTTTGAGTTTAATTACACTGTGCTCAGTGAAAATACTCTAAATGATTTAAATATTTTAAAATTTGTTGATACAAATATTGCCAATTTATTCAATTTGGTAAATGTTTCATCTGCCTAATATATAGTAATTTGTATTCTCCAATTGTTGAGTATTCTACATGTGTTAAAGAAAGCAAGTTTTTAAATTGGTTTTTGAAATCTTTTATAACTTTTATATCTGATTTTCTCATTTGCTTCTTCTTTAGTTACTAAGAGGGGGTATTAAAACTTCCAATTATGAGTGTAGATTTATCAATTTTTGCTTTTTGGTGCATTAATTTTTGTTTGCTGTATTTTGAGACTATGTTATTAAGAGCACGGAAATTTAGAATTGTTACATTGTCCAGATAGTTGAATATTTCATTATTTGAAACGTCCTTATTTATCTCCAGTGATGCTTTTTGCCTTAAAGTCTCCTTTGTCTGATAGTAAGATAGCTACACCAGATTTTATGGTTCTTGTTGACATCTGCATGTTGTATCTTTTTTTTTATTTGAAGTGCACAATTTCACTTTCCTTTTTAAACATTTAAATTCATTATGTGATCCAATTAGCAAGTTAAAAATAGATAACAATTAAAGACATTTTCCATTTTTAATTTTTATCTCTCTCTCTCTTTGTAAAATATTTATTTAGGGGCACCTGGGTGGCTCAGTCCCTCAAGCCCCTGACTTCAACTCAGGTTACGTGAGTTTGAACCCCATGCCGGGCTCTGTGCTGACGTGCAGAGCCTGGAGCCTGCTTTGGATTCTGTGTCTCCTTCTCTGTCTGCCCCTCCCCTGCTTGTGCTGTATCTCTCTCAAAATAATAAGTAAACATTTAAAAAATTAAAAATAAAATAAAATGTTTATTTATTTATTTTGGGAGAGAGAGAGAGCACGAGAGCACAAGCAGGGGAGGGACAGAGAGAGAATGCCAAGAGGCTCCTGGCTCACACTCCGCGTAGAGCCCGATGCGGGGCTTTCGTATGACTTGAGCCTAAATCAAGAGTCTGATGCTTAACCTACTGAGTCACCCAGGCTCCCCTCCCATTTTTAATTTTTGGTGGTCTATTTACCTCTTTTTCTTTCTTTCTTTCTTTCTTTCTTTCTTTCTTTCTTTCTTTCTTTCTTTCTTTCTTCTTTCTAAAGATTTTATTTTTAAGTAATTTCCATACTCAACGTGGGGCTCAAACTCAAGACCTCAACATCAAGAGTCACACACTCAGGGGCGCCTGGGTGGCTCAGTCGGTTAAGCGTATGACTTCGGCTCAGGTCATGAGCGATCTCGCCGTCTGTGAGTTCGAGCTCCGCGTCGGGCTCTGTGCTGACAGCTCAGAGCCTGGAGCCTGCTTCCGATTCTGTGTCTCCCTCTCTCTCTGACCCTCCCCCGTTCATGCTCTGTCTCTCTCTGTCTCAAAAGTAAATAAACGTTAAAAAAAAATTAAAAAAAAAAAGAGTCACACACTCAGCAGCACATTATTTACTATTTGATTTGAATAAAAATAAATAAATACTATAAAGAAAAAAAGAGGCACACTCCACCAACTGAGCCAGCCAGGTGGTCCTGCTTTTCTTCTTTTAAAAATTTTCTAGGGGCGCCTGGGTGGCGCAGTCGGTTGAGCGTCCGACTTCAGCCAGGTCACGATCTCGCGGTCCGTGGGTTCGAGCCCCGCGTCGGGCTCTGGGCTGATGGCTCAGAGCCTGGAGCCTGTTTCTGATTCTGTGTCTCCCTCTCTCTCTGCCCCTCCCCCGTTCATGCTGTGTCTCTCTCTGTCCCAAAAATAAATAAACGTTGAAAAAAAAAAATTAAAAAAAAAATTTTTTTTCTATTTTGGGGTTCCTGGGTGGGTCAGTCAGTTGAGCGACTCACCATTAATCTTAGGGTCATGGGTTTGATCCCAGCATTGGGCTCCATCCTGGGCATGTAGCCTACTTAAAAAAATAAAATAAATTTTTTTAAATTTTTTATTGTGGTAAAATACATATAACACAGATTTTGCCATCTTAACCGTTTTTTACCTTTGTTTCATCACCTTTATTTTTTAACTTATATATATATTTTAATTTTTTTCATTTTTTATTTGAGAGAGAGAGAGAGAGAGAGAGAGTGCTTGAGCAGGGAAGAGGGGCAGAGGGAGAAAGAGAAAATCCCAAGCAGGGTCCATGCTCAGCATGGAGTCCAATGCGGAGCTGTATCCCAAAGCCCTGGGATCATGAACTGAGCTGAAATTAAAAGTCAGGCACTCAACCAACTGAGCCACCCAGGCGCCTAAGATATATATATATCTAGGGGCGCCTGGGTGGCGCAGTCGGTTAAGCGTCCGACTTCAGCCAGGTCACGATCTCGCGCTCCGTGAGTTCGAGCCCCGCGTCGGGCTCTGGGCTGATGGCTCGGAGCCTGGAGCCTGTTTCCGATTCTGTGTCTCCCTCTCTCTCTGACCCTCCCCCGTTCATGCTCTGTCTCTCTCTGTCCCAAAAATAAATAAACGTTGAAAAAAAAAATTTTTTAAAAAAGATATATATATATCTAGTATACATATAAGCTATAGGCTTATATACTATAAGGTATAATATATATTATATTATATTATATTATATTATATTATATTATATTATATTATATATAGTTATTATATATAGTTATTATATATAGTTTATATATATAGCTTATATATAGTATATATATATAAGTTATAGGCTTATATACTATAAGGTATTATATATTATATTAATATAATTAATTAATTAATATAATTAATATAATATATAATAAATATATATTAATATATAGTAATTTATAATCTTAATATATATATTGTAACTTATAGTCATTTTTAAAAGTGTTTTTAAAGTTTATTTATTTTGAGAAAGAGAGAGAGAGAGAGAGAGAGAGAGAGAGAAAGCATACGCACAAGTGGGGGAGGAGCAGAGAAAAGGAGAGACAGAATCCCAAGCAGGCTCCATGCCATCAGCACACAGCCTGATGTGCTGGAACTCAAGAACCCCAAAATCGTGACCCAAGCCGAGATCAAGAGTCTGACGTTTAACTAACTGCACCACCCGGGTACCCCTATATATATTTTTTAAACTCAAGTATAATTAGCGTACAGTGTTATTTTCATTTCAGGTGTACAATATAATGGTTCAACAATTCTATACATTTCTCAGCGCTCAAGATAAGTGTACTCTTAAATCCCATTTACCTATTTCACTCATCCCCCCCCCCCCACCTCCCCTCTGGCAACTTGTTTGAAACAAATATGTTTCTCTGTATTTAAGAGTCTGTTTTCTGTCTGTCTCTTTTTTCATTTGTTCATTTGTTTTGTTTCTGAACTTCCACATGTGAGTGAAACCAAATAGTATTTGTCTCTCTCTGATTTGTTTCACTTAACATTATAGCTAATAATATGTAGCATTATAGCTAAGTGAAATAATTATAAATAAATAATTATATAATTATAGCTCCATCCATGTCATTACAAATGACAAGATTTCATTCTTTTCTATGGATGAGTAACATTCTGTTGTGTATACATACACACATATTCCTTATTTATCTATCAATGGACACTTGGGTTGCTTTCATATACTGCAATAAACATAGGGGTGCACACATCTTTTTGAATTAGTGTTTCTGTTTTCTTTGGGTAAATACACAGTAGTGGAATTACTGGGTCAGATGGTAATTCTATTTTTAATTTTTTGAGGAACCTCTGTACTGTTTTCCACAGTGTCTGCACCAATTTATATTCCCACCAATAGTGCAGGAGAGTTACTTTTTCTCCACATCCTTGCCAACATTTGTTATTTCTAGTGTTTTTTGTTTGTTTGTTTTTATTTTTGTTTTTGTTTTAGCCATTCTGACAGGTGTGAAGTGATAGCTTATTATGGTTTTGATTTGCATTTCCCTGATGATCAGTGATGCTAAGCATCTTTTCATGTGTCTGTTGACTATCTCTATGCCTTCTTTGGTCTGTTCATGTCTTCTGCCCATTTTTAAAATTGGATTATTTGGTTTTTGGTGTTGAGTTGTATAAATTTTTTATGTATTTTGGATATTAACTCCTATTGGATATATCATTTACAAATATCTTCTCTCATTCAGTTGGTTGCCTTTTTGTTTTATTGATGGTTTCCTTTGCTGTGCAAAAGCTTTCTATTTTGGTGTAGTTCCAATAGTTTAATTTTGCTTTTGTTATCTTTACCTTATGACACATATTTAGAAAAATGTTTCTGGGTTGCCTGGGTGGTTCAGTTAGTTAAGCATCCGACTCTTGATCTCAACTCAGATCTTGATCTCAGGGTCATGAGCTCAAGCTCCACATTGGGCTCCACGTTGGACATGGAGCCCACTTAAAAAAAGTTTCCAGGGGTCCTGGGGGGCTCAGTTCATTGAGTGTCTGACTCTTGATTTAGGCTCAGGTCTTGATCTCATGGTTCATGGAATCGAGCCCTGCACTGGGCTCTGCACTGACAGCATGGAACCTACTTGGGATTCTCTCTCACCTCTCTGTCTGCCCCGCCCCCCACTCATGCTCCCTTTCTCTCACTCTGTCTCTCAAAATAAATAAATAAACATTTTTTAAAAAGTTTCTACTGGTAACGCCAAAGAAATTACTGCCTATGTTTTCTTCTCGGAATTTTATGGTTTCATGTCTCATATTTAAGTCTTTAGGCCATTTTTAGTTTATCTTTATGTTTGGTGTAGGAAAGTGGCCCAGTTTTATTCTTTTGCATGTAGCTGTCCAGTTTTCCCAACACCATTTGTTGAAGAGATTCTTTTTTCCATTGTACATTCTCGCCTCTTTGTCATTAATTAATTGACCATAAATGCATGGATTTATTTCTGGATTCTCTATTCTGTTCCATTGATCTACATGTCTATTTTGTGCCAGTACCATACTGTTTTGATTACTACACCTTTTAGTATATCCTAGGATTTGGGATTGTGATACCTTCAGCATTGTTCTTCTTTTTCAAGATTGCTTTGACTTTTTTGGGTCTTTTATGGTTCTATACAAATTTTGGGTTTGGTGAAAAACGTTGTTGATTTTTTGATAAGGATTGCATTAAATCTGTAGATTGTTTTGGGATGTATGGGTGCTTTAACAGTATTGGTTCTTCCATTCCATGAGGATGGAATATCTTTCCATTTGTTTATGTCTTCTTCAATGTCTTTCTCAATGTTTTATAGTTTTCATCTTAACCGATTTTTTTTTTAACAGAGGAAGATTTTTTTATTTTTTTTCTTAAAAAAGCTTCATTTTTAAATTTAGTTTTCGGACTCTGTGCTTATGCCTTGAACACTTTCACAATGATTTTCCGTTTCTCAGTAAGGAAAGCACATTTAATCCTGCCACAAACACACTTAGCACACATGGAACCACCATAGGCCCTGCTGATGTGTGCTTCATTTTAGACAGCCTCATAAGCTCATGTCAGAGCATGAACTCCCCTAAGTCGTGAACTCCACACACCACATGTGGATTTGGGTGCTGTCCCACACTTCTTGATATAAAGGTACACGATTTTATTACCAAGGATTCAGGACAGCCTAGCTTTGCTAGAGGCTCTATCGTAGGACAGACTACGATGGTCTATCATATGCTGGACCATATCAATGCCTATGGACACCATCCCCAGAAGAGTCATCTTAACCATTTTTAAGTGTACAATTCAATGACATTAAGTACATTCACATTATTGTGAAACCAATCTTGAGAACTCTTTTTACCTTATAAACTGAAACTCTTTACCCAGTACTGCCCCTTCTTCCTCCCCCCAGCCCCTAACAACAACCATTCTACTTCTATCTCTATGAATTTGACTATTCTAGGTATCTCACATAAGAGGAATCATACACTATTTGTATTTTTGTGACTGATTCATTTCACCTAGCATAGTGTCCTCTAGGTTCATTCATGTAGTAGAATATGTCAGAATTTCCTCCCTTTTTAAAAAATTTTATGTTTATTTATTTTTGAAAGAGGGAGAAGGGGAGAGAGGTAGAGAGAGAAGGGGACATAGAATCCAAAGCAGGCTCCAGGCTCTGAGCTGTCAGCACAGAGCCTAATGCGGGGCTCAAACTCATGAACTGTAAGATCATGACCTGAGCCGACTGAGACACCCAGGCAGCCCAGAATTTCATCCCTTTTTAAGGTTCAGTAATATTCCTGTGTGTGTGTGTGTGTGTGTGTGTGTGTGTGTGTGTACATACCACATTTTTACCACATTTTGCTTTTCCATTCATCGGTTGATGAACACTTGGGTTGCTTCCACCTTTCAGCTATTGTGAATAACGCTGCTGTGAATATGGGTGTACAAATATCCCTTTGAGGCCCTGCTTTTAATTCTTCAGGATATATATACTCAGAAGTGGAATTGCTGGATCACATGGTAATTCTATTCTTAATATTTTGAGGAACCACCATACTGCTCTCCACCATTTTCTATTCCTACAAATGATACACAAGAATTCCAATTTCTCTACATCCTTGCCAACACTTGTTTTCTGTTTTGAGTTTTTTTAAGAGTAGCCATCCTAATGGGTGTGAGGTATTATATCATTGTGGTTTTGATTTGCCTTTCCCTAGTGATTACGACATTGCATATATTTTTGTTTGCTTTTTGGCCATTTGTATATTTTATCTGGACAAATGTCTATTTGAGCCTTTGCTTATTTTTAAATTGGATTGTTTGTTTTGTTATTGTTGCTGTTGCTGAGTGCATGGTTTTTGCATTCTTTTATTTCCATCCTTTCTGTACCTTTATATTTAAGGTGTGCCTTTTGTAAGAAGCATAAGCTTTTTAAAAAATCTAGTTTGAGGGGCGCCTGGCTGGCTGAGTTGAAAGAGCAAGTGACTCTTGACCTTGAGGTCACAAGTTCAAGCCCCACACTGAGTATAGATATTACTTAAAAATAAATAAAACTTTTTTAGGGGCACCTGGGTGGCTCAGTCGGTTGAGCATCCGACTTTGGCTCAGGTCATGATTTCGAGGTTCATGAGTTTGAGCCACATTGGGTTCGCTGCTGTCAGCCTATCAGCACAGAGCCTGCTTCAGATCCTCTGTCCCCCCTCTCTGCCCCTCATTCACTTGCACTCTCCCCCCCTCAAAAAAAATTAAATAAATAATAAAACTTTTTAAAAAATCTAGTTGGAGAATCTTTTTCTTTTAATTGGAGTATTTAGCCTAATTATAATTACTAATTATTACCTATTGCTGCATTACAAATTACCCCCAAATTTAATGACTTCGACCGCAATAAACATTTCTTGTCCCACACAGTTTCTGTGTGTCAAGAATTCTCATGAGGTTTCAGTCAAGATATCGGTGAAGGCTACAATCACCTGAAGACTTGACTAGAACAGAAGGATTCACTTCTGTGATATCTCAGTCACATGGCTGTTGGCAGGAGGCCTCACTTCCTTTCCAGGGGACTGTTTGAGTGTCCTCACAACATGGCAGCTGGCACTCTGGCACTCTCCCAGAGTGAATAACCCAAGAGAGAAAGCAAGGAAACATGTGTGTGGTCTTTCATGATCTGCTCTCAGGAGTCACAGACTATCACCTCCAATTATATATGTTAATTAGAAGCGAGTCACTAAGTCACTTAAGACAAAGGAAATTAGGCTCCACCTTTTGAAAGGAGAAGCAGTCAAAAAGAGTGTGGATATATCTGAAAACCACTGCCATCCCTCTGGTCATCAATTATTTATATTTCTCATACATGCAAAATGCATTTACTCTTCTATGGTCCCCCAAAGTCTCAACCTGTTACAGCATCAATTCCAGGTCAAGACTGTCATCATTTAAATTAGATCCAGTGCACATAAAGCTCCTTGGGTCTGGCTTCTCAAGTATAGCTCCTCTCCATTGGAAAGCCTGTGGAGTAAAGAGATAGGCCTCCAAAGATTCAACATACGGCGTCAGAGGGTAATTGCTACAGACTCTCCCATTCAGAAAGGGGGAGAAACAGGAGGCACCCAGGAGTCGATGGACCATACAAATTCTGAAATTCAGCTGGGCACAAGCTGGTAGCTCCTTGATTAGGACTTAAGGTCTCAGAATAATCCTGCATGATTCCTGGCTCCACTAAACTCTTGTTTCTGCCATCTAAGTCATCCTTTTTCATCCACGAAAGATAGATTGTATTTTTAACGGAATAGTTTTTTCCCCTTTCTTACTGCTAGTAGATTTGGGTGGGGAGGGGTTGCCCACAGGCCTCTTTTCATTTTATGTGGTCTTGGTCCCATTCAGTCCAAACTGGCAGTATTTCTGCCAATATAATAATTTAAATTTTTTTGTGGGTCTATTATTGATCTATTATTGGAATTTCACTCCCTTAGACAAAAGCTATATCCACAAGTCTTCTCTAGATAATCTTTACCTTGGGATTTTGCTGAGACTGTGGAGAAGGAACGGTTATTCTATGAGATTGCTACCAAGACTACACGTATGCAAACACACACACACACACAGCTGATCCTCACCCTACACAGTTCCAACATGCATGAATTTCAGTTACCATGGTTTAATTAAATAATACCGGTGCCTCAACAACATAGTTCTAATTTTACTTGCCACAGTTTATTACTGGTGAGTAATTAATTGTATAAAGTACAAACTTCACTGCTAGTGATTTAGTCCATAAATCACCATGTGAATAAGGTGCACATCATGATCAGTGACTAGTCCTGTCACTTCTTTCAAAATCTGTTGGTGACTGGTCATTGTATATCTGTTATTCAATTCACTCACAGCCAGCAAAACCTGTACCTGTGTTTCCTCCTTGTCTCCCAGGGACAAACATGTACGATGTTTTTACAAAAATGGAAAATCGAAAGAGAGAATTGGCCAACAAAATGAAAGTGAAACAAAGAAACTAGAAATGAAAATGTTAGCAGTGAAACTGGATGTGATTAGATTTTTTTTTTTTTAATTTTTTTTCAACGTTTATTTATTTTTGGGACAGAGAGAGACAGAGCATGAACGGGGGAGGGGCAGAGAGAGAGGGAGACACAGAATCGGAAACAGGCTCCAGGCTCTGAGCCATCAGCCCAGAGCCCGACGCGGGGCTCGAACTCACGGACCGCGAGATCGTGACCTGGCTGAAGTCGGACGCTTAACCAACTGCGCCACCCAGGCGCCCCAGGATGTGATTAGATTTGAAGATAGTGACAGCAAAGCAAAGATAGAACGAGACCTAGACCTGTATGAAGCTATACTGCAAATCAGACTGAAAAAATCTTGATGAACATGAAAAAAACAGGTAAAGGCACTTTAACAGCTTTTAGTTTAAACTGCACAAGAAACGGAGGCACCTGGGTGGCTCAGTTGGTTAAGCATCTGACTTTGGCTCAGGTCATGATCTCATGGTTCATGGGTTTGAGCCCTGCATCGGGCTCTGTGCTGACAGCTCAGAGCCTGGAACCTGGCTCAGATTCTGTCTCTCTCTCTCTCTCTGACCCTGTCTCTCTGTCCCCCCCTCAAAAATAAACATAAAAAAAAAAAAAACCTGATTCTCCCTCTGCCCTTCCCCATGTGCACGTGTGTTCTCTCTCCCTCTAAATAAATAAATAGCACAAGAAACAGAAAGCCATTTATTTGCACTTTTTTTGATGTTTATTAATTTTTGAGAGAGAAACAGAGCATGAGTAGGGGAGGGGTAGAGAGAGAGGGAGACACAGAATCCAAAGCACGCTCCAGGTTCTGAGCTGCCAACACAGAGCCTGACATGGGACTCGAACCCTCCAACTGAGAGATCATGACCTGAGCTGAAGTCGGATGCTTAACCGACTAAGCCACCCAAGTGCCCCTATTTGCACTTTCGATTGAAGAACATAATAATTTTTTCTGAATCAGTTTGGCTAGCGTTCAGGCCAGAGCATTGAAGTTAATAGCCACACTGGAAGAAAACGATCATTGCAAGGAGACTGAAGAAAAACCCTCGACTGCTGGTAATGGCTGGTTCTACCATTTCAGAAATCAGTATGAATTAATATTAAGCTAAACTGGTGAGACTACTAGTTCAGAGAAGGGTGCTGCTGTGAAATTTGCACCCCGATTCCAAGGCAGGTAGTTGTGACAAAAACATGAATATGTCATCGAGGAAATGATGTTGGCAAAAAAGAGTGAATGTTAAGGGAGCTCTCAGAGAGATTTCATGACACTGAAAGCTCAGAGGATAAAGTGTTGGAAACAGACCCAAACTTAGAAAGGAATCTGACAGTTCAATAAGCCATAGAGAAGATGCTTGCTCTATAAGTTACATGATTAGAAGGCAAGCACTGTTGTTTTTTACAAAGAAATAAAACATTTTAATTTTTCAATGTTTCTAAACAACTGTGTGCTAAATAAATATTAACTTTTCTTTTTTCATTTTCCTAATATACTTTTAACAGTAGTTTTTAATGTTTTGACCAAAATATTTAAAGGTCATAGAACAATCCTACTTTTTCTCACTGACTATTCAGATGGCTTTGAAAGGTTTCAGCTTGCACTGTCCTTTTTACAGTCCTGCATTACCATGCAAAGCAAAGACTGCCTGTATATATTTATTACAGAGATTTGACCTTATTTAATTGTTAGCTGGTTAAGCAGTTTCTGGAAAGCTGTTGTCTTCACATCTGATGCAGCTTGAAATCTAAAGGGCAGGCATTTGAGAATGGACAATGGATATAAAGTGGAGGAGACCACGAATAAACTGTTACTCGCCAAGTGTGAGCTGAGGCCCATGAGGACCGGCTGAAGCCCACATCAGTTCTTGTTGCCTCTAGTGTTGATGGTGTGGGTGTGCTACAGAAGCCAGGGCTCTCTGCACGGAGCTAATCACCCACACCTGGCCCAGGAGTCGGAGAAGGTGAAGGAAGATTCAGGAGAAGGCAAAGCAGTTACATGCATGCCCACTGCCCCATGCTAATGAGATGAGACAGCAGTTAATTGGCAACATGTGTCAGCCACAAAATGGCTGCTGCTTCACTTCCGCCCTCTGAAGCTCCAACAAGAATCGCTCTTGTGGCCCATGCTAATTGGAAACAGACTGGAAGGGGAATTCTGGGAAATGTAATTCAGCCTAGCCAAGCCGTCAAACTTAACTCTATACCTTAATGGTTATGAACACATGTCCTGGAAGTCCGATTTCCCAGCTTTGAATCACAGTTCCTTTAACTCAAGCTGTGCGTCCAAGAGTAAGTTACTTAGTCTTTTTGTGCCTCAGTTTCCTTGTCTATAAAATGAAAATAGGACTTACCTTAGATTTGTGTGAGGTTTAAATGAGATAGTATATGTTAGCTGTTGATACTGTATATCAGTATGTTATGTATACCTATCAATATTGACATTATATATTATATATCAATAAAATGGTATATATATAATATCGATAATATCAATATATATAATATTGTTGATACATAATATATCTTGTTGATACATTATCAACAAGATTTAGCCCATGGGGAAAGCTCAATAAATATGAATTATTATCAGTTGTGTGATCATGGGAAAAATCCTTTCATCTTTTTGATCCCCAGTTTTGTTTTTTTTTTCTTCTTCATCTGTAAAGTGGGGATAACTTCCTTGGCTCATTTCAAAGGCTTCTATTAAGAATCCAATGAAATGACCCATCTTAAAGTCTTATTCAAATGTGAATATTGGTGATGGTGATGATAAACTCCTCTCTTAGCTCCTTCCAGCCTCAGGGCTGATACCTGCCCCGTGGTAACCAATCTTATGCGAGCTCTTCAGTGATTATCCATTAGAAAAGTGGTTCTCCAGGGGGCACCTGGGTGGCTCAGCGGGTTAAGCGACCAACTTCGGCTCAGGGCATGATCTCGCAGTTTGCGGGTTCGAGCCCCGCATCGGGCTCTGTGCTGACAGCTTGCACAGAGCCTGGAGCTTGCCTGTGTTTCTGTGTCTCCCCCCTCTCTCTGCCTCTCCAATGCTCATGCTCTGTCTCTCAATAATAAATAAACATTAAAACAAAAATTAAGAAAAAAGAAAAGTGGTTCTCCAAATAGATCAGTTCTCCAAATAGATCATATTAATGTAAGATGTTGATAATAGGGGAAACTGGGGGGTGGGGGGGGAAGGGGAACTCTTTGTACTATCTTCACAAGTTTTCTGCAAAACTGAAAGTGCTAAACAAAATATTTAAAAAACCCAATCTTAAAAATAAATTAAAATAAAACTTGGGGCACTTGGGTGGCTCAGTCGGTGAAAGCATCCAACTCTTGATCTAGGCTTGGGTCTCGATCTCAGGGTCGTGGATTCAAGCCCTGCCTACTTAAAAAAATAAAATAAATAAAACGTTAAAAAAGGAAGTGGTTCTCAAACTGTAGCAGGCATCAGAATCCCCTGGAGGCCTTGTTAAAATACACCTCGCTGGGCCCTGCTCCCAGAGTAGTGATTCAGTTGGTCTGGGGTGGGGCCAGACAGGTTGCATTTCTAATAAGCAATGCTGACTTTGCTGATCTGAGGATCACACTTTGAGAACCACTGACTTCAGATTTCAACTATATGGGCCTTCCTGTGTTTCCCTTGAACAGAGGCTCCCATTCATCTTAACCTGTCATTTCTTGGCTCATTCTGCCCGTGACATCACCCAACACTGACTTACCCGGCAAGAAGAAGAAGACAAGTGATGACCAACTTAGCCACTCAGCAGTACAGTTAAACAGGGCCCAGAAAATCCCCTTTACCTTCCTCCCCCTTGTCTCCAACCTTTTCAAAGCTCTAGGCCATTGTAATAAAAAAACTAAGAATAAATAACAAATAAGTCAACTACACTTCAATTTAAAAAAAGCTCTAGGCCATGGATCAAGCCATGCTTAAACTAATGCACACACATACATATTTAAATACATAAATTTCATTGTACAGAAAATTGTGCTCATGGAGGAGAATTAAGAAAAAGTAGAAAGAGGAAAAAAAAATTTAATCACCCACGGTTTTCCCACCCAAAGATACTCACTTAATATTTTTGTATATTGACTTTTTGAATTTTATTTTAACTGTATGTTTGGAGGTTTTTCTTTTTTCTTTTTTAAGTGTTTTATTCATTTTGAGGGAGAGAGAGAGAGCACGAGCAGGGGAAGGGCAGAGAGAGTGGGAGACACGGAATCCAAAGCAGACTCCAGGCTCTGAGCTGTTAGCACAGAGGCTGACGCCGGGCTCAAACTCATGAACCGGGAGATCATGACCTGAGCAGAAGTCAGACGCCCAACCAACTAACTGAGCCACCAGGCGCCCTGAGGTTTTTCTTTAAAACACTGTTGTTATCAAAAAGGACACACATTTTTGGGGCGCCTGGGTGGCGCAGTCGGTTAAGCGTCCGACTTCAGCCAGGTCACGATCTCGCGGTCCGTGAGTTCGAGCCCCGCGTCGGGCTCTGGGCTGATGGCTCGGAGCCTGGAGCCTGTTTCTGATTCTGTGTCTCCCTCTCTCTCTGCCCCTCCCCTGTTCATGCTCTGTCTCTCTCTGTCCCAAAAATAAATAAAAAAAAAAAAAACGTTGAAAAAAAAATTTAAAAAAAAAAAAAAAAAGGACACACATTTTTGTATACTGCTTTTTCACTTAACATTATATCATAAATATTTTTATATTATTATATAGTATTTGTAAACATTAGGGGAGTCTGGGTGGTAGTGAGTGGAACAGTTAAGTGTTTGACTCTTGATTCTGGTTCAGGTCATGATCTTCCAGTCCCAGCCCCTTGTGGGACTCTGCACTGGGTGTGGAGCCTCCTTGGGATTCTCTCTCTCTCTCTCTCTCTCTCTCTCTCGCTCTCCCTCTCTCTCCCTCTACCACCCTCCACTTAGGTTCTCTCTCTCTCTCCCTTAAAAAAAAATTAGAAAAAATCAAATGATTGCATAACTCTGCAAAGTTCCCCTCTTAATGTTCCAGTTTTCTTAATTTTTCACTATTGTAAAAGGAGGTCCAAACTTCACAGTTACAAGAAATCAGGTGAGGAAAAACAGAACTTTTTTCTTTTTTTTTTTTTTTTAATTTTTAATGTTTATTTACTTTTGAGAGGGAGACAGTGGGAGCAGGTGAGGGCAAAGAGAGAGGGAGACACAGAGGGTGAAGCAGGCTCCAGGCTCTGAGCGGTCAGCACAGAGCCGGACATGGGACTTGAACTTGTGAACCGCTAGATCGTGGCCTGAGCTGAAGTCGGACACTTAACCAACGGAGCCACCCAGGTGCCCCTAACTTTATTTCTTATAACTGAACAAGTTTCCTTCTTTTTAAAAAAAATTTTTTTTAACATTTATTTATTTTTGAGAGACAGAGCACGAGTGGGGGAGGGGCAGAGAGAGAAGGAGACACAGAATCCGAAGCAGGCTCCAGGCTCTGAGCTGTCAGCACAGAGCCTGATGCAGGGCCTGAACCCACAAACCGTGAGATCATGACCTGAGCCAAAGTCAGTCACCCAAACGACTGAGCCACCCAGGCGCCCCTGAACAAATTTCCTTCTTAAGCTCCCAGTCTCTAGAAACAAAAAATCTAGGTAGGTTACTTCCAGGTAAACTCAGTCATACTCAGAATCTTTCTGCTCCTCTCAGCTCTTTACCTCTCGATTACTGAGACACGTAAGGAAATGTCACCAAGAAGTAAATGGGGAGGGGACAACCTCTTGATTTTCATCTGCTTTGTCCCATGGCGGCCTCCTGTTTCAATGGAGCAGGCAAGCCACCCCTGTCCTGCTCGTGGACAGGCCACAGTGGTGGTGGTGTGGCAGTGGGAGTTGGGAAGCGTCCCTCCTCTATGCTGACAATCTGCTGATATATAGCCACCTCCTCATCTGTCCATGTGGCATCCTCCTAACCCATCCGGGAACCCCTCCAGCCCTTCCTCCCACGAGGAGGAAAATCTAGGGGAATCTGTTCCTGATCTCAAGCCTTGCCAGGCCAAGCTCTCATTTCAGTTCCATGTGGAATCTGTGCCATAATGCTGGGAGATTTGTAGAGAAGGCTTACTGCCTGACAAGGCCTTGCCCCAGAATCAAGGTCTTTTCAATCCCCAATGAAAGTGGTGTGCCAAACTCCAGATGGGGCCGGGTGCATAGCCCCCGTTAGTTTTGCTTCCGCTTCCAACTCTCCACCTGTCTTATTCTGTAATAAGGTCTTATCTTCTCTGGAGTGGAGGTGGGGTTTGGACATGTTTTGACAGGTCTCTTCCTACGTCTCTTGGTCTCACATTTAAACACATGGCTTTGAGTTTAAAGGCTGAAATGTTGCTGAATTTCTTCTGGGGTTCTGTTCTGCAAATTCTTTACATGGCGTCAAGCCTTACAAACTAAAAGGGAGGGTGGTGGTATTGGATTAAAAAGAATTTGGGGAAAGGGAAAGAAAACACCAGTTATCATCAGATCATTATCCTTCCTAATAAACAATGCTGCAAATGGGCACATGTCACCAGCGACCTTTGAAAGAGCGGGGCAGACAACTGTGTATGAACTAAAGCCTCATGTCATCGAGGAAGGTAGGGGAGGTTCTGGAGGCTGAGGGTACACAGAGTGGCAAAAGCAGGGGGTCCATCCTTTGAACATTGGCGGCACTGTCCTAGGTATGATGAGGAATCCCCTGCCCCTCCTCCCTTTGAGCAAGGACAGAAGGCCCTAACACAAGAATGCCCTTCCCAACGCACAGGGACAGTGAGGATCTTCAAAGCAATTGTCCAAAGCAATTGGTTTACTCACACAGCCCCCGATTCCCAAAATCTGTTGTGTACCTACCTATTATTTATCTACCTATCAACACATACTTTTTATATGTGTGTAGTTTAGACCCTTTCTTTAAATATTTCCCAAGAGTGGAAGTACTGAGTCAAAGGAGAAAGCTTGTATAATTTTGATGTTAAAGAAGAGATGGACAGCCATGGTATGTGGCTTAATATATGGTCTTAGTACAAAAAATGCCAAAGCTGTTAAATCCCAAAAGGTGATAAAAAAAAAAAAGAAAACAAACAAACAAACAAAACAAAGGGTGCCTGGGTGGCTCAGTTGGTTGGGCGTCTGACTTCGGCTCAGGTCATGATCTCGCAGTCTGTGAGTTCGAGCCCCGCATCGGGCTCTGTGCTGACAGCTCAGAGCCTGGAGCCTGCTTTGGATTCTGTGTCTCCCTCTCTCTCTGCCCCTCCCCTGCTCGCGCTCTGTCTCTCTCTGTCTCAAAATAATAATAATAAATTTTAAAACATTAAAAAAATTAAAAACAAAAACAAAAACAAAGGGTGATCAAGCATCAGACATTGGTACAGAGATTTAATTGGTACAATCTTTCTGCAGGGAAATTTGTCAATATGTCAATATATACCACTATTTGACCTAGCACCTCCACTCTGGGAAATTTATTGGAAGGAAGGATGTATGTGCTAGGATGTTCAAAGAAGCATGTTTATAACAGTTAAAAAATAGACATTATTCAAATAGTTAATAAAGGGTTGTTGCATAAAAATAGTACATCCACATGAACGAAGAACATGCCATCATTAAAAATGATGATAAGAAAATGGGGTGCCTGAGTGACTCAGTCGATTAAATGTCCAACTTTGGCTCAGGTCATGATCTCATGGCTTGTGAGTCCAACCCCCACATCGGGCTCTGTGCTGACAGCCCAGAGCCTGGAGCCTGCTTTGGATTCTGTGTCTCCTTCTCTCTCTGCCCCTTCCCTGCTTGTGCTCTCTCTCTCTCTCTCTCAAAAATAGATAAACATTAGGGGCACCTGGGTGGCTCAGTCGGTTAAGCGTCCAACTTCAGCTCAGGTCATCATCTCACAGTTCGTGGGTTCAAGCCCCGCATCGGGCTCTGTGCTGACAGCTCAGAGCCTGGAGCCTGCTTCACATTCTGTGTCTCCCTCTGTCTCTGCCCCTCCCCTGCTAGCACTCTGTCTCTCTTTCTCAAAAATAAATAAACATTAAAAAATTAAAAATAAATAAACATTTAAAAATGATAATAATATTGACTGAGAAGAAAAAATATTCATAATATAATGCTCAGTGAAAAGAGCAGATTAGAAAAAAGCATGTACAGTATTATCTTTCAAAAAATTATATAGCGTAGGAGCCCCTGTGGCTCAGTTGGTTAAGCTTCTGACTCTTGGTTTCAGCTCAGGTGATGACCTCACGCTTCATGAGTTCAAGTCCCGTGTGGGGCTCTGTGCTGACAATATGGAGCCTACCTGGGACTCTCTCTCTCCCCCTCCCCATCTTGTGGTCTATCTCTCAAAAATAAACAAACTTAAAAAATTATATAGTGTACATATGCATAAAATAAAAAACCAGAAAGAAATATATCAACGTATTGATGGTGGTTATCAGTAGGTGGTAGGATTATGCTGATTTCTCTTTTCTTATTTACTCTTTTCCATATTTTTTGCCTTACATTACTTTTTATGAGACTGAGTGCTACCTACTGCGCTAACGAGGCACCTTACTTTTTAAACCTAGAGTGGGGGAGGGGAGGGAACACAGAAAGGTAGCATATGTAATTAGGCTACTTGGAATATGTTATTTTATACCTTCTAATCTGTTATTCACACAAAATTCTACCTGCACTGAAATAGAGTTCTTGGACTCTATGCCTCTTTTCACTTTATGCAGCTCAAGCCCTGGTCTTCCTTTGAGCTAACTCCAGAGTTCTCTACTCTTGTCCCTTCCTTGCCTCTGCCTCCTTCCATACAGGAGCCCCTGTTCTATTCCAGCCAGCCTTCCTTAGTCCACATTCTTTTGGAAAGTGGGCCTTGCCCTCTTGTGACACCACTCTGAAGTGGCTCAGCCTGGGAAATCTCCAAGGATCGTTGCCCTTTACTGACCTTCACTGCAGCCAGACTTGGAAGTCACAAGTCCCCTGCAGTGTGCCTGGCATGGACAAGTCTACCAGCCAAAGTGGCCCTTTTGGGGAGGAGGAGAAATAACCAAAGTCCACTGCCAAGTAGTCACCTGGGCTGGGCCAGTAATGGGCCCTGATAAGCTGGTAGGAAAGTTGGTCTTCAACCCTTGGACTCCGGCCATGGGAGGACTCAGCAGAACTCAAGGTTCTGCTCATTCAGCTGGCTTTGGGCGTCAGATGTGCCAGCTCCTGCCCTTAAACCCGGAACCTGGGAGTGAGGGCGGGACAACTAGGAGGGACACCTCCTGTGAATACAGGAGGGGATCAAACCTCTCAGATGCAGCCCCTTCACCCACTGAGGGCATTCGCTTTCCCTTCTGATTTACTTCTCCAGAAAAATAGGGCTGACGCCTTCGTGGTGACTTTGGATCGTAGGCTCATATAGGACCTCAGCACTGGAAAGGCCATCAGACATCATCTTCTCCAAGCCTCTCCCTTTACAGCACAGAGAAGCAGGGTGACCTGCCCAGTGATGCTCAGTTTATGATGCAGCACGTACAGAGCCCAGATTTCACATCTCCTAGCTCACATCTCAAGAGCTCTTGCGTTAGTATAATTCCATTTATCTTATTCACAAATGGGATATTTCTTTTTTATAATCTTTAAAAAAGTGTTTATTTATTCATTTTGAGGGAGAGAGCACGCGCACACATGCACAAGTGAGCTGGGGAGAAGCAGAGACACAGAGGGGGAGAGAGAGAGAGAGAGAGAGAGAATCCCAGGTAGGCTTCCTGCTGTCAGCGCGGAGTCTGATGCGGAGCTCAAACTCCCGAACTGAGAGATCATGACCTGAGCTGAAATCCAGAGTCAGATGCTTAACCGACTGAGCCACCCAGGCACCCCACAAATGGAGCATTTCTAAAGCAAACTGTCTTATGCTTTGTGTCATCTTACTCTGATGACTGTAAGCCATCAAAACTAGAAAATAAATGGATCTAACCTATTTTACAAATGAGAAACTGAGGCCCAGAGAGATTACCCAGAGTCACTTGGCTGTCCAGTTTCAGAGCCACATCTCTGGTTTATCCACAGCTATTTCTATTACTGACTCCCCAGATTCTTAGCCAACAAGGACTGAGAACCATGGAAAGCAGTTCTATGTCTCCAGGTGTACATAGTCACCAGGAACTCCTTCAGCAGATAACTACTCTCTGCCCCTCTGTTGTCTTTCTTTTAACTGACTGTTCTTGTGTTCAATTCCTGGAAAGATGAGTGACCCAGCATCTGTGGATGTTGGTGTTAAAGAATAAACATCTCACCTATGAACGAGTAAGTGAGAGGTAGAGCTAAAGCTAGGATGTGTGTGTGTGTGTGTGTGTGTGTGTGTGTGTGTGTGTGTGTGTTAGGAGGAAAATTTAGGCTGAGTTTGAGGGTGTTATGGTGACCACATTTTCCAAATAAAATATTAAGACTGAGGTCTAATGTTTCATTTTATTAAAGGGCAGAATATTTTGAAATCAGCATTGTCTTCTTTGTAGATAGTTTGCAATTCTGAAAGATACCTGTGAATGATTTGTTTATCTGTATCATCCAGGCCAGACAATTGCCAAATGTTAGAGCAGAAAATGACAATGAATCAATACTCTGTTCCCAGCTTCTAGGCTGGTAAATGTCTTAACAGTCCAAAATAAATGACTGTCCCCTCCCTTCTTGATGTCTCCAGAGAAATGATATCACATCCTGGGGCACCTGGGTGGCTCAGTCAGTTAAGCATGGGACTTCAGCTCAGGTCATGATCTCGGAGTTCAAGCCCCACGCTGGTCTGTGCTGACAGCTCAGAGCCTGGAGCCTGCTTCAGATTCCATGTGTCTCTCTCTCTCCCTCTCTCTCTCTCTCTCTCTCTCTCTCTCTGCCTCTCCCCCACTCACACTCTGTCTCTCTCAAAAATAAACAAACATTAAAAGAATTAAAAAGAAAAGCTCCTACATTTGTTCAAGGGGCTTGCTCTTCTCCAGGATGCTGCAAAATTCTCAATTTTCACCATCATCATTTTTGTGCCTTGCTGAACACCTTCATTCTTTCATTTCACCAAAAACACTGTATGCCAAAAACTCTGTGTGCAGCAGACTTTACTGAAGATTTGAGGTAAGAATCGCAACACTTTACAGTCTGGGTTCCGGCTCAGAATTGAGCATTAGACACCAGTGCCCTAGAGAGCCACCTGCCATTCCCCCAGCTGAAGGCATTTCTTGATGTCCGTGTGTTTGCCATTTTCCCCACGCCTGCCCACTAGCCTACATGGTGACTTCATGCCAATTAGAAAAAGATGCCTCCTCTGAGTGGGGTTGAGGTAACACCGGCCCAAAACGAACGTGTGTGGGCAAGAACGTGTGGGCGACTGGAGAGTTTATACTCCAACTTACCTGGGCAGCTGCTACTCCATTCTGGCCAATTGTAGCACTGTAGAAATGCAAGGTAGCGTTGCCAGGCTTTGCAGAAGAAAAAAAAAAAGCCAGAAACCTAGGTTTTCATTTCAAACTCCATTTATTAATAACTAATAGGCAAATCAAACTATTGATTTTTTAAAAAGTATTTATTAAGTACTCACTATATGTCACTAATGCACTTACTTCCTTAAGCACCTTAGAGATATTAATTATTTGGTCTTTATAACACCTATGAGGTGGTTACTATCATTATCTGTACTTTAGACATAAAAAAAAAAAATGAGGCAGAGAGATTAAGTTGCCCAAAGTCATATGGATAATAAGTGGCAGAAGCGAGATTTGAACTTGGGCATCTGGCTCTAGAGACTACCTCTTAAACATCATGCTTTGCCACTATGTACTAAATTTCGCCCATGCTTTGCAAGTTTTGATCTTCGTTAGAGCCCAGTGCAATCCAACAGTCTTCTACGATGATGGAATGTTCTGGTGTGTGCTGTCCAGTACGGTAGTCCCAGCCACATGTATCTTGTTGAGTACTTGAAATGGGGCTGGTGCAACTGAGGAACTGAATTTTTGATTTCATTAAA
Organism: Puma concolor; assembly: GCF_028749965.1. Taxonomy (NCBI): domain Eukaryota; kingdom Metazoa; phylum Chordata; class Mammalia; order Carnivora; family Felidae; genus Puma; species Puma concolor. The sequence goes on along the minus strand of NC_141680.1, from coordinate 14,970,564 downwards.
TTTTAAGAGCCTCAAAAAAAAAAATAAATAAGTAAATAAATAAATAAATAAATAAATTTTAAGAGCCTCCTATGGCTAGTGCCTAGCATATTGATCAGTGTGGCACTAGACCCTTCTCTCTCAAACTATCAGTTTTTTCAATCCCTTGATTTTTAAATTTAATGTTTCAATGCCTTAATTTCTACCACTTTGTCCTCATTTTCTTTGTTTTTTTGTTTGTTTGTTTGTTTTGTTTTTGCTTTTTCAAAAACACTTTCCTTGTCTTCAAACCATGTTCTGCAGGGACAGGGGTGGAGGCAGGCAGAGGAGTGGAGTGACAGTTGGTATTCATCCTCTCACTCATGGGGCCCAGCAAACCGTTTTCTTCCACGAAAGAATCACCGCTCAGACGGGAGTCATGCTACTCTCCTAGGGGCAGAAATGTAGCTGTCCCAGCCTTTGTTTCCTGGATCGTATTTTCCTCTCTTTGATGTATATTGCTATGCATGCACAAAAAAGATCAAGAAGATATATAGCAAAGTGTTAACGGTGATGTTTAGGTAGGAGAATTATATATCACCTTTATTTTCTTTCTTACGCCTTTTACATTTTTCCACAATGAGCAAGTCAGACTTGTGGAATCATATAAAATAGTTATAGAACAATTCTCTTCAGAATTTGAGGTCAGCAAAGGAAAGACTCAGGAAAGGAGCTTTGCAAACTGTCCAGGTGGGGGGAGGGGCTGCAAGAGGGGTGCACCGGGAGTGGTGGGGGTGAGTGGAATTGAGGGATTATCCGACAAGTTTGACTGTGCAGAAAATTGGATTGAGAGGGCTTTACGGAGTCCTTGGAGGATCTGGGAAGACTCACAGATTCAAACAAAGCTGAGCGTGTGACAAAAAGAGAATTAACTCCAGGGAAAACAAAAGAGAAATGTACTTCAGTCTGTCATCGTCGATATTTACCGTTCTAATAGTGAAGCCAGGATGTATGGCTTTAACTGAAATTGTGTTAAAAGACATTGAGAAGGGAGAGGAAGAGGTGGAGAGTTAAATCCTTCAAGTCCTTAACAGGGAGCCCATTCTGCAAATGAAATTTTCAGAAATAAGCTTGTTACTAGAGGTTATGTGTGTAAAGCCAGAAGAAACAGCTAATAAGGAATTAAAAGTGGCTGGATCTGACCTGCTGGACTTGAGGTGGGAGTGAGAGAGCACAAGGCTGCTGTTTTTCCTTTAAGCCTTTTTCTTCTATTTGACTTTTTCGCTTTTTAACTCTCTGTACCCATATTATTTTATGAAAGATAAAAAAATTTTAGCGGAATTAAAAAAAAAAAAAATCCCTTCCATGACCAGAAAACAGGTGTGGCACTACCTTGGCTTTCTCTTCTGGTGATGTCAAATGGATCCCTGCTTCCTGCTCTAGTCCTGGTTGGGTCACATTTTTGTCAGGGATGGTGACCAGGATGGGACACCTCACCCACGCAGGTTGACTGACTAAGAGGGCGGGAAAGGACTTCCCCACACGCATGCCTTGGGTTCTGAGTCTTGTCTTGCTCAGGCAGCCACACTCCCTGCAGAGGGCTTTTCCACAAGACGATCAAATTGCTACGGCTTATATAGCAGCAGGACTGTCACTCTCGGGAGGAACCCTACGGCCAGAGGACAGTGGCAGGAATGTAGAGGAAGGAAGAAGCCCAGGTATAGTTCTGTCAGCTAACTCTCCAGGCCCTGCACACCTCACTGGGGCCCAGACAGGGCAACAGACAGGATCTAGTGCGTGTCTGCTCCCCCTGATGAAGAATCCAGAGACCAGGGCAAATTCACCACGTCCTCCCTGGATGATCCAGTCCCTTCTCCTCACCCAACCTCACTGGAGGCAGAGTGCCTAAGGAAGACAAGACAAGCTGCCTGGACAGATCTTCTCTTCCTGCTTTTTCACTTTCTCCACCCCCGGAAGCCCAGCCTAGGAGTCCTGCCGGAAAACACTTTTTTTTTTTTTTTTTGGTATGTGTGTGTCACAAAGTATGTATAACATACAATGAAGCATCGTAATCCTTCTTAAGTGTGCACGTCTGTGGCATTAGGTGCCTCCATATTGTTGTGCCACCATCATTACCATCCTTCTCCAGAACGTGTTCATCCTCTCAAACCGAAACTCTATATCCATTAAACAATAACCGCCCGTTCTCCCCTTCCCCAAACCCCCGGCAAATAGCATTCTGCTTTCTGTTTCTATGAAGTTACTCTAGGAAACTCGTGTAAGTGGAATCCCACTGCCTTTGTCCTTTCGTATCCGGCTTCTTTCACTCGGCATCATCTCTCCAAGGTTCACCCGCGGTGCAGCGCCTGTCAGAATGTCTTTCCTTTGCAAGACTGGGTAACGTCCCATTATGGGCATATACCACATTTTGTTCCATCTTTCCATGGGCGGTTGGCTTACTTCCACTTTTTGGCTCTTGCGAATAATGCTGCCGTTAACACAGGTGTATCTGTTTCCTGTCCTGCTTTCACCCCTTTTGAGTATTTTCCCAGAAATGGAGTTGCTGGATCATATGGTAATTTGTGTTCGATTTTCGAGGCATTGCCATACTGGTTTTCATGGTGGGTGCATCATTCCGCGTTCCCACCAGCCATGAACGAAAGTCCCGATTTCTCCACACCCTTGCCAACACTGGTGTCTGTTTCGGGGGGTTTGGTTTGGTTTTAAAAATAGCCATCCCAGTGGGTGCGAGCACTGATTTTTTTTCACTATCCCTTCCTACTTGTTCTAGGAGTGGCTTAGTTATAACGAAAGACTGTGGGTTGAATTAGGCTGCAGTGGTCTGAGGCGGTCTGAGGTGCCCAGCCTGCACTGGGGGGTGCTGGGCTGACCGGGGACGGGCGGGCAGGAGGAGTAGAGGAGGTAGAATTTGCCACTTTGCAGCCCAGTCCCGAAAGGGGCTTGAGTGATGGCTGGCAGCTCTGATTTCTGTGCCAGAGCCCGGTTCAAGTCCTCATTCTGCTTTCTCCCAGCCTGTGACCTGGAGCAAGACGTCAGCCTCTTTGCACCGCAGCCTCCTCCTCTAAACAAACGGATAACCTGAAACCTCCCTTCTAGAGCAGTTCTAAGGTTTAGGTGACAATGCCTAGAACACAGCGGGTACTCAGTACATGTCATTTGTTTCTGTTAACTCTGGCCAGGAAGCGCTATAGTTTTTAGGTCCGCCCAAATGGCACCAAGGCCCCTGCTGTGGTCTGAATGTCGGTGTCCCTCCAAAATTCATAGGTTGAATCCTAACCCCAAGGTGATGATATTAAGGGGTGGAGCCTTGGGAAGTGATTAGGTCATGAGGGTCATTAGCCCTCATAAATGAGATTAGTGCCATTATAAAAGATTCCAGAAAGACCCCTCACCCCTTCCACAATGTGAGGCTGTGGTATAAAGATGGCCGTCTGTGAACCAGGAAGCGAGCTCTCACCAGAAGGTGAATCTGCTGGCACCTTCATCTTGGACTTCCCAGCCTCCAGGACTGTGAGAATTAAATGTCTATTAATGTTCTCAGCCTGTGGTATTTTGTCATAGCAGCCTGACCTAAGACAGCCTCCTTTCCACACTTGGTCCACAAATCCTTGCGGAAAGCACCACACTAGGCACAGGAGACACAGTGATGAACAAAATCAGACAAGGGCCAGCTCTCATGGAGTTTCTAATCTAGTGAGAGGGAAGATTTTAGCTGAATGATCACCTTAAATTTGAGAGTATGATTACAAAACAAGATAAAGGCTACTGCAGCAGAGACTCTAGTAGTCCCTCAATACCCACTCTGCTCTTCTTGATGAGTAATAGAACTCTCCATTTCCAGGTGGACATATAGTTACCTAGAATAAAGACTGCATTTACCAGCCCTCTTGCAACTAGGTGTGGTCATGTGGTAAATTCCAATCAATGGGATGTAAGCAGAAGTGGTGGGTATTACTTCCAGGAAATGTTTTTAAACGCTGGATGCTTGCGTTTTCCGCTCTTTCTTCTTCCTGCTTGTGAGAATGTGGATGTAATGGCTGGAGCTCCAGCTGTTCTCCTGGGTCAATAGGGGACCTTGGGAATGAAAGTCATGGGTAGTGGAGTAACAAGATAGAAGGGCACTATGGAGCCCAAGATTTCTGAATGCAAGAGAGAAATGAGCTTTGGTTTCGTTTAAGCCATTGTATTTGGCGTTTTTCCGTGATATGCCGCAGTAAGGGACGATAGGTGGTTTTAAGCGTGTATAACATGGAACCTGACCCATACTGGAGGGCTTCTCTGAGGAGGTGATGCTTGAGTTGAGTTAGCCCAAAAGGGAGTGGGATGCAAAAGGTTTTCAAGCAAAGAGAAAGTCCCATGCAAAGACCCTGAAGTGGAAAAGAGCTTGGGCGCATTGGAAGGAAGAGGAGGAAGGCCAGGATGGTTGGGACAAAAAAAGCAAGGAGGGAAGTGGCACAAAATGAGGTCAGAAAAATGACCACATAAGGCCCAGTCAGTCTGCTAAGGCTTTTGTCTTTATTCCAAGAGTAATGGGAAGCCACAGAAGGGGTTTCAGCGAGGGGTTGCGGGGTCAGACTTGCTCTCCCTGAGGCTAGTGGTTGCAAACACCAGGAACACAGTTAGCATCCCCCAGCCCCAGAACATCCTTGAGGCCGGGACCAAATATTGTGAATAAATTTGTTTGTTTGCTCTTTCTTTTTGAGCTATTTCATTGTTGTGGTAAAATATAGAAGATAACATTTGTCACTGTAGCTATTTTAAGTGTGCGATTCAGTGGCTTTAATAACATACACCATGTTGTGCAACCATTTCTACTATCTATTTCCTTTTTTTTTTTTTTTTTTTTTTTGTGAATGACCTTTTGCACTTAGTAATCATTTACCAACTGTTGTCTTGGCTTGAACCGAATCATTGTAGCCGAGATTGTGTACAAATTCCTAGAAAGTAGACTGTGGGACGTGTGGAGGAGACGACCACGTCAGAGACAGCTGGGGCCAGTCTGAGGAATGTCACGCCCTGGGTCAGCGGCACTGCCGATCAGTCAGGGTCACCAGACAGGTCATCTGGTATATTTTACTTAATAGGCAGAAAGAATGCATCTCCTGAACGGGAACCAGGGTAGAAACTGAAGTTAACTGATGTTTGGTCTCTTCCAAGGTCTTAGGAAAACATCGCTCGCTGGTTGATCTACCAGAGAATGCGAGAGACGCGAAGAACGGATTTTGTGCGCGACACCGTTCTCTGGACATTCACAGTGGCGCGACCCCGACACACAAAGCCCCAGGATGGACGTGATGGGAAACAGTTGGCTTGCTTTCATTTTCAAATAAATGTATAGGTATTTGGAGACAGAAAGTATGTTATGAAGTTAGAAGGTAAAATATAGGGGCGCCGGGGTGGCTGAGTCGGTGAAGCGTCCGACTTCCGCTCAGTTCATAGTTTTACAGGTTGTGAGTTCGAGCCCCGTGTTGGGCTCTGTGCTGACAACTCACAGCTTGGATCCTGCTTCGGGTTCTGTGTCTCCCCCTCTCTCTCTGCCCCTCCTCTGTTCACACTCTGTCTCTCTCTTTCTGTCTCAAAAATAAACATTAAAAAAAAAAAGATAAAATATAAAGCTTTTATGAGATTGTACTTGGGGTCTGCTTGGGGTCTTACTCTCAGGTTTCCAGGGATATTTGTCCCGTTCCCCTGCTAACAGTGGTATTTGAGCATAACATAGTGATTATAAATAAACCTCTCAAACCAAACAGCCCAGAATCAGACTCTTGCTCTGACATTGCTTAGCTATGTCATCTTGGGCAAATTATATAACCTGGCTGAGTCTCCGTTTCCTAATCTATAAAACAAGAAAAATGATTGTACCTAACTCATAGAGTTCGTTATGTGTTAAATACTTAAAAAAATGCTTAGCACATACAAAGTAGTCAATAAGAGGTGTTTTTTTTTTTAAGTTTATTTATTTATTTTGAGAGAGAGAGAGAGTGAACGCGAGCAAGGGAAGGGCAGAGAGAGAGGGAGGGAGAGAGAATTCTAAGTAGGCTCTGTGCTGTCAGTGCAGAGCCAGATGGGGAGCTCGAACTCCACCAACCATGAGATCACGATCCGAGCTGAAATCCGGGGTCAGGTGCTTAACTGGCGGAGCCACCCAGGTGGCCCTCACTGAGAGTTTTCATTATTGGTAGTAGTGGTAGCATCAGATGGAAATGCTTCAGACCTTTGGCTCTTTTTTCATTTTTAAACTTACGGCACTAGCAGTCCTATCTGCTGATGGTAGAACATTCAAACAATATGGAAGTAAATATTGGAAATGAAAGCAACTGTCCCCGTTACATTCCAGTGACTAGACCAGAGATAAACACAGATTACTGTTAGGTGTATGTCCTTTCTTCTAAGCATTTATTTATTTATTTATTTATTTTTAAAAAAATTTTTTTTTCAACGTTTATTTATTTTTGGGACAGAGAGAGACAGAGCACGAACGGGGGAGGGGCAGAGAGAGAGGGAGACACAGAATCGGAAACAGGCTCCAGGCTCTGAGCCATCAGCCCAGAGCCTGACGCGGGGCTCGAACTCACGGACCGCGAGATCGTGACCTGGCTGAAGTCGGACGCTTAACTGACTGCGCCACCCAGGCGCCCCACTTCTAAGCATTTAAAAAAAAAAAAACCAAAAACTTTTTTAACTCATTCATTTTTGAGGGTGGGGGAGGGGCAGAGATAGAGAGAGATACAGAATCCGAAGCAGGCTGCAGGCTCTGAGCTGTCCACACAGAGCCCAACACGGGGCTCCAACCCACGGACCACGAGATAATGTCCTGACATGAAGTCAGAGGCTTAACCAATTGAGCCACCCAGGCGCGCCCCCCATTTTTAAAAATTTTGAATCATTCATTGAGCACCAACCATGTACTTTGTATCATTACATTTAAAAATTTTTTTAATGTTTTTTAATTTATTTCTGAGAGAGAGACAGGGAGAGAGAGCATGAGCAGAGGAGGGGCAGAGAGAGAAGGGGACAGAGAATTTGAAGTGGGCTCCACCGTGACAGCAGAGAGTTCAATGCTGGGCTGGAATTCACATGAACCGTGAGATCATGACCTGAGTGGAAGTCGGACACTTAACTGGTCGAGCCACCCAGGCGCCCCTCATTGTTACATTTTCTTTTTTTTTTATTTAAAAAAAATTTTTTTTTTCAATGTTTATTTATTTTTGGGACAGAGAGAGACAGAGCATGAACGGGGGAGGGGCAGAGAGAGAGGGAGACACAGAATCGGAAACAGGCTCCAGGCTCCGAGCCATCAGCCCAGAGCCCGACGCGGGGCTCGAACTCACGGAGCGCGAGATCGTGACCTGGCTGAAGTCGGACGCTTAACCGACTGTGCCACCCAGGCGCCCCTCATTGTTACATTTTCAATGCCGTTCTTCTGTTGTCTTCTAGGGCGTTTTGGCCATGATGCTGATCATGGCCTTCTTCCGGAAACACGTGACAGGTGGCATTCCTGAGAATGAATGAAAAAGACTGTGCTCCAGACCCAAAGCTGTGAGCAGTAGGCACTCTGTCCACAACCTCAATCTGGGAAAATCACTTCCACAAAGGATCTTTTATGAAGAATGTGATCTGATGAGACTGGGAATGTGATCTTTTATGAAGAATGTGATCTGGGAGACTGGGGAGCCTCAGGAAAAATGGCCTTGTCATATTTCTTTTGTTCTGCTCGACTTCAGAGTTCTGTCTTGATTTTGTGATTCCATGTTTAATGCGTGAAAGGAAGCTGATTGGAATTTGAAAGCCGATTGAAGTTGGTAGGTCTTTGACTTCGTTTCTCAGCGTTCCCCTCATCCTCCCCCTCCCTTTCTACCCATTGAGAAGCCACAGTAGAGAGGGTCGCAAGACTCCTTGGCAGTCACTTCCACCAGGCAGTTTTGCCTATGTTTGTCACCCACTGTGCCTCATGCGTCCCCCACCTGCTTGCATGGTGTCCTCTAAACGTTGTTGTGGCTCCAATTGCACCGCATTGTGCTGTTAGCTTAGCTGTCTGTGTGTTCTTCCCTACATTAGACCTTCTTGAGGACAGAAAATGTTTTGTCTTCTCACTAGGTCCTAGCATATGGCACATGATATTTACTAAATAAAAAACATATTGAGTAGGTGGTAGGGGTGGTCATTTGTTTACAAAGATGGCTGCAATAATTTTTCCCATCCTACCCGCCAGTCCATCTGCGGTGACTCTGCACTCCCCGTCGAGGGGTGGGAGTTAGTCCTTCACTCCTTGAATCTGGGCTCGGCCAATGGACGTTAGCAAATGTGATGCAAGCGGAAGCTTAAGAGCCGCTTGCACAAAAGGGCTGGCCCCTTTTCGTCTGTGTCCGTAACCCTGAGACTGGGATGTGAACAAACCCGAGCAAGTTCCACAGAGGCCATATGCAGGAGAACTAAGCACGCCGGACAGCAGGCCGCCTGTATCCAACTGGCCAACTGTGGACAAGTGGGTGAGGCCACCTTCGACCATCAGCCCCATTTAAGATCCCAGATGACTACAGACAGATGAATGACTCCAGACAAGACCAGCAGAAGAACAGCCCAGATGATACCAGCCCGAGTCGCTGACCCACGGAATCATGAACAAGCCAGTAAGTTTAGGGGTGGTTTACAATGCAGCAATAGATACCTGCCATTGAAGCAATTTTATAAGCGATTCTTCCTTTGTACGGTTTCTCTTCCTACTTGACCTTTAGTGGCTACCTCTTGGTTTTGCTGCCCAGACTATTCACTTTCTTCTTGTAGCAGCAAGTAGATATTTTCAGTGGCAAAAATTCTTAGAAACGAAAATTCTGTATCAAAGTGTAGTAGACATTTTGATTTTCTTTCCAGCCTAAAATTTTGATAGGCTTAATGGTGGTAATTTTTCTTTTTTTTAAAAAATGTTTGTTTATTCATTTTTGAGAGAGAGAGAGAGAAAGTCAGAGTGCAAATGAGGGAGGGGCAGAGAGAGGGAGACACAGAATCCGAAGCAAGCTCCAGGCTCTGAGCTGTCAGCAGAGAGCTCGACACTGGGCTCAAACTCACAAACCAGGAGATCATGACCTGAGCCGAAACCAAGAGTCAGCTGTTTAACTGACCGAGCCACCCAGGCACCCCTATGGTGGTAATATTTTCACACGCACACATGCACACACACATACACACACACATGTCAAAACTTACAAAACTGTGTACTTTAAATATGTGCATCTTATTTGTATGTCACTTATATCTCAATAAAACTCAAAATTTGTCAGGGAAAATAAATATAAGCTTTGATTTTACTATTTTAGGTGCACAGGTGTGCTGGACTGGCTCATCTAGCTTGTGGGATATAATATAATGTTATTATATTATTAATCATATATTAAATATATAATGGTGTGCTGTTGTACCACTCTTCCCAACTCCATGTTCAGTGATGTCATTTTGGAAGCCTCAAATTGGCCATGATGGGAGTATTTATACCGTAGAAATTGGAAAACACTACAAATCAGGGCATCCTTCCCACCCCCAAGAACCAACTAGAAAAGATTTGCTAGCACTGTGCTATTTAAGGGTAACCACAAGGAAAATAAAAATAGATGTATCATTTATTTATTTATTTATTTATTTATTTATTTATTTATTTTAATTTTTGAGACAGAGAGAGAGAGAGACAGAGTGGGAGCGGGGAAGGGGCAGAGAGAGAGGGAGACACGGAATCTGAAGCAGGCTCCAGGTTCTGAGCTGTCAGCACAGAGCCTGATGCGGAGCTCAAACCCACTGAACAGTGAGATCATGACCTGAGCCAAAGTAGGATGCTTAACTGACTGAGTCACCCAATTGCCCCAATAGATGTATCTTCTAAATCAACAATAGAGAATTTAGTCTATACAACATAAGGCACTAACAATAAGAAGAAAAAAAGAAATATGATAAGTAGAAAACACAAATTAAAGGGCACCTGGGTGACTCAGTAGGTTAAGCATCCAACTCTTGATTTCTGCTCAGGTCATGATCTCAAGGTTCTTGAGATCGAACCCCCCCATTGAGCTTTGCATTAACAGTGCAGAGCCTTCTTGGAATTCTCTCTCTCTCCTCTCTCTGCCCCTTCCCTGCTCACTCTCTCTCTCTCTCAAAATAAATAAATAAACATTAAAAAAAAAAAAGAAAATACAAATTAAGAGGCAGAAATAATTTATTTATAATATAAATATTTATTTGTAATAACTATAAATGTATTGAACTCATCTATCAAAAGAGATTGTAGCTGTATTAACTCAAGTTGTATTAAATCAAACAAATCAAGCAAGTGCTATCCACAAAAGACTTATTTTTTTATTATTTATTTATTTGTTTATTTTTGAGAGAAAGAGAGCACAAGTAAATAAGAGGCAGAGAGAGAGGGAAAGAGAAAATTCCACGAGGGACAGAGAGAGAGAGGGGGAGAAAGAAGGGGAGAGAGCATGCAGCCCAAAGGGGGCTCACCCAATGTGGGGCTTGGACTCACAAACCATGAGATCGTGACCTGAGCTGAAGTTAGAGGCTTAACTGACTGAGCCACCCAGGTGCCCCAAAGTTTTTTGTTTTTTTTTTTTTTTTAATAATACTGTAAAGTTGAAAGTACAAGAATAAAAAAAGTTAAACGTAGAAATATGAAACAAAGGGAAGCCATGGTAACAATTTTAATATTAAAATAGACAAAACAGGGGCACCTGGGTGGCGCAGTCGGTTAAGCATCCGACTTCAGCCAGGTCACGATCTCGCGGTCCGTGAGTTCAAGCCCCGCGTCGGGCTCTGGGCTGATGGCTCAGAGCCTGGAGCCTGTTTCCGATTCTGTGTCTCCCTCTCTCTCTGCCCCTCCCCCGTTCATGCTCTGTCTCTCTCTGTCCCAAAAAATAAATAAATGTTGAAAAAAAAAATTAAAAAAAAAAAATAAAATAAAATAGACAAAACAGAGTTCAAGGGAAAAAAAATGATAGTAAGAGGCAAACAAGAACAGAAAGAGACAATAGATCAAGAAGGTATAATAACTACTAACATACATGCACCTAATTATATAGCCTCAAATTCTATAAAGTAATAACTGGCAGAACTACAATCACTAACAGATACATCAGCACCACTTAGGAACTCGTAATTCAAGCAGAAAAAAATAAGTAAGGATACAGATGATTTGGATAAAGTAATTAATCAACTCAAACTAGTATATGTGTATAAATAAATAAATATGGTAATATATGTATTATATGTACATGCCTCTCCCCAAAATAACACCCTCAAAAGTATACAATCTTTTTAAGCACACTAGGAATGTTGGCAACACTAATAAGGTATCATGTCTTTAAGAAAACCTCAATATCACATATACTAAGATTTCTGGCCAGAATGCAATAAAAAGAAAAATCAGTAAAAAGATAACATAAAAGATGCTCATGTCTGAAAACTAAAATTTATACCACTAAATGCATCTTGTGTCAAAAGGAAAATTGTAATTTGTATTTATGAAATACTTAGATTTGAATGACAAAACAATATACATCAAAATATACAGAACATAGTTAAATAAATAGAGGAAAATATGTAGCCTTTTAGTTTTATGTACATTTATTAGAAAGTAAATAAGCTAAGGAGCATCTGGGTGGCTCAGTCGGTTAAGCGTTTGACTTCATCTCGGGTCAGGATCTCATGGTTTGTGAGTTTGAGCCCCACATCAGCAGAGCAGAGCCTGCCTGGGATTCTCTCTCTCTCTCTCTCTGCCCCTCCACCACTTGTATGTGCACACACATACTCTCTATCTCAAAATAAATAAAATTTTTAAAAAATTAAAAAAATAAAAGTAAGATGTTAGAAAAAAGTAACAGAGTAAACCCAAAGGAACAAGAAAGAAGGAACGCAAAGATAATAGATTAATAAAACGGGTTATCACAAGAGAGAAGATTAATAAAAAAACAAATGATGGTTTTTCAAAACATATGAATACTAGGGGTACCTGGGTGGCTCAGTCTGTTAGGTCTCAACTCTTGATCTCAGCCTCAGGTCTTGATCTCAGGGTCATGAGTAAGCCCTGTATTGGGCTCTGTGCTGGGCGTGGAGCCTACCTAAGAAAAAATAATAGGGGCGCCTGGGTGGCTCAGTTAAGTGTCTGACTCTTGATTTTACTCAGGTCGTGATCTCATGGTAGTGAGGTCAAGCCCCACATCAGGCTCTGCACTGATGGCACGGAGCCTACTTAAGATTCTCTCCCTTTCTCCCTCGACGCCTACCCCCTAAAATAAAAGATGTTAAAAAAAGTTTTTTTTAATACTACAAAATCTCTGCTTAGGCTGCTCATGAAAGAGATGATACAGATAAAATAAAAACATAAAAGGGAAAATAATACAGCCACAATAAATATTTTACAAATAATTAAAGAATATTATAAATAAATGTGTGCTGATAAATTTTATAACTAGATAAAAGTAAATACATTTCTGGCAAAATCTAAAATGATAAAATTGTTATAAGAAAAATAGAAAACTTGAGTAGAATAAGCATCAGTAAAAAAAAACAAAAACAAAAACAGGTAATAAAACACCTCTACCTACTTTTATCCACCTGAAGCAATCCAGATTCCAACAGTTTTGCAGGTGAGTTCCATCAAGTATTAAAATAATAGATACAAGAATAAAACTAAATAAAAGTAATAAGATAAAATAAACAAAATAGAAACAAGTTGTTCCAGAAATTAGAAAATAGACTGAAAACTTTTTAACTCATCTTAGGGCTTAATATCATTACGTTTGTTTGTTTGTTTGTTTGTTTGTTTGTTTTAAAGTAAGTTCTACACCCAATGTGGAGCTCAAACTCACGGTCCCAAGGTCAAGAGTCACATGCTCTATTGAGTCACCCAGGCTCCTACACTATGTTTCTAATTCAGATGATGACAATTAAAACACACACACACACACACACACACACACACACACACACACCACAAAAAAACTAAGATCTATGTCACTTAGGAACATAAATATGAAACTCTTAAATAAAATATTAACTAACAAAATCCAGTTGTATGTAGAAGTAATAATACATCATGATCAATTAGGAATATAAAGATGATATGGCATTAGAAAACCTAGCAAGGTAATTCATTAACAAACTAAATAAAGTAAAGCATGGGATTATCTAAATAAATGCAGAAAATAATTCGATAAACTTCAATACCTGTTTATCACAAGAATTCCCAGAAATCTTAGAACAGAACTTCCATAACTTTGCTTATCCATCAAACATCTACAATGTACAAACATAATACATAACAGAGAAACTTTAGATAACATTCCTTTTAAGATCATGAATAAAACAAGGGTACCTACTAATGCTATTGGTGGTCAACAATTTGTGTCTTTACCAACAAAACAGGAAAAATTTGAAAATTAGAAGTATAAGGATTTGAAGGTGTGGTAGATAGAATGATAGCTCCCAAAGATGTCCATGCCCTAGTCCCCAGAATTTATGACTGTTGCCTTTCATGCCAAAAGGGACTTTGCAGATGTGATTACTTTGAGGAGTTTGAGATGAGAGTATCTTGGATCATCTGGGTGGGTCAATGTAATCACAAGAGTACTTGTAAGTGAAAGAGAAAAAGAGGGGCAGAGTGATGTTATGTCCAGCATACATTAGGGACCAAGGGTGGACATGTGAGGAAGTCCGGGATAATAGTGCAGGAGGTCTTCAAAGTAACTGATCTATGTTGGAGCAGGAGGATGGAAACTTTCAGTGGTAGCATTACCAAGACACCTGTGTTTCACTTAGATGGAGAGCAGTTTTAGAGGTATTCTGCAGACTTGGAGCATGTGATAGGTACCTAGAAAAACAAACTAAGTGAGGTCATTTTTAATGCCAGGTAAAATACGAAGTTGTCAAAGAAAAGACATAGCATACAATACGGCTCAGCTGTGAACAACATTACATGGTTATAACAAGATAAGCACTGAGTGCCAATTTTTAAAATGGTAATAAAACTATATTGGGAAGATGTGTATGTGAGTGTGTATCTGCACGTCTCTATCAGCTATAAAATGGAGCAAAATTTTATTTCTATAGTAAGGGGTCAGTAGGTAACATCTAAAATAGGAATACTTAAGAGGCGCCTTGGTGGCTCAGTCGGTTAAGTGTCTGACTTTGGCTCAGGTCACAATCTCACAGTTTGTGAGTTCGAGCCCTGCATCAGGCTCTGTGCTGACAGCATGGAGCCTGGAGCCTTCTTTGGATTCTGTGTCTCCCTCTCTCTCTCTGCCCTTACCCCACTCATGGTCTGTCTGTCTCTCTCTCTCAAAAATAAATAAACATTAGAAAAATTTTTTTAAATAGGAATACTTAAAAATGACAGTGTAAATATCTTCTTTAGAGGTATAGAGAGACATAGCAGAAGAAGGAGCTAAGAAGATACAAGTGGTAGTTTCTGGGGAATGGAACTTAGGGTCAGGGAGGGATAGAGCGAGGAACAGCTGAACTTTATTATGAACCTTATTATTTTATTTTATTTTCATTTTATTTTAGTTCAGTTTAGTTTATTTATTTTGAGGGAGAGAGAGAAAGAGAGAGAGCAGGGGGAAGGACACACAAAGAAGAGAAAGAATCCCAAGCAGGCTCTGTGCTGTTAGGGCTGAGCCAGACACGGGGCTCAATCCCACGAACTGTGAGATCATGACCTGAGAAAAATCAAAAATAGGACACTCAACTGACGGAGCCACCCAGGCACCCCTTTATTTTATTTTATTTTATTTTATTTTATTTTATTTTATCTTTTAAGTTTTATTTAAGTAGTCTCTACATCCCATGTGGGGCTTGAACTCATGACTCTGCAATCAAGAGTCACACACTCCTCTGACTGAGCCAGTCAGAGCCCCTAGTTTTATTTTATTTTAAAATTTATGGACTTTTACTACTTTAAAAGTCAATTCTCCCAAAATTTACCTATAAATTAAATGCAATTCCAACCAAACCAAAATTCCATCTGAATTTTTTGAGAAATTGAACAAATGTATTCTTGCTAGAATACCTAAATTAATTTTAGAGACAAAGCAACAAGGGGGGATTGTCTCAATCACATTTTATGATATACTATAATAGTCGTAAAACCAGAATGGCAATGCTACAGGAATGGATGGATCAACCAGAGCAACAGAGTTGAGAGCTCAGAAACAGACCCATATATCTATAAGAATTTGATATCAGATAAAGACGACACCACAAGTCAATATGGAAAGGATGAATTTCCCAGTAGATGTTATCAGGAAAACTGTCTCAGTATTTGGAGAAAAATAAAGTATGATTCCTATTACCTACTACTCCAGGGAATTGAATATCTATATGTGACAGCTAAAAGAACACGAAAAGGGTGCCTGGCTGGCTTGGTCAGTACAGTGTGTGACTCTTGATCTTGGGGTCATGAGTTCAAGCCCCACATTGAGGAGTAATTGTCCTTAAAATAAAAAACAGTTAACACGCACACACACACAGACACACAGACAGGAAACCCACTAAAGTAATGGGTTACTAGAGTAATGGGTACCTCACAGATGGGGAAATGCAAATAATTCACAAGAATAAGAAGAGATGTTCAAACTCCCTTGGTAATCAATGAAATGCAAGTTAAAACAATGAGATATCATTTTATACCTATCAGGGGCAAAAATTGGAGAGTTAAAAAACAGCAAGTGATGGGGAGAATCAGAGAAATGAAAATCCTCCCGTGTCATTATGGGAGTACAAACTGGTACAGATATTCTGGAAGGAAATCTGGCAGAATTGAGGACATCAAAGATGCAGAATCAACAACCAGCAGTCCCAATCCAGGGTATGTACTTCAGAGAGTTTCCAGGTCTATAAGGGATCACATACAAGGATATTCGCTGCAGCTCTGTTGTGAAAAGGAGGATTTGGGGACATCCAAGGTGTCTGTCACTACTGAAATACTGGGGTGCGTCCTGTGCTCTTCAGCCGTGGACCTGTGAACTAGCTGTACATGCAGCAGCATGAGCAGGTCATAAAAACAGTATTGGGCAAAGAAATAAAACCATCCTTAGACCATTACTATTCTGTCAATTTAAACATCTGCACAAAACAGCCGTATGTATTTTACGAGAACATATACATACATTAACACATCCAGAGGCGCATTTCAAACACATAACTGTGGGTTAATGTTAAGAATAAGGGAGGGCTAACATGCCTTACACAGACCATGTGTACTATGAACTGAGGAATCTGATGAACTCTACTCTCATCATGCAAGGCCTCCCCAGCCCCCGCTATTTTCAGCAAAACTCTCAGTGGAATTTCTTGCGGACTTGGCGACATAATTCTAAAATTTTTCCAAAAGAATAAGTAGTGAAGAAAAGATCAGAAAACCTTGGGAAAGAAGAGCATCTAGTGATGAGTTGGCCTCCCAGATAGTACAATGTATAAATAATGCAGCAGTCACCATAAGAGTATGTTACTGGCACAAGGATGGACAGGACAATCAATAGAAAGGACATAAAGGGAGGAAATAGACCCAAGAACTTAGCAAAAACTTGATGGTAAGAGTGGCATTCCCATCGGTGAGGGAGATGCTGAATTTCACAGCAAAATGTGTTTGCAAAATTGGCTAATGATTTTGGGGGAGGGAATTAGAAAATAGATACAGCGATAATTGCTTCTCGGCCTTTTGGCTAAAATCAAGTGTAGAAAATATATACCGTGATAATTAAGATGTGTAACTAGATAGACGTAGGGTTTGAATGCCAGTTTTGCCACTGTTTAGCTGTGTAACTGCAGACAAGATACTTAACCTCCCTAAACTTCATTTTGCCCAGATTTAAAAACAAAGTAATAAAAGCAAGTACATCATTGTGAGGATTAAAAAAAGTAATAGGTGTTGAAAAATAAAAACATGGTGCCTGTCACATAAAATGTGCCTCATAAATGTTAGCTGTTATTATTTCTACCCCATACCACATGCAAAGTAATGTGCAAAATGAAACCATAAACATTCCAGAAAGAAAATAAATTGAGTATTATTATAATCTGGGGGAGCAGGAAGACTTTCTAAATATGACCCTAAGGGTGGAAAACATGAAGGAAAAGATAATAGTTCAGACTACAAAAAAACAAACAAACAAACAAAAATAACCCCAAACATAAAAATGTCTTTATGCCAAATCTCACCACATTCAAAGTTAATATACAAATGACAAACTGGGAGAAATATTTGCAACATATGCAATAGACCAATGGTTAATAATCTGTTACTGATCAACAAGGAAAAGGTAGATACAGCAGTAGAAAAATGCACCAAGAATATTAACAAATAAACAAGCAAAAAAGAGATTACAAATAAACAAGCAAAAAAAGAGATTACAAATAAACAGAGGGGGAGATGTTCTGAAAACCCAAAAGAGCTCTGACTAAAACACAGCGTTGCTGAGACAAAGGCAAATGGTTGCTTACGTATATCTGGAGGCCAATAGCAGACACTTTCAAAGCAGATCCCGATCCTCAGGATAAAATTATGGAGCTGGATGGAACATAACCCTTTTTTCCTTTTTTTAAGTTTATTTATTTATTTTGAGAAAGAGACAGCTTGTGCTCGGTGAGTGGAGGAGGAGGAGAGAGAGGGAGAGAGAGTCCCAGGCAGAGCCTGGGATTCGTGAGATTGAGACCTGAGCTGAAATCAAGAATCAGACGCTTAACCGACTGAGCCACCCAGGCTCCCCAGAACATAACACTTTTTAAATTGAGATACGATTGGCATATAATATTGTGTAAGTTTAAGGTACACAACATACCGATTTCATAGTTGAAATTGCAATGATTGCCGTTCTCAGCTAATAACCTCTATTGCGTCACATAAGTGTTTCTTCTAGTGGTGGGGACATTAAGATCTAGGCTCTTAGCAAATTTAACATTGATAATACAGCTTTGTGTATCATACTGTGTATTCGATCTCTGGGATTTATTTATCTGCTAGTTGCAAGCATGTACCCTTGAACAACATCTTGCCCTTTCCCCTACCCCTCAGTGTCTAGTAAACACCATTCCACTCTTTTTCTGAGGCTTTTTGTTGTTGTTTAACATTTCACAAATGTAGGATATCATGCGGTATTTGTCTTCCTCTGTCTTATCTCATTCAGCATAATGTTCTCAAGCTCTCTGCATGTTGCAACTAGCAGGATTTCCTTCTCTCTTATGGTGAATAGTATGTCATTGTGTATATATGAACCACATCTTTATCCATTCATCTTTGATGGACACTTAGGTTGTTTGCAAATCTTGGCTATTGTGAATAATGCTGCAATGAACATAGGTGTGCAGATATCTTTTCAATCATCTGCTTTCATTTCATTCTGGGTATGAAATGAGATTGCTGGGTTGTATGGTAGTCCTATTTTTAGTTTTTTTGTAACATAACTGTTAAAAAATTTTTTTCATGTTTATTTTTGAGAGAGAGAGAGAGAGAGAGAGAGAGAGAGAGAGAGAATGAGTGGGGGAGGGGCAGAGAGAGAGGGAGACACAGAATCCGAAGCAGGCTCCAGGCTCTGAGCTGTCAGCACAGAGTCCGATGTGGGGCTCGAACCCACGAACCAGGAGATCATGACCTGAGCCAAAGTCAGACGCTTAACCACCGACAGAACCACCCAGGCTCCCCTTGAAACATAATATCTTAATGAATGTTCACTATGTATACTAAGTGCTTTACATATATCATATCATTTTATCAAAACAACCTGAGATTAAAATTTTCCTGTAGTTATGCAAATATTGTATCATTATGTTGTTGCACCTGGAATTAATATAATGTTATGTGCCAATTATACCGTAATTTTTTAAATTCCTATGCTTATTTTCTAGATGCGGAAATCGAAGCACTGAGAAGTATGACCGAGACAGCATTGCTCATCCAAAGTTCTACCTGCTCTCCCGCATGCCCCAGCCCCTTGCAGTTGGGTGGGACCGGAGGTGCTGGCAAAGTAAAGCCTGTGCATGATTCTCCCACTCTTCTCCTTCCCTGCATGGTGCCTAGAAGGGTGGTGTCCAGATGAGGTAATGCACAGGGTGGTGGAGCTTCCATCAACCTGGTACTTTGAGAGTATTTCAGAGCAGAGCCCCCCATGTCTTCCACCATCCGTATTGCATATCAGATATACAATGTAAATAAGAAAGAAATCTTTATTGTGCTACCAATATTTTGGTGTTTTGTTTTGTTGCTTTGGTTTTAGCTGTAGCACAACCTGGCTACTCTAACATATCCAAGTGGGTTTGCATAACTTACCCAAGGAATCACAGCTGGTACATGGCAAAGCCCAAATTCAAACCCAGCTCCACCTGTGCTCTTTTTTAGAGGTAGTAAAATATAGATAACATAAAATTTACCATTTAAACCGTTTTTAAGTGAACAATTCAGTGGCACGAAGTACATTCACAATGTTGTACAACCATCGCCACTTTTCACTTCCAGAACTTTTTCATCACACCAAAAAGAAACTATGTACCCAGTAAACAATAACTCCCATTCCTCTTTCCCTACCCCTCCCCCCACCCCGTGACCACTACTCTACTTCCTGTCTCTATCAGTTTGCCCATTCTAGGTAACTCATGTAAATAGAATCATACAATATTTGTCCTTTTTGCATGTAGCTTACTTTACTTAGCATGTTTTCAAGGCTCACCCATGTTGTATAGTGGCTTGTATCAGAATTTCCTTCCTTTTTATGGTTGAATGATATGCCATTGTATGTAAACACCACATTTT
Organism: Puma concolor; assembly: GCF_028749965.1. NCBI lineage: Eukaryota > Metazoa > Chordata > Mammalia > Carnivora > Felidae > Puma > Puma concolor. The sequence continues at coordinate 14,950,799 of NC_141680.1, read as the reverse complement.
GTCGATCCATTTATCTTTTGATGGACATCTGGATTGTTTCTGCCTTTTGGCTAATGTGAGTAATGCTGCTATGTCTGAGTCCCTGCTTTCACTCCTGTTGGGTATGTACCTAGAGGCAGAACCACTAGACCATATGCTAATTCTACGGTTAACTGTTTTTTTTTTTTTTTTTTTTTAACGAACTTGATTTTTATTTATTTTTTTTAAATGTTTTTATTTTTTAATGTTTATTTATTGCTTATTTTGCGCGCGAGAGAAAGAGAGCACACAAGCAGGGGAAGGACAGAGAGAAGGAGAGACAGAATCCCAAGCAGACTCTGCACCTTCGGAGTAGAGCCTGACGCAAGGCTCCAACTCACCAACTGGGAGATCATGACCTGAGCTGAGATCAAGAGTCAGACACTTAACCTACTGAGCCACCCAGGCGCCCTAACAAACTTGATTTACAAGAGAAAAGTTTATTTATTTTTGAGAGAGAGAGAGAAAACGCAAGCAGGGGAAGGGCAGAGAGAGGTAGGGACAGGATCTGAAGCAGGCTCTGTGCTGATAGCACAGCAAAGAGCTAGATTCGGAGCTCAAACTCTGGCACTGAACTGTGAGATCATGATTGGAGCCGAAGTGCAGCTCAATCAACGGAGCCACCCAGGCGCCCTCTTGTTCCATTTATAAAAGTCAAGTTTTAGGGGCACTTGGGTGGCTCAGTTGGTTCAGCATCCAACTGTTGATTTTGACTCAGGTCATGATCCCAGGGTCATGAGAATGAGCCCTGAGTTGGGCTCTGTGCTGACAACACAGAGCATCCTTGGGATTCTCTCTCTCTCTGCCCCACCCCCACTTGCATGCATTCTCTCTTTCTCTCTGTCTCTCTCAAAATAAATAAACATTAAAAAAAAAGTCAGGTTTATTAAGGAATAATTTACACTCAGTAAAATTCAATTTTTAGGTGTACAATTTTATGAGCATTTTCCAACACATGAATCGTGTAACTACCACCACATCAAGGGATAGAACAGTACCATTACCCCAAAAAGATCCCTCTGTAGTCTATACCAAGCTCATACACCTGTCAGCTGCTGATCTAATTTCTTTTCCTATACTTTGACTTTCCCAGAATGTCATACAAATGGAATCATTGGAGCCTGGCTTCTTTCATTGAGCACAGTTGATCTGAGAGTCATCTATGTTGGTGTATCAATAATTTGCTCCTTTTATTTTTTTTTTAATTAAAAAAAATTTTTTTTAAGTTTTAGAGAGAAAGAGTGCAAGTGGGAGAAAAGGCCAGAGGGAGAGGGATAATCTTAAGCAGGCTCTGTGCTGTCAAAATCAAGAGTCGGAGGCTCAACCGACTGAGCCCCCCAGGTGCTCCCAAAATTCGCTCCTTTTAATAGGCAACAGTACTCTCTTGTATGGATGTACCACATGTGTTTATCCAATTCACCAGTAGATGGATATTTGGTTTGTCTTTAGTTTATGGCAATAATGAATCATGCTGCTGGAGATATTTTCCCGTAGTTCACTTTGCACACCTGTGCTCTAATTTCTCCAAATAAATAAGTCAGAGCAGGATTTCTGGGTTGTATGGCAAGTGTATGCTTAACTACTTTAAACTGCCTATCTGTTTTGTGAGAAACTACCAGCTTTGCATTCCCACCAGCATGTATGAGAGTTTCACTTGTTCTGTATCCACTATGACATTTGGTAGTGTTAATTTACTTTCATTTTAGCCATTTTAATAGGTATGTGATGTGGTATTTCATTATAGCTTTCATCCTTCATATCTCTAATGGCTAATGATGTTAAAATTTTTTCTATATGCTACTTACTTACCATCTTACTTGGTGAAGTGTCTATTCAAATCTTTTTCCCATTTTTGAGTTGGGTTGTTTCCATATTGTTGAGTACTGAAGTTCTTTATATATTCCGTATACATATCTTTTTATCAGATGTGTGTTTTGCAAATATGTTTTTCCATTCTGTGTCTTGTCTTTTCATTTTCTTAAGTGTCTCTTTAAGAGCAGAAGTTTTCATTTTAATAAATCTAACTTACCATTTTTTCTTTTATAGTTCATGCCTTTTGTTTCTTTTTTTTAGTGTTTATTTATTTTTGAGAGAGAGCATGAGCAGGGGAAGGGCAGAGAGTGAGGGATCAGAGGATCCAAAGCAGGTTCTGCCCTGACAGCAGAGAGCCCAGTGTTGGGCTTGAACTCACGAACCATGACATCATGACCTGAGCCAGTTGTACGCTTAACAGACTGAGCCACCCAGGTGCCCCGGTGCTTTTTGTTTCTTATTTATGAAGTTTTGCCTAACTTTAAACCACAAATATTTTCTCCTCTATTTTATTCCAGAAGGCTTATTGTTTTAGGTTTACATTTAGGTCTATGATTTATTTCAAGTTCATTTTTGTATATGGTATAAGGTATGTATCAAGGTTCTTTTTTTTTTTTTTTTTTTTTTGCACAATTTATTGAAATCAACCTATTTATTTGTTTGTTTGAAAGAGACAGAGAAAGAGAGAGAGAGCAAGCATGAGCAGGGGGCAGGGCAGAGAGAAAGGGAGAGAGAGAGTTCCAAGCAGGCTCCAAGCTCTGCATGAAGCCCCACAAGGGCTTGATCCCATGACCATAACATCATGACCTGATCCAAAATCAAGAGTCGGATGCTTAACCAGGTGAGCCACCCAGATACCCTGAAACCAACCTGTTCTTAACTACCATATTATGTTGTAATAAATCTCTTCTCATTTGTACCAAAATCTGATGAGGCTTGGAGATATACAGGTGATACTTGTACTATTCTTCACAGCTTACACAGTGCTTTCGATTCTATGACCTCATTTTGAACCACAATCAACAATTACAATGAAGAGGCCCAGAGAAACTGTGTTTGACCGAGATGACAAAGCTTTTGGTGCTACGTTCAAAACATTATCAACCATCCATAAACACTGAGCTGCCTTTTCCAAGATCCAAGGTATTCCCACAGCTCTTCCCAGTTACTCAGGAACACTGGAAGCAAAAGTCACTACCCATTGCTTAATTTTGAGTTTATCAGTCTTTGAAAACTGGAAAGGCTAAGATATTTGGTGTAAGGATGGTCATTTGGACCACCCATAAGGAGGGGTCACATATCTCAACCCTGCTTTGTGAACTGGCCATAGTCATGCAAACTTTATTCTATAAAAATGCAATCAGAAATCTTTTCTTTAAAATATTACTGAGCTTCATCAAGAAACAATTTGTAGCCAAATAGTCCAATTGGTTCATGTTTTGGTCATTTCTTCAGCCCCCTACCATCCCCCTCTCTTTGGGAAGCATACTCACACATCACATCATTGGCATGGGCTCTTGGGAGCCATTGTGCTACCACCTGATTCTGTCTTTGTGCCCAGGGCTGTTTGTACCAGGGGTGGACATGTCGCTCAGGGTGATAATTAGATTGTTTCTTTGGAGAATTTAGGATTGGACTGAGAAACAGATCATCAGCCTGCTGTTGGCTGGGATTTTAACTTATGCACTGGGAGATGCACTGCAGCCATAGTCCGTCTGTCACGTGAATCAGAGAAGAAATTAAGGCAGATACGCAGAGAGAAAAACAGATACACAGAGAGAAAAGGAATGAAGTAGGGAGGGAGAAGTAGGGTTTACTTCTTTAGGAGGAGAAGTAGGGTTTACCCAGCTTTACTGTTTCTGATTTCAGACTATCTTGGTGGCTTCACTGCACACCTGTCCTTTGGTGCTGTGAAAGCACCTCTCCCTATCCTTTAAAAGTTGCTCCTTTTTTTCTTAAGCTACTTATAACCAAAGAATCCTAACTAGTACAACAGTGGTAAATTATCAGGGAGTAGGAAGATATGACCTTGAACTGGTTAATGGGCGTCTAAAAACAGAGCTGACTTTTGGGACAATGGGTGCTATAACTGGGAGAAAAAAAATCCCCCCACCCTTTATTCTTTATAATATAAATTGCATGAAAGGTTTGGGCCAACTGAGTGAGCATCAGCTTATACAATGAGGAAATGGAGAGTGTTATCCAGGTCGAATTATCATTTGTTTCCCACTGGGAAGGAGTAGGGAGGAGGAGGAAGAAAAAAAGTAGGGTGGGAGGGAAGGCAGTGAGTGGAGGAAGGAAAGAAAAGTCTGACATGATGTAGTGCCCAGAAAGGTTTTATACATTTACATTTGGAGACCCCTTTACCTTTGGATGAAAAATGCTGATCAACTGCCAAGTATTATTTTGTAAATTAGATGCTCTCTGTGAAATTAGCCTTCTGACACATTTCCAGCCATTTTTCTGAAGCAGCCTCTGTGAGATCCTGACTCTTTCTTTACAGGCAGAACTAAATACTGTGGCCTTGTGTTCTCCTCTTTGCCCAGAGTCTCAGTTTTTTGTTGTTGTGTGGGTTTTTTTTTTTTTTTTTTTTTGCCATGTTCCTGCCTTTGCCATTAACTTTGATGAACAAAATAAATGATGCAAAGAAACGGGTGGGACAATGAGGCTGATTCATGGTTTGGGAAAACAGGGAATTGTCACAGAGGAAACACTGGCCCTCCTTTTTGCTGGGGACACTGCAATGTTTGGCTGAAAGCATCTTGTTTGGATTCTTCCAACCAGTGGATAAGCATCTAAATGACAGGCACAATATGGGGTTCCCAGGGTTCCCAGAGTCCCCAGGGGCACCTAAAACAATCCTGAGATACCCTGGCAGAGCTTGTGATCTTTGTGAACAGATAGAGAGAGGTTATTCAAATAGCCCTTAATTTCATTAAGAAGTCTCACTGTAAGTTCCCCAAACAGGCATTTATTTTTATTTTTATTAAAAAAAAATTTTTTTTTCAACGTTTATTTATTTATTTGGGACAGAGAGAGACAGAGCATGAACGGGGGAGGGGCAGAGAGAGAGGGAGACACAGAATCGGAAACAGGCTCCAGGCTCTGAGCCATCAGCCCAGAGCCCGACGGGGGGCTCGAACTCACGGACCGCGAGATCGTGACCTGAGCTGAAGTCGGACGCTCAACCGACTGCGCCACCCAGGCGCCCCGCAGGCATTTATTTTTATGTCAGGATTATCTCCAAGTTTTATATTTGCATTCACTCCTGGTAACTTAGCTGGGATGTCAGGTGCTAAGCTTACATTGGATTGATGTTTTGGGTTGGCCTTCAAAAATAATTTACCTTGATTATTAAGGTAAGCTCAGTCGATTAAGCTCAGGTCGTGATCTCACAGTTCATGAGTGCTAGCCCCCATCAGGCTCTGCGCTGACGTCTCAGAGCCTGGAACCTGCTTCGGATTCTGTGTCTCCCTCTCTCTCTGCCCCTCTCCCACTACTTCTCTGTCTCCCAAAAATACATAAAAATGTTAAAAAATAAATGATTTACCTTTAGACAAACTTTGAACAAAATAAATTGATGGGTAATTTAGAAGAATCTATGTTTATATTGGTATCATATTGATATGCAGTTTTATGATATTTTTCATTGAGCAGTATAATATGAAAATATGAAATTGTCAACAAACTTTAATCTACAATATAACTACTAATAGATGTGTTGTGTATGACTGTATGAATGAACCATCATTTATATAACTAGTCCCTTGTTGGACATTTAGGTTGTTTTCAGTTTTTCATAGCTATAAACCATGCTTCAGTAAAAATTATTGTAGCTAGGGGCGCCTGGGTGGCGCAGTCGGTTAAGCGTCCCACTTCAGCTAGGTCACGATCTCGCGGTCCGTGAGTTCGAGCCCCGCGTCAGGCTCTGGGCTGATGGCTCAGAGTCTGGAGCCTGTTTCCGATTCTGTGTCTCCCTCTCTCTCTGCCCCTCCCCCGTTCATGCTCTGTCTCTCTCTGTCCCAAAAATAAATAAACGTTGAAAAAAAAAATTAAAAACAAAATTATTGTAGCTAAATCTTTGTATATTTCCTTATTTCCCTTGGAAAGAAATCCTGGATTTTGATTGCTCGATCAGATGTGATGCATATTTTTAGTGTTTTTGACTCATACTGAAATACTGCCTTCTAGAGTATAATATATACTTCCTCCAGGTATGAGAGTGTTTTCCTTCAAACACACCCAGCAATCTGGTCTAAACATCACTCAGGTAATTTTTTTTTCCAGGTAAGTGATCATATAATCTACAAATAATGCAAATAATGAATTTTTTTTTTCTTTTTTAGAAGGCAGACTGCCACATGCAGCACCTCGTTTGGATGTGTCTCGAGTCTTGGAAGCTTGAATACCCTACGTTCTCCTACAAATAGACCTTGAGAGCTTGTTTGGAGGTTCTAGCAGGGGAGCGCAGCAGCGTATATATACTCTTGACTAGCAAACAGTCCTCATCCGTTGGGAAAGGTCATCCTCTTCAACCAAAAGTGCAGCTTCTAGAGGGACGCACATGAAACAGTGAGGGAGGAAGGGGACACACATCTAGCCAGCCAGATCACTTGAATTAACCCTGGCGATCAATGGGGTGACAGATGTCACAGCCAAGATCGCCCTCACATCCATGACTTTGTTTTTTCCTGTATCTGCCAGATGGGCAAAAGCTGCAAGATTTTATAATATATCTTTGTTGATGAGAATATGGATAGATGGATGCTTTCAAACCCTATAACTGGGAAGAATTTTTAAAGGATAAATTGAGAGTATCTGTGAAAAATGTTAAATTGCATATCCTTTGACCTAGCAATTTCAATTCGAAAAGGCTATCTTTCACAGTGAACAAAGATGTATGTATAAAGGTTTCATTGAAGCACTTTTTTAATAGTAAAAAAACTAAAACAACTTAAAACTCATTAGTAGAATATAGTTAGGTGAATTATAGTACATTTATGCTATGATATACTGTGTAACCATGGGGCACCTGGGTGGCTCAGTAGGTTAAGTGTCTGACTTTGCCTCAGGTCATGATCTCACAGTTTGTGAGTTTGAGCCCAGCGTCTGGCTCTGTAATGACAGCTCAGAGACTGAAGCCTGCTTCAGATTCTGTCTCCTTCTCCCTCTGCCCCTCCCCTGCTTGCACTCTCTCTCTCTCTCTCTCAAAAATAAATAAACATTAAAAAAAAAAAAAAAGAAATACTGTGCAGTCATTAAAAAAGAATAAGGTAAATCTCTAGTAGCAAACTGGAACTCAATCCATGTTATTTTGTTAAGTTTAGAAAATATATTGCAGGATAATAATATATTATGATCCCAATTTTATTTTTTAATTTTTTTAATGTTTATTTATTTTTGACAGAGAGAGAGAGAGAGAGAGACAGAGCATGAGCGGGGGAGGGGCAGAGAGAGAGGGAGACACAGAATCCGAAGCAGGCTCCAGGCTCTGAGCTGTCCGCACAGAGCCTGACTCCAGGCTCGAACCCACGAACTGTGGATCACGACCTGAGCTGAAGTTGGACACTTAACTGAGCCACCCAGGCTCCCCAGTACCCTGCTATTCTTATTCAAGTAGGAGATTTTTATTGGATACATTTATTGAGTTTTATTAAGGATTTTTTCTTGTCATCCATCATGGTGATCATGTAGTTTTCTCCTTAAGGTAAAATAGTATTATGAATTATATTACTACATTTTCAAATGTGAAACAATCCTATAGAATAAATAATTGTTGGTGATAGTGTTATTATTTTTAAGGTACTTGATAAATTTGATATGCTAATATTGATATGATAATATTTGATATGCTAAAAATACACAACATAACCATTTTTAAGCAAACAGTTGAGAAGTGTTAAGTATATTCATGTTGTGAAATAGATCTCCAGAACTTTTCATCTTGCAAAACTGATATACCCATTAAAGAACTATTCTCCTTTTCTCCTTCTCCCCAGCCTCTGGTAACCACCATTCTACTTTCTGTTTCTATAAATTTGGCTGCTTTAGATAGCTCATAAAGTGGAATCATACAGTATTTGTGTTCTTGGGATTGGTTTATTTTACTTAGCACAATGTTCTCAAGGTTCATCCATGTTGTAGTATGTGATGGCATTTCCTTCCCGTTTTCAGCCTGAATAATATGTCTTTGTATGTATATATTACAGTTTCTTTATTCTTTCATCCATCCATGGACATTTCGGTTGCTTCCGCCTCTCAGCTATTGTGAGCAGTGCTGCTATGAACATGGTAAATATCTCTCCAAGACCCTGCTTTCAATTCTTTTGGACACCCAAAAGTAGGATTACTGGATCACATAGAAGATCTATTTTTAATTTTTTTTTCAACTTTTTTTTTTTTTTTGGGACAGAGAGAGACAGAGCATGAACGGGGGAGGGGCAGAGAGAGAGGGAGACACAGAATCGGAAACAGGCTCCAGGCTCTGAGCCATCAGCCCAGAGCCCGATGCGGGGCTCGAACTCATGGACCGCGAGATCGTGACCTGGCTGAAGTCGGACGCTTAACCGACTGCGCCACCCAGGCGCCCCTATTTTTAATTTTTTAAGGACCCACTGCACTGTTTTCCACAGTGGTTGCACCATTTTACAACCTGTCACCAACAGTGTGTAAGGGTTCCACTTTCCAATTTCTCCACATTTTTGCCAACACTTATTTCCCTATTTTTTTGATAGCAGCCATCCTAATAAATGTGCGATGATACCTCACTGTGGTTTTGATCTGCATTTCTCATGATTAGTTATGTCGACTATCTTTTTATATGCTTCTTTACTATTTTTGCAGACATAGAAAAATCCATCCTAAAATCCATGTGGCATCATAAGGAACCCCAAATAGACAAAAAACAAGAGCAAAATTGGAGGACTTGCACTTCATAATGTCAAAATTTACTACAAAGCCACAGTAATCAAAACCCTGTGAAACTGGCAGAAGGAAAGACACGTAGATCAATGAAACAGAAGAAAGAACCCAGAAACTGATGCATATACGATCAGTTGATCTTCAGTGGGGTGCCATGATCCTGCAATGTTGAAGGTACAGTCTTTTCAACAAATAGTGGTGGGAAAACTGAACATCCGTGTACAAAAGAATTAAATTGGACCCTTACCTTACACCATATACACAAATTATCTCAAAATAAATCAAAGACCATTTTGGACTTGACGTTTGTAAATTATAAATTCAATATCCCTAGTAGGGCTATTTGAATTGTCTATTTCACATTGGGTGAATTGGGGTAGTTTCTGCTTTTAGAGGAACTGGTCCGTTTCATCTAAGCTGTCAAATTTATGTGCATAGAATCTTTCATAATATTCCCTTATTATCTCTTTGGTGTCTTCAGAGTCTGTAATTATATCCCTTTTTTCATTTCTGATATTGGTAAATTGTGTCTTCTCACTTTATTATAACTTTAAGACTTCCAAAAATATATTTCCAGGCCCAAATGGAAATCAAACTTTTAAAGAAAAATTAACATCAGTCCTCCATAATCTATTCTAGGAAGTAGAAGGGAACACTTCCTATTTCATTTTATGAAGCAAGTATTATCCTTGTCCCCAAACCAGAAGAGACAGTATATATAAAAACAAAAAAAAAACACCAAAAACAAAAAAACTATACACCAATATCCCTCATGAATACAAACCCAAAAACCTTTAACAAAATATTAGCAAATAGAATTCAGGAACATATAAAAATAATTATACATCATGACCAAGTGGGATTTATCCCAGGAATGCAAGGCTGTCTCAATATATGAAATGAATATAATCTACTATATTAACAGGTTAAAGAAGAAAAATCACACGATCATAATAATTAGTGCAGAAAAATCATTTGAAAAAATACAATACTCATGATTAAAATCACAAAAATAGGAATAGAGGAGAACTTCCTCAATTGATGAAGAAACCTACAGAAAGCCTAAATGCTTTCCTCCAAAGACTGGGAACAAGTGAAGATGTCTGCTTTTATCACTCTTAATCAACGTAGTTCTGTAAATGCAACAGGCATGAAAAAGAAATAGAAAGCAAAAAATCATGAAGGAAGAAATAAAAATGTCTCTATTTCATATAACATAATTGTCTGCATAGAAATCCCAAGGAATCTCCAAAGAAAACATCCAGACTAATCAATGACTTCAGCAAAGTTTGAGAATAAAAGATAAACATACAAAGATCAGTTGCATTTATGTATACTAGCAACAGTAGTTACCAAAATTAAAAATACAGTGCATTTATAATCACTCCAAAAACGTGAATTACATAAGTGTAAGTCTAACAAAATGTGTACAGGACTTATATACTAAAAACTACAAACTGCTGAAGGAAAAAGGACATAAAGAAAAGGAAAGACATATGATGTTCATGAATTGGAAGACTCAAAGTAAAGATGTCCATTCTCTCCAAATTGATATACAGGTTTAATGCAATTACTACTAAAATCCCAACAAGATTCTTTTTTTTTTTTTTTGTAGATACAGATAAGATTCTTCTATAATTAATATGGAAAGGCAGAGGAGCTAGAAGAGCTAAAACAATCTTGAAAAAGTAGAATAAAGTAAGAGGAATCACTTGTCTCAATGTTAAATTTTGCTTTTGTTTTTGTTTTTTGGGTTTTTTTTTTTGTTTATCTATTTATTTTGAGAGAGACAGAGAAAGAGAGAGGAAAGGAGAGGGAGGGGAGGAGAGAGAGAATCCCAAGCAGGTTCCACACTGTCAGCATGGAACCAGATGTGAGGCTTGAACTCACAAACTGAGATCATGACCTAAGCTGAAATCAAGAGTTGGATGCTTAATTGACTGAGTCACCCAGGCGCCCCTCAACATTAAGTTTTATCATGTAGCTACATAATCAAGACTGCGTAGTATTGATGGACTGGTCTATGTAGATCAATAAAGAACCAAGAAATAGACTCACACAACTGATTTTTGACAAAGGTATAAGAAACAATTCAGTAGAGAAAAGATAGTCTTTTCAATAAATGGGGCTAGAGCTATTGAACATTTGTCAAAAAAAAAAAAAAAAAAAAAGAAAGAAAAAAGGGGCATCAACCTAATTCTCACACTTTATGCAAAAAGTAACTTAAAATGGGTCACAAACTTAAATATAAAACTATAGTAATTCCAGGGGAAAAAAAAATAAGAGAAAATCCTTCCGACCTAGGGCTAGGCAGAGGTCTTAAGCTTGACGCCAAATAACACAGTTTATAAAAGGGAAGATTGATAAATTGGATTTCATCAACGTTAAAATCTTTTGCTCTTTGAAACACCGTGGGAACATGAAAAGAGAAGTTACTAACTCTGATAAAGTATTTGCAAACCACGTATCAGAGGACTAGTATCTAGAATATATAAAGAAGTCTTAAATTTAACTGTAAAATACAAACCAATTAGAAAGTGGGCAAAATACATGAAGAACCAATGTACTAAATTGGTTCATACAGTACTGAATACTGAAGAACCAATTTTTTTTTTTTTTTTTAAACGAAGCATGCAACTATCATGTGATCCAGCAATTGCACTCCTGGACATTTGTCCTAGAAAAATGAAAAAAAAAAATTAAGATTTTTTTTATGTTTATTTATTTTTGAAAGACAGAGAGAGAGAGAGAGAGAGAGAGAGAGAGAGCGTGCGCGAGCGTGCGGGTGCGAGTGACCGAGTCGGGGAGGGGCAGAGAGAGAGGGAGACAGATTCCGAAGCAGGCTTCAGGCTCTGAGCTCTCAGCACAGAGCCTCACGTGGGGCTCAACCTGGGAAGAAGTCGGATGCTTAACCAACTGAGCCACTCAAGCACTCCCAGAGAAATGAAAACTTAATGAAAATTAAGAGAAATGAAAATGTTCAAACAAAAACTTCACACAAATTTCAGAGCTGCTTAACTCCTTTTTTTTAAAGTTCATTTATTTATTCTGAAAGAGAGAGAGACCAAGCACGAGCAGGGGAGGGGCAGAGAAAGAGAATCCCAAGCAGGCTCTGCACTGTTAGTGCAGAACCAGATTCAGGGCTTGAACTCACAAACTGTGAGATCATGATCTGAGCTGAAATCCAGAGTCGGATGCATAACCAACTGAGCCACCCAGGCACCCCAGAGTTGCTTAACTCATAATGGTACCAAACTGAAAACAACCAGATGGTCTTTGACAGGTGAGTTGTTAAACTGTGTTATTATATCCATACAGTGGGAGTAACACTCAGCAATAAAAAGGAATGAACTACCGAATATGCACAGCAGTCTAGATTAATCTCCAGAGAATTATGCTGAGTGAAACAAAAGCCAATCTCAAAAAAAATGGCTTATATACTATTGAGTCCCATTTATAAAACATTCTTAAGTGAACAAAATTCTAGAAATGAAGAACAGATTTGTGGTTGTCAAAGGTTAGGAAAGGGGGTGGGATGGGTGGGAACTATATAAGGGTAACAGGAGGGATTCTCCTGCTGATGGAAATGTTCTGTATCTTGATTGTATCAATGTCAATACCCTAGTTGTGATACTATACTATAATTTTGTAGGATGTTACCAAAATTATAGTACAATATCACAACTGGGGTGGGGTATAAGGGATCTCTCTGTTATTTTTTACAACTGTGTGTCAATCTATATCTGAAAATAAAAACTTTAATTAAAAATATAAAAATAGAGAACTGTCCCATCCAAAATGCCAATAGTGGTCCTGTGAAAAACAGTAATACAACCTTAAAAAAAAAAACAAAACACTCCAATTTTACAAGGAAGAAGTCTGGGACAAAATTTTACATGCTTTTGATCTGTATTTATTTAATATTTTATTTTAAGTAATCTCTATACCCAATGTGGGGCTTGAACTTACAAACCCGAGATCAAGAATTGCATGCTCTACTGACTGAGCCAGCCGTGCACCCCAAAATTTTACCTGCTTTCAAATATAGATGTGTCCAAAGGGATTGTAAGGAAAATAATATTATTTTAAGTATTGTACACTGGAATCCAGGAAGAAATAATAAATTCTAGATATGTAGTCATAACCTACTCACCTTTAAAAAAGGATTGAGTTAGTGTACTAATTTTTTTTTAATGAAGAAATGAATGTGGTGTGAGTTGTCAATGTTGTCAAAGATACACAGTGAGATGATAGAAACTTCCCTCTGTTGGTGTAGTATGATGGAGGGGGTGTCAGTTTGTGTCCCTAAACCCCTACTTCAAACAGGGAAGCTCTGTTTTTTGTTTATTTTTATATATACAGACATTCTATATAATACTTTGTTTGAAAAAATAAGCCTTGCGGCACGTGGGGGGCTTGGTCAGTTGAATGTCTGACTTGATTTCAGCTCAGGTCATGATCGTGGGATCAAGCCCCGAGTTGGTATTCTCTCTCTTCCTCTCTCTCTGCCCCTCCCCCCTCTCTTTCCTTCTCTCAAAATAAATAAACATAAAAAAAGAAAAAATAAGCTTTGGAGAAAAAGAAAGTACAAAAACCATGATTTAGGGTTATAACTTAGCATTAGTGGTTTTTCTGGACCATCATTTGGAGACTCAAAATTCAGTCCTTCCTTTTTCTGCACAGTCAATAGGGGAAGGAGAGACAGTAGAAATAGCAACTGAGAGAGAAAAAGTATACTATTGAAGGGAGTCAGGAAAGTTCTCTTTGGAAGATGAAGGCTATTGGTTTATGATCTTACACAAAAACAATATAAGTAGCCCAATAGCCAACAGGACACTCTAGCCATCAAGATACTCAAGACCTTGCAGTCCACATTACCTTTCCAGTCTTACAACCCATGTATTTCTCCCTTCTTCCCTCTCCAACCCTCCATCTGCCTTCCATGCCTCTCTCACATGCACCAAATTCCTTTTCAGCTACACCAGAGCCATTTTTTGTTCCCAGAACTTGCCTTCCACATTTATAGCTCCATATCCTTGTTCGAGTCCTTCTTTCTACCTAGACTGTACTGTCTAGTATGGGATATTAAAAACTTGAAATGTGGCTAGTGTGGATTGAGATATGCTATAGATGTAAGTATACAACAGATTTCAGAGTATGAAAAAAGAGAAAATGAATTCCATCTCTTTTTACTTTTTTTTTTTTAACATTTTATTTATTTTTGAGACAGAGAGAGACAGAGCATGAACGGGGGAGGGGCAGAGAGAGAGGGAGACACAGAATCGGAAGCAGGCTCCAGGCTCCGAGCTATCAGCCCAGAGCCCGACGCGGGGCTCGAACCCACGGACCGCGAGATCGTGACCTGAGCTGAAGTCGGCCACTCAGCCGACTGAGCCACCCAGGCGCCCCTCTTTTTACTTTTAAAAACGTGGCTACCACAGAATTTAAATTTACACTTATGGTTTATATTATATATCTATCAGACAGTGCTACCCTAGACCCAGAAAGTTTTGACCCTTATATATTGACCTTAAGAACATGATACCTCAGCATTTGCAAATCCAAGTGATTTAATCAGAATTATACCATCTTCAGGAAATTTTCAGGGAAAGTATATTTATCAGAACACACTCTACTTAAGCAATGTAATTATTTGATCAATTCTCTATTTAGCAGAGTTAAACCATCTCCAATTTTTCTATTTTCATTTTTATTTTAATGAAATTATTTTCATTGGCATCGGTTCTTTCTTCTAATAATTTTACAAAGGAAATTTGACTTGTCAAGGTTTTTTTATAGTCTCTTTTTTTTATGTTTTCTATTACTGTGAATATCCTTTTGTGGTCATGATTTTGATCATATGCAATTTTCCTGGGTCAAATTTTATAGACAAAAAATTTACTCCAGCTCCTGGGTGGCTCAGTCTGTTGAGTGTCCGACTTCAGCTCAGGTTCATGAGTTCGAGCCCCATGTCTGGCTTTGCGATGATAGCGTGGAGCCTGCTTATTGAAAAGCCTGCTTCGGATTCTCTGTCTCCCCCTTTCTCTCTGCTCCTTCTCCACTAGTTCTCTCTCTCTCTCCCTCTCTCTCTCTCTCTCAAAATTAAAGAAACATTAAAAGTTTTTTTTTACTGTTTGCTATTTTAGCCATTGCCACTTACATGCTGTGCAAATCACTTCTATAGTAATATTCATTTTAATTGGATATAAGACCAATCATTCGCACGAATTTTTAAAGTAATCCATGGAAAGTTGTGGGTAGATCTCAAGTGATCGAGGATAGTTCCTTTAAAAAAATTTTTTTTAATTTAGTATTTATTTTTGACAGAGAGAGAGGCAGAGAAAGAGGGGAGACAGAGAATCCCAAGCAGGCTCCAAACTGTTAGTGCAGACCCTGACGTGGGGCTCAAACTCAGAACTGTGAGATCATGACCTGAGCTGAAATTAAGAATCAGACACCTAACCGACTGAGCTACCTACGTGCCCCCCTAGGATAGTTCTTTTGTCCAAGATTGCTTAACTGAATTGCTTGTCCAATTTCTCTGTAACTTCTGATCACTCCATGGTTTTGGTGAGGCAAAGATCAAAGGACAGGGTCAAAATATCCTTAAGGAATGATTGTTATTATTCTTTTAAGCATAATAATGGTATCAGGATTAAGGTTTTTTTCTTCTAGACATACTATTTTTTTTAAATTTTAATGTTTATTTATTTTTGAGAGAGTACAAATGGGGGAGGATCAGGGAGAGGGGGACAGAGGACCCAAAGCTGGCACTGCACTGACAGCAGTGAGCCTGATGTGGGGCTTGAACTCATGAACGGGGAGATCATGAGCTGAGCCAAAGTCAGAAGCTTAACTGATTGAGCCACTCAAGGGCCCCTAGAGATACTAAACTATTAATGAGTGAAATAATGTGATATCTAGAATGCACTTCAAAATAATATGGCAGGGCACCTGGCTGGTGCCATGATCTCGGGATCATGAGTTCAGACCCCATGTTGGGCATAGAGTTTACTTAAAAAAAACCCCAACATATATATATATATATATATATATATATATATATATATATATATATATATATGGGAATGAATGGCATTATATATGAAACAAGATTGGCCATGAGTTTATAATTGTCAAACCTGGTGATGGGTTTATGAGGGTTCATTATATCATGCTACTTTTATATATATCTGAAATTTTACATATTGAAAAGGTAAAATAATAACAATTATTTTTTTAAAGTTTATTTATTTATTTTCAGAGACAGAGAAAGTGCAAGTAGGGGGGGGGGGCAGAGAGAGAGATAGAATCCCAAGCAGGTTCCATGCTGTCAGCACAGAGCCCCACATGGTGCTCGATTTCACAAACTGTGAGATCATGACCTGACCTGAAAACAAGAGTCAGATGCTTAACCAACGAGCCACCCAGGTGCCCCAACATAATTTTTTTTTAAGTCTTTGAAATCAAAAGTCAGGGTCAAAATGTGTTTGTTTTTTGTCTTTATCCACAGCTACAAAAATGAAATCCAAGTTCTCTCCTGTGTTCTCAAGGTCCTGGTCTGATTCCTACTTGTCTTTCTGATCTTGTCTACTTCTTTCCTCTTCTGGGCTATTCAGAGAATAAAATGCGAATGGTGTCCCCTAGACCAGTGTAGTCTAGAAGCTGCCTTCCTCCTCACCATTTCACTCTGTCTGCCTGGACCTTCTTTCATTTCCTGGGACACAGCAAGCATTTTCCTGCCTCAGGGCCTTTGCAGTTATTCCTTAATCTGGAGTCCCTTGGCTACCCAAATCTTAGCTTAAATGTCATTCATTCCTCAGAAATGTTTTCCCTTACCACCCTCACTAATATAGTCATTCATATTTTAACCATCTCAATACTTTTATTGCTCTCAGAGCTTTGTCACCTTTTTTCTGTGTCTTTTACCAGAATACAAACTCCATGATCTCAGGGATTGTTTGTCCTGGTCATTGTGTCTGGTACATAGAAGGCACTCAATAAATATTTGCTGAATGAATTATAATTCTAGCCTTTTTTAAGGCCTGCTTTAAATCACCTCCATCATAAAGCCTTCTTTGAGTCCTCTTGGTGAGAATCTTTTTACTCTACTAGGTTTACAAACAGACATAAAGGGGAAGCTGGCCTGTTTTACTTTTCTCATGGTCTATTGTAGTGACATCTAGAATAAATCTGGTATGTCCTTTTGTATTTTTTCTTTTCTTTTTTGTTTATTTATTTCGAGAGAGAGAGTGAGCGAGCGCAAGCTGGGGAGGAGCGGAGAGTGAGGGAGACAGAGAATCCCAAGCAGACTCTGCACTGATTGAGCCCTGGTGCGGGGCTCAATCTCTTGAACCATGAGACCATGACCTGAGCCAAAATCAAGAGTCAGATGCCTAACTGACTGCGGCACCTAGGTGCCCTGTATTGTTTCTTTATGTTAACATTTTGCAAATTATTTTTCTATCTAAATTTTAAAAGGTTTCAGATTACGAAGTGCTGCTTCTAAACATGTTTTCTACGTCCAGGTTGAGAGTTTCACCTTTTTTAATAGTCTTTGTTTCTATGGCCTCCCAGCATTCATGACACATGAGGATGTCATGATGCTGAGATGAAGAATGACTGGTTTAGTGGGACTTGCCCTCATTGACATGTCCATGCTTTGGGGAAATGCAGGTACACAAATTAATCAGCTAAAATCTCCTACAGTGCGTCTCTTGCCAGTTGGGTCATGGTTCTCTTTCAAATGGGGCTTTGATTCACATAACTTATATACCTGAAAGCACTCTTGTCACCATTTGCTAATTGCTTCCTATCAAATATGAACATATAGCAATGTGCATTTGCCTATAAACAGAGGACACTTTAATTCTCAAAATAAAGTTTTAACGTGTGTGGTGATTGTCACACCTAAAACTAATATAACACTGTATATTAACTATGCTGGAATTAAAATAAAATTAAAAAGTAATATTTTAAAAAGAAAAAAATTATGCTCATTGTGAACAGATTTTAGAAGACATTTTGTCCTTTTCCCAATAGCAGTATTTTTGGAGTGGTTCTTCCAGTCAGCTTATTTGCAGAATTGTTTAAACTAACACTAATTTTACTGTAGCAATTGAAACAAATGTTTCCATTTTGAAAATGCTGGAAAAAATAAAGATCTGCAATTCAAATGAATGGGGAGGTTGTTACATTGTGGTAAGTAAAATGGATGTTTATACTTAAATTTTTTTTTCAAGAAACATCATCCAAAAAATTCATTATTAAAAGTTTCCTGGATGGATGTAGCAGGTTCTATATAAGTCTTCATGGATTATGATTGATAGCATAGATATCCTAATTCTCCATTCTCAAAAGACAAGTGTTTATTAAGACGGATCTATCATTTCAGCAACTGAAAAGAAAGTGCATAGAACCATAACACATCACTCCACATCAAGTTAAGCACATAACACGGTTTTATTTCTGTTTGGAAAAATTATAACTCAAGAAAAGTTTTTATACATTCCTCCCAAGGGAGTCTGTATTTTAAAGGATTGCTACAGAAATAAAACTTGATCTCAATTTAGTGTGTAATTACATAATAACAGATTTTAAAGATTCTAAATACAGGAGTCTATGAGCTCAAGGTTTATAGCAGTTAGTACTACCTATTTGTATTAAATCAGTGTTTATCAATGTGATTCTGATTTCTGGGCAATTTTGTTGGCTTTTGAAATATTCATTTTAAAAATAACTGATTTACTCAGCTGATTAAATATTAAGCAGTGTGATATCACACAATAATAAATATTTTAAAAGGTAAAAATGAACCAAAAGTGGATTCTTCGAACAAGAGAGGTTAATCTATTTCATGTTTACTGACTGTTACTGGACATAGCACAAACCAAACCCCTGTGCCTCCTCTTGCTGTCCTTGTCCAATTTGAGAATTCCAAAGCTGTAAACCTGGAAAAGACCTTCCAGAGACCCTTTGATATCCCTCCCTGGCTTCATGAAGAAGAAAAACCCAAACCCTCCAGGCAACCAACCCCACTCATGCTCTTCCTGAACACCTCAAGGATAGAGACAACCTTTCTTTACAAAAGGAAACTTTGCTTTGGTATCAAGCAACAGTAATGGTGACATGAGATACTTACGTTCCTCACCACGGCAATATCTTACACATGCAGCGTCACCTCTCCATTTCTCACAGAAGCCTTATGAATTAGCTATTTATTAGGTCTGTTTTATAGAGAAACTCAGGCCAGAGAGTAATTTAGTCAAGGTCACACTTCTGCTAAGTGGCTGATCCAAGATACATACACCCAAGTTATCTCTTTCATTAACTCAGCTGCCTCTCAAAGGCAGCGTTTACATTTACCTACATAATGGGAAGTAATAAAATCAGTAAACGTAAGCTTAAACCTATGTTTTAGGAAAAGAGTTTCCTTGTACAATATAAATTAATAATTAGATAATCACACCAGATACCTCTTATTAAGAGTATATTCCATATTGAAAGATTCAGAACCTCAAATCTGGCCTGTTTTAAATCAAATATCCCGGTGCGGAATAAAGAGACTACAAATCCCCAAGACTTCTTTGTCATCAGTAGATCAACTCATAATTTAGCAAGCGGGCGCGCACACACAGGCGCGCGCGCGCGAACACCTTGTGAGGATAAAGTTCCAGGTCTTTCTTTGGGCGTCAGTTTCCAGACTTCAAGCATCTCAAATGTGTGTGTGACTAAGGAAAAGAATAGCTGAATCACTGCTAAAAGCGAATCCTCCCAATTAAAAATCTATAAAAAAAAAAAAAAAAAAAAAAAGAGAGAGAGAGAGACAATTAGGCATTCCATCCCATCAGCCTTTTACCCTCGACAGCTCTTGTCTCCAAGCCAACCCAACCTACTTCCCTCCTCTTTGCCCCCACCAAACTGGGAAATAAATCCGAAGGCCGGAGGTAGAAGGGGCCTCAGCCTGGCCGGGGCTCCACTTTATTCTGAAACCTATCGGGGCCCGGAATCCATGGGTACCAACGGGTCCCCGCTGTTGGCCGGGAGAAGCGGGGAGAGCTCCGTTTGTGGACAAGAGCAGGGCGGGGAGGTGAACAGAGCCGGAGTTCATGAGATGCCTGAATAGGCAAACGAGGGTCTAGGTAATGGGAGACCAAGGTTCCAGAGGCAAGCAGAGCGCGAGAAGGGGAGCAAGCTAGCCCTCCCGCCACTCGGTACCGCCAAACCGCAGAGCCAGCGCGCCCGCTAAGCGGAAGGCAGCGCGGCTCAGGGCTCGGCCCAGGCCTGCGCATGCGCCGCAGCTCCTCTCCTCTCCCGGCCCCCCTCCCTCCCTCATCCCGGCGGGTCTGGGGCGGCGGCGGCGGCGGCGCGGTGACGTCAGGGCGTTGGGGCAGCTCCTGTGACAGACGGAGCTGGAGCGGCGGGGCGGCGGCGGAGTCCGGCGGCTGAGATAGCGAGTGAGCGAGCGAACGAGCAGCGATCCCGGGGCTCAAGAAGCGAGAAAGAGAAGGAGGAGCGCTCGGGCGCGAGCGAGAGGGACCGCGAGCGCCAGGCTTGGGCTCGAGCCCCGGAACGGCTGAGGAGCCCGCCCGCTCCCCTCCCCTCCCCCTCCCCGGGACCGGGCCCAGCGCGCCATCCTCCCCCTCCCTCCTTCCCTCCCTCCCTCCTTCCTCCCTTCCCTCTCCCTCTCCCCCTCCCCCGCCGGTGGATGGGAGTGAAGGACGGAAGAGGCCCTGCGGAGGCGGCGGTGCAGCGCTCCGGTAAGGCGGCGAGGGTCTGCGCTCTCCCCTCTGTCTTCTCCTCCGCGCTCGGGCTGCTGCGGGCCGGGCCGGGCGGCCTGACGAGGTGGCTGCGCCGGTCCCCTCCCTCCCATTCTCCCCTCCCCCTGCCGCCGCCTCCTCCTTCTTCTTCTCCTCTCCTCGCTCTCAAAATGGCGGCCGCGACGGCCGTTGAGTGAGAGACACGGGAGGAGGGGGGACAGGCCGGGGAGGGCGCTGTCCTCGCTCCCCTCCTCCCCGGCCCGGGTTCGGGGGGTGCCGGGGCTGCCCCGACTCCACCCGCGGCCCTCCCCGGGAGGAGATCGCCCTCCTCCCTCAGTGACTTAGCAAGAAAAGTATTCTTGGGTAGGAAGGGCGTGGAGAGCAGGTCGCTCTCTGATCTTGGGGAAAGGGTTCGGCCCTCCTCTCCCTGGCCGCGGAAGGCGAGCACCGCAGTCCCCACCCCACCCGTGGTTGGCGGCTTGGGGACCGGGCTCAGCCCCGCGCGGCCTCGGCACCCATAGGCCTTCAGGCGTTCCGTCCCCCACCTGTCCTTAGGATGGGATTGACCTAAGGAGGCTGGCCCAGCCCTTCTCTGGTCCCTCTGTGCGGTGGTCCAGGCTCTACATCCACTAAAGAGGAGCGGCCGACCCACCGAACCATCCGCAGCGTCCACCCACCAAATCAGGCAGGATTTTCTTTTCTGCCACTGGCTCCTGAAACGGGAGTTGCCTTTTGACGTTGTAACACAGCTTCGAGGCCCTCAGCCATTCCCCTTCATCTATCTCCCCACTCCTTTAGGAAACGCAGTGTCTTCTTTAGTCTCCCAGCTGAGAAAATAGAGAATGTCTTTGAGGTGGTGGGCAGATTTTAACTCTCTCTCTCAACATTAGAGAAGAGAAAGAGGTTTTCAGTGTCTTAGATAAGAGAGAGCAGGGTGCCTTGGCTTTATTTGTTTTTCTGCTTTTCTTCAGTGACTTAGCAAGAAACTCCCTGGGAGGAGGGCAGGAGATTTTCTTTTGGGGTTGGGGTTTGAGTCCAGATTACATCAATCCTTTGGTTAAGAATTTGTACTTTTGAAGAGAAGAACCAGATTTGTGGTTTCATTCTCAATGGGCGATGTCATGCCAAGGTCCCCCCCCCCCCCCCTTTCCTTAAGAGGCAATCGGGAGAGAATAAAGATATTACTGTTGTTCTGACCTCTACTTTAACACGTAGCCCTCGACATTCATAACGTTTTAAAGGGTAAACAAATTTGGGCCATTTTTGGAAATTCTATTTTTGTTGGTAGGTGGGTTGTTTTGTGTGAATTTCATTTTGAGTGTAGGGCGGAGGAGACAGAGCTTGGGCCTTTAATACCAGTAATGTCATCCATCTCCTTTTGCCTCAGTAGTATTTACTTAAAATTTTTTTCTTCTTTCTTTTTATCCTTTTTTTTTTTTTTTTTTCCTCTTTTCTGCAGCAGGGCTTGATTGCTGCAGGGTTCAGCCTCTTATTCAAGAAAATTTCCTGCCTGGGTTATGTCGGCAGTGATATAATATTGACTGTATAAAAAGCTTTTACTTAAAAAATTCTGATTTGGTTCCAAGATATTAGCTAGCTTTTAATCTCTCATGGGTATCTTTCAGGACACAATTTTGCAAAATAACTGGCAATTGCAAATTGCAGTTTTTATTAAAGCAGAAGTGTAATCTGTATTTAGGGTGATTTATTCTTGTTCTATTATAAATGATCATTGTTTGAACTGTTCAGAAGGGGAGGATCTCTGAAAACAAATCTGAACCTGTTATTTTTTATAAATCAAAGGAAGGAACACAATTTCTCACAAAATATTTCTGTGTGTATTAATTTTGAGAAAGATTGCCCTGTTTTGGTACCCACTCCCTCCCCTTTTAAAAATGGACTAATATTTGTGGATGCTGTGAACAGCCATTGAGCTGAGGAGACTGGGTGGAGTAAGAGCAGAAGCTGTGAAATGCTAGATTGCCCTTTCATAGCATTTTTCTCTTGCTTATGTTTTGTAAGGTTATTTGATACTAATTGGTGCTACAACAAAGGCATTTCTCTGTGGTAAATCTTAAAATCTGTTGTTTTTAGTTTTGACCATTTTTGCAAGGTGAGTGTTGAACGATTGGGGTAAAAAGCAATGCCCCTACTCTTAAGCAGACACTTATTGTCTCTCTGTATTTGTGTGTATACACACACACATACAACCCTTGTTAATGTTTTTTATTCTTTTAGTAAAGTAAGTGTAAGTTAATGAATGCCAGAAATATTTGGTGAGAAATAGTGGTAGAAAATACGGCAAAAATCTAAATGAGAATACTGTATATGTCTTCTTTTACTTTAGTTTGCACTGAAACATTAAATCTATGATTTTTCAAATAACATCACTGAGTAAAAAGGGATAAGATAATTTGTGTTAAAGCGTATTTATAAAGGCTTTCTTCTTGTGTTGTCCCTTGAAAGGGACCTTTTGTAAGGTACTACCATAAGAGAGGGTAGGTCACTTTAACATCTTGCATTGGGCATTCATGTGAATAGACATCTTCAAAGAATGTCACATTCATGTGGTAAATATGATTTTGATGAGCCTTAAGACTGTATGATATATTTTTACACTTTTGTTATTTTTAATGTGATTAGAAGGTAGAAGGATTCATATGGTGAAGG
Organism: Puma concolor; assembly: GCF_028749965.1. Classification (NCBI taxonomy): domain Eukaryota; kingdom Metazoa; phylum Chordata; class Mammalia; order Carnivora; family Felidae; genus Puma; species Puma concolor. The sequence continues at coordinate 14,927,619 of NC_141680.1, read as the reverse complement.
ATGGGTAAGGTTAAGGATGGTAATTCACTATGTTATGTGACATATTCCCATCCTAGTATTTTAAGGTATAAAAGCGCACTAAGAGTGGTGATTTTTCAGTAGACTATTAATTACTCAAGAGCGTAAAATAATTTAACTTAAATAAGAGAGCTGTAGCTCCAAATATATATCTATGAATATATGAATGTTTTTGATACATGTGATAGGATCTTTAGCTTAATTTAGAGATCAATTTTTAAAATTCTTCATAATCCTGTATTTATAAAACTTTTATGAGATTGGGATAGATTTCTTTTTTCTTTTTTCTTTTTTTTGTAGAATTATTTGGTATCTATTTTCCAGATGAGATAACTTTACTACATAAGAAATTTGGAGATGTTTCTGGAAGGGAAAAATCAGTATCACAATTTTTCATTTTATAGCTAGAACATCCATGTTTCGTTGTATTTTTTTTTTCAATGTAAATGTTTCCCTCCTATGTACTCAATAATACACATACATAGATAACATGCATATACGCCGTATGGCTCATATCGTAGGTACCCAGAAAAAAATAGGACCTTACTTTTTGTTCACATGTGGCTCCCCTTATTCACATCTTGTCATCTTAAACAAGTGATAGAAACTATATGGAAGTTGACAACATTAGTATGGATGTATCTTTAAAAAACTCTGGGCGAAATCTTAGGGCAATCAGAATGAATTTTCCAATTCTTTCCATTGAATTCTGCGGCAGTGAGTCACACACTGTTTTGCCAAAGAGACTTAAGGCCCAGTTGGTTTTGAACTGAGCTAGCCATGTCTTCTGTGGTCCTAAGAGAGATTTTTTAATTTGCTTTTAAGTCTCTGTTTTGAATATATCATGACAGGTAACCTGTTTTCGTATCATATATGTTGGAAAAAGAGAAATAGTTAAATTGAAATGGAAATTCTTTGCCACTGTTCTTAAGTCTTCTACAATAGGACTGTAATTGTTTTGTTTTTACCTAAAATGTTGCTCTATTTAAAATAAAACTAATGGTATGCAGTGAGTTCTGAAAAGATAAAGGAAAACCTATGCTGAAGATATTAAGCTGTAAAGTGAATCCTAGTTGCTGAAGGCCAAGTGTTTTGAGAAATCTGTACTTCATGAAGAAAGATACTATAATATAAGCCTAATAGTTAACTGCAGTGAAGGCTTTTTGGATTACTTTAGCTTTGTTGCTGGTTTGGCATGACACTTTCGGGTAGTTATTAAATAGAACTGTGTTTTATGTGTATAAATGCTATGTGTATAATTTTTAACTTTGCCATGGCAGTTAGAGTTAATTGATATTTGTGAAATGCTTTATACTCATTGGATGTGGGCATCATAAGTGCTTATTATTTAGATTTATTGCTTTCTCTTTAAAAGATGGTGGCTTTTGGTTGAAACATACCTAGTTAACATTGATGTGTGTATTCATTAAGGATACTTCTGGAAAGGTATCCTCTAAAGTTACTGTCATTTAACATTGCCATAAACATTTCCCTCGAACTTTGTAAATATATTGAATGTAGTACTTATTTTCATTTGTTCTGTCAGCTACTTTTGGGCAGATTGGTATTTTTATGGATGAGAGAACTAAAATTTAGAGAATGTCTTTCCCTAAGGTCACCTGTTGGGTTAGCAGCTAGAATGAAGTAAATATAAGCACTGAACCACTTGGGTATTTATTGCCTTGCGTGATCAAAGAAACATTCCTTATTCCTTTGACAAAACGGACCCTTCTTATGTGTTTGTGAATTTCTTTCTTTTTGAAAATGGTGAAAATCCGTAGCATTTATTGTCTGCATCATATAAATTTGCATTTATTAACTTTCAGTCTTGTTAACTATTTTGCTTGCATAAGGCTTTAGGCATTTGAGTAGGGACTCCCAGAAATTGTCTACTACAGCTTTACAGTAGTATTAATAAGTAAATAAATACTTGGTGCATACATGCAGGTAGTATTAATAAGCAAATGTTAATTAAATAATATTTAATATTAAATATTTAAGTAAATACATAAGTAGTATTAATAAGTAAATAAATTCTTGTTGCAATAGATTGAATGCAGGATTATGTGAAAGGAAATGTGCTGTGTTGTAGTTCTTTGTAATAGCTAACTTCCAGCGATCTTTCAGGAATTGAAGTGAAGGTGGGAGAGGTGTTTATCCTTCCTTTACAGAAATTTCATGTGTCCCACGGAACAGAGACATGTTCCTGACATACTTGTATCAGGGCCACAAAATTCTCAACTTAGTGAATTAACCCACCTGGGTACCTTACATTTGCATCTTGTAGTTACTTGTTCTTTGCATTTTGATTATCTTTGAGCTCTTATGTGTTGACAAGAGTTATTGCCAGTTAACTAAGGCTGTTAATAACAAATTTTCTGAGAGACTGTCTTTTGATAGTCATAAAATTAAGTAAGAATCTGGGAAATTTCCAAAGACTTTAATTTTTTTTTTTATTTAAAAAAAAATTTTTTTTTTCAACGTTTATTTATTTTTGGGACAGAGAGAGACAGAGCATGAACGGGGGAGGAGCAGAGAGAGAGGGAGATACAGAATCGGAAACAGGCTCCAGGCTCCGAGCCATCAGCCCAGAGCCTGATGCGGGGCTCGAACTCACGGACCGTGAGATCGTGACCTGGCTGAAGTCGGACGCTTAACCGACTGCGCCACCCAGGCGCCCCCCAAAGACTTTAATTTTTAAAACCATACAAAAGTTTCGTGTTTATTAAGATTTTGCATATTGTTTAATCCACTTTTAGTCTCTGGCAAAGATAGAAGGATATGTTTTATGATTTTTATTGCTCTGTATGCATAAGGCATATATTTTGTCTATTCATCTTTCTGTATTTGTTTTTATTTTATCAAAAATATGCTGACTGCAGGACACCTGGTTGGCTCAGTTGGAAGAGTGTGTGACTCTTGATCTTGGGCTCGTGAGTTCGAGCCCCACATTGGGTGTAGAGATTACTTAAATTAGTAAATAAAATAAAAACTTTAAGAAAAATTATGCTGACTGCAAAAGAAGGGAAGGTGAAGATGAATCAGTGTTATTGATTATTTACCTTTTTTGGTTAATTTTTATTTTTTAAGGGTGGGGAAAGTTCTGTACATTTAGTATTATCACAGAAAATAAATTAAGGTGTTGACTAAACCATATATGAATATTTTAGTAGTCCTAACTCCACAATTTGCCAGCTATGTGCTTTGAGTAGAAGCTTCGATTTCCTTTTCTATAAATGGATAATATTGACAGTATCTAACTCACAAAATAATGGCTACTGTTGAATGATGAATGGCCTGTAAACCCTTCATAACTATTTTTATTGTTGGAGACCTTTTTTTAAGAAAGAGAATATAACATACAGTTTAATCAAGTAAACAGTCATTAATATATTAATATAGTAGGTTTTATAGTTGTAAGTATATTTCTTAAGAATTAGTATTGGGTTTTTTTTCCCCTTCTTTGGTATCCATTATGTGTATCTGAATCCTGTAATGGCTTCAGAGTTTCATAATAGGTAAAGAGTGCTATGTAAATCAATGCTAAGTGGAATACTTTTTTTTAAATGTAAAAAGCATGTTGCAAATGAGCATTTTATTTAAACTGAAATATGGTTTACAATCTATTTTAACAATCAATATTTTTGTTTGTACTGTTAAGTATTATTAATTTAAATAATCCCACATTTTTCCTATTTTTTTTTTTTTAACAAAGTTTTTATTTTGGAATAATTTTAGATCTACAGACAAGTTGTAAAGATAGTGCAGAGAGTTCATATATCCCTGAGCCCGGTTTTCCCCATTGTTAATACCTTACGTTTTTGAGGTACATTTGTCAATCTTGGTAATTACCATTGGCTACACTCCAGACTTTATGTGGATTTGACTAGTTTTTCCATTAATGTACTCTTTCTGCTCCAGATCCAACCCAGGGTACCAAATTGCATTTGATTATGTCACTCCAGTCTCTTCTGGTCTGTGACAGTTTCTCAGTGGTTCCTTGTTTTCCAGTACTATCTTGACAGTCTTGAGTAGTTCTGGTCAGGTATCCAGTAAAATGTCTCCCAAGCTGGGTTTGTCTGGTGTTTTTTTATTAGACTGGGGCTATAGGTTTTTGGAAGAAATACCACGGAGGTAAATGTCACTTCTCATCACATCATGTCAAAGGCTACATGATACTCACTAAACATCACTGGTGGTGTTAACCTTCATCATTTGGTTAATGTAGTGTGTGCCCATTTTCTGTACCCTAAACTTACTGTTTTTTCTTTTTCTTACTTTATCCTTTGGAAGCTAGCCAAATTCCATGTAGAGGGTGAGCAGCGTTTACATATGTTAATTGAAATTCTTCATCTCCTCTTCTCCATTTATTAAAAAATTTACATCTTTGACTATCAGAAAAATTTTGTTTAGGATTTTAAATATTAATCCTAAATTTTGCCTGGTTTCCTTTTTTTTTTTTAATGTCTATTTATTGAGAGAGAGAGAGAGAGACAGTGCAATTGGGGGAGGGGCAGAGAGAAAGAGGGGGACAGAATTCAAAGCAGGCTCCAGGCTGTGAACTTACAAACCGCGAGATCATGACTTGAGCTGAAATCAGACAGACACTTAACCAACTGAGCCACTCAGGTGTCCTTGGGTTTCTATTTAAAAAGTATCCAGCACCATTACATATCTTTTTCTTCTAAATGTTTATCAATTTTTCTGTCCAGCAAACATTTATCTATATTGTATCCCAGGTGCTGAGGATACAAACATGATTGTCAGTCCCTGCCCTCAAAGATCTTAAAGTATATAAATATATATTTAATATGCAAAGGTAGCACAATAGTGCTATAACCAAAATATGTACTTGGTGCAATGAGAGTCCAGAATTTTCAAGGAAGTCTTCACAAAGATGATGAACATTTTTTTTTTAAAATACATGAAATTTATTGTCAAATTGGTTTCCATACAACACCCAGTGCTCATCCCAAAAGGTGCCCTCCTCAATACCCATCACTCACCCTCTCCTCCCTCCCACCCCCCATCAACCCTCAGTTTGTTCTCAGTTTTTAACAGTCTCTTATGCTTTGGCTTTCTCCCACTCTAACCTCTTTTTTTTTTTTTTTTTTCTTTTTTCCTCCCCCTCCCCCATGGGTTCCTGTTAAGTTTCTCAGGATCCACATAAGAGTGAAACCATATGGTATCTGCCTTTCTCTGTATGGCTTATTTCACTTAGCATCACACTCTCCAGTTCCATCCACGTTGCTACAAAAGGCCATATTTCATTTTTTCTCATTGCCACGTAGTATTCCATTGTGTATATAAACCACAATTTCTTTATCCATTCATCAGTTGATGGACATCTAGGCTCTTTCCATAATTTGGCTATTGTTGAGAGTGCTGCTATGAACATTGGGGTACAAGTGCCCCTATGCATCAGTACTCCTGTATCCCTTGGATAAATTCCTAGCAGTGCTATTGCTGGGTCATAGGGTAGGTCTATTTTTAATTTTCTGAGGAACCTCCACACTGCTTTCCAGAGCGGCTGCACCAATTTGCATTCCCACCAACAGTGCAAGAGGGTTCCCGTTTCTCCACATCCTCTCCAGCATCTATAGTCTCCTGATTTGTTCATTTGGGCCACTCTGACTGGCGTGAGGTGATACCTGAGTGTGGTTTTGATTTGTATTTCCCTGATAAGGAGCGACACTGAACATCTTTTCATGTGCCTGTTGGCCAGATGATGAACATATTTGAAGAAACCTTGTCACATTGTTTGGGGTTCCAGGCAGAGGAAGTGATTTGTGCCCAGTCTCATGAGTATACCTTGGTTGGTGAGGAAAGGTCCCAAGTAGTTAAGTATGGCTGGAGTGATGGGTTAGTATAAAGGAGTTGATCTGGCCTGATGACATTGATCTGGCCTATAAAGTAGGGTGTTACATGGACCGTCTTCATCAGATGTAGGTTTTTATCTATTAAAAATGGAAATTTCCAGGCTCCATCGTAGACTTAAGCAATAAAAATTCCATGGGGAGCACCTGGGGTATCAGCATTTTCTTTTTTCTTTTTCTTTTTAATTTGGATTTTCAGTAAGCTTCCTAGTTGATTGAGAACCACTGTTTCTGCTCTTGAACTGCCAGTGGAGGATTTTGTTATGGTAAGTGCCTTTCTTTAAAAAAAATTTTTTTTTTAATGTTTATTTATTTTTGAGGGAGAGAGACAAGAGTGCGAGCAGGAGAGGGTCAGAGAGAGAGGAAGACACAGAATCCGAAGCAGGCTCCAGGCTCTGAGCTATCAGCACAGAGCCTGACGGGGGGCTCGAACTCACGGACCGCGAGATCATGACCTGAGCCAAAGTCGGCCGCTTAACCAACTGAGCCACCCAGGCACCCCTAAGTGCCTTTCTTTAAGAAAAGCTGCTGTCAGCAATGTGTAAGATGCAACTGTGGAGTGGATGGAGGCAGACAGACCTGTGAGGAGACAGTTTAAGTGGTAGTGCAGATTGAAAGAGTAGATTTGAGAGATTCAGTCTGTTTAATATTAGTAACCAGTTAGATAATGGGAAGTGAGGAAGATGAGGGAAGTGAAGAATTGAAGTATTTTGTTTTGATTTGGGCTATTGAGAGAATGTCAAGAAGGAACAAGGAAGAGTTGAGAGAGGATCTAGGTTGAGGAAGGTTTTTTTGTTATGGTTGCTTGTGTGTGTTTTAACTGGGTAACCGTTAGGTGTACTGGAGACTTGAGTTCTAAAACCTTTGGTGTTTTTGTGTTTCATATGTTTACCAGTGTAATTAATAATAGAGAATTTTTGTTTTTTATTGCTTACAACGTTATGAGGCATTAAAAAATTGATTCTCTAATCGGAATGTATTCAGTGTACTCTGTTGTAGGAACCATGCTGAGGTACTAGAAGGTGCTCCAGACAGGGGACAGCAGAAGTAGAATCATAAAGGTCACAATGTGGGGAGAAGGAAGACCTACATTTCATGATGGTCAGTGTGTGAGCAAAGTGGGGCTTGATTAGAAATGAGACTTGAAATGTGGGCAGGGACCAGCTACTAATCGAAGGCCTTATAAACTGTTTTAAAGCATGTAGACTTTAGGAAGTAGGGAGGCAGCATAGTTCAGTGATTAAGAGGCCTGATTATGGAGCCCAGATGCTGGGTTCAACTTTCAGCTCTGCTGCTTACATAGCCGTGTTATTTATATTTTACACGTGTGTGTGTACACACACATGCACACTAAATAAAAGCTAGTTATTTAAATTCTCATAGGTAGTTGTGAGAAGTAGATGAACACTTGTAAAATAACTTAAAGCAGTGACTAGCATATAGTGAGTGCTATGTAAATAAAAAATAGGGAGCCTATGAAGGTTTGTTTTTAAGTAGAGAAGTGATATGGTCAGATTGTACTTTAAATAGATGGCTTTGGGAGCTCTATAGAAGATAGATGTTAACAGGCCAAGACTGGATTTAGGTAGACCTGTTGAAATTAGTCCAAGTGAGAGGTGATGGTATGAACTATGGTAGTAGTGGTAAGGATAGACAGGATAACTCAACAAATATTGAGGAGGTAAATTTGACAGATCAAGGTAGTTGGTTATAGAGGAAGAAATAAAAGAGTTAAGGTTGACTGCCATATAAAGTATTATTTCTAACATTTCTAAAGGGATACTTTTTTTTTATAGCTTTTTAAAAAAAAATTTTTTTTTAACGTTTATTTATTTTTGAGACAGAGAGAGACAGAGCATGAACGGGGGAGGGTCAGAGAGAGGGAGACACAGAATCTGAAACAGGCTCCAGGCTCTGAGCTGTCAGCACAGAGCCCGACGTGGGGCTTGAACTCACTGACCGTGAGATCATGACCTGAGCCGAAGTCGGCCGCTTAACCGACTGAGCCACCCAGGTGCCCCAAGGGATACTTTTTAAAGTACCTTGGATCTTAGCTATTCTCTGTACTAGTGGTATTTGAAGCTTTGGGGGTATGTTGTAAGCTTCCATAAAAATGAGAACTAGGGGCGCCTGGGTGGCGCAGTCGGTTGAGCGTCCGACTTCAGCCAGGTTACGATCTCACGGTCCGTGAGTTCGAGCCCCGCGTCAGGCTCTGGGCTGATGGCTCAGAGCTTGGAGCCTGCTTCGGATTCTGTGTCTCCCTCTGTCTCTGCCCCTCCCCCGTTCATGCTCTGTCTCTCTCTGTCCCAAAAATAAATAAACGTTGAAAAAAAAAATTAAAAAAAAAAAATGAGAACTAATGGGGTGCCTGAGTGGCTCAGTCATTTAAGCATCCAACTCTTGATTTCAGCTCAGGTCATGATCTCACCGTTTGTGGGTTCAAGCCCCGCATCGGGCTCTGCACTGGCAGTGTGAAGCTTACTTCAGATTCTGTCTCCCTCTCTCCCTGCCCCTCCCCTGCTCACTCTCTCTCAAAACAAATAAACTTTTAAAAAAATGAGTGGTCATATTTTTTAATTTCTGTAAATTAATAGGCTTTTGTTTTCTTCTTAGTCAATAGAGATAAATTTTTCTTAAAGAATATACTGTTAGGCAGAAAACTTACTTTACTTAGGTCAAGTCCAAAGAGCCGGAAATCTTGAATAATATTATTATATATTTTCTGTGTTCTCTTTATGTTGAGATTTGTGATTATAAAGATAATAGCACCATGGTGTAATACTTTAAAAATTTGAAGTACTGTTCAGTCTTTGAAAACATTACAATTTGGGGGACGCTTGGATGGCTCAGTTGGTTAAGCATCTGACTTCAGCTCAGGTCATGATCTCACAATTCGAGAGTTCAAGCTCTGCGCTGGGCTTCGTGCTCACAGTGCAGAGCCTGTTTGGGATTCTCTCTCTTTCTCTCTGCCCCTCCCCCACTCACACTTTCTCTCTCAAATACATACACTTTAAAAAAAAGATTAAAATTTGAGGTCCCTGGATGGTTCAGTCAGTTTAAAATGTCCAACTCTTGATTTCAGCTCAGGTCACGATCTCATGATTTATAAATTTGAGCCCTGCATCAGGCCCTGGGCTGACAGTGCAGAGTCTGCTTGGGATTCTTTCCCTCTGCCCCTCTCCTGCGTGCTCGCTCGCTCTCTCTCTCTCTCTCTCCTAAAAATAAATAAATAAACATTAAAAATACCATTAAAATTTGTTAGTTCTATTACATCCAATTTTTTCATTGTTTATTCACGTGATAAATAAGCTTTTTTTGATAAATAAACTTTGATAGCCAGAATATTTAATCACATTCATTTCTTGGGTAAATCTTAGCTTGCCTCCCTATTTCTAGATTTGTTAGGTTTGGGGAGGGGGGTATTTTATTTTTTATTATTATTAATTTTAAATTTTTTTTTCAACGTTTATTTATTTTTGGGACAGAGAGAGACAGAGCATGAACGGGGGAGGGGCAGAGAGAGAGGGAGACACAGAATCGGAAACAGGCTCCAGGCTCTGAGCCATCAGCCCAGAGCCTGACGCGGGGCTCGAACTCACGGACCGCGAGATTGTGACCTGGCTGAAGTCGGACGCTTAACCGACTGCGCCACCCAGGCGCCCCATATTAATTTTAATTCCAGTATAGTTAACCTACAGTATGTTTCTTTTTTTTTTTTAAACTTTTTTTTAACGTTTATTTATTTTTGAGACAGAGAGAGAGAGACAGAGCATGAACAGGGAAGGGGCAGAGAGAGAGGGAGACACAGAGTCGGAAGCAGGCTCCAGGCTCTGAGCCATCAGCCCAGAGCCCGACGCGGGGCTCGAACTCATGGACCACGAGATCGTGACCTGAGCTGAAGTCAGACGCCCAACTGACTGAGCCACCCAGGTGCCCCCAGTATTAGTTTCAAATGTAACGATTTGTCAGATTTTAAGAATGGCTTTTTTTTTTTTTTTTTGGCCCGTTTTTATATAAAGTGGCGGGGGGGAACTTGATTGAAATTAGAACTTTTGGATTTGAATTTTCTCTAGATTATTAGTGAAATAATTAAATTATAGGAAATTTAGTATCCTTATGTAGTTTTTTTTTTTTTTTTTTACTCCTTTATGTAGTATTTTAAATCTGGGTCCTGGATTATAGAGTATCTGTCCCTTAGGGTGTTGCAGGCCCATCAAATCTCCCCGCTAAAGAGAGTTGAGAAAAATGATATTTAAACTGACTCTTGAATGAATAATTGGAGTGGACATGGAACATTTTAGGTAGAGGGAACAGCAACATACACAGGTACAAAAGCATGAAAAAAGATGATGTGTATTCTGGAAAGTAGTTTGGTAGAGGGGATTTGTAGGGTATGTATAGATATGAGGCTGGAAAGGTACATGAGTCAGATTGATAGACTGTGTAAAATTGTATTCTATATACATACATTGTAGGCAATTTGGAAGTCAACAAACAGTTCCAAGCAAAGATGAGCATTATGATCAGATGTGTATTTTAGATAGTTTATGTGGGTGGAGTGAGGGATATAGATTGGAGTTTGAAGGTCACTTGGGAGGCTTTCTCAGGAAAGAATGATTAGTGCTTGAAATAAGATCATGACAGTGAAGGTTACTGATGGTAGAAAGGTTTAGGAGGAAGAATTGTGAATGAGTAGTGTGATGGGGAGAGGGAAGTATCAGAAGACATCTCAGATTTGTAGCTTGGGTGTCTGGGTAAAATTGAGAAACTGGGTGTTGCTAGCCATAGAGAATAAGAGGAGGAATTATGTGGGATGTTAAAGCAGCCAGATTAATTTTCCTGAACCATAGTTCTGAAATACTTGGCCCAAACCCAGCTTTTTACTGTCTTTAGTGATCAAAAACATGAAAATGCAAAGCACACATTGCTGGACACATGGCATTTAATAGATATCAGCTTAATCCCAAGTAGGTGCTAAAGGACTTTTCTTGTGTTCTGGCTCATCGTCTCATCCTTTTTCTTATTGCCTGCCATGTATCCTGTGATTCAGCCTTATGAAGATACTTCGTTGCTTAAGGTGTTTTCACTCTTTACCACTCCTTTTCTCTTTTCCTCTCTGTATCCTCTGCCTATCTTTTGAAAGTGTGCATATACCAGATTGTCCTTTTCCAGGCAACTTTCCCTAATTTTTTTCACCTGAAAGAAATTTTGTTTTCCTTTGAGTTCATCATCTTATGGCATGTGTTACTTTTTCTCTTGTTCTAGCTTACGTCAAAGTTTATCTGATGTATCAAATGAGCTAATGCATTTAAAAAGCCTAGAATGGTGCCTAGTACTCACTAGACAGTAAATGTTGGTCATTGTTATTATGGTGATGATGAAGATGATTTAGATGAGTTAATAATAGTAATAGGGCAGTCCACCTTTACTTTCTGCCATCTTGTGATGGCAAAACTGATTTATTCTTGTCTTGGACACTAGGAAAGCAGTGTCTCTTTTACTTTGCTTATGTATGTAAAAGTGCAAAAGTACTGCATCATATTGTCGTCTTCAAGGTGAAATTACCTCTATCTTCACTATTCCTGAGCTCTGTTGAGGTAGCTGAAATGGTAGACAAGTCCTTAACACTGATTATCTCATTACGCTTTGCCACAACTCTTTGATGTGGGTAGTAGAGCTTCTTTTATAAATAATCAAATAGGCTTAGGAAATTTGAAAATTTGCCCAAGTTCACATAGTTTATAACTGGCCAAGTTGATATTTGAACCTCCACTATTTGACTCCAAAATACTGCACAGTGGGACCTCAAAAGTGTAGGATTTATTCCTTCAGTACTTTCATATCATTTACATAATCAGAGGGCCTATCATGGGACGTATAGTCAGAAAAGTGCTTTTTGTTTTTTCTTTCACATATTTCCAGTTTAATTATGGAATATATCAAACATGCAGGAAAAGTACCTGTAGTAATGTAAAAAAAAAAATCCACACAAACTACTATCAGAATTGACAGATGTTAATGTTTTTGTCATATTTGCTGTAGTTTAAGAAATAAAGCATTATTGGGGCACCTGCGTGGCTCAGTTGGTTAAACGTCTGACTTCAGTTCAGGTTCTGTTTAGTACTTCTCACAGTTGGTGGGTTTGAGCCCTGCATCGGGCTCCACACTGACAGCATGGAGCCTGCTTGGGATTCTCGTTCTTTCCCCCTCTCTCTCTGCCCCTCCTCCACTTGCGTTTTTTTTCTCTCTCTCTCTCTGAAAAACAAACTTAAAAGAAAAAAGAATGCATTATGATAGTCACAGTTGATGTCCCTTTTATACCTCTTTCTAATCCCTTTCCCCTCCCTTGCTCTTCACAGTGGTAAAGTTCTCTTAAAGTTTGTATATATATCCTTTGATCTGTCTTTATACTTTTACTACACATATATGTATCCATAAACTATATATAATGATGCTTAAAATTTGCATGAATGTTATATGTAAATGTAAATATTATTGTACAACTCGATGTTTTTAACCTAACAAAATGTTTTCTAGATGTGTTATTAGTATATGTAGATCTAACTTATTTTGTTGTATAATTTATTATATACGCTTATACTGTAGTTTCTTTATACTACAGAAATAGGCATTTAGGTTGTTTCTAAATTTTTCCTGTTACAGATAGTGCTTCAGTAAACGTGAAAGTGTCTGTGGATAACATGATAAAATAGCTTTTTATTTGGTTTTGCATTACAGAATTTATCCTAAGGTTAAATAAATATTTGTTCTTCCATAATTTTTATGCTTTTAATTGAATAAATAGAACAGATTGTATTGTTGGCATTTTTTTTTTTTTTTAAGCATAAATTCCTAAATCCTGTTCTACTTCAGTCTCTTCAACTGTTCAAAAACCATATCAAATCAGTACTGAGCTGGGGATTTGCACATTGGTTGGCTGCCTTTAGGCAGAATGAAATCTGTAAATGCATTTCTCTTTGCCTTGCGTTGTTAAAAAAATTATTTTAAGTTAACATTTAAAAATTAGCTATTTTGCATAAAGTCTCTATTTTTGGATTATCCTGAAAAATTAAAAGCTCTTGCAACTGTGAGGCCCACATTTTCCCGTGACAACATTTGGCCTAAGCTGCATCAAACTGCCCTCCTTTAGATGGGCATAAGCTCGCCAGTGAAACAAGTTCCTACCATTTATTACTGTTTATTATTGCCCTTGCACTGTTTTTTATGGTGAAGAAATACTTCTCTGTTGGTGTTTCTATAAAACATGGGAAAAAATGGGGCACCTGGATGGCTCAGTCAGTTAAGTGATCAACTCTTGATTTTGGCTCAGGTCATGATCTCATGGTTTGTGAGATTGAGCCCTGTGTTGAATCCCTTCTTGGGATTCTGTCTCTCTGTCTCTCTCTCTGCACGTACCCCGCACGTGTGTGCTTACAAAATAAATATTTTTAAAAATGGAAAAAAGTATAGTGGGATGAAAAAAAAAAAAAAAGTATAGTGGGATGACTGCAATAGTCAAGAAAAGTAGAATAGAGCATATATCTCTGGAAAGTGAATATATTGTAATATGATTTATATGCAAACAAAATGAGTCTTGTATGGAAAGATTATAATCTTGCTATCATTTATATCACCTGCATTGTTCTCTGTAGACATGTGCTTGTGATCTCTGCATTTTTGTGTAAGTAGCTGTGAGAACTGCTGCACGGTGCAGGTGAAGATCAAAAAGATATGAAGACAGTTTATAAATCATGAAGTTCTGTGCAAATAAATGCAAGATATATACCTGTTTTGTTTGTTTTTTTAACCTGTGTTATATATACCCTTGTTCTAGAAAGGTTTTAAACAACAGGGGTTGAAAACTGGTTTAATGTCCTCAACGATCCTACCTTTTACCAAGTATATTTATTAAGTACCTTATCCAGAGGCTACAAGTGGATGGTCCAGAGTTTTCTTTTTTTAGGATTTTTTTTTTTTTTTAAAGTAATCTCTACACCCAACACAGGGCTTGAACTCGCAACCCTAAGATTGAGTCACAAACTCCACCAACCAAGCCAGCCAGGCACCCTAGATCCAGGGTTTGGATCACAAACATGTTTCGTCTGCTCAGTCTTCTATTATTTTTTAAAATTATTATTATTTCTTTTTTAGAGAGTGTGAGCATGGGGGAGTAGCAGAGTGGGAGAGAGAGAATCCCAAGTAGGCACCATGCTCAGTGCAAAGCCCAATGCGGGGCTTGTTCCCACAACCCTGGAATCATGACCTGAGCTAAAATCAAGAGTTGGATGCACACCAAGTGAGCCACCCAGGTGCCCCTCAGTCATTTTATTTTTAATTAAACTTATATTAAAAACCCAGTTCTATCACTGTTGTCTTATTTTTAGCTGATTTGCACTTTTACCTATTCTCTGTATTTGATTTGTAATCCTTTAAGGCAGTTGATAAAGATGCACAAACTGCAAAATACCACAGATTATTAAAAGTAAAGAGAAAGAAGAAACAAAAATAAAGGGTAAGGATAAAATGTAATCAGAATCTAGGGCAAAAAGGTATATTACAATGTTCTTGCTACAGGCAGAGCACAAATTTAAGTCTTAGCTTTCTGTGAGCTAGCAGGAGAAAAAAAAAACTGTTAAGGTTATTTTCACAATGTTCTTACAGTAAAAGTAAGCTAGTTAATTCAAAAGGATAACTAACCACTTGGCACTATCAGATTAGAATTTCTCATAAGGGTCTTCATAATGAGGATCATGTACTGTTTTCATTACCCTCATCAACATCTCTAAGGTAGATGGATGTTTAGTATTTAATAATAATATGGAAAGACCAACCCGATCATGTGAGAGTCAGTCTGAAAAAGTGTGTAGATTGTCCTTTGGTGTCTGACCAATGGATATAATTTCTCTTAACCCAGGTTTTGATACATATTGAGATTGTAAATCATTGGCATGTACCTAGAGTGCAGATGTTGCATACATCAAATACAGACCATTTATAATGTAAGATTTATCTTTTTTTAAGTTTATTTATTTATTTTGAGAGAGAGCGAGAGCGTGTGTGCATGAGTGGGGGAGGGGCACAGAGAGAGGGAGAAAGAATACCAAGCAGGCTGCATGCTGTCAGTGAGGAGTCTGACATAGGGCTGGATCCCACGAACCATGAGATCATGACCTGAGCCAAAACTAAGAGTTGGATGCTTAACCAACTGAGCCATCCAGACACCCCTATATATGTAGGATTTAAATGTTTTTGTGAAAACTAAGTTTTACCCAGATAGAATTTGTGTGAATGCTTGAAGCTTAAGGTTTTTCTTAGAAATTTTAAATCTGCTACACAACTCTCTTGTTTGAAGGTACACAAAGCAGTATTCTTCCAGAGTATCTCCAAATGGTAAAATCATTAAGAAAATCATTAAAGAAAAAAGGGGACAGTACACAACCCTATTTTATGCTGCTGGAAATTGACTCAGCAGACCATTTTTTACTTTTATTTTATTTTATTTTATTTTTATTTTTATTTTTTTAATTTTTTTTTTAATGTTTTTTTATTTTTGAAGGAGAGAGAGACAGAGTGTGAGTCGGGGAGGGGCAGAGACGGGGGGGACACAGAATCCGAAGCAGGCTCCAGGCTCTGAGCTGTCAGCACAGACCCAACGTGGGGCTCGAACTCACAAATGGCAAGATCATGACCTGAGCCAAAGTTGGATGCTCAACCGACTGAGCCACCCAGGCGCCCCTATTTTATTTTTTTGAGAGAGAGACAACAGAGTGTGACTGGGGGAGGGGGAGAGAGTGAGGGAGACACAGAATCTGAAGTAGGCTCAAGGCTTGGAGCTGTCGGCACAGAGCCCAACATGGGAACCACTAAGTGCGAGATCATGACCTGAGCCAAAGTCAGACGCTTAACTAACTGAGCCACCCAAGTGCCCCAGCAGAAGACCATTCTAATGGATCAGGACTCATGATAGTTTTTGCATAGATTAAATGTAAGGAGGTATTTTTATTTATGTTTGTAATATATATGGTCTCTACCCTCAAGAAATATACTATATGGCTTTGCCCCTTAAAAAGATTTTTTTTCCTTCAGCTGTAGTAGAACTGCAGTTCTGTATCTTGTTACCTTCACTACTGAATCTTTTGAATTCAGGGTCAAAACCTATTTTCTGATGAGTGCCCTTTGTATTTCTCAGTTTGCCATCTTTAGCCTCAGCTTTCAGCAATATTGTATTTTCCAACTGCTTAAAATAATTTTGCCTTTGGATATTTTATTGTCCTATTTTATTTAACATTATTTTTCCTTCTTCCAAACCCTGCCTCAAAAAATTTCCAGTCACTTCCATTTTTTTAGTCTTTCAGTTTATAAAGCTAACTTAGTCTTTAGCTCATGTTATATTCTCTTTATCACCTTCTTTCCTGTCCCCTCCTTCCCACTTTATTTTTAATAGATTGTACATTCATTTAAGGATGGATTGCATTTCTTTCATCTGTCATCTTAAAACCTCATAGCACTGAGCCTAACATAATGGTTAATGAATGAGTTAAAGGATATGTATAGCTCACGTCTTCTAATTATATTCCATTTATATAGGTTTCTTATGGGCAGGAACTATTTCTTAACATTGCTTTTATGTCACATGTAACTCCTGTGTGGTGAGCTACATGGGACACAGATATGTATTGTTGGGTTTGAATACTGGGTACTTGGTAGATCCTCGGTAAACAAATTGAATAATTGATACCCAAGAATATAGTTCTCATGTATCCGTTTCAGCAGAGATAAACATTGCTGTGGATAATAGTAAACTGGAAATCAGTTGAGAGACACTGCAGGTTTTCCAGTGTGTTGTCATAACACCTGGGCAGTTGTCCTTGGATGTAAACAGGGGATCTGCTTTTAGGACCAGAGAAGGTCCTCTTCAAGACCAAGAGCAAATAATGGACCGTGTCCAAAAAAAAAAAAAAAATTCCACTTTTGCTTAATTGCAGTTTGACCATAAAGCTCTTTTTAAAAAAAAATCATTCCCATTGGTGGCTCAGTCGGTTAAGTGTCCAACTCTTGATTTAGGTTTAGGTCATGATTTCATGGTTCCTGGTATCTAGCCCTGAGTTGGGCTCCTCGCTGACAGTACAGAGCCTGCTCGGGATTCTCTCTCTGTCCCTCTCTATCTGCCTCTCTCTCTCTCTTTCAAAGTAAAAAAACATTAAAAAAAAAAAAATTCCCATTGCTTCCATCCCAGTCCAGGCCTCTGTCATCTTCTACTTTCAGCTTTCCCTTGCTTTAATATGTCTTATGTATTATCTCCAAAACAATCACCGTGAAATACCAATTTTAGAACATTGTTCCTTTGCTTAAGAATTGCAGTGTTTTCGGGGCACCTGGGTGGCTCAGTTGATTAAGTGTTCGACTTCGGCTCAGGTCATGATCTCACAGTTCATGGTTTGAGCCCCACATCAGGCTCTGTGCTGACAGCTTAGAGCCTGGAGCCTGCTTCAGATTCTGTGTCTCCCTCTCTCTCTGTCCTCCTCTGCTTGTGCTCTCTCTCAAAAATAAACATTTTTTGAAAAATTGCAGTGTTTTCTGCATTGTCAAAATTCCTTCGGGCTATCTGCATTAGGATTCACCAGATCTTATGCTAAAAAAAAAAAAAAAAATGGCACATAGCACAGTGAGTCTTCTATTATTTGTATGACTGGAAGTATTAGAAAACTGTTTTCTTGTGTTACAGCAATGGATTTGGATTTTTTGTGTGTGTGACTTAGTTTTAACTTAAAAACTGTTGTAGCTGTGCTTGCTTAATTGTTCCCTGATTAGCATTTGTAAGCAGAAACCAGAAAATATGCATGTTAGAATGTAAAAAGGTCTTTAATTTTTAAAGTTTTAGTATAAAGTTGAGACAGCCAATTGATTTTCTATAGGATTTTAAAATTGATGTACTTTATCTGATAAATATTAATCAGTGTTCAGCCTTTCTTTTTTTTCTTTTTTTTCTTTTTTTTTTTTTTTTTTCAACGTTTATTTATTTTTGGGACAGAGAGAGACAGAGCATGAACGGGGGAGGGGCAGAGAGAGAGGGAGACACAGAATCGGAAACAGGCTCCAGGCTGTGAGCCATCAGCCCAGAGCCCGACGCGGGGCTCGAACTCACGGACCGCGAGATCGTGACCTGGCTGAAGTCGGACGCTCAACCGACGGCGCCACCCAGGCGCCCCATCAGTGTTCAGCCTTTAAAAAGAAAAAAATTATATGGAAACCAGCCCCAGGGAGCTGGACTTTGACTTTTGCCCATATTTCAGAATTTAAATTGTTTGGAATTTTAAAAAAGAAGGATGAGAGTAAAGTGATACAGTGCACCTTTACTTCCCTGAACACAGTAGATTTTAATCTGTTTTACTACGATACCTGTAGAAGTCATTTAGAAACATATATTAGATACCAATTGTGTGTCAATTACCGTGATATTTGATAGAGATAACAATGAGGAATATGTCAAGGTTGGGGCTTTGGAGGAGTATTGTTGAGGAAACATCAAGGCAGATGATTACAGTGTAGTGTGAGAATTGTTAACTATGTGTATGCATAACTATGAAATCACAGAAGAGGGAGTTACTCTGCTTAAGTTTTTGGTTAAAACTGTAAATAAATTCCTCAAGTTCTGCTATTTATGCTAGCTACTGTAACTTTGCTAATGTTCTTTTTTTTTAATGTTTGTTTATTTATTTGGAGAGAGAGCGTGAGCAAGGGATGGGCAGAGAGAGAGGGAGAGTAAGAACCCCAAGCAGGCTCTGTGCTGTCAGCACAGACCCAGACTTGGGGCTCAAGCCCACGAACCATGAGATCACAACCTGAGCCGAAATCAAAAGTTGGATGCTTAACCGACTGAGTCACCCAGGCGCCCTGCTAATGCTCTTTATTATTATTATTTTTTTTTTTTAATTTTTTTTTCAACGTTTTTTTAATTTATTTTTGGGACAGAGAGAGACAGAGCATGAACGGGGGAGGGGCAGAGAGAGAGGGAGACACAGAATCGGAAACAGGCTCCAGGCTCCGAGCCATCAGCCCAGAGCCTGACGCGGGGCTCGAACTCACGGACTGCGAGATCATGACCTGGCTGAAGTCGGACGCTTAACCGACTGCGCCACCCAGGCGCCCCTGATGCTCTTTAAATTTTTTTTTTTTTAAAACATTTATTTATTTTTGAGACAGAGAGAGAGACAGAGCATGAACGGGGGAGGGTCAGAGAGAGGGAGACACAGAATCTGAAACAGGCTCCAGGCTCTGAGCTGTCAGCACAGAGCCCGACACGGGGCTAGAACCCACGGACCGTGAGATCATGACCTGAGCCGAAGTCGGCCGCCCAACCGACTGAGCCACCCAGGCGCCCCCCTGATGCTCTTTAAATACCCTTAATAAGTACTAGGTTGAACCTGTGTAATTGCCATTATTGGCGATTTAATATGGTTTAACCCTAATAGTATTTTGGTATGGCAGTTAAAACATGGTTAATGGCTTTTGCCAATACTGTTTGATAGTTGTTGAATAATTGATATTCTGTTAAAATAAAGCCTTGACTATTGAATAAATGCCATTTTGGAAAACATTTTAAAAACTCCAGCTTGGTTTCTCTTTTTAAGAAGATATTATATTATATATGGGGGTGCCTGTGTGGCTTGGTCAGTTAAGTGTTGACTTTGGCTCAGGTCATGCATCTCATGTTCCATGAGTTTGAGCCCCACATTGGGCTCTGTGCTGTGACAGTGCACTACACGGAGCCTGCTTGGGATTCTCTCTCTCCCCCACCTTCTCTCTCAGCCCCTTCCCTGCTCAGGTACTCTGTTTCTCAAAATAAATAAACTTAAAAAAAAAAAAGAAAATATATGAAAGAATTTCATTAAGTATAAATTGCTATGCAATTATAAATTATTTTATAATTGCTTATGACTGTGGAAATACAGTTAATTAATTTGGAAAGTTTTGCTTTCAAAGCTTGATTCCTTACAAACATTTGTTGAGTGCTAAGACCCTATGCCTGGTTCTAGAGAGGCAAAGAAATCAGTTCAGTGTTTGCCTAAAGAGGTCAGTGTGGTACTAGAGACAGCATGTATATAGTTACTTAAAAAGAATGTGAGAGGCAGCACAAGGTAGCATCAGTGATTTTTCAAATTTATCTTAACAGTGGGAACTTTCCCCCAAAAATCTCTTATGCAGAAACTCAATATATAAGCAGATAAAAAGAGAATTTTGCCTACCTGGCCTCCTCTCTGTTCACATTCCTGCTGTTTGAAACCATTGCTGTGGGAGTCCAAAGCAAACCTGGCTTGAATCCTGGCCCTGCCACTATCCACCTGTTTAACCTTGGATACATGACTTCTTTATCTGTTGAACGAGGATATTAGTTTTTTTGCTGGGTATTGTAGGAATTAAACATTTTAGGAAAGAGGCGTAGCATGTCATGTCAGTAAACGGTAATTAGGATTATAACATAGATGGCACGGTGAGACTTTAAAAAAGAAGAAACCTACTTCTGACAAGGGGGGTGGGTTAGCCAGGGAAGGCCTCACAGAGGTAGTGATATACTGCTTTCAGGCTGAATCTTGAAGGGGAGGAAAATTGCAAAACATGGTAAAGGGTGTGTACCCCAAATAAAACATTTTAATGAAGACTTGGACATGTGGAATCTGCCTCATTACACCTTTTTGGAGATAATGACCTCACCTGTGTTCTAGGTAGCATTTCCTTACATTCTTTGACTCACATTTTAGTATTAGTCTGGGCCGGGCCAGGCCAGAGTAAGAATCACTAACTTTCTTTAGCTAGCTAGTTAAACTGATTACTTAACTAAAGGAAAAAAAGTACCCTAAACCTGAATTTGTAAACCATGCCTTGGTTATAATGTAATGGTGCATTTACAGGGAAGTCCTTTTTTAAAAAAATTTTTATTCATTTTTTGAGAGAGAGAGAGAACAAGCTGGGGAAGGTCAGAGAGAGAGAGGGAGAGAAATCCCAAGCAGTCTCTGTGCTGTCAGCACAGAGCCAGACATGGGGCTCGAACTCACAAACCGTGAGAGCGTGACCTAAGCGAAAACTGAGTCAGATGCTCAACTGACTGAGCCACCCAGGCACCCCATAGGCAAGTCCTTCCTAAATGTAATTGCATTAGTGTGTTGGGAATTAGGAATCTTTATGTCCTCCTCTGAGGTCTTAGTATGTAGGTAAGGGTTGTTTTTTGCCTGAGATTGCAGTTAATGGGACTGCTGCTATGGATAAATTGCAGGTAGATATTTGCTTTAGATTTTTTGGAAAGAGAGCTAGAATGTTAGTTTCTAGGAAAAACTATTGAATCATTATTATTATTATTATTTTGTGTTATTTATTTATTTATTTATTTATTTATTTTTTTCAACGTTTATTTATTTTTGGGACAGAGAGAGACAGAGCATGAACGGGGGAGGGGCAGAGAGAGAGGGAGACACAGAATCGGAAACAGGCTCCAGGCTCCGAGCCATCAGCCCAGAGCCCGACGCGGGGCTCGAACTCACGGACCGCGAGATCGTGACCTGGCTGAAGTCGGACGCTTAACCGACTGCGCCACCCAGGCGCCCCTTGTGTTATTTATTTTTGACAGAGAGAGAGAGAGAGAGAGAGAGAGAGAGAGAGAGAGAGAGAGAGAATGTGAGCAGGGAAGGGGCAGAGAGACGGGGGCGGACAGAGGATCCAAAGTGGGCTCTGTGCTGAGAGCAGAGAGCCCAATGCAGGGCTCAAACTCACTTAGCTGAAGTTGGAAGCTTAATTGACTGAGCCACCCAGGCGCTCTTAGTGAATCATGATTGGATACTTTTTTCTACCTCAGCAATGAAGGATTTTTTTTTTATATAAATCCGATTTTATTATTTGTTTTTAATTTATATCTTGTTTATTTTTTTATTTTTAGGTTTTGGAGAGAGCACGCACAAGCCAGGGAGAGTGGGGGGTTGAAGTGGAGAGAGAGAAAGAGATTTATTTTGAGAGAGACAGAGATGGTATGGGGGGGGGAGGCACAGAGAGAGAGAGAGAGAGAGAGAGAGAGAGAGAGAATCCCAAGCAGGCTCCGTGCTCAGTGCAGAGCCCGACAGGAGGCTCAATCAACTCTGGGATTCTGACTGAGCCAAAATCAAGAGTTGGATGTTCAACCGACTGAGCCATCCAGGTGTACCTATAACAATCAGATTTTAGACAAAACATTTCAGTGTGATAGACAAATACATTGAAGGAGTATTAAAGTGGGGGAGATATAGAAAGAAATTAAGGTATAGATACATAAAATCATATAACACTTACTGTATACCAATCAGTGTTGTAAGCACTTTACATGTAATCAACTCTTTTAATCTGTCTGACAGTTCTGTGAAAGAGATACTATTAGTAAAAGTAGCCTGTATCAGTTAACTTAATTTGTTTGGCTAAGGGAGTTTGCAAACTGTGGCTGGCAAACCAAATCCTGCCTCTGCTACTTATTTTTGTACAGCCTGTGAGCTGAGCTGAGCATGGTTTTTACAATTTTTAATGGTTGAAAAAGCAAAAGAATATTTTGTAAAATTTTATTTTAAAAGATTGCATGAAATTCAATGTCCGTAAAGTTTTAGGAACAGAAACAACCTATTTCTTTTCACATTGGGTTTTTTTAATCATCTTTTTTTTTAAGTTTTTATTTAAAAATTCCAGTTAACATACAGTGTAATACTAGTTTCAGGTGTACAGTATAGTGATTCAACACTTAAATACATACCCTGTGCTTATCACAAGTACACTCCTTAATCTCCATCACCTATTTAACCACAAACCTGTTTCTTGGTTTGCCTCTCTCTTTTTCCCCCTTTGCTCATTTGTTTCTTAAATTCCACATATGAGTGAAATTGTACAGTATTTGTCTTTCTTTGACTTATTTCACTTAGCATAATACTCTCTAGCTTCATCTGTGTCCTTGCAAATGGCTTTTACATATTGTTTATTGTTGTTTTCTTGCTACAGAAACTCTAAGGTTAGCAAAACCTAAAATATTTACTTTCTGGCTCATTACAGAAAGTTTGCTTACCCCCTGGTCTAGGTAAATAGGGGAGAAGATACGATTAAAATAAAAGGTGGGGCGCCTGGGTGGCTCACTTGGTTAAGTGTCCAACTCCTGGTTTTGGCTCAGGTCATGATCTGTCTCACAGTCCTTGAGTTTGAGCACTCCATTGGCTCTGCGCTGACAGTGTGGGAGCCTGCTTGGGATTCTCTCCCACTCTCTGTGCCTCCTCCCGCCCCCATACCATCTCTGTCTCTCTCAAAATAAATCAATAAACTTAAAACAAATTGTTTAAAAATAAAAGGTAATAAAATTAATATAGATGCAAAAGAATGTGTCTTTATTAGAACATACCAGGAAGACTAGTTATATAATGAATAAGTCAGCTGTATTTTCTTATTGAAAAATTTTTTAGAAATCTTCAACAGAAGCTTAACTGTAATGAAAAATGCTTGCTTATTTCAAAATGTTGGACTGATGTCTTTTTCCTGTTAATATCTCTTCAAGGTATATCTGAGGAGTCTTGTAAATATGTATATTATGTTATTTGTTTTTGGTTTTTTTTGAGAGAGAAAGAAAGTGCATGTGTGTGTGCTCGCGCGCATGTGGAGGGGAGGGGCAGAGGAAGAAAGAGAATCTTAAGCAGGTTCCATGCCCAGGGTGAAGCCCAATGCAGGAATCCATCTCAAGACTGAGATCATGACGTGAGCCGAAATCAAGAGTTAGATGCTTAACAGACTGAACCACCCAGGCGCCCCTTGTAAATATTTTTTTGAATTTGAGTGGCAGTTGGAATTATCAATTAAATCTGAGTACCTGGACCTTGTAATTTGATTTTTGACTTTAGAGCCCAGATGCCATTTTCTGACACTGATGATTTCTTGATGAAATATTCATAATTTTGCTTTTGACCCTCTAGGACTGGATGTGGTTTATACTGTTGAGGGTATGGTTCTCTACTGAGGATGTGCATCAGAATCACTTGGAGACATTTAAAAAATTTAGATGCCTCTTCAGAATCTCTGGATAAGGCCCTTTACCATAATTATCTTTAGGAAATTCTTCAAGTGGTTCTAATGTACACTCCTGGTTACTTCCTTCTTCAACTATTTTAATAAGTCCAATTTGACAAAAATATGTGTGTGACATTTATTGTTCTGTTTCCCATAGATGTTTTTCAATCTAAAGAATCATTGTCTAAATTGGTACAAACTTGCAGAGGTCAGTGGCATCCATTTGTTGAATTCATTTTCTTTTGATGTTACTTAATCATGTAATAGAATGCAAGTTGAAAGATATTTATATTAGAGAGCAAGAAGTATAATTCAGTATTCTTCATTTTTATAAGATATTTATTTGGCGTCATGGAATCCCAGAGAATCTGGAAATAATGAATTTGATAAAGTAAAACACAACTTACAGGAAACAAACATTTTTAGGAGGAATAATTTATTTATATTTGAGAACCATTTTGTTTTGTCAGTGTTCTTATCAGGCTGTGTGTCTGTAAAATAGCCATATAAATAGATGTTTTTGTTTTCATTTAAGTAAATTTACAAGAAAAAAAATGACCCACAAATCTCTAAAATCATATTAAAACAAGAAATGTTTGTCTTTTTTCACATTCCCTTTTACTGTTGATAGGCATGCACAGTTGTACCATACAGAACAGCTGGTTTGCGATAAAAAGCACTGGAAACTATATACAATAAAATCCAAGTAAATCAGAATTTGTTTCTTTGGAACCTTCAGCTGTTCAAAGTGGCTACATGCCTTAAGTCAAAGAAGAGAAGGAAACCTTTATTTGTTTATTTATTTAAATGCTTATTTATTAGAGAGAGAGAGAGGGAGTACCAGCAAAGCCAGGGAGGGGCAGAGAGAGAGGAAGACACAGAATCTGAAACAGGCTCCAGGCTCTGGGCTGTCAGCACAGAGCCCGATGTGGGGCTCAAACCCATGAACCGTGAGATCATGACCTGAGTCAAAGTTGGACACGTAACCGACTGAGCCACCCAGGTGCTCTGGAAACTTTTTTTTAATCTGTGAAGAAGCAGTATTAGAGCACTCATCAACAAGTGAATACTGCTCTGATGAAGGTTATATCTAGCGTGTTTGATGGGTGTGCCATGGGAATGTGAAGATGCATCCTGATCAATGTCCATAAAGGGAGAACTAAGAAATGGTGAGGGAGACAAGCCAAGAAAGAAGAAACCGGGAGGAAAAAAAAGAGGAAACATCAGCAGTAATGAGATGGTGCTTATAAATTCTAATGGTAGTGAATATCAAAAACTTCGTGGAGAGTATGATGAAAATAAAGAGGGGGTAGGATGAGTTCTCAGTTACCTATTTTGCATGTCAGTAGCCCTTATTTGGATATCTTTCTTGTTTGATGTAGGTTGGAAGCAGTTTTTTACTTTTGGTAACCCTTGAAGGCTTTAATTTGCCTGGAGGGTATCCAGGGTGTAGAGTTTGAGCACTGTGAGGGGTGAAGAGTATTCATTCAAGTAGAGTTCATTGACCAAGTCTATAATAATAAAGGCTGCTATATTACAACAGAACTGAGGATATGGGGATATATTAGGGTACTCCAGAGAAAGAGAACCAACAGAACGTTATATATATGTTTAAAAGGAAGAAGTAACAATCTCTCTCTGTGTGTCTCTGTCTCTCGGTCTCTGACTCTTGGCGGGGGTGGGGGGGGGGGGGTGGGGGTTGGTTAGATTTTAAGGAATTGGCTTACATGATTGTGAAGGTTGGCAAGTCCAGAATTTACAGGGTAGGCTGCCTGGATGGAGATCCAGGGAAAAGTTCAGTTGCATCTAGAGTCCAAAGACAGTCTGCTGTCAAAATTCCCTCTTCCTCGGGTAATGTAGGTCTTTTCTCCTCAGGTGTTCAACTGCTTGGATGAAACCCATCTACATTATGAGGTTGGGGGGAGTGGGTAATCTGCTTTACTCAAAATCAGCTGATTTAAATGTTAATCTCGTCTAAAAAAATGCCTTCATAGCAATATCTAAACAAGTGCTTGACCAAATATCTGGGTACTGTGGCCTGGCCAAGTTGACACATAAAATTAACCATCATGGGAGGTATAATAGAAACCATCTCATAGCATGATTTCAGTCTTGTAGTGACAAGCAAAAAACAAAGGCAAAAAAGATTGATCCTAAGATGGGCATCTAGATATGATTTATATTGTGTTACTTAAATCTAAGTCTGTTGGATTTCAAAGTTCAAAAACTATTTCTGCTTTGTTTCTTTAGATTCATAATCTAGCTATGGAGCATCTATTTGCAACACTTGCCTTTAATATTAGAGTTACTAGGGTTGAGATTGGTAGGAATAATTTTCAGTGAAAAAGTGGTATCTTAATTATTGGCCAAAGGCTAACTGAAAAATGCAAGATATTTTATATGTACCCAGATACTTATCTGATGAGTGATTTAAATCTTTCAAATTGAGATGTAGTTGTTGGCTGTAACTGATAGGAAGTGAGGAGGTGGTGTAGCTGTTTGAAGACTTTTACTTTTTCAGTGAACTGTGTGCCTGAGCTTAGTCTGTCCCTCAGTGATGAATCAACCTAGTCTTGTTTTTGTTATTGCCTGCCAACACTAAGTCCCAATGAATCATGGGCCTCCAGGCTGAAGCAGAGTAAGAACAAGTAGACATTAAAGCCCAGATGTTTGATTAAAAACAATCAGTGATCTAATATTTTCAAATTGTGGGCATGGGAGAAGCTTTATACTTAATTTTTCACACAGAGCACAAGATACTGCAAGGAATTAAAATTTTGGTTAATTTTACCACCTTCATTTTTATTAGAAAATGATTTCAGAACTCTAGAAACTTATCTCTGTAGATGGGAAAGTAAGGAAATTATAAAGATTAATTTAAGGAAATGAAGGTCCTCTTAGGTCCTTTTTATATGTGATCTCATGGATTTAAACTATATACTGGGGTATTTTTCAGCATATTCAGTGCACTGACTTCATAGATAAGTTTATTTCTTTTTTCATTATTTGCATTGTGTATAGCACTAATGATGCAATTTTAAGTATTTTTACCTAGAATAATACTCAGACTCAAATATTGAGAATTTAAAGAAACATATAATCTGGTATTAAGTCTGATGTCGTGTTAAGGAGCATCATCATGATAAAGTGATAATTTTCAGGAACACTCAAAATACCCACCACTAGTTATTTAAGTGAGAGATGTTCCTTCTTTTAGCCCATACCATGGGAACTGTGCAAATCAAAACACATATGTATGTTCTGATAGGTTAGTTACGCATAGATCAGAATGATTTGGATGGTGCAGACAGTTCAGAGACAGCGAGGGGAAAAGAACATGGCACAAGTGAAAAAAAAATTCTTTTCCAGAGGGCAAGACCGTGTGTGTTTTGGGAGAGGATTGTTTCAGTTTTCATTTCTCAGAATTTATAGAACATCAGTCATGTGGCACTAACCAGATCATACACATTCTTCATTATACTATATAAAATTGTCAAAAATTAAGTAACAAGAACTTTGATAAGAAAGCTTGTGTCATGGGGCACCTGGGTGGCTCAGTTGGTTGGGTGTCTGACTCCTGGTTTTGGCTCAGGTCGTGATCCCAGCTTGGTGGGATCTAGCCCTGTGTCGGGCTCCACACTGAGCATGGAGCCTGCTTAAGGTATTCATTCTCTCTCTCTCTCTCTCTCTCTCTCTCTCTCTCTCTCTCTCTTTCCCTCCCTCCCTCCCCACCTTCTCTCTCCCCCCACCCTTCCTCTCCCCTTCTGTCCCTCTCCCCTGCTCTGTCTCTCTAAAATAAAATTTAAAAAAAATTTAAAAACCAGTTTATTAAGTAGGAACATTATGACATACAACATGAATAGACGACTTGATGTCTTTTTTTGTTGGATGCCGGTTATCTGTGCTCTTTAAAAAAACCTTGGTCCAATTCTTTTGAAACATAATGCGTGGCCAGCATAACTAAGAAAGTAGCTTTTAGTTTTCTAAGTCAAATTGAGATCTTAATTCATTAAATTATAGACAATAATTTTTTCATCCTTTTTTACCACCTTGTAAAAAAAAAAAAAAGGTTAGCTTTATTTTGCTTAATTGGATTATTGTGTATGAAATCTATGTGAGGATATTAGGATAAAATGATAAAAATAGTTGTAAGTATCAAGACGGGCATATTTGTAATATGAAATAGTAACGCAGTTTAATAAAATATCTTACGTCCCATTATTGACTTTGAGAAAAATTCTATTTTTTGTTACTTTGCTATAAACCTAATGATTTGTAGAGTACCATGTAGCATGCAGTTAATTGGGAAACAACAAATTTTATTGAACTTCTGAAAATTAACTGTTGTGCAAAGGTACTCAGTAAATCTTGATTGACAGTAGTTTCTGCCTTGCTTCATTGCTGTATGTGGACAATATTGTTTGGGTTAGGATTAAGAGCTATAATTTAATATGTGCTATTCAAGCAAGGTAGATAATCTGCTAACCCTTTTTAAATAAAGCATTGTCAAGTGACAATTTCATGAGAGCAGGAGCCATTGGAGCCAGCTGGAGCCATACTCCAGTTACTGTAGTATATGACTTTGGTGGCTCTCCTTTTTTTTTTTTTTTTTAAGTTTACTTACTTTGAGAGAGAGAGCTGCGGAGGGGTAGAGAGAGGGACAGAGAGAGAATCCTAAGCAGGCTCCATACTGCCAGCACAAAGCCTGATGCAGGGCTTGAACTCAAGAACTGTGAGATCATGACCTGAGCTGAAATCAAGAATTGGATGCTTAACCGAGTGGGCCACCCAGGTGCCCCTTTTTGGTGGCTCTCCTAAACTCTTAGATCTACATATAATAATAAATAAATCTGATGATTTCTACTTTTTATGTTAATGTGTACTGTTATTTTTATGTTTTCCCTTACACACATCCTTTCTTTTCTGTATTTTCCTAAACTCAGGGTTGGTAGGTAACAATGTACAAAATAAATTCTTAATGAAATATGTCATAAAGCTTGTTTAGATAAGTGTGAAACCTATGTTGTTAACACATGGAAACTGAAAAAGAAAATAATGTATTTTTTAAATGTTTGTTTATTTTTAAATTTTGAAAGTTATGTTGAGAGAGAGGCAGAGAGAGCGAGCTGGGAAGGGGGCAGAGAGAGTGACAGACTGCATTGACAGTGCAAGCCTGGGCTCGAACCCAGGAACCATGAGATCGTGACCTGAGTTGAAACCAAGAGCTTAACCAGTTGAGCCACCCAGGTGCCCCTCCCCCTTTCCTCTTTCTTTGGTGAGGTACTTAACACAGGCAGTAAACATTTTTGCCTAGGAGAGTTGCATTTGTGTAGTAGATAAGCAGGTGTAACATTAGAATATACAATGGTTAAGAATTCTTCATTCCAAAAAACCTACTGAAGCTTCAGTTTCTAGTGCTTAGGCAACACAGATCCCATCTCTAAGAACGTCTGGATATTGACATGCAAATGAATAAATGAGACTCCTCTTTGAAATATGTTTGTAATATATACAAGTAGCTTAGAAGGGATTATTGAAGTGCTGCCAAAATACATTTCAAAATGTTAAGTCTTTTCATTCATTATGTTGACTTTTAGAAGGATTTGTAAACTGCCTTAAAATGCATAGTAATAGTTTATATGTGCTTCTTTGAGGGAAGAGGTCTTGACTTTATTGACACTCCCTCCCCTCCAAAAAAAAAAAAAAAGATTAAGAATTCTTTTACCAGGTGGTATGAAAATATTGCTTGGTTTATTTATACTGTTGGTTATAAGTATGGATTGTTCATTGCAACATATTCTAAACTATCTGTTTTGCTCCATTTGAAAACCATTTATTTGTGTTGTCATGTGGTATTTTGCAATTATATATTAAAATATTACGCTAAAAGTTAACAGAAGGTAAATCAGAAATACTTTACATTATATTCTTAGGTATAATAGCTCAATTACATACTTGTGATTTCTGATAGCCATATATTATATATGTAGGAAATTGATAGAGGATGAAATAAGTAGATGTTATCTACTTTCTGGGAATGTTAGATGAATTACTCAGGGTTATAGAGTTGATGACAGACTTAAACCCGCATCTTCTTAATATGCATCTAGTGCTCATCATATTCATTGTCTCTCTTTACCATTTGTCATCAATACTTACCTTGTGATAAAAGCGTTATTAACATATAGTTAATAATAACATGAAGATAATAATAGCTAATAACAAATTAGGAAGTCTTAGATTTAATCATCCTATTTTGTATTCTCTGATTACAGTCTTAGGGTGTTCTCCCAGAATATAGAGACCTCTGCTTTCTTGATCCCTCTACTCTCAATTTGCCTTTCCTGTTTTCAGTTTCTGTACAATGCAGTTTAAGCTCTTAGATCCATTATTTTGACTCTCATCATCCATTCATCGCACAAACCTTGCAGACCCTCAGCCCAACCCTGGATCTCTAAATGTGTGATTTTGTGTCTTCAGGCAGAGCTTATATATTTGCTAAACAAGAATCACATATCTTTGTAGATGAGGACCACTAAAAATTCAGTCTCCAATCTAAAAAAATGTACTTTCTATTCCATTTCTTTGTCCTCATTCTTCACAGCAGCTGTTTCAAGTCTCTAAACTTAATGCTTTCTTTCTTACTCTCCCTACTCAGCAAATGACCTTACTTCCTATTTACTCAAAATATAATGAAACATATTTGCATCTATTTTTGAGAGAAAGTGTGAGCAGGGGAGGGGCAGAGAGAGAGGGAGACACGGAATCCGAAGCAGGCTCCAGGCTCTGAACTGTCAGCACAAAGCCTCACGCGGGGCTTGAACTCACCAACTGTGAGATCATGACCTGAGCTGAAGTCGAACCCTTGACCAACTGAGCCACCCAGGTGCCGCTCCTTTCTTTCTGACACAGTGGAAGAGGCGACCTATCTGTATGTGTAAGACTTCTCCTTGTGGGATCTCATTCCTTTCTCATCCTCTTCCCTTAGTTCCTTGTTTCATTAAGTATTTCCCTCTTCTGGTTTTAAAAACAGACTTTATTACAGAACATGTCAGTACATAAATAAAGTTAGAGAATACTGTAATGAATCCTCTTTGTACCATTACCCAGCTTCAACAGTTACCAACCAAGATCAGTCGTGTTCCCTGTATCTTCCATGCACACTCTTTCCACCCCAGTTTTTTTTTTTTTTTTTTTAAGATTTTATTTTTAAGTAATCTCTACACCCAGTGTGGGGCTCAAACTCACAACCTCGAGATTAAGAGCCACATGCTCCACTGACTAATAAGCAAGCTAGGTGCCCCACCACTCACATTTTTTCATGCATATTCCAGACATAACATTTTATTGATAAATTTTTTGTTGTATATTTCCAAAAGATTTTTTAAAATAAGCACAATACCACATTGACTCTTGAAAAATTCATAATTATTCTTTAATATCATCAGACATCCATCCAGTGTTCATTGTCCCCCAAGTTTTGTTCATTGATTTGCAGGTTTTTTTTAAGTTTATCATTTATTTGAGAGAGCGAGTGAGCACAAGCGGGGAAAGGGCAGAGAGAGAGGGAGACAGAATCCCAAGCAGGCTCTGCGCCATCAGCGCAGAACCTAATGCAGGACTCGAACTCACAAACTGTGAGATCATGACCTGACCCAAGATCAAGGGTTGGATACTTAACTGACTCCACTACCCAGGCACCCCAGCAGTTGCTTACTCTTCAGTTTTTTTTAAATCCAGATATAAATAAGGTCTGTAAATTGCACTTGGTTGATATGTCACTTGTGTCTTTTAATCTGTAGGTTTCCCTTTCTGACTTTTTTTTCTTCCTTTCCTTGGAATTTGAGAAAACTGGGTCATTTATTTTATAAGACTTTTTACAGTATTTTATAAAGCTTCACAGGTATTGGTGGTTATATCCCCATGATGTCTTTAACATATTCCTCTTTCCTCTGTACTTCTTGCAAATAGATGGTTGGAGCCAGAGACTTAAACAGATTCAGATTTGATTTGAAGCAAGAATATTTTATAGGTGGTTTAGTGTTATTTTGTCAAGGGATACATCGTGTCTGGTTGTCTGTTTGCCTTTGGTTGATTAGGGGGTGAAAATATTGATATTAAAATTCTTCATTCCCTTCTTCATTTCTCCTGTGTCTTTTTTTCCTCCACCAGTAGCATTTAAGCATCTCATTTGCTTGAGAAAAACTCCTTTTCAGCATTTCCAGCTATTTCTAAGATATTTATTTATGGTACTATCTTTACTTCATCTCCCTCATCAGCTAATTTAAACATGGTTTCTGCATGTTAAACCATATCCTTATCATTTTATTGAAACCATTCTCGTCAAGGTTATCAGAGCTCTAGTCTGAATGGAGCAGACCCATTTCAGACCTTATTTTGCTTAATAGTTGGATACTTTTGGATACTGTTGATTGCCTCTTCTTCATGAAATACTCCCTTGGCTTCTGTGACATACTCGCTCCTGTTTTTATTTTTTCCTCTTTGACTCCTTCTCTTAGCCTCGGTTGTAGACTTTTTTTTTTTTTTTTTTTTAAGTGTTGGTGTTGTTCTGCCTGGCTCTACTAGTCCCTCTGCTCATCTAGCTCTATGCGTTCTCCGTGGGTCCTCCATTGTCATGGGCTTCAGTTATACCATCCCTAAGCTGATAAGTACCAGACCTTTTTTTTTTTTTTTTTTTTTTTTTTGTAGGTCAGTTCTCTTCAGGGCAGACTTGTTTGTACTACTCCCTACTAAAAATCTCAGGCACCTTGGAATCAACATACCGAAAATGGAGTAAGTCCTACTTTCCTCATCCCCTCACACACAGGAATTTCCTGTTCAACTTAGTTCTAAGCCAGAAATCTCTGGAAGTTATCCTTGACTCCTTGCCTGATCTTTCTCACCTTCTTGCTACCCACATCTAGTCACCAATCCTGTAAGACCTGGTAAATGATTTAAATCCATCTAATTCTCTTCATTCACTACTGCTATGCTACTGTGAATCTCCATCATCTGTCACCTTCATTACTGTAAGTCTCCTGTCTGGTCTCTTCCTTTCCTGTCTTTTTGGTCCATTCTTCACTATATAAGCAAGAATAGTTTTTATGAAAAACTTACCTAAAGGTACCCCATTGTGGGGCGCCTGGGTGACTCAATTGGTTAAGCCTTTGACTTCAGCTCAGGCCATGATCTTGCGGTCCATTGAGTTCGAGCCCCATGTCGGGCTCTATGCTGACAGCTCAGAGCCTGGAGCCTGCTTTGGATTCTGTGTCTCTATCTCTCTCTGTCCCTCCCATGCTCACGCTCTCTGTCTCTCTGTCTCTCTGTGTCTGTCTCTCTTGCAAAGATAAATAAACATTAAAATTTTTTTTAAAAGCTGTCCATTGCCCTGAGGATAAATGTAAAGAAGACCTGAGCTTGTTTTGTGATATACACCCTGCTTACCTTCTCAGCTTCATCCTGAATCATCTCTCCCTATGTGGTAATACTTGTTCTGCTTTTTTACTATGTCAGCTGCCTGTATCTTGGCTGACTGTTCCAGTAGACTGTGAACTTCTTGAGGGTAAAGACCAAGTATTTTACCTTATTAAACCTGGTGCCTGGTACATAGTAAGTGTTTGGCAAATGTTGAATTAATAAGTTGTGCAGGGCACAATTACACGTTCAGTGATTTGTTTGTGCCTTGGTTTTATTGTTATTAGATCATCCTAGTATTCCAGAAGTATTGTTATTCATGTACATTGATAAGGTTTATTGGCTAGAGGTGGTCTCTCCATCATTAAAGTGGACCTGTGGGTTACCATTGTCCCAGATAATAGAAGCCTGTAGGCAGTTCAGATACTCGCCACCATCAGATAAGCCTCACCCTAACATGAGTTCCTAGATAGCTTGGCTTGGTGAGGGTTAATACTTAGAAAAGTGAGGCTTAAATAGTTAGAAGTTGTTAAATACCAAAGAGAGATAGTTTTCTGGGTTGTCCATTGTGTTTGGTTCTCATTCCACTACTTATTGCTGACATTAGTCATATTTTTTCTGGATTTAAACAGATGTGGTGGTTTTCAGCTGTCATTTTAGCCAGCTAATCTCTAGGTTGGAAGAATCATTAAAGATGATAAAATAAATTCCAGATTATATATACTAGAATTGCTAAACAGAGAAGGACCTTCATCAAAGTCAGTAGCTACCATTGGGAACATCTGAGCACTCACTTTTTGACTCGGGGCTTGTATTTAAAACCAGGGTTTGTTCTCATTTTTCCTCCTTGACTGGCTTATTTGCCACTATGTATATCCCCTGCGCATGGAATAGTGTGGCTGGCATGGTATGAAAAAGGTACTCAAGAAATGGTCTCTTCTGCCCATGATTTGTCTCTTGATAGGTGGTCCCGCAGGCCTTTCATTAGATGTTAATTTCATTTTATTTAGAGGATGATCTCCTGTTTCTTTTTTCTTTAATTGTTTTTAATGTTTATTTATTTTTGAGAGACAGCATGAGCGGGGGAAGGGCAGAGAGAGAGAGGGAAACATAGAACATGAAGCAGCCTCCAGGCTCTGAGCTGTCAGCACAGAGCCCGACGCGGGGCATGAACTCACGAGCCACGAGATCATGACCTGAGCCAAAGTTGGACGCCCAACCAACTGAGCCACCCAGGCGCCCCTGATTTCTTGTTTCTTTAAAAAAAAATTTTTTTTAATGTTTATTTTTTGAGAGAGAGACTGAGTGCCAGCGGGGGAAGGCAGAGAGAGAGGGAAACACAGAATCTGAATGAAGCAGGCTCCAGGCTCCGAGCTGTCAACAGAGAGCCAGATGCTGGGCTCAAACCCACGAACTGTGAGATCATGACCTGAGCCAAAGTTGGACGCTTAACCATCTGAGCCAACCAGGCGCCCCTCAAATATATTTTTGTACAGTGTGATAAAGCAAACAAAACTTGTTTTGTAAAATAGGAAACTTGAAGAATAATTTTTTAAGAAGTAATTCTTTGAGTTTTCTTAACTTTCACCTACATTTACTCTGATTGAACTGATTACAATACTTTTTAGATGTTAAGTAGAAATTGATTTTATTTTGTTACAAATATAAAGGAAAGACTCTGAAATATTGGGTAATATTATCCAAAAACTAGGTTAGAGAAATTGAATTACTATGTGAGTACATAGACTCTAGGGGGTAGTCCATTAAGGTTTTTGTTGTTCCTTGTTTTTTAAGTTTATTTATTTATTTGAGAGACAGCCCAAGTGGGAGAGGGGTAGAGAGAAGGAGAATGAATCCTAAGCAGGCTCCGCCCCACCAGCGCAGAGCCCAATGCAGGGCTTGAACTCCTGAGCCGAAACCAAGAGTCAGATGCTTAACTGACTGAGCCATCCAGGTGCCCCTAAAACACATGCCTCTAAAGAACACAAAGTAAGTTGAAATAAAATTAAATTGTTTCTTCCATTAAATGCATTAGTTAAGAGGGCATGTGATTGCTAAGTAATTTACATTATAAATAATATCAACTAAGATTATTAGTGACTAATACTCAGTCTTGAAGATTATCAGTTACGGTTAACTTCTTTGGCTTGTGGACATTGAAATCCTCCTTTTTTCAGATTATGTGTTTTTTGTAAATTAGAATTTGTATTTTTTTTAATTTTTTTTTTAACATTTATTTATTTTTGAGACAGAGAGAGACAGAGCATGAATGGGGGAGGGGCAGAGAGAGAGGGAGACACAGAATCGGAAGCAGGCTCCAGGCTCTGAGCCATCAGCCCAGAGCCTGACGCGGGGCTCGAACTCACGGACCGCGAGATCGTGACCTGAGCTGAAGTCGGATGCTCAACCGACTGAGCCACCCAGGCGCCCCAGAATTTGTATTTTTTTGTCTTTTTTAAGATTTTATTTTTAAGTAATCTCTACACCCAACATTGGGCTTGAACCTATAACCCCAAGATTAAGAGTCACATGTTCCACCACACACCCTGATTTTTTTACTTTGAGGGAGAATTATAGCCTAGAGAAGTTATATGTTAATATTTGAATTTTAACAAAATTGATATCTATATTATCTGGCTGGTGACATCGTTGGGAATGGGTAAATTTGAAAATAGTGCTGTTTAAGCCCAGTAAAAAGATAGTTTAAAATATGTACTAATATGATCATAACAAAACGTCCCCTGCCATTCATTAGCATCACAGTAAATCGTCTTTGAAAGTATAAACTGCAAATAGTAATGCAGAAATAATTTAAATTCTAAGTGAAAGAAATTATCTTCTCTCTTTCTCTCTTTTTCTCCTTAGGTGGAATGAACCCTATTTGTTGACTGTCTCCTGATTACTGGTTGGATTCACTTGTAAAAGAATCGTCTTCTCCTGTGTGGACGCCACTTAGTGGCATATTTAATTATAAATCCAGGGATCACAACGCTTTTTGATTTCCCAAAGGAGGGACATACCACTATATCAAAGAAGCTTGATATTACAGCCAAAATGGTGCTGTCCCAGAGACAACGAGATGAACTGTAAGTCTCTCTGTTTTGTGTTTTTTAAAAAACTCCTTTCATAAAAGACAAAGTAGTTAGTTAAAATAACAGATTTGGGAGATCTATTCTTAGATTCCTAAAGTATTGTTAGTGTTCAGATACTGGTTTGGGCAGAAAAAACTGGGTCTTAATTTGAAATAGTGTTATTTACCCTTACGACTTTGTTGTGTAGAAGTTTAAAGCAGAACAGACAAGTAAGTTACTTGGGATAAGTTTTATCCTAAGCTTGTCTTAAATATGTTCAGTAGGAAGATAGAGGATTCAAAGCTCTTCTAAATTTTTTTTTGTCTAGAATCTGTGTATTCGGAAAATGAAAGCTTTTTTTGTTGTGGCTAATGCCTTTCCTTTGCCTTCTTGTATTTTTTATCTTTTATCAGCCAGTGGCTATTAGAGAATTTGATCTTTATGAGGTGGATAACATAGTATTAATGCAAATGCATTAATGAGAGGCATAAGATGATTTGACCACTGCTATTTTATAGTATCTTATAGCATCCCATATTTTATAGCATTCTATTTTTATAAGGTAAAGAATATAGAGGAGTACTTTAGCTTCATGTTCTAAATTTTTAAAAAAAATTTTCTGTGGCTTTTTATAAAACTTTAGTTGGAAATAATTTCAAATTTAGAGGTAAGTTGTAAGATTGGTACAAAGAATACTTAATTACATTTTATCCATTTCACTTGTTGTTTTGTACCATTTTTGTAACATTTGTTTTATCATTTGCAATCTGCACCCGTGTGTGTGTGTGTGTGTGTGTGTGTGTGTGTGTGTGTGTGTGTGTGTACATGTGCAGTGTTTTTTCTTAAACCATTTGGGAGTAGGTTGCATACATTAAGGATCTTTACCCCAGGGGCACCTGGGTGGCTCAGTCGGCAAAGTATCCGACTCTTGATTTAGGCTCAGGTCATGATCTCACACTTGGTGACTTTGAGCCCCATGCTGGCAGTGCAGAGCCTGCCTGGGATTCTCTGTCTCTCTCACTCCCCCTCCCATGCTTGCATGCTCGCTCTCTCTCTCTCTCTCTCTCTCTCTCTCTCAATAAATAAACTTAAAAAAAAAAAAAAGGTCTTTATTCCAGATACTTGGGTGTGCAGTTCCTAAGACTAAGGATATTCTATAAAACCACAGGACAGTTAGCCATTTGTGTAAATTTAACATTGATACATTTATTGATTTAATCTGCTTTGCATATTCCAGTTTTGTCAGTTGACCCAATAATGTCGTTATGGCAAAGTTTCCCTCTCACCCCCCACCTCTTTTCTCTCTAGTATATTCTCTAGTAACCCAGTCCAGGGTTAGGTAATGTATTTAGACATTTATTTGAATATCTCCTTAGTCTTTTTTTTTTTTAATGTTTTTTTATTTATTTTTGAGACAGAGAGAGACAGAGCATGAGCAGGGGAGGGGCAGAGAGAGAGGGAGACACAGAATCCGAAGCAGGCTCCAGGCTCTGAGCTGTCAGCACAGAGCCCGATGCGGGTCTCGAACTCATGGACTGTGAGATCATGACTTGAGCCGAAGTCAGATGCTTAACTGACTGAGCCACCCAGGTGCCCCACTCTTTAGTCTTATTTAATCTGGAACATTTCCTCAACCTTTCTTTGTTGTTGAGGACGTTAATAGTTTTGAAGAATAGTTTTTGTTTTTTGGGTTTTTTTAATAGCGTGTTTCTCATTTTGTATCTAATGTTTCTTCATGATTAGATTCAGGGTATATATTCTTGGCCAGAAAACTACATAAGTAATTTGTCTTTTTAGGATATCATGTCTAGAGACGCATCATGTCTATCTGCCCCTCTGTAGTGATGCTAATTTTGATCCCTTAGTCAAGATGCCTGATTTCTCCACTGTATAGTGTATAGTTACTATTATTTACTTTTCCATAAATATAAGCAGACCATGCAAAACATTCTTATTTCCATCACATATTCCCCCACTAGATTTAACATGCATGGATAGTTCTTGCCTGAACCATTCTTTACTATAGTGGTTGCAAAGTGATGATATTCTTTACACAACCACTCATTCCACATTTACTAGTCATCACTCTGCATTTTACTGTAATCAAGGGACTTTTCTTCTACTCCTTTTTATTTACTTGTTCATTCATTATTGGTATGAACTCCTCTAAATTTTCAGTAGCTCTTATCATTCATTACTTTTCTTATACTTTTGCTGTTTGGATATTCCAGACTTCCATAGGAGCCCCTTCAGTTGGCTCTTATATATGGCCCTGTCTGTGGTCACTTTCTTACTTTCTAGCATCACAAGGTGTTCCAGGCTTATTGTGCACCCATCCTGCATTAATCCTAGAATCAGTCATTGCTCCAATAAGCCTTGGTTTCTCTTAGTGGAGAATGGTATTAGACATCAAGATATGGGTACTAAGTATACTTACTGCTACTGGGGTGTTTGCTTCTTGGTCCTTAAAGTAGACAGAACCAAGAAATATGTATTTGTAAACACATATACAGGTACCTTGGTACACATGTGTATTAAGGTTTCTCACTCTTGGCATTGTTAACGTGTTGGGCTGAATAATTCCTTGGTGTGGGATCTGTCCTGTACACTGCTGGTTGTTTAGCAACATCCTTGGCCTCTACCCAAGGATGCCTCTACTAAATGCCACAATAAAAATGTCTCCAGACATTGCCAACTCTCCTCTTGGCGGGGGAGGGCAAAATCTCCCCCAGTTGAGAACCACTGATACACAAAGGCATGTACACATACTTATTTTAGAAATCATTAGGCTATCCTGATACTTCTAATTTTCAGTCTATTCTCACTATGTTGTTTCTTGTTTTCCTCCCTACCATATTTGTATCTTTCTTCTGTAGCAAGACCCTGTCTGCCAGCAATAGCAAGGCTTTGACTCATTTGCTCAATCCTGTAGTAAGTCCAAAATAGTTTCAGAGTTGTTACACTCTCACTACACATCCTGGAAAGGGTTTAGAATTTGTATGTAGTTTTTTTTCTCCCCACTGCCCGCCCCCCCCCCCCATTCCACTCTGCTGTGTTTGTAAATTACTTGGATTAGTTGGAAACTCACCCTGGTTTCTCTCCCTCTTCCCATGGTTTTGTTATTCATTTGAAATGTAGTTGGGTTCATAGGTTCTAGTTTTTTTAGCTTTGTGTGTTTTGCATTTCCTCTGCCTTCCCATCCTTGTTAATTTAATATTTTGGATATTTAGAACATTATCTGCACAAAAATGTATACTCAGAAGTATTACTCTTCTGAATCCCTTCTAAGTTCCTCCCTCCTTGCCCCATGTAGGAACCAACTTCATGCATTGTTTAATAAAAATAAGAGAGATACATGTATGTTTTCTTGTTTCTCCTTTCTTAAGCAATAGGTAGCATACTATAAGTGCTCTTTTGCACTTGGCTTTTTTTCAGTTAGCAGTATCTCCTGCAACTCACTCTGTATCAGTTCATAGAGATCCTCTTTTTTTTTTTTTTTCCCCTTTTAACAGCTAGATAGTACTCTACTCTGTATATACCATAGTTTTTTCAACCATTCGCCCATATTTGAACATTTAGGTAGTTTCCACTATTTTGTAATTAGAAATATTATAAGTAATAAATCTGCATATGTACTTTTGTGTTATTGAAGGTATGTCTGGTTTTTAGTCATTCTTGTTTCTAAGTCAGTTCAGACTTTTTTCTTCTAGATGCCTTGTGTGTGCCTTATTACCCTCATAATCAAGATTAATATTTAAACATTATGGCCAAAAATAAGGATTTTAATTTGAATAAAAATCAATTGATGAGAGAACCTAATTTCAGGTGGCTAAATTTGTAGAGAATTTTAGGGAAGAATTGACCTAAAAGTGCTCATTAAGCAAAGAATATTTGTCTTAGATATAAATGTAAATTTAGGGAATTTACATTTAGGAATTTGGGGAATAGAAAAAATCTTGGAGTTTTTAGTAAGGAAATAAAATGGTTTTTGCTTTTTCTACCATTTTAGCAAGTATTATGGAATATATATTATGAGAGGCAGAAACAAATGTTTATATACTTCTTACAAGTAAGATACATTTTGGAATTCAGTTTGCCTTTGTAACATTTTAGCATTTCTAACAGGTTGGATACCAATTAGTATTAATTAATTTTGAGTAGTATTAATTAATTTTGAGAGAGACAAAGAACGAAGAGGGGAGGGGCAGGGAGAGGGAGACACAGAATCCAAAGCAGGCTCCAAACTCTGAGGTGTCAGCAGAGCCTGACATGGGGCTCGAACTCACGAGTCGTGAGATCATGACCTGAGCCGAAGTTGGACGCTTAACCGACTAAGCCACCCAGGTGCCCGTATTTATTTTTTCAATTTACATTCAAGTTAGCATGTAGTGCAACAATGATTTCAGGAGTAGATTCCTTAATGCCCCTTACCCATTTAGCCCATCCCTCCTCCCACAACCCTTCCTGTAACCCTCTGTTTGTTCTCCATATTTAAGAGGCTCTAATGTTTTTGTCCCCCTCCCCATTTTTATATTATTTTTACTTCCTTTCCCTTCCCTTATGTTCATCTGTTTTGTATCTTAAAGTCCTCATATGAATGAAGTCATATGATGTTTGTCTTTCTCTAATTTTGCTTAGGATAATACCTTCTAGTTCCATCCATGTAGTTGCAAATGGCAAAATTTCATTCTTTAGTTGCCGAGTAATACTCCGTTGTAGATGTATACCACATCTTCTTTATCCATTCATCCACCAGTGGACATTTAGGCTCTTTCCATACTTTGGCTATTGTTGATAGTGTTGCTAAAAACATTGGGGTGCATGTGCCCCTTCTGTATCCCGTGGATAAATGCCTAGTAGTGCAATTGCTGGGTCGTAGGGTAGTTCTATTTTTAATTTTTTGAGGCACCTCCATACGGTTTTCCAGAGTGGCTGCACCAGCTTACATTCCCACCAGCAGCACAAAAGAGATTCTGTCTCTCCGCATCCTCGCCAACATCTGTTGTTGCCTGAGTTGTTAATGTTTGCCATTCTGACAGGTGTGAGGTGGTATCTCATTGTGGTTTTGATTTGTATTTCCCTGATGATGAGTGATGTTGAGCATGTTTTCATGTGTCGGTTGGGCATCTGGATGTCTTCTTTGGAGAAGTGTCTATTCATGTCTTGTGCCCATTTTGTCACTGGATTATTTGTTTTTTGGGTGTTGAGTTTGATAAGTTGTTTATAGATTTTGGATACTAACCCTTTATCTGATATGTCGTTTGCAAATATCTTCTCCCATTCTATCGGTTGCCTTTCAGTTTTGCTGATTGTTTGCTTCACTGTGCAGAAGGTTTTTTAATTTGATGAGGTCCCAATAGTTCATTTTTGCTTTTGTTTCCTTGCCTCCGGAGACGTGTTGAGTAAGAAGTTGCTGCGGCCAAGATCAGAGCGGTTTTTGCTTGCTTTCTCCTCGAGGATTTTGATGGCTTCCTGTCTTAAATTTAGGTCTTCCATCCATTTTGAGGTTATTTTTGTGTATGGTGTAAGAAAGTGGTGCAGGTTCATTTTTCTGCATGTCACTGTCCAGTTTTCCCAGCACCACTTGCTGAAGAGACTGTCTTTATTCCATTGGATATTCTTTCCTGCTCTGTCAAAGATTAGTTGGCCATACATTTGTGGGTCCGTTTTGGGATTCTCTGTTCTGTTCCATTGATCTAAGTGTCTGTTCCTGTGCCAGTACCATACTGTCTTGATGACTACAGCTTTGTAATACAGCTTGAAGTCCAGCACCAATTAGCTTTTAAAATTCTTGGAGGGGCACCTGGGTGGCTCAGTTGGTTAAGGGTCTGACTCTTTATGATTCTTGATTTCGGCTCAGGTTGTGATTCATGGTTCCTGGTTTCAAGCCCCACATCAAGTTCTGCTCTGACAGTGCAGGGCCTGCTTGGGACCCTCCCTCTTTCCTCTCTCTGCCTACCCCTCTCAAAAGTAAATAAGTAAACTTTAAAAAGAATAAATAGAGGCGCCTGCCTGGGTGCCTCAGTCAGTTAAGCATCTGACTCTTGATTTCGGCTCAGATCGTGATATCATGGTTCCTGAGATTGAGCCCTGCATCAGGTTCTGTGCTGATGCTGTGGAGCCTGCTTAGGATTCTCTCTCTCTATCCCTCCCCTGCTCATGTTTCTCCCTCTCTGTCTCTCCCGCCCTCTCTCAAAATAAATAATAAACGTTTTTTAAAAAGAATAAGTAAGTTGGAGTTGCTTGGGTGGTGTCCAGTCAGTTAAGCATCGGACTCTTGGTTTCGGCTCAGGTCATGTCGTCAGAGTTTGTGAGTTCAAGCCCCGCATCAGGCTCTGCTGGTAGTGCAGAGCCTGCTTGAGATCTTCTCTCCTCCTTTCTCTCTGCCCCTACCCTGTGCACGTGTGCGCTCTCTCTCTCTCTCTCTCTCTCTCTCAAAATAAATAAATTTTAAAAAATTAACAGGATGAGGTATTTTGGGGGTAAAAAATGAAAAGAATTTTGATGTACTGGAAAACAATAATTTGATCGTTACTAATAAGTGTGACTCAACTCAGCAAATGTATATTGCCTGCCTTCTTTGTTTTTACCACTCTGGGGCATACAAATATTGAATAATAACAAAAACATTTATGTGGATATGACAAATATCTTTCTTTTACAGATAAATTGAGGATGGGAGAAATTAAAATTACCAGTTTCATGACTAGTATTAGAGTCAGAATGAGTTTCCTAATTTTAAGTTCACTATTCATTAAACACAGTTCTATCACCAGAATTAACATGTGTCAAAATGCAAACATTGCTCCCTCCTCAGTTTTTCAGTCCCATTTTCCAATGGTGGCCCCCATTGCCTGTATATTATAGTCTTTTCAGATATTTTTCAAGTATTTGCAAAAATTTCATGAGCATCTTTTTTTCTTAAGATTTGTAAAATAGAATTATACTTTACAATCTCTTTTTAGTATTTTTTGTCACTCTGTGAATTTGGAAATGATATTACCTGTTGGTTCATCTCATAGTTAACTCTTAACAAAATAAGCTTACACCTCTATTTTTGTATGAGATTTTACCCATTGATCTTTCTCCATGAAAGATGAAGAAAGTCTGTTTTGTTTTGTTTTAGGTTGTCCTGGTTGATAATATTTGTACTTTGTTTGATTTGTTGCTCACCCCTAATTCTTTTTTTCCACAACTTTCCCATTCTTGCATTCCTTTTTTGGTTAACAGCTATATTGTAGTATAATTGACACAAAGAACTGTACATATTTAATGTATGCCATTTGTTGAGTTTGAAACATTTTGCTAATTTTTTTTTTTAATGTTTATTTATTTTTGAGAGATAGACCGTGGGTGGGAGAGGAGCTGGGGGCAGGGGGAGACACAGAATCTGAAGCAGGTTCTAGGTTCTGAGCTGTGGGCACAGAACCTGATGCGGGGCTTGAACTCCTAAGCCATGAGATCATGACCTGATCCAAAGTTGGACGCTTAACCGACCGAGCCACCCAGGCGCCCCAAGTTTAGAACATTTTCCTATTCTTCTTTTGATTACTGTGTTAGTTGGGTGGATTTTGTCATTACATACCTTTTTCAAGATGGGCTCCTAAATGGATTTCTGTGAGCCTTTTTTACATGTTAGGGGTTAATTTTTTTTTTTTCTTCCATAAGTGAATGGCAAGTAAAAGTTGAATGAACAGTTCTTAAGTTACACACTTTTCCCACTTAGAGTTACAGATACTAAGGAAAAAGTTCCCATGGATAGGACTGCAAAGAAAAATCTCAAATTCCAAAAATGCAGAAATCTCATAGGACTCATTTGCTGACTGTAATGAAATAAAATGAAAATTAGTAGGAAAAGGAG
Organism: Puma concolor; assembly: GCF_028749965.1. NCBI lineage: Eukaryota > Metazoa > Chordata > Mammalia > Carnivora > Felidae > Puma > Puma concolor. The sequence goes on along the minus strand of NC_141680.1, from coordinate 14,883,325 downwards.
AGCTAAGAGAAATCTATCCATGTGGATGTTTTAAAATGTAATTCTAGGGGCACCTGAGTGGCTCAGTCGTTTAAGCATCCAACTTCAGCTCAGGTTATGATCTCAAAGTTCATGAGTTCCAGCCCTGCATTGGGCTCTGTGCTGGTGATGCAGAGTCTGTTTGGGATTCTCTCTCTCTCTCTCTCTCTCTCTCTCTCTCTCTCTCCCTCTCCCCCTCTCCCTCTCCCTCTCCCTCTCCCTCTCCCTCTCTCTGATTGTATGCTCTCTCTCTCTCTCTCTCAAAATAAATAAATGAACTTTAAAAAAATGTTAAAATGTACTTCTAGGGACAGCTGGGTAGCTTAGTTGGTTAAGCATCTGACTCTTAATTTTGGCTCAGGTTATGATCTCACAATTCATGAGTTCAAGCCCCACGTTGGGCTCTGTACTGACAGCATGGAGCCTGCTTGGGATTCATTCTCTCTCTCTCTCTCCCTCTCCCCCCCTTCTCTCTCTCTAAATATTTTTTTAAAATGTACTTCTAAATACTTGAAGTTCAAAGAACAGCATGTAACTTAATAAATGAAGACATTGATAATAATGAGCGTACTTACAATAAAAACCTGTAGGGTGTAGCCAACAGAGCATACAGAAAATTAGATAGTCTAATGAATATTTTAAAAAAAACAAAGGTCAGAAATGAACCACACATTCAGTTCAAGAATAAGACAATAAAATAAGCCCAACGGAAGCAGAGGGAAAGAATTAATTTTTTTAAAAGCAGAAATTAATAAAATAGAAAATATAACCTGGTAAACTTGATTGGCAAAATTAAAAACTATCTTTTAAGAAAGACCATAAAATAAAATATAAATTAAAGAAACAAAGAGCATAAAATAAAACTGATGAATAAAGAGAAAAGACATAAATGAACAGTACAGTAACAAAAAAGGCAACATAAAATGAACTCAGAGGAAGGGCACTTGGCTAGCTCAGTTGGTAGAGCATGCAACTCTTGACCTTGAGGTTGTGAGTTCAAGGCCCATGTTGGGTATAGAGATTACGTTAAAAAAAAATTAAAAAATCAGTAGTTAGAATTAAGTCGTTTTTGTTTTGGGGTAATGTTGTAGAAAAGACTTCTTTGCCCTGTTTCTAGTGAAAATAAATGAATAGTGGAAAGATGTCAGAGCTCCCAAATTATTAATAAAATCAAATACAATCCCAATTAAAATCTAAACAGAATTTTTCTGAATTTGACCAGATTGATTCTGAAGTTCATCTGGAGGAGGAAAATGCAGAAAAATAGTTAAGGAAAAATTTAAAGGATTAGTGAGAAAGGAACTAATTGTACCAGATACCCAAACATTGCTGTAAAAGTAGTAAGTAAAATATTTTTGTAATAGGCTCATAGGTTAGGGGAACAAATAATATTCAGAGACAAGCTCATTTTATGTATGGAAATTTAGTATATGTTACATGGCATTTCACATCGATAGGAAAAAGTACTGTTCAGCAAATAGTACCGTAAGTTGTACTAAATAAAACTTGAATCCAAAGGATGTGAAAGCCCAAGTGTTAAAGTAACAATATAAAAGTGGTAGAAAAAAGTACAGCCTTTGGTAGGAAAGGACTTTGTCCTGGGTGGCTTTGAGCCTGGGTGGCTCAGTTGGTTGAGCGACCGACTTCAGCTCAAGTCATGATCTCACGGTTTGTGAGTTCCAGCCCCGCATCGGGCTCTGTGCTGACAGCTCAGAGCCTGGAGCCTGCTTCAGATTCTGTGTCTCCCTTGCTCTCTGCCCCTCCCCCACTCATGCTCTGTCTCTCTCTGTCTCAGAAATAAATAAACATTAAAAAAAAAGTAGAAAGCACACACAGATCTCACTTGTGATAGTTTCACTAGAGTATTTCCATATGTAAGCTAAGCTCTGTGTAGCCATTCTGTTCGTTCATGGATAAAAGTCCTTCATCTCAGTTCTTCCCTTTGATTTTAACCATTTTCTCTGATTTGTATATGAGGTTACTGGTTTGGATCTACTCAGAATTACCTTTTATGTTCTGCATGAATCCTGCTTTGATTCTAGTGATTAGTTGTTTTTCTGCATCTCTTGAGACTTAATAGATTAATTTAAATCATGTATATGGAGTTTGTTGGAGAGATGATTATAAACTTGTGCCTCGATGTCCAGTCTTCCAACCTTAATAAAACTGCTGAAAATCAACTCTAGATCAACACCTGAAACTCTGGAAGCACCATTAGGCTGTTAGAACCTAGAGATTCGTCTGTCTTAATTTATTCTTAGGTTAAGTGATTGTGATACACCTTCCCTGACAGAGGTTCCACATTCACTGGGTTCAGCTATCCCTAATGGCGTCAGACTCATTTAAACTTAGGTTCTAATTTGTTTGCTATATTTTCGTATATGTATCTTGCTCTTTGGTGGTTCTTTGTTATATTAGTAATGCTATGTGATCTCTCTTTCCAAACTTTCGTAGATATCGTAGTATTAATGAAACCTTTAACAATAAAAAGAGAACCCATCCCTGATATTCTCAACTCATTGCTGCTCCCTGACTCCAGTGCTCATTTGAAACCTTAGTGTAGAATGGAATACTGAGGCCACTTAGGTTGTGACACTGTACTTGGTAAAGTAGACAGGCAGGGACATCTTAGTAGCCAGATTACTTGGACACTTTTTAGACTCTGGATGACCTCTCTCAGATCTTTGTCACTGTTACACATCTCCATTTCTTTGAAACTTCCATCTTCATTGGCTTGCTGACATCTCTTAATTGTCTTACTTCTTGAATGTTGGTATCTGTCAAAGTTCCATCAGTTACATTCTAGTCCTCCCCTCCGCCCCCCAATATATACCTTCTTCTGAATTGTCTGTCACCACTTACATTGTTCAAATCACTGCTGCCTGTTTGCTGATTTTCCCAGTCCTCTTCTTATGTCAGGTCTCTTTCTCAAACATGTCACCTGTACGTCTAGTTACCTCTTATATCATGTATCTTTACTTAAATATCTTATAGCTACTTCAAGTAAGAAGGTTTAAAACTGAACTTGTCATATGCCTGCCTCTTTTTCTTCGTTCTCTTTTTCCCCTGTCTGTCCAAGTGAGTGGTACTACAATTCACTAGAAACTTATGAATCAACTGTGTTCTCCTGTCTCTCACATCTAGTCAGTTACCAAAACAAAAGCCTAGTGGTTAAGAGTGTGAGTCATTTTTGGTTTCCAGGATTTGGGTGTAGGGCTTTTTAAAGAGCAGTGTAAGTCCATTTTTAAAGCACTTATGAAAAATACAATATATGGAAGTATATAAATATGGGACAGCTCCAGTTAAAGGAGGGAGGTGCAGAGCTCCACCTGCTTAGCTAGTTTCTTCCCCATCCACTCAGTAAATGTTTTTTAGAATTATTATCCTAAATTATTTCACTACATGCTAGTTTTGTGGCCTTAGATAAATCAGTCTACCAATATATAATTCAGGGGTAATATGCTTTTGTACCTACTTTAGTAGAATTTTTTTAGGATCAAAAGAGACAGCGAATGTTTTTAAACAGGATTTAACATTTTTTAAAAAGTATAAATGTGGTGGTGCCTGGGTGGTTCAGTCAGTTAAGCTTCTGAATCTTGATCTCACCTCAGGTCTTGATCTGAGAGTTCTGAGTTTGGGGCCCATGTTGGTCACTGTGCTGGATGTGGAGCCTACTTTAAAAAAAAAAAAAAACAAAAACCTGTAGGGGCGCCTGGGTGGCTCAGTCAGTTAAGCGTCCGACTTTGGCTCAGGTCGTGATCTCACGGTCCGTGAGTTCAAGCCCCGCGTCGGGCTCTGTGCTGACAGCTCAGAGCCTGGAGCCTGTTTCAGATTCTGTGTCTCCCTCTCTCTCTGACCCTCCCCTGCTCATGCTCTGTCTCTCTCTGTCTCAAAAATAAATAAATGTTTAAAAAAAAATTAAAAAAAAAAACAAAACCTGTAAGTGTGACATACAACTATAATGAGGTGCTGCTTTATGCATATTTGGAGTCATCTACAAATTCTAATTGATTACATTTCCCACATAACTTTTTATTTTTTTTTTCAACGTTTTATTTTATTTTTTGGGACAGAGAGAGACAGAGCATGAATGGGGGAGGGGCAGAGAGAGAGGGAGACACAGAATCGGAAACAGGCTCCAGGCTCTGAGCCATCAGCCCAGAGCCTGACGCGGGGCTCGAACTCACAGACCGTGAGATCGTGACCTGGCTGAAGTCGGCGCTTAACCGACTGCGCCACCCAGGCGCCCCGCCACATAACTTTTTAAAATGCAAATTTTGGGTTAAGCCACACAGACCTTAGAAAAATGTTGCACAAGTTTTAAAAATTTAACATTTAATTCACTTTTTATAAAAGTTACATAAACAGAATCAAAGGATAAAAACTGTTGGTTTTTTGTTTGTTTCTAAAGTTTATTTATTTATTTTGAGAGAGAGAGGAAGCAAGAGAGAGAATCCCAAGCAGGCTCCACACTGTGAGCACGGAGCCAGATGTGAGGCTTGAACTCAAGAACCGTGAGATCATGACCCGAGCCGAAATCAAGAGCTGGACCCTTAACCGACTGAGCCACCCAGGCACCCCAAAACTGTTTTGTTTTGTTTTTTAATCAGTAAAGGCTAAACCAAATATTTGAAAAGTAAAGATGGTGAAGGGATGACATTCATAACTGCTGTTAGGAACATAAATTGGTACAACTATGGAGAGCAATTTGAAAGTAGCTATCAAAATGTCCTAAAAATGTATATAATTTTTGTCTTTGTCTAGGCTACTGTAATAAAATACTGTAAACTAGGAGGCTTATAAACAATAGAGATTTATTTCTTACAGTTCTAGAGTCTGGAAAGTCCAAGATCAAGGCACTTGGCAGATTTAGTGTCTGGTGATGCTTGCTTCCTGGTTCATAGTCTTTTGCTTCCTGGTTCATAGTCTTTTTTTTATAAGGGCATTAATCTCATTCATGAGGGCTCTGCTCTCATGACCTAAGCACCTCCAAAAGTCCCGTCCCCAAATATTAGGTTTAAGTGTAAGAATTGGGGTAGGTGGATATAGGAGGATAACACACATAGCATTCAATTTGTAGCATCATTTGACTCAAATGTAAAGATGTGAGAAAGGCTTTATATGAGTGTTTGTTTACAACATTGCTTATGATGATGAAAAATTAGAAATAGCCTTGAAAGTCCAGCAATAGGTAATTGCTTGAATAAAATTTGGTCCATCTACATCATGGAGTATTGTGTTTGAGTATTAAATAACTAGGATGTCATGGATGAACATTTACTGACAAGGTTAAGATTTTCATGACGTGAACAAAATTAACAGATAATTTATTTAATTAAAAGCCATACATACGTATCCATGGTGATGTGAATGTATGGGCAGAGAACATGGTATGAGAAGACTATACTGAATGAAGGGTTAGCAGTGGTAATCTGAAAATGTTGGGACTTTTTTTTTTTTAATAAGGAAAAGGAATAGTCGTTTTGCATTTTTCTCCTTTTACTATTCTTACCTGAAAAGTACCACCATTTATGTATCTTTACAAAAAAAATAAGCTCATTAAGATCATAATTGTTATAATTTGTGCCATGTATTACATGTGCATATTACATGTTTTATGAACTTCAAGGTTGTAAGCTGTGTGCAGTATGTTTGGGCAGTTTCAGGAATTAGGGCTTGACCCTGAGGTAAGAGCTAGGTAGGAACATTAAGTATTTACAAGTTCTATATATTATTTGTTTACCCTTGACATTTTTTAAGAAGAAAATAAAGCTAAGAAATAGGTATGTCTTTTAACTTCTTTGTTTCCCTTATTATTTGGGATATTCTAACCAAAGGGAAATTTACTTTTGTTGAAGGTTTGTAACACAGGCTTTGACAACACAATATTTGATGGAATATTTTGAGAGATCCACTGCCTTCCTATTTTGTATTCTTTCGGAAGGCCCAAGTAGAACTACGTGGTGGAAATTAAAACGAAGTAGATTTCAGCTCCATGTAAAGAAGACACTTCTTACGAATCAAGTTATCCATTAGTAGAACAGGCCAGAAGGTACAGGCTATGATATGAGCAGCACACAGACACAGACTCACAGTAATAGTAAGAATTTACCTTTCCTCAGCCCCTGTGTTCATGAATGTGATGTGCTTGACCCTATCTTCCACTAGTTATTAATGCTTTAATTTTTGGTATGCTAATAATTACCTGGAATATATAAAGTGTTTGATATAACTCCCTATTATCTTTCTCTACTGTTTGCTTTATTTTTAGCATGCCATTGAATTAAAACTGGATTCCACCAATTCTACAATACTACTAGAGTGTTTTTATTTCCTAAAGCATTAGGTGGGCAGTGGCTTTGAAAGGGTAGTCATAGCATCATTGTTTGTGGTAGTAAAAGCATATGTCTCTATAATGGAATACAATATTTTTTTAAAAGGCAGATTTATATCTGCTGATAAAGAATGATGGTTAAGATTAAGTGGGTGTATGGGATATTGTGTGTAAGACTTTTGTATATAGTGTATTGCATTCTGTTTTAAAAAACAAATATCGATTACCTCTAGAAGAATATGCAGGAATGTGTGTGTATAGGTAGATTGTCTCTGAATATGCAAAACACTAATAAAGTGGTTACCTCAGGGAGGTCATTGGTGGAAAGGATATTTTATTGTGTACTTGCAAAACACTAATAAAGTGGTTACCTTAGGGAGGTCAGTGGTGGAAAGGATATTTTATTGTGTACTTATATGTTTAAATTTTGTTTAACCTTGCATACATATTAACTTTCAAATTATTTAAATGAAAATGTTTTACAGGAAATCTCTAACAAACAACTATTTGTTACAGTGGTAGTTAGGGCTCAAAAAAGTTGAGAGACATTGGAATAGGTTGCTTTAGGAGGGAGGTAGTTGATTTTCTCTTTGAAAAATTATAAGGAGAGCGTAAAGAGGCATCTGCTAATTCAGCTTTTCTAACCTTTGAGTTCTTTCTAATTCTAAATGAATGTCTCATACTGTGATATTGTACTAAGTTTATAGCCTGTGCCACCTTTTTTGTCCACTCTAATGGTTTAAAGTTATCTCTAATATTAAATGCATATTAATTATAATTTATCAGAACAATTCTGTGTACAACTAAATTTCATTTGCTAGTCCTTGAGCATCTGCTAAACATAACAAGTAGTAAAGGAAGGCTAAATGTAAACATGAAAAAAATTGATGATTACTGTCACAAATTGATAGCTGTTATATAAGCCATATCTTGATCCATAGAATGCCCACATCTTGTAAGGTAAGCAGTACATTAGAAACTTACAACTAAAAGCTCAGGAATAATGTTACAGTATTTTGGACGTACTATGGCAGGGCTAAATGTTTTAGAGGCTTTTGGGGAAGGTTCCTTTTTTGTGAAAGACTTGGATTTGGAAGGGAATACTCTTAAAAGAATGTCATAAGATTTATGAGATTTTAAATGAAATATTTCTTTAACATGGAAATCAGATTTGGTAGAAGTAAAAATTTGAATTTGTTTTCTTTCAGAAATCGAGCTATAGCAGATTATCTTCGTTCAAATGGCTATGAAGAGGCATATTCAGTTTTTAAAAAGGAAGCTGAATTAGATATGGTATGTTTGACCTTACAATTATTCATATAGTATTTAATAGGTGGATTTTTACTCAAGTATTAGAGGTTAACAGTCACCTCAGCTGTTCATAAATCTTTTGTTATTGTGGTTTACTTTGGTACTAGGTTTTCACCCCCCCTTTTTGGTATAATCAGATATTTATTAACATTTGGGCTTAGATGAATGGTCTGTATGGTTTGAACTATTGTAGGTGAGCCATTTTTCAAAAGGTTCTCATTTTTTTCTCTAGAATGAAGAATTAGATAAGAAATATGCTGGTCTTTTGGAAAAAAAGTGGACATCCGTCATTAGATTACAAAAGAAGGTATCTGTATCTTCTTTCTTTAAAGTCACTTGTATTCGGAGTGTTAACTATATAAACTTTCTGAAAATATTAACATCAGTTATTCTGCATTAATTAATAATTATATTTAATCTTGAAAGGTAAATGAAAATACATTTTTATTCATTAAAAACTTTGACCTAGGCAGGTCATTGCTGATACATGCTAAATCATGCATCCCAGGTATTGGCTCCATGTAATCTACACAACCCTGACTTCAGGGAATTGATACCAAAAAGAACTCATTTGTGCACTTAGAAGGGAAGAAAGCATGTAGCCAACATGATGTTGGGGAAAGAACACTAAAGTGTGCTCTTAGACAAGTCATTTTCATCTCTGAGCTTTTATTTATTTATTTATTTTTAATTTTTTTTTTTTTTCAACGTTTATTTGTGGGACAGAGAGAGACAGAGCATGAACGGGGGAGGGGCAGAGAGAGAGGGAGACACAGAATCGGAAACAGGCTCCAGGCTCTGAGCCATCAGCCCAGAGCCAGAGCCTGACGCGGGGCTCGAACCCACGGACCGCAAGATCGTGACCTGGCTGAAGTCGGACGCTTAACCAACTGCGCCACCCAGGCGCCCCAGAGCTTTTATTTTTTTATTTATTTGTGTGTTTTTTTTAATGTTTATTGTTGAGAAAGAAGAGGGAGTGAGCAGGGGAGGGGTAAAGAGAGGAGACAGGATCTGAAGCTTTCAGCACAGAGCCCAATGTGGGGATTGAACTCATGAACTGTGAGAACATGACCTGAGCTGGAGTTGGACACCCTGCTGAGCTTTTATTTTTATCTGTAAAGTGAAGGCAGCAAATAATATTCTTGTCCTAAAATTTATACCCTTAGTGGGCGAAGTTAGAATAAATAAATACCATTTTTATAACATGAGTTAATCCAGAAAATGCTCTTAGAAAAGTAGCCAACACATAGATGCATGTTAGCTTTTATAAAGGTGCACTGTCCTTCCTTTAATTGGTAGATATAAATTGAAAAATATTTTTTTTCAGTTAAATATTTGACACAATTGGAGTGAATTTTTCTCAAGTTTCAGTTGTATCACACTACTAAAATTTTGGTAGCATATCATATAGATCATTTTCAGTTAAAATTGATGAATGCTTTGTAAATTACCAGAATTTTTTCAAGAATCCTGCAAACTGATTTTTTAAAAATATCAAATATCTTCTTTTTATCAGAATCTATCTGTATATAACTATGTGTTCCTTCTTAAGGTTATGGAACTAGAATCAAAACTAAATGAAGCAAAAGAAGAATTTACGTCGGGTGGACCGCTTGGTCAGAAACGAGACCCAAAAGAATGGATTCCCCGTCCACCAGAAAAATACGCATTGAGTGGTCATAGGAGTCCAGTCACTCGAGTAATTTTCCATCCTGTGTTCAGTGTTATGGTCTCTGCTTCAGAGGATGCTACAATTAAGGTAACTTTTTCAAAATTAAAGATGTACAATAGGATAATTATTAAAAGCAGATTAACATTAATTGGGTAAAAGAAATAAAACGATCCTGAAGATGAAGACCTGTATAGGACAGGAAAGAGAGGAAGGACTCTTCAAAACTGTGATTGGTTCTAAGCCTTAGACAGAATTAGAATAAAATTTCATTATAGCTCCTGAGAGGCAAGCTGCCAACTAAGTTCACTGATGAATTTGAGAAAATTGGGTGTCACTAGTTTAGTGTTGCATAAGTCACCTAGTATGTGAGTAATAATTTTTGTTTTTGGAGAATGAAGATATACATGTGCCTTGCTTTTAAGCAGAGATGATAGATGAAAATACAAGGTTACAAAATTAGTTCTTCAGAGGGTGAATATATTGTGCAAAAGAATTTACTTATTTAAATTGGACTCTCCTTGTTGTGTTTTATCTATCTATCTATCTATTTATTTATTTAATTTGAGAGAGAGAGCACGAGTGGAGGAGGGGCAGAGAGAGGAGGACAGAGGATCCAAAGCGGGCTCCACACTCAAAACAGTGAGCCCCGATGCAAGGCTTGAACTCACAAACCATGAGATCATGACCTAAGCCAAAGTTGGACACTTGACTGACTGAAACACCCAGGCGCCCCTCTTCTTGATGTATTTTAAATACTGGCTTTGTTCTCTTCAGGGGTGTGGGAATATGGGAGGTTTTCACTTTGTAAGTTATATATTTCTCTCATTTTTCTATTTTTTTTACAGGAAGTGTACACATTTCAGTGTTCTTTTTTTTTTTTTTTAATCCAGTGTTGGTACTAATTTTTTTTAATGTTTTTTATTTATTTTTGAGAGAGAGGGAGGGTCAGAGAGTAAGGGAGACAGAGAAGCCCAAGTAGACTACACAGTGTCAGCACAGAGCCCAATGCAGGGCTCAAACTCATGAGCGGTGAGATCATTACCTGAGCTAAAATCAAGACTTGGCCACTTAACGACTGAGTCACACAAGTGCTCCTAATGTTTTATCTTTTTGTCCAGAAAAACGTTTTTATAATTCCCTTTGATTCAGACATAGTGCAGTGACAGTTGTATAAACTATCTGCAGAAAGCTAAGTAAAATATAGTTGAAAGGTTTGGGTAAATTAATTTATTCATTCATTCATTTAATTTTATTTGTTTATTTTGGAGAGAGAGAGCACTGAAGCGGGGTAGAGGGAGAGAGAAGTCCAAGCAGGTCCTGTGCTGTCAGTGCAGAGTCTGACACGGGGCTCATTCCCACAGATGGTGAGATCACGACCTGAGCCAAAATCAAGAGTCAGACGCTCAACTGACTGAGTCACTCAGGGGCCTGTAGATTTCTCTGTTTTAAGGCTTATTTCAGATTAAGTTCTAGATTTTAAGAAGTTTCATTTATAGAGGTATAACTAAGAAAACATGAATATCAGGTTTTGTGTTTTTTTTTTTTTAACGAGTATCAGTTTGTTAAGACTAGACATATGTCACTTAGCAGCAGCCCAGCATAAAATACAGGAATGACTTAAACGTGACTATATTTAATTTGTTCTTCAAATTAAACATTGTTTTATGTTTTCCTTATGTGGTTGCTTTAGTTTCTAAATCCATGGCTTCCTTCCATCCTGTGGGTTGGTGATCCATGCTGTGGATGGCAGAGTAACTGGAAAAGAGTCTTAAAATCACATGTATATGGTGTAGGCTGAAAATACTTAATACAGTAACCTATTGCTATTTTTCCAATATAAGTAGACATGAATTTAAATTACTGATTTCATGATAGTCTTGTGTACTATAAAACTATACTGCTGTCATGAGGCGTAAGGGTGAATTTTGTAGCAGTGGTATAAAAGTATAAACAAAATTGTTAACGTGCCATCTTAAAATACATCTATTGAGGGGCGCCTGGGTGGCTCAGTCGGTTGAGTGTCCGACTTCAGCTCAGGTCCATGATCTCTCGGTCTGTGAGTTCGAGCCCTGTGTCGGGCTCTGTGTTGACAGCTCAGAGCCTAGAGCCTGCTTCGGATTCTGTGTCTCCCTCTCTCTCTGCCCCTCCCCCACTCATGCTCTCTCTCTTTAAAAAATAAGTAAACATTAAAAATATATATATATATTGAATGAACCTGTTACAAATTGGGGTGCCTGGCTGGCTCAGGCTCTGTATAATGTGTGACTCTTGATCTCAGCGTCCTGAGTTCAAGCCCCATGTCAAGTATGGAGCCTACTTAAAAAAATAAAATTTACAAATGGAAGTTTTAAGGTGCTTTTTTTTTTAATGTTTAGTTTTGAGAGAGAGAGAGAGAGAGGGATCATTCAAGTGCATGGGGGAAGGGCAGAGGGAGAGGGAGAGAGAATCTTAAACAGGTTCCACACGCAGTGTAGAGCCCAACTAGGGGTTTGATCTCCGTACCATGAGATCATGACCTGAGCCGAAATCGAGAGTCAGACGCTCAACCAACTGAGCCACCCAGACACCCCGACAAAAATCTTTTATTAGGGGTGCCTGGGTGGCTCAGTTGGTTGGGTGTCTGACTTTGGCTCAGGTCATGATCTTGTGGTCCATGAGTTCAAGCCCCACGTCGGGCTCTGTGCTGACAGCTCAGAGCCTGGAGCCTGCTTCTGCTTCTGTGTCTCTCTCTCTCTCTCTCTCTCTCTCTCTCTCTCTCTCTCTCTCTTTGTCCCTAACCCACTTGCATTCTATCTCTGTCTCTCTCAAAAATAAATTAACATTAAAAAAAAAAATCTTATATTAAGTCCCTTGTACATTTGGTAAACACAACGGTTTGGTGTGGGCTTTTTTTGGGGGTTTTTTTCTTGTTGTTGTTTATTTTTGTTTTTGTTTCAGAGTAATTCATTTACATCACCAACCTTTAAACTTTAGGGAAAATGGAGGATAGATACTTGGAATAATTCATAATAGTATTTTCAATTTCATCATTTAAATTTCTGAAAGGTCATTTATTTATTTATTTTAATTTCATTTTTAAGTAATCTTCACACCCAACATGGGGTCCAATCCCGAGATTGAGAGTTGCACATTCAGCTGACTGGACCTACCTAGGCACCCCTAAAAAGTTGATACTTTTTTTTTAAGTTTATATTTTTTGACCCAAAATTCTTTTTCACCAGATTTTCGCTTACAGAATGTTTTCTGTGATAATGAAAATTTTTAGCCAGCAACAGGAATTCCTTTAAAAAAGGTGTTTGCCCTTGGGGCGCCTGGGTGGCGCAGTCGGTTAAGCGTCCGACTTCAGCCAGGTCACGATCTCGCGGTCCGTGAGTTCGAGCCCCGCGTCAGGCTCTGGGCTGATGGCTCAGAGCCTGGAGCCTGTTTCCGATTCTGTGTCTCCCTCTCTCTCTGCCCCTCCCCCATTCATGCTCTGTCTCTCTCTGTCCCAAAAATAAATAAATGTTGAAAAAAAAAAAATTAAAAAAAAAAAAAGGTGTTTGCCCCAAAAGTGGGGGTGCAGCGTCTGGCTGGCTCATTAGGCGAAGCCTGCGACTCTGGATCTTGGGGTTGTGCGTTTGAGCCCCACAATGGTGTAGAGATTACTTAAAAATAAAATCTTAAGGGGCGCCTGGGTGGCTCAGTCAGTTAAGCGTTTGACTTCGGCTCAGGTCATGATCTCACAGTTTGTGAGTTCGAGCACCTCATCGGGCTCTGTGCTAACAGCTCAGAGCCTGGAGCCTGCTTCAGATTCTGTGTCTCCCTCTCTCTCTGCCCCTCCCCTGCTCATGCTCTGTTTCTCTCTGTCTCAAAAATAAATAAACATTAAAAAAAAAAATTTTTTTTTAAATCTTAAAAAAAAAAGATGTTTGTCAAGTTTTTAATTGTATGGAAAAATCCTCATGGTGGGAAGCAAAGGGAAAATGGGATAATGAAGTACAACACCGTCATTATGCTTAAAAATAATGTAGAAAGAATGGAAAAACCATGCCTTGGGTAGGATAATGGATATTTTTTATTGCCTTTATGTAAGTACATTATAAATGGTTTATCATGAGCATTTATTTTATGATCATACAAAAGGTAAATATCAAGTAAAGGAAAAATAAAATTAATTCTTACTAATTCTTGATATTTACAAACTATAACTAAAATGCCTTGTTTGCTCACCATTTATGAAGAGACCCAGTTCATTTTATGGATATATTTATTTTAGAGAAAATGCTCTAGTGTTATTTGACAAATGCATGGAAGGAAAGTTAACTGATCCCACCTTATTTATTTTTAGCATGTCAGGTATTCACTGAATTCTTAGTGTCAAAATTAAACTAAATGGGACAAAAATCTTACAAAAAAAATTATTGACCAGTATAGTATCATTCATGAACACATATGCAAAATCCTTAACAAATTACAAGTTAAATCCAGCAATTTATTTTTTTTTAATTGTTTTTTTTAACGGTTATTTATTTTTGAGACAGAGAGAGACAGAGCATGAACGGGGGAGGGGCAGAGAGAGAGGGAGACACAGAATCGGAAGCAGGCTCCAGGCTCTGAGCCATCAGCCCAGAGCCCGATGCGGGGCTCGAACCCACGGACCTCGAGATCGTGACCTGAGTTGAAGTCGGACGCTTAACCGACTGAGCCACCCAGGCGCCCCATAAATCCAGCAATTTATAAAAAGGTTAATTAATATGACCCAAGTAGGGTTTATCCCAGAGTGCAGGATTGGTGGAAAACTGAATGTTCCCTCCCCCTATTGGGAACCAAGGCCAGGGTGTTCAGTGTCAAACACACGTATATTCATGTTTGTACAAGAGTGCCTTGCCAGTGCAGTAAGGAAGAAAAATAAAAAGCATACAGATTGGGAAGGAAGAAATGAAACTGTTTATTTGTAGACAACATGATCTTCTATGTAGAAAACCCAAAGAATCTACAAAAAAGCTACTTAGAACTATGGCTGAATTTAACAGAATCACTGGATGCAGGGTTAATATTCAAGTGGTAATTGTATATCTATAAAGTAGCAATGAATAATTTGAAAATTAAAAATTGAAAATGTCACACAGTCGCATCAAAAAAGCCCCAAAATACCTAAGGATGAATGTAACAAAATATGTGCAAAATTAGAAATCATTTCTGTGTAGAAGTACTTGAATATATGGTCAAAAACTCTGTTTATATTAAGAAGAGTATGTACATTTTTCTGTAAAAGAAATGGGTTTTAGAAGATGGTTTTTCTTAGGTGAGGTTTTTGTATTCTTTTTTACTTTATTATATTACGTGTGTGTCATAAGTTCCTTATGATTGCAAATCTTGTATCTGCTTGGCCATTCCCCTAATGTTGGATAGATTGTTTCCAAGTCTTCAAAATGCATTTTCTAAGTTTCTTTAAATTGGTTGGTATATATCCTACTACTGATAAATTTGAACCTATAATAGGTTTAATGATAAATAAATTATAGGAAGAATGGAATCAATCATTTGATTTTAGAGCATGTAATTGGTGTTGGGTAAAGATTGACTACATTTGGCCACCAGAATGAAAGTTTAGTATGTTCTTGAGGTCTGTTTCTAATACTTACTCTTGATAGCTCATTATTTCCATTATCTTAGAAAAAACTAACTTTAAAAGATGTGGCAGTGGCTTCCCATTTTTGCATCAAAATGACATAATGCATTTGTTAATTTACTTATTCATTGGCAGTAACATCTTGTGAAGTCTTTCCTTTGCCTCTTAGATGTCTGAGTTCTGCTGTGTATTAGAATTGAGCAATCTTGGGGCACCTAGGTGGCTCAGTCAGTTAAGCGTCCAGCGTCAGCTCAGGTCATGATCTCGCTGTTGGAGTTTGAGCCCCATGTTGGGCTCTGTCCTGACCCCTCCCTCACTTGCACTGTCCCTCTCAAAAATAAACATACATTTAAAAAAAAAAAAGAATTGAACACTTTTTATTGTCCCCGAATATTCTACATATAGATGCCTCTCATAACCACCCCCCAGAACTTAAGTCCTTAAATTTATTTGTTTACATGTCTGTTGTCTCCTGTCAGACTGGGAATGAACTTTGTCTTTTGGCTTTATATACCTACCTGCTAGTATTATTAGGTATATGATAGATGATGTACTAGAAGTGTGTTTTAGTAATTACAACTTCAGTTTCTCTATAGAGAAAAGACCAATTTACACTTGAAGATTGCTATTTCTAAGATAGTTACCCTTTGTCACTTGCTCATACTGGCCTGCTGAGTGCTAATGTGAAACAAGAAAGAAGGGATGGGTTGATGTTAACTAACTTTCTGATTATTTGACAGGTGTGGGATTATGAGACTGGAGATTTTGAGCGAACCCTTAAGGGGCATACAGACTCTGTACAGGATATTTCGTTTGACCACAGTGGCAAGCTTCTGGCTTCCTGTTCTGCAGATATGACCATTAAACTATGGGATTTTCAGGGCTTTGAATGCATCAGAACCATGCACGGTAAGGGGTAGAGGATAATATTTTGATAGTGATTTGTAATGTGACATTCCAGAGAAAAGAATATTGTTTTCTGATAGTGTGCGGGTTCACTACATTTGATTCTTAATTGTATCGGTGGAAGAGCATATGATGTGTAGCCCGTGGATAAACCACAGTAGTTGAGAGTTGTTTCAGTTATAAGGTTTTAAGTATCTCTTAGTGGTTTATATAAAATAGTTAATTCGCTTTCAGGAATATTTTTGGATAAGAAAAACTGCTGGGACATCTGTCTTCAAGAAAAAAAGAAAAATGAAGTTATTGGGGAATTTTTTGTTTTGCTTTTCATTTTCTCACCTGGGAAACAAGTTCATAGAAAGTAGATACAGTAAAAGCTGGAACCTAGCATTTCTTGCTCACTTTATAATGTTGTACATACACTGTAGAATGTGAGCTTGCTTTCCTGGTTCTTGTCATAGAGACTATTCTCTGAGGCACTTGGGCTTTGTGGGAAGAACATGGGCTTTAGAATCAGATATCTGGGTTCAGATCCCTACTTGTTTACTTGTGGCATTAGGAAATTTCAGCTTCTTTCATATGCAAGGTAGAGGTAATAATACCTGTCATAGGATTGTTGTGAGGATAAAATGAGATCATATACATAAATCATCTTGGTTTAGTATCTGGCACATTAGGGGTGCTCACTAAATAAGGATTTTTGTTTCGTTGACCATGATAAAATTTGAACGTCTGGATTTTGTATAAGGAATACATTCTGTGTTGGTAATAAAATTTTTTGTTTTTTTTTTTAATAGATAATTCAGTGATGTAAGCTATGTGTTTACATAGAAAGTGTAATTTGAAGGGTGTGTTTCCCCCCATATTAAATGGGGAAGCTTACCAGTTAAAGGAATTCTGTTGAATCCTTTCATAAAAACTAGTGTTTATGTTTCTTTAAGTAGCCTGTGTCTTGTTGCTCTGACTTAATGAAGAAAGAAAGTAGGAGATAGAGGCCTCCTGTTACGGAATGAGTAAGTCAAGGGAATAAAAGGCACAGTATGAGGAATATAGTTAAAGACACTGTAATAATGTATAGTGACAGATGGCAGCTACGCTTGTGATGAACATAGCATAATGTATAAACTTCTCAACTGAAACTAATGTAACATTATGTGTCAACTATACTCAAAAACAATTTTTTTTTTTAATTTTTTTTCAACGTTTATTTATTTTTGGGACAGAGAGAGACAGAGCATGAACGGGGGAGGGGCAGAGAGAGAGGGAGACACAGAATCGGAAACAGGCTCCAGGCTCCGAGCCATCCGCCCAGAGCCTGACGCGGGGCTCGAACTCACGGACCGCGAGATCGTGACCTGGCTGAAGTCGGACGCTTAACCGACTGCGCCACCCAGGCGCCCCCAATTTTTTTTTTTAAGAAGAGTTCTTGGGGTGCCTGAGTGGCTCAGTCAGTTAAACATCTGACTTTGGCTCAGGTCATGATCTCATACTTTGTGAGTTTAAGCCCCGCGTGGGGCTTTGTGCTGACAGCTCAGAGCCTGGAGCCTGCTTCACATTCTGTGTCTCCCTCTCTCTCTGCTCATCCCCTGCTAGCACTCTGTCTCTCTCAAAAATAAATAAACATTAAAAAAAAAAAAAGAGTTCTTTCTAACCATTGTATATGTTCCTTAAAATAATGATATTTATGAGGATTCTCTAGGGCTTTTTCCACAAAGGATAACTAATTAGGAATAATGCATATAGAATAATGCATTTCTTTTTTACCCCCATTGACATCAACAAAATTTTTCAAACACTATTTTTTGGGGAAATGTTTACCTATTTTGAGGGAGAAGAGAGAGTGAGTGGAGGAGGGGCAGAGAGAGAGGGAGAGAGGAGCCCATCGTAAGGCTCAATCCCACGAACCATGAGATCATGACCTGAGCCAAAATCAAGAGTCAAACACTTAACCCACTAGGCCACCCAGATGCCTTGGACCACTATTTTAAATATGGAACCAAATGTGGGGCACCTGGGTGGCTTAGTTGGTTCAGCGTCCGCCTTTGGCTCAGGTCATGATCTCACAGTCTGGGAGTTCGAGCCCTGCATCAGGCTCTGTGCTGACAGCTCAGAGCGTGGAGCCTGCTTCGGATTTTGTGTCTCCCTCTCTCTCTGCCCCTCCCCTGCTCATGCTCTCTTTCTGTCTCAAAAATAAATAAAAACATTTTTAAAAAATTTAAATATGAAACCAAATCTCCATTTTTCTTATTCTTCTGTTTAGCTTTGTAAATCTTATCTCCAATTTATATCTTAGGATATCAACCATGGAAATTTTTGTGTTTTTCTACTGTTCATATATAAACATTCAGCATATTAATATATCCAAATGCTAATGACACTGATGTTAAAACAGTTTTGTGGTCCTAAATTGAGCTAGCTGCTTTTCATTGTGGATTATTTTAATAAGCTATTATTTTAATAGCTAGCTGCTATTTCATTGTGGATTATTTTATTAAGTTGCTAATTCCTAAACTTTTTTGTGTGTAAATCCAAAGTTTCTTATCAAATTTATTAAAATCCAGTGTATTTAAAGTTGCTGTGGTATTTGAAATCCCATGGTGAAATCTCATGGTAAACTGAGATTTAATTATGCTATAGATCACTTAATACATTGCTGTGTTATGTTTTAGGCCATGACCACAATGTCTCTTCAGTAGCCATCATGCCCAATGGAGATCATATAGTGTCTGCCTCAAGGGATAAAACTATAAAAATGTGGGAGGTGCAAACTGGGTAAGTAGGTTTGGTTGAAATGGTGTCAGCTAAAGAGATATTAAACAACCAAACGAAATGTGTTCTGAACCAGTTATTTTGACTTTAACCCAAAATAATTATGGTGCTCGTTGTGTTATATACTGTAAAATGAGGTTTGAATCTCTAAATGTTTCCCAAAAAGGAATAGAGAAATTATTAACAAAAAAAAAAAATTTCGTGTCCTCGAGAGCCATTTTCTATGCAATGGCTTATTATCTCTGTGGTCTTCTTTTAGGTGATTTCTCTATGGGTTGAAATAAAATGTAAATAACATTTGTGCAGGTAGGCCCCTGTTAGGCTTAATTTGGTTGTGCTTAGAATCACACATGATTGTTATAATAAAATCTTAACCTACTACTAAGTAGTTTTACCCAGATTAGTAGAGTATGCCTTTGTCTCAACAAAGCTATAAATATTTTTGTTAGGTTTATTGTGTGTGTTTAGTTTTAGAAGATTTTATTTCTCTCTATATTTTACCTTCTAGAATGTGTTGATTGGTTAGCTCCTTAATGATACTTCCATCAGCTTATTTTGACTGATGTTTGATTTTCCGACCTGTCCCCATCTTTCATTAACCATGAATGTACATTTATTGTGCTGACTCACATATGATTACCCTAACATGGTGCCGTCCTCTTTATTCCAGTACATACGTAGCTAGTTTTATATTGCTCCTGGGAAGTATCCCAGTGATTGCCATTCATCATGTAGATTATTATTTATTTTGACAGCTACTGTGTGAAGACATTCACAGGACACAGAGAATGGGTACGTATGGTGCGGCCAAATCAGGATGGCACTCTGATAGCCAGCTGTTCAAATGATCAGACCGTGCGCGTATGGGTCGTAGCAACAAAGGAATGCAAGGCTGAGCTTCGAGAACATGAGCATGTGGTAGAATGTATTTCCTGGGCTCCAGAAAGCTCATATTCTTCCATCTCTGAAGCAACAGGATCTGAGGTATGTGATTTATATATCATTTCATGATTTGATTGCTGGTATCAGAATCTTAGATAACTTCTGATTCTCAGTTTCAGGGCAGTTAATGCATTGAAAAATCTGTATCCCAGAATTCTGAATCTTGAAACTCTTTACTCTTTTGAACTTGCAGAAATGTTTATATTTTTTAACTAGTGATTATTATTGCTGTCAGCTGACCCGTGATTTGGGCTGGGGATGGTGGACCCGCCTGAAGAGTAAAAGTGGTCATTAAATTTATAAGAAATGTCATTGTTATAAGAGTATAGCAGCTGGTGCAAAATAAAACTTACGGGAGAAGTTAAAAGTTATCTTTTAGAAGAATAGCCTTCTTTAATGAGCGTAATTATTTATAAATTTATGGTGGAATGCAGTTCAGTATTTAAATATTTATTTTAAACAGAATATTTCATATGAAGGCCTCTTGATACTCTTGATCACTAGAAGCACTAGCTGAATCTGTCTGGAGTTTTATTTATTTGTGTGTTTTAAGTTTTTATTTGAATCACCCATCCTCCACCCATCTCCCCTCTGGTAGCCATCAGTTTGTTCTCTGTAGTTAAGAATCTGTTTCTTGGGGCGCCTGGGTGGCGCAGTCGGTTAAGCGTCCGACTTCAGCCAGGTCACGATCTCGCGGTCCGTGAGTTCGAGCCCCGCGTCGGGCTCTGGGCTGATAGCTCAGAGCCTGGAGCCTGTTTCCGATTCTGTGTCTCCCTCTCTCTCTGCCCCTCCCCCGTTCATGCTATGTCTCTCTCTGTCCCAAAAATAAAATAAACGTTGAAAAAAAAAATTAAAAAAAAAAAAAAAAAAAGAATCTGTTTCTTGGTTTGTTGCTCTCTTTTTTCCCCTCCTTTGCTCATTTAAATTCCACATGCAAGTGAAATCTTACGGTATTTGTTTTTCTCTGACTTATTTCACTTAGTATTATACTCTCTAGCTCCATCCATGTCATTGCAAATGGCAAGATTTCATTCTTTTTTGTGGATGAATAATATTCCATTGTGTGTGTATGTATGTATATATATCTTCTTTATCCATTCATCAGTTGATGTACACTTGGGTTGCTTCCATATCTTGGCTATTATAAACAATGCTGCTGTAAGGGTGCATGTATGTCCCTTTGAATTAGTGGAATTTTTTTTTCTTTCTTTTTTCTTTCTTTTCTTTCTTCCTTCCTTCCTTCCTTCCTTCCTTCCTTCCTTCCTTCCTTCCTTCTTTCCTTTTCTTTTCTTTTCTTTTCTTTTCTTTTCTTTTCTTTTCTTTTCTTTTCTTTTCTTTCTATTCTTTGGGTAAATACCCAGTAGTACAATTTACAATTACTGGATCATAAGTTGTTCTATTTTATACTTTTTGAGGAACTTCCATACTGTTTTCCAGAGTGGCTGCACCAGTTTGCATTCCCACCAATAGTGCAAGAGGGTTCCCCTTTCTCTATGTCCTTGCCAACACCTGTTGTTTCTTGTGTCTTTTATTTTAGCCATTCTGACAGGTGTGAGGGGATACCTCATTGTAGTTTTGATTTGCATTCCCCTAATGATAGTGATGGTGAGCATCTTTTCATACGTGTGTTGGCCAACTGTATGTCTTCTTTGGAGAAGTGTCTGTTCGTGTCACCTCATTTTTTAACTGGATTTGTTTTTTGGGGTGTTGAGTTATAGAAGTTCTTTATATTTTGGGGGTACTAACTCTGTATCAGATATGTCATTTTGCAGATACCTTCTCCCATTCGGTAGGTTGCCTTTTTGTTTTATTGTTTCCTTTGCTGTGCAGGAGCTTTTTATTTTGATATATAGTCCCAGTAATTTATTTTTGCTTTTGTTTCTTTTTCTTTGCCTCAGGGGACCTATTTAGAAAAAAGGTGATACAGCCAGTGTCAGAGAAATTACTGCCTATGTTTTCTTCTACAATTTTTATGATTTCAGATCTCATATTTAGGTCTTTAATCCATTTTGAATTTATTTTTGTGTGTGGTATAAGAAAGTGGCCCAGTTTCATTCTTTTGCATGCTGCTGTCCAGTTTTCCCAACACCATTTGTTGAAGAGACTATATTTCCCTTTGGGTATTCTTTCCAGCTTTGTCAGAGATTAATTGGCCATATAATTGTGGGTTTGTTTCTGGATTTTCTATTCTTTTCCATTGATCTGTATGTCTATTTTTGTGCCAGTACCATAGTGTTTTGCTTACTACAACTTTGTGATAAAACTTGAAGTCTGGAATTGTGATGCCTCCCCAGCTTTGCTGTTCTTTTTCGGGATTGCTTTGGCTGTTTGGGGTCTTTTTAGACATTTTAACAATATGTGCTCAGTCCGTGAACATGGAATGTCATTCCATTTCTTTGTGTTGTCTTCAATTTCTTTCACCGTTTTCTGGTTTTCAGAGTACAGATCTTTCACCTCTTTGGTTAGGTTTATTCCTAGGTATCTTATTATTTTTTGGTGCCATTGTAAATGGGATTGTTTTCTTAATTTGTCTTTCTGCTGCTTCATTATTGGCTTTTAGAAATGCAACAGATTTCTGTACTTTTTTTTTTTTTTTTGGTATCCTGCAACTTTACTGAATTTGCTTATCAGTTCTAGAAATTTTTTGGTGGAGTCTTTTGGGCTTTCTACTCAGGAGTTTTATATTTCGTCATGGTTCTTAACTTTTACTTTTCATGATTTCAATTTTTATGATTAATAACTTAATAAATTACAGACTATTGTTTCTTTGAATAAATTATATGAGCCAAAATTGACCATGTTCCTTTTTTATAGAGACAGTCCTATCGTGGATATTTTAATTATATTTTAATAAATGAATGAAAAGAATCTTCTTCCCCTACCCCCACCCTTCACCCCCCAAAATTATTTTTCTGAAATGAAACTTCTGTAGTAATCTCTTAAATTTTGGCTGGCTGTTTGGTTGCATTTTCAAATTCTTTTTACTGCCCTCTGGTGGTGGTTACTTACCATGTCATAAAGTTGATTCTGGCTTGGATGTTATATAAAGACTGAATTAGTTTTCAATTTTTTTCTTGATTCCAGAAGTCTTGAGCAATAAATTTATCATCTGTTAGTATCATAGAAACTGAGTCTTAACCTAAATGGAGATTTTCTATTTTCATATTATCTGGGTCCTTCCTGTGTAGCCTACATATGTCAAAAAAGACTTCTGTATTTCGATAGAGGAAAATAAAATGAGTAAGTCCTGGAGATCTAATTGTACAGCTTGGTGACTATAGTTAACAATACTGTGTTGTGTATATGTGAAATTTGCTAAAAGGGTAGCTCTAAAGCGGGGGATGGTTATACGAGGCAATGGATATGTTAACTAACCTGATTATGATGATCATTTTACCATGTATATGTATCTCAGTATCAAATTGTGTATAGTAAACATACACAATATTTATTTGTCTCCCAAAATTGCATTTCTGTAAAATTGAAAATATAGATCATTGTTAGAAGTCATCTAAAGTCTTCACTTAACTTCTTACATGGGAAACTTAATTTTTGTATGTTTTCTATAGACTAAAAAAAGTGGCAAGCCTGGGCCATTCTTACTGTCTGGATCCAGAGACAAGACTATTAAGATGTGGGACGTCAGTACTGGCATGTGCCTTATGACCCTAGTAAGTTTGCATAATATTAACTGCTTCTTTTGAAGCTTACTATGTTTATATTTTGGGGGGTTAGATGCCTTGTGATATCTTACTAAATAATCTGAATTAGTCCAGGCTTTAAAATAACTTCTTTATAAAGATAATTTTTCTTAAACTTTTGTAATTCCATTGTTAACAGTGAAATGAAAGTTATTCCTGTAGGGATGCTTGGATGGCTCAGTAGGTTAAGCTTCCAACTTTGGCTCAGGTCATGATCTCACATTTCATAAGTTTGAGTCCCGCATCAGGCTCTCTGCTTCGGATCCTCGGTCCCTCTCTCTGCTCCTTCCCCACTTGCACTCTTTCTTTCAAAAATAAACACTTAAAAAGATAAAAGAAAATTACTCCTGTAGAATGTCATGTTATAAAAAGGATCTACAAAGCCATTAATGCTAGGAGGGAGATCCTAGCTCACTTTTTCTTTAAAAATTCTATATCTCCTATGGGGAAAAATAGTATTATTACAGACCCATTCATTTTTTAAAGTGTTTGATTCTGTATTTCACTGTATTTAATTTTTTTTTTAATTTTTTTTTTCAACGTTTATTTATTTTTGGGACAGAGAGAGACAGAGCATGAACGGGGGAGGGGCAGAGAGAGAGGGAGACACAGAATCGGAAACAGGCTCCAGGCTCTGAGCCATCAGCCCAGAGCCTGACGCGGGGCTCGAACTCCCGGACCGCGAGATCGTGACCTGAGCTGAAGTCGGACGCTTAACCGACTGCGCCACCCATCACTGTATTTAATTTTAATATGAATCCTATTGACATATTTGTTCATATGGTCTTCTTTGTTTTATTTTACCATTGTGACGTTAATGTTGTTACCTAGCTTCACGGCTTAGAAATGTTTATTTCATTTCAGGAGTGCCAGAATTTAATATTAGGATATATAAATGATAGTACAAGATTGTGGGCATTTTTATTTGCCTAAGGGAGCAATAAGGGGATCTGTGGGCATTAACAATTTTTATTAACAATTTTTGTAATTTGGCATCCGTTTGTTTTAGAGACGTTTTAGGTACTAACCATACCTTGAAGTGATGGTCTCTGTAAGATATGGTAGACACTTTGGAAGTATCATCAAGAATTGACTAGAAAATTAAACTCTCCTCTAACAGTATTCTGAGCTGAGTTCAGATACACTGTATCACTATTTAAAAAGGTGATCTGCAGAGCTACCTGGCTGGCTCAGTTGGTAGAGCATGCGGCTCTTGACCTCAGGATTATGTGTTTGGGACCCACATTGGGTGTAGAGATTGCTTAAAAATAAAATCTTAGGGGACCTGGGTGGCTTGGTCTGACTTTGAGTGTCTCACTTTGGCCCAGGTCATGATCTCACGATTTGTGAATTTGAGCCCTGCATCAGGTTCTCTGCTGTCAGCACAGAACCCATTTCGGATCCTCTGTCTCCCTCTCTCTCTGACTCTCTTTCAAAAATGAATATTTAAAATAAAATCTTAAAGAAAAGGGAAGCATGTGCTCTCCTCCCCTGTAAGAACAGAGGTCACCTTAATTTCTCCCGAGGTTTCTGGCTCCTGTTTTTCACCTGAAGGATAGTACTTTTTACTGCTTTATTTTGGTCACGGAAATGTGATTTTGTATTTTACTTTTTTTTTTTTCCAACGTTTATTTTTGGGACAGAGAGAGACAGAGCATGAACGGGGGAGGGGCAGAGAGAGAGGGAGACACAGAATCGGAAACAGGCTCCAGGCTCTGAGCCATCAGCCCAGAGCCCGACGCGGGGCTCGAACCCACGGACCGCGAGATCGTGACCTGGCTGAAGTCGGACGTTTAACCAACTGCGCCACCCAGGCGCCCCTGTATTTTACTTTTAAAATACATTTTGTATTGGGGTGCCTGGGTGGCTCAGTCAGTTAACCATCCAACTTTGACTCAGGTCACGATCTCTCAGTTCATGAGTTTGAGCCCTGCATCAGGCTTTGTGCTGACAGCTCACAGCCTGCTTCTGATTCTGTACCTCTCTCTCTCTCTCTCTCTCTCTCTCTCTCTCTCTCTCTCTCTCCCTCTCCCCCTCTCTCTCTGTCCCTCCCCTGCTGACACTGTCTCTCTCTCTCTCCCTCAAAAATAAATAAACATTAAAAAAAAATTGTTTTAAATAGATTTTGTACTTAACTTTTGTTGAGACTTCTACCTCTCATCATTGGTGACTTTTATAGGTCACTACAGTAGAACAAGGTATTTTATTTATTTATTTAAGTTTATTTTGAGAGAAAGTGGGTGCAGGGCAAGGGCACAGAGAGAGTGGAAGAATCCCAAGCAGGCTCCACACTGTGCAGAGCCTGATGTGGGCCTGGATCCCACGAACTGTGAGCTCATGACCTGGGCTGAAACCAAGAGTTGGATGCTTACCCGACTGAGCCATCCAGGCACCCTGGTCAAAGAATATGTTATGTTGGTCATCTGTCTTTTTTTGTTTTTCTTTCTTCTTTCTTTTTTTTTTTTTTTTTAAACTCCCCTTGGGTTCTTTTATAAAAGCAGTATGGTTATTTACATTATAGAAAAATTAGAAATATACAGAAAAGCTAAAAGAAGAAAATAAAAATCACCCATATACAGCTCTGTCATACCTAATAAAACCTACCAAGTTTGTTTAAGTTTATTTACTTATTTTGAGAGAGGGAGCAAGCAGGGTAGGGGCAGAGAGAGAAGGAGACAAAGGATCTGAAGCGGACTCTGTGCTGACAGTAGAGAGCCCAATGCAGGGCTCAAACTCACCAACCGTGAGATCATGACCTGGGCAATGTCAGAAACTTAACTAACTGAACCATCCAGGTGCCCCTCTTTTCTTTTTTTTTTTAAATTAATTTTTTTTATGTTTGAGAGGGAGACGGAGTACAGGCAGGGGAGGGGCAGAGAGAGAGGGAGACACAGAATCTGAAGCAGGCTCCAGGCTCTGAACTATCAGCATAGAGCCTGGTGTGGGGCTCAAACTCAGAGTGCGAAATCATGACCTGAGCTGTGAAGTTGGCCACTTAACTGACTGAGCCACCCAGATGCCCCTCCCCCCAACCCCCCACCTGCTTTTTTTTTAATGTTTATTTATTTTTGAAAGAGAGAATCCAAAGCAGGCTCCAGGCTCCGAGCTGTCAGCACAGAGCCCAACGTGGAACTCAAACTCATGAACCATGAGATCATGACCTGAGCCGAAATCAGACACGTAAACCATTGACTGAATCACCTAGGCTCCCCTACCAAGTTTTCTTTTTTTAGTCTACGGTTGTCCAGTAGAACTCTCTGTGATGATGTTCTGTATCTGTACTATCCATCATTATAGCTACTAGCCACATGCAGCTGTTGAGCTCTTGAAATGTGGCTAATGAGACTGAGGACTCAATTGCTGATAGTATTAATATTTTAGTTTATATTTTAAAAACTACATGTGACTAAATGGCTACCCTGTTGGACTGTTCAGCACCAAGCCATTGTCTTAAATTTCTATGTAGAGGAATATGGTGGATATATATTTGGCTCCAAATATTTTAACATATGTCTCCTAAGAATAAAGGTGTTCTATATAACCACAATAAAATGATTATACTCAAGAAACAACATTGGGGTGCCTGACTGACGCAGTCGGTAGAGCACGTGACTCTTGATCTTGGGGTCATGAGTTTGAGACCCACATTGGGCGTAGACATTAAAAACATGATTAAAAAAAAAGAAAAGAAACTTACCATTAATACTACATATTCACATTTTCTCTAGTTATCCACTAGTGCCCTTTATAACTGTATTGTAGCCACCACCCAGGAGCCAGTCAAGCATCACACATAATATTTACTGGTCATGCCTTATTAGTTTCCAGTTTCCTTTAATCTAGAAAAATTCCCTACACTTTTTTGGGGGGATGTGGGGTTCTTTTTTGGCATTGATGTTTTGGGTACATGTAGCTTCACTGCTTTGAGTAATGACTGAACTATTTTCTTAGATGCCGTTTAAATATTTTATCCCTTTATTAAGTTGAACACCTTTTGTTTTTAAGGTGGGTCATGATAACTGGGTACGTGGAGTTCTGTTCCATTCTGGGGGGAAGTTTATTTTGAGTTGTGCTGATGACAAGACCCTCCGTGTGTGGGATTACAAGAACAAGCGATGCATGAAGACCCTCAATGCGCATGAACACTTTGTTACCTCCTTGGGTATGTACGAGTAAGGAGATTTCTTAACAAGTAGATTTTGGAGTGCGAGACACAAACAGTTTTATGTAATCATGAGGAATTTTCCAGGTAAGAAATGACCTGTGCTTTCAGGACAGACTAGAGAAGACAGTTTAAAAACTTTGTGGATTCCTACCATTTGTTTTAAATTCTCCTTTCCTTAACTCTCTCTTTCCATCATCAGCCTTATAATAAAAAAAAATTACTTTCTCCATTGCACAACATTGGTTTTGGAAACTAGGATTGTGAAGAGGATGCTTACTAACCACTCTGATGGGTAATTTTCTTCCCCTACTAGTTTGTAAGTTTCTCAAAGGAAATCTTACTCAGCCTTTTTCCCTCCGGCAGGGGACTCACTGAATTAAGTCTAATAAACAGCCTCAGTGTCATCTAGACCTAAATCTAGAATATAAGATAGTGAATACATTAAAAATATAATACACCCAGGGTATGATGGATCTAATGATAAAAATAAAGCCTCAGTAGAATAGGGCCAACGCCTACCTCATAGGATTGTTAAAAGAATTAAACATGAATATAATGCATTAGTACTAAGCCTGGAACATAGTAAGTTAAGTAAGTAGATACATTAGAGCTACCCTTGTTGTTAGATTCGAGTGAAACATTCAGCCTTAGTTGGGATGGGGGTAATGGGCGTAGGTATTTTTATTGAAGTGTTAATATAGGATTTAATCATTAAGTCTCAGCTTCGCTAACCCAGGGGTGTATGTGTGGGTGTGTATAGAAAAAAATGAGCATTCCTGGCACGTGGACTTGCTTATTTTGTGGCTTGTTAAAAATTTTATCTGGGTTTAAAATAAGCCTTTTCTTTTTCTTTCAGATTTCCATAAGACGGCACCATATGTGGTTACTGGCAGTGTAGATCAAACAGTAAAGGTGTGGGAGTGCCGTTGATTGAGTCTCATTTGGCCCCTCCTCCCATTTTTCCTCTGGATGCACTCTGATGATACCATGGTTACCCCATTGAGCTCTGTTTAAATAAATATTGTCCTTTCATGTAAATTATTCTGGATGTAGATTGAGCTTATTAAATGTTACACACAAAGTATTCATGCATGGTGAATCCAAATTGTATACTGTAAATTTACATACGTTGTCTAGAAGTACCATAGGGTTTAAAAACCTGGGCTGGCATTGGTCACACCAGGCCTAAGAGGGCAGAAGTTGAATAAATTGAACTAGGGCACTAAACTGAATAGTTGACAGTGTCATTTTATGTTGGATTATTAATTCCTGTTTTTCTTTCTGCTATCTGTTGGTGCCTGACTTGATGGCCTCATTTGGGGAAAAGTGGTGATTATTAGGGCTTTTTCTGAAATGTGTATCTATGTAACATCACTTAAGTGTGCTTAATAAATCTTCTTTAAGGATGTTAGATGATAAGGCTACAATTCAAAATCTTCTGAACCATCTATGTAATTAATAGGGATTACACATTGGAATTTTTGTCGTGACACATTTGCCAAATCAATAGGACACATTTGTTTTGGCAGCCTATCAGGCAGAGGCTAGTGGTATATTTATGTACGGAAATGACTGTAAATCTCCAAATAAGAAAAATCTCAGCAGCTAATAGCAAATCATTTCTTTCATTTGGGTCCTAATGCTTTGTAAACAGGTTGAAAAACACTGTAATTCTCTAAGCTTCTATTTTTCACACTAGACACACTTGTAGTTGTCTTCTCCATACTGTTAGACTGTGCAGTGACGTGACTCCCAAGTAGAATTTAATCTTCCCGTTGAGTGTGTCATGGTACAAATCACTATTTGTTTTCGATGTTCTTTAGGGATGTGCAATGTGCATTACATAATGACAAATACGGAAAAGGTTATGTTTGCCCATCTGAAGGGAGTGGGAGAAATACAGCAGTTTGTTCTTCAACACAAATCTGATACTGATTTGAACTGTATTTAACTTACAAGTTGAAAACAAGACAGGGTTTAATGGAGCATGCATAAAAATGTACTGTGTTTTCACCTTTTGTTTATATATAAATGTTATATGGGCCTATCTGTAAGTGGATAAGTCTGTATATGTATATCACACACATACAACCTCCATATCCTTGGGTCCTGGGCTTTCGAAGAAGTGCTAAAATGTACAAGTAGAATAAATTTTGCCGTGGAGTACCATGCTTTAGAACAAACCCTTTTTGATCCTAATGCTTCTGAAAACTAGGTCTGACTCTGTGGGAATTGTTCCCAGCTAAAAGGAAAAGCACCCCCCCCCCCCCCCCGCCCCATTTGGCTGTTCAGCATTTTATGCATCCTTGATATATTGTATATTGTGATCCAAAGTTACTACAAGTAGGCTTAAGAGAATTTTTATCTATGACTTTGGAAACAATATTTCATTGCAGATTATTAAATAATTCTATTGCTTAGCTAACCAACAGCTTTTTTTTAAGGTCATTTGAAAAGTTAACAGAACAGTGAAATAACAAAGACAGTTTAACAAAGAAACTTACTCTGAATTGCATTTTATTCATTTGCATAATATGTGATTTTTAAAATGTCCCTTTTTAGTATTTAATGGAAATTTGGTTCTTGAAAAAGACAAAGGGTTAGAGTTAATGTCCTGTAGATACACACACAGAGACTAGGCCTTACGTTTACTAGAAGCAGCTTTACGTCTAACTTGTGTCTTTTTGTTTGTTTGCTTTGTTTTTAATAATTCCTGAGAGACGTCTCTGGAAGGAAAAGTGTTTTGAGAACTAATGGCTACTTTTGAAGACAAAAATTACAACTTAAGCTAATTCCTTACATACAGTAGAATAACTTTCAGGACAATATTGCCTCACAACCCTGCTCACATTGAGAAGTCTTTTTTGTTTGTTTGTTTGTTTGTTTGTTTGTTTCTTTTTAGCTGTTCTGACTGGATTTTTCTACAAATGCTATGGAAGATATCTTTGTTCTCGTTTGCTGCTATTTCCTGTCCTATTTTAAGAAATATAAATACATAGAAATGGTGCATCTTAACATTTGTTTGTACATGTATAAATGTCTTGTATTTTAATTCATTTTTAGCATGTAGCAACACGAATTGTTCAAGGGTAAGCCACAACATCTAGAAATCACTCATAGATACGAACAATAAAGGAAAAAAATGGTACCGATTTAGGAGGAAACAAAGCTGCTGTCCACTGGGTTTTCCCCCCTGCAGCACACAGTGACTTTCATTGACAAAGGAGGAGAAACAATATTACTCTGTAAACAAAGTTATCCTTACTTGGGAGATTGCCACAGCCTGCTGCTTAGTTGAGTTACCAGACATCCTCCGTTTAAGAAGCAGCAAACATTGAATCTCAGGGATGGTCCTCAACTGGATCCAAATGTAACGAGCCCTGTTTGAATAATGAAGGGGGGTGGGGGAGAGTGGATCCATCCATAGTCCGGAATCGGATGTGCAGCGGTTTCCTGCACTGTTGTTTGACGCTGCCCTGTTGATGCCCTTTCTTCCCGTTTCCTCCGTTTTCTCTGTCTGCTGTCTAACCCTGTGCCTTGCCTGGGATAAGTACAATGATGAGGTTACTGGTTTGGATTGTAAGTAGAGGAATTTATTAACTGGTTTAGAGGTTCACTGCTGCTTTGTCACTTTCTCAATCAAATTGGTCACTTAATTTAAGAAATAAAAAGCTGGTAGAATTGCATCCTCAGATGATTATTTGACTTTGTGTGTGTGAAAAGACATTCCAGTGCCACCCTGATATAATGTGCCCAAGAAGTCCTAGCTGCACTCTTGGAAGTGCGAGCCACAGAAACTGTGGTTTTAGACGTTGCTTGGAGAATAGTTGCTTTTTGACATGGCATCTTGCACTTTAGGAGACTAAGACCGTCCTGTTTTGTCTATGTGTGGTGTGACCAATGGTGTGCCCAGAGCACTGCTCTAAAAATCACTAGTGTTAGCAAGTCGTCCAGGCTGTGGAGCGCTCGCTGTAGTCTTCGGAAGCTTTGGCTCTAGATCACCAAGCCCGGTCTCCTTACTGTCAGTGCCCTGCTCTCCTGTTTGCCTCTTTCTGTTTCTGTGTGAACTTCCAGGTAAAATCACGCATTAAATAGTTTTCTTTTAAATTCACTTAAAGAAAAACTATTTAAAAGTAAAGGATATTTTGTTTTGTTGACAGTGGTGGCTTGATAATCCTTAAGCAACTGAAGTTAAAATTGTTGAAGGAAAAGGCACTTAAAATGGTTACTCTTTCTGTCCAGCTGTATATAAGTCCAATGTGTTAATTAATCTAGATGATGCAAAGAAGAATCTCCTGGTAGAGAAGCGACATGTACAAAATTGGTGAAAAAGGTTTTGGGTTTTTTTTTTTTTTTTTTTTTCTTTTCAGTAGGGTGGGGGGGAGGGCAAGCTGGATTTACAAGTCACAACTGGACTGGACTGGCCTTTTTATCTTTCCACTCTATCATGTAAGTAGCTGCTTTCTTGTCCTGCCTATCCTTCAGGCATCCCTAAAGCTCACTCTGAAGATAGAAACAAACACAAAATCTTCGAGTTAGAAGTTGATCTGACACTGACATGAAGGCAAGCATTGATTTCATATGAATGTTGCAGAGGTGGTGGTGATTGGAGAAAACACTTCCCAGATTGTAAGAGTTAACTTGAAGATATTGACACAATTAAAAAAAAAAAATCAGTAAAGGAATGTATATAATATTGCTCTTGTGTTTTACAGTAAGATTTGTTGCTCTCAGACTGTGTAAAACAAAATTTATTCATGTTTTCTGCATATTAAAAAATCCTATTGTACCAATTGGTAAACTATTAAATGCCTATAAAACTAGATGTGATTTTTTTTTTTTTTTTTTTTTTTTTTGGTGTCCCTGTGCAGAGACTTAAAGCTTTTTAGTGGAGTCCTCATTGCAGATGGGGCTGTGTTCAACACCTGTCGTAGAGTAAGATGCAAATTGGTGGCAGGGCCTTGATGGAAGTCTTTTTCTCTAGGGCAGCGGTGGCACTGCCTTTACTGTCTGCTTCCTTCACCTTATTAGGAGATCAGGAGCGAGGAGCGGTGGCTGCAGGAGCTCTTGCCATGGTGGTGGACTTGCAGAGTTCAGACTGTTCTCTGAGGCACCACCCTCCCCTCCAGCAGCCCTTTCCGACAGGGACTCCTCTGCCCAGGCACCGGAGAGCTGATGATGCCAGGAATGACCTGTTGTAAGCCGCAAAAAAAGTCTCCCCCCAAGAAGACTTGCCCCTCTTGTGGTCAGGGCCCAGAGATAAGGGTCCTGTCCCCTTTGTTCTATTAATGAATGAACCTCTTGTTCTGGCCAGTGGTCTTGGATTCTTGGAAGATTCTAAGTATTTTAAATTTGGGTTGAAATGTCAAAATCCTCTTCACTCTTGCCCCAGATGCCCCATGGCTTTCCCTCTGCTTTATACATGTTGCCTATGACCTACCTTCCGTCCCCTACTACCGCTCGGCACCTGTAGTGGCCATGAAGTCTCTAGCCTTTAAGGACAAGTTGAATGATGTGGTGGCTCTTTACTTCCAGCCCAGTTGTTTTCTTGCCTTCTGTTGGGAGTAGCCTCTCCCCTACCTCCCCACCCCCACATGGGGAGCTGGGCCAAGAGCAACAAAAGTAATTTGCTTAGTTCGAGTTTTCTGGCTTTTGCAGCTTTTCCCTTTCCCCGCAGGTTCCTCTTTACCCCCAGCTTAAGATGCAGAAGGTGAGCCTGACCACTTTCCCTAGGGGTAGGGAATCCTAGCTGTAGTGTCATGATTCTGAAATGCAGGTAGCTATTCAAAACTAACTCACTGGTCTATCACATCAAGCTTCCAACATTCATGGTTGGGTGTGTCCCCGAGGTAGGATGAGGGATAGGCAATGGAAGACTTGGTGGAGAAATGGTGCTGCATCCTAGATGTGGCAGCTCTGTCGCTGTTTCGGCTTTGGTTTGCGTGCAATTTTTTACTGCTGAGAGACCTACCAGAATTCTCTAGGAAAATGACTCTCAGTGTTTCCCAGCAGGCCAGCAGCAGCACTTGGGAACTCATTAGAAATGCAAGCTCTTGAGCTCCAGCTCAGACATACTCTATCTGAAACATCTATCTGAAAAATCTGTTTTAACCAGCCACCCAAATGATTCTGATGCAGGTTCAAGCTTGAAAACCACTAATTCAAGCAACTTCTCCTTGAATAAGAAATTGGGACGAGTGGCCCCACAGCTATGATGTGAACTCTTGATCGCCATCACTTTGACACGTGGAGTTTTGCCTTTGTGAATATTCTGTATGATCATTCCTACTTGGGTCGCTAGCCTTTCAATAGAAGTGGAGGGGCTGGCTCAGTTGGAGAAGCATGTGACTCTTGCGGTCGTGAGTTCCAGCTCCATGTTGGGCATAGAGTTTACTTTAAAAAATTTAAAAATAAAAGTGCAGGGGCACCTGGGTGGCTCAGTCGGTTAAGCGTCCGACTCGATTTCGGCTCAGGTCATGGTCTCACAGTTGTGGGTTCAAACCCCAAGTGCTGATGGTGCAGAGCCTGCTTGGGATTCTCTGCCCCAGACAAAAAGTGGAGGTGGAGGGTCTAGGGGAGGGAAAATAACCTAACATTTTGAATGCTTAGGTGCCAACACCCTTATTTTCAACACACTTACTCTCCCTGCTGGTGGACAGTAGTACATTTCTATGGGCAAGAAAACAGGTTCCCTTGAGGTGAGGACATAGAGCAAGGGTATTAAGCTAATCTAGAGAGTTGGGACTCAAACCCAAATGCATATGTTCTTTCCTTTATCTGGTTCTGCCCGTGTTAAGCATCTTATTAGCTAAGTGTAAGGACCTTGTGACATCTTTCATTCAACTTGTTAACCTTCAGTAATGCAGGAATGACCCTCATCCCATCCCTGAGGCCCTCTACCACTGGCACCATGTGGGAGGGCCATTAGGAAGTGGTGGAGCTTGGGAATCGGTAAGCAAGGATTATCCTTGCTTACACTTGTAATTTAGGAAAAACTCCTGGGGCGCCTGGGTGCCTCAGTCGGTTAAGCACCCGACTCTGGGTTTCAGCTCAGGTCACAAGCTCAAGTCTCGTGTTGGGCTCTGTGCTGGCAGCTTGAAGCCTGCTTGGGTTTCTCTCTCTCTGCCCCTCCCCTACCCATTCTCTCCTTCTCAAAAATAAACATGGAAGATTTTTTTTTTTTTTTTAAAGGAAAGCTCCTAAGCCATTCTATATGAGGTGACTTTATTAGGATAATTGGGTCCTGCATGGTCTGCATCTCGGTATTTTTTTAGTGTCTTTTCTAAGCAATGGGTTTGCCTATTTAGTGGGGGTATTTCAGTTTGCATCTGAGGAGGGCCACTTGTCCTCTGTAGGTGTCCTGATTATGCCTGCCTTGTTTGATTTGACAGTTTAGACTCTGGCAGCAGGAATGTGGAAATCCACTTATTCTCAGCTTCAGGATATATAGGAATTCCTTGGTGAAGTCCAAGTTCTCCTAATACTCATTTCACAATGGCAGTTTGGAGGGCAGGAGTGGAGACAGATACAACCTTAAAAGCTTAACTTGGTGATAATAGTTTTTTTGTTTTTGTTTTTTAAGATATTTAACTTGGAAAAGTAACGTGCATATGTTAAAAAAACCCAAATACAGAGTTTTGGAAAGCGAAAGGCTAGCATGGCATCCGTGAGAGAGGGGAGTTGTGGCTCACGCAAATTAATTTCAGATCCTGAACAGCTGCCCATCAACACAGACCAGGACCCAAAATGCTAGTTCTCACGCTAACCCTTTCTGGACACCATTCTTCACCCTTTTTAAAAAAAAAAAAAAAAAAAAAAAATTATAATCTGTCAACTAAGATAAGGGAAAAGGGTGGATTTCACATTTAGAGGCTTTTGTTTCCTTTAAACAGTCCCTTGTCATCTGGGTTGTCAAAGGTAGCAGACAGCACTAATACACGTGAGGGATCAACCATGAAAACAGTCCTCTCAGGTGACTGGTAGGTACAGTGGTAATTAAGCCCGATCCATTCCTCAGGTTTCCAAGACGATGCCCCCATTCGAGAAGTGCCATGAAACACATGGCTGGTGTTCACAGGATAAAGGCTATAGGAAGGAATGTTCAGAACACGACCTTGAGACTGTCAAGGAAAGTGGTGGGGGGTGTGGGGAGCAAGCAAACATCAAGCATCAACGGTGACTCGATGGCATTGCTTAGAAAATTTCAAGGTCGGAGGCGCCTGGGTGGCTCAGTTGGTTAAGCGTCCGACTCTTGATCTAGGCTCAGGTCGTGATCTCATGATTTTTGTGAGTTCGAGCCCCACATCGGGCTCTGTGTTGACAGCGTGGACCCCGCCTGGGATTCTCTGTCCTCTCCCCTGTCTCTCCCCCACTTACACTTTTGCTCTCTCTCAAAATAAAACGTCTTAAAAAAATTTAAAAACACCTCAAGGTCAAGAATGTCTTCAGTTGGCTCAGGAAAAGGAACAGATGTTAGAACTTCATTTTTCTTTCAGAGAATATCAGAGACACACACACACACACACACACACACACACACAAACTCTCCAAGAATTCAAAAAGATACTGAAGTATGCATGTTGCTGAGCCCACCCGCTCAAGCTGGCCAAAAGCAGCCGCCAGTTAGGAGACCTCCCCTCTTCTTGGCAGCAGGCCCCTCACAGGCACCCTCCCATCTCCGAGGCCCTGCCCCTCGAGCCCACCTACATGGTAACCCCTTCCCCTGAGACCTGGCTGACCTGAAACTTAACCCTAGGGTGGCAACCCTCAGGCCCCCCTCCGTTCCAGGGCTCCTAGTCCCTTGGGGGGTGCTCCCAGTTCTCCTGACTCCGACGAAGGGACAAGAGTAGATGCCACAAATCTGGTGTTCAGCAACCCATCTGGGCCAGCAGGCACAGGGCCTGGGCCCCCACCCCACAGCACCCCTCACCCCAACTGGCCGTCACTCTAACATGTACCACACACAGCTCTATGGAGGAGAGATTCCCAGCCTCTAATTCTGTGACCAACAGGTGACATTTATCTGTTGGGCCATTCTTCTGGGTCTAATGACTGGCAGGTAAACCCTAGCTGGGTGCCTATGACTCTACCCTCTCCTCCCACTTCAACATTATAAGGACAATGTTGAATTTAAACTAATTGATATTCATATGCTTTAAAAAACTCTTCTAGGGGCGCCTGGGTGGCGCAGTCGGTTAAGCATCCGACTTCAGCTCAGGTCACGATCTTGCGGTCCGTGAGTTCGAGCCCCGCGTCGGGCTCTGGGCTGATGGCTCAGAGCCTGGAGCCTGTTTCCGATTCTGTGTCTCCCTCTCTCTCTGCCCCTCCCCCGTTCATGCTCTGTCTCTGTCTCAAAAATAAAAACATTAAAAAAAAAAAAACTCTTCTATTTATATGTAAGTGATGAATCACTAAATTCTACTCCTGAAACCATTATTACACTATGTTAACTAACTTGGTTTTAAATAAGATTAAAAAACAAAACAAAACACCCCTTCTACTAGTAATATTTCTGGCAACAACAAGACTGGTACAGAACACACGGGAGAGGCTGGGGCAGCAGGTTTCAAAAACTCACTTTATTCCAATGTGAAATGAAGACGTGATGGTTTAAAAACAAGAAAAAGTTCTTGATCAGCGGTGGGGAGGCTTCGCTTGCCAGCTCACACCCACTGCCTTTGAAACAAGGTATCTGGACAGACCATACCCATCCGCAGCTCCCCACAAAGCCCCCGGGGCAGAGGCCCAAGCCCTGACCGGCTCCCTCAAGCTCACCAGGGCGGCGACCCCCCCACCCCACCCCACCCCATCAGGGCTCTAACAGCAGGCACAGGGAAGCGGCGCAGGAGGGCGGGAGAGGGAGCAGCTGGGGCTCGTGGGAGCCACTACCTTCCACGGTGGTCCCCCCACCCCCCGCCCCAGAGCTACTCTCTGTAGGAGGTGCTTGTGTGACAAGGACCAGGTAGGGAGCTGGGCTCCACAAACAAGTGGCAATCACTCCTGTATCTAGTAAATTCCCCTCAGGATCCATGATTCAGCCCCGGCTGCCCCAGCCCCTCACCTGCCCCGGCCCTACTGTGCGTCAGGCAGCTCCGGTTAAAATGGGGAGAAGGATACATTCAGACTGTAGCCCCTAAAGTTGTCTCCTGCTGAGGGGCAGGAAGTGGGGAGGCATTGCCTCCCGCTGGGGCCCAAGGGCAGACAGGCCAGGGCCAGGAACAGGGTGTCTAGGGAGCCACCACTGCCCGCCCTTTCCCCCTTCCCCCCCCAGCCTGGCAAGGCAAGGCCCAGTCACAACGGGTAAAGCCCCTGCAGCTCTTGCCTCACCACAAAGCTAAAGTGCACCCCCAACCCTCCAGCCCTGCCACAGAGCTCGGACTCCCCCTCCCAGGACACAGGAAAGCTCCCCTCTTTTTGGCTTCAAACCTGGACTCTAAGCCAGGCTGGGCCCAGGGGCAGAGGCAGCAGAAGCAGCAGCCATAATGTCAAACATTCAAATGACCTGAGAAATCTCATCTTCACGTCATCCACTCAGAACCGACACGGGGCTATGTACAAGTTAGGAAGGACGGATCGAGACACTCACGGGCACGGACTCGCTCGCACACACCTGCTTGTGGATGGGGGGGCTGGAGGGGGCACCTGCCCCCCCCGACTGGGAGCCGATGCCCACACACTTCATTTGCGTGTCTTCAATTAGGCCTCTGCATCGTATATTCATTGAACCAGTGCAAAAACATCTTTGGGGGGGGGGGGGGGCAGGCAGGCCAGGCCAGGGTCCCAGGAGGATGCTGGGGTGGGGTTGGGGTTGGAAACATGGCAGAAGAGGGACTGGTTCCCTCTCCTGATCTGTAGGGCACGCCCCCCCTTCTCCTGGAGTCTGGATCACCGGGTAACGGGGCAGCTGGCTGACTGTCCGTCTGTCTCTCCCTTCCTACCCCTGCAAGCCCGGGGAAGAAGGGTCCTTGGCGGCCTGGGGCTGGGAGGCTGAATCCTCTGGGACCCCCGCTGGCTCAGGCTCGGTGGCCATGGGCTCCTCAGCCTTATCCCTGTTTTTGCCGGCCTCCTGGAGCTGGTGCCGCCGTGCCACCTCGGCTTTCAGGTTCTCCAAGTCTTTTTGGCTGAGTAGAAGGACAGGGATGAAGGGCAGGTGTCAGAGCAAGCCTGGGCCCTCTCACCTTACTGGCCTTGGTTAAAATTGAACCTGGGGCAAGATCAGGCTCCGCTCTTTGCAGTGGGGGGAGAGACGTGTGGAACAAGCGCTCCACTCCGCAAAAAGCAAAAAGGCCCCTAAGCGCGAAGACAGTAAGAACATGGTGCACTCGACACAGCCTTCAGTTAAGGCCCGGCTCCTGCTCAACCTTTACCCTCACTTCCGATCCACAGCACCACGTGGTCTGTCCCACAGCAGATCACACACGGAAGGTGGCAGTGGGGCGGGGGCCACACACGCGGCAGGTACGCTGTCAGCACCCCAGTCCCTGGCTGACCGAACCCACGTCCTCCGCCGGTGGAAGGGCAGCAGGACCGAGAAGCCCACGAAGGCAGCGCTGTTCTAAGAGCCACAGCAGGACCCTCAGGGTCCAGGTGTGAGACACATCCCCACACGGAGGCAGCGGGAAACCAGAGAAAGAACAAAGCTGCTCTTACGTACTGACAAGGAAAAGGCTGCTAAGGGACAGTAAGTGCAGAAAGATACGGCCACGTGGGCGGTCTGCTACAATTTTTGTGCAAATAAAAAAAGGGAAAAGATTACAGACATGTGCTTGCTCAACTACATGGCTATTTCCTGAAAAGATTCACCGGGAACTTCTTACCACTGGCTGTACTTCTCAGTTCTGAGCCACAACAACCAATTACAGATTTTAAAAAGAAAAACCGAAAGCCCGCTTCCACGTGGGAGTTGAGTGCAAGCGGAGCGGGGGCCTCACCTGAGAGGAATGAAGAGGATGCCGTTGATGACATTGAGCTGTTCCAAGACACTGGCCATGCTGGGGGCTGTGAACTGAGGGGCGGCGCCAATGAGCCGGTGAGCGCCCAGGGAAGCCGGAGGGTGGGGGGTAGGGCGGGTGCACATGCAGTTGGGGGGGGGGGGGCAGCATACCTTGAGGGGCGGGATGTTGGCGCTGGAGCCGCTGCGGTAGATCTCGTTCATGGTGCGCTGCAGGGCCACGGCCTGCTGGGTCAGGCACTTGAGGTACTCGGAGCTCTCCTTGGTCTTCTCGTGGTCCTCGCCCAGCTACGGGGTAGGTGGCACAGGCAGGAAGGGGTCAGCGAAGCCACGGCCCAAGGGCCCGGCGCCGCCCCCTCAGCCCCTGCCGTGGCCCACCTGGGTCTTGTAGATGGTGTAGCCCTCCTTCTCGTGCTGCAGGGCTGACCGGAACTCGGCTTTGCTCTCGTAGACCCGGGCGACAAGGTGGTGGCTGCAAGGAGGCGTGCAGGGCGCAGAAGGGACATGAGTGGGCCTGGCACAGGGGCTCGGACTACTCTGGAATCCACCCAAGGGCAACAAAGAAGCCCGGGACTCGGAGAAGAGACGCAAGTTGACAGAAAATCCCTCAGGAGTCAGATGGAAGACAGGCTGCCGGATCCCATGTCCACCCTCAATCGAAGTGCCTTCCGGGACCGTGTCCCTGCGGCCC
The DNA here is from genome assembly GCF_028749965.1 of Puma concolor. Classification (NCBI taxonomy): domain Eukaryota; kingdom Metazoa; phylum Chordata; class Mammalia; order Carnivora; family Felidae; genus Puma; species Puma concolor. The sequence continues at coordinate 14,843,258 of NC_141680.1, read as the reverse complement.
TGGGTGCCCCATGCCCTTAACCCAGCATGGGCTCTCACCTGAGGGCCACCTTGAGGGACTTGGGCCCGTGGTACTTGGTGCTGACAGCCAGCGCATTCTCCAGGAAGCGCAGCGACAGGTCATATTCCATCACTCCGTGCAGCACCAGCCCGATGTTGTTCTGGGGGCGGTCGGGAGGGCCCCGGTCAGTGCCGCTTCGCTAGGCTGAGGGCTAGCCCCGCTGCCCCTCCCCAGCACTCACGTCCAGCAGCGCCATCTCGGGGTGGTCCTCCCCGAACACCAGCAGTGTGAGGTAGCGGGCGCGGTACAGCAGGCTCAGGGCCGTGGACAGCTGGCTGCTGGCGAAGCAGTACAGGGCCAGGTGCATCTGCAGGGGCAGCGGAGTCAGGAGAGGGTCCTGGGTCCCAGCGCAACCCCCCACCCACGCCCCCAACTGCTCACATATTCCTGGATGGTATTGGGGTGCTCGATGCCCATCACTCGCTCGCTCATCAGCACAGCCTTCTGCTGGTTACTCAGGGCCTGGGAGAGGTGGGGAATTGTCATCCCAGCGCGGGTACCGCCCCACATCAAGTCTGCCCGGCCCCCAAGCAGCCCTCGAGCAGCGCAGCCTCCTCAGCAGAGAAGTGGTCACAACTCAGCTGCTGTGAGCATGGAAGGCCAGGCCCCACTCCGAGGCATTTTTAAATAGCTCGCCTTGAGTCTCTCGCCCCAACAAAATCTATGCTTAGGTATAAATCTAAAACAGTAATAATAAAAAAAAAGGCACACATAAATGAAAGAGTCTACGGTTGAAGGACAAGCGGAGGCCTACAGTGCACCCGCCCCATGACAAGGCAGGTGGTCGCCAGCAGGCCAAGGAATGCTTAGCGACGTTCCCGACAGCTTCCCCGTGGCTCTTACAAGGCACCTGGCACCGTGAGCCTCAGACTATCGTTCCCAGCGTCCCCAGGAAGCACTCCGTCTGCGAGCGAGGCAGCTCTCCCAGGCAGGACAAGCAACTCCCCAGGGTCTCCCTGGTCTCTGCCTGATCCTCCCAGGGGACCCCCTGAGGAGAACGGCGTCCTTGAGCCCCACCGTTGGGGCTCAGGTCCCCAGGCCTGGGCTCCCACCTCCTGCGGCACGGAGTGAGAACATGGCCCCAGCTCCCTCACTTGCCATCCCCCAGCGCCAGGCCGGGCCCCACGGCCTCTGTGGACACAGCCCGGAGGGTGCTCAAGGCCCACCTCGGCGTAGTCACCCATAATGTAGTGGAGACGAGCAAGGAGGCGCAAGCAGGCACAGATCTCCACGTGCATGGCTCCGTACACGTTGTTAAACAGGTTCAGGGCCTCATTGATGAGCTCACAGCCCTCCTTCAGGAAGCCTGCAGGGCACCCCCAAGGGCGGCAAGGTCAGGGCCGGGCCAGGGGACCCCCACCCCCCAGCCACACCTGGCCACGCACCCTGCTGTACTTTGGCCTGCCCACTCTGGAAGAAGTGGAAGGCATCCGAGGCCTTCGGGTTGACATGCTTGACCACGGGGAAGATATTGAGCACATCCTCCTCGGTGAAGGCGGGTTTGTGGCGGCTGTCAAAGCTGTACTCCTTCAGCAGGATCTGGGGGACACAGCCCAAAGCCCGAAGGTGGCCTCAACCCTGGGCTCAAACGGCCAGCACCTCCCGACTGAGCACCCCACGTCGAGAGAAGGCCACTTCCCCCCACGCTCCTGCCGACCCTGCGGGAGCTAGGAGGGACCCCCTGAATCATCCACACCTGGATTCCGGTTTTCAGGGAGATTTCCCGCAGCAGCGTTATCTTCTGCAGCCCATAGGTCTCCACAGCCTGGTCCACGGTCTCGCTGTGGGGGGAGGTGGCAGGTGGGCCTGGGCGGCCCAGCCCCCGTCTCTGCCCCCTGAGTCAACGGCTGCCTCCCCACCAAAGGACCAAGCCCAAGTACCAGCTCCCATCCCCTCATCACCCCGGCAAGCAGCCCTCCACTGCTCCCTCCCTCCAGTCCCAGCCCCCACCCTGCAACCGCTGCCCCCGCGCCGCGGCCGCGGAGAGCCCAACACCCCATGCTGCCACGCACCACTCGAGGCTGAAGCCAAAGTAGTTCTTGGCCTCCTGGCAGATGTTCTTCCAGAGCTCCTGGGGGGTCATGACAGCCCAGGCCGTGTTATCTGCTGCCCCCGGGGGGCGGTTTCTCCTCCTCCTGTTCCTCTTCTTAGAGATCAGCTCGTCGGCGGGCAAGTGGGCCACAGGGTTGGGGTAGGAGCTCAGGAAGCAGTTCAGAAAGTGGCTGATGGCAGCCGAGAGGCCCGAGAGCTCCACTCCCTGCGAGGAGGTTCGACTCAAGTCACAAGGGCCCTCAGGCCCCAGCCCAGGGCTCTTGCCCATCCCACCCGCCACCCCCCACCCCCAGGCTGTGGTGGGAACAGCAATACCTGTAAGTAGGTCTTGAAGATGTGCTTGGCAGAACGGGTGATGAGCTCTCCAATGCCAATTTTCTGCAAGGGTTCAAGAAGGGAGTCTTGGTTGGGCCCCAGGCCTCCATCCAGCCCCAATGCCTCACGGCCTGGCCGCCCCGAGCATCACTCACATAGATGTGGTCCAGCTGTTCTCGGGCCGGGCTCCGGAGCACCAGGTCCAGCACCTTGCCCAGGTAGCGCATGTTGATGCCACGCTGGCGCATCACCTCAGCCAGCGTGGCCCCATCCATGGGCAGCACCGCATGGTCTATGCAGTCCTTCACCTGCGGGCTGCAGCAGGTCAGGGCCCCCAGCCTGGGCCCTCTGCCTCCTCCCACCCTGGGTCTTCCGGGGGAGGGGAGTGGGGAGCTCATGCCATCCTGAGGCCCTGAGGGAAGGAGGGGACTAAGACCCCAGCTCCCAGTTGGGAAGAGGGAAAAAAACAAAGTGGCAGCCAGGACGTGAGAACGTGCCCCCCCCCAACCCCCCCAGCCTTCTGCACAAGCGACAGGAAAATGGGATGGCAGTCACAAGGAAGCAGGTGCTTCCCAGCAGGGGAGCAGAGGTGAGGGAGCCCCACTGGCAGAGCCCAACAGGCAGCACAGGTTCTCCCCGGACCACGCAGGATAGGGCAGAGGCAGCCACTTGGGGGGTCACAGCTGTCAAGCCTCAGAGAGAACAGGCTGGGGGCCAGGGCAGCTGGCACAGAACACTGGGCTCATAGATCCGAGACCGGTGTGCCACCCGACTGTGGGGCTACCTCAGTAGGGAGCAGGGGCTCCATCATCCAAGAAGCCTATGTACTAAGCTTACAAGGGTGAGGACAGGACCCTCCCCCAACCTTTTTTTCCAGATGCCCCAGTGCCCCCTCTGTCAGCTGTCTCATCACACAGGGACTCGGAGGACCAGACCCCCAGCTGCCGGCCCCTGTGGCAGGCCCAGCGAAGCAGAGCCTGCGCCCGAGGCCTCCCTTGGCCTCTCTGGGTCAGCAGCCCCATCTGTATGTACGAGGGTGACAAGCACTCTGCCCCGCCTGCCTCACAGATCAGCAGGTCTAAGGGAGTTACTCCTGCGAAGGTTCCACAAGCTTCCAGAATCAGATGGATGAAGCACCAGGCCCTTTAACAGCATGCCCTGTGCAGCCCCCCACCCTTGTGGCCCCTCCCTCACCAAGCCGGGGATCTGGCAGGACAGCAGGAAGGCGGCGGCGTCTTTCAGCAGCTGCTTCTGGTCCCGAACTTCCTCCTGGCAGGACTCGGGGAAACGAACCCCTGTGGGAGGGACAGCAGAGGCCTGAGCCAGGCAGAAGGGATGCAGGGGTGGCAAGATAAAGGCCAGCACCCGCCAGACCAAGGGCCCCAAGATGACCCCCACGGTATCCTGCCCGTCCTAATGTAACACTTGCCTGGTGAGAAGATGTCAGGGTTGAAGCGGACGTCAAAGGCTGTGCAGCTGATGGAGCCGACTGCCTTGCACGCGTTGCGGATCACCTCTCGGCTCCGAGGGTCTGCTGCGGAGACACGGCCGGCTCGGAGGTAGCCCCGCCCCACCATCAGAGGGGGAGGCTGTGCTACCCCAGGCCTCCCCCGGCTCCGCGCAGACATCTGCCGGCCTCTCTCAGGGCTGGGGCAAGCCACCGCTGGCAGGCGCCAGCTGCCGGGACAGAACCGGGGCTCCCCGCTCCCCCCATGCACAGCAGCCCCACCTGTCCCGTCGTCTGAGGCGATGGTCTCCGCCAGCTCCTTCACCTTGGCGAGGCCGCTAGCACTGCCGCCTTCCTCCTCACTTCCTGCCTCGGGCCCCGGAGGGTCTTCAGGCTTAGGTTCCGAGGAGGGGGGGTCACCATTTTCCAGTGAGGTGGGGTTCTCCATCTTGCTGGCTTTCTGCTGCATCAACTGCAGGGCAGCCAGCTTCATGAAGAGGAGGTACCTAGAGCGCAGCAGACGGGGCAGAGCACCAGATGGGAAGACGGTATGCGGGAGCCTCGCCGGCCTGGCAGCCTCCCACTGGCTGCGGGGACCAGGGGCAGGCCCCAGACCCCTGGTCTGTGTCAGCACGCAGACACCTCCCACCCCAGCAACTCCATCAGGCAGTAGCAGGTCACAGCCACACCCGGGATCTTCCCCACAGAAGGAAGACATCTGGAGTGTTAGCAAAGGAGTGGCCAGGGGCTCCATGCAGGCCAAGCTCAAAACAGACAGATCCCCCCTGGCATTGTGAGGAGACTGATCGTGGTGAGGGGCATTCGATGTGGCAGACTCCTAAGCACCAAATGCCAGCAGCGGTGACACCGCCTGGCGCTGGAACATTAAAAACGCGTTAGTGGATTGCCATATGCTCCTCAGAGGAAGAGTGCTGCTTCGGCCGAGAGCCACTGGGCTAGCTGACTGCTAATTTTCCACCCACATAAAGCTCCTGATGTCCATGTTGCGGAGTGTGAGGTCACAGTGTGCGGTGCTGGGACTGTAATGACTGGGGCCAAAGCTGGCTCTTCTTCACCTTTTTTTTTTTTTTTTTTTTAATATTTATTTTTGACAGAGAGACAGAGTGTGAGTGGGGGAGGGGCAGAGAGAGAGGGAGACACAGAATCCGAAGCAGGCTCCAGGATCCGAGCTGTCCGCACAGAGCCCCACACGGGGCTCGAACTCACAAACCGCGAGATCACGACCTGAGCTGAAGTCAGTTGCTTAACTGACTGAGCCACCCAGGTGCCCCTCTTCTTCACCTTCCAAAGCGTCTCCCGTCAAGGACCAGACCCCAGAACTGTCTACTGGTTGGGTGCCCTCAAAAGCCTGGCCCCTCACCTGTGCTCCACAAAGGCGTCCACCAGCTCCTGGCGCAGGCAACAGAGCTTGTGCCGGTGTGCCCGGGGGAAGCCGGCGCGGGTGCACTCCTCGGGCAGCGTCTCGCCGGGCACGGGCAGGAAGTTGAGGTCAGGGGGGAAGGTGCGCAGCAGGTCGAGGATGTAGTGGCGCCCGTCATTGCCGATGATGCCCTTGCACTCCACGGAGGAACAGAGCTCCACCTCCTCGCCGCGGTCGTTGAGCACCCGGTGCCTCAGGATCTTGAGCGGCCGACTAGTACGTTCCAGCAGCTCCAGGTATCGAGGGTGCGACATCACCGTCTTGCCAAAGTCAATGGAGCCGTAGATGACACTCTGCTCCTGGTCCCGCTCCAGGATGCCAGGGATGATGGACTGGGCTGTGACGCGGTAGCCACGGTAATCCACCACCACTGTCCCCAGCGTGTACAGCCCCTCCACGTCCACGGCGTTGTATGTGCGCACACCATTCAGGTCATTGGTGGGCGCCACGTAGGCCGCCACATCCCCACCGAAGTCCTTGTAGTGGTCACGAACATCAAAGCCCAGGCTAAAGAAGATGTTATTCCAGATGAACATCTGCATCTTGGTCTCCTCGCTGGGGTTGATGGCCATCACGTTGCCATCGATGACCGCCATGGCGCCCCGTGTGGCTGCAGCCGTGAAGTCGCTGTGCACCTGAGGGGCCGAGGTAGGGAGGGTGAGAAAGGCGCCATCCCTGAGAGCCACAGGTTTGGGCCCACCTGGCCAAGCTCACCCAGACAGCAGAGGCAAGTGGACGGCCCCGAGGGCCTGGGGGCTCTAACCTTAGCTTCCTCACACTTGGAAAAGCACAAGAAACCCATTTTTTGAAAAAAATTTAACACTGATGTTCAGAGACAGCAGAGCTTAGTGATTAACAAAGAGAAGGGCTGGACTAGGTCTTCGATCCACCAATTATGTACCAGGTGAAGTTGGCCAGGTCACCTCTCAGACCTGTTTTCTCTGTCTATAAAACAGCGACGACAAAAGTTATCGACCTTTACAAGGTGTCTGACAGATATGCCGATCACACACGACACGGCCCCTGGCAAAGTTCGTACTCAAACCACTTAGATCTTATTTTTACCATTACCATCTCTAGGCAGTAAGATTATTGGAGATTAAAAACGGCTTTTCTGAAAGCTTCTTTTTCCCTCATCTCTCTAGGTAACATCACGTGTGTGTCCAGGCGAGGTCCTGAAGGCAGACAGTGGCGGGTGGGAGGCTGGAAGAACCCTGTCACACAGCCCACAGGGAAGGAGGTCCCCCTGACCCCACCCAGCCCATGGACTCCCAAGTGTCACAGAGGCCAAAAATCAGAACTGGGGTAGCCTGCTCTGCCGGAGGCGAGAAGTTAGCCAACGCCCTGCAAGGCACCCTGTCTGGACATCTCGGCAGGCAACAAACAGGCCTGAGGCTGCCAGTCAGGCACGAGAGCCGTAGGCACCTTGAATATAGCTCTTTCTCGAAGGAGCCGCTCAGGCAGGTTCTTGCGGGGCAGTTCCCTTGTCGTCTGCAGCTCCTCGTTCCAGTCCCGGGTCTGCAAAGGGACGGAGATGCCGGCTCAGCCCCAGCCCCAAGACCCACTGTGGGCGCCCCTTCCTCCACCTCCCCGTGGACAGCCTCACAGGCTCCCAAGTGGACGAGACAGACAAGTAGATGGAGCCTCCAGGGAGGCACACAGAACCCAGCCTGGCCCCCAGCAGGGGAGAGGAGAGAAGAGCCCGGGGCAGGCAGGGCCAGGCTGCAGGCACCTGTCCAGGGATGTGCTCCTCATAGCCCAGCCTGGAGGTGTAGGCGTCCTCCGCACGCACGCAGTCCATAGCGTGCTCTGCCTGGGGCGCTGTCCAGCTGTACACCTGGAACGGGGTGGCAATCCTCTCGAATGGGTGGCGCTGGACCCTGTGGCAGGGAGAGGGGGAGATAGGAAAGCCTGCCAAGCTCAGAGCCCTGTCGTAGCCTCCTTCTCTGAAGCCCCCACCAGCTCTTGTGTCTTTGTGCCGAGACCCCCCCACCGGAAAGTCTAACAGAAGCAAATGGGCACCTCTCCTAGGGCTGCCATCTTGGGGCCCGGCTAACAGCTCCCTGAAGAGAGGCTCTGGGGTGCTGGGGGCTGAGGGCATGGCTTCTTGGGGCAGAAGTGATGGAGCTCACGCTGGTAGCCTCACCCCACCCCGTCATGGGATGTGAGGCAAGGGGCAGAGACGGAGCAAAGACACCACCTTTTCTTCTGCAGCACGGCAAAGTTTTTTTTGAAGGTTGGGCTGATCTGGTTGAGCAGCTCCACTAGGGAATGGCTGAGGAAGCGGGGGCTGGCAGGCTTGGGATTGAAGTGATAGGCCGTGGACCTGTGGGAAGAGGGTGATTGCTGCGCAGGGCACCCTGGGTGGCTGCCCAAACACCCGGAACAGGCTTGAACAGGGACTCACTGGTTCAGGTAAAAGCCCCGAGTGGATGCCGTGATGCTGACTTGCCGGTCCTCGGCTGTGATCACAAACAGGTACATGAGGTCCCCATGCATCTTGCGGTTCCCAGGGGGTGGGTTCCAGCCACTCATGGTAAGAACTTTCAGGCACTGCAGGGGCTGCAAGCATGGCCAAGAATGAGTAGGCCAGGCCTCCAGGTAGGTGGCTCCCGCCCAGCCAGAGACCTGCTGCTCCCTGGCTCTGCTCTGGAGTCCTACCTTCCAGTCACGGTTCTGGGGCTGCAGGGGACACAACGGCCGTTCTCGGCTCCCTGGAAGGATGTACTCAGGTGGTGTGCAGTCAATGGGGTCCATCTCCAAGCCCTTCTTCCGCTTCCCGCTGTCTAAGGGACCCGAGGCTGGTGGTCAGCACAGGGCCACGCAGGGGCCAACTATCTCCTCACCTAAAATGGCCCCAGTCTGGATGCCTCCAGCCCTGCCCCCTCCTGCTAGGAAGGCCCGGCCCATGGCCCCTTCACCAGCCCCTGGCCAATCTGCTCTAAGATCCTCTGCCCAACCCCCAGTCCCAATGCCTCCTGCACCTCCCAGGTCGCCATCGGTAAAGACGCTCAGGAAGGACAAGGAGTTGCAATCAACCCCGTTGAAGGCATCAGATGGGTCCAGGCTCTTGAGCAGGTCTCGGACATGGCGCACGTGGATGCGGGCCTCACGTACCGTGTATGGCTCTGTTGGGAGGATGAGAGGCAGGCCTTGCTCGCTGCTGCAACAACCCACCCAGTACAGAGAAGTCTGCCATGGTGCTTCCACGATAGTCTTGATTTTCAAATTTTAGGCCTCCACTTACAAATTCCATTATAAGCACATTAAGCTGGAGTTCTGGATTCAACACACACACACACACACACACACACACACACACACACACACACCTGCTTGCTAACAGGCAGAGATCCTTGTCTGCAAAGAACCTTCTGTCAAAGGGCACAAGAAATGCCTCTGGAAGCACACCCAGGCCTCAGGGAGCTCACCGAAAGGTCCCTGCTCTCATTCACAAGTGTCACAGGCACGCAGGCCCAAGGAACTGCTGGGCCCTGCACTGCGGCCTCAGACCTATTCTTCCAGGGCAGCCCTTGCACAGGGGTGGCCCGAGGACTTACCAGGACCCATAACTACAACACTGCCCCCCAGTATATACTTTGTGAATTTTAATGGAGACTCTTTTGGGGGAGAAGAGAGGGTTCCTCATCAAGTTTGGGCACAGCTGGGTTCCATCTTTCCATATGTGTTTGCAACAACTTCACACACTGCCCAGAACCCCTGAGCTACTTCTCCCCTGGGGACCCAAGTTCATGGGAGCTTTTATAACCAACCAGTCTCACCACACCAGCTGCTCACTCCACACTGGGCCTGACTTGTCTACTTGGGAGCCGTGAAACTTTAGTTTCCTTATGAGATTTAACTTTTCTGTCTATAGAATTTGACTAGGCTGATTACAAGCCCTTGGTTGGTACCATTTTAAAAAAAAAAAAATCATGACTCTGATATTTAACCGATAATGTGGGAGGGCACATGTGTGAAGGCCTGAGGAACAGACCTGGGCTCCAATCCTGCCTCCACAAGGTCCACCCTGTTCTGAGCCTCCACGCACTCATCTGTGACACAGAGATAGCAGTGGGGGTGGGTGGAGTGCCACCTGGCCCCACCTCTGTGCGCCCTCCCTTGGCAGGCTGCCCAACTTCAGACAAACCTTCCACCACGCGTAGCACCGAGCCCTCCTGCAGCCCCTCGACACTGCGCAGCTCTGAGAAGTGGTCCAGCATGTTGCCATCCAGGTGCAGCGAGAAGCAGGTGCGGTGACACGTGTCTTCACGGTCCATGAGTACCTGGTGGATCTCCTGTACCATCTCCTGGGGGGACACCTACCAGGCAAAAGGCCCCAGCCACCCTGGTGAGGACATACCGCTTTCCCTACAGTATGAGGCTAGGACAAGTGATGACCAGGCATGCCTTTCCAGCCTTATCCTAACAGGCTCATGCTCTGGTCCCCAGCACCCTCCTCCACTTACCTGTAAAGAGAAGGGCTCAATCCCAGGTGCCAGGATCTTCACAGAAAAGCCTGTGTCCTGAATGACAATGACCTCCTGTCCAGTCGTCTCCTCTCCTGGCTCGGATTCATCCAGACCATTTTCCCTGGGCGGCTCAGGAGCCCTTTCTTCCCTTTTTAGGCTCTCTGGACAGTCTCCATTCAGTAGCATGACTGATGGCAGCGCTGCGGGTAACAAGAAAGGAGCTGAGTCAAGTGGGGCCGTCGGCCTCATCCACCTGGGTGGACGCGGCCCCTAGAGAATGGCATCCGCATTTCCTCCCAAGACTCAGTCAGCCCCACCCCGGACTCCACAGTCCCATTCACACTGGGCACACAACTCTCCCTCAACCCTGGCCACCTGTAGGACGCTGCCTTCTCCCTTCCACATGCTGGGCCCTCCCTTGCCATCTGCTCCTCAGTCCTCCAGTCTGGCTTCCATCTGAGCACACCCACCCAAATCAGTCTCCCTAAAGCCACCCCAAGGGCCAAACCCAACTGTCTTCTCTGGCCTTGAGGTGTCGGACTTCTCAGCGACACCCACCATGGCTCACTCTCTCCTCCCCTTCCCTGGTAGCCACTGTTCGCATGTTCTTTGCTCTCCAGCTCCATCCCCTTCCGGTAGCCCAGGCCGTGGGCATCCCGGGGCCCCAGCCTCTCCTCATCCCACCTGATCTCCCAGGACTTCAAATGCCCTCCATCATGCAGCTAACCTGGCCAATCCAGGCCTCGCTCAAGCTTTTCAACATGTGGCCATCCCTTAGGCATCACCAAAGACTCATCCTGTTGACATGGAATTCACCTTCCTCCACAAGCTGGCCTCTGCTTGGTGAAAGCCCCTCCACCCCCAGTCACCCAACCTAATCTCCAAGCAGGCCATGGAACCCAGCCTCTGCAGCCACGGCCCCAATACAGGCCACTATCCCCTATTTCAAGTCACCACTCAGAACCCACTGCTAACCAGATCCAAGCTTCTTAGGCCAAAGCTCTCAGGCAGCCTGAGGTACATCTCAACTCTTGCCGCTCTCCTTGTCAAGGTCTGAGATACACCAAACTACCAGGAAGCCTGACATGCAGGCTACACATCTTCCCTCCCACCTCTGTGCTTTTGTGTAGTTTACACTGCCCTCAGTATACCACTCCATCGGGCAAACTCCTACTCATCTATCAAGGCCCAGGTGAAATAAACCCCCTTCTCTAAAGCCTGCCCAAATGATCCCTGACAACAGGATTACTGCCTCCTCACTGCTCCAGAGACATGGTGACACCTCCCAGAACACTGTTCTATGACATTCTGGGGGACTCTTCATACTCGCAGCTCTATCTTCCTTCCATCTTTCCTGCACTCAACAAAAAGGCACTGAATTAATGAATTAATTACCGCAAATGTGGAGTTAAGTCCAGTATTTGTGAACAACACCCAATTCACAAGCTGTGGGGAAGAGAAGAAAGCAGGGAACAAAACCTTCCCTTTCTGCCCAGACACTAAAGGGAATAAAGGAGAGCTCCCTCCCTGCCCTGGGGAGCAAGGACCTCCTCACAAACACTCCGGCAAAACACAAGCCTGCCTGGATACCCATTTGGCCCTGGGGCCTTTCCACGAGGGTCTGCCTGGAAACCAAACAGGCCCCTTGCTTGTCTGAGAGCCCCAGACAGGTCAGCTCACCCAGCTCTGCTCCCACCTCTTCTGCCCTACTGTTAGGAGGTGCCTTCTCCCCAGACCTATGTGGGCCCTACCCAGACCCACCATAAACGTGGAGCCAGGGGCCTCAGGAAAGGAGATAAGCCCAGCACAGAAGGGCACACCACGGGGACGTGCAGAGAAGCCACTCCCTCTTCCCCGTGTCCCCTCAGCTTAGTGATAAACAGGACCGCCAGGAGCTGAGATATAGCTCCCTCCTCCTCTCCCCAAATAAGGATGTCTGAGGCCCAGGAAAGTTCAGAGGCTTGTCCAAGGTCAACAGTGGACCCCAGATCCCCCGTCAAGAGCCCACACCACCATGCCAACACACTGCCCTCAATCATGGCCACTGTGGATTTTCAAGGCCTGTTATCGCCCCCGTCCCTGTCCACAGCACACCCCTCCAGACCGGAAGGAAAATTCTGGAAAACCACAAGGACACACAAGGACCTCTCTCTAGTGAGCCCGCAGCCCCAGGCAGTGCTACCCCAAGCCCCTAAAGGAAGCGGCCACCCCAAAGGGAGAATCAGGCTAACTCTATGACAAACAAGCAGGAGGGTGGGGAGAAGGGCGGTGCTTGGTCAGCTTCCAAAAGGCAGCAAGAGGAATGGCAGATATGAGGCACTTCCCCTAACTGGGTCCTTGAGAAAGACATTGCTGTGGGAAAGCTCCTGGAACAGGAGCAAATGCAAGAAGGGCTCCCCCCAGCACGGTACAGCAGTTTTGAGGTCTAAGACCCCAGAAGCGAGAAGTCAGATACCCGGCCCCAGACAGGCAGCCTGCACTCCGAGTCTGGGCTAAGAGGGATGGGAAAGGGGGACAGGGAAGAAAGGCAAAGGTGGCCACAGCTCCCACCCCTCTCGCCTTGGACCAGGAGCCTGCCTGCCCAGAAGGTACCTCAGCACCAGGTTACGTCCCAGGGGTACCCAATCCCCTATCAGATTTCAAAGGACCATGGCTGGTTCCCAGTAGCCTCCATTCCCCTCCTCCTTCCTCTGAGAAACCCTGAAGGTCTCCCTACCACTGGATTAAGGCCAAGTGATACCCCCACAACAGGCTGACCACCTGGCTTGCTGCCCCCCACAGCCCACCTGGTGCAGTTGGAGGCTGCTCTCTCCTGGGCTCTGGAGTCTCGGGACCACCATGGCAGCGAGGCAGCCAGCTCTCCAGCTCAGGCTCGGCACTGCCTGAGTCCCCTGTTCTGGCCTCTACCACTATCCTCGCCCCCATGCAGCTGGTCAGCCCAGGGCTGGAGCTCTGGCTGGCTTCGGGTTTCAGTGGGGCCAGGCCTGCTGGGGCAGCCCTGGGAAGGGCACACTCCCCCTGCCTCGCATCCTGCTCAAGGTCGGCCAGAAGGACGGCTGTGGGCCAGGAGGCCCCAGTGGCTCCAGGACCCCAGGTGGAGCTGCTACCAGTGCTCAGGCCTATTTCGTTGTACCCACCAAAAAGGGGGTCACTGCTAGCGAAGCCATTAGGGGGGCAGGAGAACCCAGCCCAGCTTGGGGTACCTGGGCCTCTCAGGATTGAGGGCCCTGGGGACAGGCTGACAGGGGCAAGGCCCAGCAAAGGGGTCCTCTCCTCGGCCCCAACCCCAGTGGAGGTGGGCAGGACCGCTTCAGCCAGCTGCCGGCAACAGCTGGTGCAGACCCAGGCCCAGGCCATGAGGTGGCCACCCCGTCCACCAGTCACAGACTCTGAGCACCTTGCCTCCTGGGTCAAGTGGCTGGCTGACGCTTCTGGCTCATGCTGCCCCCTGCAGGTGACCTGGCCGCTCTCCTCTTTCTGACAGTCACAGGTTCTAGTGGGAGGGGGGATGGGCCCTCAATCTCCCAGAGGACAACTGCACCCGTGCCCCGGGCCTCCAGCTCCACCACGGAGCTGGCAGGCTCTGTCTTCCCTTCCCAGCAGCCCCTGCGCTGCCAGGAGAAAACCAAGTCTCTCCCTCAGGGAAAACAGAGCTGGCAGCAAGAGGCCGAAGGCTGTTCGGCTGTGGAGAAGGAACATGCCCAGCCTCGCCAGGGCGCCTTCCCAGGGCCTCTGACTTGTTGCCAGGGCCCAGCCAGCACTGCTCCGGCATCCATACTAACCAGAGTGGGGGCGGGGAGCCAGGCTCACTCCAGGCCCCCTCCCCTCCAGTCCAGTCCTGTCCCAGGCAGCCCTGATGGCCAGGCACACAGCAGGTCCTCAGCCTCTCCACAGGCCCCACAAAGGCCTACACACACTGGCCAGATGGTAAGAAGGGCCAGGCCCAGGCAGAGCCCCTCTCATCCTGCCCTCTTCCCAATCACATCCTAACCCTCTGGAAAAGGGGGTGGGGCAGAGCAGCCTGGCAATGACCTCCGAGTAGCAACAACAACCATTTCCATTCTGGTTCCCAGAAAGTCAGTGCTCACTCTAGGCCCATCCCACAGCAAGTCCCTCAATCAGCTCAACCAGCTCATCTCACTTGAGGAAACTTAGGCTCCAGAAGGCTAGGAAGCAAGCTGCCCCAAGACCCGGAGTCAACAGGCAGCCAAGCCAGGTCAAGAAAAGAGAGGTCTGTCACATGCCCAAACCCATGCCTCTGAGTGCCACTCCTTAAGGCTGCAGCACCCACTGGGTACACAGTACCCCTTCCTCCTCCAGGCCTCAGGGCTTAGTCCAGGAGGCAGATCGATCCCCAGCCACAGCACCCTTCCAACCCTCTACATCCCCCCCTCTCATATCCCAGGGGGCTGCCCTGAGGATCTGGGCCTTCGGGAAAGGACAAAAGGTGGTTCTCTGCAGAATGGGAAGGGGTGGCCCAAGTTGCACACTGCATATACACACCCCTAGTTCTCACTGACTGGGTCAGAATGTGGAGATAAAGTGTACCCCTGTCCTGGCCTGGGAGCAGAGACCCCATGAGCAGCAGAAAGGAGGAGTTAGAAAAGAAACTTAGGCCATCCCAGGTGGCCTCTGTGTCTTCCCCAGCCTGGCATGGCCTCACTCAGTAGAATGTGCCAGAGCCAGGCCCCGCCCCAGTCAAGGCCTTAGCAGGTGAGGCTCCAGCAGGAAGTAAGGCCCGGAAAGACACATCACCCCCTCCCAGGGAACAGGGCTTCAAAGGAAAGGGTAGGGGTTGGCAGGCAGCCTGCAGAAGACCCTGATGATATGGGCATCTGTCTCCTTCTCTCCCCCCAGGCCAGAGACATGTCTGCAAGGTCTGGAGACAGTTAAGTGATCCTCAAGCCAGTCTACTCAGACCTCCCCAAATCAAGAGCTTTAGGATTCTGTCAGGGAGCTCCCCTTAAGCCTTCAAGCTCCTCCCAGTCTGCCAGCCCCCTTCTCTGTCTGGGCCTCAACTCCAAGGAACCCTCCCCTAGGCAGAAGGAACTTGACACACCACTGTGAACTTGAAAAACCTGCCTGTTCTCTTAACCCCTAAAAGCAGCTTTATTCCCAAGAAGGTAACTGACCCTTGCCCCCCACCCCAAAAGGCCTTGATTACCTCCTCAAAGGGACTGGAGAGCCTTCCACAGCTGGGTCCTAAGGGTCAGAAGTCTGGATGGGAGCCTGCTGGGGGGTTGGGGGGGTGTCTCCATTTAAGGCCACCCTAACTTCTTTGAATAGATTCAGGCCGGCTGTAATTCAAATCCTAATTATCTATCCTAGCTTCCCAGAGACATAAGGAGCCAATGTCCCACCACTATCATGCTCCCAGTTTCCAGAAAATGAACAGCTGTGCCCTCCCCCTGACCCAGGTTGCCCCAGACAGAGCCTCTCAGCACATAGTGGAGATGGGGCTTTTTTACACAAGCCCTCGGAGAAATCCTCCGGCAGACTCTTCCCTCTTCAGTCCCCATGTTCTCAGCATATAATCCAAACCAACATGCCTGTCCCGGCTTCCTCTGGGATAGATCAGGGAAGCCTTGGCATGTCAACCATAAGCTAGAAATCCAAATGCTCCCCGAAGCTAAAGCACTGTGTGACCTTGGGCTAGTCACTTTATCTCTTCAGGTCTCTTTGCTAGTAGGGAAATCTGCCAGACCGGACCTCCGCTTATCTGGCCTGCCCCACTGATTCACAGCCACATCAGATCAAAGCCTGGCAGGTTGGAGTCATCAGCATCTGCTGTTCTGCCCAAACCCTGGCCTCATCTAAGCAATCAGCAAAGCTGCTACAGTACCTACCCCCAATACAAGGTAACTATGCTGTGACAGGGTCAGAGAGCCTACTTAATACTGGTCCCATCCTGACTCACTGAAGTTAGGAAGGGAGCTGAAGATGACAAGTCCTGCTGAGAAGAGTTGGGGGGAGTGGAAGACAGGGGTAGTTCTACATTCCCACCACCATCCAGGGGAGAGAAGGACCACAGCCCAGCCCCGAGGTCCTGAGGATGATTTGGAGATGACAACTGAGGCCCTGGGAAAGGGCTTCCAGCCTCAAGGCTGGAGTCTAAGACATGATGGAAGGAACAGAGGAAGCCCAGGAGAAATAGATGAAGCAGGACCCACCAGAGAAGAGCCGCAGCCACTCCCAAAGCCACCTCCACAGAGCCCCCGTGGGGGACAGCTGGGAGCTCCACTCCACACTAATGACCTTTGCCTTAAAAACAGCAATCCTGAGCTGATCCACTTTTCGCAATAAGGCGGGTTAATGATCAAGTTCTGGCACAAACACCTCCTCCTGCCAAGGAGTTTGGCTTTGACTCCACGCAAGCAGACCCTTAGGTCTGCAGATCCTGCCAACACCTAAGAGGGAAGACATCAGAGCCTGAAGACCTGGGGTTAAAGCATTGTTTCTGGGAATGAACTAGAGAAGCCCCCTCACAATACACACCCACCCCCGGCTCGCGCTCTTCCCACAGACCAAACCTGGGAAGTCCCAGGTTGAGCCTTACTCGCAGGGCTGCAGCCCTGTGTACAGAAAGGCTGTGTACTTCCAGGCTGGTACATTATGCTTGAGATCCTTACGCGAAGGGTGCCGGACGGAGCCAAGTGTCAGTGACCCCAGCCCCGAGGGTTCCCCATGCCCGCGCGCGGAGGGGGTGGGGCACCGATTCCACCGGTCTGCGGCGGCGGCGCACCCCGAAACCGCGTGTGCGCGCACGTGTCCCCCCTAACGCTGTCCTCCCCGGGACCCCACGTGCGAATCCCAGGCCGCAGCCGGGGGCGACAGTGAAGGTGACCTTCAGGGCGGGGGCGGCCCGGGGAGATGCAACCCGGCCCGGGGAGGAGGGAAAGCGGCGGTCCCCGTAAAGCCCGAACCCACCCGCCCGCTCTGTCCCGTCCAGCCTCCCCGCCCAGCTGTCCGCTGGCCCCGGCCCCGCTCACCGGCCGCGCCCGGCCGCCCCTTGCCACCGGCCTGCGAGCTGGGCTCCCGGGCGCCGTCGGCCGGGGCGGCGACCGGCAACTCGTCCGTTTTGATGACCATGGCGGCGGGAGCGGGCGTCCGGCTTGGCTGTCCGCGCCGCCCGCCGCGCCACTAACCCAAGTGCCCTGCGCGCCGCGGCCGCTGCGGGAAGGACGGAGTCACCGGCCCACGTGGTGCGCGTTGTAGCCTTTGACCCCAC
Source organism: Puma concolor (assembly GCF_028749965.1). NCBI lineage: Eukaryota > Metazoa > Chordata > Mammalia > Carnivora > Felidae > Puma > Puma concolor. The sequence goes on along the minus strand of NC_141680.1, from coordinate 14,826,243 downwards.
CGCCGCTCCCCTGCCCCGCCCCCGCGCCCGGCCCGGCCCACGGAAGCCCGCGAGGGACAAAACGCACCGCGCCTCATTGGCCGTCCACCAAGGCGGTGACTTTCCCGAACGCCTTAAAGGGAACGCACTGTGACTCAGGGTACTGAGAGGCTTCTGGCCCCCTTGAGAGGCGGGGCTGCGGAGAGACGTCCTTGCCGTTCTCAGCCTGTCCCGCGGGCGCCCTGACCTTGGGTAGTGACTCTTCTAGGACTGCCATTGCTCAGCGTCCCCTCCCCCAATGGCCCTCTGCTTCCTATTGCAAATCAGCCAAATGACCACGCGGTCTCTAATCTGCGGTGACCCACAGCGCCCTCCTCACCAAGCTTGAAAAAGGGTGGGGCTGGGGTGGGTCTAGCTTCCTGAAGAAGGGGTGCAGGGCAGCTAAAAGGTAAGCAGTGTCAGAAATGGAGCCGCCAAACTTTGCCCTGAGCTACACCGTGCTCCCCCCTACCAGCGGCCTCCGACACCTCCCACCAGATGAGTCCTTACTTGCAGGCTGGTACATTATACCCATTTCGCAGTGGAGGAAGCTGAGACCAAGGTCACACAGAGAGCAAGAAGTAGAGCTGGGTCAGGCTAAATCTACAGGCTAGACACTGTTTACAGTCTTTCATTAGTTTAGGTGTTGGGTTTTGGTGGAGACTGAGGAGTGAGGTCAGAGAATGCTACCCAGGTGACATTTTACCAGCTCTTGCCAGTGAG